>NC_060125.1:395829068-397079068 GCF_021461395.2 Schistocerca americana | reverse complement strand
CGGAATATTTTACACCAGAGGAGGCCACCATCATTTAACCATACAATAAAGCTGCATGCCCTCGGGAAAAATTACGGCTGTAGTTTCGCCTTGCTTTGAGCCGTTTGCAGTACCAGCACAGTAGGGCCGTTTTGGTTGGTGTTATAAGGCCAGATCAGTCAATCATCCAGACTACTACCCCTGCAACTACTGAAAAGGCTGATACCCCTTTTCAGGAACAACACGTTTGTCTTGCCTCACAACAGATACTCCTCCGTTGTGGTAGCACCTAAGGTACGGCTAATTATATAGCCGCATGGTCCATGGTTCGTTGTGGCGGGAGGGAGGGGGGGGGGGGTGACGTAGACATACAAAGTAGAAATTTGTGTCACATACTGTCCATCGGCGGTGTAAAAAATGGAAGCTCCTAATGCGGTGTAAAGATAGAGCCACATATTTTGTAACTCGCAAGCTCACTCATTACAATCTGTAGGGCACTTCATGTTGCGCTACAATCATGAAATTTTGGAGGAAGAGGGCTTCGCAGTACACTCTAAGGAAAAAAAATCTGTAAACTGTAAATCTGTAACTATATCAGACGATTTTTTATTTTATTTTATTTATTTTTTAATTTGTTTGTTTTTTGTCATTTGTTACCAGACTGTGTGTCTGTCTGTCTGTTAAGACACCTTTCTCTCAGGAACGGGTAGGCGTATAAACTTGAAATCTATGTCACATAGTAAAGCCTATGGTCTCACGGTGGTGTAATAAACGTTTACTTTCAAGTTAAAGCAGTCTAAAGATATGGCCAATCTACATAACCTATAGCCAACTTCCCGTTATACTAGTATTGTTAAATAGGACCATTCATAGAAAGAACCCAGAAAAATATTCGAAAACTGTGAACTCTATTAATGTCAGACGAAAAACGTTTTTTCACATGCTATCAGACTTTTTTCCGCCCGTTTGTTGAGACACGTTTCTCTTAGAATGAAAAACGTATCAAGGTGAGATTTTTTTATGTCACATACTAAGATCTACAGTCCCTTGGCAATGTAATAAACGTAAGCTTCTAAGCCAAGGAAACCAAAAGATACTGCAATTTCTGTCACATATTTTATTACTTGCCAGCTCACTTATCAACACCTACAGGGTTCTTCACTCTTACCTAGAAACATGAAATTTGGCAGTAAAAAAATTTTCATACTACAACCAAAAGTACAAATCCGAAACTGTAACTCTCGAATTATATCTCATGAATCTATTGTTATCTGTTGTCAGACATCAAATTTGAAAGTAAAACAATCAGTAATTCTCTATTCAGGTTGACTGAGTCGCAATGGTAAAAGTTAGACATTAAGCAAGGAATGACATTTTTTCTCATACGAACCGTTTCGGAATTTTCCAATATTAAACAGTCAGAAGCGATTACTGCACGTGGATATGGCGTTTCCAGATGTATGTGAAACAAACATTAGCAGACCAGCACTAATTGCTGAAGCATTTTAAATGAAAAACATTCTATGTAGTATAGTGATGACATTCTGTTAAGTCACTCCACTTTTAATTTAGCCACAGTTTTAGTAGAAATCGTCAACAAATATTTTTTTTAACTGATCAGAAAGATTCAAAGGAAGATGGATAGCAAAATGATGTCGCTAGAACACTTAATGCTACTGAAGAAGCTCTTTCATGCATAAGCGATGTTATGCAGTTTGCAGCACACACAATTACTTCCAAGGTATTGGAATTATTGTGCGTTGCAAATAATTGCGCAGAAAAACAATTGAGAACAGGAAATTCAGTTCCCTCTCCTTGGTATGCGGCAAAAAAAAAAAAAAAAAAAAAAAAAGAAATATGAAGCAAATAAACACGTGTATAATACAGCCATGCACGTGAAACTAAACGAATTTAGAGTAAAAATACAAAACTGCCTTATTATTTATCGATTAGTGTAATAGCCTAGGATTCTGTTGTGCAATATACGGTAAATGAACATGTGCTCTCTGGGATGAAGGTACGTAAATGGATTCGCCGTCCCTGGAACCACGCGATTTCAATGAAGTAGCGGGATCTACTATCAGGTGTGCTGCATCTGCTTACTAAACACCTCAACATGTAAGGAAGAGTGATTTGAACAGGAACACTACAAGAATGAGTATCATTTGGCTACTCGCTTCCACACGGTGCAAGTGACTGGCTCATAGGCAACATACGTTGCATTCGAACCCCAAAGTGCGCATTCGCCCTGCCGTATCTCATGACAATAATCAGTCATCAAGAACCACATACGGTCACCAGGAAGCGTTGGGGAACATTTTGTCTGTAACAAGGTGCTCCCTATGACGTCACTGTTACCCGTTCAAAAAAAGACCTGAGATGAGATTTTGAAGCCAAAGGCTACTCTCCACAGCAGATACGTAACTCACTACAAATGAAACCAACAATGCGTATAAGAAAAGCAGAAGAAGACATGATAAGTTTTAAATCCATGGCTTTTCTGCCATACGTGAGAAGCCTATCGTCAAAAATAGGACCGATCGATCCTCAGTAAACACAAAGAGATAGTATGTTTTCGCCTTCCATCAAAGACAGCAGCACTCCTGGGTTCCTTTAAAGATGGTTTTCTGCTTCGGAAGTCTGGGATTTACAAGATCACCTGTGAGTGCGGCTGTTCACACATCGGACAGACGACGCATACAATCAAGGAGAGATGCAGAGGGCACCGCAGGTTCACCAGATTCATACAACCTAATACGAGGATTATTCGGGAAGTAAGGAACGATCGGTCACGAAACGGAAACCACAGTGAAAATCCCATGAAGTTTTGCACAGGTGTGTTGGGCAGTGTCTCTAGTATTACCGTCGATCAAGTTACGTCGTTCTTTTTAGTTCTGAGCACACAGGGAGCCCATAAAGATACCTAGAACAATAGTGTTCCCCGACAAGTACGGGGACCTGGTGAGAAATTTCGCCTAAAAGTTATGCACGAATCATTACATAACTGTCGCGCGGTTTCTTCTTCAAGACAATTCTCAGCCGCATTCTGCACGGGCAATGAATATGCTCCTGCATCGTTTTCAATTGGAAATGTTTGATTACCCACAATTCAGCCCGTAATTGTCTCCTTATAAGCTTAATCTCTGCTGATATGAACCACTGGCTATGAAGACAACATTTAGCCACCGACAACGAGCTGTTGGCCAGTGTAGAGAATTGGCGGAAAACACTGTCGGCTGTCTTCTATAACGAGGGTATTGTAAAGTTGGTACAACGCTACGACAAATGTCTAAGTCGTACCGGCGACTATGGAGATAAGCAGGTGGAATTTGTAGCTAACTGTTGCAAATAAAACGGTTTTGATTTTCACTGTGGCTTCCATTTCGCAACCTATCGTTCTTTATTTTCCGAATACCCCTCGTAAATCTGCGGTGGAAGAGCGCTGTATTAACACTAAGCACTCTATGGTGTACAATAACACCGAAAATATGGTCTCGACTTCAACTTTCTGGGCGTCAGCAGTGAAAGGAAGCAATTGAAATTCGGTTGGCGTCTTCAGCTTGGACAAATCATGGAATCTGGCAATTTCTATAATAAAAGGACGTCGCGACGGTGCATCTCGCAGTGGTACATCGATATCACCGTGTGGATCGACTACACAACAGTAGATGTAATTCCATACATATGTCATAATTCTTTGCCGCCGATCTACGTCTGTGGCGCCTTGTGTATCTGTGGTTCAGTGGTGCGGTCCACGGGTTTATAAGGACGGAACAAGTGGTGGTGAGTCAGTCACCTCGGCTCAATCTGAGGATGGCTGGGCGGTATTCAACCGAAATATTAGAAGAAGAGGTAGAATTTATACGACTGCACGCCCAAAATTATTTCTTTATTTATCATTACTCTTCCTTCCAATATCAACCGCTACGTCAGAATTGCCTCTCTGGTGCCTTTACCTTTCGGAAAGCCAAACTGATACTCATCCAACACATTCTCAATTTTATTTTCCATTCTTCTGAATATTATTCTTGTCAGCAACCTGGATGCATGAGCTGTTATGCTGATTGCGCAATAATTCTCGTACTTGTCAGCTTATGTAGCCTTCGGAAATGTGTGGATCATAGTTTCCCGAAAGGCAGGTGGTATGTCGCGATACTCACACATTCTGCACACCAACGTGGACAATCGTTGTTTTGCCACTTCCCCTAATGATTTTAGAAATTCTGATGGAATGTTATCCATCCCATCTGCCTTATTTGATCTTAGGTCCTCCAAAGCTTTCTTAAATTATGATTCTAATACCGCATCTCCCATCTCTTCCAAATCGATTCCTGTTTCTCCTTCTATCACTTCAGCCAAATCTTCACCCTCATGAAAGCCTTCAACGTACTCTTTCGATGCCGGCCGTTGTGGCCGAGCGGTTCTAGGCGCTTCAGTCTGGAACAGCGCGACCTCTACGGTCGCAGGTTCGAATCCTGCCTCGGGCATGGATGTGTGTGATGTCCTCAGGTTAGTTAGGTTTAAGTAGTTCTAAGTTCTAGGGGACTGATGACCTAGATGATAAGTCCCATTGTGCTCATAGCCATTTGAACCATTTTCTCTTTCCATCTATCTGCTCTTTCCTCTGCATTTAGCAGAGGGATTCCCGTTGCGTTCTTGATGTTAACACCCTTGCTTTTAATTTCGGCGAAGGTTACTTTGACTTTCCTATATGCGAGTCAATCCTTCCGACGACCATACCAGGCTTTGGCGGCTGAACTCAACGGCTACAGTCGCAAGTAGCAGTTTATTAACGATGACTCCTACGGTGATTGTATGGTCCGTGATACCGTCATTCCGTTGCCTCCTGACAAGGAGGTGTGTCAGCGCCTTCTACAGTGCAACAATTCATTTTTGACTGAGATGTTAAATACTGCTCAATCTTACGAGATATATCGTCCTGCTGAGAAGTTGGCGTCCGTATTCTTACGGATGTTGCTCCATCCACCACCGCCAGCCGCCAAATATGATAATTATAGACCAAAACCGGTTCCTTCCAAAATTAATATCTGTTGCTGTCGAGAGTGTTTTACACTGAGCGCTGTTCACTTTCCATTGAAAGAACATTCTGTAAAGGTATAAATTCCTTCTTTTTCACTTATAAGTTGAGGTGCAACGTACAGCGGAGCGTTTTCTATTATGGGCTCCTGGATCACCACTGTTGTCACTTTCGATCCGGTTTTGTGACAAGTTGTTCACCTCGTTCAGCATTGTTGGCTGGACAGGCCTTTGCGTAACTATGTGAATCCACCACCGCCTTTCGATGGCTGGTGGTGTTGTCCTCTTAGCTACCTGTTGCCTAGAGTTGTGTTCTCGACCACCGTATGGCACGATATGCTGCAGCTCCTACATCAGGGACTCTGGGGAGGCCTCACATGCCTTGTTATTTGTCCATCAGTATGTGGACCGACATCACTAGTGGCATTGTCCGTTTTTTCAGCCTGCTCTCCATGTGCTACCTAACAGGCGGAGCTGTGGGCGACGCCCTCTCTGTAGCTCAGACTGCAGCGTCCGTGGGGACACATCCATGTTGATCTCGTGGGACCCTTCCTATCTTCTCGTTTGTTATTGCTTTTGTTGATGCTTTCTCTGAATTTCCATACATTATTTGCTGTGCTTCGACGTCAGCCTCAAATATAAATCGAATCCTCTCCTCAACTTTTCTATTGTAGGATTGCCTTAAAACCTTTGTGATGTATAAGAGCCCACACTTTGTACTACAAGGCTTTCTGGATTTCTGCACCCAGCAAGGCGCTCGCCACGTGAATCCTTCGCCTTTTCACTCGCAGGCTCATGTCGAGGTGGAATGTCTCATTCACACATTCAAGATTCAGATCAAGAAGTATGTCGTGGACTCGTCCATGGACTCCGCCTTGACACATTTCTGAGATCCTGCAGGTTTACACTGGTGGGGGGGATCGGAGTGCACCCGAGATGCACCCTTCTGCATCTGCTCAGGTCGCCCTTCCAACGCCCTGATCGCAGTTAGCTTCTGGCTCTGTAGTACAGGCTCAAAAGTTTGGCCATTGATCAAAGAGGTTTCGAGCCATGGTTCACAGCTGCTGATACCTTTGCCTCTATATAGTGTGCAAAGTGATCCCCGGGCACCTGCTACATAGTCTTCCCATGATGCTTTGCTGCCTTCGGCGATTCCACTTCCTGTTGGGCCAGTGCATCCAGGTCCTTCGATAGTGTCGCCGTCAGCGGACCTGGTCCAGCGACCTTGTGAAGATGAGATGCTCCCAGCGCCCATGTCAACGGTTCGTTCTTAGAATAATTTGCAGGGGAACAGTCACTGCATACGTCCATGGCACCGCAACTTCATCCCCTACTCACCGGTTTTTGTCTGGAACTTCCTGAACGACCAACGTTTCCCCTTCAATAACAGGCCTTTTTGGTTTCAGTACCTGTCAAGCGCTTCTTTTTTAACATCAGTATTCTGCATTATGTTTTAAATGTTTTTATGTACACTCTTATTGTGTTTAGTTTTCAGATTTCATTGTTATTGCTGTTGACTAAAAGCGATGGAAGTTATAATTATTGTGTATGAAAACATGCATTATATTTTCACTTTTAAAATTTTTGGATTTGATTTTAAATATCTCACCTATCTGTTCTTGTTTTTCCTTCTAATTTAGTTTTGTTGTAAATGATGTTGTTTGTGTCTTACAGTAGAATACAGGCTGCCTACATTCGACTAAATCATTATTATTACCAACTGGACGAACTTGTCAATATGAGGCGAGAAGGGATGAAGCAAGAATAAAGCGAAATATGAGTGCCTACTCATCGTATTTTGATTTTGTTTTATTTATGAATAAAAACGCCTAGGAAATGGACGAGCTTCTGAATACACCGGAAAGTCTAGATAATTCGAGGAATCAATGAATATCGTGGGGTGAGACCTGCTGGAGTTGGAATACATCAGACTTTAACGCACCCTTTGGAAACTCTTTCCGAAAGCGACGTGCGATATAACTTATCGAGGGCATCATGCATTAGCTCGTGCCTCAGGACCCTCCACTCACAGAGGCTTAAAGTTACTTCTGTCCAATAACATCATAGACGCAGAAATTTTGCCGGAAATTGGCAGAGGTATGCGATATTTTGTGCTCAGAATCCTGCTTATTCCTGACGATTTATTATTCTACTTTATAGGATACTGTTCGCGATGAGCTTACATTATACCATGACCATAAAGAAGCACGATACAAATGCTACGTGTTATAGGAGGGGACCACGGAAATGGGAAATTTGTGGTAAGGACTACAGGACTACGGTCGCAGGTTCGAGTCCTGTCTCGGGCATGGATGTGTGTGACGTCCTTAAGTTGGTTGGGTTTAAGTAGTTTATAAGTTCTAGGGGACTAATGACCTCAGATGATAAGTCCCATAGTGCTCAGAGCCATTTGAACCATTTTGAACTACGAGACCAAACTGCTGACGTCGTCGGATCCTAGGCTTACACACTACTTAAACTAACTTACGCTAAAGACGAAACACACACCCATGCCCGAGGGAGGACTCGAAATTCCGACGAGGGTAGCCTCACGAATCGTGACAAGACACCTCTGACCGAACGGCTACACCGCGCGGGAGGGACCACGGTTTCATTTGGCTTCGCACAGCCAGCTCTACGGGGCTCTTTCCCATTGTAGTGAAGCAAACAAGCTCTTCGTTCATGTCCCCAATCATTTTCATTCAAAAAATTGTGAACAAAGAAGATTTATAAGTAAAAAATAAATACCACTTGTACTATGTCTAAGGCAGAGCTATAAATAAGCGCCCTGGGCAACACCAGGTTTCTCAGATAGTTCTACATAAAAACACAGCATGTGTCAAAAACTGTTTCACTTCTTTGGAGGTTAACGTCTGGATGGAAACTTGAGAAATACAGCCAGCGTCGAACAACTGTTGGGGTTTGTACGAAGTACCTGTGGACCCGAAACGTATTAACTGTGTAGCGTATGCGGCTGCTTGGCGCATTTCTCCTATTCGGCAGGCACGTTAGTTGCTCGATAGGCGAGTTCAGCAGGCAGATTGAAAGCCCAGCACCTTCAGCCAAGGCCATTGAGAGCAGAAGTAACGCGCCGACGGCAGGCCGGAGAGCGTGCCGGCTCCCGCGATGTGGCGGGGATCCGGCGTGTTTACACGGCCGCTTGCAGTAAAACAAAAGTGTTTATAGCCGGGCCAGTCGATTTATTGCGGCCGCCGCGGCCTGTGCGGTTTATTAATTGCCGGCGTCGCTGGCCCGGCTCCCAGCAGCGCCCTAAACACACGCAGAACGGGCGTCCTCCTCGCACGACAGGGCGGCGCGCCGCTGCCGGAAACCCCTCTCTTCCGACTTTTTGCGACCTCCTGTGTGAACCTGCAGAGAGGCACTTCTGCCCCGTGTTCCTTAAAGCTTCTTTGACATTTAGCGACATTACCTGCCACTAGTATGCTCCACTGCCTTCTTCCACTAATAAGATAGTTTTGCCAATTTTAGAAGCCGATCACACATTCGATCATCTACATCTGCATCTACATACATACTCTGGAATCCACCATACGGTGATTGGCCGAGGGTACCTCGTACCACAACTAGCATCTTCTCTCCCCGTTCCACTCCCAAACAGAACGAGGGAAAAATGACTGCCTATATGCCTCTGTATGAGCCCTAATATCTCTTATCTTATCTTTGTGGTCTTTCCGCGAAATATAAGTTGGCGGCAGTAAAATTGTACTCCAGTCAGCCTCAAATGCTGGTTCTCTAAATTTCCTCAGTAGCGATTCACGAAAAGAACGCGTCCTTTCCTCCAGAGACTCCCACCCGAGTTCCTGAAACATTTCCGTAACACTCGCGTGATGATCAAACCTACCAGTAACAAATCTAGCAGCCCGTCTCTGAATTGCTTTTATGCCCTCCCTCAATCCGACCTTATAGGGATTCCAAACGCTCGAGCGGTACTCAAGATATACGACC
The DNA here is from genome assembly GCF_021461395.2 of Schistocerca americana. Taxonomy (NCBI): domain Eukaryota; kingdom Metazoa; phylum Arthropoda; class Insecta; order Orthoptera; family Acrididae; genus Schistocerca; species Schistocerca americana. The sequence goes on along the minus strand of NC_060125.1, from coordinate 397,070,086 downwards.
TATTCTATTTTATAGGAGCTCTCCTTTACAGATTAACCATATATTTCCAAAATTCTACCAATGAACCGAAGCGACTATCCGCCTTCCCCACAACTGCCATTACATGCTTGTCTCACTTCATATCGCCTTGCAATGTTACGCCCAAATATTTAATCGACGTGACTGTGTCAAGCGCTACACTACTAATGGAGTATTCAAACATTATGGGATTCTTTTTCCTATTCATCTGCGTTAATTTACATTTATCTATATTTTGAGTTAGCTTCCATTCTTTACACCAATCTCAAATCCTGTCCAAGTCACCTTGTGTCCTCCTACAGTCACTCGACGACGACACCTTCCCGTACACCACAGAATCAGTTTGGGATCTTTCTTTAATTGCAGTTTCGGTGGTAGTTTCTGTAAAACGCAGCCAACTGCGAAGAAATTTACAATATTTTTCCTGTCAGTTTGCCATAAAATGTAATAAAGTTAATTTAAATGAAATGTAGCGTATTTTTTCACATATGTAACTTTCTCCTCAAAGGAGTTATGTCGTAAGATTTTTGAATTTTTTTTTAAATAATCAGCGGCCTTAAAAGTAGTTAAAATTAAAATTTAAAACACTCTTGATCGCAATATTGTTAAAAAAATTTTTTTTATTGGAGTGTGTGACCTGCTTCGACTCTACGAAAGAGTCATCTTCAGACTCTGTAAACATATATTGCCAAAATAGTACAGACGTTATAATAAGCATATAAAATATATAAAAATAAGATAAATAGTAATAAATTACCCAGAGCGACAGACGGACACTGCTGCATCAGTTCCGTCGACTCTCGACGCTCGTGTACCTGCTGACTGGGCATGGAGTGAGGGAAGCTATACTATGTCCAACCCGACATAGATAATTTCTTGTGAACAAATTTTAGAAGTAAACGTAATTTTAAGCTGATTATAAACCTATAATTTTATCCTTTTATGACGTATAATTTTGTCACAATGTCATATAGTATGCTAATATTGACAAAGGCGTCAAATTCCACCAATTGTAACTTGTTACAGCACCATAGATAGTCGCAGTGAGAATAAGACGCTATTTCCTTGGCAACCGCTGACATATTTATGCAAAGACTGTTTTCGTGGTCGAATTGTCGACCCTTGAGATATCTTTCGCAGTACACAATAACCTCTGATCACCTGATGCCTGCCTGACCGGGTTAGAACGCCGTTTCCACGGCAACTATTGATGCACTTTAGTAACATCGTTCCGCTGTTATTACAGAAATGTTCGATTCAAAAATGGTTCAAATGGCTCTGAGCACTATGGGACTCAACTGTTGAGGTCATTAGCCCACTAGAACTTAGAACTACTTAAACCTAACTAACCAAAGGACATCACACACATCCATGCCCCAGGCAGGATTCGAACCTGCGACCGTAATGTTCGATTCCCGGCAGGGTCAGGGATTTTCTCTGCCTCGTGATGACTGGGTGTTGTGTGATGTCCTTAGGTTGGTTAGGTTTAAGTAGTTCTAAGTTCTAGGGGACTGATGACCATAGATGTTAAGTCCCATAGTGCTCAGAGCCATTTGAACCATTTGATTACAGAAATGTTGGCGTGATTCCGCCATAGGACAGTTATTTTCCATGGCTATGACATCAGAAGAGAGCAAAATTAATCGCATTTCTGTGGAATCACACAACCGTAACAAAAAAATGGTTCTGAGCACTATGGGACCTAACTGCTGTGGTCATCAGTCCCCTGGAACTTAGAACTACTAAAATCTAACTAACCTAAAGACATCACACACATCCATGCCCGAGGTAGGATTCGAACTTGCGACCGCAGAGGTCGCACGGTTCCAGACTGTTGCGCCTAGAGCTGCTCGGCCATTCCGGCCGGCCAACTGTAACATACGACGTATCTACCCCTCGTTCAATCTTTGACAGCAGCACTAACGTCCACAGCGGAACATAACGCTATTTCCATGGTAACCCTCAACTATCCACGTAGACGTTGGGCAACTACAATCTTTGGTGCAGATTTTGTAGTTCTGAGTTTAGAGGGCAGCATACTCTAAGCCTTAATTCATACCAATGAACCATTTTAATAGTATAATTTATATTCATTGACGAATAATGATCAATAATTGACATGACTATGTGTTCCAACTGTAACTGTTCCTTCGTAGTTATATATTAAATTATCTAATCATGAACGTGTTTTCTGATTAGCTACTTACGGTGTCATACTCAGAACGGTGGGTGCGACCAGCCCTATTGGTACTCGTTGCCTCCATGCACAGTCAGCTGTTACACGACCGTCGAGACGTAATAGTGACCACTTTCATTCCACAGCGGATGAATTTCAGACAGCCGTGGCACTCCCTCGTTCTACATGAATAATTGTCCATTAAAATACAAAATCAACTGTGTAGTACTGAATTACAAAGCCGCGCGGAGTAGCCGCGTGATCTAGGGCGTCTTGTACGGTTCGAGCGGCTGCCCCCATCGTGGGTTCGAGTCCTCCCTCTGGCATGGGTGTGTGTGTTGTTCTCATCGTAAATTAGTTTAAATTACATTAAGTGTTGTGTAAGCTCAGGGACCGATGACCTCAGCAGTTTAGTCCCATAAGACCTTACTAAAAATTTTCAAATGTTTCCCTAATGAATTACAAAGATTACCTAAATTTGACGTTACCTGTGAATGCGCCTGCCTCAAGGACCCAGCACACGCAACTACCAACCGTCCGTTCGACTCGTCGACCGACCGACTGACTGACCACTTCAGTAAGTACAGGCGTTTTGGACTACTGACCTACCACTTTCGATTATCGGTCTGTAGATTGGTAAAATAAATGTAAATGTCTTGTGACTAGGGCCTCCAGACGGGTAGATCGTTCGACGGGTGCAAGTCTCTTGAATTGACCCCACTTCGGCGATATGCGCGTCGGTGGTGATGAAATGATGTTGATTCCGACAACACAACACCTAGTCTATGAGCGGAGAAAATCTCCAACCCAGCCGGGAATCGAACCCGGGCCCTTAGGATTGACATTCTGTCGCGCTGTCCACTCAGCTACCGCGTGCGGACTGTAGGTTAGTATGAGCTCGCGAAACCGCCCCCCCCCCCCCCGCCCCCCCCCCCCTCCCAGCCCGGCCGGCAGTCACTTCGATCTGATCACCGAATCACCGATATATATTTGAAGCGTCAGGAATACTTCCTCCACCTTCTGACCGGCCAGTGTGGCCGAGCGGATCTATGCACTACAGTCTGGAATCGCGTGACCGCTACGGTCGCAGGTTCGTATCCTGCCTCGGGCATGAATGTGTGTTACGTTCTTAGGTTAGTTAGGTATAAGTAGTTCTAAGTACTAGGGGACCGATGACCTCAGAAGTTAAGTGGCTCTGAGCACTATGGGACTCAACTGCTGAGGTCATTAGTCCCCTAGAACTTAGAACTAGTTAAACCTAACTAACCTAAGAACATCACAAACATCCATGCCCGAGGCAGGATTCGAACCTGCGACTGTAGCGGTCTTGCGGTTCCAGACTGCAGCGCCTTTAACCGCACGGCCACTTCGGCCGGCCTCAGAAGTTAAGTCCCATAGTGCTCAGAGCCATTTGAACCTCCACCTTCTGTCTGAAAGTAGGGTGTTGTCGGGTAATGGTGTGTCGGAGTTATGTTTTAAAAGTATTTGTATTTATGTGTGAAGTGTTGATGAAAAGTCGAAGTGTCTAGTTAGCGTGTGAATTGATATCCTGCAAGTATTATTTCCATGTACTTCCCATGTTGCAGAGACATAAGTACACGTGGTGGCAATTAAGACTTTTCGAACAAATTGATCGCTCTGTTTTTTGCGACTGCAGTAATTTCGTGCAAATTTGGATTTCGGTTTGTGTGTATGTTTGGCACATACCGGCGTGCGTCCATAATTATCCGCAGGATTCGGTCCTGAATTCGCTGGATCATTTAACACGTGTGTATTAGCAATGCTCCAAACTACCGACTCATAGACGATGACGGTTAGGACGACGGTTTTGTATGAAAAGAGTTTGGCTCTGGTCGTCAGACTGTCGCCTTTGAGAAGGCTCTGCCGCTACCTTTGTTACATGCGTTTGTTATATACGCATTCCAAATTAATTTACTGTCAGTTTCAAAGCCTAAATATTTCATTCACCCAAGGAATGTCCACTCCGTCGAGATTCATCTGACGGCATGGTGGACGTCTCTCGGAAATGAACATTATTGCTTGCCATTTGTTGTGATTACTTTTAATTTTCCAAAGATTTGCAGCACTGAGTGATTTCCTCAAGTTCTCATAGTAGTGATATCGCGATTTAATTAAGGTTTCGGCCAGATCTGTAGATTGCTGTGTGATCAGCGTACAATGCGATCTCGTTGCCCTGGTGTTTGGTGATGTGATTTCTGTACAAGGAAACAGCATTATGGTACAACGGCCTCTATGGATTCTCTGTTGATGTTGTCTCTATGAGTGCAGGATCTTAATCAGATGTTCGGGGACCTCATAGTCAGCGAATTTGTGCAAGAGGGCTTTGTGCCAGGTGCAGCCAAAAGCCTTCTCAATGTCTAACTATACTGCGCCAGTGCTGTTACTTAATTAACGTGCGCGATATATTTCGTCCACTAGCCGGGTTGTGTTCTGTAAAGGAGGTTTGGAGAGAATTTAAGATGAGACACTCAAGAGCTTTGCCTGGAAAACGAAGTAAGGATATCGGGCGGTAGTTTTGATGTTCCCCCCTCCCCCTCCTCACCGACCAACGCTTTCTGTCGTCGTTCACGCCGGCTTAAACGCTGTTCAAATGCGGCTAACATGACAGAGCGAGAGCGGGCGGAGCTTTGATGACAGAATGTCTGAACAAATTTAAAGATAACATATACTTGGGATACGTCGTCCAAGGAGTATAGCAATAGAGTTGCAAGAAATCAAGCACTTATTTCTTCTCTTACCAAATCCACAACTGTGTCATGTGTCACACAGAGACAGTATATATATAACTCTGTCGACATTCTGTATTTTGGCTTTTAAGTTCCTTTTCCGATACTTTTCGGAAATGAAATCTAGCGGCCGAAATAGAGACAGATTAGACTTTTTGATCTATAGGAAATTAGAAAACCAAAATACAGAGAGGTTACATTTTAGATTTTATTCCGATACGAACCTGAAATAAAACATCAAAAAAGAAATATAGACAGTCGCAAAAATTGTATTCATAATAGTCAATATACTTACTTCTTTGTTAAAAATGTTTAAAAGTATAGCACTTCGTCACGCCTTCCGCTACGAAGAGCTGTAGCGCTTCCTTTACACCTTTAGTATTTGATAAGTTATTCATTTCTTACATATCCGTTGCTGTACCTATTATGTGATGCGCGTCACCAGCATTTGTAATTCTCCTTCTAAGCTGAAATGAGTTTCCTTCATGCTACATACAAAAATAATTTGGTCCAGTTCACTCCAACATCATTTGCTTTATTTAATTTGGTTTACCGGGATGTGTCCTAGAATCCGTCGTTTAGAAGTAGAGTCTTCGATTACTAAACAAAATGTCCTGGGATCCGGGTAGAACATTAAATTATGAATAGAAAACACCAAGAATAGCGGCCGAATTACACCAGATTACGAACTCACTCCTAAGAGACGGAAGATTCAGCAATGACCAACGGTATGACGTTGCAAAAGGCGATGAAAACTACTGCATTAAGGATACATAATGTGTATTCACAGGACATTTGGCCTGTAATTACAAAGTGTCATGATGATGTTACCATTGGCCAAAGATTCCCGACTAATCCCCACCCTTAGGATCTCCAGGATGGTACAGCCAAACAGAAGGTGACCGTGAGGAAAAGACTGAATAGTCAACGAAAGGGTAATGTTCAACGAGTCAGGGCACGAAATGGCAAAAGTTTGAACGTGGTAGGAAAGCTAGAGTTTCTTGTATGGTCAATTACTTACCACAAAGCCTTTATGACCCTTACCTGACAGATCTTCAATACATGGTATACATAAAATGTATTTGCGTTTGCAAATATGAACAACCACCAGCTACATAATGGTAAGACGACAATGAAAATTTGTGCTGGAGCGGCACTCGAACCCTGATTTCCTGCTTATTAGGAGATGTTGCTTCATCATTAGGCTATTCGAGGACGACCCACGGCCCAACCCAAACTTCCATATGTCGTCAACCGTTTGTGTTCAACCTTTTCTCATACATCTGTTGTGTTTATTCCCGTACAAGCGAGACACGCTACATTAATGTCACTTGTCCTGTGTCGACGGATAAATACGGTATTCCAGTTCCCGTGTCATTCTGAATTACGATGCAGTGTAATTATCCATGCCGGTTCTTATAGATATTGTGCATAATTACGCTATTCAGCTGTTACCGAGCAACAACTTCGCGCCAAGGACCTGAGAAGGAGTGTGGTAACTTCGATGACTTTTACATCCTTTCTGGGTTCACAGAGGGGGGTTTCCGTCTGGCGTTGTATATCTATATCTACATCTAGATCTATTTGGCTACTCCGGAAGTAACACTTAAGTGCGTGGCGTGGGGCTCATTGAACCACCTTCACAATAATTGTCTGTTATTCCACTCTCGAATAGCCCACTGAAAGAACGAAGACCCATATCTTTCCGTGTGAGCTCTGATTTCCCTTATTTTATTATAATGATCGTTTCTCCCTATGTAGGTCGGCGTCAACAAAATGTTTTTGGAAGGAGCAAGTTGAAATTTCGTGAGAAGGCCCAGGCGCATGAACTGACATGTGGTATCACACGCCACGCTGCACTAACTCCGTAAACAGGTCAACTGTTAGGCAAATGTACCCATAGGGTTTGCAGTACATCAAAAACGCCTGGCACTAACTTAGAATCACCGGAGTTATGAAACCCTAATTAATCCGACTTAAAATAACTGACGCTAAGGATGAAACATACACACTACACACACACACACACACACACACACACACACACACATCTCCCAGGGAGGACTCGAACCTCCGACGGGGAGAGCCACGCGAAACTTAACAAGAAGCCTCGGACCGCACGGCTATCCCGCGCAGCATCGATTTATGTCCAAGATGTTGCACAGAAATTGAGTACTTCGCACACATCTTCGTTCGTGAGAGAAGGGCGTTGAATTAGGTTTTCCGTCGATGGACATGATTCATCAGGCATGCGTTGGATGTCCTCTCTGGTATGGAGACGTTTGCTGTTAACGATTGCACGTAGATAGCGCTCTAAGTCGCACACAGAACACGCAATTGTATACGAGTCGATCGCAAGTTATACCACTAATCTAATGTATCCCTAGAGAAAAACGGCAAAATGGTTATATGCGTCATAAATGACCTGAAGAAATATCTTTCATCTCCGTCTCTCTAGAACGCATCACAGTCTACCGTGAAATAACGCCTCATTACTACTCCGCTCAACTGATCACTCTGTCTACTTTCTATCATCCCTTCACGAAGATCCCTGCCAATTTGTAGGCAGATGGTTCTCTTTTCTCGGGAAGCATGAAAGACAGCAGTGAACTTGTATGTACCACTATTACCTCAGTAGACATACTGCAGAAAGTTGTTAAGAAACCTCTGCAGCATCTGGTCTGTTGGGTATTTGTTAGCTGACACCGATGGTTTGTGATTGGTGGAGAGCACAGAGAAGCACATTGTAAGTACTATTTGTTAGGATTTAAAATATCTAAAAAGTCTTTCACAGGGTCAGACTTGCGATCTATTATGTACTTTTTTTTTTTTTTTTTTTTTTTTTTTTTTTTTTTTTTTTTGGGTTTTAAGGGCGCTCAACTAACTTGTGTATTGCAGTCCGCCAGCTAGTAATACAACGCTCTTTAGCTAAAGATACTTTATAACAATCGATAAGGTTGTTGCCGATAACTTTGGGGCCACACCTGGTCTTGTTGATCCAAGGTATACAAATTTATTACTTTACATTTGGAGGTGATTCAGATTAAACATTCTATTCCAGCTATCTTATCGCTGTCGATGACAAATGGTTGTTTCCCTGATTCCAAGTGCTTTCACGTCCACTTTTTCTCGTATTCCTCTTGCTATCACATACTAGTTTCCATGTATAAGAATTTTTCTGCACCAGTCAGAAGATATGCAAGTACTCCCTCGTTCCCCTTAAATATCCCTTCATTTTGACGTATTTTTCCTCAATTTACACGCATTTTTTGTCAATTTTCGTAATTTTATCGATTTTCAACAACATATCTAAAAGTGCTTGTACATGTAGTACAGTTATCAATACCTAGCACAAATGTTCTATTTTTTTTCTGGCTGGAGGGTATAGTATATCACTGTACTGGAATGCATCCCGTGACTTCTATCTACGTATTCTACAGTTGTTGGGCATTTTCTCAGATTTCCGTATGTCCGTGTCTGTGCGTTAGTTTCGGATGGCTCCCGTGACCCAGTCCTACGGCTGGTGGATCCACCTCCGGATGCAGAATGCACCTCAGAACGTAACGCGTGGTGAATCTTCCTTCGAACCCTATCCCAGATATGGTGTACTGCGGATCCACATGTGAACGTCACCATTGGATATAGCGTGTGGCGGATCCACACTTGAACGCAAACTTGTGTTTACTTTGGGTGTTGTAACGGAATTGCTATCTCCCACCTACACAGGAAGAGACGAACATCGTAATAAAATGAGATGCATTAACGAATTTATAAAGTGATAAGTTGTATAAACCTTATATTTACAACTTCTCTGAGCTGTTACCATTAGAGATTTCGTATGTGGACAACCATTTTGTTACTTTAAGGGAGTTCGAAAGTGAGGAGGCATCCTGCGACGCAGGTAGAGTTTAGCACTCCATCGTGAGCTAAACATGAGTTTAATATTCAAGTCCTGTGTTGCAAACATAACAGATATTAAGCTGATTAGGACAGACGTTTTTTCTCTGATGAGAAAATACTTGGACAATAGCCTGAGCCATGCTGTTACAGGATTTTCAAAAGAAGTAAAGATACTTTAGTCATTTTAAAAGGCATTTATGCCCCGATTTCTTCTGTCTTCGAAAATAACTCATATAAAATTGAGAAATCTACATTTCGCATGAGAAATTAGTGGTGTATGTCAAGAACATCGCTGTCTTGACTTAGGTAAAGTGGATTTTTGAACTGGGGGCGTTTATGTCAGGTTAGAATTGATTAGAACTACTGTATACATCCAAGCCGCCGCATCCAAGCCGCCGCTATTTGTTTCACGTACACCGCAGCTGGCGAAAGGAGAGGTCATGACATTTCAGCGACCAGAAGTCGGGGACTAGCTAGCCTGTGGCGGGTGGTTAGGTACAAAGAATGCGCCGACATGTCTGATCATGCCCACGGTAGCAGGGGTTGACGAAGTCACCAGTGTGATGGGTGAGTGGCGACAGAAGCGGACGTGTGTGTTGCGAGTGAAGATTCAATATGATGGGTGTTTGTACTGGACAGTTACTCCCTCCATGTCAATTAATCAGTTGACTGCTTGATGACAGTCGCCCCGACCTCTGAGCATTCAGTGCAGTGGGTGTGTGGATGCCGTGGAATGGGTGTGCAGCTGCCAGCGTGGCCGGCACTGGTGATGGTCTACACCGCTGGTTAGCACAGACTGGGCAACCATCCAGTCGGCAGACGGCGCGCACTTCTAGATCACGAGCTTGTATGGTCGATAGGATTTTATTCACCAGGTATGTTTAGTGGAAACTTTGTGGTGGAAGAGATTATTTGGGTTCTCAAATGTAACGACATTCAAGACCTCGCATATATTTAGCGCTAGAGTCTGTTTGTGGCAGAAATTTCATTCCTTGTTTTGAATAATGTTTACATGTTGATACTCAAACACTGAAAATATGTTTTTATTACAAAGAATGATCGTAGATTGGTGGTGAGTGTTTTAATAGATCTATTCGACTCCTCTGAATTGTGAAGTTATTAATTTGATTGGGTAGTCCAAAAGGACTTTTTTCCTCTATTTTGATATCGAAATTGCATCAGCTCTCCCTTTGTTCCCAGCTTTAGCCAATAGAGCGCACTATTCTGAGAAGAGACGAAAATGTCTGTGTGTTTGGAGATGTTGGCTCGTACAGACAAACAGGGAATGGCCCCTTGAAAGAGAGTCTGGAATTTCCTGATCAACAGAATGCCGTCAATCGATCCATTGTTTGCGTAGTGCGAGATCAAAGGACATCGATATCCAGTCCGTGATCGGGGTATTCAGAATCATGATCTGTAATTGGGACTATGGGTGGTTTTTGACCACAGTGGTGACACCTTGACAATAGAAACACTTACGGGAGACCCCAAATGGTGGCTGCTATAACACACTTTATCCCATTGGTGTTTATAGTTATTACGTCTGAGAGGGAGGGGGAGGGGGCGAGGGTGCCAACATGAGCTCTACCCAAGTGGAGGAACCCTGTTACCTGCAAACTGATTAAATCATGAATATGCATCAATATTCTATATACTTTGATCTGACTTTTGTGCCATGAAACCCTCCCTCTGAAGCACAGAGTGAGTCCTTTCCCTGCAAATTTTTCTTGGAGGGTTGTGGAGAGAGGGGCAAGGGGAGGGGGGTAGGGGTAGGATGCGCTATACTAGTGGCATTGTGCCTTAACTTAATCGATCCCCAAATGTCAAGGTGAGCACATACAAGAAAATTCCCCAACAAGACAACACATCTGTGCTGGCGTAAGCTGTCGCCAGCACACGTGTCAGCAAAGATATAGGGCAAAGATCGATAGTAGGAGCCAGATCAAGTGCGCCTATCACGAGAGAGGCCAGAGACAGACAGACTAGCAACACACCGCCAACGCTCTCTCGACACCGAATATATAGGCCGCCGCCACTGACCGGGAGGTACTCACTCAACCTGTCAGTCACTAACACAGTCACTGTTACTGACTCATTTTAGTTTGGCACCTGTCACTCATTCACCAGAGTGAGCTTAGGCTACGACAGTACACAGCATCAGATTATACCAAGATCACTGTTATTGTCTGCAGGAGGACTATCACGGAAGAGCATGTACCGCAACACGCAGGCTCTGTTCAAGTTAAGTAGCAGCACTCTGTTCATGTAAATAAAGAAGCGTATAAATCCATGTGTGCATTTGTGGTGTAGAAAGAAGATACCGGCCACCCATAGCAACATCCACTCACTTGCTTCCATGGTACAGGATACTACAGTGGCAACGAGGACACTACAGAGGTGAGGAGAATAATTCAGTGGCGATAGAATTAATCAACTTTGCCGACGATTTTGATTGCTTATTTTGTATTTTAGCTTCAGTGGTGATCAATTTCCCACTTTTAATTTGTTGTCTCCATGCATGTGTTCTAGGAGGGGAACCGCAGAACCAATAATTTTTTTTTTCTTTTCAGAGGCTTTGCTTGCTTTTTGCTGTAATATATTTGTGTAAACCATGAATTCCACGCCCCATTCACCTCCTGCCTCCGCGCCTCAGCCGTATATGGCCAATGTGATAGATCTAACACCATCTTTTCAGTTGCAGAACCAACAAGTTGCTACCCCACTGACGACGGTACTTCTGGCTGCACAAGCTGTATCGGCTGCACAACCGACCAATCAACTAGCCCAACAAGTGCCGGTGAACAGTGTACCACCGTTGCAGCAATTTAAGGAATCAAAAGAGAAATGGCTTGAGTACCTCACACAGTTCCAAGTACATTGAGAAGTTCATCGTGTGCAAGGTACTGTGAAGTCATAATACTTCCTTTCGATTTCAGGGTGCCAAGTGTTCAGGTTAATACAAAGCTATTCCCAACCATATCTCCCGACGCACTCAACTGTGAGCAAGTAATCGCTGTATTAACTCAGTATTTTGACCAGTGACCAGAAACTCCAAGTAGGTACAGCTGTATACCAAACCAGAATGGACATACCGCCAGTAATCACAGAATCAACGGGCGTGGTCAGGAAGTGTAAATGTAGGTGTAGTTGTGGCCACTTTTACAGTGATCTCAAGATATGGGATGCAATAACATTTAATGTTACAGGTAGTAGAATACGGGAACAGATCTTAAAGTACTCTGATGCATCACTTCCCCAAGTATTGCAAATCTTAGAGCAATAAGATTCGAATTCCCTAGTGATTGATAAGTTTGACCAGAGCTATATTTGTTTGGTCAAGCCGCCCCTTTTCGCGGCTGTCCCAAGCAGCCACAACAACGAGTACCTTCACAACGGTGCGGACAGCCACGTAGACATGTAAGCAGGCCTGCGAATTTAGTGAAGTCTTGCCCTAGATGTTTTGCTCGTCATAAAAGACAGGATTCCCCATCACGTAACACTTGTGGAGAAAAATAAAGGCTATTAGAAGCAGTTTGTTTGCAACTGCACAAAAACGCCAAGATTGCCCGTTCCCTGAAATATACAGGCTCGTGCAAACGCAGTGAACGCTTTGTTTTAAAACCTACAGCAGATTCTGACAAAATTAAGATTAAGGGTGTTTCCCCTTCTCGTACTAGTGGGGTGCAACGACGTTCAATCTAACTATTTGTCTCATTACGAACTGCTGACCGTCGCGTGAACCTTCAGTTAGACGCAGATGCGTCAATAACATTGCCTAATCGTGCCATGTACGAACAGTTAAGCTCACCACGCCATTCTAAATCTAGCAAGCACCTCGCTGCTTACAATAGACAGGAGATTCCAGTGCCTGGACAGTGTAGTTTGCGTGCCACTTACGTATCTCACACTAGGACAGTGAATTTTACTGTGTTGAAATCAAGAGACGTTATGAACATATTCGGTTTGGATGTTCAGGACTCTGAAATGCTGGTTTCGTTGCCCTTGCAGTACAGAAAAATGCACAGGCCACGGAAGCAGGCACAGATCTCAAGATTATGTTGCATTATATTCGCACTTCTTGACCTCGTTCATTGAACAGCATCCAGAACTCCGGAGTGCGTCGATATTTTCCACGATGGCATAACCTTTGAGGTCAACAGACTGTGATTCCAGTTCAAAATGACAATGGAAAATCACGAGTGCTTCTTCCTAAAGTGCTGCAAAAGGATGTGTTCACATTAAACGGTTCGCGCTTCGGCACTGTACTTGACAGGGAATGGACGCCCACATTGAACGGATGACGTCACAGAGTCGTGCATGCACAGAAAAGCAATCCACTTCGCAATAGACCTTCTCAGCTCGGCCTAAGACTCAATCCCCATGGCAACGAGTGCACATTGACTTCGCAGGGCCATTAGGGAACAATCGTTGTTGGCTTAAGGTGGGAGACTCTTTTAGCAAGTTCCCATTTGCGGTGTTTGTGGCTTGTACCACATGACGTAGCACCATTCGTACTGTCCTTCATATTTTGCATAGAAGGTTTGACGGAAGCAGTTTTGTTTGACGACGAACCACAGTTCACTTCAGGTGATTTTGATCAGTTTTGTGAACGAAATGGAATTTGTCATCTAACATGAGCTCCATTTCACCCGCAGTCCAATGGAGAAGCAGATTGGTTTGTACGCACTTTCAAGCAACAGATGACCAAGCTTCGCCCCACCCACACATGGGAACAGGCGCTGCAACTCTTTCTCGTCTCCTATCGCTCCCATCCACTAGACGGACCATCACTGTCGGAACTTCTGCATGGCCGCCGCCATCGGATGCTACTACACATGCTACACGCACCACAGAATCCGGCGCCGCCAGTGGTTCACAAGTATTCTTTTGGCTACGCGATTTTGTTCTTTTCAGGGTTTATGGCAACCATGGGCGCTGGGAAAGAGGAGTTATCCAGTAACACATTGGTTTTATCATGTACTTGATTGCAGGTCCTGATGGTTTGCAACGCCGACACAAGGGCCAAATTTGTGTGTGTCATTTGTCCCTTGACTCTGCTGCTTTTCTTCCACCAAATTCACGGCCTCACGGGACCGCGCGGTCTTCGCAGCTACCCGCAGGTGGAACCAGGGAACTCTAGGTTGGACGATGCGCCGTCCGCGCTTTCCGACCTGATATACGTGGACCCGTCGCCGTCGTCGCCGTCATCGCCCCAGGACATGCTCTCAGGCCTGGATATGTGCCCTGGCAGCAGTTTTCCAGAGGATGTTCCTGTTGTCTCTCAAGCCAGATGGCAGCACATGGTCAGGAGTATGCCGTCCTCCGGAGTCACGGTTCCCAACTCATCTCTACGTCCAGCGCCCTGCCTCCCTCTCCACTGCTCTTCGCAATTTCCCTACAGAACAACGGTGCGGCACTTCGGAGGGCAGGAATGTGCTGGTGTAAGCTTCGCCAGAACATTGGTCAGCAAAGATATAGCGCGAAGATCGATAGTAGGCACTTTGTCAAACGAGCCTATGACGATAAGCCAGGGACAGGCCAACCTGAAATATGCTGCCAACACCCTCTAGACACCAAGTATTTAGGCCGCTGCCGCAGACTGGGAGGCAGTCAGTCTCCCTGTCACTAGATCAGTCACTCTCACTGACTCATTTTAGTTTGGCGTCTGGCATTCATCGCAAAGCGGGCATGAGGTACGACAGTACGCAGCATCAGATTATAGCAAGATCACTGATACTGTCTTCAATAGGACTATTACTGAAGAGCTTGTACCACAATGCATGGACTCTGTTAAAGGTAGGTAGCAGCTACATGTTCGTGTAAATAAAGTATCGTGTTAATCCACGTGTGCATTTGTGTTGTAGAAATAGAATACTGGCCACCCATAGTAACATCCTCTCCTTTGCTTCCTATGGAACAAGACTCTGCAACGTCCAATCTACAACAGTGTAATTACATAATTAGGACATGTAGGGACCGCATGTGAGCTTTTCCAACCAAATAAAAGAGAGATCTAATCCATGAAAACCTAATTTCAGTATATCCTTTGCTTTGTAATTGAACTGCATGTCATGAGATCCTTGCTTTCCAGCACAGATTGCCAGTTCCTTGGTGGAGAGTAGGGTGGGATATCTGGGGGTGCTTCCCAGGAGGGGGTAGGGTAATTAATTAATCGATTTAATTTATTAGTCAATCAAACTGATACAGTTCGAGAGGCCTATTCAAATATCTCAAGCCTGAAAGTGTTCTTGTATCGGTGGGGGGAATTCCTAGAGGGGGTTTGGGCGAGGAGGGGGGCTTTCTATGAAGAATGGATTATCCCCAGTGGTCATAAACCACTTAGCAGAAGGTTAAGTTCGGAAATCAAACAAGTTGGACACTGTTTTATGCTTTCCCCTGAATGTATGCAACCTACACTAAGAAAGTGCACCTGTACTAGCTTTATCCCATTACCAGCCTCTCACACTCACGTCAACGATTAATTTTCGGGCTTCTGCAAATGATCGCCGATCTTGGGAGATTTTCATTCGTTTACATCTGATATGCTTTTTTCGATGTTTCTCAACAGTGTTCTGACCCTTGCTGTGTACCATGGAGGATCATCTCCATTGTTTGTTAATTTAATTGCTACAAACCTTTCAATTGCTGTCGGTACAGTTTCTTTGAATTCTACTCACATCTAGTCTAAAATTACATGATTACTTTGTACGGAGTGGAGATTGACTCTCAGGAAGGAGTCAAGCGAATTTTTATGTCCTTTCTTGAACGGGTGTATTTTCCTTTATTTTTGGTGGTTTTCGGAGTTATGGCATTCCGTCTCATTACGATAATCCTGTGCTCACTAATCCCAGTAACAGTTATGATGCTCTTTATTAGCTCAGGATTATTTGTTGCTAAAAGTGAAGTGTGTTTTCACAACCGTTTACTATTCGTGTAAGCTGCCGTACTAATTGCTCGAAATAATATTCAGAGAATGCGTTTAGCACAATTCCAGATGACGTTTTAGGCATACTTCCAACATAAATACGTATTTTGGCCAACGTTTCAAGGGTAAGATGAAGACACAACCAAACGTAGTTGTATGAGTCGGGTAAGTGTTTGAAAGTAGACTCGCGGTTTCTTTGAACCTTTCAGCAATTGCATCATCTGAGTTGGGAGATAGGTAAAAAGATCCAATAATTATTTTATTTAGGTTGCCAAAATGACCTCTATCCTTACTAACTCATAGGATCTGTTTATTACAATTTTGTTACAAGACCTAAACGACTTCTAACAGCAACAAACATGCCACTGCTAGCTGTTATCTAGCCTACTCTTTCTGAACACCATTAGGTTCTTCGCAGAAATATCTGCTGAACTTATCTCCGGGTTTCGCCAAATCTCATTACCTACAATGGTTTCAGCATCAGTGCTTTCTACTAGCTCTTCGAGCACTGGTTCTTTCCCAACACAGCTACGACCATTTACTGTATTACCGATGTTGCCTATAGGTATGTTCACCCTGTGTATGACATGCACCCTTTGGGATTGAAGGATATACTGTGTTCCCATGAGGACCTCCAACCTAAATAACTGCTCAGTCCTCACCACACGGCCCCCACTACCCAGTAACCGCCTCCTGCGTGTACTGAACTTTCGAGTTATTTATCAGAACGTGAAACCCCATCACACTATAGCGCAAGTTGAGGAATCTGCAGCCTTCACCGTCTGAACTTCTTATTCATTCCCTCCTCTCGGCTCTGTAACAGAGGTCCACAATCGGTTCTATCGCCTTTGCTACTTTCATCTCGCAATCAAGATTGGCGGCCTTTATCACTTCTGATAGCCGCTCGAAAGCAGAGAGGATCTCTTACGATCCAAAGCGACGCACATCATTGGTATCAACATGAGCCACGGCCTGCACATGGCATCCAGAAAGTCTAGTTCCACGTCTGGAATGACTCCACCAGAAACGCACAAAGAGTGAACATTGGCTTTCTTCCCTTCTTGGCAGTTACGACCCTAAGGGGCTCCATAACGTGCCAGCATTGGGACTTTCAGTTACGAATAATCTCAACCTCTGCGACTGGCCAGATCTTGCAGGCTGAGAGGTTTGCTGTCGATTTCCTCTGAAACAGGACAAACGACTACATTTGGCTGAGGGACACTGTCGGCCACAGCTATCACCATGAACCAATTTGTCTTACTTACTGGAGAGGCCCTATGTTCAGCCCTCCGGGAAGTCTCGCCAACCTGCCACGCCCCGAGGAAGATTTTCGCTGGCGCAGGAGCGTGGAGTCGATTCTGAGCGGAGGAGCTTGCACTATGCCGGCGCATTGCCAATGCGAGTGTGCTCATATTGATCATGTTTTTGAACCATTCCTGTTTCTGCGCACTTGCGCAACGCAGTCGACTTTTACAGTCCAGTATATTTAGTGTTATAAGCCAGAAAATCACTCCCTATTGGTCTGCAGTCGGTTTCTTACTTGGTCTTTGTTATCTGCGTTAAAAGACTTGAAAAGCAATCCTTTCAAAATATAAGAAACAGAAATTTGATTAAGAAGTGATCAGTTGGAACTAAAACAAAACTCACAATGCTTCATGAATCAGTGATGAAAATAGTTTTGGAATTTCTAGCCATCTAGAACTCGAAAAATGTCCTTGAATGGAAAAATAATCAAAACCTGCCGGTTGTTCAACGAATAATCGAATGTGCATTTGGGGAATGCATAGGGAAACAAACTGTGGCAGAGGTGGAAGATGTAACTATAATTCTAAAGATGATTAAATGGAAGGGGCTTAACATTTATCCAATGAATTGATAGTAAATGGGTTTAGGTTGTTCTTCCTAAGTTTTCTGCTGCATGCAAGTGGATGACGTCCTAATTTAAGATGGATGGTTGGTAATGGAAAACAAGGAGTATTAACGTTGATGCGTGTATCGCAAGACTGCAATGCTCCCATGTCTAGACGAGAAGTGTATTCTACAGTGAATGTCAATTAGCTGCTGCTGATGACATCTACATCTACACATCTAAATCTACGTGATTACTCTGCTATTCACAATAAAGTGCCTGGCAGAGGGCTCAATGAACCACCTTCATGCTGTCTCTCTACCGTTCCACTCTCGAACGGCACGCGGGAAAACGAGCACTTAAATTTTTCCGTGCGAGCCCTGATTTCTCTTATTTTATCGTGATGATCATTTCTACCTATGTGTGTGGGTGCCAAAAGAATGTTTCCGCAATCGGAGGAGAAATCTGGTGATTGAAATTTCACGAGAAGATCCCGTCGAAACGAATAACGCCTTTGTTTTAATGATTGCCACTCCAGTTCACGTATCATGTCTGTGACACTATCTCCCCTATTTCGCGATAATACAAAACGAGCTGCCCTTCTTTGTACTTTTTCGATGACATCCATCAGTCCCACCTGATGCGGATCCACACCGCACAGCAGTACTCCAGAATAGGGTGGGCAGGGGTAGTGTAAGCAGTCTCTCTAGTAGACCTGTTGCACGATGATGACGTAGGCATTTGTAGGAAAATAAGACTGTCCTGTCACACCCTATATAAATCCATCATGTCCGATGATATACTTGGAAGGAGAAACAGCATTGGTCGTATTTTTTTGTTTTCTTATCCGCAAAATCGATTTTCGGTCACTTAGTGACCATCCTCAGTGCTGTAGTATATATAAATTTAAATTGTATATTACAGCACTGAGGATGGTCACTAAGTGACCGAAAATCGATTTTGCGGATAATAAAACAAAAAAATACGACCAATGCTGTTTATCCTTCCAAGTATATCCATTATCTGGTCATGGTGCAGAGGAAACTCCATGGAGCCGCCAATCAACAAAATTTTGTCCCATGATATTAGCATTCAATCAACATTCAATCAACTTCAGAAACGTTTACTAGGGTAATAATGACGTCGCCTGTTGATAGATTTGTGAAAACTAAAGCCCTATGACGAATGCATGATGGATGTTTAAACCGGCTATTGGACGAAAACTGCATGCATCCACCTTCTTCAGTTATGATTTACGTCATCATTTCAGACATGAAAGGAAATAACCTCTGTTTGGTGCTGTGTTTTTTCTAACGTCAAATGATTAGGCATGCAGAAACTTGATCGTACGCGTAAAAGCGTTTTGATCGAATTACCATTTTGCTCGAATTACCGCGTAAAGGAAGTGCAGAGTGAAGGAAGAGCTACCCGTTATGAGAACGCTCCGTGATATTGCTCGCCAGGCATTAACGCAAATCGATATTCCTCTGCAGGCTCTCAAATATTTTACGACAGCCGGATAATTTATTGGGGAAGGACTGAGGGTTCTGGGTACTGCAGCAGCGTGTAACGGGACGGCATGGAGAGAGCTGGCGGGGTCTCGTTCGGGCCGCGGCAATTACGCAAAACACACGCTGACCTGGCTCAGATAGACTGTATTGGAAAACGCTGTTTGTACCCCAGTATTCCACCTAACAGAAGACCAAGGAGCCCTTGAATTACTGAATTAACACCTCTGGGTTATATGAAATGGTTTTAGTTCCATAAAATAGCCATCTCCAAACGGTAAATTCAGCGACATTTAGATTACGACAGGACACCGATTAAGAACATTCAGATGCCTGGCGAATATCAGTGTTTATTCGACTGTAACACTAGGGCACTAGCTTCCATTATCCGTTAGATAAACACTTAATGTACGGGGTCTTTCATTATTTACGAAGTACTGTACTACTTGAGTGGCATTTTCAAATGATAACGACGAATATCGGTCAACTAATTTCATATTTTTGCGCATTGAAAGAAAGTTTTGCGAAAGATTTTGATGTTAGTGGAACGGTATATAAATGTTTATCCGAGTTTTGGGGCCTTACCACTGCAATAGTTATTTATTTATTTGCCAACGGTTACAGTGCGAAAACACTGCAGTAGGTCGACTACACGGTTTGCCAGTGGCGCGATAATGGAGCTGTGACGATTACTGGTAACTACTGAACAGCTACCATCGGTAGTTCTAGATGCTCAATAGCACGTATTTCCTGCTATTCCTAGTTTTCAATTACCGCTGTAGCTCATGCTTCTTGTTGGTGATTATACATTTCAGAGAGAGTAAGTTTTGATTGTCTTTACATTTTTTTTTCTGTGACTCGCAAGTCAGTACTGCTTTTGCACTAGAAAACGTATTCATGCATGATTTCAGAATGTAACAACTGGCAGATAAGGGTAGGGTCATATCTATTTGTCATGGGATGTCGGTGCAACTCATATAACCAGTATCACGCTTTATCAAGAAACTTATGATTTTCCAAGTGATCAGAAGACGGTAATCTCGGACACTGCCAAAGAAAGTAAAATTGTGGAACTGCGTAATGGTGGTGGTGTTGTGAACAGACCTCCACCATAGTCCTCTGGGTAATTAATTCAGCAAGTTTACAGTTGCTGCCGTTATACGAATTGTGGATGCATAAACGTGTTCGCCAAAACGAGCTAGTAATGCGTTACGTATGAGCTCTTACAAACCATACGTTCCAAAGGCTATAGCGCTAAATGAGGCAGCACATATGCCTGCATGATAAGCACTGTGTAGCCCAAAGAGGTACCACATTGCCCCGAATGCATGTGCCATGTACTTGATGTTGGACTTCGCACGATTAATAATAACTGTTTTGCACACAAAAGAGGTTCAAATGGCTGTGAGCACTATGCCACTTAACTTCTGAGCTCATTATTTGCCTAGAACGTAGAACTAATAAAACCTAACTGACCTAAGAACATCACACACATCCATGCCCGAGGCAGGATTCGAACCTGCGACCGGAGATGTCGCTCGGCTCCAGACTGTAGCGCCTAGAACCGCACGGCCACTCCGGCCGGCTACAAAAGAGGTAAACAATCGGTGGCTTACCAGTGACTTCACTATAAAACCGCACACAATAAAAGTAACGTGGTTCAGTTTTTTCTTAGAATATCTGTAATTACGTTAATTCGTCATCTCTTTGATTGTACACAAGTTAATAAAATAATTGCTTTAACAAATATTTTATTAATGTTAAACACAGGGCCACAAAGCTGTGTGCTGAAGAAACATATTTTACAACATTTCACACCGTCCTCGCTAATCAGATTATTAGAATTTAGTGACACTTGGGGAACACTGAAGTTCTGCGTAAAATGTTAGATACTTAGCGCGACCTAGATGTCATAATAGAAAATATCCATCGCTCTAGAACAAGCAATGTAGATACACACTGAGGTGCAAAGGTCTTAGGACACCTCCTAGTATCCTGCTGGACCTTCTTTTGCTCAGAATATGCAGTAACTCAAAGTGTTATGGATCGAAAAAGTCGTTGGAAGTCCCCTGCAGAAATATTGAGCCATTCTGCCTCTATAGCCGAACGTAACTTTGAAAGTGTTGCCGGTGCAGGATTTTGTGCACGAATTGATCTTTCAATTATGTCCCATAAATGTTCAGTGGGATTCATGACGGGCGATCTGGGTGGCGGACGAATTCACTAGAATTATCCAGAATGTTCTTCAAACCAATCGCCAACAACTGTGGCCCAGTGACATAGTGCCATTCTCATCCACGAAAATCTCATCGTTGTTTTGGAACATGAACTGTATGAATGGCTGCGTATGGTCTCCGTGCAGACGAACAAAACCATTTGCGGTTATCGATCGGTTCAGTTGGACCAGAGGATCGAGTCTGTTTCAAGTAAACACAGCCCACACTATTACTGAGCCACCCCCAGCTTGCATAGTGCCTTGTTGACAACAGGGATTCATGGAGTTGCGTGGCCTGCGACACATTCGAACCCTACCGTCAGATACCACCAACTTAAATCGGACTCTTCTGACCAGGCCACGATTGCCAGTCGTCTAGGGTCCCACCGATATATTCACGGGCCCAGGGGAGGACTGCAGGCGATATCATGCTGTTAGAAACGGCATTCCCGTCTGTCTTCTGCTGCCGTAGCCCATGGACGCCAGATTTCACCGCATCGCGTTAGCGGATACATTGATTTCTGCGCTTATTTGGGGCAGTGTTGCTTGCCTGTTATCACTGTCAATACCTAAACGCTGCTGCTCTCAATTGTTAAGTCAGGGCCATCGGTCACAGCGTTCTCCGAGGTGAGAGGTAATGCCTGAAATGTGGTATTCTGGGCATTCTCTTTGTTGATCCCGGAACATCGAATTCCCTAATGATTTCTGAAAGGGAATGTCTCATGCGTCCGACTACCATTCCACGTTCAAAATCTCCTGATTTCCGTCCTGCGGCCATCATTGTGTCTGTACAAACGACAGCTCTGCCAAAGCACTAACCTTTTATGCCTTGTGTATACGATATTACCGCCAATTGGTTCAAATGGCTCTGAGCACTATGGAACTTGACTTCTAAGGTCATCAGTACCCTAGAACTTAGAATTAATTAAGCCTAACTAACCTAAGGACTTCACACACATCCATTCCCGAGGCAGGATTCGAACCTGCGACCGTAGCTGTCACGCGGCTCCAGACTGTAGCGCCTAGAACCGCACGGCCACCCTGGCCACCTTACCGCCAATTGTGTATGTGCATATCGGTATCTCCTGACTTTTGTCACCTAAGTTTATGGCACTCAAGAGACACCACACTAGTATCGCTGCCAGCTATACGCAACCATTGCCGGCGGAGGTATCTGAATACCGTATAGCAGGGATCACGGGTGTGTGCACAGTAGCAAGCTGCAACGCTGATTTCACAGCCCACCTTACCACTAATCAATAGCCAACCACTGCCCTAAATTAGCTGATGTCATTGCGTTTTAATTGACACGAGTGCTTCCAGTGATTGCTGTGCAATTGCGTAATCATAAAATAATGGGTATTTTTTCGATTTATGTGCAATGCGCTACGTTTCTCGTTTTGTGGGGGTCAGCACCCAATTCTTGCACCGAACGTCGATACTTTGCAGATCTCCTGTTTTCGATACATTTTTCTAGCGTCGCGACTTCCCTCTATACCAGAGTGTCAATCGTGACTTACGATTAAGTGCAGAGTGTCGCTACTTTTAATGCAGAGAAGGGTTCTGAGAGTATAGTTTGACTATTTTGAGAGATGAAAATAGTAAATAGTGGGTTGCTGTACCGTCAAGCCTTACTAACCACTGCAGAAAGAAACGAAAAAAGATAAGGATTTAGTTTAATATTATCCCTAACAACAAGGAGACGAAAAATGGATAAATGCTGGTAAACGTGTCGATTCTTTTCCTGTAGCTAGTACGTGCGTATGCTCAACACATGTTTCGGATTATGAAAGGGAATTCTCCTGTCTTTCTCGAAATCGCAAGTTGAATCCTGATGCTCTCCGACCTTAACATCTCCGGTCCTACAGCGTTGATTCAGGAGGTAGTAATGAGGCTAGTAAGATAACAAACTTTGAGGCACAAAAAACGAAGTTATCGACAGTGCGAGTTTGTATGAACAACTACGGATCAAGGAAAACAAAATAAGATAAATTAGGCAATAGAACATATGTTTAAAGTATCGTCAATATCAGTGGATTTCTGAGTTACTTAAAGCAAAATATTTTCCAAAAGTGACTGACGGTTCTTCTTTGACTGTCAACAACAAATGCTGTTTTAGTGAACATTATTCCTGAGCTCCATAAGTGAATGAAAACGTATGTGGTACAGCGAGAAGTACCCGCTGCCATGCTAATCAGGGTGGCTTACCGAAAGTGGATGTAGATATAGATAAAAAGAGTAATGGTACCATGGTTGTAATTAACGTCACTCAAAACATTTACACCACTTTCAAATATTCCGTTATACGTTTTCGATTGATGGTAATTTTGGGAAGCAGACTATGAAAGGTTCATCTGGTAAGAGTTAATGGGGAACCACACATTGTACGATCTATTATTCCATTTGTTATTCATTCCAAACAATTGTAACTGCATTCGGTTTCAGTAGCATATGCCACAATACAACATTAACCTTTCCACGCTGAACCTTTTGAGAAAATGAAAATGCAGTGTCAACAATTAGACTGAATATATTGACAGGTTATGTCCAAACTCACAAGTTTCATGCATATTTTGCAGTGCCGACTGACCAAGAACTCTCGACTCCTACAGCTAACTGATGAACTTCTTCAAGCGCGCACTCGACTCCACAACAACTCTAACTGTTAAATTGCAATGCCTACGGACAAACCGAATTTTAAATGCTGAATACAGCTTAATCAGCTTTAAAGGCATCTGCCTCAGACAGTTTTGGTTAAAATATTGTTCCAAATGATTGACTTTGTTTCGTCGGCCAGTGTGGCCGATCGGTTCCAAGCACTGCAGTCCGGAACCGCGCGACTGCTACGGTCGCAGGTTCGAATCCTGCTTCGGGCATGGATGTGTGTGATGTCCTTAGGTTAGTTAGGTTCAAGTAGTTCTAAGTTCTAGGGGACTGATGACCTCAGACGTTAAGTCCCATAGTGCTCAGAGCCAAACCCATTGGCTTTGTTTCACCTACTTCAGTAAAATTGTTTCTTGCTATTTGCTTAACACGCAGGCAAAAAAATGGTTCAAATGGCTCTGAGTACTATGGGACTTATCATCTATTGTCATCAGTCCCCGAGAACTTAGAACTACTTAAACCTAACTAACCTAAGGACATCACACAACACCCAGTCATCACGAGGCAGAGAAAATCCCTGACCCCGCCAACACGTAGGCATGCGTAGGAGAAAGGGCACATAAGGACTCATTTTCACTGATCTTATTTCCTATTATATCAGCATCCTATGCTATTCTTCACCCATAACCAAATCATTGTTAGCACTGTGATTTATGAATGTGAGTGTCGAAAGTGCATGTGAGATCGTAGAATCGGAACAAATTCCATGGTTCACATTGTAGAAGCAAGGGGACATCAGTTCAGTTTAAGCTTTCATTCCATCGTCTTGCGATTGGTCAGTCAGACCGATCAGCAAGACCGTTGGGCAAAATGTGTAATTTTCCACTGAACGCTTACCAAAATTTTGTACAGATAACTGGAGGGACGCTTGAGTAATGGGCACTGCCATTTTTAGCACACACCTGACTTGTACGAGGGCTGTTCGGAAAGTAAGGTCCAATCGGTCTCCAAATCAAAACCACAGTGAAAATAAAAGTAAAAATAAAAAGTTTTGGGAAAAGTGACCCACAGTTTCCAGCTACCTCTCTATATAGTTGCCGCACCGACTTATACATTTGCCGTGGTGTTGTACAAACTTTCCAGTACCCTTATCACAGAAAGCAGGCATCTGTGCTTTGTGCCAATTCTTTACACTGGTCTGCCTTTCATTGTCTGTGCCAGAATGTTGTCTTCGTAGCCAGCGGTTCATATGTTATCAAATACTTCTTACCGAAAATGCTGTTGGAGCGTCTTCATTGCCCCTGCAGAATGTGGCTGAAACGCATGAAATTTGTGTTACGTGGACTGCATAGCTTCAGGCGAAACCTCTCACCAGACCCACATACTTGTTGGGAGACACTGCTGTTTTAAGCACTTCTACGCGATCATTTTGCGCTCTGAACTGAATAGAGGGACGTAAAGCGATTGACAGGCACACTAACGACACTGCCCAACACATTTGTGCAGAGTTCCACCGGATTTCCTCATTGGTATCCATTACGCCCCTAATCGGCCCTTACTTTCGAATACGCCTCGTAAAAGTATTTGGTATTGCAGTGTCGTTGTAGTGGCGGTTGATCGTCCGACAGCTCCACTCTTCGACCTTAAACGAGATCACGAGTGTGGCAAGTTTTAGAAAGTTGTATGATCTCTTAGTCGGAACCTGACGGAGTAGTGCCTAGCACTTGCTGCTTCTGAGGGCAGTTAGGGTAAACATTTGGTTGGTATTCCAGTTAGATGTTTCATTCTATAATGTAGTTAATTCGTATGACATTTAAATTCCTTTATCAAGGGAATTACAAGGCTAAAGTTTGCGTGTGTGAATTTAATTGATTTTCAATTTAGTTTCTGGAAGCACGTGTTATTTTCATTATTCATCATGCTTAGGAATTTTCCATTGCGTTCTACACATTTCGTTGAGCTGTTGAATGGTAGAAGGTAACTTTGATAGCACCCATTCGCAGGTCATAGAAGTTACAAGAGGTTTCTCTGATCGGTGTACCTATATTCCATTGACTTGTGTGGTATCACCCCACCCCAAGGGCGTCGCGAAGTTGGCAGCGGAATTGCCAATTTCCGGCAGACACCGACAGCGGTCGCTCTGGATCGGGCAGATACAATGGTGAGCACCTGCTGAGCAATGCCTCCAGCGGCTCCGTACCACGTGCGTCCTCTACTGCCGCAATATATGGCAGCGGCGGCAGCCAGAAAGCCCACCTGCGCTTGCAACGTCTTCGCTAAGAGGCGCTACGCTGACGACCCCTAACCACAGCGTCGACACCATCGTTTGTGCTTAGTATAGTGAGCCACGTCCTTGTTGGCATTGTGTTAGCTGGACTCTGTTCCTTGCAGAATTGTTTGTAAAGAGTCTTTGTACATTTTGAGAAATACAAGTTAAATGCTACAACGGGCTTCATTCAAATCGTAGCTGCATTAATATAACGGTCAGTCGGTGGTAACGCTTAGAAATAAGCTTGCAACAAGTAAGAAATATTACGAGGTTGTAGTATTTTCACAAGGTGACATTAAGTACTAATTGCTCGTCTGGAGTTACTCGTATCACAAGGGGTGCGTCTTTGTGTCGCATACCTTATAAAATTATATGTTTCTAAATAAAGACGAATATATTTGTATTAATTTTAGCTAATCAGTAAACATATGAGAACGAAGGAAGCTCCATGTTTAGGACATTGCGCGCCATGTTAGTCAATTGGAGAAGCTACACGCAAAATATGCATAGTTGCGGAGTAATTTGTCTGTGGTTAAACTTCGCATAAGGTGGGCAGCAGTGAATAATATTATACGGAAGATCCGTCTGCTGAACTTAAAGAAAGGATACGACATACAAGGTACGAACTGGGCGCAACGCACGCTGCTTATATGATTGCCATCTCTACTTACCTGCAGTTCTTTCATCTGCCGACTGGGAGTGGGTCGCTATTTCGACGGTAGCTTACCAAAGAACTCACCACAGCATATTAACGAAAAAAGAAATTTGAGCGACTTGCAACCACATAAAGATCGGTGTCATCTCATGGAACGGCACACACTGTCGTCACCCTGCCGATCAAGAACCTGAACGAAGGAACCATTCCGCCCCATACCAGACTTTGGCTCCTACACCACGCATGTACCAATCGTGACTTTATTTAGTGAAGTGGAACAGGCGGCGCGGCATCTCACACAAGACGAAACAGTAGGGGTAAGGGTTATCACTAGTCGCATCGTAGCCTCAATCAAGCCGCCCATATCCATCAGGAGAGCAGACAGAGAGGGATCCGTGCATTGTGTAAATATGATGATCTTGTGGTACCTCCGGCTGACAAGGGAAATGTCACAGCTGCTCTTAAGACAACCGAATATCATAGCAAATTGTCATCGTTGTTGGCTGATAGCATGTACACATACCTAAAGCGACCCAACTCTATCATAGAGCAGAAAAGCTGTGCAACTTCTGATCATTTCTAGTATACCAGAAGATGTTTTGAAAAATATTGGAGCCCAGTCTCATGCACTTCCCAGGCTGTTCGAATTACCTAGAATCATCAAGAAAGATAATCCACTGAGACCAATTGTTTGCGCTATTACCTCTTCCATCTATAGGATAACCAAATATTTAACTAAGCTGATCACTCCAACAGCTGGCAGATTCAAACATCTCATCAAAAACATTCAGACGTTTGTTTGAGAAAAGTAAGCAGATCAGACGCTATTTTAGTCAGTCTCGATGTGGTCTCACTACTTACAAATTACAATGTAGGGGCACATTGAAACTGAAGGTAGGGCATTTTGTTCCTGAAACTATAAAGTTGTTCCGGCATATTATGACAACTACCTACTTCTTTTGTGGTGGTAAGTTTTATGAAATGTTGGACTTAATGGCTACGGGTTCTCTGTCTTTATAAGGAACTTTCTGAGGAGCGGGCATTGAACTTAGCTCCTACTCGTCCATCTTCAATTTATCGGTATGTTGGTGACACGTTTATGGTCTGGCACACGACATACTTCCTGAACAACTATCTGAACTCATGAACAGCATGCACCCAAACGCCCTCTTCACTGTCGAGACAGTGAAAGAAGGAGGGCCGCCTTTTTCAAATGTTTTGGCAGAAAGAAAGTAGGATGGATGCCTCGGTCACTCAGTTTAACCCAAGCGGAAGCTCACAGATTTGTATCACAGCACCCATAGTTTTCATCATCCAAAGAGAGCTGTTTTCATTGCATTTGTACACAGAGCAAAAACTGTTTCTGACGAGAACTACTTGGATTCCAAAACTAGTCGTCTGAATGACCTCTTCCGAAATAACGGCTACAGTTCACGTGATATGAAGTCAGCAGTCTCCAAGAAAATAAAAAAGAAAACGCTGAGCATTCACGTTATGAGCCATGTATTGTATTCCTTTCTTTCTGCGGCATAGCATCCAGCAAAAGGGCAGAGCCCTGAGAAGACGAGGTGTAAAACCTATTTTTCGACCTCTCAAGAAGATAAACGAGATGCAATCCTCTGTTAATACAGTCTCGGTCACAGGATCCCTGGGATTGCGGAAGAAATTACGTCGGTCACTTCATCCGTGCCGTTTCTGACCACTGTGCGGAAGATCAGCACCATGTTAAGAATTCGAGAGCTGGGGAAATCTGCTGTCGCTGTCACAGCCTTACAAACAAACGCAAAATATTGTTTGACGAAACAGAGGTTTTGCCCAAGGCTCCTACGTACTAGGACACTGCAATTGCTCCAAAAATAAGAATATGTGAGAAGAACTTTAACCGTGACGGAAAATAAACTACTGGCAATTAAAATTGCCACACCAAGAAGAAATTCAAATGATAAATGGGTATTCATTGGACAAATATATTACACTAGAACTGACAAGCGATTAAATTTCCACGCAATTTGGGTGCATACATCCTGAGAAATCAGTACCCAGAACAACCACCTCTGGCCGTAATAACGGCCTTGATACGCCTGGGCATTAAGTCAAACAGAGCTTGGATGGCGTGTACAGGTACAGCTGCCCATGCAGCTTCAACACGACACCACAGTTCAACAAGAGAAGTGACTGGGGTATTGTGAAGAGACAGTTGCTCGGCCACCATTGACCAGACGTTTTCAGTTGGTGAGAGATCTGGAGGATGTGCTCGCCAGGGCAGTAGTCGAACATTTTCTGTATCGAGAAAGGCCCATACAGGACCTGCAACACGCGGTCGTGCATTATCCTGCTGAAATGTAGGGTTTCGCAGGGATCAAATGAAGAGTAGATCCATGGGTCGTAACACATCTGAAATGTAACCTCCACTGTTTAAAGTGCCGTCACTGCGAACAAGAAGTGACCGAGACGTGTAACCAATGGCACCCCATACCATCACGCCGGGTGATACGCAAGTATGGCGATGACGAATACACGCTTCCAATTTGCGTTCACCGCGATGTCGCCAAACACGGATGCGACCATCACGATGCTGTAAACAGAACCTGGATTCATCCGAAAAAATGACGTTTTGCCATTCATGCACCCAGGTTTGTCGTTGAGCACACCATCGCAGGCGCTCATGTCTGTGATACAGCGTCAAGGGTAACTGAAGCCATGGCCTCCGAGCTGATACTCCATACTGCTGCGAACGTCGTTGAACTATTCGTGCAGATGGTTGTTGTCTTGCAGACGTCCCCATCTGTTGACTCAGGGATCGAGACGTGGCTGCACGATTTGTTACAGCCATGCGGATAAGATGCCTGTCGTCTCAAATGCTAGTGATACGAGGCCGTTGGGATCCAGCTCGGCATTCCGTATTACCCTCCTGAACCCACCGATTCCATATTCTACTAACAGTCATTGGATCTCGACCAACGCGAGCAGCAATGTCGTGATACGATAAAACGCAATCATGATAAGCTACAATCCGACCTTTCTCAAAGTCGGAAAAGTGATGGTACGTATTTCTCCTCCTTAAACGAGGCACCACAACAACGTTTCTCCAGGCAACGCCGGTCAACTACTGTTTGTGTATGAGAAATTGGTTGGAAATTTTCCTCATGTTAGCACGTTGTAGGCGTCGCCACCGGCGCCAACCTTGTGTGAATGCTTTGAAAAGCAAATCATTTACATATCACACCATCTTATTCTTGTCGGTTAAATGTCGCGTCTGCAGCACGTCATTTTCGTGGTGTAGCAATTTTAATGCCCAGTAGTGTATAATCTCAGCGGTGCATGGAAGCCAGTTCTCGGTGTTGAGATGAGGCAGAAATATTCGGCGTAATGTTTATGCTATCATGGGGGCTATGGTGCTACCAGCGCAGACGTTGACAAAATCTGCCACAGCATTACAAAGCTACCGAACGATCACAAGTCGTCTTTAGTCTACCACAGCAGCAACTGAGACAGTCAGTTGCTGCTGAAGAAGACGATGAAAGTAATCGTCGAAAGCCCTAGGTTCCACCCTGAATTGCGTGACAGTCAGAAATTTTATACTGCAGTAAGTAGGTTAATAATAATAATTATAGGCATCGAGACGAAAAACCCCATTGGTACTCACAAATGTCTATGAGTTGTACGTGTGTGCACAGTGTGGCTATGCCTTACAGGCAGCTATGCGGTACATCGAGGTGGCGGTAAACAAAACGCAACCAATATTAAAACCTGAAGATTGACAGTTATAATAATGTTCAGCTGCATCGTTTATGGACTAGAGTACATTTGTCATTTCGTAATACTACAATCTTGCTTAAACGTTAGAATGCATGTGAGACTGGCGACTTTCCCACTATTATTTTGATGCATATCACCTTCTTTAGACTCCCTGCATAGATACCGTGCACTGCACGCTCCCCATTTTCAGTGACTGCGAACCGAGACTTCGTCCTGCTGCTAACTTTTAAATTCCCAGTGAATGTAGAACTCTACGTAATCTTCCGACAAAACGTGCAACAATTATAGAAGCGATGCTCGTTACAATTATATCTGTGTAACACACTAATTTAGATATTTCTCTCTTAGAACATGGCTTAATCAGAGTGTGAACCAGAAAAAAAGTATACCTTAATTTTATTAGCCAAACAGCGAAATATTCTCAGATTTGTGCAGCTTGTTCAAGTTGATGCTCTGCTGAATACTTGATACGTGATGACCTCGACTAGGAGGTTTTGCTCGCTGCCTGAAAAGAGTCGACTTTCGAATATTTAAGAAAACTACATTATAATTCACCGAGCGGTAATAGTTTGCCAAAAATAAAATAATATTGCTGTAGCATGTTGAGTATAGATACAGTTAAATGCATTCTGTTGTTATAGATTATGCGTATCCCAGTCATGGACACTACTGCTGTGCGTCTACCACATGAGGAATTATTAGTTGAAGAAGAA
This sequence comes from Schistocerca americana, assembly GCF_021461395.2. Lineage (NCBI taxonomy): Eukaryota > Metazoa > Arthropoda > Insecta > Orthoptera > Acrididae > Schistocerca > Schistocerca americana. The sequence goes on along the minus strand of NC_060125.1, from coordinate 397,038,748 downwards.
TTGGCTTTGTTTTGACTTGCGTTTCGAAATAGTTAAACATCATAATTTTTACCTGAATAAATGTTACTTACACATGCTCGTCTACCATCCTACAACATGCCATTTCCTTCATGTGATCATAGCTTAGGGGTTGCAATTCTGCTACATTACGTATATGTGACGATTTAAGTGAAATGTAAATCAACCCGCTAACCTTTTATCAGATTAAATAATTGGACAATTCAGAGGCTTCCTTTTCCAGGATACAGATTAGCAGACTGTTTTTCAAGGAGTTCCTTGCAGGATGGGGGAGTGGCTATGTACGTAAAAGACAGTATTCCATTTGAGTCCATAGATATTTCACGGCGCTGCACTGAGCAGATATTTGAATGTTGTTCGGGGCAATTGAATTTAGAGAAAGTAAACTTCTAATGTTTGTTGTTTATAGGTCCCCTGACTCTGACTTCAGAGCATTTCTTCTCAATCTAGAGAGGGGTATTGATTCACTTTGTAGGAAGTACCAGAAGTTAGTTACATGTGGTGACTTCAATATAAATTCTGTATATGATGGTGCAAGAAAAGGATGCTGGTAGATCTCCTAAATTCATATGATCAGTTGTAGACTGTGTTTCTTCCAACTAGGGTGCAGGGGAACAGTAGCACAGCCATAGAAAATATTTTTATTCATTTTTCATTACTAGATGGGCATTCTTTTAGTAAAAGGGTGAATGGCCTTTCAGACCATGATGCTCCAATTTTAACACGAAAAGCTTTTTCTAATCAAGCAAATGTCCCATGTAATTGCAAACTATGTAGGATAGTTAGTCCAACAGCATAAGATAGTTTTTGAAACCTTGTCAAGGAACAAGAGCGGGCCGGCCGGAGTGGCCGTGCGGTTCTAGGCGCTACGGTCTGGAGCCGAGCGACCGCTACGGTCGCAGGTTCGAATCCTGCCTTGGGCATGGATGTGTGTGATGTCCTTAGGTTAGTTAGGTTTAATTAGTTCTACGTGCTAGGCGACTGATGACCTCAGAAGTTAAGTCGCATAGTGCTCCGAGCCATTTGAACCATTTTTTTTTTTAACAAGAGTGGGAGGATGTTTACAGTGTCGATAACATACAGTGACGAATTAATGCTTTCCTTAAGACATTTCTCATGCTCTTTGAGAGCTGCTTTCCACTAGAACGTCCTAAGCTGGGTACTAGCAGTTATAGGCAGCCCAGGTGGCTGACTAGTGGGGTAAGGATATCATGTAGAACAAAGTGGGAATTATGTCAAAATGTTAGAAGTAGTCATAATCAAGCTACAGTAGCCCATTAAAAACAGTATTGTAAGGTGCTTAAAAATGTTATTAGCAAGACAAAGAGTGTATAGTATGCAAATATAATAGTTCATTCACAGGATAAAATTAAAACCTTATGGTCAGTTGTGAAGGAAGTGTCCGGTCAGCAGCACAAGGTTGACGATATAAAATCAGTTCGTAGTAAAAATATTTTTGTAACTAATAAATCAGATATATGCACAGTATTTAACAACAATTTTCTGAGAATTGCTGGTGAATTTAAAGAAAATTAGTTTCTACGGGCAATCACATACGTTTCTTGGCAAATGCCTTTTCAAGATTGCTGTCTGAATTGAGTCAATAATTAAATCACTGAAGGCTAAGGGCTCTCATGTATTTGATAGAGTGCCCAGCAGAATATGAAAGTACTGTCCTGCACATGCTAGCCCTGTATGTAGCTATATTTGTAATGTTTCCTTTAGGAATGGTCAGTTCCCTAAACGATTAAAATTATCAGTAGTAAAATCGATTTATAAAAGGGGTAGAGGGATTATGTAGACAAATTTAGAGCTATTTCTATGTCATCAGTGTTGGCTACAGTTATTGAATAGGCTGTTTGTGTAAGTATAATTGATCATTTTGTATCACACGATTTGCTACCAAATGTACAGTTCGGTTTTTTGTGTCGATTAACAATTAAAAATGCTATATTATCTTTTCTCTGTGAAGCGTGGATGGGTTAACCAAAAGGTTTCGAACGCTAGGTGTATTTTTTTTTTATTTAACTAAGGCATTCGATTGTGTTGACCACCAAATATTGCTCCAGAAGTTGGACCATTACGGAATACGGGGAATAGCTCGGAATTGGTTCACCTCTTACTTTAGCAACAAACAGCCAGAGCTCATTATTCGCCACGTTGTGAATGGCTGTGATGTTGGGTCTGAGTGGGGTACCGTCATGCCCCAGGGATCAGGGTTGGAGCCACTTCTGTTCCTTATTTATATAAACGATATGCCCTCTAGTATTACGAGTAACTCTAAAATATTTCTGTTTGCTGATGACACTAGCTTGGTGCTAAAGGATGTTGTGTGCAACATGGGCTCGGTTTCAACTAGAGCCATTTGTGACCTACGTTCATGGCTTGTAGAAGATAACCTAACGCTAAATCACAGTAAGACTCAGTTTTTACAGCTTCTAACACACAATAGAGCAAAACCTGACGTTTTAATTTCACGGAATGGGCATATGATTAGCGAAACTTTACAGTTCAAATTTATAGGTGTTCAGATAGATAGCAAACTGTCGTGGCAAGCTCATGCTCAGGATGTTGTTCAAGGACTTAACGCTGCCATTTTTACTATTCGAACGGTATCTGAATTGATTGATTGTTCGACATGAAATTAGTCTACTTTTCTTATTTTCATTCGCTTATGTCGTATGATGTTATATTTTGGGGTAACGCTTCCCATTCTAAAAGGATATTTTTGGCTTAGAAACGGGTGGTTCGGGCAATAAGGGGAGTAAGTTTAAATGGCTCTGAGCACTATGGGACTTAACATCTGTGGTCATCAGTCCCGTAGAACTTAGAACTACTTAAACCTAACTAACCTACGGACATCACACACGTCCATGCCCGAGGCAGGATTCGAACCTGCGACTGTAGCGGTCACGCGGTTCCAGACTGAAGCGCCTAGAACCGCATGGCCACACCGGCCGGAGGGGAGTAAGTTCACGAACCTCTTGTCGACCACTATTTACGGGTCTAGGCACTCTGACATTGGCCTCTCAATAAATAAATAAATAAATAAATAAATAAATATATATATATATATATATATATATATATATATATATATACCTTACTGTAATTTCTTGTAGAAATATTAGCTTATTCCCAAGAATAAGCAGCTCTCACTCAGTTAATACTGGGCAGAAATCCAACTTGCATTTGGATCGGACTTCCTTAACTCATGTGCAGATAGGTGTGCAGTATACTACTGCATCCATTTTCAATCAGTTTCCACTGGAATTCAAAAATATTTGCAGTAATCCAAGCGCTTCCTAATCGAAAGTGAAGAGTTTCGTCATGGCTCACTCTTTCTATTCTGACGAGGAGTTCCTTGAAAATTAAGGAGATTCTTGTTGTATGTTTGATTGCGTTTACTTAAACTTATAGATTGAATTTTTTGGGTTCATATACATTTCATATTTGTCTGTTACTACTTTTATGTTGTAATTGCACGTACTGACACCTCCCATGACCTTGGAGATTTGCTCCTCAATTTGGTCATATGGTACTTGACATGTAAATTAGAAAAAAAGAGAATATACGCAGATTTTTGTCTGCTAGACAAGTAATTGTAACTTTTATTTATTTAAAAATTATGGTGTGAAATGTTTCCATCTGTATCACATATAAAAACCAAGCTATACTGTACCAGATAAGCTCCACTGATGGTATTTTTTACATAAGACGCAAAATTTTCTGGAATCAAAATAAATATTACACCGCAGCAAGAAATAGTTACTTGAATTTATAAAATCTAGTCTGTTTTCAATAGTTTCTACGCAGGGTCGTCATGTGACAGTTTACAGCTACAAACGCCATAAACAATATATTCACAATTAGAATTACATGACATACAGTGTTAAATATATATTAGACGTACACTTCAATCATGTACACGTCGTTTGCAAATGTGTGAGCTGTAAATATGATAACACTGTGACACAACTACTTGAAGCAGATTACGTAATCATTTAAAAGCAGTTCATTATTTTTTTAAATGCATTTCATAAAACATACCTAACCTGTTGTGAATAATTTTAATACGATTTTAAATCTGTTTAATAATCTTTGTTGCTATCGTGGAGTCTACAGCTTTCTTTTACGCAGTGGGAAATTAAGTGGTAAAGTTTGTTCTTCCCCAGCACGTCTCATTCTGACCCTTGCTATGTACAAGAAGAATCACCTTGCCTCATGACATAAGCGTTCCCCTCTACATTTTGCCTGTCCCACGTGCGCCACGGTCAGATCGCGCGTATTTTAGAACCACGATAGCAGCGCTGTAAATCTTATAAACTGCGGTATCGACAGCATCTCTGTCGACCGCACGCGGCACGTCTTCCGCCACGCACTGCTGCGAGATGACACTTCTAAATCTCCCGCCAGCAAGCCGCCGTGTGGGATCGTTTACCTTCGCCCGCTGTTCTCCGAAGGATGGCGCCACGTACAAAACCCGCCAGAGGACGCGGGATCAACATGGCCTCACTGCACGCAGCTCTGATTGGCCTGTACATCCTTTTGAGCAGCAGCAGTTCAGAGCTCGGCCCCAGCCGATGCCACTGCGTTGTTCAGCGAGAGTGGAGTAGTACACCTGAAGTAACGTCGTGTACAAGAATCTGTCGACAACTTGACCGACTGGGCGATAAAGCGGCGATTACAGTTCAACGCTACGAAGACCCAAACAATCATCATCACTCGCCGACATGTTCCTGCTCGACAACCACCAATTATCTTAAATGGAAGCCCAATACAGTGGACCAAAACAGCATGACATTTAGGAATGATGCTTCACAGAAATCTAACATGACGCTAACGTATCAGTAAATGTAAACAAAACTTCTGATATGAAATTTTTTATTGCCTTCATTGGGTGTATGTACATTGGAGTAGTGGTTTAGACAAGACTATGATGCCATCTTCAGATCCATAGAGTATAGATTATCAAATCATGCTGTGCGATAAAACGTACGTTTGTTTTAGTATGAAAGAAACTGACTCAGAGTAGAGCTGTATATCAAGGACAAGACAGAGTCGTACAAGTGTGGCACAATCGAGAAGTGCCGCATGTATCAGGGTTGGCTGCCGCTCTCCAGTTGACCGCTCTCAAGCCGGAAATGTCAGGTATTTATATCAGTAAACGTCAATGTAAGGATTAGGAGCGTTGGAAGATACGCATCTTCTCTTCAAAATATCATCGTCCCTGCCACCACATTCGGCCTCAGTACCTACAAGTGACTCATCCATCCATCGCTTCATTACTCGGAGGCTGTGTGAGGCAACGAAACTTACACGCACTACATCACTCTACAGCCAATGCAGAATAAAATCCTACGAGCAGCATTGCATCTCCCACGACACTGTCCTACCCAACAGCTGCTTGAACAATTTTCTCCTTTTTGCCGCCATGAATTCCTCACCTGTGCCTCAGCTCAGAGTAGCACTTGGAACCTACGACCTCCCTTATTTCCTGGAGCTTTTCCTCTAAAGTTTGCAACCTTTACAGTTCTCTCAAGTACCATAGAACTTATTCCCTGACTTCTTAACAGATGTCCTATCATCGTGTCCTCCTTCTTGTCAGTGTTTTCCATATATTCCTTTCCTCGCTGCTTCTCCAGAGAACTTTCTCTTCCTTACCTTAAGTATCCATATAACTTTCTACATGCTTCTGTAACACCACGTCTCAAAGGCTTCTGTTCTCTTCTTTTCCAGTTTCCCCATAGTCCATGTTTCGTTACCATATAATACTGTGCACCACACGAACATTCTCAGAAATTTCTTCCACAACTTAAGGTCTATGTTTGTTACTAGCAGACTTGCCTTGGCCAAGAATGACCGCCTTGACAGGGAAAATCTGCTTCTTATTCCTCCCTGATGCGTCCGTCATTGATTATTGTGCTGCCTATGCACCAGAATGCCTTTGTAACACCAATCCCTACGTGAAGTTCTCCCACTTTTAATTTCTGCTACATTTCGATACTTTCGTTTTGTCTTCGATATAATCTCAGTCCATAGGCTGTTCATTGTATTCAGCAAATCCTGTAACTCTTTTCCACTTTCTTTGAGGCTAGCAATATCATCAGCAAATTTTATCATTGACATCCTTTCACCTTGAATTTTAATTCCCCACTTGACCCTGTATGTTATTTCTATCATTGGTTCTTAGATATACAGATTGAACAGTAAGGGTGAAAGACTGTATCCTTGGCTTACACCCTTTTTAATCCGTGTGCTTCTTTCTTGATCTCCCAATGTTATAATTCCCTCTTGGCACTTGTACATATTATGTACTGCCCGTCTTTCCCTATATCTCACACCTATTCGTCCCGGATTTTCGAGAATTGTGCAACATTTGACATTGTCGACAAATGCTACGAACTTGTCTTTATTTTAGTTTTGTCTTATTTCCATTACCAAGCGAACGTCGGAACTGCCTCCCGTGACTTTACCTTCCCTAAAGCCAAACTGATGGTCTTCTACCACATCCTCAATTTTCTTTTCCATTCTTTAATATATTAGTCTTGTCAGTAACCTCGATGCATGAGCTGTTGAGCTGACTGTCGAATCTTACAGTTTTAGGAACTGTGTGGCCGATGTTTTCCCGAAAGTCAGGTCGTATATCTGCAGACCAATAAATTCTACACATAATCGGGAGTAGTTGTTCTGTTACCACATCTTCCAATGGTCTTAGAAATTCTAATGGAATGTTATCTATCCCTACCACCTTTTCCGATCTTAAATCTCAATAGCCCTACTAATTTCTATTTCAGTGCTAGATTCCCTATCTTTTCTATGCCGAATTACGTTCCGTCTTGTATCACGTCGTCAGACAAGTCTTCCCCACACAGACGCCTTCAGTGTACTCTTTGCACCTATACGGTCTCTCCTCTGAAATTAATAGCAGAATCCCCGTGGCAATCTTGATGTTACCACCCTTGCTTTTAATTTCACTGAAAGTTGTTTTGATTTTTCTGTATGCTGAGTCCATCCTTCCGACAATAATTGCTTTTTCGATTTCTTCACATTTTCCATGTAGCCATTTCGCTTTGGCTTCCCTGCATTTCCGATTTATTTCATTACTAAGTGATTCTCATTTCTGTATATATGAATTTACCTGAATATCTTTGCACATTCTTCTTTCGTAAGTCAACCGAAGTATCTCTGCTATTTCTCATGTTAATCCGCAGTTACATCTTTTTACCTATGTTTTTCTTTCCAGCTTCTGTGACTACCTTTTTAGATGTGTGCTTTCCACTTCAACTGAGTAATTCCATATTGCAGTGTCTACAGCCTCAGAGAACTTCAATCGTATCTCTTCACTCTGTAGTAGTTCAGTAACCCACTTCTTTGTGCACTGATTCATCCTGATTAATCTCTAAAGCTTCAGACTACTCCTCATCAGTACTAAATTGTGACCTGAGTGTAAATCTGCTCCTGGATATGACTTAGAATCTAGTATCTGATTTCGGAATCTCTGCTTGTTCATACCGTAATCTAACTGAAATCTTCCCGTAGCTCCCCTGTTTCCCAAGTGCACCTGCTGCTATTGAGCTTCTTGAAGAGGATTCGCTATTACTAGCCGAAATTGGTTGCAGAACTCATGGAGTATATGTCCTCTCTCATTGCGAGTACCGAGCATATTTTCTCCTTAACATTTTCTTCTACAACTCTTCAGAATAAGACCACCGACGAAGAGGAGGAAAAGAAACTTGCTTTGCTGCCATTCTGTGGCTCTGTGTGGGGAAAGATAAGCCGCCTGTTGAAAAGACACAAGATCAAATCAATCTTCAGGCCTCCAACGAAAATCCGTCAATTACTGAGACCAGTTAAAGACGCAGCAGGTCTCAGAACACCCGGAGTCTACGAAATATCTTGTGAGTCTGGCCAGAAGTACATCGGACAAATAGTGCGCACTGTGGAACAACGCAGGAAAGAACAAGAGAGGTATTATCGCCTACGCTATCCAGAGAAATCTGCGTTAGCTGAGCATGCGTTAAAAAATGGTCACCACAAAAAATTTGACAATACCTCTGTCGTGGCTCGCACTAACGGCTTCTGGGACAGTTTAATAAAGGAAGCTATTGAAATAAAAATTGCCACAAACACGCTGAATAGAGACGGTGGTTTGCAGCTGAGTGCTGCTTGGGATCCAGCTATCGCGAGATTGAAGAGGGCACATCGAACGCCAACTCAAAACATGCCCACATATGGCAATGTCACGGGCACCAGTGACGTCACAGCCGGCAGCTAGCGTATATAATGGCGTACCAACAGCCCACTGGCAGTTATAACAGTTGACAATGACCAAGGTGTGCTTGGCCGAAAGCCCGTGTAGTTTTAAGCATTTGACGCGGTTGGAAACCCGAGAACATTTTATTCAACGTTATCGCCGCGAGATTCTGCATTCATATATAGAATTTTTCTTCATGTTCACTCAGGATAGCAATCCCACCAGCGAATCGTATCATTGTTATCCTGTTGTTGTTGTTGTGGTCTTCAGTCCTGAGACTGGTTTGATGCAGCTCTCCATGCTACTCTATCCTGTGCAAGCTTTTTCATCTCCCAGTACCTATTGCAACCTACATCCTTCTGAATCTGCTTAGTGTATTCATCTCTTGGTCTCCCTCTACGATTTTTACCCTCCACGCTGCCCTCCAATACTAAATTGGTGATCCCTTGATGCCTCAGAACATGTCCTACCAACCGATCCCTTCTTCTGGTCAAGTTGTGCCACAAACTTCTCTTCTCCCCAATCCTATTCAATACTTCCTCATTAGTTATGTGATCTACCCATCTAATCTTCAGCATTCTTCTGTAGCCCCACATTTCGAAAGCTTTTATTCTCTTCTTGTCCAAACTATTTATCGTCCATGTTTCACTTCCATACATGGCTACACTCCATACAAATACTTTCAGAAATGACTTCCTGACACTTAAATCAATACTGGATGTTAACAAATTTCTCTTCTTCAGAAACGCTTTCCTTGCCATTGCCAGCCTACATTTTATATCCTCTCTACTTCGACCATCATCAGTTATTTTGCTCCCCAAATAGCAAAACTCCTTTACTACTTTAAGTGCCTCATTTCCTAATCTAATTCCCTCAGCATCACCCGACTTAATTAGACTACATTCCATTATCCTCGTTTTGCTTTTGTTGATGTTCATCTTATACCCTCCTTTCAAGACACTGTCCATTCCATTCAACTGCTCTTCCAAGTCCTTTGCTGTCTCTGACAGAATTACAATGTCATCGGCGAACCTCAAAGTTTTTATTTCTTCTCCATGAATTTTAATACCTACCCCGAATTTTTCTTTTGTTTCCTTTACTGCTTGCTCAATATACAGATTGAACAACATCGGGGAGAGGCTACAACCCTGTCTTACTCCCTTCCCAACCACTGCTTCCCTTTCATGTCCCTCGACTCTTATAACTGCCGTCTGGTTTCTGTACAAATTGTAAATAGCCTTTCGCTCCCTGTATTTTACCCCTGCCACCTTCAGAATTTGAAAGAGAGTATTCCAGTCAACACTGTCAAAAGCTTTCTCTAAGTCTACAAATGCTAGAAACGTAGGTTTGCCTTTCCTTAATCTTTCTTCTAAGATAAGTCGTAAGGTCAGTATTGCCTCACGTGTTCCAGTGTTTCTACGGAATCCCAACTGATCTTCCCCGAGGTTGGCTTCTACTAGTTTTTCCATTCGTCTGTAAAGAATTCGTGTTAGTATTTTGCAGATGTGGCTTATTAAACTGATTGTTCGGTAATTTTCGCATCTGTCAACACCTGCTTTCTTTGGGATTGGAATTATTATATTCTTCTTGAAGTCTGAGGGTATTTCGCCTGTTTCATACATCTTGCTCACCAGATGGTAGAGTTTTGTCAGAACTGGCTCTCACACGGCCGTCAGTAGTTCCAATGGAATACTGTCTACTCCGGGGGCCTTGTTTCGACTCAGGTCTTTCAGTGCTCTGTCAAACTCTTCACGCAGTATCGTATCTCCCATTTCATCTTCATCTACATCCTCTTCCATTTCCATAATATTGTCCTCAAGTACATCGCCCTTGTATAGACCCTCTATATACTCCTTCCACCTTTCTGCTTTCCCTTCTTTGCTTAGAACTGGGTTTCCATCTGAGCTCTTGATATTCATACAAGTCGTTCTCTTATCTCCAAAGGTCTCTTTAATTTTCCTGTAGGCGGTATCTATCTTACCCCTAGTGAGATAGGCCGCTACATCCTTACATTTGTCCTCTAGCCATCCCTGTTTAGCCATTTTGCACTTCCTGTCGATCTCGTTTTTGAGACGTTTGTATTCCTTTTTGCCTGTTTCACTTACCGCATTTTTATATTTTCTCCTTTCATCAATTAAATTCAATATTTCTTCTGTTACCCAAGGATTTCTACTAGCCCTCGTCTTTTTACCTACTTGATCCTCTGCTGCCTTCACTACTTCATCCCTCAAAGCTACCCATTCTTCTTCTACTGTATTTATTTCCCCTATTCCTGTCAATTGCTCCCTTATGCTCTCCCTGAATCTCTGTACAACCTCTGGTTCTTTCAGTTTATCCAGGTCCCATCTCCTTAAATTCCCACCTTTTTGCAGTTTCTTCAGTTTTAATCTACAGGTCATAACCAATAGATTGTGGTCAGAGTCCACATCTGCCCCTGGAAATGTCTTACAATTTAAAACCTGGTTCCTAAATCTCTGTCTTACCATTATATAATCTATCTGATACCTTTTAGTATCTCCAGGGTTCTTCCATGTATACAACCTTCTTTCATGATTCTTAAACCAAGTGTTAGTTATGATTATGTTGTGCTCTGTGCAAAATTCTACCAGGCGGCTTCCTCTTTCATTTCTGTCCCCCAATCCATATTCACCTACTATGTTTCCTTCTCTCCCTTTTCCTACACTCGAATTCCAGTCACCCATGACTATTAAATTTTCGTCTCCCTTCACAATCTGAATAATTTCTTTTATTTCATCATACATTTCTTCAATTTCTTCGTCATCTGCAGAGCTAGTTGGCATATAAACTTGTACTACTGTAGTAGGTGTGGGCTTCGTATCTATCTTGGCCACAATAATGCGTTCACTATGCTGTTTGTAGTAGCTTACCCGCATTCCTATTTTCCTATTCATTATTAAACCTACTCCTGCATTACCCCTATTTGATTTTGTGTTTATAACCCTGTAGTCACCTGACCAGAAGTCTTGTTCCTCCTGCCACCGAACTTCACTAATTCCCACTATATCTAACTTCAACCTATCCATTTCCCTTTTTAAATTTTCTAACCTACCTGCCCGATTAAGGGATCTGACATTCCACGCTCCGATCCGTAGAACGCCAGTTTTCTTTCTCCTGATAACGACATCCTCTTGAGTAGTCCCCGCCCGGAGATCCGAATGGGGGACTATTTTACCTCCGGAATATTTTACCCAAGAGGACGCCATCATCATGTAATCATACAGTAAAGCTGCATGCCCTCGGGAAAAATTACGGCTGTAGTTTCCCCTTGCTTTCAGCCGTTCGCAGTACCAGCACAGCAAGGCCGTTTTGGTTATTGTTACAAGGCCAGATCAGTCAATCATCCAGACTGTTGCCCTTGCAACTACTGAAAAGGCTGCTGCCCCTCTTCAGGAACCACACGTTTGTCTGGCCTCTCAACAGATACCCCTCCGTTGTGGTTGCACCTACGGTACGGCTATCTGTATCGCTGAGGCACGCAAGCCTCCCCACCATCGGCAAGGTCCATGGTTCATGGGGGGGATTGTTATCCTATCACCAAAAAAATTGTTATCCTATCACCTAGAATTTTTGTTCCCTTCATGAACAATTCTTTTATTTCCATCAATGCTTTCTCGATTTACTGATTGAACAATAGGGGCGAAAGACTGTATCTCTGCCTAGTGAGCAGTTCCTTGTTGCTGTATCTATAGCCCTAGTAAACTTCAAGCTTTCTTCCGTATCTCACTTCTACTTCTTTGCGTATTGCTTTTTCTTGATTAGTCTCTTAAACTTTAGCCTACTCTTCACCACTACTACATTGTGATCTAAGTTTTTATATCTAATCCTGAGTAAACCTTACAGTCCAGTATCTGATTTCGGAATCTCGGTCTGACCATGACGTAATCTAACTGAACTCTTCCTGTATCAACTGACCTTTTCCAGGTATACCTTCTCCTGCTGTGATTCTTGAGCGGAGTATTCCCTATAACTAACTGAAATTAATTACGGATCTCGAGTATTTTCTCCTCTCTCATTCCTCGTACCAAACCCATATTTTCCTGTAAACTTTCCTTCTACGCCTTCCCCTACAACTGAATTCCAGTCCTCCATGACTATTAAATTTTCATCTCCCTTTAAGTAGATGAAGTTTTGCACAGGTGTGTTTGGTTGTGTCTCTAGAATGCCCGTCGATCGCATTACATCGTTCGTTTCAGTTCTGAGCACACAGAGAGCCCATAAAGATACCTAGAACAATAGTGTCTTTCGCCACGTACGAGGGCCTGGTGAGAAATTTCGCCTGAAGCTATGCAGCCAACATTACATAACTATCGTGCGTTTTCTTCTTACAAGGGAACTTCCCCAACGCACCCCACTCTGATTTAGTTATAAGTTGGCACTGTGGATAGGCCTTGAAAACCTGAACACAGATCAATCGAGAAAACTGGAAGAAGTTGTGTGGAACTATGAAAAAATAAGCAAAGTATATAAACTGAGTAGTCCATATGCTGGATAGGCAACATCAAGGAATTGGGCTGTTAGGAGCGCCGTGGTCCCGTGATTAGCGTGACCAGCTGCGGAAGGAGAGGTACTTGGTTCAAATCTTCCCTCGAGTGAAAACTTTACCTTATTTATTTTCGCAAAGTTAAGATCTGTCCGTTCGTTCATTGACGTCTCTGTTCACTGTAATAAGTTTAGTGTCTGTGCTTTGCGACCGCACCGCAAAAGCGTGCGACCGTGCGATTAGTAGACGAAAGGACGTGCCTCTCCAATGGGAATCGAAAGCTTTTGATTGCAAGTTCATATGTCAACCGATTCCTCCACAGGAAAGCACGTCTGATACGTTCTATACGACACTGGTGACGGCATGTGCGTCACATGACAGGAATATGTAGATGGTGACAGCCTCGACGTGGCCTACCCCCCCCCCCCCCCCCCCCCCCAGTATCGTGCCGCACAACGATCGCATTGCGAGAAGAAAATCGAAATGCTCAGAACGAGCTGCGACACGAGAAGCAAATGTCACCACCAAACGGCGGCCGGACGTAGTAATACCTCCCGGCCCTCACAGGCGAAGTTACGCAAGAGAGCGAGACAAATGCCTCAGTTTCCCCCCCGGAGCCAAGTGCGTGGACGAATACGTATATGCCAAGTTAACATAGAAGGATAAACGAGGATAAAAGGAGACATCCTCACAAAGCTACTAACAGAAGAAAAAATTGATGTGCTGACCTTGCAGGAAACACATCTATCAGAAGAAAATATCTCGAGACTTCTAATACCAGGCTATGAAATTGTGGGCTCTAAAGCCCATAATAAACACGGTATTGCAACACTGATGAAGAAAGAATTGGTTGATAATATTGAGGAAACTATGCACCACGAATTTGCCGTGGGAATCAAACTAAACGATATGACTGTGTATAACGTGTACAAGCCACCTTCAGAAAAATGGGAACAACCTGTTTTACCTAACCCACAACACCCTGCAGTCATAATTGGCGATTTTAACTCCCACCACCCCAGATGGGGCTATCAGTCTTGCGACAAAGAAGGACTCATGCTGGCAGACTGGGCAGATATAAATAATTATACATTAATATACGATGCAAAAGATACCCCCACCTTCTGTTCAGGAGCGTGGGGCACAACATCAACGCCCGATCTTTGTTTTGTCTCATCTGGAGAAACTGGAATAGCACTTCCGTCCAAGAGAACTGTACTGAGCCGTATTCCTCGGAGCCAACACAGACCAGTTATTATAGACCTTGGGATCCAAATACCAGTAATAAAGAGCCCCCGTATAGCCCGCTGGAACCTCAGGAAGGCTAACTGGGTTAAGTTTAAAGATACCATTGAAAATAATGTAAACAGAATTCCCCCAATTCCAGAAAATTACGACAGATTTACGAAGTTAATTATTAAAGCGGCACATAACTCAATACCAAGAGGAGCGCGGAAAGAATACATCCCATGCTGGACAAAGGAGTGCGAACAACTACTCGATGAATATAACAAAACAGAGAATCCAGAACTAGGAGAGCAGCTCATAAGAGCTATGGACGAGGAACGCAAACAGAGATGGCAAAAGCGGATGGAACAAATGGACTTTACGCACTCCTCACAGAAGAGCTGGAGTCTACTGAGGAAACTTGGCGGAGCACAATTCAAGGGACGGAACATCAATAATAAAATGACCCCTAACAAGATATGCTCTTCTATACTACAAACATCCAGAATCCATGCCTCCGCCTCGAAGAAAAAAGAACTGCACCAACTGATGAACGAAGAGCTAGATGCAAGCGAGGAGGAAGCAGGTTTAGCGAACTGGGTAACACAAGAAGAGATAAATATAGCACTAAAGAAAATGTCACCTGGTAAAGCAGCTGGCTGTGACGGCCTTCTTCCAGAATTCTTGAAGAACCTCGGGCCAAAGGGAAGAGCATGGCTGTCTTCTCTTTTCTCTAATATCATAGATACCAGCCGGTTACCAAAGCAATGGAAAAACGCACAAGTCATAGCCATCCAGAAACCAGGGAAAACAGGAGAGAATGCTAAAGATTATAGACCGATATCTTTATTGTGCACCACTTACAAGCTGTTTGAACGAGTCATCCTAGGCAGAATAGAAAGTAAAATAGAAGCTGCTCTTCCCCCAGAGCAAGGCGGTTTTCGAAAAGGAAGAGATTGTTGCGACCAAGTTCTCGCCCTAACCACTTTCATTGAAAGAGGTTACCAAAACAAAAAGAAAACGGGCATGGTATTATTAGATCTCACCTCAGCATACGACACCGTATGGACAAAAGGGATACTGTATAAACTGTCAAAAGTCGTGAAATGCAAGAAGATCATAGATCTAGTCAGAAATATGTTGATAAACAGGAGATTCAAGGTATCTCTGAATGGGAAAACAAGCAGCTACAGGACACTACAAAATGGTCTCCTCCAAGGGTCTGTGCTGGCTCCATGCCTTTTCAATTTATACATAGCGGACATCCCAAACCTGGAATCTCGTTCTTTTATGTATACAGATGACATCGCTATCGCGGCTCACGCCAACACTTTCGAAGAACTGGAAGAAATTTTAAACAGGGATCTGGAACGACTACAACAATATTATGACAACTGGCACCTCAAAGTAAATCCGACTAAATCCGTGGCATCAATAATGCACTTGTGTAACAAAGATGCAAATCGTGAGCTAAAAGTGCAAATAAAAGGTAAATTGTTGAAAAACGATAGAACGCCAAAATATCTGGGTGTTAAGCTAGATCGCACTCTCACATATAAGAGCCACCTGTACGAAGTCGCCCAAAAAATGAAAACAAGAAACAACATCATAATGAAACTGGCAGGAACAACCTGGGGATGTTCCACTGAAACTCTACGCACATCAGCACTGGCACTTCTGTATAGTGTAGCGGAATATTGCGCACCCGTCTGGGCCCGCAGTAGGCATGTCAGATATATTGATGTGCAACTTAACGAGACAATGAGGTTCATAACAGGAACAGTAAGACCCACCCCGAAACCTTGGCTGCCCGTCCTTGCCAATATCGAACCACCCTCGATTAGACGTGAAAGAGCAATCCAGAGGTACAAAGAAAAGTTCAGGGACCTACCTCCTCCCCCTGACAGATTGATGTCAAGAAATCACTTCTGGAAAGAACTCAAACAACAGATTGATATCGATAACCTGTGGAAACAGCAATGGCAGGAAAGCAAAGTGAATAACAGTTTCCTTATTGAGGACCCATCTCAACGAGTTCCAGGCTTCCAACTCCAACGTAGAGTGTGGGTAACTCTAAATCGTCTGCGGACAGGTGTTGGTCGGTGCGGATATTTGTTGAAAAAGTGGGGTTTCTCCCAGGACCCCAATTGTGAGTGCGGAGAGAGTCAAACCATGCAGCATATAGTTGAGTGCGACGTACACGGACTTAAGGGAGGAAATCTGATGGACATACATGTGATAAGTGACCAAGCACTTTTGTGGCTGGAAACCCTGAAAATTTTATTGTAAATCATTGTTAATGTTAATTTAAATTTTTATGTTGATGTTTGTAAGTGTATCACGCTTTGCCTGTAGCTGAACGAGAAATAAATAAAATAAAAAAATATGTTGTCGTCCCACCTAACTTGTGCACTTGGCGAATGGGTAAAAAGATTCTTCTACTTTGCCCGATTTAGGTTTTCTTGTGGATGTGATAATCACTCCCAAAAAGTGATGAAAACATAAGAAATTGTCACATAAACTGAAAATGAAGAATTAAACTTTTCACTCGAGGGAAGACTTGAATCAAGGATCTCTCGTTCTGCAGCTGCTCACGCTAACCACGGGACCACGGCGCTCCTTCGCTCATATTGTCCTTGATGTTGCCTATCTTGAACATGGACTACTCATTTTGTATATTTTGCTTATTTTTTCATAGTTCCACATAACTTCTTCCTGTTTTCTCGATTGATCTGTGTTCAGTTTTTCAAGGCCCATCCACTGTGGCAACTTATAACTAAATCTGAGGGGTGTGCGATGGGGAGGTTCCCTTGTTAGAGACAATTCTCAGCAGCATTGTGAAGGGGCAATGAAGATGCTCCTGCATCGTTTTCTATTCGAAAGGTTTGATTACCTGAAACGGCCCCGGTTGCTGAGTGATCAGCGCGACAGAATGTCAATCCTAAGGGCTCGGGTTCGATTCCCGGCTGGGTCGCAGATTTTCTCCCCTCAGGGACGGTGTTGTGTTGTCCTAATCATGATCCTTTAATCCCCATCGACGCGCAAGTCGGCGAAGTGGCGTCAAGTCGAAAGACTTGCACCCAGTGAACGGTCTAACAGACGGGATGCCCTAGTCACACGACATTTCCATTTTTATTTAGCCCGTAATTGTCTCCCTCTAAGTTTCATCTCTGCTCACATGAACCGCTGGCTATGAAGACAACATTTTGATACACACAACGAGCTGTAGGCCAGCGTAGAGAATTGGCGGAAAGCACTGGCAGCTGCCGTCGATAACAAGGTTATTGGAAAGTTGGTACAACGCTACGACCAAAGTCTAAGTCGGATCTGCAACTATGGAGATAAGTAGCTGCAAGTTGTAACTAACTGTTGCAGATAAAACAGTTTTGATTTTCACTGTGGTTTCTATTTCGCGACCTATCGTTTCTTACTTTCCGAATAGCCCTCGCAAATATTTATATGCGGTTCAAAAGCGAAAGAAAAATAAAGATTGGATAACTCTGAATTCTTTAGTAATTATAGCTGTCATTTCCAGTAATAATCACAGTATTAGAAATCAATGGTTTGCAGAGTTATAAAGTTTATGTTAAAAATTGTTTAATGAACGAAACAACTATTAATTAGGATTCTGAATGTTACTGGACAGAAAAAAGTTGTAGTATTCAGTTACGTAAAGTCATTGCTTTTTCAAAGCCTCCATATCAGCATTTAGCTGCAAACGTGAAGATTCTGATTTAATTATTTTGAAAGTCAGTCCTCACTTAGTTGGTGAGTTCGACGAGTCGTCGACGTCCTCGAGCGTGCTGTCCAGTAATTAACATCGTCTTGCGTTTTGGGCTTGATCGGAAACTCCGGTTGCAAACGTAGCAGGAACGCGTGACGTTTGTAGAATTATCTCGTTTAAAGCATCTACATATAGCAGCAAAAGTAAGACACGCTTCATTCAATTAACGTGTGAAGCATCCCGACGTCATAATATTTGTTAGCCGTTACTAGCTATTGTTTCGCATTTATGTTTTTCCGTTTGATAGCGGCTCGTCACAATTCACATACTACCGTCCGCAACTAACAGCCTGCGGTATGCCGTAAATAACCCATACAGAAAGCCGTGGTCACTTGTCACATCACTTGCCGACGCAGTCGGCATACAGTACATCCGTGATTGAATTTCTTGACATCAGTTAACGAAACTGAAATGCGTTATCAGATTTGTGTTTATTTTGTGTCTGCGGTGTGCGCTAAACAGTCTGTGCCGTCTACGGTCAAAGCAGTGCACTAACAGCGTTAGTGAAACTTAGGGGTTCCCACGTATATTTCTACTTTAATGTGCCGAAAAGCAGTTCGGACTACGAAGCAACGCGACACGTGTGGTTATCATTTCCTTGCCCACGGTACATATCTAAATCACAAAGCATATGTCCCAGTGCTTAATTTCTAAAATTTCAGGTGCCGGAACGCACCTCTTGAAACATAGACCCCCCCCCCGCTACTCCCACCGACCTTGTTTCAATTTTTGAAAGCCTGCGATTAAACTTTCAATGAGAAATCCTTTTTTAAAAAATACTGTTTTGAAATTCAAGTTTTTAGAACATAGTTTGTTATGTTCAAGACAATAAAACCTCAAGATTTAATATAAACTACGAGTGTAGCAGTGTAACTTGCGTCCTTGTTTTGCTCGATACCTTTGTGCACAAGTTGGTGGTCTTCTTGACTATTACGCCATGTTTGAAACTGTTGCCAGCTGCGCCGTTAAATTAGTTGCACTGTAGCTGCTCGGTGAACGGGTTTCCAGTATTAATTAATAAATCATTTAGCGATGAGTAACGATGGAAGTATTCCTAGACCGTTGGGGTCGCGTAAAATTCCGACTTCCCGAAGAGTTAAGAGAAACAAAACACGATGTGACATGAAACACGGAACTGTGAAAAATCACATGTGATATGAAATTACACGAAATCTAATATCAGACAGTACGTTGTTTGATGGCGAATGACAGTCGCAGAGACTGTTGCCCAAATTTTCCAATAAGTAAGTTAGTAAAATCAGATGTTTCAATCCTTTTTTTTCTCCTGAACACTTAGAATGTACAAGCCACATAACCTGTTTTCACTCATTGTGGAATACTACAACAGTTTTACTCTTCTTAGAGTACTGAAAGATCGTTCAATTATGCAGGTAGCAGTAGTACGCAAAGCAAAAGCAATTAATACGGTTCTTATCATTGCAGGAATATGTTTATCTGTAATAACAGTGATCGATAGATTTGTAAGTTTGTGTTGTCATCGAACAAAATCATACCACACTGTTGTAACAGACAAGAAAGTACCAATATTATGTTTCTAACCGCTTTGGCTCAGGAAACACTCGACTTTTCCGGGCTGTATATTATAAAATACGTATGTCATAGCATTGTAATTTCCTTGTGACTCAATTCGATAAAAAGAATACTGGTATTCTTTCAGTGCACTTCCAGATACGTGTAAGAAAATGCAGAGTGTAGCTTCTCAGTATTGTGAGTTGAGAAAAAAGCTAAGTGACAAATCTAAACAAAGAAACTGGAGCCATTTTAACATTGTCGAGTTAGCATTAATAATGGAATGCTTTCCAATGGTGATGCCTTAACTCTAGGTTCAAGTGATGATAAGACTACTCCTGTTGTACATATTATAATGTAGAGTTTTTACTGATGTATAATCTGAATTGTCAGATCAAAATGTAAAATAACATTCCCCATTGTTATGAAGTCATGGGCACTTTCCAAAAGTCTATATATTTAAAAAATTAGCAGAATCTACTCTAGGATTTCTCGTGATGAAGACGACAAAGTTAATGTGAAAACGCACACAATACTGCACATGGTGTTTTGTGTACCCATAAAATGCTCCACGAAGGGTTGTGTTTAGCTGCGGTGGGGAATTTGATTCTGCTACAGTTGGTGCATGCCTCGTAGGAAAACTGACAGCAGGAGCCCTAAAGAAAGTTGGCACGACACAAAATGCTGGCTTTTTTCCTCTTCACTTGACCCGCAGTACACTAGCGCAATCAATATTATGGAAGGGAGTAAAACTCAGAAACAAATGAAGACCGTGATCCAAAATCGAGTGCCTGGTGTTACACTCTCTTGAAAGAAGGTGGTAAGTACTGTCGTACTGTCTCACTGCAGTCAGCCA
This sequence comes from Schistocerca americana, assembly GCF_021461395.2. Taxonomy (NCBI): domain Eukaryota; kingdom Metazoa; phylum Arthropoda; class Insecta; order Orthoptera; family Acrididae; genus Schistocerca; species Schistocerca americana. The sequence goes on along the minus strand of NC_060125.1, from coordinate 397,018,575 downwards.
CATAATGGCATAATTGGCTAGACGAGAGGTTTCGTGGAATCACTATAAATCACTTATATAAGTGTACGCGAACTCTGTAATGAATAAAAAGTCAACTCTACATTCCACGATGGGGGGAGGAATAACTGCCTCCTCTTGCTCCCTTTGTGGATGCTATGAAGGGTAGAGTGTTCGTATATTGGTTTGAAAGGCTGGCAACTATTAGCCGTGCTTGTGTCATGTGCACAGTTCATCAGCAGCAAAGGCACAAATTGCAACATGACAGAACCAAGATTTCGTGAAAGCACGCTACCCAGACACTCGTGTCAAACACCCCTTAAGTTATTTATTTCTCACTGATACACATAACACGAGACATCGCCATCATACTATATCATTGAGGCTGCTGCTATCGCAACGTGAGGGTGATGTAACCGATCACAACTTCTAAACGAAGCTCAACTTACATTGGTTATACTGTAGATGTCTGACGTTGCTCGTAGTCGTAAACAAAAGTCAGTCGACACTAGGGTTACCTATACATAACGATCACAATTTAGGACAGCAAATTATAATCCCTTTTTTTGTTTAATAATCGTGCGCTACTTTCAATCTCTGGTACCAACTCGAACCAGTGAGTTCAAATAAAACTCCCTGCGAAGTGCCACAACGCCATTCCGACGCATTCCGGTGTTAATTAAGTCCTGTCATGGACACAAGACGAGTACAAACAAGCACTTACGGGGCACGACAATCACCTTGTTGTTTATGTCCCCGATTCTGTTTGATACTATGCTCTGACGACCTATCGACACTTTTCTATACCACTTAACACGTCCCACATCACATTATACTTCAAAAAATTCCAAGTACAGCCATTTAGTGTATCATATAAAATTAGATTACGTTGTAACATACATGGAAAAGGAATTTCAGCAAACAGTTAGTAAACAAGAAAATATACAGTTTCAGAACGATGGGTGAAAGCAGTAATTTGTGTTTCATATTGTCAACATCCAACTACAATGCTGGTATCCAAATGTTTCCATGTAATAATAGCAAACTACCTGAACTGTGTGACATTAGTATTATTCTCAGCTATTTTATTTTCGATGCAACAATAGCTAAATTGTAGCAGAAGTTGCTGTGAGGTTGAGTGCAGTAGCAATGTGCCAAATGCTTATAGGGTGTCTAATTATTAAAAGTGACTTGCCTCGCATGTGTCATTGGCCAAGAAAATTATGCCCAGAGAAAATAGAATTGGAGGGAAGTAGTAAGAATTAATAAATGAATACTTACAATACACTGACATTTTAAAATCCGTAAGTGACTGTCCGGCTCCACACTGAAACAGTGTAACTATTCCAAGGTATACTAGTTAACCCATGATAGCTCGTGCCTTTAAATGCTATGCGATCAGTCGTGTGTCAAGATTTTGCTCACACTTAGCAAGTAGTCTGAAGTGTACTTAATATGTGTAAATTATTACTTTTTGTAATTTTTTATAAGGAAACAAGCATAGTTTACTACCTAAAATACAGTATTTATCTGCATTACTGAACAATCTGCATAATTATCTCTACTGTTGGTAATAGTCTTATGATAATTAAAATCGCCGGTCTGCTAAAACGCTTATAAAAATAATTAAAAAAACAAGTATTTCTTAATGTCTATCTTCTGTGACTTAATAATCGTCATATATTTGAACGTTGCACGTACCACGTAATGTTACAACATGTTTATTACCAAAAAAATTTATGATGAAAACATACTATTTTTGCCTTCCCATTTTAAGCATCGTGGGCAGACTTGATATATACCACTGTGTGTCTCAGCGTCTGAAACTTCAGTTTCATTTGTATATCGTTCTATAACTTGCAGTAGGGAATAAGACAAGGTTTAGATTCCACTGCTATGCCCAATTTGCGGTAGTGTTAGAGCCAAGGCCAGTGTTTTCGGGTATTGTCTCTTATTAATAATCACGTTTGTGTTTTCTTTGTATACTATTTGTCTATTGATGCTAGCAATATTTAAAATCCAAAAAATTGTCTCAACCGCCACCTACGTGCTACACGTGCCAATGAACAATCTCGTAGTTCCAGAAGGAACTGTAAAGGGTAAACACAGTAAAGGTAGACAAAGATTAGATTACATCCAGCAAATAACTGAGGACGTAGGATGCAACTGCTATTCTAAAATGAAGCTGTTGGCGCAAGAGACTAATTCTTGGCGGCCTCATCAAACCAGTCAGAAGAGTGATGATACTAAAGAAAAAAAGTATCAACGTGTCCTAGGAACAAGTGTCGCCATCATTTCCTAAAATCAATATTACCCGTACTGTTTAAGGAAAAAAGGAAACATGGAGTTCAACGTCCCATGAACGACAATTGCGCTAGAGACAGATCACAAACTCTGAATGGGAAAGGAGGAGAATCGAAATGTAATGTGTCCTCTTGAAAGAAACTATCTCGGTATTTCATTTAAGCGAGGTACAGTCACAAACGTATGGGAATTTCCGTTTTCACAAAAGCAATCCCAGTTACTCACCGCTGCTTAATGTCGTTAGGTTTTCTGCACTGAGAGCAGAAGTAGGCGGCAAAATGCCTGAAGCTGCGACGATTGGCCTTACGTTTTTTCGAGTGGTGGAGACCGGAAAGAGGCAGAAATCCAGTGTTCAGGGAGCGAAATCGAATTTAATGTGGACTGATTCAGCTCGGACTAATCATCCCCTTATTCGCTTCCAGCGTCACGATCTGGGGACAATGCTGACAATGACCAACAAACCTGGAAGCAAATCGTAAAATTTCCGCCTGTCAGTCATCCAAAGAAACCCGTACAACTCTAAGCATAACTAGATCAATTTTGAAAAGGAAGACACTGTACCCCTGCAAGCTTTAGTAACTTCCATAGGTTTTCGATAATAAAGCCGATATTACGAACTATTACACATAATGTAAGCACTTAGTGGAGATCTCATAAAATGTTACCCTCTAAGGGTAAAACCGAATTATGAACACTGCGAGCATCTAGTTCGGAATTTTGTGTTAAATGTCAGATACTATTAATGAAGCAGATCACGCCGTTATGAAAGTTGTTTTATTTTTGCACCTTGCTACTGCCACCCGCTGCTTGATATACAACTTCAAAATGGTTCAACTGGCTCTGAGCACTATGGGACACAACGTCTGAGGTCATTAGTCCCCTAGAACTTAACAACTAGTTAAACCTAACTAACCTAAGGACATCACACACATCCATGCCCGAGGCAGGATTCGAACCTGCGACCGTAGCGTTCTCGCGGTTCCAGTCTGCAGCGCCTATACAACTTCGAGGTCGATATGGGTGACTGTTTATTAAAAAAATGATTTTAAGGCCAAGTTTAGGAGTAGTCTTGCTGGCTAGTAATAAGTAGGTCATGAGCTCGATTATCGACTGGGATATGAATTTATACACATTCTTGCTTGCAGGTATTCGTATGTGCGTGTGTGTGTGTATGTTGCACATAAAAGGAAAATTGTTCAAGTAAGTATAAAATTACAATATGAAGAAGGCATGCAAGACACCTTTGTCTGCTACAGTCTTCCCATGTATGTATGTGTTAACAGTTAAATGAAATCCATTTTCCAACAGTACGAGATACCACCGTGTTCAACAGAAAGTAGATTTCTCATTCGACCGTTCACTTTAAATTTAGTGTGAGATTATAAGTAAGAGAAAATAAGCAGATAAAGGTACACTGTAACTTCCATTATGAAGGTATCCAGTATCCACAGTACACCAACAACACACATTAACAGTGGTGCCTTAATAAACCAGTCACTCTAGTCACTCTGGTATATGGCTCTTTGATTGACGACAGGAATAACCAGCTGCGTGTGGCTCTCTAGTACCGCTCTACAAAGTATTCGCAACGAAATAAATTCAAATTAGTCCCTCTGAATGACGTCAAACAAATTTTGCGTGCGTTACTGTGAGATAGTATCTGTTTCCTGACGTGCCGCTTTCTGAAACCTATAATTCCCATCGTCTTGCTTCTAAACAGGCTGATTTGCCAGTGGTAGGGCTTCCGCGTGTAATGAATAATTTCATAAGGCTGACGTCATTACTGCGGTAACTCTATTCCGATGGCCGACAGAGCAGCACGCAAAACGACACAAAATGGAGGTCTACAGAAACGCCTTCATTTATTCCTTGAGTACGGGAAGTGCTAAAAAAAATCCATAACACCTCTTTCTACACCACCACCAGCAGTTACGTGCACAATAATGGGGGCAACATTTTGAGCAAATTCTTCAATAACATCGTAAGAAAAAATCTCGTCTGCAGATTAACTATCGAGAAAACAAGGCGATTACAGAAGACCACACAGATACCCCTAATTTCACAATGAATAAACACATGACTTCAAGCATAAAATGAATAACACGATTTTCTTCGTTAAAATAAATTAGTAATATTGGTTATTTCCGCCACAGATCTGGAAGTAATTCATGTTACGACTTATTTGATTAATTATGAAATGCAACTGAGTTGGGCATTTGCGATGAATAATCAAAATATTAACTGATAAATTTGCGATATAAAATCACATAGGAGACTAGCGATCATTTTAGCAAACTTGGGAAGAGCTTTAGTTACGATGGCTAGGTCGCGTAAAATGTTATACAACAGGTGAGGAAAGACTCTATTCGTCACCAATCGTGCATGACGCGCTCTGGAATTATTTGCATCTACAGAAATCAAAGTGGCCCCAGGGCAAGATAGTAACCTGTCGTGTACGCGACATGAGTAGTTCGTCATCTCATGTTACGTAAGCAGCTGATAATGCTCTTGTCCATGTGGTACCTTTGCACATGAATTTCTGAGGATTGGAGTAATTCCAAAATAAAATCATTCTTCACCTGTTACATGATATTTTAAGCGACGTAAGGAGCTTATCTGCAGATTTCCTCATATTTATTTTCAAAATATAAACTGTCGTTGCTGCATGAATATAAATTAGAGCCTAATTGCTCGAGAATAATCTGTTTTAAGACCATTGCTAAATCAATTTATTAATACCTTACTTTGATATGTGTAAACAAAAGAACTAACACTCTCCATCACAAACAAAGGTTGAAGTTATGTACAAGGCCGAATTTATGAATATGAATATTGGGTTTCATTGTGGCCATAGTATCTATTCTTGACAAAATCATGACACTGTAATTAACGGAAAACTCGGTAACAATGTCTAGCTACCGTATGATATTTTTGCTTATCCTTCGAATAATTTTTGTAACACACACACATACAAAAACATTTATTCAGAGGATCAATAAACATAAGTTTTGTATATTTATTGTACAACTTCGGCTAAAAGGATCTCTTCAAAACATGGCGCAACTGTATTTTTCTTGGCCTCTGCCATTGGTGTTTTTATCTCCAACAATGTCATGTGAAAATATCTACAGGAGATTCATTCTGGTTTGCTAGTGCCTCAATCAGTCAATCACATTCCTTCCAGCCGGCCGGTGTGGCCGTGCGGTTAAAGGCGCTTCAGTCTGGAACCGCGTGACCGCTACGGTCTCAGGTTCGAATCCTGCCTCGGGCATGGATGTGTGTGATGTCCTTAGGTTAGTTAGGTTTAATTAGTTCTAAGTTCTAGGCGACTGATGACCTCAGCAGTTAAGTCGCATAGTGCTCAGAGCCATTTTTGAACATTCCTTCCTCGGTGCTCAGAATTCAGTACATTCTGTCCCTTTTTTTTTTTTTTCACCACTGATTACGAAGAAAAAGCGGAAATTTAGATTGCACAGAAGGAAAAGTTCACTAATATGCAGTCAAATGGCGGTGTACTCCTAAAAAAAAAAAAAAAAAAAAAAAAAAAAAAAAAAAAAAAAAAAAAAAAAATCTTCAATATGATGCTGCCTGGAACGTCAAACTCAGCCTGGCACAACCCATTGTTTTTCCTTTATTGTGATTTCATTCCCCTGCCCCATATGGGCAGGGGTATTCGCATTAAATGAGCAGCATCTAGTGGGGACGACACCAGACCAAACCCCTCAGCAAAATTTTCCAAGAGGATGGCTAGCAAAATTGATAGCGGTACTGCTTCTAATTGTTTAAATAAAGACTTATGTCCAGTTACTAGGAGGAGGTGGGTTAGTTTAGTGGAGATAGCTCAATTGACCTTTCTATACCCCAAAACTCAAACTTCTCGCGAGTTCATAGGCTGGGGTGACTTAGGTTAGAGGAGGTAGTCCAATAGACCTATCTTACCGCCATCTTGAATGACGTCAATCGCAGCATCAGCTGACATCACGTGATGACACGTACTTTCGTCATTGCCGCCATATTGGTTTTTTTGTGATGCCGCCCCTGGTGTGACCTACTTTGAGGTGGTGGCCCCCCTGCCCTACTACTGACGTCATGTAATTGCGTCACGGCCGCCATCTTGGATTTGGGGTGACGCCGCCCCTGGGGTGACCTACTTGGTGTGGTGTCCCTGTGCCCTACTACTAACGAGGCCAGGATACAATGCTTTCTGAATAAGCTGGAAGAGGTATTCCATGGTTAATTTGTGTCGATATTTCAAAGCAGCCCTCCTAAATAGTTCCTAAAAAGTGGCCCAGGAAGTTCACTAAAAATAGTATGTAAGCAGTGGACAAGTAAAGGGATCGAAATGGCATTTAATAGGAAAAGGGAAAGTTATGCTAGGTCTAGACTAAGTCAAGATCCCAAGTTACTGGCATTTATTTCTCATTTGAGTGGAAAAGTGATATTTATCTGTAGACTAGAACTAGTCCAAAGTTACCAGCATTCTGTAAATAAAAATACTGTAAAATTTTAAGGATAGTCATTTTAATGTACAGAAATATGCATATGCAGCAGAAATTAATAATTCAGGTAATACGATTAAGACTTTATGGTATTATATCAAACGAGAGACAAGGCAACAAGTCAGTACACAAGATACTATCATAGATGAATCAAATAACAATCTTGTGATTCATAATTCATAAGCTGGACGTGTCATTAACAATCACACTTTAAATGTGGCGTCGGCAATAGGATTAAATGGTTTAGTTGAAGGAGCAAAAGAATATGTTAAAAAAGTCATTCCGTAAGACTTTAAGCAACTTGAAGTAAGTAGACAGTAATCACTCGGACAGACCTACATCTTTTAACATACGGTCAACCCGTTCCAACAATAAACGTTTGTGCTATTTCTTGAAGTAATATAAAAGTCATGAAACTGGATTGCCGTAAGTTGGCTAAGAACGGAAGAGAACTTCTGCATGCCAGGATATAATACTGTTTGATAAGACAGAGAAGACAGATTTGGACGAATTGTTGTACTAATCAAAAATGGGGTGAACTTCAACCGATTGCCTATAGATACTGGGAATGATTCCTTAGAGGTATGTGCTATTATATCTCAAAAAAGAACATTGCAACGTCCGCTGTGGTAGTATACCCAATCTCATGAACTAGTGGCAGCAGACATGCATCCCGTAATGTTTCGGCTAGGATCACATACCCAGCTATTGTCACGGGATATTTTAATGGTCATAGTTCAGCACAGGGAACGGCAGAACGGACCAGGTGGGCGCACTTGTACTTGACTCGGTGCACAACAGTAGGCGTGTGGCGGTTCTGACAGTAAGATGTCAAGGGCAAGCAAAGAAAGACTGATCGGCGGTAGATGTGGTTCTAGTGTCCCCCCACCTGACACCTTCTGACGTATGGAAGGTTCTGCAAGGCACAGGGAATTCAGACCACTCTTCGACCTACATGCAGTATGCCAGTGGTAGCAAGACGTATTCCATACATGTGTACATCTGTTGTTAAGATGGCTAGGTCGTATAAAAGTCATACGGCAGGTAAAGGATGACTTTATTGATCACAAAATATGCATATCGCGTTTCAGAATTATTTCCATCTTCAGATATCCAAGTGCCAATGTATCACAAGGACAAGAACGTTACCAGTTGTCTACGTAATATGGGATGGCAAAGGTCTGTCTTCTTATATTACGTACACAACTGGTAACGCTTTTGTCCATGTGCTATCTGTGCGCTTGGAGTTATGAAGATGGAAATATTTCTGAAACGTGTCACGCATACTTTGTCATAAACAAAGTTACTCTTTCCCTTCTGTGTGGCATTTTAAAGCTACCTACCCCCTTAACTACAGATCTACGGTTATTTACTAGAATAGTCACTTTTATTACATGGACCATATGTTTGGAATATGAAAAAAGGCAACTGTTAAAAATACCACAAGGCGGCAGAGGAAGAACATAGATGTGTGGAGCGTAGCGAGACCCGTGATCTGCCACAGACTGTGACACGTCAGCTGTCTGTCAGATCTCCAGGTGAAGTCTCTAGATCAAGTATTCTCTTCATGATCCCCAGAAAAATTCTTCAGTGTGTCCCGAGCCGATGTCCATTCTCCTTCGACGCAAAAATTCTCTCATCTCTCTACAACTCCACACAATTACAGTGTGCAAATTGAAAAGGGTCCTAAAAGTCTGACAAATGGTATTTATGGTAACAAGACTCCTCTCGTAGCAAATCGCCTCACACTTATTTTCGTCTCCACATCTTCATTTATCTGAAAAGGCCATTATGACTTCTCTTACACTGCTTTTTTAAATGTTGGTTAGCCAAGAAGAAGCCCACTTACAACATTTAAACGAAAATGGTGCCGAGAAGTCGGCTCATCGCATTACAAAGAGAAAAGCATTCATGCCCACAATGCAGGTCTGACGCATCTCAAGAAATTCCGAGATCTTTATCTGTTAATGACTTCAGCTGACCCTGCGTTATAAGATAGTGACGAGTCGGCGCATAACAAGTTCCCTTTTAAGTATATTTTGATCTGATGGCAGTGCTTGTAAAACCTGAGGCTGTCTGTGCGTGCAGGTGTTTGTCACACTAAGTTATATAATTTCTTTGAATGTATCGCTGGACTCTACGTCCCACAGAGCGCGTTATGCGAAAAACTACAGGAACACAACTGACAGACATCAGCACTAAAAATAGCTCGATAACTGTCTGATACTTACCCTCAGCTGTCAGCTCATCTCATCCTCTCACTCTTTCTTCTGAAAGACGGACCATACTTACAGGTGGGGATGAGGGGGTCGTTCCACTGCACCCAACCTGGCTCATGTGCTTAATTCAACTACTGAGAAAATTAGATAAAACAGCTACGAGGAAAGAGAACACATTAATGCAAAAGTAGGTTTTTAATTTGGAAAGCCGGCTGGGGTGGCCGAGCGGTTCTAGGCGCTACAGTCTGGAACCGCGGGACCGCTACGGTCGCAGTTTCGAATCCTGCCTCGGGCATGGATGTGTGTGCTGTCCTTAGGTTAGGTTAGGTTTAAGTAGTTCTAAGTTCTAGGGGACTGATGACCTTAGAAGTTAAGTCCCCTAGTGTTCAGAGCCATTTGAACCATTTTTAATTTGGAAATCACTGATTTTAGGCAATGAGTTCACATACTGATATCAAATCAGTTATGAATACAGAATGGAAGGTAGGAGACCAGGTACTGACGGAAGTAAGGCTGTGAGGAGGGGTCGTGAGTCGTGCTGGGGTAGCTCAGATGGTAGAGCACTTGTCCTCGAAAGACAAAAATCCCGAGTTCGAGTCTAGGTCCGGCACACAGTTTTAATCTGGCAGGAAGTTTCAGTTATGAATAACATATGAGACTTGCCATCCCAGCAAGAGGATGATGTATATCATGGAGAAACGTAGAAATACATGAGCCAAATCAGACCTGCGATTGAACAGAATCCAGACCATGTTTGTAGCATTTAATTACACAGAGAAAGCTTTGGACAAGTTTGACACGTTTGCATTGTTTTACATTTTGTGGGTTCCAGGGTAAATATGTGGTGAGCGAAAGATTATCTGTAACTTCAACAGAAATCAGATAGGTGTTATAAGACTCAAAGGATTTGAATGGGGAGCAGTACGTGAGAAAGGAGTGAGACAGGGTTGCAGCCAATCTGTGATTTTACTCAGTTTGTACAAAGTGCAAGCAGAAAAAGAAACCAAGCAGAAATTCCAAATGGAATTAAAGTTCATGGAGAAGATATAAAAACTTTGAGAAATTCTGTTTACTTTGGAATTGTCCCAGAGACAAACAAGACAGGTCTAAGATAATGGAAAGCAATTAAACTAAATCAGGCTATACTGAGGGTGTAAGATTAGGAAAAGAGACACTACAAGTAGGATAGCTGTATCTGTAGTCAGTAAACCTCCTGACTATGTGTGAGGAGGATACCTAATATACCACTGTCACTGGCCCCGCACCGTGTTTCAATCATAAATGACCCCCGAGAAGAACGCTTGTTGGTAAGCAGTCTCGTGAGCTAGAATCAATTTAATGTAACCTTCATGGGCTTTTCGTGACACATTTGTAAGAGGAAGCAATATCTTGGTTGACTCTTTTGTCGGAGTTTTAACACCAAACCACACAGTGATGTACAGCACCTCTCTCGTAGCACCTGACACTGCTTGAGCATCTACATAACGCTTTCACGCTTGCTAAATGAATCTGTGACGAAACACGTTGCTCTTCTTTGGATCTTCTCATCTTCCTTCATCAGTCTTATCCGCTATGGCTTCCAATCTGACGAATAATATTCAAGTACTGTTCGAACGAGAGTTTTTCTAATCTACCCCATTAGTGGGTGGTGTACAATTCATGGGGATTCTTCCAATGTTTGTCTGACGTTCGCTTTTCGTTGGTTGGTCGGACAACAGTGCGAAACTTTATCGAATGCGTCTTGGAAGCATGGAACACGTTCAAATGGCTCTAATCACTATGGGACTTAATATCTGCGGTCATCAGTCCCCTAGACTTAGAACTACTTAAACCTAACTAACCTAAGGACATCACACACCTCCATGCCCGAGGCAGGATTCGAACCTGCGACCGTAACAGCTGCACGGTTCCGGACTGAGGCGCATAGAACCGCTCGATCATAGCGGCTGGCATGGAACACGGCATCAACCCCACACCGGTATAAGAAATGTGTCATAATTAATGGCTCATACAGTTGGAAGAACACGCTTCCGGACGTAGGAATTCCCAGTAGATATGGGCCCCAAAATGAATCCCTTAAAGCTATGAGCACTTCTTCATCTTCGATAATGTGAAACACATCCCTTGTAGTTCAAACTCTCTGCTTTTCATATTTGAGACGTGGTAGTACGGACCAAAACAAGAGAAAATTACCAATATACATGGCCCTACAAGTGCATACCTTAAGAGTTACGAGCACGTATTCAGCAGAATAACGTGTTTCACAGTAGTAAAGATGATTGAGTACTCATAGCTCTTAAGATACGCACTTCGGGACCGATGTTTACTGGACATGGTTTTCTTGTTTTGGTCCATACTACCATCTCTCAAAATGTGGAAAGCGGATAGGTTGTAGCAGAAGAGATTTATTTTAGCAGTATCGAAGATGAAGACGTTTTTACAGCTCTTAAGGTATTAATTTCAGAGCCCGTGTTTACTGGGACTATTTTGCACCTAGTATCAGGTCATTTCCGCTGAACGTGTTTGCACCACTCGGATAAAGCCCGTATTCTTCTTTCTGATTTTGCGAACCAACAGAGTAGATGAGTTTCGCTATTTTAGCAGCAAAATAATTGACTATGCCCAAAATAGGTATGAGATAAAATAAAGAGTGGTGTCAGAAAGTATATAGTTTCTGGTATAAGTTTACGTGTTATGCAGTACTTATTATGTTTTGCCTTGCATGTTTGCAAAATGTGTGTGGTGTGATTTCGCGTCGCTTAGCGGGTGGTGCCAAGGCTGGAGGTATTAGCTAGTGACTACAAAGCCTGTGCATAGCAACAAGGTAGTTGCAGGCACAGCCTTCGGTCTCATCGAGAGAGTGATCATAGCAACGCTTAAGGTTATGGTCACAGTGGCACTAACTTCGGTGGATTCCGACAACCACCAAGATCGGCCAAAGAGGCCCGAGAGTTACATATCAGTTCGCCAGTATATGCGTGGTCACAATGTAACCGATCTCATCGTACGGTCGTACAGACTCCATACAATAATCGGCAAAATTCATATTAGTTTGTTTTCTTCTGTAGAATCGGCCGACGCACATGAAATACGGACTGTGGGAAACTGGTAAGTTTAGTTTAAGAAATGGGGACTTTGAGTAATCCTGACGACAAAAATATGGTAATAGGGATATAAAGAACTCGAAATGTATGGGCTGAAACAGGAATCAACAAATAGGAAAAACCTTCGTCAGATATGTTAGGCGCTAGCTATAATTTCAAAAAATAGTTTATTGAAATGAGAAGGGTGGCGTAAAACTGTCTGGATCTTTCTTGGGTAGGTGGCCAGTTTAACTGTCTACGAATTCTTACTCCCTCAACGGGAAATTTTGGACCTGAATTAACTCAGAAAATAATTTGTGAAAGTGAGGAGGGTAGCGTATTTTATGTTTAAAACTACTGTAGTGGATACGTTTTGGCTGTGGTAAGTTGACACTAGGTGACCACGTATTATTATTACTATTTAAAGGTGTTTTTATGTCAGTAAGGTGGTGATTGTGTTACATGAGGTGGTCTGCAAATATTTTGTCTGTTTTTCCACTTTGCAGTGCTTTAAGTCTTCAGAGTATCTCATTCTAAGATTGCTGTTTGTCCTTCAAAAGTACGCTAAATGACAGCTATTTGATTTTAATGACTTATGTCTGCGTCACTGAATTCATTTGATTTTGTGCCAAGTGTCTGTAATCTCCCTATTCAGAGCCACCAGGAATCACCTCGAATATGTGTATAACAGAATTTATCTTTCTCTTCAGCTAATATGTTCCTAAAACCTGTCTGGTTATTCCAGTAACTGACGAAGGAATGTACAGCACTCGCCACTTTCTATTCGTAGCAGTTATGGCTCAATCACATGCATTTGGCGTCTTTTTACGAGGGTAATCCCAAAAATAAAGTCTTCTATATTTTTATAAGTACATAGAACAGTTTATTCCTACAATGGTTACATCAGTTTACAGCTTGAACATTTAGCTATTTTTCGACATAATCACCATTTCTGTCGATGCATTTTTGTAGGAGCTGTGGCAGTTTTTGTAATCCCATGTCATACCAGCTCACCGCCATGCTGTTCAGAAAGTTATGAACCTCTTCTTTCACCTCTTCGTCGGAACTGAATCGCTGGGACCACAATTAACGCTGACAGGTACTGTGAGACTCTGAAAAAAGTCAAACGGGCAATTAATAACCGGAGAAGAGGAAAGTTGAGCAAGGGCGTACACATTATCCATAACAACGCTCGCCCACGGATTGCTCGTCAAACCGTTGCTCTCCTGCGACAGTTTCAGTGGAACATAATCACCCAGCCACCTTATAGTCCCGACTTGGCGCTCAGTGACTATCACCTGTTCCCTAGGTTAAAAGAACATTTGGCCGGAAAACGATTCAGCTCCGACGACGAGGTCAAAGAAGAGGTTCATAACTTTGTGAACAGCATGGCGGCGAGCTGGTATGACATGGGCTTACAGAAACTGCCACAGCTCCTACAAAAATGCATCGACAGAAATGGTGATTATGTCGAAAAATAGCTAAAGGTTCAACTTGTAAACTGATGTAAACCATTGTAGAAATAAACAGGTCTATGTACATTTTTTGTTTAAAAAAATTCTTTATTTGCAATACATAATAATTGTTCAATATAACCCTCCATCTTAATGATTAGTGTGTCCTAAGTGATACAATGGTGTATGTTCTTTGCAGCTGTTAAAGTTAATTTGTAAGTTTGTAAACTGCAGACACTGTAAACAGTAGAGGTTAATGGGCAGACTTACGCTTTTTGTTAAACTATATACTACTACCTACTTATTAGTAATCCTAACTGCCTGCAGCGTTACAGGTGTGTCAGTGTGGATATAAATCTACTTCAAGGCCTTGCTCATCGAGCTAATCCCGATGATCATGCCCCTGACATTAGGCAGGCCAAAGTCACTAGTCGCTGCAGGTTCCCATTTTGGTATCCACGTCTTATCTTACTAACTACTAACCTACTAACTAACCTACGTCAGCTCCTGTGCTGTCATAATCGTGAAGTTAATGCACCTCAGTTCCCCTAGCCCTGCACGTGGCGGATTCCAACTAGCGAGTCGACCTGTCCACGCACAGGCGGTACAGGAATAGGGTACCAGGACATGTCCAGTAGTTGGTTTTATTCGCGAATGTCCCTCAGATACGCAGTCAGAACGTGATACCTGGTTTGCCCGGTTATTCAGAGTTTCGAAAGTCTCTTCGTGTCTCAGTAGGTAGTATGTATCATTGTTTGGCAGTTGTTGTCGTAATGTCACTGCTACATCATCGAAAAGGGGGCACTCGTAAACCACATGGTCGGGAGTACACTCCGATGCGCCACAGTCACAATCAGGTGTAGCCCTCTTCCAAAACAGGCATAGATATGTCGGATAGGGCCCATGACCAGTGAGAATATGAATCAAACCCCGGGTTGGCTCAAAATACCTCATGCCTAACCTTTCTTTAACATTTGGCAAGAGTCTGAAGGATCTTCTGCCTCATTCATCCATTTCCCATAATTCCTGCCATAGATCCTCGCCCCTTTTCCTTATCTCCCCCTTGTCCCTAACCCGAACTCCCAGAAAATTCTCTATTTTCATATTATTATCTTTCTTAGCCCAGTACCATGCTGCTTGCTTTCTAATTCTGATGTCCAGAGGACAGAGCCCCATTATCATGAATAGGGCACACCCTGGAGATGTCCTATTAACCCCCACAGATCTTAACAGCATGTTCATCTGTACTCTTCTCACTGTCATGGCGGGCACCACACTTGTGAGCCTGTGTGCCCAGACTCCCGAGCCGTAACCCACTATTGAAGTTAGTATACTGTTACAGTATAATTTTATCAGGTGGGGGGGGGGGGGGAAGGTGAAATTTTTTTTGTCCTATGGAGATGAGGTTATTGAGTACTTGCAATGCTCTTTGGGTTACGGATTCAATGTGCTTCCAGAAGTTCCACCTTTCATCGACGATAAGTAGCGTGTCTCATGTCGCCTGAGAACTGGTGAGCCCCCAATTCTCACTGTAGGATTTCTTACTAAGTATGTTCATTTAGTTGGTGAAATAGTCATTTTAGTATTACGGCACCGTAGTTGCAATTTTACCATGGCCCTTTCTATTTTTGGTTCAATGACTTCGCGGCTGCGGCCGCCAACCAGCAGGAGGTCATCGGCGTAGGCTATCACCTCTTCACTCTGTTTCAAGTTGTCTATAAGTGGTTTCATATGGATATCCCGGAGTAGGGGACTAAAACGGAACCCTGAGGAGATCCCTTAGTTAGGATTTTTCCAACTTTACCGCTAGGGGATGATAGCCAGACCTCCCGATCCTCACAATAGCTCCTCAGGCAACCATGTAGTGACCCTCCCGCAAGCAGGAGAAGAGCGAAGGCTATCACAGGTTGTCAAAGGCGCCACTGATGTCAACCATGTTGTCAACAACGTACTTGTCGGGGTAGAGCCACAGACCTCAGCCGCCAGGGCAATTGTAACAGCTGCCGATCGCTCCAGCCTGAAGCCGAAGAGACTGCTGCTCATCCCGCACAGCACTCGGTGTGTGGTCAGTCGGTCAGCTAGCAATTTCTCAAGTAATTTACCGAAAATCTAATAGGCAAATAGGTCTGTAGGATTTAGCTTCAGCTGGGTCCTTTTTCAATAACTACTACATTGGCTACTTTCCAAATTTTAGGGAATTTTTCTTGTCTAAGACATTCATTAAATAGGTGGGTAAGTGGAGCTACCAGTTGGGGTGCTAGGAAATGCACAACCTCTGCCACAATGCCGTCTGGCCCAGGGCTTTCCCTTTATTCAGTGATTTAATGTGGGCAGCCACCTCCTCTCCAGAAAAGGGGTAGACTGCCCTGTCGTTTACAAAAGATCTTCATTCCGTAGTTGATACTGATATTCGGTATCTCCAGCCATATCGTCTTCAGGCAACAGGGACCGGAGAAGGACGTCGGCAGTCTCCTGCCAGGATTCCGTCATCCCATCCCTATGCCTGATCGTTGATATCATCATTGGGGAGCGGACCTTTTCCCTAACTATTTTATAGGGTACACCCCATGGGTCCAATGCTAATTGATTGAAAAAAAAGCTCTCCCAACTCTGTATTCTAACTGCTCGAAGTTCGTTTTGAAATTTCTTTTTCGCCTCCCGGTATTGGAAAAGCCATCTTTGCTTTTCCCACCAGACGACACTGCGCTGGTAGTGCCTCCTCAGCCTTCTGACTGACTGATGCAATTCCTCTAGCTCAGCTGACCATGGTAACGGCGAAGCCGCCATGGCCCTCCTCCTGGTTGGAACGGCTTCCTTCACCGCTCTGGTTACTGCACTCACCAGTTCCGAAGCCCTCTTGTCTACGTCAAGGTCCTGTTGCACGTCACCTACTGGTAATGGAGGAATGTCGCATTCTCTCGCTAGTCGCTCCCAATCTGCTCTTTTGTAATTCAGTTGCAACTCCCACCCCATGGCCAAGTAACACTCTCTGTCTCCTAAAGTAAAGGTAATAAGATTGTGATCGCTTGTGGTGGCATTCTCTTCAACTTTCCAGTTTTGTATCATGTTTATAGCATTCGGTGTGACAAATGCCACATCAATGTTGGTGCCTTGGCCCCCTCCCGCCGCATAGGTTGTAAGATTACCAGGTTTATTAGCCACCACAAGTTGTAAAGCCATGATCATCTCCTCCACTTTACCCCCATTTTCATCTCTTGTGCCATTGTACCACAGTGGGATTTTGCATTTATGTCATCTGTTAAACCATTTTTCGCCCCCGCAACGACGTGGCTACTCTTGTTACGTGATCTAGGTGTTGTTCGATGTTATCTACATACTGGAAATACATATTTATGTTAGTTATAACCCCTGCAGGAGATTGTATCTCCACGGCGTTGCAGTGACTGTTGAAGTGTTGCGAGAGTGTTGTTACCCGCAGGGGTTTGGTTTGTGACTACTATTTCCGCTCTGGGGGCATCCCCACTGCTGACAATCTGCCATGTGGGTGCTTCGAAAGATAGTTTCCCGGCATGAGAGTATGGCTCCTGAAGTCAGAGAACATCATGCCTCCTCTCCTCCAACTCTCTTCGAAGCTCCTGCAACACTAGTCTGCTGTTGTGTGCGTTCAGTTGTCCAATAGTTAATTTATTCATTACGGGAAGTAAGTGTGTATTGTGTCGTCAGGCCAGGTCTTGCTCCAGTCAAAGTCAATACGACAATTGGCTAAGACTGACTGAGTGTAGATGTCATTGAGGTCAAATTTCTCACCATGTCTTTCTAAGACTTTCCTAAGTAAATAAAAAATAAGAAATAGGAGACCTTACTATTGGGTTTACCCTCGTAATAACAAAAGCCGCGATGCATCACTCTCCTCCATGCACTGA
This sequence comes from Schistocerca americana, assembly GCF_021461395.2. Taxonomy (NCBI): domain Eukaryota; kingdom Metazoa; phylum Arthropoda; class Insecta; order Orthoptera; family Acrididae; genus Schistocerca; species Schistocerca americana. The sequence continues at coordinate 397,001,135 of NC_060125.1, read as the reverse complement.
GATCGCGGCATATCCACTCACCCTCACCATATGTAGGATAGATTCTAACCCAACCTCACCCAACCTCCGTGATGAAATACTTAGGGAGGAGCCCGCACTCACTGTGAGCAAGCTGCCAGCCAATGTTATCGGGTGACCTCTGGCGACGGCGTCTGCGACTGTTGCCGCTTCCATTGTGAACGCAGCCTAAAGAGTAGTGTTGGGTACTGAACGAGTCAGGCCTTGGAGACAGGGCCAGGGAGACGATGGGTAGGCTGCTGACTGACGGCACAACAGCAGCAGCGTCAAGACGCACGGAGGCTGCACGGTGTTGTCTTTTTCCCATGTGGTTTGTTTCTGTAATCTTGCGGTAGGCCGTGAAACAGCCGCAGCCTGGAGCCAGGTCTACCATTAGCAGCTGACAGCTGAAAACACACGGACAGCGGCATCGAGTTCCGTTGGACGTTGTTTTCGGATCGTGATTAGTCCTTCCCTCATTCTGTCGGGGATCACTGGATACCCCTTGGATTTACGAGTAGAGCGAGCCTCAAGGCACGAACTGCGTTTGGCACCTAATAACACCAAGCAGCGATCCCGTATGCAATAAGAACTGGCCTGGCCAGTTTTGTCTTGTGTTCGAGAAATCTGTTGCTGGAAGCGTGAATAGTGATGGCGTCTTGTTGCGTGTTTTACCGCAGAGCTCTCCAAGTGCAGGGGCTGATTTGTTTCAGGGCTGTCAGTGACACGGCGCTGTATACCTACAGGGAACAGACCAGTAATAAGTAGCTTACAAGAGAAGGTATTGTGTCCAAAGCTGTCCGCGTTCTTGTATTGCTTTTGACTGATGGTTCGTCTGGTTGCTTACACATAGTTGTGGCTCTCCTGGCTAATACTATTCCGTGCAATCAATGTAAAGGAATTGGGAGCATCAAATTCTCAGTATATGGTTCAATGATCAACCTGAATCTGGAAGATAAGTTTGTTTTTGGTTAAATTTATCTAATACTGAAGATTATTAAATTGATCAAAGTTATCATTTCATTGTTTTGCTTTGTCTTCCTGGGTCTTTCGAGCACACGAACCAGAGATAATTTATTTTGAAGCTTGTGTGGTCTAGGTTTCAAGCGTAATTTATTCCGTTTTTTCCACATAAAACTGTGCTCTGTCATTGTACGTTAATTAAGAAACATTAATAACTGCTCTGGGAGTCACACGCTTTCACCTTCAGCCGTAAGTCTGTGTACTATTCATTGCAGATTTGTTAAGAATACTTTTAATTTCTATCACGTGAATAACAAACATTGATCCTTCCTCAACAGGATTGGCTATACTCATTCCGCTTCTATTACCGAAGATTTTAACTGTAATTATTTGAATCATAGGTGGGAGTTTCCTCTCACTAAAAGTTTTGCTATGCTCATTGTCAAGTCACTTAATAATATGTCCATACGGTTCTACTATTACTGGGCACACTTTAATAGGAGATGTGTTGAATTGGTTTTTCGTATTTTTATCGTCAGTAAATTGTGTATTCTGAGATAGGAAACGTTTAAGCCCCTACAACCTTCAGTTATTGTCACTCCTCAGCTCATGCTGCAGCAAATGTTGCCGAAAGATGTGGACGATAAATATTTCTCGCAAGAAGAGAATCTATGGTTTTGAAATACGACGCCAGAGAGGAGTGTTGAAGATTAAGATATAAAGGATAGTCATTGAAGAATTACTGAATGAAATTTGGAAGAAAATAAATTCACGGAACAAGAAGATTAAAAGAAGGGATCTGTTGAAGGGATGAGTCCTGTGTTTCTATTTGATTTCGACCACTTTGGTTCTACTGGGTGTATATTTTGTAATGATTGCTGTATGCGTTTGTGTATTGAAATTTAGGTGTACATGCGCCTGAGCTTCGTGTAAATGTGACCATACCAGGTGTTTTATTCACTAATGATGACTGTTCTATAGTTGAAATCGGTCTGCAGTAAAATTTAGATTGTTCATTACTGATCGCTGTTCTTCCGTCCTGAACTTCCTGAAGCATCGGGTAATTGTCACTTTGATGATGGAGAAAAGTATAGAGGAATACCTAGGATTGTCAAAATGAGGCAGTTTCATGTGGGCACAAATTTCAGTTGTTATGAAGCTGTCCACATAGTAAGTACTTCGAGTACAGCTCGGAGCCAGATACTCTGTAGTGTTCAATCCACTGCCGCCAGTCAGCTGCAATTTTTGACTTCATTGCTGTCAAGCGAGAGCTCATTGGACGGCAGGGTTGAGGTCTGTTGTGTTTCTTGGTGAAAGCTGATTCTCCTTCGGTGCCAGAGAGGGCCGTGTGTTCGTTAGGAGGAGGGTAGTTGAGGGCCTGCAACCAACCTGTCTGCGTGCTGGACACACTGAACCTATACCTTGAGCTATGACCTGGATTCGTTATTCCAAGCACCATGACTACATATTTGTATGTCAGTCTAGTGATTCGACCAGTTGTGCTCCTATTCTTGAATAGATTCCAGGGATAACGCTCGCCCACATACCGCTGTTCTAACCCTACATACTCTATAGAGTGTCGTCATGCGTCTCGACCTGCCTGATCGCCATCTCTGTCTCCAGTGGGGATCATATGGGACGTCATTGGACGACAGCAGTAGCGTCGACCACTAAACGCAATAAGCGATCCCGTATTTGACTACTCGAGCGCAAAAGGCGAGGAACACGATCCCAAAACGGACATCTGGCTCCTGTACAACAGATCGCATGCTCATCCGCATGTCTGTATTCAACATTCTGGCGGTCGCACCGGTTGTTAACGTACCAGCATTTGACATGTGCAACGGCCTATTCGCACTTACGTTAACCTGTGATCTTGCTATCTTAATCGCTTAAATGTGTTGCTAGACAAATCACTCCACATTAATTACTTTCTGGTGTTGCGATTGTTTCCCCTTAGTGTAGATTGGAGTTGAGAGATGAATTCTTCAGAGTGGAGATTACATATTTATGATAGTCTTCTGGCTTCTTGTTAGTCCGCATTGGAAGCCAAGTTCCTCAGCTGACTTCTCTCAGCGACGCCCGCCTTATTGCGGTCGGTGTGAATCTCGCCGTCTCTTTTCCCGGCAACTTAGCTCTCAGCCTGCAAGTTAAGGCGGCTGTGAGGAGTGCGTGCGGCTTGCGGTGACGACCGCTCGCGCACTCAGGGATGCGCCGCGCCGCCTAACGGCGTTAGGCGCTCTAACGCAGTTACAGTTGGGCGGCTAACGCTGTTTGCTGGACGGCGGCCGCGCCTGCCCACATTGAGTTACGAGTGTGCAGGCCGAGCTGCGGTGTGCTCTGCTGTGGTGTATGTCTGCGTGTGTGTGTTGCACCGCACGCTGGCGTGATGCTGGTGCGTCGCGCCGTCCGACAGACAGGTGACTGATTGCAAGGTGTGGACACAGCTTTGCTGCTCGTGGTTGCAGGTGGCTACAGTCAAGCTTTCTAACTGAAAAAAAAACTTCTAGGCTCGTAGCAGTTTGTTAAATACATACATCGACGTGTACTGATGATGTAGCTAATGAAAGCGTAAAGGAAACAGGAACGACAACTGGTATGTTCCACAGAACATCTTCAGAAACCAACGTCATGGATAACATACAATGCCAGAAGAGAGTTAACACTCTCATAGACAAGATCATATAACAGGCAAGTGATGTAACATATATTTGTTCATTATAGGACTATAACAAATCAAGATCATACGAACAATCTATGTCACAGTAAATGGTGCTCAAGCAAATGTGTTCGTATACAGGTACATTGCACACACACACACACACACACACACACACACACACACACCACCGACCCAAAAAACTCTGGGTGTAACGGAGGTATATATTCACCCACTCAGGTGATAATAAAGGTACCTAATGGCATTGCACGATAGATTGTCCCAAACAAAATGCAGCTTTTGTTGAGATTAATTAATGGTTCTTGGATATTCTGAAGAATGTGTAACTTCCTCTTGATAATATCCCAAATGTGATACCACTTATCTATACCACCACACGTGCGTCAAAATGGGCAACGGAATTGAATGTTCCTGTCAGAAGCCGACAGCAGTCATGTGGGATTCAGCGGACCCAATGGAGCGGACCCACATCTCCAGTGGTTCTGATCTATGAGCACCTTCTGCCGCCGCAGTATCGGATGGCCAAATGCAGCTACTCACCCACTCACATTTGGAGCTTCTTCACTACATGACCCTTAGCAGATGTCTCCTAGCTGTGTCTCTGACAGCATCACTCATACTTTAGTCGGAATCCTCTTCCTTGTTGACAGTAAGACTTGGACTCCATTTCTTGCTCCATTATTTGTAATGAAGCTTTGTACGCTTGAAGAAACCAAAATTAAGTAAAACGTCTGTTTTAGCTTGTTCGCTAATCATTTCTGCTCCTGTCCAGCTGTCCTAGGACGACGATTGCTGCACCACTCTGTAGCCCACCTCCTTACCATTGTATACATAAACGTACACCACATCTTATCTGTTCAGTTAGCGAGAAATGTTCTGATCTCGCTGGGCAGGGCAGCTTTTGTACTGCAGGAAGAGCTCACTGCATTAAAATAGTCGGATGTGGAGATGCCCTGTCCTGCTGGGAAAACCCGTTGCCTTTGTGTTGATGAAATGGCAGTAGCAGTGGTGTAAGAACTATTTAGTACTGTGGGTACTGATTTCTTTACCCTGAAGAAACACCAAATGTGACCGCGAGTTGTAACTGAATCCCCAATCCCTCCCACACACACAATGAAGCCTGGGGTGAGGCCTGTGTGTTAATGAAGAAAGCACTCCGTAATACATTGTTCACCACATGTATTCAGTACACATATAGGTCCATCACTCGCATACAGAAGACAACAGATGTCAATCTACTCTCCAGTCTACACTTTCACAACTCCAGAGTAGCCATGCTTGGTTGTGTTGTAGTGTCACTGTTAGCCTGTCCACAAGCACATATGATCATACCCCCAGCGCGAGCAGGCGGTTCCAAGTGGTCCTTAGCGACAAGGCAGGTGCAATATGTTTCCAGATTTCTTCCTTGGATGATGTTTGGTCGAGCACTGCTCCTCGCACACGGCGTCTCTCTCGACATACCCTCATCAGTGCCATCTGATCATTGATTACTGCGACAGATGAATAACTAACACTACAACCCAGCACAACGTACGTGTTGCAACATGGTGCCACTGGACACAGCTCTTGAATATGTTGCATTTTTATTATTGTAGCAGTGTAGTCCTAATAGCAGAATCTCTTCAAGAAATTCAATACAGTGGTAATACTTGGTGTAACTCGCTGGAATGTACAGGATTTAAAGTAGGACTAAACGTAGTATAACGCTGCTTCTCAAGAATGGCCACCAGTTCAAAACGGCAAGCACATCCAGAAATCCCCCTGCAACGCCACCTGATCTGTTAAAATATCTTGGATTGGTTATAACATCCACAGCTTCCTATCATATTGTAAGAAGTGAATTACACCATCTGAGAGATGTGACAGAGAAAATGAAGCCCCGCCAACTTGGCTCATGAAGGCTTTTATGTTACTAGCAAAGTTTGCAGTTTCAATTATTTGTGACGTGCTCCACTTCAGTAGACGTATTTAATTATTTAAATATCCAGCTGAGGCATTTACATATAGTTTCCATTTCTCTGGAATTATATTTATTGCTGGCAGTACAGTTGAACATTCTTTTTACGTCCCTGTCTTTTTGCTTTTACCAACATTTGACCATGAGTCTGATAACGAAGTTTTGCAATATGGCACAGTTTCTTAGAGTGTTGACTGTCCATCCAAAATTTAGCTGATCCTCAGTTCGTAGTTGCTCTGTTTCAAGCATCAATAAAGACCACCAAATACCCTCCTCCTGTAAGATCGAGCTTTTTAATAGTGTAAAATAGGTCACCACAAATCAAACTCTCAGAATCTGCCCTGCACCTTGATTTACTCTTTGTTAAATATAATTCATTTTTTCCTGAAACCTGTCATTACCTTTGACCAAATTTCCTTTATGTGTTTCCTTCTCATATTACTTTGTCTCCAAGCAAACTGTCTGATTCACTTCATTTGTTTCCCTGATTTTTTAAATGCTCACGTCTCTCTTTCGCTAGCCCATCGACAACTTCGAATTCTTTCCTTACATCAACCTTAATTGCTTTAACTCCTTAATATCTTTAACTCCATTTTGAATTTCTTCATGGGCCACTCTAATATTGTTTTTAATTCTCTATGCCTTTGCTTCTCCAGTTTTTTTTTTGTTTTTTTTTGTTTTTTGACTCCTTATCTTTTAATATTTTGCTCAAAACAAACTCTCGTTTCTGTAGGCAACATTCCTGAAGCTGTAGAATTCTGACACTTTCTGGTAGACATTTCACCTTGTTACATGACAGTAACATGTTATTTGCACAAACAACGAACAATAAAATGTGATTTCAGAATGAGCAAGAAGCTGAATAATCTGTGATACGTTCAGAGATCACAGTGCCACATCAAAGACGGCAACACGAATCGATATGACAGGTATTAGTGAGGGATTGCTGCAGTCTGCAATGACATATGGCAAGCATTTCACAAGACCACACCTGCCTTTCAGCAAAAGCAGCGCCCTCACACTGACATCAATATAGTTTTGCGCATGCTAGAGCTCATCCCAGTTAGAGACGTCACAGCCATCACCTCGTAAACTAGGATCAACTTGTAGTGTTATTAATGTTACACATTTTATTGCAAGAGAACAGTTTGTTAACTAGTGCATCAAGTGATGCTTTGCTAGTCCATGACAAATGGCTCTGAGCACTATGGGACTTAACTTCTGAGGTCATCAGTCCCCTAGAACTTAGAACCACTTAAACCTCTCTAACCTAAGGACATCACACACATCCATGCCCCAGGCAGGATTCGAACTAATATTTCGTGTGTTGTAATTAGATGGCCCCTCTTCCAGAGCAACCAAGGAACCCACAGCTGTTGCCAGAAGTGGTCTCACCTGGTCACAACATAATTTATCCTTCGCCTATCTGCTTAGTGCCATTTTGCTGAAATGCCAGATCATTTGCGTATCCAAGCGTGTAGTACTCTTCATACAACTTTTCAGTTAGTTCCAGGCCGTCTCGATTGCCTTGCTATTTTAATGGCCAGTAGTGTACCACAGTTTACTTTCATTGCATACTATGGCGTCCTTCTAGTCTTAAGCAGCTACACATATGAAATGACGAGTTCGCGGACTATGCCGAAGTATTGTCATGCAGATGAGTTGTCTCACAAGAAGCGGTGTTTCCGAATTTCTTCCAAGGATATATTCTACATCCTTTTTTATATTTTAAATGTATAATAGTATTGTGTACTCTCTGCATACGTTTTAAATTAGTAACAGAGATGTGACTGTACAGGAGGGCTGATACTCGCATCAGAACACTCTCGAGATTTCCTGATACATAACAGTGTTCGATAGAGTAACGAGCGTGTTTGGAGAATCACGTGACATTTGACTCGCGTGATGCGACTGCAAGGGATAGGTGATAAACAACAAACTTGCAGCAACGAGAAGCTATTGCTGTGCTTAAAAATTCACAATTTCGTAAAACTCAGAAAGAAACAGCATTAATTCTTACCAGCGCATGAACTACTTTAGCATCTGAATTAATCTGCAGTAGAGCACTCGTTCAGTAGAGACATTTTTGCTGATTTTTAAAGAAGGGTAGCAGGCAAAGGCGAAAATCTAGTCCTCCAAAAAAATTACTACGCTAAACCGAATATTTATTTGTAGGTGAAATACTAATTATTGGACGAGTAGGTTACACAGCATTTCAGTCTCCGTAGAAATACCATTCTAACTAAATGTAATAATATTAAATATAATTTTGTGAACAAGATGGTAACATTCAGCTGAAATAAGGAAGAAAAGTCAAGAATCTAGTACCTAACTTATGAAATGTATCTGGTAAACTGAATGTAATTGTTACCCAGAGTAGCAAGACATGTATATGTCACCAGATCTCAGGATGAGTGAAAGCTTTGTACTGATTGCTGTGGTATCACATATCGATACCACGCCATGGACACAAAAGTCAGCAAAGGAATTGCAAGTGTCCGTCAGATGTCAATAGCAGTCGCGCAGGATCCGGTGGACCCAGTGGAGCACCCCTGCTAAGCCACACCTCCAGGGGCTCTGTACCACAAACACTTCTGGCTCCACGTTGTAGGACCGCCGGCGGCAGTCAGCTCGCTCACACCAGGAGCCTCTACGCTACGTGACGCTACGCAACCGATGCCTAGTCGTCGCTCCAACACTATCATTCGTGCTCAGTCCGCCCCGATAGCTGAATGGCCAGCGTGACGGACTGCCGTCCTAAGGGAACCGGCTTCGTATCCCGCCTGGGTCGGGGATTTTCTCCGCCTAGGGACTGGCTTTTGTGTTGTCTTCATCATCATTGCATACCCATCCGGCGCGCAGATCGCCCAGTGTGGCGTCGAATGTAATAAGACCTGCACCAAGCGGCCGGACGTTCTCCGTAAGGGGCCTCCCGGACAATGACGCCAAATGCTCATTTTCATTTACCATTCGTGCTTAGATCACAGAGCTGCGTCCTTGTAGACATTGTGATAGCTGAACTCTGTTTCGAGCTGCATTATTTGTAATGGGACTTCGTACACTTAGAGAAATGCGAGTTAAATAACTGTTCTGTTTGCTGCGTCAACTTGTTCGCTAATCATTTGTGTTTCTGTCCAGCTTTTCTACGAAGCAGTTTGCTTAATCACTCTGTAGCACATCACATCTCTCCTTAAAGATGTGTATGAAGTCATGCACAACAATTACAGACTTTGATTTATTTATTAGCTACTATGGTTACATGTGACTTGCACCCTAAAAGATATTTCAGTCTGTGTTTCAAACTTACTTTTTTTATAAACCAAACCTGTAGTGCATTAAAAACGGTAAGGCAGATCGTCCAGATAGTGGCAACAATGGTCATTAGATCGCGGGCTGATCGAAAGATCGAGCAGAGACCGAAATTTCCAACACGCCCTTACTGTACAGTAAGACAAACGAAATCAGCTCAGTCTTTCTGCTAAAACAATTTCATTCAGACATCACTTATTTGACGTCAGGTTTAAAATTTATTATACCGAAAAGTCTAATGATGTTAAAATGTTGTTGATGTTAGACATATGTCAAATACACTAATGAATATCGCTCGATCTTAGTCTAAGATATTGCATGGTGCCTGTTAAACATAAGTACTTAATGTGCAACTGAATAAGGGCGAAGAAGACTTAGCGTGCGTGACTGAAATTACGATACCACGCTTCCATTTTTATTGTTTTTCACTACGTTTTCACGTCTACAATTGAAAGTCCATGTGTATTGTGTGTGTGATAATAAGCGATTAAATGTCATGGAAGTGGATGCAAATTCTCCCCCCGTGATCAGTAAGCTATTTCAGGGTGATTATTATTTAAAGGTCATAACTATATTTGGACCTCTTCAACCATTATGAAAGGTTTTTCTTAGGCTCTCATGAAACTGAACAAATTGGAGTTGAATACATTTTGTCGTTTAAAAAATTTCTTTTCGATGTATGTAGTTCACCGTCGCTATGGAAACGTACAGATATTCTACGTCTCGGCTGCTCCAAAGATTCTTCATGTGCAATCGACATTTCAGTAAAAAACTTGACCTATAAAAATTTTGTTAAATTTTACTTGTCTCTTCGTAGAATTAAATAGATAAAAATATTTTCTTCTAATATTACTTTCTTCGTTACAAAATTATTTCACAGATCATGGCAGTTTATGTGAATTCTCTCGACTTTCTGCCAGTAGAGTTTTAAGGTTTCCCAACAGATTTTTCACTCAAAAATGTTGAGAAGCAGTTTTATTACGTTATCCACAACGGATCACAAACAATATACAACAAAGCCTACCACGGTAATCAAATGTCACACATTCAATGCTGTAAAGAGCTTGTCAGATGAACGTTTATAGTTCGGCAGGTACCCTTTGATCGACTCATTTACAATCTCACAACATTTGATTTATTAAAAATATCACATTTCTGTTTTCTTCAACAACTTACAGCTATAACCCTCAGTGACACTGACGAATCCAGTGACATCGTCTCCTGGGGCTTGCTGTCGAATGGTAGGTTTCCCGCGACCTGCATTAATCACACCAGTTACGGACAACAACTACGACGCTGGTCTCATCTGCTCTCGCTCGATAGCATGAAACAGGAAACGTAATCCCAATTACATAGTTTATTTCATTACTGTGAACGTAATTTCATTAAGGGCACCATGTAAAACAGTAGGACAAACTCATCCAACATACCTCAGGTCTCCAGGATAGTAATGCGCCGAGAAGTTTTGCACATTACAATGTGTTTGTGTGCCTGTGTGCTTTAGTATCTATGCAGGTAACTGAAAAGGGGACAGAACCGGATGGGAAAAGGGAAAAAAGAAAGAGACAGGCAGAGAGCGATGGGCAGCGAGAAAGAGACAGAGAAAGAAAGAGAGAGAGAGAGAGAGAGAGAGAGTGACCTGCAGATTGAGAACATCTAATGTTGGGGTAGAGGATAAGTGTCAGTGAACGTTTCCGTGGCACGTGAATCGACATGGGAAGGTAACGATTTGCCACGTAGGGGCGACGGCCTTATCGTGCGCAAAGGATGATGAAGGCAAAGAGAGAGGTCCAGTGGAGGCCCAGAGGGATTGTGAGAGGGAGAGAGAGAAGAGACGGAGACAGAGGGAGAGGAGGGACAGAGAGAGACATCCGCAGAATTTGGCAGCCGGCGGGCGCGGAATGGCTGATTGATTGTAATTGGCCGGCAGCGCGACGCGTGTTGACCCCTCCATTGTTTGGGTGTTGACATGCGCGCAATATGCATACATGTTTAATGTAGATGGCTTCCTTTGAGTGTCCTCTCGCAAAGCTGCTATTTACATGGGAAGTGCGCTTTGCGCTCTCTGGGCTGGTTGAGACAGCTGTCCCCGTTCTGTGGGTTTTCCTCTTCAGTACGTGGAAACACGTATGCCTTCTAACTCAGTGGACAGTTTCATATATTGACGCCGACCAGGTGCCCTATCAATAAAGCACATTTGGATTTTCTGAAGATGAAACGAATCAGCTGTCGATGTAGAATATAAAGTATATTACTGGCCAACTAACCCGGTTCATGTTTCGTGGTTCTAATACTCGGTTGACTTTCTAACGGCTTCCAAGAGCAACAAAAATTGCATTTTGAATACTTCATGTAATTACTGGATTGATTCACAACTTTGTAGCGTTTTCCACAACTTTAATAAGCACAACAGATACACATAACGGCGACTTTAGTCGTCAATAATATATTCTCCTTCACTGTTTACAACAATCTGTTAACGCTAGGATAACTCTTCGATCCCCCGATTGTAGACGTCCCGTGGTTTTCTGGCAAGAACTCGTCATGCCACGTTAGGAGCGCATTTTCATCCGAAAAAGAAGTTACTGGAAAGCTGTTTGATAGAGACGGAGAAAGCTGAAAATCTGAGGAAGCAAGATCAGGTGAATCAGGATGGTGTGGAATGACTTCTCAATCCAGCTCCTCTACGGTGCATTTTGTCACTATAAAAGAATGCGGGGTAGCGTTATGTTGGAGTAGCGTCACTTCACCCATTGTTTCTGGTCGTTGTTCTTGGACAGACTCAGCAAAACGTCTAAGTTTCTGACAGTAAATGTCAGCACTAATGGTTACTACTCGGAGAAGAAATTCTTAGTACACCACACCGTGCTGTTCCACCAGATACACAACACTATCTTCTGTGGCTTTTGTTAGGGGAGACCTGCGTGCATAATGGCCACTGCAATAGGACTAGTACTAGGGTAGTTAATGAATGCTAGAGCACCACTAAAAGCTTAGCAGATTGTATATTACCCGATCACCAATATTTAATCGACAGAAGTTAGAAATTATGGCTTTTCTTAATTTCCATCAGCAAATTAGACATTATTTCACATCATTTAATTGTAATTTTAACAGAGACTTATAATTAGAAAACCTGATGTTGCGAATTAACATACTATCGTAAATTTCAGCAAACTTTTTAATTTCATTCACGTGATAGCGTTATTACATTCCCATGTAAATTTTAGGAGAAATATCTACGTGGTAATGAAACCAATTATTAATGAGCAAAATTCGAAAATTTAAACATAACTAAAACCAGACTTTTGGAATATTTATCACTCTTCTGACGTATTCAATGTGACTTGTGCACTTTATGTGTCATGTCAATAACGATAGACCAATTAGATACGTTGTAATTAACTTTTTCACTAACGATTCTCGAACGTTATAATGTAAACATTATTGATTTTCAGTGATTTTGCTACTACGAAACTATCATACAGAACTTTAACTTGAAATTCCGTTTTTGGATTTTGTTCTGTACCTCATTTAATTTTAGGAATATAATCCAACGTGAAATCAAGATGTAATTAGTGATTTTACGATTGATATTGTTATTGCAACTTCAAAACCAAATTTCCACGCAAAAGTCGATAGAACAATATTTAGAAATGTGGCTAGAATTTATCGTAATTTATTGTCTTTCAAACCGTAGTAAAAGTTTGTTGTAAATCATTACCTTTCATTATATATCATGAAATCTATTTCTTTTTCATAACAGGCCAAAGGACATATATAGTTAAATAGGGCATATACTGGTGGTGCAAAGCACTTGCAGGCAGTCGGAGTTTGGCCAATGTCATGGCGCAAAGTCTGTAACAGTTGCTGTTTTATTTATTTGTAACATCTTTGTAAATGTTTAATGAGAATACATCCGCTGTTATAAGAATTGTTCGGTGTGTTGGAATATGTTGTTTTAACATCCAAGTATTCCTCATGTTCGAAATCCAGGCAAATCGGCACTGTACAACCCCTATTGGACATTGCTGGTGGAGGAGATTCGGCCGTTCAAAGCTAAGTATTCCACAGTAAAAACCACGTCACTCTCATACTACGATGAATCTCCCGTAATGAGAACTATTTAATCAGAATTTTAGATAGTGTAATATTAGACCAACCACTGATTGTACTGATTTTGGTTTAGAGCATGCAGTACCCATACACCCGGTTTTTGATCCTCCAGCTCTGCAGTGCAAATGTTGCACGATGGTGGACTGACCACAGTTCATCGGAATTGTCAGTTCTCGAGTACAATCACTTGGAGCATTGTGGAATAGCGTTTAAACGATCTTCATCATACCCTGAAGGTCTTTCTGGAAGTAGAGGGTCACTACTGTCAAAACGATCCTCCTGAAAATGAGATAATTATATTTTTTTTTCATGCTCTGTCCAATGGCATTATTCCCATGCACTATGCAAATGTTACTGGCTGCCTCACTGATGTCAGTCCACTGCTGAACTAAAAAGGACGAATATGACGGAAACTTTGTCATTTCTTAACTTGGCACCCCATTTTCTAGCGTCCACATCCTCATTCATTATGTCCAGATGACAAAATGACAATATGTAAACTCAAATAGTAACAGTGAACTACAAATAAAATACAGAATTAGGTAAATAAACCGTTATCAACAGGAATACCAACCTGAAAAAAAGAAGCTACAAACTTACGCCCCAATGTAGTAGTAGTAGTAGTAGTTGTTGTTGTTGTCTTCAGTCCTGAGACTGGTTTGATGCAGCTCTCCATGCTACTCTACCCTGTGCAAGCTTCTTCATCTCCCAGTACTTATCGAAACCTACATCCTTCTGAATCTGCTTAGTGTATTCATCTCTTGGTCTCCCTCTACGATTTTTACCCTTCACGCTTCCCTCCAATTCTAAATTTGTGATCCCTTGATGCCTCAGAACATGTCTTACAAACAGGTCCCTTCTTCTTGTCAAGTTGTGCCACGAACTCCTCTTCTCCCCAATTCTATTCAATACCTCCTCATTAGTTATGTGATCTACCCATCTAATCTTCAGCATTCTTCCATAGCACCACATTTCGAAAGCTTCAATTCTCTTCTTGTCTAAACTGTTTATCGTCCATGTTTCACTTCCATACATGGCTACACTACATACAAACACTTTCAGAAACGACTTCCTGACACTTAAATCAATACTCGATGTTAACAGATTTCTCTTCCTCAGAAATGCTTTCGTTGCCATTGCCAGTCTACATTTTATATCCTCTCTACTTCGACCATCATCAGTTATTTTGCTCCCCAAATAGCAAAATTCCTTTACTACTTTAAGTGTCTCATTTCCTAATGTAATTCCCTCAGCATCACCCGACTTAATTCGACTACATTCCATTATTCTCGTTTTGCTTTTGTTGATGTTCGTCTTATATCCTCCTTTTAAGACACTGTCCATACCGTTCAACTGCTCTTCCAAGTCCTTTGCTGTCTCTGACACAATTACAATGTCATCGGTGAACCTCAACGTTTTTATTTCTTCCCCATGGACTTTAATACCTACTCCGAATTTTTCTTTTGTTTCCTTTACTGCTTGCTCAATACACAGATTGAATAACATCGGGGACAGGCTTCAACCCTGTCTCACTCCCTTCCCAACCACTGCTTCCCTTTCATGCCCCTCGACTCTTATAACTGCCATCTGGTTTCTGTACAAATTGTAAATAGCCTTTCGCTCCCTGTATTTTACCCCTGCCACCTTTAGAATTTGGAAGAGAGTATTCCAGTCAACATCGTCAAAAGCTTTCTATAAGCCTACAAATGCTAGAAGTGTAGGTTTGCCTTTCCTTAATCTATTTTCTATGATAAGTCGTAGGGTCAGTATTCCCGCACGTGTTCCAACATTTCTGCGGAATCCAAACTGATCTTCGCCGAGGTCGGCTTCTACCAGTTTTTCCATTCGTCTGTAAAGAATTCGTGTTAGTATTTTGCAGCTGTGACTTATTAAACTGATAGTTCGGTAATTTTCACATCTGTCAACACCTGCTTTCTCTGGGATTTGAATTACTATAGTCTTCTTGAAGACTGAGGGTACTTCGCCTGTCTCATACATCTTGCTCACCAGATGGTAGAGTTTTGTCAGGACTGCCTCTCCCAAGGCCGTCAGTAGTTCCAATGGAATGTTGTCTACTCCCGGGGCCTTGTTTCGACTCAGGTCTTTCATTGCTCTCTCAAACTCTTCACGCAGTATCGTATCTCCCATTTCATCTTCATTTACATTCTCTTCCATTTCCACAATATTGTCCTAAAGTACATCGCCCTTGTATAGACCCTCTATATACTCCTTCCACTTTTCTGCTTTCCTTTCTTTGCTTAGAACTGGGTTTCCATGTGAGCTCTTGATATTCATACAAGTGGCTCTCTTTGCTCCAAAGGTCTCATTCATTTTCCTGTAGGCAGTATCTATCTTACCCCTAGTAAGATAAACCGCTACATCGTTACATTTGTCCTCTAGCCATCCCTGCTTAGCCATTTTTCACTTTCTGTCGATCCCTTTTTTGATACTTTTGTATTCCTTTTTGCCTGCTTCATCTACTGCGTTTTCATATTTCCTCCTTTCATCAATTATATTCAATATTTCTTCTGTTACCCAAGGATTTCTGCTAGCCCTTGTCTTTTACCTACTTGACTCTCTGCTGCCTTCACTACTTCATCCCTCAGAGCTACCTAATCTTCGTCTACTCTATTTCTTCCCCTATTCCTGTCAATTGTTCCCTTATGCTCTCCCTAAAACTTTGTACAACCTCTGGTTTAGTCAGTTTATCCAGGTCCCATCTCCTTAAATTCCCAAGTTTTTGCAGTTTCTTCACTTTTAATCTGCAGTTCATAACCAATAGATTGTGGTCAGAGTCGACATCTGCCCCTGGAAATGTCTTATAATTTAAAGCCTGGTTCCTAAATCTCTGTCTTACTATTATATAATCTGTCTGATACCATCTAGTATCTCCAGGATTCTTCCACGTATACAACCTTCTTTTATGATTCTTGAACCAAGTGTTAGCTATGATTAAGTTATGCTCCGTGCAAAATTCTACCAGACGGCTTCCTCTTTCATTTCTCTCCCCCAATCGATATTCAGCCGCTATGTTTCCTTCTCTCCCTTTTCCTACTCTCGAATTCCAGTCACCCATGACTATTAAATTTTCGTCTCCCTTCACTACCTGAATAATTTCTTTTATCTCATCATACATTTCATCAATCTCTTCATCATCTGCAGAGCTAGTTGGCATATAAACTTGTACTACTGTAGTAGGCATGGGCTTCGTGTCTATCTTGGCCACAATAATGCGTTCACTATGCTGTTTGTAGTAGCTTACCGGCACTCCTATTTCTTTTATTCATTATTAAACCTACTCCTGCATTACCCCTATTTGACTTTGTATTTATAACCCTGTATTCACCTGACCAAAAGTCTTGTTCTTCCTGCCACCGAACTTCACTAATTCCCACTATATCTAACTTTAACCTATCCATTTCCCTTTTTAAATTTTCTAACCTACCTGCCCGATTAAGGGATCTGACATTCCACCCTCCGATCCGTAGAATGCCAGTTTTCTTTCTCCTGATAACGACGTCCTCTTGAGTAGTCCCCGCCCGGAGATCCGAATGGGGGACTATTTTACCTCCGGAATATTTTACCCAAGAGGACGCCATCATCATTTAACCATACAGTAAAGCTGCATGCCCTTGGGAAAAATTACGGCTGTAGCTTCCCCTTGCTTTCAGCCGTTCGCAGTACCAGCACAGCAAGGCCGTTTTGGTTAGTGTTGCAAGGCCACATCAGTCAGTCATTTAGACTGTTGCCCCTGCAGCTACAGAAATGGCTGTTGCCCCTCTTCAGGAACCACACGTTCGTCTGGCCTCTCAACAGATAACCCTCCGTTGTGGTTGCACCTACGGTACGGCCATTTGTATCGCTGAGGCACGCAAGCTTACCCACCAACGGCAAGGTCCATGGTTCATGGGGGTAGGTAGTAGTTACCGAATACAAAAATTTTAATTCTGTCATAACGTACTCACTAAGACATATAATCTTAAGTTAAAAGTTTAAGACCGTAAGAAAAGTATTAAAATTAGAAACTGTGTATATGTCTTTAGGCAGCGTATTTCACTACGCGCGTGTTAGCACGATTAGATTCTTCCAGTATTTGAAGATGAGAGTACTTGGCTTCTCCCAACAAACTTCAAACACAGTTTCAAACGTTTATATAATTTCCCCTCGCTGAAACACCCCACAAAATTGTAATAAGAAAAAAAGTTCATTTCTTGCTAAAACTTCACTGTTCTTTCAGTAAAACTTCGGCATGAAGCACTACGTTTTAATTTACTATTTGTTTACTAAAAACTGTGTTCGAAATTTATTTTCCACACTTTAATCTCACGTACCAATAAATGTGCCAGCAACTTCAGATAATTGTGCTACGTATAGTTCAGGTCATACGCCGTCATAATCATTGAGATTTTTTGAAAACAAACTTGTGCTTCAAACGTAGTGTGGCGAAACTCCACCTTCAGCCACTATGTTTCAATTTATTGCTCCTTTACTACTAATTATATTAGCGAAACGCTTGGCAGAAACAATCACACATAGCCCTGAGTAGAGCTGTAAAATTATATCATTGCACAATACACTGTTCAGGATATATGACATAAGCATTGAGATAAGTGAAAAACTCGATTTTGCTTAACACGAGAAGTACCGATCTTCGCTGTATCCCATGAAGTACCACGGGAAGTACCGATCTTCGCTGTATCCCATGAAGTACCACGTGGGTTATTTTTGACCCACAGTAGGAACCTCCGTTTTACTGGTATACGAGTGGCGGTTTTGGGTAGCTGTGCTAAAACAATGTTCAAGAAGACTCTAAAGTGTAACCAGAGGATAATATAAACTCTAAAATTAATAGTACAACGTTAAAAAATTCAGAAATTCTCTTTTTTAGTTTTACAGAAGACATTCCGCAGTCTTTCATCAAACATCATCAAAACAAATGAGTAAAACGATGTAACACTGTTTGAAACAGAGTCAAAAAATTTACTCTTTATATGAGCATTAATAATACTTTTGCTTTTACAGAGGACTAAGATAAGTACTGAGTACTTGTAAAACATCCTAAAACGCAGCATGTGACTAAAATGCTCTGCGTGTTTTCTGTCTTATGGCAATCAAGGAATAAAAAACGTAAGCAGAAACAGTATCACACTGGAGTTATAAATATTTGGGAATACATGGGAACAAAGATGTGGACGGTACCGTCTAAGGTGGAATAGTTCAGATATTCAGGGCTTTCGGTTTGGCAGCTGTTCGACACAAATTTGTTGCACTTGAAACATACACATGATGTTCTATTCCCCCTTTGTTGTTTGCAGAAAACCTGAACTTGACAATACTTTTTATTTCCATGTTGGCCAGCGTCACTACCGAGTGCCTACAAAGAGGAAGTTGGCTTCTCTCTGCTGTTTGTAGGTGTCAACAGGCCCATCTGCTACTCTGAGAATAAAGTTCGCAGTACAATATTTTTGGGGGTAAGTAACTCAAAAACTGCGTGAGCATTGATCACCTCAAGGTCAAAAACATTGTAAAATACACGAACAAGTCATCGGTGGGTACCAGTATGGACCCCTTAATTTCATTATAAAACTTCACAATTTATCGAAATTTTTTCTCAGTATTCTCACTGACCGGGCACCCAACGTGCGTGTTCATTAGGAAAGGACATATTTTTCTTTTTCTCTTGGTATACTGTCAGAAAATTGTAGCCCGACTTGTACAAGCATGTTGCATACAACGCCTCGTTTCCATTTCGCGCCACAAGCGAGATCTATTTGAGTGATATCCGAAGAGCGCCGACTGAACTTCTTCCTTTTTGTTTCAGCTCATCCGTTAGTTTCATGGAGGTGAACGGGTAGTCAGCCGTGATATTACGACTACTGCTGAGGAATGGCTGTGCCAGCTTGATAAAGACGTGGTATCAGTGACACTTGTTCTGCTCACAAGTTTCATGTTTGCTAAGGGAATCTTTCACGAAGTAGCTCTTATCAGCATGAAGTAAAAGATAGTATTTTGCCCCATACTCATCAAGTTTACGCATCTTGTACGGTATGAATGGGAACCTCTACTTGCATGGATAAAGCTGCTCGTTCGGAGTCATGTTCCCGCCTCGCTTATGGCAGAAAATGCAGCTGTGAGTAAATGGATTCCATATCTCTGGTGCAAGGCAAAATTTACCAGTTTCCCTACGCTGCCTCCTTATGACTTACAATCCGAAATCTTTCCAATTTAGGGTTACTTTTGTCCTGAATTTTTGTCGTCATTTACACCAAAATGTCTTACACAGTCGAGGTGAGCCCAGCAACCACGAAGTGTCTGGAAACCGTTGTTACTGATATCAACTTGCGTTAAACTGCTAGTGGGTCAAAAATGACCCGCGTGATACTTCAAATACAACAGATACGTTTTTAATGTTTCTAGGTGGATTAGCGGTATCAACGTTTGGTGAATTGTACATCCACATAAATGATTAAAAGTCACTAGAGCTTTTGGTTTCGAGATGGAGGGGTTTAGGCCCCTCGACAAATCCTCGTGGGTCAAAAGTTACCCACATACAAATCGTGGTGTTAAAATTGAACGCAAATTACCTGTACTACATTCATCCATTGTTTCACGGAGCAGTTAACGACTTCTAACAAAACTTTAAACTTAATTTTAATCTTTAAAACTTTTTGTCGCTTACTTGCTTAGCGTCATACTTTTCTAACTCAGTCAGCAGTTGGAACTAAAATGTGAAAGTTTCTTAAATAATTTTGATGACTATTTCACACACACATACACACATACACATACACACACACACACACACACATATATATATATATATATATATATATATGTATATATATATATATATATATATATATATATATATATATGTGTGTGTGTGTGTGTGTGTGTGTGTATGTGTATGTGTGTATGTGTGTGTGAAATAGTCATTAAAATTATTTAAGAAACTTTCACATTTTAGTTCCAACTGCTGACTGAGTTAGAAAAGTATGACGCTAAGCAAGTATATATATATATATATATATATATATATATATATATATATATATATATATATATATGTGTGTGTGTGTGTGTGTGTGTGTGCGTGTGTGTTTCCGTTTGACCTCTCGTCATACCATACCTCTATACCTCTTACCAATTTTATCTCTATGGTAAATGCTATCTCAATTACATTTTATGATTATATAGACACTGGATGTCATGTTCTCAATCTGATGTGTAACATCATAGATGTATTTTACACATACGTTTTAGTTTGAATTTTGAATTTTTATCGGTACTGGAAATGGAATTTCAGTTACATTTCGTGATTTTATAGTCACAGGATGATATATTTATATAACAAATGTGTAACAATATTGATGTAAACCACAGTTATTCAAACAAAAAGAGGTTCAGATGTTTTACATCTACATATTTCACACTCCTGTTGATTTTCTTTGCTCCTAAAAATTGTATTTCTTAATATTAATGTACAGACATTTGTATTTCCGTCAGGTACGAACTGACTCATTGTAATTTTTATGTTTTGTATAATATCACCCAGTGTACAACTTTGAATATTTCAGTTTTGTAATCTAATTACCACAGAAGTGTTGGGTGGCAACTTCTATTGAATTTGATCAAGACTGTCGTCTTTCACTTCGGAATTTCTTTGCCCTATATTTCTATATGTCAGAGGTTGCCCTTTTGTGAGAGAGCCATTGTATTTTAATCTTGCTTCGATTTTCTATTTTCATTGACAATTATGTTTTTCAGAAGTACCGTATGTGAAAGCACGTACGACAAGTGTTAGATCTGCGATAAGTTTTCTATTTCCATTGCAACAACGGTTTTTCTGTTTTGATGTTATTTCTTTGTGCTTTGCTACATTGTCCACTTTGTATGCTGTTCAGCTGCTGCTGAAGATCGCAAGATGGCTTAAGACCGAAACCGGTAGCAAAATAAACATCGTTATCACAGACAGCACAGTGTAATGCACTCTGTGAAATATCATATGCAGATTTGTGATATCGAATACATTTTGTAAAATATCATATACAGATTTGTGACATCGAGTGACTATGGAACACTCTCCACATTAATTTAAAGAAATATTTGGGAAACTTAAGCAAGCCACTTCCTGAAGAAGGAAAAACCATAATCGACATGAGACTGGTGTACAGTACAGTGCACAGAATGAGGCCTGAGTGGACATAACCTTTGCTGTGCTGTGTACATTCTTCCAGGCAATGAGTAAGGTGATTACGCCCGCCCGGTTGGCCGTGCGGTCTAACGAACGGCTTTCCGGGCGGGAAGGGGCGCCTGGTCCGAGGCACGAAACCGACCGGCGGATTTGTGTCGATGTCCGGTGAACCGGCCAGTCTGCGGGTGGTTTTTAGACGGTTTTCCATCTGCCTCGACGAATGCGGGCTGGTTCACCTTATTCCGCCTCAGTTGCACTATGTCGGCGATTTCTGCGCAAACAAGTTCTCCACGTACACGTACACCACCAGTACTCTACAAGCAAACATAGGGATTACACTCGTCTGGTGTGAGACGTCTCTTAAATGTCTTGAAACCGTTTTTCAAGGTCTATGTATTATTTTTCAAGAGGCCAGCCAATGGAATCCTTTCTACTTTCAATTATAGCAGGTGCTGCATCCTCCTACAGTTAAAAAAAACCAAATTAACTCCGTCGGAACAGGCCAGGAAGGCCCCAACGGTACTGACCGGCCGCTGTGTTATCCTCATACTGCATGAGGATATGGAGGGCATGTTATCATCCCACCGCTCTCCCAATCGTGTGTCAGCTGACGAGACCAGAGCCGCTACTCCTCAAACAAGTAGCTCCTCAGTTTGCCTCACAAGGGTTCAGTGCACCCCACTTGACAACAGCGCTCGGCTGATCGGATGGTCACCCATCCAAGTGCTGGCCAAGCCCGACAGCGCTTAACTATGGAGATCCTATGGGAACCGGTGTTACCACTGCGATAAGGCCGCTGGCTCTTCTATAGGTAATTTATCAGAATGTATACGATCACATGTTTTTAATTTACTGAGGAGTTTAGACAGAGTTTGCAGTTCTGTGCTACTGTAAAAGCATTCCATATATCAACAGGAACAGCAGATGTAACTCACTTCCTGTGTTTGGTTCCTTAGGAAGGAAGTACTTTGCTATAAGGTATCGAACATCCTTGGCAGCGTTCATACAAGTCAATATAATTTACTAAACTCACATCTATTATAATCAAATAAGCGTTAATAATCAGGAGGTGCAGTGTCACCCTGACGTCACGCAGCAAGAGACATCGGGACGCCTTATAGCACCGGCAACCTGAGGATTATCGAGATCTTCGCCTTCTATAACACACAGCAAATAATTTGAAACGTAGGCGACACTATATTAAAACGGTTTCAGTGCAGTTGCAGCCGGAAAGGGAGCGGACAATACAGAGGCTACGAAGCCCAACTACAGCAAACACCGTCCATGCTGCATACAGTAAGCAATACACCTAAAACAGTAGCTGAAGCTCCCCCGACCCGGACACGTGGGAACTAAGATGCTGCCTCAAGATACCAGAGTTAAATGACACAGCTACATGCTTTCATCGTGTAACAGACAAGGGGGCCGCGTCAGAAAAATAGCTGAAAACTGCACTGGGAAGTAACTTCTCCTCGCATACAAAACAACGTGGCCCGCACTTCCAACACTAGCAACGGACTCCGTATGCGTCACTGTGGGCTCCTCACAACTCGACGAAGCAGTCTCACCGTCACAACGGCATGCCCGGCTCTTCTACCTCGACGCCCAGCCATCCACACATTGAGAACCACCACACTTCCTGGCACCAAATCCTACTTACGCCTTCTTGGGAAGCATGAATTTGAAAGATTTGACGCGGACATCTATCCTGGCACGGTTCAGTAGGATTTTCGATCCATTGACAGACCATATAGTCTGCCAATTTAATCACCTTGCCTCCACTGGGCAGTTCCTCCATTATTACCATCCACGCTTCTTCAGCCCTGTTTGGTGGAAGATGCACACACACACGGCAAAACAGTCGGACCTATTCTCTACCCTAGTATGCCTCCGATAATCAAGTTCCTGGATTGTCTTCCACAGTCGTTGATTGAAGTGAAAATTCCAACCGGGAAGGGACGTTTCAGAGAACGTTGTTTTCATAGCTAGGACTGTAGCCACTTCAAAGCCAAGCGCTGCAGTTTGCGGTGACCACACAGGCGTCTTATTTTTCAATCCAAAATGAAATCTTTTATACGTTTTCTGGCTTTTGTTTGGCAACAAGGTAAATAAAAAAGGAAATATCTTCATTTCCACTTCTGTACTTCCGTTGTCAGTGCGTATGGCGTAGAATCGTCGAGTAACTGTCAAATAACATGTGCACCGAAATCGTTCTATTTTCATACAGGAGTCCACCGCTTCTTCACGAACGAAAACAGGGATTCTTTAGTTAGTAACAAGGCTCATCGTCAATTCTCAAGAAACTATTATCTTCTGTTAATTCCAAAATATCTTCGTTGAACTGAATCTCCGAACTGGTACCAGGATTCTTGATCGTCCCAATAGCGTCTCTTCTTGCTTTACACAATGCAGTCTTAGATTTCTCATAATTCGGCTTATTGCCAACGAAACCTAAAGATTTATCTTTCAAATCCTGTAATTCTACTTTAAAAATCTTTAAAAAATGCACTGTCTCTTCTCCGTGGTCCTTTTTTATGCAGTAACGTATTCGTTTCTTAATTCGCACACCTGCTTCGTTAGAAACGGTTCATTCACTCATCATATTTTCTTTACAGCGATGACTGTCCTTGAGAAGATTAGACTTCGCATTGATTGCTGTAATTATTTTCGTTATCCACAGTATACAGAACTTAGGTAGCTTAGTCCACGAAATTATACGGAAACAAACAGTGACAATATGTCTGTTGATTGTGAACGTCTCGGTAAAAATCTGCAGTGGCTGTTGCTCCGGTCGGAAAACCGACGGTGCTACAGTAACAGAATGGACGTAACAAGAGCGAAATACCGAACATTACCGGCCAGATAAACACAAAACAGGCTCATCACGGATCTGATAGAGAAGTAAATGCTAGTTGCACATCAACTACATAACGGTGTATGATATGTGCAGGACATGTCACTGAACATTTTTGATGCTTACGTTAGAACTGAACGTTTGCACATGGTGAAACGGTTACGCAGCGGTTCAATAGTACCTACAAAATAAACATGTCTTCTCAGAAACACAAAATTTACGGCGGTACACAATCACATTTCTCACGCAGAAACACTAGAACGTACCATTCACATGGTATCACCGCTGTGCTCGCTCCAACACTGGTCGACTCACTTCTGTCAGTGTTTCTGGTATTATTGTGGCACAAGCAGCAGTAATACGGGCTTTCATGTTGCCCATTGTTGGTTGAAACTTCTGAAACACCACATTTTTCACATGTCCCAAGACTAAAAATTTCATGGGTATGAGGTCCGACGACTGCGCTGGAAATCTCTGAACGGGACTGCCACGTCCTGTCCATCGATTTAGAATTTGTTGATGTATTACAACTGACCGGTACTGTTCCGTAGAGTGTACAGAGGTAAATGACTCTGACAAGAGGGTAACCGTTATATATACATCAGTGTTTGTAGCAGGAAACCCTATTATTACTTTCTGCTATCATGTTAACAGTGAAAGTAGGATTATGAAAGTCCATCAAATATCGATTACGGGTAACGTGGGGTTCACACTTGAATCTCGGGATATGTCATAGGGGCGCGCTTCCTTTATTTCAAGCGTCAACTTCACTTTGCAGTTTTTGTCGATATAACTGACTTATTGCGGCGCGATGAAAGCCAGACTTTTTCCGATTTTTCACGTTTTTTATTGAGAAAGAAATAACACGGGATGTCAGATTAACCATGACGAGTTTGTGTTGAAAATATTATTTGGTTTATGTTCTGGAAGGCCTCATAGTATTTCGTTTCATGAGCCCCTGCCTTACATTCACATCCGCGAATATCGTTTTTCAATATCTGTTGTTCCAGAGATATCTGCGCTGAAACGTCTAAATGGGCCAGCCTGAATAAAATGTAAACATTATTATCAAAAATCTAAAAGTACTTGCCTTGTTTAGCTCAAAGTTTTACATAATACTTTAATAAACATTTTCACGGACGCAGGCTATACGTTTTTAAATATACCTGTATTTAGTACTGTATAAGACAAGTTGTTTAACGTAGCTGCCAAAAATCTCGAAAAGTACCTGATTGATTTACTTCAAGTTTTTACGCGATACTCCAATGAACATTCGGGCGGACGTAGGCTATGTATGTTTAAAATATATGATATATAAATATGTATGTAATACATAAAAGAGAAACGTTGCTACCAAAAATCTCAAAACGTTCTTCGCTAATGTACTTCAATTGCTACATGATACTCTAGCTAAAATTAGTCTTCATAGGTAAAATGGATACCAACTGCGCTTTTTAAATAGGAAATCCCATTTTCATTACATATTCGTTTAGTACGTAAAGAAATATGAATGTTTTAGTTGGACCACTTTTTTCGCTTTGTGATAGATGATGCTGTAATAGTCACAAATGTATAAGTGCGTGGTATCACGTAAAAATGGTTCAAATGGGTCTGAGCACTATGGGACTTAACTGCTGAGGTCATCAGTACCCTAGAACATAGAACTACTTAAACCTAACTAACCGAAGGACATAACACACATCCATGCTTGAGACAGGATTCGAACCTGCGGCCGGAGTGGTCGCGCGGTTCCAGACTGTACCGCCTAGAACCGCTCGGCCACTCCGACCGCCGGTATCACGTAACATTTCTTTCGTGATACATTACCCGTGTGAAAATGGGCTGTTTACCAACTGCGGAAAAGGTCCATATCATGTTGATTTATGGCTATTGTAATCAAAATGCCCAACGGGGGTGTGCTATGTATGCTACTCGGTATCCTGGACGACATAACCCAAGTGTCCGAACCGTGCGCCGGATAGTTACGTTATTCAAGGAAACAGGAAGTGTTCAGCCGCACGTGAAACGTCAACCACGACCTGCAACAAATGATAATGCCCAAGTAGGTGTTTTAGCTGCTGTCGCGGCTAATCCGCACATCAGTAGCAGACAAATTGCGTGAGAATTGGGAATCTCAAAAACGTCGGTGTTGAGAATGCTACATCAACATCGATTGCACCCGTACCATATTTCTATGCACCAGGAATTGCATGGCGACAACTTTGAGCGTCGTGTTCGGTTCTGTCACTGGGCACAAGAGGAGTTACGGGAGGATGACAGATTTTTTGCACGCGTTCTATTTAGAGACGAAGCGTCATTCGCCAACAGCGGTAACGTAAACCGGCATACTATGCACTATTGGGCAACGGAAAATCCA
This sequence comes from Schistocerca americana, assembly GCF_021461395.2. Lineage (NCBI taxonomy): Eukaryota > Metazoa > Arthropoda > Insecta > Orthoptera > Acrididae > Schistocerca > Schistocerca americana. Next base: position 396,974,688 of record NC_060125.1, on the reverse strand, counting down.
CGAAGGCTGCGACAAGTGCAACATCAGTGACCTTGGCGTGTAAATGTATGGTGCGGCGTTATGGGAGGAAGGATAATTGGCTCCCATTTTATCGATGGCAATCTGAATGGTACAATGTATCCTGATTTCCTACGCAATGTTCTACCGACGTTATTACAAAATGTTTCACTGCATGACAGAATGGCGATGTATTTCCAACATGAAGGATATCCGGCACGTAGCTCGTGTGCGGTTGAAGTGGTATTGAATAGCATATTTCATGACAGGTGGGTTGGTCGTCGAAGCACGATAGGCAATAATGTCTCTATCAACAAAACTTTCAAGTCCAGGAACGCTAGGTACTCCTTTACCTCCATGTACAATGGCCACAGTGAGCCAACGATTACCACGATCGAAAGTATCGTTAGTGTCAATACTAAAATTAAGTTTACAACCACAGAAAACACAAGGTCCGTCGACAAGTGCAGCAGCAGCAACACTCTTAACTGGTATGCGGTTCTTCTTGTCCTCAGCTGTTGTGGCGAACTCGATGTTCTCGATGGTTTTATAAACTGTTTGTCTAGAACGGCGACGAATTCTCCTGTAAGGCATCGTGGCGGCGTTCAATGCAGTTGCCTGTGCAGCAGCAGCAGCGCGAATGAGCCTCTGCGCGGCCCTCATTCGCTTAAATAGTATATGCACTAGCTTGGACTTAGAAAAATTTTCACAGTGCCCGCACGTTCACCGGATCTGACGTCCCCGGATTTCTTTCTGTGGGGAAAGTTGAAGGATATCTGGTATCGTGAACCACCTACTACGCCTGACACTTATCACAGAAATTGAAGAGAAACATAGATATAAGGGAGGTAGCTTCAAAGAAACCAAGGGTAACAGAAGAATTATTCCAGTTGATCGACGATAGAAGAAATTACAAAAATGTTGTTGGAGGTTCAGGCATACAGAAACACAAGTTACTTAGGAACGGAATAAATAGGGAGTGCTTGGGAGCTAAGGCGAAATGGATATATATGGAAAATGTGAAGAAATTGTCGTGAGGACTGACTAAGCATAAAGTCAAAACAACCTTTGGTAATATTAGGAGGAAGTGTGTAAAAGCTAAGAGTGCAATGGGAATTCCACTCTTAAATGCAGAGAAGAGAGCTTGTAGGTGGAAAAACTACACCGAGGGCTTCTATGAGGCGGTGGAGTAACGGCGTTGCGAGGGACTGACCCGATGACTAGATCGAAAAAGAAACAGGAGTCGATCGGGATGTGATAGGGGATCCAGTATTAGAACACAAATTTAGTTGAGCTCCTGAAGACCTAAAATCAAATGGGCAGAAAGGATAGATAACATCCCATTGTAATTTCTAAAATCATTGGGGAAGTGGGAAAAAAGGAAAAGAAAGATCATTCACATTTTTGTGTAGAACATATTATTTGACTCTCGATCTATCACCAGAGTTTAGGAAAAGTATCAGAGAACGTTTAGAGATTCTTAGTAGAACGCTGAACACAGTATTGTCTTTATATAGAAATATAGATTTAAATATGTCTTAAGTACCATATATATTTAAAATACGTTGCCTATGTCTGTCAGAACGTTTATTAGAGTCTCGTGTAAAAATCTGAGATAAATCGCTCAAGAATTTTCAAAATTTTTTGTCAACAATATTTCCCCTTTATACCTATCAAAAATATATGGCCTATGTCCGTCCGTATGTTTATTAGAGCATCGTGTAACAATTTAAAGTATATCGGGTAAATACTTTAAGACAGTTTTGGTAACAAAGTTTAAATTATTTACATTAGTATAGATATATACTTATGTACCACATACAGCCGCGCGGGATTAGCCGAGCGGTCTTGGGCGCTGCAGTCATAGACTGTGCGGCTGGTCCCGGCGGAGGTTCGAGTCCTCCCTCGGGCATGGGTGTGTCTGTTTGTCCGTAGGATACTTTAGTTTAAGTAGTGTGTAAGCTTAGGGACTGATGACCTTAGCAGTTAAGTCCCATAAGATGTCACACGCATTTGAACATTTTTACCACATATACTATTAAATACGTAGTCTTTTTCTGTCCGAACGTTTGTATTCGCACTGCGTAAAAATTTGTAGCAAATCGGCAAGGACTATTCGAGATATTAGTTAACAATGTTGAGTCTTCATATAGTAAATGCTAACGTATATACCACGTACATTGGAAAAATATGTAGCCTACGTCCGTCCAATCTCTTATTTATTTATTTATTTTTGCTTTTATTTTACCTGGCAAGATTAGGGCCTTCGGGCCCCTCTCTTACACCTAACCAGGCATATTCAGATTCAACAAATTTCAGTTTCTACAGAACATTAAGGACATGTAACATGTTATACAGTATTAATGTAAAAAAAATAGAGATTATAAAAGTAGTACAATGATAATTATAACAATCAAAAAATAATTATAACAATCAATAATAATAATAATAATAGTAATAATAATAATAGTAATGACTATGTACATGAAAGTAAACATATTTTTCTTTTATGAATGTCAGTCCTATGGCTAGTTGGGAATTTTCTCGTTATATTCTTGCAGCTTGTGAGTTATTCTCATGAAGCAGAGACATAATACGATGGAATGGGGTGAAAGAGATATAGAAGAGGTAGATAGGTTAGAGGAAGAGAAATAGAATGGTAAAATTTGAAGCTATGATGGAGAGGAGAAAGAAAGAGATGAGAGGGGCACAACAGTGGTGGCTATACCGTCCCTAATATGTAAGTCTTGAGTTCCCTCTTGAATGTTCTGGATAAGACGCAGATCACAGGGGAGCCCATTCCATAGTCATATAGCTGAGATGGAGAATGACACATAGAAAGATTTTGTGTTATGTAAAGGTACAGCCAAGATGCTAGACGTATCCAATCCGGTATTGCGGTTGTGGAATGATGATAGGTGTTTAATATGAGAAGATAAGCATTGGGGGCACCAGAGGCTAAGAAATCGATGAAGTAAGCACATCGTGTGGAGATCGTGTGCCTTATGTGGGCGTATCCAACCTAGCTGGGAGTATGAAGGACTGATATGATCATACAACCGTATATTGCATACGTATCTAACGCAAGCATTCATCACTAGCTCGAGGCATCTCGAATTTTCGCTATTTGTGCTGTGTTGAACTACATCACAGTAGTAAAGATTAGACAAGACTAGTGTTTGGACTAATTTTTGTTTAACATGGGTTGGAAATATTTTTCTAAATTTTTGAATTGCATGTAGGGAGGAGAGCGATTTCCGGCAAGCTGTGACTGTTTGTTCTTCCCAGTTTAGGTGTTCATCCAAGATTATTCCAAGGTCTTTTACTGTTTTTTGGTATGGTAGTTGGGTACCACTGAGGAGTATTTGAGGGACTGTTTCGCGAAAGTACCGTCTGATTAACTTTGGATGAGATATAAGTATGACCTTGGATTTCTTGGGGTTTAGATTCAGACCTAGGTTCTGTGCCCATCGAGAAACAGAGCAAAGATCTGCGTTCATACTCGCTACTGCGTCAGCAATGTTCTTGGGGCTTGCACTTATGTACAGTTGGATGTCATCGGCATATAGATGGTAGTTGCAGGAGTGAATCACTGAAGAAATATCATTAATGTACAGTGAGAAGAGTAACGGACCAAGGACGGAGCCTTGGGGAACTCCAGAGCGCACGTTTTTCCATGATGACTTTTCCGACCCACCAATGACTTGTTGACTTCTGTTTTTGAGGTAGCTGTCGAACCAGTGTATTGCGCTGTTTGAGAAATTCAGCTGCTTCATTTTAATTAGTAATATATCAAAGTCAACTGTATCAAAAGCCTTGCTAAAGTCAAGCAGTGTTAGGATGATAGCTTCACGTCTTTCCATAGCATGTTTAATGTCATCAGTTACTTTGATTAATGCAGTTACTGTACTATGGTGCTTTCGAAAGTCTGACTGATATTTGTCGTGGATGTTATCAGTTTTAGGTAATCCGTCAGCTGTTCATGGACGATGTATTCTAGGGCTTTAGATATTGCAGGTAGTATGCTGTAGTCACCTGGCGACTTAGGGTTGTCAGTCTTGGGTATAGGTTGAATTAAACTTTGCTTCCACTCAGTAGGATATGTACTACTGACAAGAGACAGGTTGAAGATGTCTGTGGTAACTGGAGTAATAGTGTCTACGACGTTCTTAATCATGCCAATGCTCACTCCATCATTTCATACTGCCTCGGAAGAGATTCTCATAATTGCCTTGTGTACTGTGTCGGTAGTGACATGTTTTAGGAAAAACGTGTCTCTCGAGCGATTAATATCTTGGGGCTGGTAATTTGTCGCTGCGTGGCAGTTTACAGCTGTTGAGAAGAAATCGTTTAATTCTCCTGCAGACGCTTGATAAACACCGTCAGATCTTCGCTTCCCTATACCGAAACTGCGCACATCTTTTTCCACAGTGCAGCAGGTTTCGATACGCCACATACGACAGAGCGGGCATGTCTGATTTTGGCATTCTTCACGCTTTGCTTGGTTGTATTTCGGAGTTTCCTATACGCTTCGTACGCCTCGGGAGTTGGGTTACGCTTGAAGGCCCTATGTGCAGCATCACGTTTATTCATTAACTGTCGTAATGCAGTGGTGAACCACGGAGCGTGAGCTCTCTTTACCTTGACAGTGCGTTGAGGAGCATGTTTATCATACAGTGCAATAATTTTGCGACATAATTCCCGAATTTTTCCGTCTAAAGTCGGTTCATTGCTTATATTATGCCAAGGGATGTCTGAGCAATCCTTTTGAAGAGTGTCACGGTTAACATTTTTTAGGTTTCTGTAGGTTACCAGGTGAGATTTTTCTTTGGTAATATGCACTGAATAATTAAAGAATATCGCGTCATGAGCAGAGAGTCCCGGAGCGGATGTCTGATTGACGCGAATTATTTTATCTCGTCGCTTTGTTGCTATTATATCTGTGAGTGTATGGCTGTGTGGCGTGTGATGAGTTGGATCCAGCGGTGTTAAATTCATATCATTGGAGTGGAACAGTCTCCTTAGTTTTTCTGCAGAGGGAGATTTTAACTGTAAGCCGATGTTTGTGTCGCCCATAATGATTAAGTGTTCATACAGTGTCACGAGCGAGGACGGGGCAGACTGAAAGGAGGACATAGCACCGACGTTTGGAGGTTTATAGATTACTCCCATTAGCAGTTTCTGATTTGATGTATTTATTTCGAAAAACAAGAACTCTGCTTCTCCTTCGCCCTTTGCATCTGATTTGCATAGTATAGTAGGTCTCAGATCAGAGCGAACATAGGCACCCACACCACCCGCGCGTCGTGTTTCACGATCTGTCCTTAGGAGAGAGTAGCCAGTGATTCCGATAGCGTCGGACAAATGTTTGGTTTCAACCAAGTTTCAGAGACGAGGATAATAGGGAACAGCGATTGGCAGAACAGGTCACAGGACTCGTCGAAGTGAGCCGTTAGCGACTGAGCGTTCGCGTGAGCCACAAAGAGCCCGCCCCCGGAACCGGTCCGTCCCATTGTGGCCGCCTGTAGGACCGAGCGCGCTCCGTTTACCTGATGGCCGGAAGAGGGACGAAAGCTGGATTTCGCGGGGGAAGACATATTTACAGGTGTGTCCAAGGTCGTGACTGACTCAAGCGTAGAGTATCAAGAAAAAAATTGAACTAAATTTGTCTCAAACTTTAGGAGATTTTTGCTAAATACTTATCTCTTAATATAACACACATATATATTTATATACCATTTACATTAAAGAAATTTGTAGTCTGTCTGTCTGTGGGAACGTTTATTGGAGTATCGGGCAAAGGTATGAAGTAAAGCGCTCAGGAAGTTTTCCAGGCTTTTGGTAACAACATTAACCTACAACTTGTCTTTAATAGAAGTTTAGACTTGTACCATCACCGTCCGTCCGAAAAGTCCCGAGGCTGATCATTTTCCTGGTTTATAAGCTATGTCAACTCAGTGAATACAATGACACATTGAAATAACAACCGCAAACAACAGAAGTGCTCTCCACCCGTGAGTTGTGAACAGACTGTTTTAAGTAGGGGAGTGCGCCTGTTGTGTATCAGTATTGTTGTCAAAAATACCAATGGATGAAAATCTTGAAATTTGGTGTTCTACACACATATTTTCGAAAAATGTAGGTGGAAAGCTTGTTCCAAGAATCTTGATTCCCGGAAAAAATGACGAGTGGATGCCTAGCGCGACTTGATTGGAAAGCAAGACGTGGACGGTGCTCTTCTGGAAAAAATAGTTATGGATGAAAACAGGGGCCAGAAAACCACACGAAAACGCTTTGATGACAAAACCGACATTCAACCCAATGCGACTCGCGATTTGAGCGACATCCGGAGTGAGGACATTTCGGACAGTTTCACATGGCTCCACGAATGTTCTGTGTGTTGTACACACGTGAGGGGTGTCTATATAGGACACCCGCAGCATTAAAATCACTACCTTAACTTTCTCAATTATTTACAGAACCAGTCAGAACTTTTTGACTGGCGTGGCACGTTCTCTCTCTCTGTCGGTCTTCCTCTCTCTCTCTCTCTCTCTCTCTCTCTCCCCCTCACATACACAAAGTACGTGTTTGTGTACTTATAGTGTGTCCAAAGAGGAATGGTCAATAATTAAGAACATGACAGGAACGATCATTCGAAGCAAGAAAGTGTAGTAAACATGGGGTGTAAAATGCATACGGTAAGAGCGAAGACCACTACTGCCTCTTCGATAATGTGCAACAGACCTCTTCTACTGCAAAGTCTCCGGTTTCCGTATGATGTAGTGTGGACCAAACCAAGAAAAATGTGACGACAAATTATAGGCTCTTAATTGCATACTTTACGAACTATTAGCACATTTTTATCTTCTCTGCTAAAGAACTGCCCAAGTTTACTTGAAAATTTTTATTGTCTTCGTCCCTACTACCTTTTCCCGAAGTATGGAAAACATAGAGGTTGATGTAGAAGAGATTTGTTTCGCAGTATCGAAGATGGAAAAGGGCTCATTGCTCTTAAGGTATGCATTTTAGAGCCCATTGTTATCAGCTTTTTCTGCTTCGAATGACCATTCGTGTCATATCCCTGAATATTGATCATTCCTCCTGGGACTCTTAGTGTACTGTGATGCACATAAATTTTGTTTGTAGTAAAGAGGGATATCTGACAATGGTAACATAAGGAGAACCGTAAAGAGCAGCAGAAGTCATATTTACGCACTACACACAAGGTGAGTTTGCTAAACTGTAATGCAGTGCAGCGTACGATCCCTGAGTGTACAAGATACAAAAGAAAGATATGTGGGCGTAAGACCAGAAACGCGTTCCGAGGGAGGGGCATACACTTGAAGGAGGAGAAAAAAGGTCTTTGATGGTGGCTTCAGTCTCATCACCAGGAAGGTGGTTCACCTGTGTGGTGTAAGCCAGACGGCCGTGTGGAATATTCTCCACAACAGCAGCTGCTATCTGTATCACTGAAAACACGTACATATCTTATTATCTATGGACTGACTGCCATGACGACAGTTAGTAATCAACCTATTAAAAGACGGGGCTACCTTCACAAAGGGCTACAGAGAATCCATCAGAGATGGTGGCAGTGTACCGCCATAAGTGGGTCAGCCTGAGTGTATGGGCAGGATAATTGGTTACCACCTCCTTCGAGCGCCACATTTCCATAACGTCTCACCCGTTAGGAGTATCAGCACCTTCTACTGGTAACCCTGTCTCCCCTGTAGGATAACGTGCTTGTTAGTACGAATGGTAATGTGGATACTGCGTGATCATTCTAGAAGTCACTCTCCTTTTCAGTTCCAAACTGAAACATGAGAACAGCCAGAACATTACCACATTCCTAATGCACTGCCTCGAGTTGTTTCAATCTTTGCAATATATAGTGTTAAAGTTCTCTTCCCTCCAACTTCAGTTTGCTGTGCTTCTTAGTGCTACCTCTGAGTGCGAATTTGTGTCCACTCTGGCAGAAAAAACAGTACACCAGGAAAGGTGACCTCGATTTTGATCCGATGACGGCATACGACCCCTGCGCGATAGTAGACGTACTGACAGTGGTTTCAACGTCTTCCTCCAACAGATATCTTGCTAGCATACCTACCATGGCGCCACCTGTGTCTACACGTTAATAGGGAATGTTCACAGCTGGAAGGGTCAGTTTGGTAGGCAGCCATGCCTCTGAGACGCATCCAACTGTGCGAGTTTGAAAGGGGCGGGATGGCAAGATGGTCCTTGGGGAGAATTGCAACACAAGAAGGCTTGTGAGCCCAGACAAATGAAAACACGTTATTAGACGAGGGACTACAGGCATGCACACCTCTATCCTGTCTTTCACTCACTCCACAGCATGGACAGCTCGACTGGTTCCATCACAGGATCAGTCGGAAGATGGAATGGCGCGCCGTGGTGTTCAGCAATGAAAGCAGATTCTTCCTGCGCGCAAGTGATGGTCGTCTGCGTGTCCGACAGACCTTATGGTCTGGGGTGCAATAAGATACAATCTTTGATTACAAATGGTTCAAATGGCTCTGAGCACTATGGGACTTAACTTCTGAGGTCATCAGTCCCCTAGAACTTATAACTACTTAAACCTAACTAACACAAGGACATCACACACATCCATGCCAGAGGCAGGATTCGAACCTACGACCGCAGCGGTCGCGAGGTTCCAGACTGTAGCGCCTAGAACCGCACGGCCACACCGGCCGGCCCTTCGATTACCTTTGGTGTTTGTGTACGGTATGCTATCCAGCGCTCGGTATCTGCAGAATGTTGTTAGACCCGCTCTTCCGCCGTTCTTGCAACGGTACGGTGATGTGTTCTAATAGGGTAATGCTTACCCACACACTGACCGTGAAAGTCAACGTGCTCTGCGAGACATGCAGCAACTTTCCTGGCCAGCGTGATTTCCGGACCTCTCCCCAATCGAGCATGTCTGACGAAAAGTGACGCATGCGCCTCGTCACTCAACAACTCTTACAGAAATATGTGAAGAGGTCGAAGAAGTGTGGCATAATGTCTCCCAGGACAGTATTCGCCTTCTCTACAATCTAATGGACGCCATTCAGCGCCTGCAGTGTCGCTCGTGGAGGCTACACCATGTACTAATATGGGTGTTTCAGAATGAGTCGATACCCGGTACCTCACAACGGCTTGTTCTATTGATCTGTGAATGTAATCGTTTGATGTACTAGTTATGCACTGTTGCAAGAAAATATCTTGAATGAACTGGAAACCTTAAATAGGGTGTCCTAATCTTTCTCTGGAGACATATGTTAGCATGAATTTACGTACGCAAACCGAAAAAATCGAGCACAAAAAGTAATTAATGTAGAGTAATGGAATTTTGGGAATACATTCGTCTAGGTGACATTTCAATATCATCATTGCAAGATTACAGGTTAATGTAAATGAGAGATAAAATTGTGAAATGCTGGTAAATTAATAACCGCTGTAACGGGCCAGAATGTTGAATGCAAGCAGGTAAAGGTGCATACATTGAGTTACACACGTGCCGAATGTCAGTTTGTGGGATGGTACAAGTTTTCAGGCAAGGTAGTTCTAGTTGCATTCCCAGTGTGTCTAGCATGCCGACAGGTTGGTTTCAGGTCCCCTTTTAACCAACACACGACCGCCACTGACAGAACCAGCTTTCATCAACAAACCCAGCCCTCCAATCAGCTCTCGTTTGAAACACCGAAGTTGCAATAGCGGTGGCTTGGGTCAGAGGATTGCGCTCTACAGGGCGTCCGGCTCGAGGCTGCCCTTCGAGTAACCGATTTGTAACAGTTCGTTGTGTCATTGTCGTGCCAACTGCTGCTCAAAATGCTGCTGCAGATGCAATACGCCAAACACAATGGTCTTCCCTCTCATTAGTGCTACGAGGCCGTTCGGAGCCCGGTCTTCTTGCGACTGTATATTCTCGTGACCACCGCTGCCAGCAATCATGTAGAGTGGACAGATTTGTACGAGGTTTCTATGCAACATCGCAGAAGGCACACCAGCTTCGCGTTGCCTTATTATTACACGACCTCCTTCAATCTCAGTCACCTGCTGATAATAACGTCTGTGTCGTCTTAACACTAGAGTGGGAGCGCTGGTGTATTTTATGCACCAGATCACTTTGCTCTCTACCGGCTAAACGGCAGGCCTTATGGCAAGCTAATTGTCCACACCTTCCCAGTCACTGTTAGCTTATGTTTAGTTGTGTCAGAGTAATTGCAGCATCAGCAAGTCAAGGCAATGATAAGTGCCTATTTTCAATTTCATTTCGCTAGCCCCCATTATATCTAAACTGAACCCTACCACATCCAGTTCCAGATTTATTAGCTTCTCAACCACGTTCAAACTTCCGAAATTTCACTACCCGACTCGTAGCCTGTTCCCCATTGGAAAGCTCTGGTCAGGGATCAGAATAGGGAACTAGTCCGGAACCTTTTGCCAATGGAGATTTCATTATGACTCTTCAATTACAGGCCAGACGTGCATACAAGTTATTTATCTTTAATGCAGTGGTTTCCAATGCTTTCAGCATCCTGATGCCGTTGACCATTGCTGATTTTTCCTCCTTTTGGGGCAGTTAGCCTCCTCACCTCCCCCCCCCCCCCCACCCTCCCGCCCCACGCGAGGGCTGGAGGGTGCTCTGAACCACAGTCTGCTCCTCTGCCCTCATCGACGAGGACGGAGGCAGAATGAGGTGACTATTATGTCGGAAGTCTTCGGCCGCCACTGCTGAAGATTTTTATCCATTATTAATGAAGTGGTGGGTTTCGAACCCGGGACCGAGTGCGTTTTCATTACTAGTCAAAGACGCTGCCCCTGCACCAGGTTATCCACTCTCTTTTGTATTGTATCTTTTTTCCCACCTTACTCAACCGCGCCAGGCTGAGCTGCAACGGGAGTGAGTAATATATTAAAGTTATGTTCTCCTCAGGTACGACTGCGACCTTTGTCAGTGTACAGCCTAGTTCCACATTCATGTAAATCATCCGTCTTGACTTCACTCTGGAAAAACTCCTGATAGATCACTTCCGCCCTACCCCCTTAAAACAGCAGTGTTGTGACAAGAAACGTTAATAAAAGTTTACCATGAAAGGAAATTCTTTAGCGCACGAAGTCCAAAGTCGGATGTGAAAGTAAAGAAATCTGTTATAGAGTGCAGTTTCGACGTAATCTGTGCTCGGCAGTATATCGCAAGTAGCAGTCGTGGACAACGATAAAGTTAGAACGCACCTTCCCTAGTGGTTTCACTCAGCATTATGGAACTCATTTAACATAAAAACGTAACATTTGCAGCAGCGAGCCTCAAAACTCGCTAAAGAAAACACAATACTACAAGACTTCAAGTTTCCAAGCAGGTATTTAAAGCCTCTAACGAATCGAAGAAAGATATTTTCTTCACTTAGACCTATTGAATATACATCTACTACCTTTAAATAAAGTTTAAAATTTAAATTGTTCTGTGATGTAGCGAATGTAGGTAGAGCATAAAGAGTCCACGTTGGCAAGACATAAACACTATCGAGTTGCCGCGCTTCAAAGTGCTACAACGATTTACTTGTAGTCCATCGCAAACCAATTTGTTGCTCGTGGATAGTTGGTGAAAACAATTAGCTAAGATTAGCTATCCAAAAGGTAGAAATGCGGTCGCTTAAGACTATTTAGGCTCTCTACGGTACAGCGGAGGGAGTCATTATGTTTAAAAATAAATTCGCCGGATGGTAAGAAGGTTATTAATCACAAATTCCAGCAGATTCTTAGGCATAGCACAAAAATGGTGGGTACTCGTGAAAAAATTGGTTGAAACTGTAAATAACAGTAGGAGGTGGAGTGCTTACAGAAAATTCTTAGTAATCTAATTCTAATTGTATTAAATAAAAATACAAAACTTGAAAGCAGACATTTTAGACCGTTAATCATAGTAATATGGTTGTCAGCTTTAGTAAGATAATATTCTCACACATAATATTTCTCGCCAGTTTAGGAGAACATGGCATGGCGTCATTAAATTATGCTAATTCAGCGACACAGTGTATGGCTAAACTAAATTACCTTTCAAATTACGTTAATAACAACAGACATGTTGCAGATTATACCAAAAATTCAATACTAATTAGCTGTTAATTGTGTTTAATTAAGGAGTGAATTTGAAGACAGCAATTTACGACCATTTATTGTGGTAATATTGACTGTCATAGGATAGCAATCTGTTACGAAATTTGCCAATGCACTACAATTTTCCTCCATTTTGGTAGAAATTGCCATGACTTCAAAAAATTATAGTTTTTCAGCTACATGCTGAAACTATGGCGAAAATAATGGCACCATCACCTAAGTGTGAAACTGCTACCGGTACATCATGACCCTTGCTTCCTCTCACTACAGCCTACAGAACAAGAATAACGTGGCGGACGCGTCTTCTCAAGTAAGAAAAGAGTAGAGGAGCGGGAGCTTGATTCCTATTTGATCTAACAGAAAGGGTTGAGGAGAGGAGGGCAGGGGGAGGTTGGCCTCATTTTCAGCAACTTTATGTCACGCAGAAGCTGAGGTTGTTTCCTGACCTTGAATTTAACACACACAAGTGCCCTACAGGTTCAGGGTACGAGTGACCTGTACCAGGCTACGTCCTGACCTTGAAGATAACAAGCACAGCTGCCACAGATTCGTGGGCAGAGTTCCGCAGAGTCCATGCCTATCAATGGGAGTCCTATCTATTCAGTGACACTGAGTTAAAAATTTTATCTGTTCTTGAATCAGCACTTCCTCAACACCAGTACTACGCTGCTGGAGACGTCCATCTCAGCTTTCATTGTAGAGATGGTAGTAATCGAATTCACCATAATAGTGGACCAACAGTGTCCCTACGTGTCTGATGTCTTCGCCGACGGCGATAGCATCTCTTTTCTGTGTGAGTCATTAGTCTTCTCACTGGTTTCATGCAGTCCGCCACAAATTCCTCTCCTACGCCCACCCCTTCAGTTCAGGGTAGCACTTACATTCATCGTCCTCAATTATTTGCTGGACGATGGCAGTCTCTGTCTTCTCCTACAGTTTGTAACCTCTGCAGTTCCTCTAGTGCCATGGAACTTAATTCCTCATCCCTTAACACTTTTTCTATCATCCGGTCCCTTCTTTTTGTCAATGTCTCCGATATAGTTCTTTCCTCACCGATACAGAGGAAAACCTTTACATTCTTTATCATTATCAGTCCGTTTGATTTCCAACATTCTCCTGTAGCATCACTTGTCGAACGCTGCGTTTTCGTTTTGTTCCGGCTTTCCCTCTGTCCATGAGTAACATACAACGCTGTGCTCAAAACGTATATTCTCAGAAATTTGTTCCTCAAATTAGGGTCAATTTTTGACAGCTGCAGATTTCCCTTGGCCAGGAATACCCTCTGTGCCAGTACTAGTGTGCTTTTTATGTCCTCTTTGCTCCGTCCGTCGTGGGTTACTTTGCTTCCATGCTAGCATGATATCTTAACTTGGTCCAGTTCATGCCTAGCAATGGTTATGTTATTAAGTATGTCACTGTTCTCATTTCTGCAACTTCTCACTACATTTCTCTTTTTCCGGTTTACACTCAATTAGACTGTTAAGTCCATCCAATAGTTCATGTAACCCGTCTTCACTTTTACTGAGGATGGCAATGCTATCAGCTAAGTCAATCATTAGAGTCTTTTTACCCTGAATTTAAATCCCACTATAGACCCTTTCTTTATCTCCGTCTTTGCTTCTTCGGTGTATAGATTAAACAGCAATAGCGAAAGAGTGCATCCCTGTGTTACACGCTCTTCAGTCGAAAACTTCCTTTTTGGTTTTCGAATCTTATTCTTTCCTCATGGTTCTTGTACATATTGTATTTCACCCACCTTTCCCTGTAGCTTTCTTCTGTTATGCTAAGAATTTAGAATGTCTTGCACCATTTCACACTGTTAGACGCTTCTTTCAGCTCGACAGATCCTACGGGTTTATCTCCATTTTTCTTCGGTTCTGTTTCCATTATCAACGCAAAGTCAGAACTGCCTCACAGGGGCCTTTACCTTTCCTTAAAGCAGGCAGGTTGTTGTTTAATAGATCCTCAGTTTTCTTTTCCATTCTCTGTACATTATTCTGGTCAGCAGCTTGGATGCATCATATGTTAGACTTATACTACGATAGTTTACGCGTCTGTATGCGCCTGTTGTCTTCGGAATTGTGTGCATGAAATTTTCTGGAAGTCTGATGGGACATCGCCAGGCTCATAGGTGCCACACAAAAACTTAAAAAGTCGTTGGGTTACGCAGTTACAACACACTCCCAATGATTTAAGGAATTCCGATGTTGTCCATCCATTCTACATTATTTATTTTAAGTTCTATACGATTAACACTGTATCTCAGCAGCATGGATGCGTGAGATGTTAGACTGTGAATATCATAGTTCCCACATCAGTATGCTCCAGCTGTCTTTAGAACCATGTGGATGAAATTTTCCGAAAGTCTGATGTTACGCCACCAGGCTCGAAGTCCCCACACAACAATTTTAAGAGTCGTTTGGTAGCCACTCCCCCCCCCCCCCCCACCCCCCAGTCAATTTGTCTATCCTCTCTACCTTATTTAATTTAAGTCTTCCAGAGTTCTTACAAAGTCTCAAGTTAACACTGAATCTCCTATGTCTTCCTTATCGACTGTAGTTTCTTTTTCTACCCAGTTTCTTAGAGGCGTTCACTGTACTCTTTCCAACTACCTGCTTTTTCTTCTTTGTATGACAGTAGACCCCCATTTCACTGAAGGTTGTTTTGACTTTTGTATACGTTGTCAGTCCTTCCGACGATCATTTGTTTTTCGATTTTTCATATGTTTCCTGCAGCCATATCGACATGGTTGACCCACACTTCCAATTTGTACCATTCCTAAGTGATTCATATTGCTGTATTGCTTCCTTATATTGCTGATAACATCTACAGTAGGTTAACAGTACGTGAAACAAGGCGATAATTGTGTTACAGTGGTTTAAGGAGCACGGCAGCGAGGTCAGACTGACCTGGTGGCCACTAAATTCCTTTAATCTGACCTCCATAGAACATACCTAGGGCGCTATCAGGCGCCAGCTACGCATCCACTAACCACTGTCCCCTAATTTACGATAATTGTTTGACCTTGGCGTAGACATCTGTTGCCACATGCTCTCGGAAAACCATAAAGGACTTGTACTCATGTCACGTAGTATAGTTACTGTACTGCGTTCCGACGCTGGAACAACACGCGAATTAACAGATAGTCATAATGTTTTTGCTCATCAACATGTGTGCTAAGAATGTGTGAGCTAGTGATAACAAGCTGAGAACTCATTAAGTGCGCTTTTGATATGCAAGAGTTCGGTGGACTGCAGTAAGATTTAAAATTTTAAGTTGATGTCCTCCTTGCAAATGTTTTACGATGACTGAATTTTCTCTTTTTGAGAGTACTGAGGACACGATCTGTTTTACTTGTACAGCCTATATAACATAAAATATTTATTTCAGGCAACCGGTTTCGGGTTTCGATAGACTTTGCTTTCATCATCAGTTCCTAAAAAACTTTCTTTGCGGAACGTGTTCATTTTATGTTGAATCTCACGTCGGTTTGTCAGATGGATAAAAATCAGCACATTATTAAAAGGTTTTTCATTACTAACTATATTTAAATAGATACAGCACCATATACTCATGGCTCACGGATGCGTGTTACATCACAGAAACACAGTACTCAGTAGCACATCAGTTTATTTCAGCTGGATATATTTTTAACGTTTTTAAATACTTTGATTATGACGTAAACTTTATAATATGTTGACACCTGGCGTGAAGGTAAACGTAAAATGAACACGTTTCAAACCAAACATTCTTCAGACCTGAAGATGACAGCAAAATCTGTCGAATACCGTTGTCTTAAATAAAGAAATAAGTAATGCGATCTAGGCTGGTGAATGATTTACGACGACGACACCAACTCTGATGGATTCGCTAACAAACTGCTCACGGTTAAAGAAAACATTTCGTTCTGGGGGAATGTGTTAATCTTGTACTTTTACTCATGACAGCTAGCCGAAATTCGACTATATAGCATATCAGCTCCGCTGACGATTACTACGAGGTAGGTCGAAATTTCATGACACACGGCAGCGAACGATTTATCGAATGACGCCAGTGTGAGGTGCATCAATTCAGCGAGCACTATCCCTTTCTGATAATTGTTCTAGAACGTGACAATACACGCGAGTATACAGGTACGTTTCAACTTACCGTTCGAAGTATATTTAGAGACAGAACATTGAGCACAAATTGCATTTTCGTTTTCTAGATTGCAAATACAGTATTATACTGTATTACATTATGAGTGCAGGTTTACTTTCATCTTCATCACACCGATGGCTCTACGTGTCTACGTGTTGTGATCAAAAGATGATGCTACCCAAGGAATGAGGGTGAAGAGCAGATCATTCATAAATACTGGCAGTGCTGGGATTTACCTTCTGATACTGAGTTCGGTGCGTGATATTTGCCGCTTTCTCCTGCTATGGTGCAGGCGAGTGCTGTCCGCGTGATGCTCCAGATATTTCCCTACTTCCTGATCGCTTTTTCTGGTATCCGTGACTTACGTAACGATTAATTGTCTCGGTGTTTATATCGACTGCTTTGATGTCACGACGCTTTGGTATTACCAGAAGTTGTAATGATGATTTTTCTTCTGTTCGTTTACGATAATGATACGGTTTTGCCGGCCGTGGTGGCCGAGCGGTTCTATGCGCTTCAGTCCGGAACCGCGCGACTGCTACGGTCGCAGGTTCGAATCCTGCCTCGGGCTTGGATGTGTGTGATGTCCTTAGGCTAGTTAGGTTTAAGTAGTTCTAAGTTCTAGGGGACTGATGACCTCGGATGTTAAGACACATAATTCTCAGAGCCATTTGATACGGTTTTCTGGGTGCACGACTTAGAGGATTTTAGCGCCCGTCTTCACTCAATTTCCACGTCTTCTCATGATGGTCAGTATTCAGTTTCCACTGTGACTCCCCTTTCATGATAATTGCATTTGCTTTCAAGTGCACTTTCCATCCTACAGAACAATTCGGGTGTTTTCGTTGCTAAATTTCGTATCACAGAAGACTGAGCTATGATTCAATCTTGCAGTAGCTTGTTTCTTTCTACGATTTTCAAGCATTATATGGCTGTTATATTGGTTTCTTTTCAGACTAGCAAATGCCTCTATAACGCTATTACAAGTCTTCCATGTTTTTATATCTTACCCATCACACGACTAAGATTCCATAAAATGTTTCTCCCTTGTTCTCCTGCTACAAAATTCTCTGGTATGCCTGAGTGAACGAATGTGGGTGTGTTTCGTTTTGCTGTAGGAAGGTTTACTCTGCTGCAGAGAATCAGCGGTAGTCTTACAGAATGGCCAACTTTGTAGTTTTCAGATAGGCAAAGAGTTTTGTTCCCTTTGTGTGAAAGTTACCTGTGTTACGTTGGCGGCGGAAGCCTCATGTCTGGGTTTCCTGGCCACGGGATTGCGTGGGAGAAGCTGTTTTGGGAAATGGGCAGTCTGGCAGTTTGTTTCCAGCTCTTCGATGGTATGCAGCCTTGGTCTCTTCGAAGAAGTGTGAGTTGATTTAACCGCTTGGAGCGTTGTCTCATAGCGAGAGGGGAGCTTCTAGCTTTTGGCCTGAAGTGCGCCCTTGGTTCAGTGTGAATGTTTGTGTGCCTGCGACTACTTGTGTATACGTTCTAATCTTTTACAGATCTAGATAATTTTTTCGTCTTTGTGAATTTTCTTTGTTTCATTACTATATGCCAGTTGGGAAACACCCACGTGGGTTAATATCATAGTTTGTTGACCCTCTATCATTACCTTTTCTCTTTTCAAATATGTCCTCTATAAAATGTTGATTGTTCGTTGCTGGATGGGTTAATGTTGCTAAAACTTGGTCACGGTACGTAGAAATTGTGTCTCCGAGAGCCACGTGGGCACACGAGTTAACTGTGAGCCTATCTTTCCTGTGGCCCAGTGTCTCTGATTTTGGAACATTAAATTTATCGTGTCCGGATTATTCAATTAAATTTGTGGTTTGTGATTTCATGTTAAGCGCGTAAGCCTGTATGGGTGGCCCTCGTTCAGGCAGTTTCTCCAAACCGAGGTTCAAATTTAAATGCAACCGTGATATTCAGATTTACTCTTTTATTTCAGCAGAGCGGAACACGCCTCCTAGCTTCGTTGCATGTTGGTGATGGGGCCGTCCTTTCTGTACTTTGAGTGAATGAGGGACTGAACGCGAATATTTAACCTTTCCCGTCCCCTTCTAATTACGATCACAATTCTAAATTATGAGATTGTTGTGAATCGTATAGCGTTTCACAAGCAATCGTACATAGTTACCAGGTAACAGCAGTTATATAGATGTCTTATATCAGTGTCTTAATAATTAAATAAGTTTGCTTCAAGTCTTATCCAGTGTACCGATGTTAGGTCTCCTTTACCTACTCCATTGACGTCATACTTTCCTTTTTAGCCCATCCATAGCGTTTCCATGCGCATAGGTCCAATATCTAGCGTTCCCTTTTTATTTAAAACAAATTCTTTATAATAGATCATGTTTGCAGGAAAGTTGCTGCAAGTGTTTACAAACTTTTTACTTTAATATTTGATTCTTGTGAACAATCCCTGGATCATATTAATAATTGCATCCCATTTTTATGAGTGACGTGACAATGAGTGTTTTATGAGTTTTTTCTGATGACTAATTTAATTAATTTTCCATCTAAGTCGAACCTCTTGTTTGTCGTGTAGCTAGAGTTGGTGGCGACCCAATCTTTAACTTTGATTTTAATGTCAGACAGCATCTCCATTTGCGTGTGGCCCTTTTAGCCATCAGGATATAGCTCAGGGCTCCACTAATTTCATAATCACCGCCCAAGTTCACGTCACTTACAATGGCAGTGGTGTACAGCCAATAGCGAGACTGACGCTGTCGTGTCATTTATCGTGACCAATGCCTGTGATGATATGCTGTGGTATTTATCGGACACAAGATCCTCATATTCAGCAACGGACAGAGAGTTGGTTACTAGAATTTTTGTGGCCTTGTTCTGGTATTAGTAGTGTCAGTAATTGTTAAAGAGTGTCACTCAAATCTGTGATTTACTCCTAGCTCTTTACACGTGATGCCACTTCCGTACACTTCAATAATCTCAACAGAAATTTTTATAATACGTCCTGACGGTAGTCAGCCTGGAAGTTTTAATCTTTTTGGAATCCGGTATAGAAGTGTGTGGGGCAAAAACCACCCAAAATCAGATTCTAGGCAAGCACTGCAGAATAGTAAGATTCCATTTTGACTAAAAGTACAGTTAGCGTAATTTGCTACGTCGTGTAAGTCTCAGCGTATACGAAACTGCTGGTAACTCAACATTCAATTTTAAGTAGTTTGTACAAGACTAAGTGCTTTAAGCAACTGACGTAACTTTCCTGCGCCACAAGTTACTGGCACGCAAAGGCAGTTATGTGCACTATATCTCCTCACAAAAGGATTGATCCAATTAAATGGAGAAGACGGTATACGGATATATTGTTTTGGGTCAATTTAATGGTCCCATTTTTATGCCACCATGTGGCAGGCATCAGCACCCGGCCGAGACAGAAGCAACAACAATGAAGTAACCGAGTTTGTGACTTATACGAGTTCCTGACTAGGAGCGCATTGTATAATTTCATCTATGCGCTTCAGTTTCTGTGTGTTAATTTAATATCTAGGTGACACAGTTCTCGCGTTTTCGTTTGCGTCGGAAAGAAACTAATTTTGTGACATGTTACAAGTTCCATATCAGAAGCGAATTATTTAGTCTCACCTGAGTGCTTAGGTAGTTCGATTTTTGAATCTCCATATATTAATCTAACTTACTAGGCACAGTTCTTGCTTTTTGGTCAGCGTCTACAGAACGGCACGTGTCGATAGTCCAATTTCCTGGGAAGTTTCCCACGGTCTTCAGTACCGATAGGAACTATAATTGTTGTGTGCGGATGCAAGGTGAGCTGGTGGCACTTTACCCTCAGCTCCAGGCTGTGTTGGCTTCGGCTACACAGCTTGAAGCTGCAGTGGATGGGTACCACTGTTGTGGGACAGCCTGGGGATCCAATGAACGTCCAGCACGTCCGAGTCCTACTACCGGTCATCACTTGTGGCTAGCGCAGTTCCTGCTCGCACTGAGGATGATGAGGTTGACCTCTCACCTGTGATCGAGACGGAGGTCGCCACGGGGCGTGCCAGGCAGATAAAGACGTCCCAGGGCCCAGTACGTAACGTCTCTCCTGTTAGTCTGACCAGCAGGTTCCAGGTGCTGCCTATGGCTGACACTATACCTCAGCCAGATGCAGTCGCCTCTCCTGTTTCAGAGGAAACCTCTCAGCCTGCAAGATCCGGGAAATTGCAGAGGGTGGGAATATTGATAGTTACGAGCTCCAATGTTAAACGCGTTATGGGACACTTACGGACATGGCTGCCAATAACAGGAAGAAAGCCAGTGTACACTCTGTGCACATACCAGGTGAAGTGATTCCAGATATGCAACCGTTCCTCCCGGATGCTATGAAGATCACATGGTGCAGCTAGCTGCAGGTGGTTACTAATGACGGTACCAATGATGTGTATCACTTCAGATCGGAAGAGATTGTCTCTGGTATCAGGCGGCGAACATAAGTGATAAAGGCTGCCAATATTCCTTGACAGATGAAAGCAAAGCTCACCAATTTCAGCATAGTCGATAGGACAGTTTGCGGACCTCTGGTATAATGCCGAGTGGAGGCTCTGAATCAGAGGCTCAGACGGTTCTGCGACCGTGTAAGCTGCAGATTCCTTGATTTGCGCCGTAGGGTGGTTGGGTTTCGGGTACCACTGAATAGGTCAGGTGTCCACTACACACAGGAGGTGGCTGCACGGGTAGCAGGGGCTGTGTGACGTGGACTGGGCGGTTTTATAGGTCTCGGAAAAACGCAAAAAAGCGTTTCACTCTCAAAGGATGTAGGCGTAACACAGGAAGAACGTAGATGCAGGAACCATCGGTATAAAAGTTTTAAACTGTCATAGCTGTGTTGGGAAAGTACCAGAGATCAAAGCGCTAATAGGAAGCACTGAAAGGTGGCTAAAGCCAGAGAAATGTTCAGTTTAATTTTTTCCGAAAAATCTAACAGTTTTCCGAAAGGTTAGGTTAAACACAGTTGGTGGTGGCGTCTTTGTTGCTGTTTGAGGTAGTTTATCTTGTCGCGAAATTGAAGTAGATAGTAGATGGTATAGGCAGAGACCCGAATAAAATAATAATTGTATCCTTTTACCGGCCTTCCAATTCTGAAGGTACAATTGCTTGAGTTTAATTTCATCCACGTAACCGACTTTTACAATTATAGTTGGTGGTACTTTAATTTACCCTCGAAATATTGGCGAGAATACATGTTTAAATCCGGAAGTGCGCATAAGACATCATCCGAAATCGTGCTAAATGCATTCCCTGACAATTATTCCTAGCAGTAATTAGTTCATGAGGTCACGCAAATAGTAAAAGATTGTGGAAACACACTTGACGTCTTAGCAACAAATAATCCTGAGCAAATAATAAGCATCAAAACGGATACAGGGATTAATGAACACAGGGTTGTCGTAGCGAGATTCAATATTGTAACAACCAGCTCCTCCAGCAGTAAACGAAAAATATATTATTTAAAACAAGAGACAAAAATTCACTTGACAACTTCCGGAGAGACAATCTCCACTCATTTCAAGTTAACAACGTATGTGTTCACCAGATGCGCCTTGAATTCAAGGAAATAATATCGGCAGCAGTTGAGTGTCGTAGCTGTGTTGGGAAATTAGCGAAGAACAGAACTGATCCTCCTTGGTACACAAAACGGGTAAGAACACTGTTGCAGAAACAACGAAAAAAACATGGCAAATCCAAAAGAACGTATAATCTTGAAAACTGGCGATCTTTTACAGAAGCTCAAAATTTAGAGCGGCCTTCAATGCAAGATGATTATAATAGTTTGAACAACGAAACTTTGTCCCGAAACCTGTCAGAAAATCGAAAGAGATTCTGGTCATAAGTGATGTATGCTTGACGTAAGACACAATCATTGCCTCCTCTGAGCGATAACAATGGAATTACTATAGATGACTGTACTGCGTAACCAGAGTTATTAGACACAGCTTTCCGAAATTCCTTCACCAAAGAAGATGAAGTATTTTAGAATTCGAATGAAGAACATTTTGCACAAGTCACACCAATTTTTAAGAAGGATTGTAGGAGTAATCCACTAAATTATAGGCCAATATCATTAACTTCTATGTGGAGCAGTATTTTGGAACATATGTTGTGTTCGAGCATTATGAATAACCTCGAAGAGGACGGTCTATTGACACACAGTAAATTGGGATTTAGAAAACATCGTACTTGTGGAACACAACTAGCTCTTTACTCACATGAAGTATTGAGTGCTATTGACAAGGGATTTCAAATTGATTCCATATTACTACATTTCCAGAAGTCTTTTGACACTGCATCACACAAGGGGTTTCTAGTGAAATTCCGTGCTATTGGAATAACATCTGAGTTATGTGACTGGATTCGTGATTTTCTGTCTGAGAGGTCACATTTCGTAGTAAATGACGGCTATTCAACGAATAGAAGAGATGTGATTTCCGGAGTTGCCCAAGATAGTGTTATAGGCCCTTTACTGTTCCTTATCTGTAGAAAAGATTTAGGAGACAATCTGAGTAGCCGTCTTAGGATGTTTGCAGATGATGCTGTCGTTTATCGACTAGTAAAGTCATCAGGAATTAAAGCAAATTGCAAAAAGATTTAGAAAAGATATCTGTAGGGTGCAAAATTTGCAAGTGTGAGGTCATCCACATGAGTGCTAAAAGGAATCAAACTTCGGATACACGATAGATCAGTCAAATCTAAAGGCCGTAAATTCAATTAAATACCTAGGAATTACAATCAGAAACAACATATATTTGAAGGAACACATAGAAAATATTGTGGGGCAGTAAAACCAAAGACTTAGTTTTATTGGCAGGACACTTAGATAATGTAATAGGTCTATTAAAGAGACTGCGTGCACTATTCTTCTCCGCCCTCTCTTAGAATACTGCTGCGAGGTGTGGGATTCTTACCTGATAGGATTGACGGAATACATCGAGAAAGTTCAAAGAAGGGCAGCGCGTTTTATATTATCGTGAAATGGGGGAAAAATTCCATCGTAAATCAGATTAACAAAATTTAGGCTACTCAAGTACTTTGTGTGCCTAGAACCTGTTTCAGACTTTGTGACGCATTATCGGAGGTGTTAGTAGGATGTGCTAAAATGCTGAAGATTTGGGATGGACATAATTAAAACAAAGACGTATTCATTTGGGGCGAAACCTTCTCACAGAATTTAAATCACCAATGTTCTCCTCCGAATACGAAAATATTTTTTTGATGCCGACCTACATAGGGAGAAGCGATCTTCATAACAAAGTAAGGCAAATCAGAGATAGCACGAAAAGATATAGGTGTTCGTTTTTCCTGCGAGCTGGAAGAGATTGGAAAAATAGAGAATTATTGTGAAGGTGTTTCGATGAACCCTCCGACAGGCAATTAAATGTGATTTGCAGAGTGTCCATGTAGATGTAGATGTAGATAGTTGCTCCAAACTATTTGCGGTATGGTAGATCTGCTTCACTCCATTACACTGTTTTAAGAGAGGTTTCAGATTTCTATTGAGTTACTCAAATTTATCTCAAGCCCTAACCGTTATGTAGCCAACGGCCTAGCCGCAGTAGTAACACCGGTTCCCGCCAGATCACCGAAGTTAAGCGCTGTCGGGATTGGCTAGCACTTGGGTGGGTGACCAACCGGTCTGCCGAGCACTGTTGGCAAACGGGGTGTTCTCAGCCCTTGTGGGGCAAACTGAGGAGCTAGTTGATTGAGAAACAGCTGCTCCGGTCTCGTAAACTGACATACGGCCGGGAGGGCGGAGTTCTGGCCACATGCCCCTCCACATCCGCATCCAGTGACGTCTGTGGGCTGATGATGATACGGTGGCTGGTCGGTAGCGTTGCGCCTTTCAAGGCCTGTTCTGATGGAGCTAGTTTAGTGCCCGTTAAGTACCAAAATACTACTGGAATGCCTTTCTGTCAGTAAACGCTTCTTTTCTCCTATATATCTGCATCTGCACACTTTGTTTCCCTTTATTTGTTACACTGTATCGTACATATTCAGAAGGTTTCTCTATCAGATATTCGTTCACCATCTATCGTTGTATAAACATCGCCCTCGTACAAGTCCTTGATACAAGTAGTTCAAAGAGCTCTGCAGTAGCTTGGATATGGTGGCATACAAATTCATCTTTGCTGAAGTTTCACAACATTTCAAGTGTCACTTTTAACGTCACCGTTGTTGGCAAAGTGGTGCAGCAAACAGAAATAAATAGTTTTTATTTGCACCTAATAAAACGCCAATAGTTCATAAAATTGTGTAGACGTGCGCACTGCCTGCTAAAAGCATTCCTAAATTCCTTTCTAGCTTTCTGATTACTTATTGTGTTAGTACTGTTTTTAGTTTAAGGTCTTCACTTTATCATAAATTCCGGTACATTACAGATTACATTTTATGATTATACACTAGTCAACCACGCAGTTCCTAAAATAATACTTAGCATATTCAGGGACGCAGACAGTTACTTCCGCACACTGACCGATATAGATGACACATTAACCTCTGACCTTCTTCTTCTCCAGTAATTAATTCGTCGGCGAATTTCACTAATTGTCCAGTCGAAGGGCTGAGTGTGTGGGAAACATTAGTCTAGTCAGGGAACCGCTCTCCATTTCTGTAAATTTTTTCGCATTTACTCTTTGCCTTGATACTTTGTCGCAAAGGCAGCCCGAGACCAACGGCATTGAGTCACACATTTAGGATGTCCGTCGTTGTGTAGCACAGAGGAATTGTTATCTCCTGAGGCACTTGAATGAAAAACACATTATCAATCATTGCGCCCGATAATGTGGTACTTCACTCAGGTCGTTCTCCACTGCTATCAACGGAATTTTTCTAAACAAGAAAGCAGCGCTGCTGTTCCTGCTACTGCAGAAGACATTGCGACATCACTACGGCACTAAGCACTGAGAACTCTCCACCAATCCAGATCTCCACTGCAGAAAGTCGGCCGAAGTATACTTCGTACCAAGATTAGCAAGGTTCTATTCATCTGTCGTATTTCAGTTACGTAGTGAACGAGGCAAAGATACAAGTTTCTGTTCATCAGTCGTATCTGTTACACTTTCATATGGACTATAAGTACCTCTTAGGATTCTAGCAGGCCTCTGAGATCATTAAATATGTGCTGCAATTTCTACTCGATAAGCATTCCAAATGCTGTAGCAATATGGCCGTACCTAGCACCTTGTTTGATGCTTCTGTTATATGTACGTTGCACGTCCCAAGAAACCTTCCATAACTCTAAAACTTCCATTCGGCTTACTTTCATTCGCGGAATTTCAGTTCTCTTCTTAGAATTACGTTGGGTGTTTAAACAATCAGACAGACTGTATAGATTCACCGTTAATCTTGAAAACAGATAAATGTGGAATTTATCTCCTTTTCAAAAATATTTTTAAGCACTTTCAAAGAGAACTAACTTTTACTACGCCAAGTGTGAATTTCGTACTAGTAGTGGAAGTAGTAGTAGTACTTCCGCTACTTGAGAGGGCCCCATGAGAACGAGTAGTCGTCCGACAATGAAACTTTGTTGAAACTTTTATATAGGTATACTGAAGAGAAACAAGGAATATATATCTCAAAAAACTGATTTTAATATCGAAATGATTGGGTAACATTGATTATTTGCCTATCACGTTTAACTTTCAGGTTACGAACATCGCTCAATGTGACGATCCCCTAATGCGTCAACTGTCAGTGTACGCTGCCCCAGTAAAGAAAAGTTGTGCTTCTTCCCTGTACAATGTGTTCCAAGATCGCATCTCGTCATCTTCAACCCAAGCAAGAAATGTGAGACCAAAGGATACTCGAATATCTGAGTTACGTGGCAAAAATGGGTAAGTAATGCGAAATTTGTACGGATACATTGTTCGCAACACTTTTGGAACAGTAGGGCACGGAATGTTCAACTGTTATGACACAACTAGTGCACTGTTTGAAGCGTGCACATTGCATCAAGCATTCTCAGCCATGACAACAGTAAGTTCTTCAATTATTTGTGGCGTAATTGGCCGTCGGGCTTTCCCGGAAGCAATTCCCAAGTCGACAGTTAATTCGGACTTCCGAATTATGTTCTTCAACCCAGATGTGCGAGGAGGACCTCTTCGTATTCCTTTAACGCGTCGTTACTTGCAAGGAGCAACAGCACTACTGCGGTCCTTCGAGAAAACAGCTTTCCGAATGAAATCCTGCTCACCTCGTCTCCAAACCCGTGTTCACTGTCTACAACTGCAGTGCACACTGATGTTCGTCTTTCAGTCCTACGTCGCCGTAGCAGTATCGGCGCCTAACGGCAAGTCACGGCACTAACAGTACTAACAACGTAAATCCCACAGCGTGCAGTCTGATCAACAGTCCCATAAAGTTGGGTTCCCATCCGGTGAATAATTTTCAGTCTACAGTGATTCGAGTAGCGAAGGTTTAATTACAACATCCCTGTGTTTCTGCCTTTCATCAAACGACGAATATTTCCAGTAGACTAGAGCTTCAGCAGCGAGGAGTCCGATAGTGCTGCTGATGATATATACACTCTAAGACATAAGAAAATAGAAGAAAAGGGCAGTGCACCATGAACAAATTATTCAGTGAAACGGAAATTGGTCGATGTACTTGTACAGCCAAACAAATGATTACAATTTCAGATAAAAATTGGATCATTTATTTAACAACACAATAACACGCTGGTACACCACTGGTTCTTATGCCATCAGTTATTGGCCTTGGCGTTGATTAATAAGGTTCCAAGAATGAAATATTCACTCTACAGCGGAGTGTGCGCTGATATGAAACTTCCTGGCAGATTAAAACTGTGTGCCGGAACGAGACTCAAACTCGGGAGTTCGAGTCTCGGTCCGGCACACAGTTTTAATCTGCCAGGAAGTTTCATTAATAAGGTTGTTGGATGCTTTCCAAAGGGATGTCATGCCAAATTCTGCCTAAGTGGCGCATTGCATCGTCAATATCGGGACACTGTTGGCGCGCCGTGGCCATAATGCTCAAAATGTTCTGAGTTTGGGACAGATCTGGCGACCTTCGCCGGCCGGGGTTGCCGAGCGGTTCTAGGCGCTACAGTCTGGAACCGCGCGACCGCTACGGTCGCAGGTTCGAATCCTGCCTCGGGCATGGATGTGTGTGACATCCTCAAGTTAGTTAGGTTTGAGTAGTTCTAAGTTCTAGGGGACTGATGTCCTCAGCAGTTAAGTCCCATAGTGCTCAGAGCCATTGTAACCATTTTTGGCGACCTTCCTGGCTAGGGTAGCGTTTGGCGAGGAGTCAACGTACCGCTGTGCTGTAAGGGTGCCGCGGATTACTACCAGAGGGGTCCTGTTGTGAAAAGAAATGGCACCACAGACTACCGCTCCTGGTTGTCGGGCTTTATGGTGGGCGACAGTCAGGTTGATAACCCACTGACGTCCGCGGCCCACTTGATCCGTCTTCGTTGGTCGTCGGGGCTAAATTCGAAACGAGACTCATCACTGAATGCAGCTCTACTCCAGTCAATGTTATTCAACATTGTGTTTGTAAACGCCCCAGACAGTGCCTGATTGTGGCCCGCTACATGGCCCAACAACCAAGAGCTTTGGTGTGGGTTGCCAACTCATTTCATAGCAGGACCGCTTTGGTTATCAACCGCTGCATCCTTACGGCACATCGGTACGTCAACAATATGATACGCCCCGTTTTGTTGCCCTTCATGGCAGCCGTGCTGGGCTTACCTTTCAGCAAAGTAACGGCCGACCGCACACAACTAGAATTTCTGTTGCTTATATTCGTGCTTGCCAGTACATTATTTGGCCAGAAAGCTCGCTGAATATCTCTCCAACTGAGAACGACTGAGGCTTAATGGGCAGGGTTCTCCAACTTGGAATTTCTACGATATAACTCGACAGTGAGACAGATTTTGGCACTATACACCACAGGAGGACACCCACAATTCTGTCAGTCAATGCTGAGCCAGATAACTTCTTGCATAAGGGTCAGAGAAAGATCAATGCGCCAGCCGCTCTGGCCGAGCGGTTCTAGGCACTTCAATCTGCACCTGCGCGACCGCTACGGTCGCACGTTCGAGTCCTGCCTCAAACATGGATGTGTGTGATATCCATTGATTGGTTAGGTTTAAGTAGATCTAAGATCTAGGGGACTGATGAGCTCTGATGTTAAGTTCCATAGTGCTCAGAGCCATTTGAACCATTTGAAGACCAACGCGTTATTGACTTGTTGCATTTGTCAAGCTCTTTCTCTTGAATAAATCATCCAACTTTCCTGAAATTATAATGATCTGTTTTTCTGAAAGTGTATATGACATCTACGGATTTCCGTCACATTGGATAACTCCTTCATGGTACGTCAACTTTTTTTTTCTTTGGATGTATAACAGAGGCAGACGTCAGTCCCAGCATTGAGGAAGCTCCTGAGGATACATTTGGCTAATACCTTCGAAAACTAGAATTTAAATTCAGATATAATAGTCCTTGAACACCGTGAAAAATTATAAATCGCTGCTGCGCGAAAATCTCTATGGTCATGTTCAGTACACCCGTTGGGTCTATTTACAGTGTAACATGAACACCCATTGTTACGTTCATTGAACATTCA
This sequence comes from Schistocerca americana, assembly GCF_021461395.2. Lineage (NCBI taxonomy): Eukaryota > Metazoa > Arthropoda > Insecta > Orthoptera > Acrididae > Schistocerca > Schistocerca americana. The sequence continues at coordinate 396,945,822 of NC_060125.1, read as the reverse complement.
CAGTCCACCATTGGTTCTCTCAGTCAAAATGTATTGTATATCAGTGAATATTATGCATCTGATAGTGAACTGGTGACAGATCGTCTATTTGATACAATACGGAACCCGTTTTGGAGATCAAAGGAAGCGGAATCAACCTGTTCATTTGGATATACTGCCTGGAAGACATCACATACGATTTAAAAAAAGAGGGCTGGGTTCGCCCTAATGGTGTTTGGTCTTGCATCCGATACGTTAGCCATGTATTCCACACGATTATAAACATGATGTCTGTTAGAGTTATCCAATGAAGAGAATGAATTCAGTTAGGCATTTAGCAGTTGACGGGGTCAAAACGTCTGGCTGAAAAATTAACAGCGTGTCACTGTACTTTAGTGTCGACAACAACAAAAACAGTGCGTTGTGTCCTGTGGGTAGGTCTTTCGCTGCAAATACCACGTCTTCCATTCTTTCCACTTCTTCTCCATCTCTTTCGCTTCGCAGCACGAAGAATTTCACTTGTTGTAATCTAATGCCTCGTATCTGCTGCATCCATTCACTCATCCTTTCAAAGAATCCTTTGTTATACAATCCTATCTCAACGAATACTCCAGAGTTTTTATTTTTCCTATTTTTCATTGCCCTTGTTGATTGTCTCCCCTCATCCGTCTGATTTAGTATCTTCACATTCCTTACTTTGCCTGTAACTCAGTACCTTCTATTTACCTCCAGACCAACTTTTCAAAGGCTTCAAACCGTTGTTCTTTGCATTTTTCCGCATGTTTCATAATAATAACAGACAACACTTCAAATGAGAAATCTATCAAGTTCTTCTTAAATGCTCCTCCAAACGCCTTTAGAAAAGTTTGTTTCTGTAGAGCTTTACAAATTTTGTCCTAGTATTCAATTTTTCACATCTCGTATGCTACTTTTTTGGCATCGAAGCCGGCCGCTGTGGCCGAGCGCTTCTAGGCGCTTTAGTCCGGAACCACGCTGCTGATACGGTCGCAGGTTCGAATCCTGCCTCTGGCATGGATGTGTGTGATGTCCTTACGTTAGTTAGGTTCAAGTAGTTGTAAGTCTAGGGGCGTGATGACCTCAGATGTTAAGTTCAATAGTGCTTAGAGCCATTTGAACCATTTGAACCATCTACATCGAAAATATTTCCCCTACTTCCTCCGCCTTCTGTCTCCCGATTCCAGTATTTATTTACGTGAATAAAATCATCTCCGTGTTTAAGGCGTGTAACTTCGAATAAAACACTCGAGCTTACAAGAGCTGCTCCAACGGTGGAGACATCTGTTGAAACCGCGAGTGCTTTAACCAAGTGAGACGGCTTGAAAACAGAGTTGATTTGATTTATATAGAGCAAGACAATTTTCTTCATAATACAATGTGTACATAAATTGTTCTATTCCTCCATCCTGCAGCCGACTGTTTTCTCAAATTCAACTAATGATGCCATGTATTTAGTAAACTGTATGCTTCTGTCTGTTTTAACAGCTACCACGACTTCGCCTCAATTTGCAGGCAGTAATTTGCAACTTCTCGAATTGCAATATATATTTAAATTTTTTCCTGGAAACTATCTCTTCATGGCTTGAGAAGAATTGTATAAAGTTTCTTGTAAATAAATGGTGAGCAATGACGATGGCATAGAGCACACTTTCAGATTTTCTGATCTATGCTCGTTTTTAATAGCCTTCTTTCCATTCAGTCCAAGTTAATTTTCTGCAGAATATCAAAGATCTTAGTCTATCTTATACCAGTAAATACTATTTTCTCACATACACAAGTACACGGTATACTCATTAGGTTGTCTCCTGAAAGGAAATATTTTTGAAGACTTATAATTGTTCTAGGCCTATCCTCCACTTTGGTTTCATTGCGTGTAAAAGTTTTCCGTATAAAATTCCAGTATAATAAGCGGTTAAAGTGTGACGCTAGGTCTGAAAAATCCGAAAATCCAGAATAAATGGTGCAAACCAACTGTGGGTTCTTCAGTCACTTCTCGGTGAAACATCTTCATAATACTAAATGGAAAACAAAATATTGTGTTTGTTGTACAGTACTGATTTAGTCTTTCAACTGATTTTTGACTTACGAGAACTTTATCAGACTTTAACAATAAGTCGAAAACCGGTTTATTAAAATAAATCAGCACCTTGAACATACATAATACTGGGTTTTTTATTTATAATTGCACCTATTCCTTAGGGTTAGAGGACCGCGCATTTTAATTGGATAATTTACCTTAATTGTTGCTGAAACGCCACCGTGAGTCTGAGCTCCAATGGATTAACGTGGTAACGAAACAAAACATGAGTTGTTACTGAAAAGATGACCTTTGAAGCAAGAGTTAGAATGCAGAAAAGCTAAGATACCAGTGCGTGAAGCGTGTAGATCAAGATAGGAAAGCTAAAAATGGAAATCAGGAATGAATTACATTTCCCTCAATATATATTTCTGAAGTAAGGAATGCGCATTTCAGAGTCGTTCTTATCTTGACTGCCATCAAGGAAACTGTGAACAAGTCGTGGGGTGCCGCCGCTGACTGTTCCTGGGCTGAGCCGATGTGATATGAATGCGAATCGCGGCTCTCGTCGTCCTCCTGATTACAGGTCACGCAAGCGAGTAAGTCCCAGGTTGAAACCTCAAAGATTTGGCAAGTGACCGAAGTCAAGTAGAACACTTACGAGTGTGGAGTCCAGATTAGTCACCAAGTAGAAGGTCAAATCAGAATGATTCTCTCAGTTACAGAAATGACGTCTTTAAATCCAGTTACTGTGACGCATGTACGAAAAATAAAACTGGAAGTGGAAGATCGAAGCTAAAACAAACATGAACTGGAGTTTATGGCGGCGACGATTGCCAAAAAGACGAATATAAGGTGGTATTAGAAAAAGTGAAAGGTACTGCAGATGTGCAAGCAATATGGTTTAGACACAGAGTTTGGTGAATTCTGGATACGACTGGTGACTATAAAACATCTGTATTTACTGTAAACAGCTCTGGTAAGTGGTCATAAGCTGGAGCCCTGGCCAAAACTGATGGACTGGATATTGTTTACTATATTAAAGGACACGCGAAATGTCTGTTTAAAAAAACCTCCATTCTTATCTGGATCTACTTAAAAATAGAGAGTCGCACTGTATGTAAATGCACTGCTCAGAATATTGTGCACTAGCAACACAACATCCGTTTGGACAACATAAAATCAACGAAATAGCTACATTTAGTGGCCCTCGTTTGCAGAAGCTGTAAACATGATGTTCACTATAACAATGGTACCCGTATTATGCAGGAAATAAGAGGTAAAATTAAATCCTGGAATTCTCTCACCAAGGAGAACCGCTGACAGCAACACAGCTAGCTGTCAAAGCCATGAAGAGATAGATTCCTGGAAGAACTTAAATATGTATTGCAATTCGAGAACTTGCAAATTACTGCCTGCTGAGGGAATTAGAAGAGTTCAATGTAAATTTAAATTTGTCGTTTAAAACCTTAGTTGCAAGCTACTAAAACTACACCAAATAAAACTAAAGAGTATGTTGTTTACTTTCTGTGATATACACGCAGAAATTAATAAAGTTTGAGAATAAATATTGCTTTTTTATTCGCTGCCCTCAAAAAATTCTAAAAAGGCTCTCACTTACGATGACCTGTTTGTATGGAATGTGGTTAGTTGTATGTCCTTGAAACTATCTGAAACTAGATAACTGAAAGTATAATGACCCTGTGTTGAGTTCGATGTCGTACACTCCAATATATAAAGTGCGGAGCACCAAATGTATGGCTGGTTCAAATGGCTCTGAGCACTATGGGACTTAACTTCTGAAGTCATCAGTCCGATAGAACTGAGAACTACTTAAACCTAACTACCCTAAGGACATCACACACATCCATGCCCGAGGCAAGATTCGAACCTGCGACCGTAGCGGTCGCACGGCTCCATACTGTAGCGCCTACAACCGCTCGGCCACCCGGCCTGCACCAATTGTAGATCGACAAATTTTTCTCCATGCAGAGACACTCACCTTTGGAATATGACAATAGGGTGTTATGGAGCGATACTGAATTACCGGTGCCAGCTGGTTTTCCATCACGTTTAAGCTCTGAAAATGATTGTTTCGTTGTTATCGCCAGAACTGTATTAAACAGTATGTATTAACACAGAATTCAATTGCATTCAGAATCCAAATAAATAGTAAGATAGAATATTATAGCTGAAAACAGGATGGATCATATACGAAGCTTTTGACGTCTTTCTTAGGTGAGGAGCGAGGATTACCTACGTGGAGACCAATGCAGAGCCTATCCTGTGTTCGATCCCAGTGCAGGATTGTCATGTTTATATTTGATGAGTTGTACCACCTTAGTACACTGGACTCGCATTCGGGGGGACGATGGTTCAGTCCCGCGTCCGGCCATCCTGATTTAAGTTTCCCTAAATCGCTCCTGGCATATTCCGGGATGGTTCCTTTGAAAGGGCACGGTCGATATCCTTCCCCATCCTTCCCTAATCCGATGAGACCGATGAGACCCAACTTGTACCACTTTTTTTAACTGCTCTCTTGTGGAATATAATTGTCCCTTCGACTCTGTTTACTGTGTATTACGACTTCGATATCCTTGTCTCTGCAAACCGGCACTGTCCTACTGTTACACCGCAATGTTGAGGTATCATACTTCGTAATATTTAGTACTATTTGCTTATTGGAAGTCCAAAACGGGCGATGTGGTTGAGAGTTTGATATTAGGCGCATATTCAAGTTGAGTCAGCATGATGAGATGGTAGAATCTCTTATGTCATTTTCGGTTGTGATCGAAAAATTTTTTTAGAACGCAAAGACTTCCACATCTACATCTACATATCTGTACGTTATAGAGAATAGCATCACTTTCGTGCGTGTTATGGGATTTATTTAGCCTTTGAAGGAATGGAGGGTGGCCGAACAAAGTAATGCGTTAGGCGTATTAAGCAAGCTCTTAGAGTCTGCAAAGCGTACGAAACTGAATTTTCGTTGAGATTTAGCTTATATTACGGTAAACATGTATTTTAATGAGTTAAAAAGACAATTTTGATACTGCAGTACTTACTTTCTGCTTGTGAAGGGTGAGGCGTCTCGCAATACGTGGTAAGTATTTTGTTCCGAGGTGTTGACTCTGAGACTGTTCTTGGAAAAGTCAGTGTCTCTCGGTTACCGTCATTGGTCATGTGTTTACAATCTGCTCATGTACTTTTGTGTTGGATGAGCTTTAGTTTGGTAGTAAAAACACCTTTTATATTCCTCCCCTCCCTAATACGACAGCTGTGCTCTGCGTATGTTTGGGGTAGTGTAGTTGGTTATCGTTTTTTTTTTTTTTTTTTTTCTTTTTTTTTTTTTTTTTTTTTTTTTTTTAGAACCTTTTCAACACTAGTGTTGGGCAAATACAGTCTATGAAACTTTTAGGGAGCTCTCTGACTTCAAACTGCTGTTGTTTACACAGCTTTCCGCAGACCTGTGCCACTTGTAACTGTAGCAGTAAATGGCAATAAATAACTTTGTTTATAACGTTTCTAGTGAATAACACAATACATTATATTAGTCCCTCCTACAGTTGTGCTTGAGAAGATTTTTAAATGCTGGGTTGTACACATTGAGGGGTTTTTGTGGGTAAGCCTAATTAATTAGATTCAGACTGTCTATTTGCCTTCTTAGCTAACATGTATTTTTCTGCACTTGTGAGCTAACTCACATTTTCTTTTACACTGAAGATGCATGTAACAATAACTGATTTCAGTCTTACAGGTTTTTATGTGTATTAATCTCAATAAGCAATTAAAACATTTTCTTTTTGCATTGTCTCCGAAATATTTTATTTGAGGGTATGTTGTCAGTAGGCATAATGAGTTGCATTCAGTTTGTCTATTGCTCCTGCATAGCTAACGCTTACTTTTCTGCTATTGTAAGCCTGGTCAGGGTAATTGTACAACATCGAAATTTAGTCCTAACTTCTAAACTGTCAGTTGTGATGATGATTATTTGGTTTGTGGGGCGCTCAACTGCGCGCTTATCAGCACCCGTACTAATTCCCAATCTATGCTCAGTCCCATCTCTCCCCTTTCATGAATGCTGATGAAATGAGGACAACACAAACATCCAGTCGTCTCGAGGCAGGTGAAAATCCCTGACTCCGCCGGGTTGTATATGTATCTCAGAATTTTGGGCAATGATTTGGCGATTGTGAATAAATGTGGAAAGTAACTCATGTTTTCTTTTACACTACAGGGTTTTTGCAATATTGTGACATCAAGTAAAGTTTTCATGAATTAACTTTTAATAACAATGTAAACATTGCACTTCCTCATGCTTCTGACGTATTTTCCAAAAAAATTATAAAATTGTAATGCCATTGCTATGGAACATAATTCATTACAATTCCGTTGCGTTTATTACCTTAGAGCCATATATTGGAGGCAGTGAGACCTACTTACTCAGGGTACAACCAACGACTAAGGACAATTTTAGCAGTGGAGCCATCTGTTGGTGTGTACAGTAATCGAACTAAGACCGATTTGTCAGTGTATCCATCTGCTGGTAACAGGAAGATGTGGAATGGGATTTGCTATTATTTCGCATTCTCTGGGTTTCTGGTTAGTCTTTAACCTAAAAGTCCTGGTCAACAAATAAGAACTTCTATTTCTCTATTTATATTTCATAAGGTTAGTTTTTAATCAATTATAGAGAAATATGCTGTCTACTCATTTCAGTATTCCATAGGGAGTGATGTACAAAGTATAACTTCAAATCAAAGTTATGCACATTCGAGGGTTAGATCCCCTCAGTTCCACATCCAGGAATTACACTGTCTGGGCTACACTAAGGGTGTACTCGTCGCTTCGAAAGACGCTCCTGCCATTGCTGTCCGTCTTTCTGTCCATCTGCCGGCCCCTGCACACTGAGTGCCATCGCCACACAAGAGGGGCCTGCCTCCCACCACCTCCCCATCCGTCCAAACTGTCATCCCTCCTCCCAGGCCACACCCACCAATAAACCGTACAAGCACCCAAGTGGCGACCTCACCTCCACCCCCTCATCCAAAAAAACACCACTCACCCCACTTCCCTCTGATCCTGCCATCGATACTACCCCTCCTCCCACCTTCCCAGCCCCCACCCTGTATACCTTTGTTCTTGCCAACTCTGATCCTAAATTTCTAGATACCCACACCCTCGCCCTTGACATCTGGAAATACATTCCCAATGCAACCCATTACCCAACTTATCACTCGCAGAGACTCTGTTCTCATAAGTACTCCTCTCCCTCTTTCCATACTGATCTTCTCTGCCACCTTCCCCATCTCACCTTTGGCCTCCATGCATCCCGCATCCCTTTCCTTAAAGCGTCCTCTCCTTGTGAGCCCCAACCACCTCGTCATCTGCCAACCCTCACTGATGTGATCACAAAACTCTGCCCTGTGGCCACAGAGGCAATGGTATTGGCAGTACTGACCTCCCACCTTGCCCTTGACATCCTCTCAGTCCATCGTATTTGCGATTCCTCTGGCCCCTTCCTTCCTCATGTGTATCTTTATTAAGCCTGCCTCCTCTGTCAATCACCTCCTCCTACAGTGAGTCCATATTTTCAACTGCCATCACCCAGCTGACCTATCCCATTCCCCTCTTTAATCCTACTGCTGCCAGCACTGTCTCCTGTACAATGACTACCTCACCCAAAACTGCCAGAACACCCCCACCTGCCCCCATAGTAAGGCCTCCCACTTCCTTAACAAGTGTCATAACCTTGCCTCTCCCCCTTCTTGCGACACCTGCAATGAACCCCACCCTGCCTACGCCTCCAACACCCTCTCCCACCAACACTAAGGTCACTGGCCCTGTTTGCTCCATTGACACACCCATCCACGTAATAATTCCCTGCGCCCTCCCCCTATGGCAGAAGACATCATCTGGTTCCTAACCATCATCCTTCAGAACATCCACCCTTTCCATCATCCCCACACTGTCTAGTAGATTTCCCTCACAACCCACTCTTTTTTACTTTTAAATACCTATGCTGCTACTCCCACAATCAGGCCTTTACCTTCACCTACCTAGACAGCCGTGTTTAAGCCTCCCTCCTCACCCTCATTCCTTCCCACTCCTACCTCCTGGCATGTCACTAATATCGTCTTTTCTACCTCAACATTCGCTCCCTCACTGCCAACTAATACCTCTTCATGCATGCCCTGTCCCAGCATTAGGTTGACTCCTTCATCCTAAATGTTGTCCGTACCTCTCCCTATCTGCATCACCACACCGACATTCCCCTTTCCCTTCCCCTGTGGTGGGGTCACTATTAGCCACCTCAAGCATCTCCCTGTTTGGCCACAACCACTACTCAATGACCCAACTGAACATATTCTCCTCAGCATCTTTTTTCCCTCCCTCACCATCACCTGTGCCACTATCCATATCTGTCCCACAGCTCCTCTCTCCTGCAACTTCATATCCCATATTGACCATACCTTCTCCACCCATGTAATTGCTGCCAACCTCAACATCCACAGCTGTGATCCTGCCACACTTTTGCATTGGCATCAGTTCCTTGTCACCTCCCATGGTGACCTTGTTCCTCTCCCACAACACACTGAAAGTAACTCCAACCCCAATGTTCAACTCACTTCCCCCAGCCTCTTTGGCCATATCACCATGGACTTCCTCGATCCTGTTGGTAGTGACCACCTCCCTATCGTTCTGACCATCGTCTCTGTCCTCTGCTCAAGGGGCCCCTGCAGCCCCTGCCCAGCTGCCCCTTCCAAAGTCTGTCCAATACTACTGTTGTGACAGCTGGGATGCCTACCAGGAATGTGTTGCCTCACAGGTCGAAAGCCACCCCTCATCTTTCACTGTCCCACTGACATAACCCATGCCTCTTCCTTCCTTCAGAAGACCACCACTGACACTGTGGAGGCCCATGTCCCTATCAAACTCATTCACCTTCACTGCCCTTTGCTTCCTCCCCAGGCCATCCTTCTTCTTCATGAATCCCACAGGCTCTACAGCTCCTTCCTGTGCACCTGTGACCAGGATAGACTCATCTGCCAGCAGCACTTACAGCGACACATCTGGAACCTCCTTATAGCGAAAAAAAAGCCAGGAATGGCGCCAGATGTGCACACACCTCAACTTCACTCTCCCTGTCAACTCCTCCAAGTACTGGTTAGCCTTCCACCACATTACTGGTAGCCAGCCCACCTCACATTACCCTATTCTCCATGACGATCGCCCCTTCCCTGACAATCTCACTAATGATAAGCATTTTGCTTCCCAACTTTCTGAGGTGTTCTCCATTCCTGACGATGCCGATGCCGATGCCCTCTTCCCACTGTCCTTGACTGTACTGATACCTCTGTCCTACCACTCACCCCTAGTTTCTTGTACTTGGATCGGTTACCCCCACACCAATACTCCCATCAACACACATGACATCACACCCATCCTCCACTCCCAACACAGCACCGCCCCTGGTCATGATGGTGTCACCTACTGCCACCTCAAGGAATTCCTTTCCCCCTTACCTTCCTGGCTGCCCTTGCTACCTTCTACAATGTCCCCTCTCCACTGGCTTTTACCCCAACTTGTGGAAGACTTCCCATGTTCTGATGTTCACTAAACCCAACAAACACCCCTCTGATACCTCTCCCTATCATCTAATCTGCCTCACCTCTGTGTTCAGTAATGTCTTCGAGACCATACTGTCCTGCCATATTCACCACCACCTGAACCAGCACCACCTCTTTCCCCTTACCCAGTGTGCCTTCTGGCCTTCCTTCTCAGCCGATGACCAGCTTCTTAACCTTATAAATCTTTTTTCTCTCCAACTTAACTCCCATTCCTCTGCTATCTTTGCTTCCCTTGACCTCCAGAACGCCTACAACCGTTTATGGCATCCTGGGCTCCTCTTCAAACTCCAGACCTATGCTCTCCCTATGAATGTCGTCCGTCGCATAGCTTCCTTGCTCTCCCGTCGCCCCTCCAACGTCACTATCCACAATTCCAACTCCCATACCTTCTATCCATCCACCGGCGTGCCCCAAGGCTCTGTCCTTTCCCCTTTCCTCTATCTCCTTTACACTGCTGATATGACCAAACCTCCACGACCTGTTCATTTCTCCCATTTACTAATGTGACCCCCTTCTTAGCCCTTTATCCTACTCTTCAATGGCCCCAACGAACCCTCAAAACCCACCTTCAATATTTCACCAATTGGTGCAACCAGTGGTTGCTTTGTATCAACCCCTCCAAGACCCAGGTGACCCATCATAGGCCACACCACCCCAAGTTTTCTACCTAACCATTTATGGCCATCCTATCCACCTCACTCCTACCCTCAAACACCTTGGCATCACCCGTGACCACCACTTCACCTGGTCTTACCATCTCCTTCCAATCCAAGACAAAGCCCATTACAGAATCCGCTTCCTGAAACACCTGTCTGACCAGACATAGGAACTGCATCTTTCCTCCATCCTTCACACCCATAAATCTTTGATCCGCCACATCCTTTGCTATGCCAGCGATGCTTGGATTTCCGCCTCTCCCGGGTTCTATAAAGTCATCCAAATCCCAGAACACCATGCTCTCCAACTCGCCTTCCGTATCCACCTTCCATCTTCCACACACATCCTCTACGACCTCATCCCCTTCCCCCCTGTATATTGTCTGCCAACTCGATCACTCCCACCCACTGTTCTAGCCCTTCCTATATCCCCCGCCCATTGCTGCGCCCTTACCGTTATGTCCCACCTTCTCTTCATCTCCACACACTCCACCTCCTTTCCCAACACAACTTCAAGCACTTACCCCTCCTGGATGATGAGCTTTGCCTGACATCTCCCCTCCTAACAACTCTAGCCCCACCTTCCTCCTGCCTCCTCCTCACAGCTCCCTCTCCTCCCCTTCCCTTCAGCTGAGTGACTTTCCCCCTCCTGCACCCCTCCCTCTCCCATGCTCCCCTTCAGTGACTCTGCATTCCCTCCTGTCTTGCATACCCTCTTCCTCTCCCATCCTGCCTGTCTCCTGCTTCTTGGTGCGCCTCCTGCCACCTTTTTTTCCTCTTCCTCCCCCCCCCCAGCCCGCCCCCCACCACTGCACCTTCCTCCCCTCTTTTTCCCTCCTATCCAACGTAAAGTCCCTCGACAGGTCTCTACCAGCGGTTTTTTTATCCTTCATGAGTGCTCCATCGTTTCCAGTGGTTTGTTAGGTGTCATTGTGTGATTTTTATCCTGTGACTGACTTTTAACTTGTTTGCCATCCGTTTTCAGAAGTGCACTTTGATTTGCCAACTGTGTTCTTTTAACTGTCAGCCAGTGCATGTCCCCATCTTAGTGTATGTTTTAATTCTTGTCATCTATCCCCCTTTTTTATGTAATCAACCTTCTGTATATTTGTAAAGCCAGTTGGCTGAAGAGCGGTGGTCTCTACCACTGCCAGTCCTCCCCTGCCCATATGAGGGATGAAATTACAATAAAGAAAAGAAAGTCAAAGTTATTTATGTATTTCAATCGTCTCCCTCACCCAGACCACAAACTCTGCTGTGACATTTGTCCATCTTACAAACTAAGAATCCCCCCATCGTATGCACCCTCCTACCCCCCCACCCCCAGGGCTCCCTCCTCCTCCTCCTCCTCCTCCTCTCCACATATCATACATCTTCTTTTCCCAATACCTGTTGCCATCAACCCCCTTTCATTTCAAGTCTATGTATCCTAGTATCAACTATCACTCTCTCATTGTCCCCCACAGTCATGCCTTGGGCATGGATGTGTGTGATGTCCATAGGTTAGTTAGTCTAGTTGACTGATGACCTCAGATGTTAAGTCCCATAGTGCTTAGAGCCATTTGAACCGGTTTTTTTTGTTTATAAGCCTTATTTTAAAAGGTGATGTTAATAGGAGTGTAAACATAATATAAAGCTGCCATTATGAAATGACACCCCAGATAAACAAGTACTGATACAGGTATCAGCTAATTACTCCCACAACCGGCAGCGGCCTACTACTAATGTGCTGCAAAATGTCTCATCAACACATCCCACTTACGCTTGATGGAGACAGGGTAACGCGCAGGCTAGTCTATTCACCAAATATCCTCTCGTTCCAAGAGGTCATCGAGCAGCAACATGTCGGTACTGTAGAGCATGTTGGGTTACAACAGCGGTACTTGGGAGAGAGTTATTCTGTTGGAAAACACCCCCAGGAATGCTGTTCAAAAATGGTTCAAATGGCTCTAAGCACTAAGGGACTTAACATCTGAGGTCATCAGTCCACTAAACTTGGCACTACTTAAACCTAACTAACCTAAGGACATCACACACATCCATGCTCGAGGCAGGATTCGAACCAGCGACTGTAGCAGCAGCAGGGTTCCGGACTGAAGCACCTAGAACCGTTTGTCCACAGCGGCCGGCAGGAATGCTGTTCACGAATGGCAGGACAGCAGGTCGAATTACCAGGTTGACGTACCGGTTTGCAGTCAGGATGCGTGGGATAGCCACGAGAGTATTCCTGCTGTCATACGAAATCCCTGCCGAGGACATAACTCCAGGTGTAGGTCCAGTGTGTCTAGCACGCCGACAGGGTGTTTGCAGGCCCCCAACTGATCTCCTTCTAACCTATACACGGCCGCCACTGGCACCGAGGCAGAGACAGCAGTCATCAAAAACCGCAAGAGACCGACACTCGGCTCTCCAATAAGCTCTCGCACGACACAACTGAAGTCGCAATTGGTGGTGGTTTGGGGTCGCCGGAATGCACGCTACAGAGCGTCTGGCTCAAAACTGTGCTTCAAATAATCCAAACGGTTCTTAGTGTCACCATGATGCCAACTGCTGCCCATATTGCTCCTGTACTTGAGGTAGTGAGCACCAGATCCGTACACCAAACACGGCAGTCTTTCGCTCTCGGTAGTGCCACGTGGCCGTCGGGAGCCCATTCTTCTTGCGAACTTAAATTCCCGAGACTGCTACTGCCAGGAATCACGTATAGTGGATAAATTCCTGCCAAGTCTTTCTGCAGTATGACAAAAGGAATGTCTAGCTCCTCGTAGCCCAGCTACACTGCCTCGTTCAGACTCAGTGAAGTGCTGATAATGAATACTTAGTCGCCTTAAAGGCATGCTTATCTAACATCAATCCACCACTTCCCGGCCCAACGGGATTAGTCGAGCGGCCTAAACCGCTGCAGTCATGGATTGTGCGGCTGGTCCCGGCGGAGGCAGTTAAGTCCCATAAGATTTAAATGCTGACGACCATTAGAGCGTGTATTTAGAGCAACCCTGATCTACATCCAAATACCAGCGCTACTAGCACTTCTTAAGCGACTGCGCGAAATTGGAATAGATGTCTTTCAGATGTAGAAATAGCTCCTCCAACTTTCGTTTATGACTCCCAACTCCTTCTTGGTGTGATTTACTTCTCCGTCGACGGCACAACGTTCCCGAAGTCTCGTAGCTTCGGCTCAGCCTCTGGTGCTCCACCGGCACCAAGGTGTGAAGTCTGGTAGCCGCGTGACGCTGTCACGGCGGGCTGACAGCCGTTCCGGGAGCCCATTTTCCTCACCGCGGCCTCCTGCCTCCCACCGCGCACCTCGCAGTGTCGCTTCGTTCGGCGCTCGCTGCCGCCAGGAAGTGGGTTCCCCACATAAACCAGCGGACCGCCAGGTGCCCGGCCGGCGGACAAAAACGTTTAACGGCCGCGCGCCGCCGAATTTACGGCAGGACCATTCATCAGGCGGCGCTCGAAAGCGCCACTATTAAAACGAACAGCCACCGGCACTGGGAGTATTATTTATATGTATATTTACACGCGGGCGCGACTCCTCTAATTCTCGAAATCCCCTTGTCAAGTTTTTACAGCGCCACTTTTCAGGGCGAACGGGCAGCGGCGCCGGGAAACAGCCGCGTGCGTCTGTTTTGAATAACTCTTGCACCGTGGTACTGGCCGAGTTGACGTTTCATTCGTCCATTTGCAGGCGACATTAATCAGCAAGTGTGCTAGTCAACCTTACAAACAGTACAGTTTGTCCGTAGAATGACATGCTCCTGATGGAAGGGCGGCGTCCATGGGGAGGATGCTACAATTTCCGTACAGGTACAGCAAGAATTTGTAGCTCATCTGACAGCCTAATACAGTTTGATCTCTGTTGATCCATTGTGGCACCGGGACAGCGGCCGGTCATATATTTACCAAGTAAAACTGCCAAACAGCCACATGTCTTGAGCTCTCTATATCTGGATTCCATGAATTCTGCAACGAAAACACAAACAGTCAAGGCTACCTTAGGCTTCATTGTTTGTGCTTTCGTTTTAGAAGATGGCTCCATATGCAAATATCTATATATCTGATTTTCTCTACATGGTGCATATAGGGTCCTGAAGATGGCATTACTGAGATCACGAAACGGATTGTCTAAATAAACAACTACTAAAAAATTATTCCATTTGGATATTTTCCTTGGTAAATAATACAGATTGAGCTCATGTAACCCATTCAGACTCGAAATATTAAAAAACTTATCTTTTTTAATTTTTTAAATTAGGTTATTAGACATACATTGAGACAGAATAATGTGAAAAATAAGTCTTACATACCTTAATTGAACGCATGCGGGGTGGTTTCCAGATAGGCATAGGACGACTTGGTAGGCTTCATCTTTGTGCTACAGTGTTCACAGTGCTTTCAGATGCCATGTATCGGCAGCTGTTTTGTTCCCGTTGTATGATTTTCAATTAGAACAACAATTTTGCATGTTTTTGCTAATATTTCTCGTGATGGACGTCCAAGACATTCTGATTAGCCTAGAAAACTAGTTGTTACAGCATAATTTCCCCAAATGGAAATCACTGTCTTCAACTAACACGTCATCCCCAGTTTCATTGCAAATCTCAATGTCTGGTCGGCGTCTGAAAGAAATCCCTTTCACCACTCTGCAGTGGTGAGTGCTACGCTTTTGAAACTTACACGTGCATCAAAAATGTGTTCTGGGCTGCGACTTACACCTGGAATCAGTACTTTCACAGACAGCAAGCTTACCGGTGAGCTACCCATTTGCGACCTATGACTAGATCCCATAGTTTAATGTCTGAAAATAATTTATTGTGCAGCACATTGAGAGTAATTTCATATGAAATGAAGACTTCCGATCTGCAACGTTCGTTCTTGGATCATAAAACAAATGACGTAGCCACGCTGGAAACCACATTGTTAATAACATTTACCTTTTTAGGATGTGCACCTCTTCCAGTAAAAACGGAACCCATACAGGATCGCCTCGTTGCCCGTATGTCTGTCTACCTGCCTGTCTGCCCGACCAACTACTAAAAACCCATTTTCTAAAGAACGGGCAGGCGTATCAATTTGAAACTTATGTCACATACTGAGGTCCCTTAGCGTTGTGAAACGTTGAAGTTTCTAAGTCAATACAATGAAAAGATACGGCAATTTATGTCACATATTCTGTTACTCGCGCACTAACTCACCAGAACCTAAAGGGTATTTCCTATCGGCCTACGCTCATGATATCTGGCAAAAGGGAAGGCTTCATAGAACTGAAAAAAATCCGAAAACAGTAAATTTGTAATTATTTAACAGAAAAGAAGAACTTTTTGTCATTTCTTATCTCACTCTCTGCGTGTTCGTTTGTCTGGTAAGACTCCTTTTCCTCAGGAACGGCTAGATCTACATCTACATCTACATCTAAGTGGTTACTTTGCAATTCACACTTATGTGCCTGGCAGAGGGTTCATCGAACCATTTTCATACTACTTCTGTACCATTCCACTCTCGAATGTCGCGTGCGATAAAGGAACACCTATATCTTTCCGTTCGAGCTCTAATTTCTCTTATTTTATTATGATGATCATTTATCCCTACGTAGGTGGGTGTCAACAAAATATTTTCGCATTCGGAAGAGAAAGTTGGTGGTTGAAATTTCTTAAATAGATCTCGCCGCAAAGAAAATCGCCTTTGTTTCAGTGACTGCCACGCCAACTCGCGTATCATATCAATGACACTCTCACCCCTACTGCGCGATAACACGAAACGAGCTGCCATTCTTTGCACTTTTTCGATGTCCTCCGTCAATCCCACCTGGTAAGGATCCCACACAGTATTCCAGCAGAGGACGGACAAGCGTAGTGTAGGCTGTCTCTTTAGTGGGTTTGTCGCATCTTCTAAGTGTTCTGTCAACAAATCGCAGTCTTTGTTTCGCCTTACCCACAATATTATCTATGTGCCCTTTCCAATTTAGGTTGTTCGTAATTATAATTCGTAGGTATTTCGTCGAATTTAGAACCCTTAGATTTGTGCTATTTATCGTGTACCCAAAATTTATCGGATTTCTTTTGGTGCCTATGTGGATGGTCTCGCTCTTTTCTTTGTTTAGTGCCAATTGCCACTTTTCGCACCATATAGAACTTCTCTCTAGATCATTTTGTAATTGTAATTGACCGTCTGATGATTTTACTAGACGGTAAATTACAGCATCATCTGCAAACAATCTGAGGGGGCTGCTCAAATTATCACCTAGTTCATTTACGTAAATCAGAAAAGCATAATCATGCAACTTGGGATGAAGAAAGGTTCCACAGTTCATAAAAAAAAGAAAAAAAATGTAAATCCTTAGCTATATCACACGAAATAAAATGTTTTGTCCTTTGTTATAACACTGTCTATGTAACCGTCTGTTAAGACCCGGTTTTATCTCAGGAACGGCTACACGTATCAAGCTGAAATGTATATCACGTACTACAGTCTATGGTCCTCTGGCGTAATAACAAACCCTATCATATAAGTCAATGCACTCAATATTCACAAACTGACTCATCAGATCAGATAGGTAGTTTCCCGTTAACCTAGAGTCATGAAATATCGCAAGAAAGAAGGTTTCACATTATTAGTAAAGAAAAAAATACGAGAATTGAGTATTCGTAATTACATCACAAGAAAAACTGAGTCAAACTTCAAATTAAAACAATCAGTAGTTCTCTATTCAGCTGTCTGAGTCGCAAAGGTAAAAGTCATACATCCGGCAACGATAACTTTATTGACGATTTTCTGAATTTATCTATAATCAGATGACCAGCAGCGATTGCTGCACGTAGATATGACGTTTCAAGCTGTATGAGAAACAAACACCAGATCTATGTGCAGTAATCGCTCCCGGATATCTGATTACGGATACATTCCGAAACGTGTCGTATGATAAATAATGTCTTTCCTTGCCTGATATATGACTTTTACAACTGGGATCCAACAAGTCTGAATCGAGAACTGATGACTATTATAGAAATGGTCATCATCCTCATGCATAACTTTATGTCCCTTTTATGTTATTGTAACTAAAATATTTTCAAAAAGCCTTGGAATCTCTGGGACCGATATCTAACCAATATCAGTGTCGATAAGAGGCAAAAGTCGTCGACATTCTCGATTTCCGTAATGGGTGAACTGTCTGTATATACAGTCAAGTTTGTGCGGAATCCTCAGTGTGCGAGTCCTACTCGCATCTCGCCAATTTTTTCGATTAATTTTGTCGCATTATTCATAGAGTTCTTCGATGATTCTTAATTTGCAACTGCTATTTTCGTCCATGCTAAGGGTGCTCTTCCCTTTTCTCCCAAACTTTTTCTATTTCTACTATTTTAAGTCTGTTCCCTTCTGTAGCTCAACGGTCAGCGTGTTTGCCTTCTATGCTGAGGGACTTGAGTCCCTGCTTGTACCGTCAGGGATTTTTCCTTGGTGGGTGCACTGAGCCTCGTGAAGATAATTGAGGAGAAATTTCAACATGGAATAACGGCCCCAACGTCCAGAAAGCCACAAAGGCAGGGAGACAGGTTTACGGACCCCGTAACCCTTCATACCGCTTCCAGTGACACCATTGGCAGAGATTGATGCTGCCGTCGGCAGGCACCAATTCTCTCAACAGGGCAAGAACGCTTTTACAAGTGTGGGAATGCACTCTGTTACATACTGCCCCTGTAGTTTTATTTCTGTTGCACAGTGTCTAATTTTCGCGTTAAAGGAGATTGACATCTCATTAGTGGTGTGCTTAGAGAGCTGAAAGGCAATATCCATCTTCTTGGGAGAGACATTTCTTGTTTATTTGGTCAGCCCATTGGTCCAAATTATTCATCGGAATCATTCAAATACATAAATTTGTTTTGTTCCAAAATCTATTTTTATTTCTACATTCATCACAGCTTTTTGTAGTGTACTTTTCTTCTCTAACGATATTTTGCTAAAAACAACTAATGTGAGAGACCACCAGTTTGTCCGACTCTTATTGTGATACCAGATGGTAGATATTTATACAGACAACAGGGTTGATTTGAGTTGAGACAATAGACTCGTTTTCAGCTGGAATGAATTCGAAGTGTCGTCATGACAAAGCTACGGCTCGCGAAAAGTGGGAAATACGGGTTGTTATTCCATTATAAAGCTGATGGCTATTCATATTTGCGACCGCAAATATATTACATGTATTTGATGATCACGGGTGTGGTCGCTGCGGTGTCTTTTTCTTTGTACATGGATGCATGGAACCCTCGGAATGTTTATTTGATTTACATTGTGTTTTTATTACTGTGGCAACTACAGTTTTAACTGACGAAATTTGAAGTCCACTTTATATAAGTTTTGTTTCTGTCATGGTATTTACCCCATAAATAAGGTAACATTGCTCGACATTTCATACGTCGAAAATGATACATCGCAATTTGTTTAATACGACTACCGTCACATAAAAACGTCCACTATAGTGATAGAACCGTTATTGCCAATGAGAATAATTTTAAGTGGTTCTATTGACATTCTTCAAACTTGAGAGGCTGTGAAACAGCATTCGTTTCTTGGGGGCTATACATTGTTTGAAGCAGAAAAATAAGTGATCAAGTTTAAAGCAGCACATCAGCTTACTATTAATTACATGCCTGATAAACACAGAGTGACACGCTATAGCGTAAACTCGAAGGTGTGTATTTTAAATGTATAAATATACACTCACCCACTGCTGAAAAAAATAATGGAGTAGGTAGAATAGTTAGTCAAGGGAAATTTTCACTGACGGTGGCCTAAAATCATTAAAATTTCTATTCATAAATGGTTATTAGATATAGAAGTAAGTCAGATGAATGATGCGGCTGCATGGTCTTAGAAAGCGTCGACAATTAAACTTTGACCAGCGTTCCACTGGATTTCTCAGTACGAGTGTCTACATTGAATGCTCAAAAGATGATTGCAAATCATTTTTAAAACGATGAGAATGGATGCAGAACGGAAAAAGAGCTCCTCTCCAGGCCATGAAGGCCCAATGTGTTGCTCACCAGCCGCCATGTCATTCTCAGCCTTGCGGCGTCATGTGGATACGCTCTGGGTAGGGGTGGGGGTGGGAGGTGGGGGGTGGTGGGGGGAGTGGGAGTGGGGAGGGGGGAGATATTGACAGCACACTGCTCTGCCTGCCATTTTGCAGACTTTCTATACCGTATAGCTGCTACTACGCAATTGGAATCAGGAAGCTGCATGAAAAAACTTTGGCATTGCTCAGAATCGAACCCGGACATTCCTAATGGTAGCCATCTACGCTGACAACCCAGATACAGACGCGACCCACAGAGTAGTAAAGCAAAATATAAATAAAGTAAAGGTCAAATATAGATTACAGATTTAGGAAAAAATACGGGCGGAATGTAGAAGGATGGCCATTTTGTACTGAGAAGAAAAAATTCACATAGATGTTTCTAACAAATTTCCTAAGTGGACAGAAACTTCAAAAAACACGACAAAACTATTCTCCATCTCTAAGTTGTACGGAACACGAAATGAGAGAAAAAATAATTTTTTTATGCTTAGAACGCAAATTACGTAATCGTATATGTGACGATAAATTGATAATGATCGTCCCAGAAGCACAATGAAGAATTAAATCTCCGTTTTGTAAATTTCGGTGACTCTAAAGCAATGTAAGGCTGGTATAGGGGGATCACTTTTGACAACTAATAAAAACGACCTCGATTCCGTGTTTGAACCCCACCACTGCTTAAATATCAACTATAAAAGTCATCGGTAATACCGGCTGATGACTCCCGGCAAAGAAAGATTCACCCTCATCCCGCCAACGGCATAGCGAAGCAGAAGCCAACGGAAAACAGTGCTTTAATGACACATAATACGTATCCAAAGGACATGTGTCCTCCAAAGGACATGTGTTCTGTAACTGAAAAAGTTTCATGACAATCTCTCCATTGGCAAAAGATGCCGGACTAGACCCCCTTTCACATCTCTGGGCGATGTCAGCCAATGGCGAGAAAAACATCAAGAAGTATTCAATAACCAACGAAAGGATTACGTTCTACAAATCAGGGCGTGCAATGTCAGAAGTTTGAATGCGGTAGGTGTTAAGGCATAAAGTCAAGCGCCGACGCGCAAGTCGGGAACAAGAGAGCAGAGATGGCTGTGAGAAGACGTCAGCCAATCGGCCGCTGACCGACCCCTCTCCAGGACGACAACGCGACAGCAGCAGCCCCTATGCAAGGAGAACATATCTACCGCCTCCGAGTGGTCACAGCCCAGTCCAATAGTACCTTCACGACTAGTGAGTTATATAGAAGCGTCCACTCGAATCACATGCTTGTATTGTCTACGTAACACGGACCTAGGAATTGTTACACTGAAGAGATTTCTTATTCTGTCTGTCGCCCTTTGCTTGCGACACCCCTGTGTAAGACAAAGCCAAGTATTGTATTTTTTTCGTTTTGTGATAAGACTCATTAATAAGATGTGTTTGAATGTTGTTTAGCGATCAGAGCAAGCAGGTTTCCTAGACAGCCATATTTGAGGACTAGTTTCGATTCAATATTGGGCGACAAGAAGGTTGAACGATGACCAACACAACAACCCATAACTGACAGCCACAACAGATTATCTGTTTTCTTTTGTCGTGGGCTCTTCTGATATGCTAGTGCCTTAATTTTACTTTGCCTTTTCGATGCAGGGGTGTGTTTGCTTGTTTCCACAGTGTATCTTATGGAGTTTTTGCAGAACCTTCCTCTGCTTTTGCGCTTATTTTTATTGCTTGTCTTGTCTGTTTATTGCATTTGTCTCGTGCACAATGAGCAACCCGCCTCTCCCACCCCCTGCTCAGGCGCCACAGCTGCAACCAATAGATCCAACGCAGCTGGCACAGATGTTTCAACCTCAGACCAAGCAGATCGCCACGCTGCTAAACACTGTACAGCAGCTCTTCGCCAATCAAGCCACCAGTACAGTGCAAGAAGGCGACAACAGCGGCTCTGAGTGCCATACCGCATTTTCGTCAGTTTAGTAAAAATGACGAGGAGTGGATCGAGTGCTTGAAACAGTATGAATCCCACATCATTGCTCACAGAGTGTCAGGCACTGTGAAACTACATTACTTTTCGTAAACGATAGGAATTGCAGTCTCTCGCCTCATTCATAAATTGTTCCCTGACGCCACTCCGAGAGAACTTTGATGTGATTACGTTGTAGGGTCTCTAGCTCAATGTTGTGACCATTAAGTGAATGTGGTGGCTGCTAGGTACCAATTCTTTAATTGCAAGAAAAGAGCAGAACAAACTTATCGCGATTTGGTAAGAGAATTGCAGGGTACGAAGAGGAAATGCAAAGTGAAATGTGCTTGTTGTGCTTTATGTTCAGATGTTATGTCCTGTGATGCGATTGTGTAGAATGTAACTGATTTCAAAATTGGAGAACAGATTTCCAAACAATCGGATCCATCATTTCAACACAGTGCAAGTTCTCGACCAGTACAATTCAGGTGCCATAGCGGCCAATAAATTTGAACAGCCACCAAACTGTTGGGTTGAGCCGTCCTTTGCTTACGACATGCCCTGAAGACAGCAACAGCCCACACGTGGCATGCGCCCTAAACAGATCTCTAAACAGACGAACTCATTTAAGTCACGCCCTCGTTGCTGTTGATGGCACAAACGCCAAGACTGCCCGTCCCGACTAGCATAGTGTTACGCTTGTGTCACGAAAGGTCACGTTCAATACCTATGTTTGCATCGGAACAAACATAAGAATTCTGCCCACTCACATAATTCCCGCCACAAGGTCCATGTAATCAGCGCAGTGTGTTCAAAGCCTGCTGCAGTCAATTGCAAAACTAGCAAGCGAACAGTTTCTTCAGTGCTACGCCAGTCCAACAAACTTTTTGTTCACGTGCACGTTAGTGGAAAACGTGTGACATGTCAGTTGGATACAGGTACATCTGTTACATTGCTGAATCGTAATACATATGAACTATTAGGCTCCCCACCCGTATGTAAGACTAGAACGCACTTGACGCATGTTGGACAAGACATTCCCGTTCTCGGAAAATGTACTTTGCCTGCCATGTCTCGCTCGCATACGCGAACTGTGACTTTTACTGAGCTACAGTCATGCGATTGTGAGAACATATTTGTCTTTATTAGTTTGTCTTTCAAATACAGGACAACGTGTTGTCAGTGACTACATTCAGTGCCAAAGACAGTGTAGCTGTGTTATTCTCCGGGTTTCATGGCCGTTGTCACTGAAGTTAAAATCTTCTGGAATATTAGCCCCCGTCATAGCTTGCAGAAAGAATTCCTTGAATATTTTCTGAAGGTTTAGGCCAGCCTAAGAATTTTGTTGCACATATTACTATGAATGACAATGCTCAGCCGAAGTATTGGCGGGCCACAACTGTTTCCATTGCATTATGGGACAGAATTGCACGATACGGAGCTATTGCACTCATAAAAGCTAGTCAGTGGGCAGTCCAATGGTTTTGCTCCCCAAACCTTCAGGTCGCATTCGCCTCTGTCTACAGTCAACCCACAAACTGTGATTGATACTTAACCATTGCCACGCCCAAATGATCTCATGGACAGATTAGGAGCTGCTTGCTACTTTTCCAAAGTTGATTTGCGCGACCCATATCTTCAGATACCACTAGATGAAGAATCTCAAACCGTTTGTGATGAAAACACTCATTTGGGCTTTTTCAAATATTTGCTTTTGCCTTTTGGCAGTGCTTCCACACCCGCCATTTTCCAACGGTATTTGGAACGGCTCACTGCTCTAAGTGCCAAACAGTTCAAACTATGGATACGATGTTGTCGTAGCAGGTCGTACACCTGAAGAACACATTGCAAATTTGCGTGTTTTGTTTCATGTGTTATGTGATGTAGGACTAAGGGGTAGACTGGACGGACCAGTGTGAGTTTTTTAAACCTGAGTTGCAGAATCGTGGTCATGTCATAAATAGTCAAGCTGTACATCTTCTTCAGCCACATTTGTTATCCATACATGACCTGCCAGTTTCTCGTAATATCACAGAATTGCAGTCTGTCTTAAGGAAAATTAACTATCATATTCGGTTCATACCGAATACTGCACAAATCGCAGCTCCATTGCATCGTTTGCGTCGGAAGAACGTCCCCTTTGTTTGGACATATGTTTACCAAGAAGCTTTTCAAACACTTAACGATGCGTTACTCTGTGATCGATGCTTGATTCACTTTAATCCTCACAAACCCGTTGTGTTGCAAGTTGACGCTTCCTCTTTGGGAATCGGTGGAGTGTTTTCGCACAGAACTGGTAAAGAAGACGGGCCTTCCGCTTTCACATCGAAAGTGTTGTCCAAGGCTCAGTATAACTATTCCCAAATAGAGAAAGAGGTATTGGCTATTGTGTATGGTGTCACCAAATTCCACCACTGTTTGTATGGCAGAAAATTCTGCTTAGTAAAGGATCATAAGCTATTGCAGTCCTTGCTTAAGCCACGGATCCAGTATGAAACTCCCAAAAATTGCAAAGACGAGTTCTGTCGTTGTCTCAATACCAGTACGAGATTGTGTACCGTCCGACAGCTCAATATGGTAATGCAGACGCATTTTCATGTCTTCTGATTGGCCCTGATACAGACATTGACCCTTCTGCTGCATCTTGTTGTCACATCAATCCTCAGGATTCTGATTTGCTTCAGTCCTTTCCTCTGAACAATAGGGAAATTGCATGCGGAAGCTGATTCGGATCTTAACGTTTTGCTAAACTACATTCGTAATCTTAGCCTCGCTGATTGCACAGCACAAAGAACTCTATAGTGATACGATACTTTCCATGTCGACATAGCCTCGCTGTACAGAAAGGTGTAATTCTTGTTCAAAATGACAGTGAATTGTCACGTGATTTGATATCCAAAGATTTGCAAAAAGAAGTTTTGCAGTTGCTTCACCAAGGACACTGTGGAATTGTTCGTACGAAACGGCTAGCGCGTTGACACTGTACTTGGTTGGGTATGGACACCCAAATAGAACAGGTGACGTCACAGTGTCACTCATATGCGGAAATCAGTTCACTCCGCCACATAAATTCTCTACTTATCCTAAGTCGCAATCACCATGGCAACGTGTGCACATAGAGTTTGCGGGACCTTTTTGGAACTCTCGTTGTTTGATCGTGGTAGACACTAATAGCAAGTTTAATGACCTCGACGACGTCACGTAGTACAATTCAGGCGTTGTTCTCTATTTTTTCCTTGACGGTTTTCCTGAAGTCATAGTGTCAGACACGGCCCATAGTTCACGTCATATGAAGTGGAAACATTCTTCAACGCAATGGCATACAGCATCTAACTAGTGGACCGTTCCATCCACAGTCAAACGGCGAAGCCGAACGTTTTGTCAGAATCTTCAAGCAGCAAATGGCCAAACTTCGCTCCGTAGCATTGCAGCTGTTTCTCGACTCCTATTGTTCGCATCCACGAGATGGACAATAGCCGGCGGAATTGCTTCACGGCCGCCGCCATCAGACACTGCTCCACCTGCTCCACTCTCCTCAGCATCCGGCTCCGAATGTAGGCCGCAAGTATCGCTTCGCGAAGCATGATATTGTGTTTTTGAGGGTTTTTAGCGGCAGCAGGCGGTGGGAACGAGGCGAGGTCCTTCGTCGACTTGGCGCATGCATACAGTATATCTCATTTCAGACCCTGACGGGTTGCAGCGCCGACATCGCAATCAAATTCGCCACTCTCATGTGCACGATGAGCCTTCTATATCTCTTAGACCAGATTCACGGATCCTGAAGACAGTGTTGTCACAGCAGAGGGTGTCATCACGACACCGCTGGACGAGCCCATGTAGACGGAGCCACCGCGCTTTCTCCGCCTCCACTCGTTCAACCGATGGAGCTGGAGCGCCCCCTCCCCCCTCCCCCCTCCCCCCCCCCTCCCCTCCCGGAAACCCTGCAGCAGCCGACGCCTTCTACATCGTGGTATGGGCCTCATGAGATGGACGTGCAGCCTTCTGGGTGTTTACGGGGAACGTTTCCATCAGAGCGAAGGTCGGATGGTTGGGTACGACCGGAAGCCTAATGCCCCCTGCAGCCACAGCTTCCAGTCCATCAGAGCCTCCACACTCGTGCCTACCCCGCCGTTGTCGTGCTCCATATACGACGATGGGCCGTCGCTTCAGGAAAATGGAGGGGTGGGGGGTGGGGATGGGGGTGGGGGGTGGGAGGAATGTTATGGCGTAAAGTCAAGCGTCGGGACGCCAGTTGGGTGCGATAGAACAGAGAGGGCTGTTAGATGCCGTCAGCTAATTGCACGCTGACCGACCACTCTCCAGGACGACAACACGACAGCAGCGGCGCCTACACGAAAGGGCATAAGAGCCGCACCCGACTGGTCGCGGCCCAGTCAAGTAGCAGCGTCAAGACTAGTGACTTGTATAAAAGTGTCAACACCAATCACTTGCTTGTACTGTCTATGTAACACGGACTTGGGAATTGTTATACTGAAGAGACTTCTTATTTTGTCTGCCGCTCTTTGCTTGTAACACATCTGTCTAACACAAAGTTAAGTATTGTATTTCTTCATTTTGTAATAAAGCTCATTAATACGATTTGTTTGAATGTTGTTTAGTGATCCGAGAAAGCATGTTTCCTAGACACATCATATTTGACGGCCAAGCTGGATTTAACACCAGGGAAGCTAGAAAATCTGAACAGCGAAATTCTATGGCTCAATCACAATATTGTGGTGGTCAGTGAAGTGAAATGGAAAGAAGACAAGGATTTCTCGTCAGGTGATTACAGTTTACCAGCAACAGCAGCAGAAAATAATATAACGAGAGTAGGATTCGTTCTGAATGGGAAGTTAGGGCAGAGAGTGAATGGCTATAAATAGTACATTAAAATCTCCCCCTACGAGGGGGAGATTTCATCTGGTGACATGACAGAAGAATAAGCAGTAGTCCATAGGGAAGAGATAGGGGATCGAGTATTAGACATTATAAGACCTTTCGAATACTTAAGATCAACTAAGGGAAAAGGAATAGATCACATTCCACCACGATTTCTAAAATCATTGGGGAGAAATAGCAACAAAACGACTATTCACGTTCGTTTGTGGAATCTGTGAGACTGGCGATACGCCAGCAGACTTCCGGAGGAACATCTTCCACTCAATTCCGAAGATAGCAAGAGAGAAATCTACTGGTATGAATCGTGGGCTTCACTGTCAAGAATAAATATGCGAGAATCTACGTTTGGAGCACAGCACTTCATGGTAGTGAAACATGGACTGTGGAGCAACTGGAACGGAAGGGAACACAAGCATTTAAGATGTGGTGTTACAGAAATATGTTGAAAACTCGGTGGACTGATAACGTAAGAAATGAGATAGTTCTCCAGAATCGCTGAAGTAAATAATTAACAGAAAACACTTACAAATAGAAGGGACAGGATTATATGATATCTGGTGAGATACCTGGGAATATCTTCCATGGTACTACAAGGAGCTGTGGGGAGAAAAAACTGTAGAGGATGACATAGACTGGAATACGCCCAGAAAACACTGAGGATCAGTGGCTACCCTGAGATGGAAATGTTACCACAGGATAGGAAAATCGCGGCGGGCCCTATAAAGCCAGTCAGAAGACTGACGATTAAAGAATTTTTTAGCAGAGATGCTTCACTACCACTTATGGATGATTTTATAGTGTATGTGTTAAATCGCATGCGTTATAACGAACAGCAAAAAACGTCAGGTTCGTTCTGGAAATCGGTTTTTAAATGGTAAATCAGAAAACTCTCGCTAATATCCAACCACAGCCTGTTGCATAATAGGAGAAATACGTTTGATGCGTGCGTATGGAAATAGTTTCCTCAGTTTGAGACAACAATAACGAGACATCACACTAATGTTAATAGCGATCACATTACACAAATTTTCTTCCTGTATTTTTAAATTGACAAGATAACAGAGGAAAAACGTGTGAGTAATGTGCTATTCGAGATTATGTTAAGTACATATGTGTTTCGTCTTGACACCTATAACCGTAAAGAAATGTGAAAAAAGATCAAAGTCATTTTGTGTACCGGTGTGCTTATTACAAACGTAATGAATAAAGTACGATAGTGCTTTCACAGATGCAGCTAAGCTCTGCCACTAAATATTGCAACATGTGGAGCAAAACCCACACGTAACTACTGTATTTACGACCAAAGCCTACTGACGCTCGGTTTTCTAAACTATCCATATCCCAGTATGGCGCCTGTTACGTTGTCGTCGCTTCTGTAGCTCACTTGGTGATTGTGGGACATCAATTTGAAATTTAACTGAGTATTATTTAAGGGGAACTAGTCCCGTTAGACATACAAAAACTTTCGCGCACCCACCACAGGAATAGAAAAGAGATTCGTATTAATTAACTTTATCCCTAGCCAAATGCTTTTACAAACGTCTGGAAATACATTTAAAATACATGATATTTAATAACTATCATATCATCTAGTAATTAACGATATCATTATCAGTTCTACTTACGATCTCCGGTTGACATTACCTGAGTACGAATTTCCAATCTCCCTAGCATGCGCTAGTTAACATAATGCTTTCATGACTTATCTTACCGAATCATCTCGCAGGACTTCCTTCTATCTGTTCTCTTTGACGTTCTCGTAGTTATTTTCCTTCAATTCAGCCTTTAAAACGCTCTGGATAATTCAGACGCTGCAAGCAGCCGACCTATGATTGTAATTTGTGATGCTGCTAGTTAATTAATATGAAATGACTACCGGAATGCAATTACGAAGAATTAATTTGCTACCACAATTTAGGTTTATGAAACGATTACTCTGAAAATGTTAGTAAACTCCGGAAGCTTGGTAAAGCCGACTATCAGATGCCACAAATTCCTTGTACGTTCCCTCACCGATTATCACATACACTGATGGAAAAAAATCGCAACAGCTAAATATAATTAATGTGGAGTCATGAAGTTTCTGGAACACGTTTGTCTAGGTAACATGTTTAATTGCTTAATATTGCAAGATCACAAGTAAGTGTAAGGGCGAGATAAGCAAGTGTAAATGTGAAATGCTGGTACATTAATAATCCATGTACTGCCAGAATTTTGAATGCAAGTGTGCATGCAATGCGTTGTACTGTTGCCGGGTGTCAGTATGTAGGATGGAGACCAATGCCTGTTGCAAGTGGTTGGTCAGTACACGTGCTCCTGTTTGTGGATAACACTGGAGTTATCGTCCGACGACGTTCCATATGATCTCTACAGATGACAGATCTGCTGATCGAGCAGGCCAAGACAGTGTATCGACACTGTGGACCATGGTGAGTTACAACAGCAGTATGTGGGCGAGAATAGTCCTGTTGGGAAAAATCCCGTTGAATGGTATTCATGAAAGGCAGCACAATAGCTCGAAACACAAGACTGACGTACAGTTTTCCAGTGAAAGTGCGTGTGATAACCATGACGGTGCTCTTCCTGTCATACGAACTCACACCCCAAACCATAACTCCAGGTGCAGGTCAGTGTGTCCAACAGGCGGAAAGCACTTTTGCAGACCCTCAACTGGCCTCCTTCTAACAAACACACGGCCGTCACTGGCACTGAGGCAGAACTAGCTTTCATCAAAAAACGTGAGAGACCTTGTAAGGAGTATGCTTCGCCGGCGATGGGCGAAGCATGACAGAATCTCTGACCAGAGAGTAGTTTATTGTTAGTTGTTGTTTGTCGCGAGTCTGCGCTAGTCGGCGCGAGTCGACAGTAGTAGTCGGTCAGCTTTAGTAGCGAGTGGACAGGAGTAGTCTGCGGGAGTCGGCATGCGTCGGCTGTGTGCTCTGCTCGCGACTCTGGTCAGTACTCTGGACGATGAATAGTGTTGTAGAAGGTAAAGAAGCAGCATTGCGCATATCTAATAATGTATGTTAATTGTAATTAATTTGTCCAAAAAATGCCCCAATAATAATTTTTTTATAAAGTAACTCTTTTAAAGAGAAACATTCATTTCAATTTAAAGAATATTTTCTATGCATATATATATATATATATACACACTCCTGGAAATTGAAATAAGAACACGGTGAATTCATTGTCCCAGGAAGGGGAAACTTTATTGACACATTCCTGGGGTCAGATACATCACATGATCACACTGACAGTACCACAGGCACTTAGACACAGGCAACAGAGCATGCACAATGTCGGCACTAGTACGGTGTATATTCACCTTTCGCAGCAATGCAGGCTGCTATTCTCCCATGGAGACGATCGTAGAGATGCTGGATGTAGTCCTGTGGAACGGCTTGGCATGCCATTTCCACCTGGCGCCTCAGTTGGACCAGCGTTCGTGCTGGACGTGCAGACCGCGTGAGACGACGCTTCATCCAGTCCCAAACATGCTCAATAGGGGACAGATCCGGAGATCTTACTGGCCAGGGTAGTTGACTTACACCTTCTAGAGCACGTTGGGTGGCACGGGATACATGCGGACGTGCATTGTCCTGTTGGAACAGCAAGTTCCCTTGCCGGTCTAGGAATGGTAGAACGATTGGTTCGATGACGGTTTGGATGTACCGTGCACTATTCAGTGTCCCCTCGACGATCACCAGTGGTGTACGGCCAGTGTAGGAGATCGCTCCCCACACCATGATGCCGCGTGTTGGCCCTGTGTGCCTCGGTCGTATGCAGTCCTGATTGTGGCGCTCACCTGCACGGCGCCAGACACGCATACGACCATCATTGGCACCAAGGCAGAAGCGACTCTCATCGCTGAAGACGACACGTCTCCATTCGTCCCTCCATTCACGCCTGTCGCGACACCACTGGAGGCGGGCTGCACGATGTTGGGGCGTGAGCGGAAGACGGCCTAACGGTGTGCGGGGCCGTAGACCAGCTTCATGGAGACGGTTGCGAATGATCCTCGCCGATACCCCAGGAGCCACAGTGTCCCTAATTTGCTGGGAAGTGGCGGTGCGGTCCCCTACGGCACTGCGTAGGATCCTACGGTCTTGGCGTGCATCCGTGCGTCGCTGCGGTCCGGTCTGAGGTCGACGGGCACGTGCACCTTCCGCCGACCACTGGCGACAACATCGATGTACTGTGGAGACCTCACGCCCCACGTGTTGAGCAATTCGGCCGTACGTCCACCCGGCCTCCCGCATGCCCACTATACGCCCTCGCTCAAAGTCCGTCAACTGCACATACGGTTCACGTCCACGCTGTCGCGGCATGCTACCAGTGTTAAAGACTGCGATGGAGCTCCGTATGCCACGCCAAACTGGCTGACACTGACGGCGGCGGTGCACAAATGCTGCGCAGCTAGCGCCATTCGACGGCCAACACCGCGGTTCCTATTGTGTCCGCTGTGCCGTGCGTGTGATCGTTGCTGGTACAGCCCTCTCGCAGTGTCCGGAGCAAGTATGGTGGGTCTGACACACCGGTGTCAATGTGTTCTTTTTTCCATTTCCAGGAGTGTATATATATACGCCAGCATTGCACGAAGCTGTGTCGAAGAATGTATAATTAAGAGCAGAGGTTACATTTGGTTCATGGTTCATTATTTAATTAATATTATTGTGGGTTCATGGTCAATTTTCATTCATTAATTTTTGTGTGAGGAGGTTACACTAGGCTGAATTTTGCATTTTTATTTAACAATATTTCGTGCGGAGAGGTTACACTTGGCGACATCCGGCCAGGATCATATATCTTTGGTAATCTTCTGATAAGTAGTCACATATCTGCTCTTATTTGCTTAAACGTAGTTTGTATCTGGAGCAATGCATTTACTAATTTGTCACTCTTTCTTCCACAGATCATCGGCAATTTGTTGCTCTTTGTTGTATTTGTGTTTGTTGCATTTCGCATTGCCTTTGTTTCATTTGTGAATAATTTTGATTAGTGAAAAATGCCGCGAAAAACTGTTAACAGTACATCGCGATGTACAATGAGTGAAATAGCCGATTCTAATAACTTGATCGATAATATTTGCGACACTCAGTGTAATGATGACAATCCTCCATTTACAGACAATCAGTGCGTACCGACCACTAATAATGATTTTTATCTTAATGATGAACAAACGAATTCAGTTGTGTCCTCTGTTAATTTGACGACAATTGATGACGCGGGACGTTCTGTTACAATGAACGCTGCCCAGCTTGACACACCCGGTTTGCAAAATTTACGTAACGAACAGACAAATTTTTCTAACGAAAATGAACAGTGTACTCAAAGTACGGCAGATTTGTTCGATTCCAAGGTAGTGACTAACAGTGTACATCCGATTGGGAAACCTTTTCGAGAATCACAGGAGGACCGAATGGTTGCACAAAACGTGACAATTGCAGGTACACCAGCACACAGCACAGAGAATACAGTAGGTAATATTGGCATGGATCAAGTTATGGCATTATTGGTACAATTTAGTGAAAATTTCAAACAACAACTTAATGAAAATTCGATACAACAGAATGAAAGACAAGAGAACAATCAAAAACAACTTAATGAAAAATTAGACAACAATTCCAAACAACTTAGTGAACAGATCAAACAGCTTAATGAAAAACAAGACAACCTTAATGAAAAATTAGACAACAATTCCAGACAGCTTAGTGAATAGATTACAGCCGTTGCCGCGCAGTATCATGATACTAAAGAACAATTACGTGAGGAAATTGAGGCTTGTGTTAGGAAAAGTAGTGAAGAAATTAGATCTGTTGCTCAAGAATTAAGGGATATGCAAACAGCTACAACAGAATCACTTAGAGGCGAAATTAGTGCAGTCGGTAAACAATGCTCTGAAAAAGCAACACAGTTACGTGACGAGTTTAAATTAATGACAGTAGAACTTTCGCTCACACTGGATGCAAAAATAGACGCGAAATTCGACCAACAGAATAGTCAAATTGACGAACGTTTTAATCACCACCTGCAAAACAGTGAAACGCGTTTCCATAAATTTATACAGGAACAAAATAAAGTAAAACGACAAGTCATGGAAACAGTTACCGTACAGAGACAGGAAGATAATCGTAAATTGTTTGCGAAAGCAAAATCATACGTAGACAACAATATTGCTACAGTATCAGACGAAAATAACACTATCAAACAGTTGAACACCGAATTGCGTGATGAAATTTCCGATCTAAAATCAAAAACAGATACACACACAGTAGACTTTCAGACAGTGACCGACAGACTCGAACAATTAGAACTAACACAGGATTCCGATGTCATTAAAGCTGACGTTAAAAAATTTAACGAAACCACACGTAAAATACAAAAACAAATTAATGCTTCTGACACTAAAAACGATGATCAGGTAAAAATACTGACTGAAAAATATGATGAATTGGCCAGTCGTATTGACGTTATTGAAAGTAATAATGACATCAAATCAGACGATACTTCACCGATTTCGTTTAATCAAACACCTGAATTCCAAAATCTACAGCAGATAATCAGTGAGATAGATTCATCTAATAATACATTATGTAGAAAATTGTCAACTTTACAGCAAGAAGTGACAGAGATAAAAAATATTTCAGTTAATAACACGTCACAGCATATGGCACATTCCGAACATATCTCACACTCGTACAGCCAGTATAACTTAAGTAATTTACAGAAACTACATAACTTAAAATCCGAAAGACACAGACAAAAGATTCTTATGCAATTCTGAACCTGTTCACACATTCAGTGACGATAACGTTGATTACGGGCAATTTTTATCCGTAAGAAAATCTAAGGTATTTAAAAATGACAAAGCACAGCTACACGCATTGAACTGGATACGACAATTTGCCTTTGTATTTTCAACAGGATTGCCTGTAATGCAGAAATTAGAATTAGCATGGATACAGCAATTTGCTTCTGAATTTTCAACGGCATTGCGTGTAACGCAAAAACTAAAATTTATCTGCAGCGCATAATTGACCTCAGGGGATTCATTACGCTTTAATGAATATGTGCCGTAGCGTGCACAGGGCCCCAAGCCGTAGTAGTGCTGTTTCATCTTTAGTTTTCTGCACTGCTGCCTTCGCTTCTACTATCCTTTATATCTATCAAGACGGCTCTTCAACTATTGCTCTACCTAGGATTAAGAAATGAGTAAGGAAACCCGATAAGACAAGTTTTACCGAAAGCGACAATTTTTCATTAGACGCTCAAGAAATGACAACCACGAGAACTTTAATATCAGAGAAAATTTTAATCATCAGTAAATGTAAAATTATCAGCAACAGCAAACACATTTTGGTAACAACAGAGGTTTTTCTCTGCAACAGCATCAAAACCAGCCAGTTAGCATACCTAACCAACAATGTAATGTACAAGGTCAACCAAGCTTTAATGTTTCGCCGCGTGCACGTATAGTTTCAGCTCCAACAAATAGTAACGCACAGCAACAAGGAAATCAGTACATACAGAAAACACACTATTTCAATTCCTGTCGCAATGCGCCGTATAGAAATGACTATCATGACAGACGTAAAAATAATGAGCACAATTTTCAGCGTACGTTTAATGACAGTCGATCGCATCAGCAGCGAGAACATTAGCAACAACATATTATCATGAATGAACCAGACAGTAGACATCATCCCGAACGTAATACGTCAGGAAGAAATAACAGAACAGTTCAAATAGTCGAAATGCCACAGAATCCTCCCGAAAATAATAACACGTCAGAAAGAATTTGACCAGATACAGTACAGGTTGCATATTCTAGTAACGCAAACAATACTTTTGACACGCAGAATCTTGTTCATGAGAATGTTATTTGAAACATGCTTTATGAATGCATCACTTTTGTCGCACCCAGATCTTACCAGAAATTTTTCCATTGCCACCGACAGTTCCAACACCACTTTAGGCGTACATATTTTTCAGGAAATTGAAGAAGATGGTTGTACAGTAATGAAAAACATCGCTTTTGCAAGTCGCATTCTGTCACCTGCTGAACGAAATTATTCTGTTACAGAACTTGAAACATTATGTGTTGTATGGGCTTTTACCAGATTTAGGCATTTTCTTTATGGAAGACACACTACCGTTTACACAGATCATAGAGCGATACAATTTTTACTTTCGGCTAAATTTACACACGACAGATTAAGTAGATGGAAACTTTATTTACAGGAATTTAATTTTACAATTGTTCACATTCGCGGTACACAAAATATTGTAGCAGACGCACTATCCCGTTCTCTTAACAACAATCAGCAAGACATCGCAACCAACTTCTGCAAAGCGAATTCAGCGTCATGTACATTCAACAAGTTGCACTTGAAAATTTCATTTCGTCGTCATTACAAGACATAGCACAAGAGCAGAGTATAGACAACGTGTGCAAAAGAAATTAAACACCTTAGGCAAGATAGGAGTAATGTTACCATTAGAAACTTTTACACTGTACGCAATGACATTCTGTTTCGCCGCTTTCATCCTGACAGCAACAATTAGTTATTATGCATTCCTGACGAACTTGTTAACAAATTCATCTGGTATACTCATTTAAGTTACGCACATTACGGAGCCAGAAAATGTTTTCTTATACTGAGACAGAACTGTTATTTTACCAACACGGAGAAACGTGTTCGACGAGTTTTAGCGTCATGTAAAATCTGCCAGAAAGCTAAATCAGATACGACTTCACATATTCCTCCATTACATCCCATTGTACCTGTTAAATTAAGACACATGGCCGCTGTAGACATTTTTGGTCCAATTCCCAGGCTACATCTTTGTCGCTGTTGAACTCACTTCAAAATTTGTTACCGTCACTCCGTTACGCAAAGCTACTGCTAAAACTGTTTCGGAAGCATATGTAAAACATTTTCTATTTCATGTAGGGTATGTGTTGAACGTAATTTCCGACAATGGATCACAGTTTCGATCTGCTATATGGACACGTATGTTACGAGATAGAAACATTTCTCCGGTCTATATATCCAGGTACCATGCTTTTTCGAACCCTTGTGAACGATTAATGAAAGAAATTGGTAACCTGTGTATAATTTACT
The DNA here is from genome assembly GCF_021461395.2 of Schistocerca americana. NCBI lineage: Eukaryota > Metazoa > Arthropoda > Insecta > Orthoptera > Acrididae > Schistocerca > Schistocerca americana. The sequence continues at coordinate 396,910,470 of NC_060125.1, read as the reverse complement.
GCCATAAAAAACATATTGATTGGGACACACACATACTCTCATTCCAAGATGTAATTAATTCCATACCGAATGAATCTACTATGCTATCTCCGTCTGTTATACTGAGAAATGTTGAACCACCTAACAAAATTAAAGAGTTAGTGACATTTCCTGCATCTCGTCGACTACGACACCATGAAATGGTTGACGTTGCGCTGAACAGCATCCAGCGTGCCGCGGAGCGGCGGAGGGGACAGCGGGGGCAGGTTTGTATGCGCCGTGACTTTCACATTGGACGGAAGATGTTGGTGCGTACACTGTTTATCCAGTAGAGGGAGGGGTAGGTGCGGTAAGTTTGAGCTTCTATACGCGGGTCCATATCGGATTCGCGGCGTTCCTCACCCCAATGTGGTGCACGTCGGGGCTTTGAGAACCAGAAAAACCAAAGGGAACCACCACGTGTCGAACGTCAAACCTTTTATTGAATGAAGATACTTTATGATATATCACACTGTAATGCCATTTCCTAATATTTTATGACCGCTTATGCAATTATATTCACATGAACACCTACTAATGATTATCGTAATTTTTTCTTGGCAAGTGCCTGACAAGGTAAGGTTAGTATGTCGCTTTTCTTGTCGCTACACATCAGACCGTGCATATTTTTCCAGATGAAAAGATACGTTTTATGACCACTTATGGAATTATACAGGGTGGTCCCGAATTCATGGTACAAACTTTAATGGTAGGTACAGGACATTGTAACAAGGATTTATTGTATAGGAATGTATAGTCGCAGGTGACGCGGTGAGGCGCAAACAGGGGAAAGAGAAATGGAGTGATCGGTTGGTGTCACTGCCGGTAGAGGGCAGTAGATGAACATGATGTATCGCAGTAGGGACAAGCGCCATTCACAATTGTGCTGCCGTAGACGATGGGTGACTTTACGTATGCAGAAAAAGCAGACATGCATTACATGTACGGCCGTGCAAATGGTAACGCCAGAGCTGCGTTACGAATGTATCGCGCGGAGTATCCTAATCGACGAATGCCGGATCATAGAATTTTTCAACGGTTAAATCGTCAACTTTGTGAAACAGGTACGTTCGACGTCAACAGACATGACGCTGGTCGATTAAGAGCTGTACGCACTCCAAGACTGGAAGAACGCATCTTGAACATAGTGGCTGATAGACCCGAGTCAAGCACAAGAACTGTTGCGCGTGACGTACATGTGAGTCATCAGACTGTATGCAGAGTGTTAAATGAAAATCGCTTACACCCCTTCCATTTTCAAAAAGTACAAGCATTGAATCCGGCAGATTATCCTCTTCGCGTGAACTTCTGCCAGTGGTTGTTGCAGCAATGTGCGTTGCAGCCGGATTTCGTAGGTCATGTGCTATTTACAGATGAAGCGACATTTTCACGCGAGGGTGTCTTTAATGCGCACAATTCCCATGTGTGGGCAACAGATAATCCACATGCAACGCGTCCACATGCGTATCAACAACGTTTCGGTATTAATGTGTGGGCTGGTATTGTGAACGACTTTTTGATTGGGCCATACTTACTACCCACGCGACTCTGTGGCGAAAGCTATCTTATTTTTCTGCAAGAAGTGTTACCAGAACTGCTGCAAGATGTTCCGCTCGCCATTCGTAACCGCATGTGGTTTCAGCACGATGGAGCGCCAGCACACTTCAGCACTGCTGTACGGAATTACCTGAATGCCACGTTTGGTGCTAGATGGATTGGGCGTGGTGGACCAGTCCCTTGGCCACCCCGATCTCCTGATTTCTCTTGCCTCGATTACTTTTTATGGGGACATCTTAAGAGTCTTGTTTATGAGACTCCAGTTGACTCAGATGAGGATCTCGTTGCTCGCATATCTGTAGCTGCTGCAGGTGTGCGTGAAATACCAGGCATCTTTGAACGTGTACGCCAATCGCTGCACCGACGCTGTCAAGCATGTATCGCTCATGGTGGACGCAATTTTGAACACTTACTGTAAACATGACACTTGTCAACAACGATTTCAATAAAATCTTTCGTTTTCCTTTCGGCCGTTATTTCCCCTGTTTACGCCTCACCGCGTCACCTGGGACTATACATTCCTATACAATATATCCTTGTTACAATGTCCTGCACCTACCATTAAAGTTTGTACCATGAATTCGGGACCACCCTGTATTTATGTGACTACTTACTGATGATTGTCGTATTTTTTCTTGGCAAGTGCCCGGCAAGGTAAGGTTGGCAGGTCGCTTTTGTTGTCGTTATACATCAGACAGTGCACATTTTCCAGATAAAGTTATGTATCTTACAAATAATTAAGCAATTCCATCTAGTGATATATTAATTTTATCAAATTTTCTCTCCATTAAAGTCTTCAATTCTCGCCTCTATTAACTACACAACATACAAGCTGTACATAAAGAAGATCACATTTCTTGTCGTTATACTCCCTAGACCGTGCATATTTTCCATTTTTTATGTATGTATGATTGTTTTCCTGTTTTGTTTGTATGAACTATGAAATATTTAAGATATAAAAAACACCAGTTGACTTTAACATTTTGCCTTATGATAGCTAAACATCGTGACTATATTACATTTTTTTTTTTTTTGCTGCTACATTGTGATACACTGTGTACATTTTTGCTTCTGAACACTATCGATGTTTTTGACATATTACGTTTTCTGTCATGCTATGCTGTATGCTCAATTGTGTTACTATAAACCAGTTTTTATCTAATGGGTATATGAATTAAATGCAAGACATTAATACTTGTTCATCATTTTCAGAAAGAAATAACGTGTAAACGAAATAAATTAAACAGAAATGGGAATTTTACCTTCGGAATGAACGAAAGAGGATGCAATACCTCGTGATGAAGAGTAAATGGATCAGAATTAACAAGCATTAACAAGAATATGCTATACACATCGTATGATAGCAGTCTTAACTAATTTTTTCTTTCAGAATACGAGGCGATTGATGCAGGCTCTCAGACAGAATTACACATCTTAGTTTTAGTGACGAAATATGCTAGAAATAAGGAATAGTTGTATAATGAATAATGAAGTGGTTTTTTTTGCAGATGATAATGAATGGTGGTGAATAATGATGATGAATATGCTGCTATGGATAATGAAGTTTTTCTTTACAAGTGATGATAATAATGGAGTTATGGTGATATGGATAATGAAGGTTTTCTTTGCAGATGAAAATAATGATGAAGTTTATATATTTACTGTTAGTTAAGAGATGCTATGTAGTTATTTAAGTATTTGTTGCAGTTCGGTTTGTCAGTATGTCTTATATCACACGGTGTGATGACTGAAGGTTTTGGAAAGGACAGCTAGAGAACATATATATTTTTATACACATTTCACTACCTGTTAATTCGAAGTTCACTACTTTCAGCATAATATGCGTTTCTTCTTTCAGTTTTTTAATCCATTTTGTATATTTTGCAGGAGAAATTATTCATGAAATTAATGTGGTATAAATAGTTGTTTATTAAACCTATGTCGTTTATGAATGTGATCACATATACTCTACTTGTTTCATAACCTTGCTACAGCTGACTCATGACGAATGATGTTACACATCTTCATTTGCAGCAATAACTCAGAAGCAAACAAAGTAATTACCAGTCCCAAATAATGCTACTAGTTTAAGAGAGTTCTGAGTAATACTGATCAGCTCTGAATAGTATGTCACTTCAATAATGACTTCTGAATAATACATACAAAAAAAATGCTTTGTAGCTGGCCAATGAATGCCACTGATTATTGTAATAAGATGACCTATGACGCCAATGATTACTATAATTAGATTAATTATGTATAAATGCTATGCCAATAATTAACTCATTTTCAATAATGACTTCTGAAGAATACAAAAAAAATGCTTTGTAACTGGTCAATGAATGCCATTGATTATTGTAATAAGAGGACCTAAGATGCCAATGATTACTATAATTAGATTAATTATGTATAAATGGTATGGCAGTAATTAACTCATTTTGAATAATGACTTCTGAAAAATACAAAAAAAATGGTTTGTAGCTGGCCAATGAATGCCACTGATTACTGTAATAAGATGACCTATGATGCCAATGATTACTATAATTAGATTAATTATGTATAAATGGTATGGCAATAATTAACTCATTTTGAATAATGACTTCTGAAAAATACAAAAAAAAATGCTTTGTAGCTGGCCAATGAATGCCACTGATTACTGTAATAAGATGACCTATGATGCCAATGATTACTATAATTAAGTGAATTATGTTAATACTATGCCATTCATTAGCTTCTGTTTTGAATGATGACTTCTGATGGTTTGTAACTGGGCAATAAGTGCCAATAATTACTATATTCAGATAATTTATGAACATTATTCTGTAATACTACATACATGGTACAGAAATGTTCAGTAACTAGGCAATGAGTGCCACCAATTACTCAAATCAGTTGTTAGACTAGTGTAATTCTCAATGAAGACTACTATGTGACCTAATGTCCTTCACCTTCTGACCTAATTACCAGAAATTACTGCAATATCCATTTGTCCTGTCTATCCTCATGATCATGGAGCACTATATTTTTTTTTGCACTAATTCTACGTTTGTCTACTTTACAAGAACATGGTGTTGACACGACATGCTGTCCAGCACCTTGAGCGATGGAGATGTTATTATGGTCCCACTGTTTGGTGTACCTAGTGTACTACCAAAATGATAGCATGGAATATTATTACGACATTTCAGTGTCTTGGCTATACTGATTAATACTTCAAGGAAAAGAGCTTCAGATTGTCTCACTTGGTGTTGTGCTTCTGTAGAAAGATATGGACTTTCAGTGCAGCTGCGTGTAACCTAAAGTGCTACAATCATGACGCAATCCTTCCCATTCCTTTCCTAATTCTTGTAAAATGATAAAGACATATACAGTGTGTGTGCACTCTATGCCATTTTTTAATATGATTTGTACTCATTACGTATACATTTTTTTTGTGATTCCCAGATATGTTCTGTATTACAGTGCGTGTGCACTTTCGTCATTTTGTTAACGTGATTTCTATTCATTGTATATACATTTTTGTGATTTGCTGATATGTTCTAAACTTCAGTGCGTGTGCACTTTCGTCATTTGTCAATATGATTTGTACTTATTATGTTTATTTGTTGTAAAAAAATGCTAAAAAGTTTTACAGTGCATGTGCACTTTTGCCATTTGTTAATATGTTTTGTACTCATTGTGTATACATTTTGTCTTTATTTGATATGTTCTGAACCTCAGTGCGTGTGCACTTTTGTCATTTGTTAATATGATTTGTGCTCATTATGTTTATTTGTTGTAAAAATGTTACAGAGTTTTACAGTGCGTGTGCACTTTATGCCATTTGTACTCATTACGTATACATTTTTTTTGTAATTCCCAGATATGTTCTGTATTACAGTGCGTGTGCACTTTCGTCATTTTGTTAATATGATTTGTGATCATTGCATTTTGTGATTTGCTGATATGTTCTGAACTACAGTGCGTGTGCACTTTTGACATTTGTTAATATGTTTTGTACTCATTGTGTATACATTTTGTCGTTGCTTGATATGTCTGTACTCAGTGCATGTGCACTATATTTTATTTCATGTTCTGCACCTATATATATATATGTATATATTCTGTGATTGTAAAGTTAATTAATTATGAAAAATGTGTTGCTCATGGCAAGTCCAATTGACTCACCATCGCTACCAAATTTTTGCCCCCCCCCCAGTGGAGGGTTATGTAAGGAGTATGCTTCGCCGGCGATGGGCGAAGCATGACAGAATCTCTGACCAGAGAGTAGTTTATTGTTAGTTGTTGCTTGTCGCGAGTCTGCGCTAGTCTGCGCGAGTCGACAGTAGTAGTCGGTCAGCTTTAGTAGCGAGTGGACAGGAGTAGTCTGCGGGAGTCGGCATGCGTCGGCTGTGTGCTCTGCTCGCGACTCTAGTCAGGACTCTGGACGATGAGTATTGTTGTTGAAGGCAAAGAAGCAGCATTGCGCATATCTAACAATGTATGTTAATTGTAATTAATTTGTTCAAAAAATGCCCCAATAATAATTTTTTTTATAAAGTAACTCTTTTAAAGAGAAACATTCATTTCAATTTAAAGAATATTTCCTATGCATTCCCTCCAAGAATAAATATATATATATATATATATATATATATATATATATATATATATATATATATATACGCCAGCATTGCACGAAGCTGTGTCAAAGAATATAGTTCGGTCGCTGTCTCTGCCTCCGAGGGAATCAGCTTCCTGCTTGCTGCCGTCTTAATGCAGTGACATCTGCTGTCTGCCGAGTTCTAGTAAAGCAAAAATTTTGATATAGAAGTACCATTCGAAATAGGGGAAACCAATACGATCTTAATACATCTGAGATGAAGTCAAAACACTAGCTGACATGTTTCTACTCCGACAGGCTGTGTATTTTAAAATGCGTAGTAAAAGAACGTTGTCTTATTTATGAGAAACCGTAACCTTCATACCTCTTGACGACAATAATTTGCTACGCAAAAACACCAGCTGAATGAAGGCTAATGTAGCCCTGAATTGTCGTTGTTGTTTATAGAAATCGCTGTGTCTCCAATAGGGGAAGGAGCATTGTGGCGTTTGAACACTGTTCAATGTGTCAACGTGCCTCGAAGGAACATTTAAAGTGTAAGCCGTGAGCATATTGTCGCGTTACCTCAAGAGTTTCAGTTGGTATGGGAAGAATCCTGTCAATATGACGTACACTAAACCGCTGTCACTAGACCAAAACCGCTGCAACTATATTTGAGTGATGGTCTGCCGACAACAGCAGCACCAGGTGACCACAATCTACAGATTACGGCTCGTTGGATCCCCACGGGGGAAGCCAACAGAACTGTGCTTTGCCTTCTTGGAGACAACTGAGCCGTGCCGACCATGCGAGAATGCAACTTTATCACATGGTGAACCTGTGCCAATTGCGTCGAGTTGTCTTCTCCGCGGCCTAGGAGGATTAACGTCCTCAATGCCGGGTTCTAACTGTCGCAATGCTTATATTTTGAATAAAAATCATCAACATTGGCGGCCGAAGACTTATTCTCCTAATGGTTGTCAAAGAGGGCGGAGGAGCAGATAGAGGTTCAGGGCACACTCGTACCCTTGGGGTGGTAAATGGACCCTAAGGTGGAAGAATAAACAGTGATTAAAGGCATGAGGATGCAGAAGGCAATGGCAACAACTGCATTAAAGACCAATGTGTAATCTCAGGACATGTGGTATGCAATTGAAAAAGTATCGTTATGATCTCCTCATTTACGAAAGATTACCGACTAATAACCCATTCTCATCTCCAGTGGGGGACTGCCTCGGAGAAAAAGATTCAATAACGAACGAAAGGTTACGTTCTACTTGTCGGGGCGTGGAGTGTCAGAATTTTGAACTTGGTAGAGAAGCTAGAACAATCTGAAAAGTGTAATGCTAATGTACAGTCTAGCGTGAAGTGAAAAAAAAAACGCAAGGGTTTCTGGTCAGATGGGAATAGATTAATATCAACATCAACAGTAAATGAGATGACGCGAGTAGCGCTCTTTATGGATAGGAATGTAGGGCAGAGAGTGAGTTACAGAGCAGTTCAGTGATGGGATTGTTCCCATCAGAATTGACAGCTAACAAGAGATGGAGAAAGGATATGAGGAATGGGTAATTCAGTACATAAAGGGAGATGAAAATCTAGTATTCGTGGGGATTGGAATGCGGATGTAGGAGAAGGAGGGGAAGAAACGGTTGTGGGAGATAGTAGGATGATAGTAGGATTGAGAGAGGACAAAGCTAACTAGTTCTGTAATAAATTTCAGATACTATTAGCGAATATTCCGTTTAAGAATCTCAAGAGGAGGAGGTAAACTTCGAAAAGGCCGGGAGGTGCAGGGATATTCCAGTAACGTTACATCACGGTAGAGTAGTGATTCCAGAAACAGACATTTGCTTGTAATGTACTCAGGAGCAGTTATAGACTCCGATCACAGTTTAGTAATGATGAAAAGCAGGCTGAACGTTACGAGATTAGTCAGGAGGAATCATTGTGCATGGGAGTGGCATACGGTAGTGCTAAGGAATGTAGAAATACGCATGAAGTTCTCTGAGGCTATAGGTACCGCGGAGAGTTGAAAACGAACAAACATCTCTAAAAACGACTATCACAGAACTTGGAAAGGGAAACATAGATAGGTACAAGGAGGGAACTGCGTAGGAAGCATGTGTATCAGAAGCAATAATTCAGCTGATCGACGAAAAAAGGAAGGACTGAAATGTTGAGGGAAAAGTGGGAATACAGAAATTAAACTTAGTTAGTAATCAAATAAATTGCAGTTGCATGCAAGCTAATGCGAAATGGCTGTATGAAAAATCTGAAGATGTCAACAAAAAAAAATGATTGCCGGAAGGAGTACCTCAGCATATAGATAAATCAAAATAGACATCGGTGAAATTAAAAGTGAGGGCAGAGACATTAAGAATGCAATGGGAATTCCACTGTTACATGTAGAGGACAGCGCGGATAGGTGGAAATATTAAATTCACGGTGTCTATGAATGGGATGACTTGACGGAAGTAAAAACAGAAGTCGTCAGGGAAGATATTGGAAACACTGCATCAGATTCAGAATTTAGAAGAGCTTTCATTGATTTAAAAACAAATAAGATAGAAGGGGTAGATAATATACCGCGGGAATTCCTGGAACCATTGGGAGAAGTGGCAAAGAAACGGTTATTCACGTGGGTGTGTAGACTGTATGAGACTGGCGATATATCATCGTGCTTTCGGAAAAACATCTTTCACACAATTCCCGAGGTTACAAGTGCCGAAAAATGCGAGAATTATCGCTAACAGTTATTCGTACAAGTTGCTAACTAGAATAATATACAGGAAAATGCAAAAGATATTTGACAATCTGTTACACGACATTTTGTTTGGCTTTACTAAAGGTAGTTCTGACATTGCGATTGATAACGCAACCAAGACTGAAGAAAAATTAAGACCCGTTCATATGATTTGTCTACCTCTAAAAAGCGTTCGACACTGTAAAATGCTGTAAGCTGTTCGAAATTCTGAGAAAAATACGGGAGAGCTATAAGGAAATACTTATAATATACAATGTTTTTGCAAGGATCAAGAGGGAACAGTAAGACTGGAAGACTAAGAACGAAATGCTTCGATCAAAAAGGGTATAAGACAGGGATGTAGTCTTTCACGCCTGGTCTTCAATCTATATATCAAAGAAGAAGTGTGGGAATCAAAGGAAGGATCAAGTGTGGGATTAAAATTCTGAGTTAAAGGATATCAGCGTTAAGATGTGCTAATGTTATTGCGACCCTCACTGAAAGTGAAAAGGATTTGCGGGATCTGTTGAATGGGATGAAGTGTCTAATGAGTACAGAATGTGAACTGAGAGAAAATGGTGCGAAAACGAAAGTAGCCTGAAATGACAACAGCGAGAAATCATCCAGATAGCAAAATAACAAATGACGGACGAAACAAGGACTTAAAAAAACCGATTAGGAATGGCAAAGAGGGCATTCCTGGAAAAGACAAGTCTACTCATATCAAAACTAGGCCGTAATTCGAGGAAGAAATTTCTGACAACGTAAGTTTGTAGCACAGCATTGTATGGCAGTGAGGCATGGACTTTGGGAAAACCGGAACAGAAGAGAACAGAAACATTTGAGACATACTGTTACAGAAGACCGTTGAAAAGTAGGCGCACTAATAAGGTAAGGAATGAGGAGATTCTTCGCAGAATTGGCGGGGAAAGGGAGCTGTAGAGAGTTAAAATGTAGAGGAGGACAGAAATTAAAATACATCCAGCAAATAATTTAGGACTTGGGTTGCAACTGCTACTCTGAAATTAAAGTTTCGACAGAGCAGATGAAATCATGGCAGGGTGCGTCAAACCTGTCAGATGACTGATGACACAAACAATAAAATCTTCTCCGATGACAGCTAGTTTTGTTTAGGTCCTGATGATCGGCTTAGCAGGGTGTGGGGGCGGCCTGGTGCCTACGTGCAACACAGAATGCCCTACCACGGAATAATCATGTGGGGAGAGGGGCAGTGGGATGGTTTGTCGTGAAGTATGTACGAAAGTCAGACGCTTGTCTTCACTGTACAGGATAATTTGGAGATTGTAAGTTAATGAGAAAGGTTTCTCCAACCTGTTGTCCAGTCATATACTCAAAATTTCGGCAGTGGTTCATGTTTCAATGCGACAGTGCTGGAGCACACTCCGCCTACCCCGTTGAAAGCCTACCTTCAGACGGAGATAATCAACGTAACAGCGTAACCAGTGCTATGAAATGACGTATTCTCTTTTGAGAACAATCGGTACCAGTCGAATCTTGAAGTATGATTTTTGAGGAACATACCTCACTCACTGGACGAACTCAACAGTTCAGTGTAGGACGATGATTTGGATTCCGCCCCAAGGCTGAGTATAGATAGGGAGAACACATCAGAAATACTCGGCGTCAGGCGACGCGAGGCCCGGCACACGCGGCAAGCAGGTGAAACGGTGCTGCCCTCTGACTGTTGTTCACCACTAAATGTCGTGGCCCGGCTATTACTGGCCAGTCTCTCGCTAATCTCTGAACCGATACATGGAGGTGACAAAGGTATTGTGATAACGACATGCACATTTGTAGATGGCGGTAGCATCGCGTACACTAAGTATAAAAGGGCAGTGCATTGGCGGAGCTGTCATTTGTACTCCGGTGATTCATGTGGAAAGGTTCCCGATGTAATTATGGCCACACGACTTTGAACGCGAAATGATAGCAGCAACTAGACGCATGGCTCATTACATTTCGGATATTGTTAGGGAATTCAATATTCTGAGATCCACAGTGTCAAGAATGTGCACGAATAGAAAATAACAGGCGTTACCTCTCACCAATGGCCATCACTTAACGACTGAGAGCAGCGGCATTTACGTAGAGGTGTGAGTGTTGACAGACAAGCAACGTTGTGCGAAATAACCACTCTGATCACTGTGGAACTTTCGACGAATGTATTCGTTAGAACAAAGAGACGAAATTTTGTGTTAATGGGCTATGGCATCAGACGAGCGACACGAATGCCATTGCGTTCAGCACCGCATCGCCTGCAGCGCCTGTCTTGGGCTCGTGACCATATCGCTTTTAACCTAGATGACTGGAGAATCGTGAGTCCCGACTTCAGTCGGTAAGAACTGATGGTAGGGTTCGAGTGTGGCGCAAATCCCACGAAGCCATGGAATCGATTTTTCAACAAGGTACTGTGCGAGCTTGTGGTGGGTCAGCACGGAGTGGGCTGTGTTTGCATGGCGTGGACTGGACCCTCTCGTCCAACTGAACCGATCATTGACAGAGAATGGTTGTTTTTGGTTACATGGACACCGTTTGTAGCCATTCATGGACTTCAAGTAAACAAACAACGATGTCATGTCACAGGGCCGCTATTGTTCGCAACTGATTTGAAGAACATTTTGAACCATTCGAGAGAATGACTTAGCCATCCATATCGACCAACATGAATCAGATCGAACATATTTTGGGGCACAGTTATTGACGGCTATAGAGGCAGCGTGGATTAATATTACTGCAGGCGACTTCCAACGACTTTTTGAGTCCAAGTCACGTCGATCTGCAACGCTATGCAGTAAAAAGGACAGACGCCACGATATTTAGAGGTGTTCTATGACTTATGTCACCACAGTTACGCACCATTGAACAGTAGAAATTTGAACTTGTCTGCTTGACGTTTCTTATTTGTGTTGCTCTCTGGATTATTATATATGTTTTAGACGACTTTGCTACGCTCTAACCTTCGTAATCTCCGCATTCTTTTACCTCCAGAACCGCCTGTTTCGTTCTACCAGTCTCTACGTCCTCACCGGTGCAAGAATTGTGTCGTACCTATGCAGAGTAGGTCGGCCGCGGTGGTCGAGCGGTTCTAGGCGCTTCAGTCCGGAAGCACTCGACTGCTGCGGTATCAGGTTCGAATCCTGCCTCGGTCATGGATGTGTGTGATGTCCTCAGGTTAGTTAGATTTAAGTAGTTCTAAGCTCTAGGGCACTGATGACCTCAGATGTCAAGTCCCATAGTGCTCGGAACCATTTGAACCATTTATGCAGAATAGGATAGAGGAAACACGGCCGTTGTCGGAGGGCAGTCCCGGGATTGAATGAATACATCGCTACCACCTCGTGTTCACTATACTAAGGAGGCTCCAAAGACATTAAAACGGACGTGGTGAAGCAGCATACTATTGAATGTTATCCAGCACCAGAGTTTCATTTCGCAAATGTGAAAAATTTACGACTGTCACTGAGGAGAAGAAGTTGAAATTCCATAACAACCGTTACACACTAAAGAGCCGAGACATTATGGCTGATTCTCTCCGCTATCGATATTCAAGGGCACCGATGCCATTTCTCTTGCGAGCCACAGCATCCAGATAGGCAGCGGAGGGATCGCGCGATGAGGCTTTAAACTGCTGTACGCGGTTCAGCTCAAGGTCTTGTCACCTCCAAGGAGTGCAAGAGAAAGTAAGTCTTTTGGGAGCTGTTCTCATGCAGAGTTTATGCTGCGTGGTTGACACAGGGCTACCGTGGACTGAAGTTCAGTGGTATCATTAAAGTAGATTTTCGCAGGGTGATCTACAAGTCAAGTGAAGTTCGACTTATATTTGCAGTCCAACCCGAGCATTGACATGGGAGTGTTATGTTTGCTAACCTAGATAATTCTCCGTCGAGATTACGTGTTGTCTATGCGCTGTTGAATGTGCTGTATGTTTTATCTAAAGGTCAGCTGACGCAACAAGTAGAGCTCTTGTCATTTGACGATTTGGCTGTATTACAACGTGTTGCTTTGGTATTTTCATCGTAGCAGAAGGGACAGCACGAACGACTAAAGGTTGAGCTTTACAGTTTGATACGTAAACATTTTAAAACTTTGTTGTTAATAGACGCCAACGTTTGATCTTCTTTAATAGTCTCAAGGTGTTTCAAAGCATTTTCTTCAAATCTATATAGTGAGTGGTACATTGTGCCGTCAGACAGTTATCTACGGTCATTTTCGATTGGCTAAGTGCCGTCAGGTTTTGTATACTTATGTTGTCGCTTATTGGTGCAGGGTTTCTAAACATATACACTGAAGCGCCAAAGAAACTCGTTCACCTGCCTAATATCGTGTAGAGACCCCACGAGCACGCAGAAGTGCCGCAAACCGACGTGGCATGGACTCGATTAATGTCAGCAGTAGTGCTGGCTGCAATTGACACCATGACTCCTGCAGGGCTGTCCATAAATCAGTAAGATCACGAGGGGTAGGGGTGGGGTGGGGCGGAGATCTCCTCTTCTGAACAGCACGTTGCGAGGCATCCCAGACATCCTCAATAATGTTAATGTCTGGTGAGTTTGGTGGCCAGCGCAATAGTTTAAATTCAGGAGTTTTCCTGAAGCCACTGTGTAGCAATTCATTGTCCTGCTGGAATTGCCGAAGCCCGTCGGTATGCACAATGTACATGAATGGAAACAGGTGATCAGACAGGATGCTTATATACGTATCTTCTATCAGATTCGTATCTGGACGTATCAGGGGTCCCACTCCAACTACACACGCCCCACACAGCTTGAACAGTCCCCTGTTGAAATGCGGGATTCATGGATTCATGAGATAATATCCATAACCGTACACATGCATCCATCCAATTTAGTTTTAAACGAGACTCGTCCGACCAGGCCACATGTTTCCAATCAACGGTCCAATGTCGGTGTTGCCTGCCCCAGGGCGAGGCGTAAAATTTGTGTCGTGCAGTCATCAAGGGTACACAAGTTGGCCGTCGGCTCCGAAAGCCCATATCGATGATGTTTCGTTTAACGGTTTACACGCTGACACTTGTTGATGACACAGCATTGAAATCTGCTGCAATTTGAAGGAGGATTGAACTTGTCACGCTGAACGATTCTCTACAGTCCTCGTTGGTCCCGTTCTTGCAGGATCTTTTTCCGGCTGCAGCGATGTCGGAGATTTGATGTTTTACCGGATTCCTGATACTCACGGTACATTCGTGAAATGGTCGTTCAGGAGAATCCCCACTTCATCACTACCTCGGAGATGCTGTGTCTCATCGCTCGTGCGCCGACTATAAGTTCAAACTCACCTAAATCTGGATAACCTTCCATTGTAGCAGCAGTAACCGATCTAAGAACGGCGTCAGATACTTGTCCTATATTAGCGTTACTGACCGCATCTCCGTATTCTGCCTGTTTACATGTCTCTGTATTTGTATACGTATGCCTATACCTGTTTCTTTGGCGCTTTAGTGCGGATGTGCAGGCACGTTTACTGCTGCTGTTTTTTTTTTTTTTTAGTTGCTTTGAAGGCAAACATATTTTTATAGCTCTGTTCTTCATTAACATGTTAGAGACAGGTCACTGTGTTTTGAGAGGCCAGACACGGTGGTTATTTTCGAAGTTGTTGTGAGAAGCAGACTGCAGACAGTAGGGATGGATGGAATAAGCAGGGCAGTCAGGATATCCAGGACAGAACGAAGAGGAAATGAGGAAATTATGGAGAAAATTGATATGGAACAACAAGTCTTGCATGGAACTGAAAACAGGGATCTTCAATGGTAGGGGCCATGTACGACGAATGGAGCAAGGATAATGGCTTAAAGCAATCTGGAAAGGTCACCTCCAGGAAGGAGGAAGCGTGGACAACCGAGATTTACATGGAGAACGGGATAGTTACAGTGATGAGGAAGAGGGTTCAGAAAGATGAAGACTGCAATGGTCGTGAAAGCTGGCGAATGGGAACAGAGGGAAACTGCTGAAGAGTGTAGAAGACCTTAAAATTAAGTACAATTATTATTATTATTGTTGTTGTTGCTACTAACAGTAGGGGCAGTCGTCAGATACAAACCTTAGCAGTCTGAAGTCTTCCAGTTTCTGACATTTCAGAAGTAAGGACATTTCAGAAGTAAGGACTCCGGCAGTCACGTAACTTACAACGTATTGTGTACACGTTTTAAACAAATGTTCTGGGTGCGGATGAATCAAATGTCACAAGAGACAGAAACGGTTCAGAATGCGTATGTTTTGTAACAATTGTCTATCTGCACTGTGGATAGTCAGTTTTCTTTTCTGAACTGTAGCTGTAAGTACCATTTGCGATTCCCTCAAAATGTCTTCATCTCCGGCAGTCACGTAACTTACAACGTATTGTGTACACGTTTTAAACAAGTGTTCTGGGTGCGGATGAATCAAATGTCACAAGAGACAGAAACGGTTCAGAATGCGTATGTTTTGTAACAATTGTCTATCTGCACTGTGGATAGTCAGTTTTCTTTTCTGAACTGTAGCTGTAAGTACCATTAGCGATTCCCTCAAAATGTCTTCATCATTCTAACCAAAAATATTGTTAGAAACAAGCTGCCTCCAACTGACTTCTTGACTCATTTTTTGGTGATTTAATAAAAAGCCTGCAAAGCAGTAAGCCTTTTTCATAATTTTAAAAATAAAAGTGCTAAAAGAAAGTTGTTTTTTGTTCTAAAATTCAGGTAGACGCCAATGCTGATGATGGTCGGTGCAGATGGAGCAGCTCAGACGGGTGGGGGTTGGGGGTGCTGTGTACTAGCGAATATTTGATTACACCCTTGTGCAGTGCTGTTCGAGCAGAGTAACTGTTCACGTCACAAGCCCAGACCCACACAGTACTATGATGAATATGATAGTGAACAGATGCTGATATGTTATCCCAAGATTCTCCTGATCTGCACCCGTCGGAACGCATATGGGATGTGTCGGACGCCAGCTCCACGCACACAATCCAACGACCCGTAATTCACAGGAAGGACCCTAGATATCTGGTGTCACAGACTTCCGGAAAGCTGTCGCGAACATTCCCAGTATATACCATACAGAATTGCTCCTCTATTTCGTTCCAAAACTGGATAAACTCGTGATTAAGCAGGTATTTGCAATGGTTTGGCTGATCTACTTATAATCGATTTTAAGCTTTTACGTTTTCGCTGCCGTTTATAACTTTGGAGTAATCTGATGCGATTCTAAATCGCGTTTAAAAATTATCATTTTTCATTTTTCGTGTTTTGTAGTGCTCTACATTAGAATTTGAGGTTAACATAAAAATATAAGCTATATCAAAATTTACACAATTACAGATAGGTAGGCGAACTGAACAGTTCCCATTGTATACAATAATTCCGTATTTTCGCAAATAAATTGTTTCACTTTGATTTTATCTTGGTACGCTTGGAATTTCAAAAAATATTGGATGATGAGAGTTTCCCAAACAGAGCAAGCCAATAGCGGTTTGTTCACCTCTGGCCCTTATGCAAGCAGTTTTTCGGCTTAGCAATGATTGTCACAACCGACAGGTATCCGCCTGAGGGATACCGTGGAAAGTTCTGTTCAAATGGCCTGTTAGATCGTCAAAATCCCGAGCTGGTTGGAGGGTCCTGCACATAATACGCCGAACGTTCTCAATTTCTTTATCTTGCTGTAATATAATCCCAGGATGGCTTGCCATGCAGGGCCACGAAACGGGGCCCATAATATCGTCTGAACACCGCTGTTCTGTAAGGGCGCCGCAGATCACAACCGAAGAGGCTCTGCTACGAAAAGAAATGGCATATCAGCCCATCACTCCTGCCCGTCTGTCCGTATGACGGGCGACAATCAGTCTGCTATCCCACTGCCGTCCGGTGCATCGCTACACATTTCTTCGGCCTGGATTCTCATTGACTGGAGTAAAATTGTTTTCAGCGATGAACCCCTCCTCGATCTGCACCCCGACGACCAGAGAAGACGTGTCTGGAGACGCCACAGACGTTTTTTTGTCTATACATGTACACCACATTCACAGATTTCTGTCCCATTTCAACATTTCTTTCGTGGTGCTTTTGTTTTATTTTTTTATTCCCCTGGCTTAGAATGTATTTCTGAAGACATGTAAACAAATATACGGAGCATCTCTAATGTCAGTCTTTCTGAGGTACTTACTGGTATTGCCTAAGATTATGTATACAGTTTCAGTTTACTGCATTTTTTTCACCTATTACACAGTAACGTGATGCTAGTCTAATTATTTTGAATAAATTTTGTAACACAAAGGTTTGCTGTACAGAGATCGACTGTCTATCGAGAAATTCATAAAAAAAACTAGGTGAAAGTCCTGTGGTTATAAAACTTCAAATGGTTATAAAAATTCAAACAGATATACAAATAATTACTGTCTTGTACAGAGCAATCGTTTAAACAACTACTTTAACAATTCTTGAAAGAAGGGTTATTTGTATCATCAGTAATGAATAATGTTTATTTCCAATAGTCAAACTTAACGGTAGAAGGAAAGTTAATGCAGCTGTAGGCGACGTATCTTTAGCATCAGCTCAGTTCAGGCACCTGTTTGCTAAGGAAGATATCCGCCATGAATGTCGCCGAATCCTTCGGAGTTCTCGTTCGGTTTGGACTGTTGAAGTCCACCTCGTACAATCCGAATTTCTTCCTGCATAAAAAAGGAAAACTACATTATGCATTCTTAGTAATATCAAATATTTAAGCGCAGCTACTGTAAATAAAGGGTGGCATATACTAACTGCTACCCTCAAGATATTAAAATCTTTGGAATCCTATTGATATTAGCTAATACATACTACTGACACATACGCTGCGATTGCGAAAATCAACGGTTACTGTATGTTATAAGTGTTTTCAGGGTAATTAATGGTCGGTTTCAATGTTGATATATGCAATATACTGACGAAGGGCTCCATGTAGAAAGAGCAACAAATGTCGAAAGATACATGCTAATCTCAATTGCAGACATGTACGTGGAAGCATACGCAGTCTTCTCCCACACCAATCATGAAAGCACAGAACATCGGGGCCTCGGAACTCGAATTAAGGATAAAATCCCTTTTCCTGACTGAAAAGAGATATTATATCAACAATTTCTGACTTCCTCTTATGTTGATATATGCTGTACAACTATGTAAATCAAGTGTCATATCTGTCTATGGAGTAGGTTCTGAATATATGATTTGTTAAGCTACTACATTAGTATTGTATAAGTTTAATTCGCGCGGATGAATTGCTATAGCGTGCAGCATAAATCAATGAGTGGTATCGCCCGAAGAGTGGTGTCACATAGTAAATACAACTGTGGTGTTGTTCTTCAGAGGAAGGAATTCCTGAGAATGTACGCTTGGAGCACAGTGAAACATGGACTGTGGGAAAACCGAAACAGAAGGGAATCGAAGCATTTTAGATGTGGTGCTACAAAAGAATGTTGAATGTTAGTTAGATTGATAAAGTATGGAATAAGGAGGTTCTGCGCAGTATCGGAGAGAAAAGCAATATGTGGAAAACACTGACAAGGAGATGGAAAAGGATGATAGAACGTCTCTTAAGACATCAGAAAATGACTTCCGCGGTACCAGACAGAGCTATAGAAGGCAAAAACTGTATTTGAAGACAGAAATTGGAATACATCCAGCAAACAATTGAGGAGGTAGGTTGCTAGTGCTACTCTGAGATGAAGAGGCTGGCACGGGAGAGGAATTCGTAGTGGGCCGCATCGGTCCAATCAGGAGACTGACGACTCAGAAGCAAAACAAAACAAAAAAATGTTCTTCCGGATGTATCCGAAAGAACAGAAACCAAAAATATATAACTGGGGTGATGACAGCCAGTGAACTCCTCAGAGCAGATGCATACCAGGCTCGAACTCTTACGGGAAAAGGGGGGGGGGGGGAGTGCCCTGTAATGAGGACAATGCGCAACGGGCACCCATTAGTTCTGTATGGAACGGTTGAGAATTCGTTCAAAAATGGCTCTGAGCGCTATGGTACTTAACATCTGTGGTCATCAGTCCCCTATAACTTAGAACTACTTAAACCTAACTAGACTAAGCACATCACACACATCCATGCCCGAGGTACGATTCGAACCTGCGACCGCAGCGATCGCGCGGTTCCAGACTGAAGCGCCTAGAACCGCTCGGCCACTGCGGCCGGCTGAGAATTCCTGCCTGACAGGAGGTGTGCTAGGGGAGTCCACGCAGTTGCAATAACCACTGTGTCGGGATGACGCAGCTATCAGCGCATCTGCAAAGTAAACAGAAGAATCGAGTTCGAATCCCGGTCCAGCACAAATCTGCTACTTTCCCAATTGATTTAAATCAATGCCCGCTTTCAGCCAATCTCTGTAATTCTGTTGTGTCCCCTAGTAACGTTGGTATCTCGTTATGGAACCACAAGCTAAGGACGTTCGCTACCAGACCCGGTCACAAGAGGTTCCGTGGGCAGCCGCTGCTGGATGTCTAGTTACGTCAGAGCGCAGCGCCTCTCGTACTGCTCTTTGATAACCGAGTCTGATAGCAGGATCATCGTAGTTGAGATTCATTAGTTAGGACTCTGTATCAAATCTATAGTTAAACGTGTAGTGATATTTAACTGTAATTCCGTACTATGCAAAGTAATGAAGTTATCATTCTGTTCTGGGACAGTACTAAATATACATGATGAATCAAAAAAGTCATCAAAGTTGGCAAGTCTAGAATTCTGAAACTAATAAACATATACAGTGAATGTTGTTTTTTGATGAATGGGAAAGTTAAAAAGTTTTTTTCATAACTTTTCGTAGGTGTTCAATACGCCCCCTTTAGATGCACCACATATGTCAATGAGGTATTCAAATTGTTCCCACACTGCAGCTAGCATGCCTTGAGTTACAGCTTCCACAGCTCCTGCTCATTAATTTGTGTCTCAGTTCATTCATTGTTATTGGTAATGGAGGCACATAAACAGAGTCTTTTACAAATCCCCACGAGGTATAATCACATATAGTCAGGTCCAGTGACCTTGGGGGCCAGTA
The DNA here is from genome assembly GCF_021461395.2 of Schistocerca americana. Lineage (NCBI taxonomy): Eukaryota > Metazoa > Arthropoda > Insecta > Orthoptera > Acrididae > Schistocerca > Schistocerca americana. The sequence continues at coordinate 396,890,516 of NC_060125.1, read as the reverse complement.
ATGTAAGATCGTTGTGACCAATCCATCGTTCGGTTATCCTTTGATTTAAAAATTCCCACACTTTCAGATGCCAGTGTGGTGGTGCCATATCCTATTAGTAAATAAAGTCGTTCGAATCAATTCCGACTGTGGGAAAAGAAAGCTCTCAAGAATATCGAGGTATGTGTTTTCTGTAACACTGTCCTCAGCAAAGAAAAATAGACTATACACCATTTCCGGTGAAAATGCACAAAACACATTGAATTTTGGACAGTCCCTCTCATGTTGTACAACTTCATGTGGTTGTTCCGTACCCCTTATTCTCACATTATGACGGTTTACCTTTGCATTGAAAAGGAATGTTGCCTCGTCACTAAAGTCCAAGCATGGAAAAAAAACTGAATCCTCCATCTTGTCAAGAAGGAAATTACAGAATTCCACACATTGTTGTTTGTCACCTTCACGAGGAGCTTGCAACAGCTGAATTTTGTATGGTTTCATGTGTAAACGTGGACGCAACACACGCCGGACGGACATCGGGGACGTGTTGAGCTGTCGATCTGCACGGCGAACGGATTTCTGCTTTTTCTGTTGTCCCGACACCCTTTTTACTAGAACTGAAGTGGGTGCACACTGATGCTACCTAGCGGGAACCATGTAAAACTCGAGAGTTAGAATTTTCCAACAGTACGTTGTTCACGCGCACATTTCAAATAACATAGTAGTTATGATTCTTTTAAACCGGATGACTCTTTCTGATACGCCCTGGATATTGTCATTCATGTAGACATGGATTAATCCAAAGTGAGCAGTCCACATCAAAGAATTTCACTAAACTGAAATAATATTCTTTATGTGTGTTACAGTAAACTCCTACAGAAGTAAAACTACTGACCCGTCATTACCATGACATAGATATCACAGGTACCTGAATCAAAAGTGCCAGTATTTCTCATGATGCTACTGTGTTTGTAAGGCGTCCGAACACTACAATTACAGCAGACGTAGAGACTGCCCGAAATATGGTACATGACAGTAAGTGATTATCGATATATACCGTATCCGATGCCTGAAGAAAGAGTACGGTGTAAGTAACTGATTTAAATCGAAGTCTCATCCATTTCCGAAACTTTCAAGAAATAGTCTAGTAGAATTTGTGTGCCGGTTTGCTATTGTGGGCAAGCCTGCTGGTCACCACTTCATGAGAAAAAATGGTGCAGATGGTGTAAGCCGGTGGCGGAATATGTTTAATCTGAAAGATGATTATAGCAAGCTATTTTTGGGTTAAAAAAATTTTAGCTACTCTTGTTATGCACGGAGATCTTTTTTGTGAGGGGTGTGCCGCGAACTACCTTCATTTCAACTGCGCTCGGTAGCAATGAGATTAGGCCCTTTGCCTAACATCCAGAGAATGAAAGCGATACATTATTTTACTGAAAGCATAGACAGAAATAAAGACGAGGATAATAACATGTGTACGTGGTGTAATTGTGGATCTTCTGTACAGCAACAGTTAATTAACTACCGACCTAAGCCTACGGTACAGTAAAAGAATACAATTCACCTCGTATGCTTTTACATGCCGCCTTGTACCTCCACTGACATCTACTGCTTCTATCGCTACTGGTGCCACCACTCTACAACCACTAGAAACTTCATCTGCAACCTACCTTATGTTATCCGATGGAGCGAACTTTGACTACCACTATCAATTCCACCCTTGCCCTCCACCCTCTCCCTCCCTAGATCATGGGAAGAGCGACTGCTGGTATGTCTCCAAATGGGTTCGAATCTCTCCAAACTTTTCATTCATGGTATTTTCATTTGAGTTGTCCGACCGTATGTTCCTTCTACAATTTAGCCAGCCCTCCATTGCCTTGTAATAGCCAGTCATTGAAGCTGTTCATACGATAGTCATAGGACAGGTAGCTACTCTTCGTTCTTTTCTTTTTGTCCTGTAGCCCATATCTGTCTTTCCCAGGATCATGGTTGCTTCTACAGCTCTGCATTTTTGTTGTAGAATTTGTTGCTTTAGCATTCTGCACATCCATTCGATCTCATCTTTTGGACGCCAGTATTCATTTTTATCATTTTGGGATTTTGAGATCAGTTCCGTTGCTTTCAGTGAGTAATAATGAATTAAGTATTGGTCCCCTAATCCTAAAACATAATTCACCACAGTTGTTGCATCCTAGATGGGTTTTTCCTTTTATTTTTTCTGAAATATATAAGGTTTATATTTATGTTAATAAATATGTAACATCGAAATTTTTGATCCTTAAATTACGTATGTACTTTACCTTCTACTTTACACTGTGTGTGTTCTGTGGCTGCCACCCTAAATAAACCACAGGACTAAATTAGCACCCATGTCATGTGCAAACATTAGGGATGTCAGGATATCGTCTGCATCGAATTTTTATGTATGATCCAACATTCAAACTACATATTCCGGTAAAAATCGTGGTATATACCACTCTTTCTCCTTAATATTGCTGTAAGAGGCTTGTCGTGATCGGTGGCTGGGTTTTCTTTGCGTGTAGCCCGTGTTTTGATGTTTGTGTGTATTTATTGGGACCTGTGGGCATCAGCGAAAATTTTGTGAAGCTTCGGTATGGGCAAGTATTCGGTGTGTTTTTTTAGTCATTCGCCATATTTCGTATTTTAACAGTGTTTGCTCAGCGTTGTTTCCGGCTCGTTTGTGAATACTGGGTTTCACGATAATGCTGTGACTTTGACACACGTTTCACTGCACCAAACTTGCATTCTTGACGATCTTCCGGGTGTCGTTTGTTTACTGTTTTCTTTTGGTTCGACGCCACGAACTTTGACAATGTTCCGTTTGTTTTCATTATCTCTCTCTCTGTCTATCAGTCTCTTTCTGTGTGTGTGTGTGTGTGTGTGTGTGTGTGTGTGTTTTACTGTTCGCTTAGAGTGAGTAGCGAAACATGTTTGGGTACAAAAGCAAAACGATAGCAGCGTGCTTGTAAAAGGATGGACCGATACTTCATTTACTCGTTTGCCTTTTTGCCTGCTTATTTGCTGCATTTGTATACTTCGTCCTTTCGTCGATGAAATGCAGTATCTCCTCTGTTATAGAGGGATTTATACTGGGCTTTATTTATTGGTCTATTTGACTGCTGGATTCACAATTTCATCTTTCTGCCTAATGCTCTGTTTGAAATTCACAACAACCATTATCTCTTTTAATTTATCCAGGTCTCATCTCCTCAATTCCGTAACTTCATACAGTTTCTTCAATTTGGCTTTGTAGTTAATTATGGTCAAAATCCACTTCTGCCCTACAATCGTTTGGCAGTTTCGGAGTCGCTGTCTTACCACATTTCATCTGTCTCAAACCTTCGAGTATTTCCACACCTCTTCCGTGTCTTCCAAGTGTACAACATCCATCCATAATTCTTAAACCAAGTATCTGCAATGATTAAGCAGTGGTTCCGGCAAAATTCTTCCAGGCGGCTTTCCCTTTTACTCCTTACCACAGTCAGTGTATTTTTTCCCATTACCAAATTCCAATGCACCATAACAATTGAATCTTCGTCTCCACTAACTGAATAAGTTCTCTCACCTCATTATATTTTCTTTTGATTTCTTTAGCGGTGTGGGAGCTAGTACGCACATATGCTTGTACTACTGCGGTAGATATTGTCTTCACGTCGATGTGGACTGCGATAGTAGGTTCACTATACAGCTCATCCTAGTAAACGCGTTTCTTATTTTCTTGTTCATTGTTAGACCTTATTATTATTAATTGTATTTGTGTTGATAAGCCTACACTCGTCTGACGTTATGTCCGGTTCTTTATGCTATCGCACTTCACTAATTCCCACTCCACAGAACTATATCACATCCATTTCTCTTGCCGTATATACCTAGATTTCTTTTTGTATAAAGTGCCAATGTTCTCGTGACCAGTCTCCTCACCCCTCCACCCTGCCCGTTCTCCGGTATTACGAATGAGGGATTTTTTACCTCGCTAGTATTTAACACAATACGACGACGTCATCATCGAGAAATACAGTAAAGCTGCATGACCTCGGGAAATATAATGGCGTTCGTTTCCCCTCATATTCAGTCCACTACAGTACCGACATAGCAAAGCCGAGCTACAACGCCAGATTGGTCCATCATCCAGGCTGTGCCTCTAACGTTAGTTTATTCCTCAATACAACATCTACAACCCCTTAAAATTTACCTATTTCATTTTGTTACACCCTGTAATAAAGCGGTTGACTGCATAAACCATTTGCGGAATAATACGAAGGGACTGGAGAATTTTTCATATTTCTGAAGACCTAAAAGCATCCTTGATTAACACAAAAATGCACTACCAGATCCTTACAATGTTTGTACAGACAGTTTCTGAAGGAGGACAGCGTGCAGTTAAAATTGTGATTATGTTACGTGGGAGTCGCAAAGAAAATCAGAGTTCTCGCATCACCTAGTATTTATTTGTCGAAGTTTCGAAGACGCCACTGTGTTTTTCCATTATAACAAAAGGAATCAGAGTGATGTTCTTCAAATTTATCTGAGCTAGAGGCTAGCACGACTCCAAATATTTGTCGTAGTGTATCTCTGCGATACTGGTTTTCAACCTTTAACTGCGTCCTTTCGCTGTGAGAAGTTTCTGCTTGCTTGACATAGTCGACGTAAATCGACGTGCAGTTCATAACAGGAAAGTTTATGCTGGAAGTATAAGCCTAGGACCCTTGCAGAAACGAAATACAAAACTTGTTGAGAAGTAAAAAGAACGATCATGAACTCACATTGATTGGTCTTTGAATGTAACCACTACTAACTGAAATGTTCATTTCGGCTTTTCACCGGATCTTAGCCTTATTTCTATCTCAAAGTAGTAGTTTTGACAAGTACACACTCTTTTAGGATTTGTCTGTATTCATTTTTCAGCTATCGTAAGCACTTCCTTGCGGAATGCGAAGGTACGTCTGACTGTAAAATATAAACTTAGGTTGTGCGAAACGTCACACATATTAAAGTACTATGGGTTCTCGTTCCGTGGTTAAGGGACTTTCATGGATCAGCGTTTCATCCCCCTCTGCAGGTGACCGAGTGGTTCTAGGCACTACAGTCTAGAACCGCACGACCACTACGGTCGCAGATTCGAATCCTGCCTCGGGCATGGATGTTTGTGATGTCGTTAGGTTAGTTAGGTTAAAGTAGTTCTAAGTTATAGCGGACTGATGACCTCAGCAGTTAAGTCCCATAGTACTCAGAGCCATTTTGAGCCCCTCTGCAGACATCTTCAAGGGAGGGGCACAGGGCACGCGGGGCGGGTTGTTGATTCCATCAATGTGCTGCCCACACTCTGCCTCGCTACTGACGGCAGTAAAACTTCTGTGCTCCCACGCAAAGGTGTGACGTTATAGCCGGCCGCGGTGGTCTCGTGGTTCTAGGCGCTCAGTCCGGAACCGCGGGACTGCTACGGTCACACGTTCGAATCCTGCCTCGGGCATGGATGTGTATGATGTCCTTGGGTTAGTTAGGTTTAAGTAGTTCTAAGTTCTAGGGGACTGATGACCACAGATGTTAAGTCCCATAGTACTCAGAGCCATTTGAACCATTTGTGACGTAATATGTTTTGAGAACTTTGCGCTTTGGGTGTTGCCGGTTGCTACGGTGGAATAGTGGCTCACAGCTTTTAGGAACGAAATTCAGATACCACTACGTGTTACGCCATTGTCCGTCTTGTTAAAATTATCAGCTTTTTTAAATATGTCTTTAGCTTCTCTGTGAGAATATCGTAGAAAACCGACTGAACGGACAACTGCAGAAGGAGAGAAACAGATCGGTCCACTGCTGTGGAATATGATTTGCAAGCAGGTAGTACGAGACTGTGTAAAGGCTCCAGGGGCAGCAAAAACACGCTAATACGTTTGATCTGAAGGAAAAGGGCATAACATGGCAGCGCAGTGCGCTGCGCCTAGTATTTAATTCGACCACGATGCAATATCTCGGAATGTTTGAGTAAGTTATAGGTCTGTACTAAACTGTTCATTCATTGTCATCGAGATGATTGAGCAAATTGAACCTTACGAATCGTAAGGTCACAGAGCAAGGTTGGAAGATGGTCGCACACAATTATCCCACGGTAGGTTGTTCAATGGTGGTAGAAGTAGAAACGATTTCTTTTTTGAGGATAGGGAAACGATTTTTTCAGATGTTACACAGTTACAAATTGAAGCAGAACTTTGTTCGTGGAAGAAAAAGAATAATAAATGGTATCCCATTGTTCGATAGGAAACGTTGCTAGATAATGCAGCCACCAAATAGGGAATGCTTTTCTTTCTCCGCACACGATGAAACCTCTGCTGACTCCACCTAATAGTGGTGGTGAAAATTTTTCTACCACCCGAAATCGAACCGACTAATTGGTAGCATAAAACCAGTGCACAGTAAGAGGGCGTGTTGGAAAGTAATGCCAACAAATTCTTGTATATGAAAACTCTTAAGGCATTGTCAACAAGAATAATTTTATTAACATTCTTCATGTCTACATATTTGCAATCCTCTTCCCCTAGGGGACTACAGTTTGTAGCCTGTAAAATGTCGACGTGCATCGTAACTAGGCTGGTGAGTGAGGAACAGCGCACTATAATCGAGTTTCGAATTCAAAAATTCCGTCCACACACAGAGCACCCTCTTTTTCAGCATGATAATGTCATATCACACGTAAGCGCTGCGACATCTGCAACAATTCGACCGCATGGGTTCACTGACGCCGATCATCCTCCACAGAGTAGTTACTTGGACCCATCCAATTATCATCTGCTTCCAGAACTTAAAGAGTCTATTCGACGGCTTCGCTTTGATAATGATGAAGCACAGGTGAAGTTGTGGCTGCGTCTACGAAGTCAAACAGACTGTACTGACATGGCATCAACAAACCGGTCTCTTGCTGGGAGATACCACTTTGCCGCCAGGGTGAATATGCCGAAAACAGAAATTCAGGTTTCGAATGTTAATGACGTTGGCTTTACTTAAACATGTTTAACATAGTTCACTTAAAATTTTGGGAAGCATTACCAGTCAACACACCATCGTAGCATCGGCTACGTAGCTGAATGAAATAATTGCAAACTTAAGATTGAGTTGTGATACTTGTGCTTTCAGTCTACTTGAATTCTGCTATGACTACGTCGAGCTTCACGTTACGTAATTAGGTGAACCTTCCAGTGAGAAACTCTGCTGAGTATAATTTACCTTCGATAAGTTTTTCGCAATTTCATATTTAACAGTGCAGATGATCCACAGGTCTGCAGAGTATAGTTCCACACTTCCTCCTTAGTGCTCTCAGAACAGTCGTTTAGAAGTGTATGTTCATATAAATACCAAGGAACTAGATTCATAGACCATTTTATGAAATGAATTAACCCGGCAACATCCCATTAAGCGAAACGTAAGCTCGCCGGATAAAAAATTTGGCAACCCGATGCGCACGCACAAATTGATCATCAAGACCTTACATACAGGACAGCGACAGTGAGACGAGCTCAATCGCTGGTGCACTGAAAACACGTGAGCATAAGGAAGTAGCGGTTATTGTAAAGACATAATAGGGCTAGTAGAAATGGAACTCGTGTTTGGCCTTGCCCATTGCCAAAGGGGGTGTGAAGTTGCTGGATTTCTTGGTGTTTCGCGGCAGGCTGTTCAACGTGTCTACGTGCTGTGCTGTGGCCGACGTGGCAACGAAACACGACGTCAGATTCGTTTCACGGCTTGTGAATCAAAATTGCTTCAAAACCCGACAGGAACAGCTGCAGGTAGTGAATGAAGGTCCATCCTTACCTGTTAGCGTTAGAATTGTATGCAATGAACATTTGGAGTCGCTCACCTGGTCAGACGCCATTACTCAGAAAGGCAGGTAACTACGCCAACAGCTAAGTTCAACGGATTGGCAAAGCATGTGTCTGGGTTCCTCAACACTCCCCCACTACATTTCATCTCAACTGAAATAGAAACTCACGTGATTTGAACTCCACAGAAAATATGTGGCCCAAGTTGGAACAGCGGGTAAAATCTTGACGTCTGAACCGCCGCAATTTGGTGGAACTGCGTGATTTATTCGACTTTGATGCGACGTACCTGCACGACATTGTGGATTCACTTCCAAAGCAAATCTAGGTGTTAAATTTCAGGAGCGTAACTTCACGCTTTTAAATGATTACCAACTTTTGTCCGGTGAGCTTACTTTGCTGTAAATAGCACTTTGGAACGCTTATTCGCTGCTTAATAAAAAATATCCCTTACTTCAGAAATCAACCCTAAACACAGTTTTGGAAGAGATTAACTCTTTTTCCAAGCATTAATCCCGACTTGCGGGGTCTGCTGTTATGGTTAACCGGATTTTGCGTGTACCCAACAGTCTGCGTCTAGTGTAATCCATGGAAGGGTACGAACGTGTTTCAAATGTCTGCGAGTCGTGTAACTGAGGCGGCACGTGATGACCAGCCCGGTATTCACCTAGTTGAATGTGGAAAACCGCCTAAAAACCACATCCAGGCTGCCTGGCACACCGGCCCTCGTCGTTAGTCCGCCGGGCGGATTCAATCCGGTGCCGGCTCGCCTATCCGAGTCCAGGAAGCAGGGCGTTAGCGCTCTCGGCTACGCTGGCCGGTTTCTGAAGAGATTAAGTGATATGTATAATTGCGTTGCTCATGAAAGAAAGTGTAATGAGAGTGCAAAACTAATTCACTTCGATTAACGTGGGAATTTAAAAATGTTCCATAATTGAGAATGACTTACGTGAATCCGGATGTCCATTCTAGGTTGTCCATGAGACTCCATGCAGTGTAACCAATTACTGGCACTCCATCAATATTCACGGCTTGCAGGAGAGCTGTTAGATAATCCTGAAATTGATGTTTGGTTTCTTCTTTATACAAGACACGTCAGGAATAGAGTCTAATAAGTGCCAAGAGAATCTTAGCAACAGGACGTTGTGAGGTACTTACCGTGTAATATTGTATCCTATCTGTGTCATTTAGACCACCGGTGTTTCCGATTCCGTTTTCAGTCACAATAATGCGATAGCCGGGATATTCGTTCACAATCCAGTTCAGTAAATTCCGGAAGCCCCAAGAATAAAACTGAAACATATGACAATGTATAATTATGAAATACTAAAAAGGGGAAATTACAAATATTAATTGCTAAACCAAAAATATTGTATTTCATTTTCCTTTCTCGAGGGTTTGCTGTTTATGACATACTTATGATCAAATATTCTTCGTTGAAGCATGTATATTGACCTAGTAAAAAATTAGGTCACTTCAAGAATTCCCGCGCAATATTATTATCTAGATATGGAGCCCACCATTTACAATGTAGGAACAGTTATCAACAGAGAGAAAAGCGATTTAATGGATCACTTTATACGTGGATTGCAACGTACAATAATTGATTGTACAGCTGTGGTAGTGAATTCTTGTTGTAGCGACTGGTGTTGTTGGGTACAGATTAAAAGTACACAGAATACACAAATAGTCAGCCTTACCAACCGTCAAAATTGGTTTTACTCCTCATTTGTAGTAATTTAAATTTGTTAAATTCTTGGACATATGCGCCTCATCACAATGCCACAATAATCCTTGTTGGCAGTTTGTGTACAGCAGTGACCATAGTATTTAAAATCACTTTTTAGGAATAACTTCAAGAACGTAGCAGCACCTTCACTCCAAGCAAAACATTGAAATTTTCGTCGTCAGGACATTTCGATACCTTCTCTTAAGGAAACGATCTCCGACTGAGTGACCGCGTCTTCATTTCATTTTGCACAATTCAAACTATTTTTCATAATTACAAAGTATAACACTAAAAGAGATTTCGTTTTTAGCGCACACATAATACCCTGAATAGGTGGATAATTTAGAATTTTAATATCTGAATTATATTTTCCTTTGTCGTTCAGAGGTTGATGAATTTCTACGTAACTACGCTGTATTTATCTTGTTGCTAAACAACTATACACGCTACTTTTGTCTAATTTAAATGTTAGCTGTCGTTTAAAAAATCTGCTTTCATTAATTAACCCAGTTTTCGTGGTTGTTTCTAACCAAACATAAACTCTACGTTATTAAGCTGCCTTAGTTAGTTCTGGTGTGCAGTGCTGCTCTTGTCACAGACGGCTTCATTGGGGGAAGGCAGTTGAGTGGGAAACAGTGATTTGTGACAGATTCACATGTGAGAATCATCAATAAAAGTAAGTGTTGAAAAGAGCCAGTTGGCTATCTGTACTAAAGTGACGTTTTCATAGGAAGTATAGAAGAGGACAGCACTGCTGTTAGTAGTAGTCACGTGAGAGATGTGGGACAGCAAATATTAGGAACCATATATGGAATCAAGCTTAAGAAAGTGAGTTTTATTCCTATTCCCTTTATTCATCTTTAACTTTTAAATGGATATCATTATCGATCATGTCACAAAGGTCTTCAAGACAAGGCCATATCTTAGCCAGGTGGAAAAGATGTGGGTTTTCTGGGGAAAGACTGAAAAAGAGGATTACTTTGCTGCTGTGGGAAGAGTAGGAAGCTGGCTACCCTATTAATAGTAATGTGGCATAGGTAGTGTTAGCAACAAACCGAACAAATGTAGAAATTAACCTCTTTTGAAGCAAATTTTCGACCAGTACTATTATTTCTTTATTACACAAAATACGAACCGACTTATAAGAGTTTTTACTTGCAAATTGCCACCAAACTACCGATTCTTCTTTGTTTGTTTGTGTGAAATGAAATACGAGCATTTTTCATCTCCCCTGTCACTCTCAAGTTCTATAAATTATCTTGATGCGTTCTTTTACGTATGTAATGGAATGGAATGCCAAGAGTATTCGTTCTGTAGTTCACAGAACACTTATTGAATTAATCGTTTTTTCCATAGGAGAATCCTAAGTTCCAGGAAGCAGTCGCATTTGACAGCATCCTGTTTCCTTGGAGAACACCTCTGGCTAACAGTTAGTAATTATGTTTTTCCAGTTTACCACGTGCAATTTTTGCGAAAGAAGCATTTGGCATCCTGTTAGCAACATAACGGTGGGGAACAAAAATTAAATAAAAAATAAAGCAGAGTTAAAATTTTATTATGTAATAACTTGAGCACAGTGTTCTCAGAAAAAAACTAATAGAGTGATTACAGCTTTATATTAGGTTATCGTTAATGAGAATCGTATCCTAACTAACATTTGTTTGCAAAATGTGACTTGTCACTGAAGTTGGTCGTAATATACTGTGGAAGTTCGTTTATGTGTCCTGAGAGCAACGAAAATTTCAATATAGACTTCAGCCTTAGCTCTGGCTGAAAAATCTGACTTTTTATTCAAATACATACAGAAAATACCGTTAACCTTAGAAATTTCAGTTCTCTTACAGCAATGAGTTTTATTTAACTAAAACCTCTGTGTAAAACAAGCCTCTGTTATTCTGTAGACACCACAAAAGGAGTAAAGATGATTCCTGAAACCGTACGGCAACTGCCGGTTTCCGCACTTAATACGTAGAGTTATGTCATTCTATTATATTTGTTTTGTGTTATTTATATGACCTTGATTTTGGTTTTTGAATTTTGTGGTCTGATTTCTGCGAGCATGATGAAACAGCTTTTTGTCATGAGCGATTTCTCATCACCCTATTACTTCCCGTCACTAATTAGGAAAAGAATTATCACACTACTTAATAGCGTTTTTCTCGTTGAGCTGGAAATGGAACTTTCTCACTTCTTACGTCTCAGAAGTGTGGAAAATACGAATTATTCGCCTCAGACTTTGTTTTTATGAATCTTCCAGTAATATTTTGAAAGTTACGTATCTCAAGCCAGTAAAATTCGTAAGTTACATTTTCTGTTCCACAATGTAAGTTAAAAAACAGAATTCATATTAAATTTGATCTATACAAGCTATTAAATGTGGAGCGTGTGCATTACATGTGAGTAGCTTTTCGAGGTTTAGCACTTTCGCGAACCAACTCCCAGATGTAGTCTCCCATCATGTTTTCGTCATTCTGTCCTTGATATATATGTTCAAAATTCAGTATATCTTCTGGTTGGTAATCCCCTTACTCTTCCGTGTACGCTCCCCTGTTGTCTTTGAATTTGTCTAAACGAGCGCCAAGAATATACCGCCCTTCCACGAAGTTCCGAGTCTGGTTTTATTCCTGGCAGCTTGAACTAATAATTGTAAACAACAGACGTGCATTCGAACAGTCGTCTGTCAGCCGCCAGAGTCAAGTAGGGAACATATGGCGATTTGTTACAAATCGCAGTGGAGCGACATCACTAAATTAAGTGTCTGCAACCACCTCCAGAAAGTTTTGATGAGGGTAAAAGTAGGTGCAAAGTTAGTCCTGCACACCTTTACTTCAGTAAACATAGATATATAGTGAAACACGTATGTAACGTACCAGCGATGGTGAGGCATGATAAAATCTTTGACCAGAGAGCCTTTTATCGTGGTTAGTCTGCGCTTGACCGCGCGAGTGTTGCGAGCAGTACTCTGTCAGTAGTCGTCGGGCAGTACAGTTGCGAGCAGTCTGTCAGTGGGCAGTCTGTGAGCAGTGCAGTATGTCGGTAGTAGCAGTCGAGTGCAGTTGTGTGTGAGGAGTCGGCGGGCGTCGACATGGCACTCTGGTCAAGATTCAGGACGAGGTATATTACTTTTTAAACAAGGTAATGAATCAGCAATGCTCAGCTAATAATGTAAATCAACTGTAACTAATTTATGCAATAATCGCCCCAATAATAATTTTGATTTCAAAGCAATTTTTACAAAAGAACCTTTTAATTGAACCAACGATCTCCTTCCATTTCCTTTATAGAAAAGTTTCAGTTAAATTTCAAAAAAAAAAATATATATATATACATATATATATATATATATATATATATATATATATATATTATTTGCAATGCAGTTCCTCCAAGCTGTGCCCAACAATAAGAGCAGAAATTTGACATGCAGTCATACTGAGGTAAGAAATTAATTCTGATTTTTTTGCACAGGGCCAAAGACCGATATTTCGGTTTAATTGAATTTTCATTGTCACTGAAGTTTCATTAGCACTGAATTATCTTTCATTATTTTTTTGTGGGAGCTTACACCAGAGTCAGATTGCGATTCTCATTTTTTTTATTGTCATTAATTTTAATTGCTAGGGAGGTTACGCCTGGCTCCATTTCTATTAAATATTGTTCTTTTAAATTTCTGTGGGGAGGTTACACTTGGCGACACCCAGTCCAGGATCGTATTTCGTTGAGAATCTTTTGAAAAACAGTCAGATATCTGCTTTTATTTGCTTAAGTATAATTAGGATTTGGCGCTACGCTTTTACTAATTTTGTAACTTTCTTTCCACAGATCAACGGCAATTCGTTGCTCTGTTGTATTTGTGTGTTGCTTTTGCATTGTGCTTATTTATTTTGTGAATAATTTTGACTATTGTAAAAATGCCGCGAAAGACTGTGAATAGTGTATGGCGAGGTATTATGAACGAAATTACCGACTTAAACAACGTGACCGATAGTAATTGTGACACGCAGTGTAATGATGACAATCCTGCGTTCACTGACAATCAGTGCGTTCCAACAATTAATAATGATGTAGACCTTAATGATGAACAAACGAACTCGATTGTGTCATGTGTTGATTTGACGACAATTGATGACGTGGGGAGCACTATTGTAATGAGCGCTGCCCAGCTTAACACAACCGGTTTACTAAATTCACGTGACGAACAGACAAATTTGTCTAATGAAAATGAACAGATTACACAAAGTAGGACGGATTTATCTAATTCCGAAATAGTGACCGACAGTGTACATTCGACTGGCAAACCTTTTTGTAAATCTCAGAATAACCAAATGGTTACAGAAAGCGAGACAATTCCAGATCCACCATCAAACAGCACAGAGAATAGAAATGCTAATTTTGGGTTGGATCTAATTATGGGATTTTTTAAACAATTTAATGAAAAACTAGATAACAATTCCAAACAACTGAAAGAAGATCTCAAACAACAACTTAGTGAACAGGTCAGACAACAGAGTGAAGATTTCAAACAACTTAGGGAACAGAACAGACAGTTAAATGAAAAATTAGACTACAATTCCAGACAGCTTTGTGAACAAATTAGAGCAGTTGCCGCGCAGTGTCATGACACTAAGGAACAGTTGCGCGTGGAAATTGAGGCTTGTTCAAAGAAAAGTAGCGAAGAAATTAGGTCTGTTGCGCAAGAATTAAGGGAAATGCAAACAGCCGCAACAGAAACGCTTAGAGCAGAAATTAGTACAGTCGCTAAACAATGCTCTGAAAAGGCTACACAATTACGCGACGAGTTTAAAACAATGACAGCAGAACTTTCGCGCACAATGGATGAAAAGATAGACGCGAAATTCGAGCAACAGAACTCTCAAATTAACGAACGTCTTAATCACCATATAGAAAACAGTGATACGCGTTTCCGTAAATTTATTCAGGATCAAAACAAAGTAAAACGACAAGTAATGGAAACAATCACTGCTCAAAGACAAGAAGACAAACGTAAAATGTTCGCGAAAGCGAAGACGTATGTAGACAATAATATTACTACAGTGCCCGACAAAATTAATACCATCGAACAGTTGAATGCGGAATTACGTCATGAAATTTCTGATCTTAAATCAAAAACAGATACACACACAGTAAATATTCAAACAGTGACAGACAGATTCGAACAATTAGAACTAACACAGGATTGCGATGTCATCAAAGCTGATGTTAAAAAACTGAGCGAAACTACACGTAAGTTGCAAAAACAGATTAATGCGTCTGATGCTAAAACCGATGATCAGGTTAAAATACTGACTGAAAAATGTGATGAATTGGCCAGTCGTATTGATGTTATCGAAAATACTAATGACAATAAATCAGACGATACTGCACCGGTTTCATTTAACCAAACACCTGAATTTCAAAATTTACAGCAGACTATTAATGAGATCGATTCATCTAATAACACGTTGCGTAGAAAACTGTCAAGTTTACAGCAAGAAGTAACAGAGATGAAAAATATTTCAGTTAATAACACACCACAGCAGACGCCACCTTTCGAACATTTGTCAGACTCACGCAGCGCATATAATTTGGGTAATCTACACAGAGTACGGGACTTTGATTCCGAACAACCACAGTTCAACAGATTCTCTTACAATCCTGAACCTGTTCCATCACACAGAGACGATAGTTTTGATTACAAACAATTTCTGTCAGTGAGAAAGTTTAAAGTGTTTAAAAACGACAGAACACAGATTCACCCGCTAGATTGGATTCAACAATTTAGCTTTGCTCTTCCACCGACTTGGCCCGTTACGCATAAACTTGAATTTATTTGCAGTTTTTTGGAAGGCGAACCGGCAACTCGTATGAGACCGATCGCAAGACAATGCTATTCGGTAGAAGAATTCCAGAATGCATTTCTGTCAGCGTATTGGTCGAAGACGACACAGCGCGGAATTAAAGACCAGTTAATTAGCTTACCAAATCATGAGAACACAAATTTTCCCAGTGTCACGCAATTTTTTGAGCATATGGTCCAACAAAACCAGTACTTAAGTGAACCGTACAGTGAATCTGCACTTATTCAATTATGTATCTCTAAATTACCACGGTCATTAAGAGTGTCACTTTTAACAGGTCAGCAAAAAGAAAATATTTCAGCATTCAGAGATTTGTTACAGCTTTTAGAAGTGCAGCAATCTGATTATTCTTTTGTAAACAAAAACTTTTCGTATAATAACCAAGGTCAACAAACTTACAGTAATTATGATCAGGGACGTAATTTCAATAGGAAAAGTAACAGGCGCTTTAGGAACGACAACTACCAAAACTTTAATAACAGCCAAAATTCTAATTATCAATACCGTCAAAATTTTCAGCAACAGGAACCACACTTTAGTAACAATAGAGGTGTTTCACAACAACAACATCAAAACCAGCCGGTTAGCATACCTAACCAACAATGGAATGCACAAGGTCAACCAGGCTTTAATGTTCCGCCGCGTGCACGTATAGTCCCAGATCCAACAAATAGTAACGCACGGCAGCAAGGAAACAACTACGTACAAAGAAGACAGTATTTCAATTCCTATCGCAATGCACCGCATAGGAATGACTTTCACGTCAGACGTAAAAACAATGAGCATAATTACCAACATACGTTTAATAACAGTCGGTCCTACCAGCAACAAAATGATCAGCAACAGCATATTCTCATGAATGAACCCGACAGTAGGTACCATCCAGAACGTAATACGTCTGGAAGAAGTAATAGAACAGGTATTCTCTTTGTTACACTCGTTAAAAGTTTCTTCATTTATTACTGATATAGGTGATCCGGAATCAATTACTGCTGAGAATTTCGATGAACCAATTTTAATTTCGATAACAGGGTGTGAAATAGATTTCTGAACAAATGGTCTTTCCTGCAAGAGAGTGTCTCTGATATCGTCAAAAGTAATTACATTTTCGTGAACAACATTTTGCGTGTCAAAGGTAGTGCTTGTGTTATTGGAAGATGCGTCCTGTGCAGTATCTAGTCAGATTCTATCTGACGTGTTATTATTATTAGGAGGATTCTGTGGCATTTCTACTATTTGAATAGTAGAAATGCCACAGAATCCTCCTAATAATAATAACACGTCAGATAGAATCTGACTAGATACTGCACAGGACGCATCTTCCAATAACACAAGCACTACCTTTGACACGCAAAATGTTGTTCACGA
This sequence comes from Schistocerca americana, assembly GCF_021461395.2. Lineage (NCBI taxonomy): Eukaryota > Metazoa > Arthropoda > Insecta > Orthoptera > Acrididae > Schistocerca > Schistocerca americana. The sequence continues at coordinate 396,873,750 of NC_060125.1, read as the reverse complement.
AAATGTAATTACTTTTGACGATATCAGAGACACTCTCTTGCAGGAAAGACCATTTGTTCAGAAATCTATTTCACACCCTGTTATCGAAATTAAAATTGGTTCATCGAAATTCTCAGCAGTAATTGATTCCGGATCACCTATATCAGTAATAAATGAAGAAACTTTTAACGAGTGTAACAAAGAGAATACCTATCCGACATTACCTTTAGGCAAAACAAAAGTGAAAGGAGCAGTATCGAGTAAAGGAGTAGACGTTAAATTACAGACGCATTTATCATTTTGTATAGGAGGTCATACTTTCCACTCAAATTTTTGGATTGTTCCTTTATTGACAACAGACGTCATTTTAGGTACTAATTTTCTGATACAACACGACGCAGTTATTGATTTTCAGAATTCTTATTTAATGTTGAAGGATGAAAATATACAATTTGCTATAGAATTTCAGCACTCACTATCTGCGGAAGAACAAACAATTAATCGCACAGAGGTCATTTCCGTATCTCGTAACATGGACTGTAATCCCACATTGTTCACGGATACGTACGTACATAACTATAATACTCCAGACGAAGCTGACTACGATGTAATGCAAATGATTTCTGATAAAGTTAAACAAAGCAGTGCAAATACAGACGACGAACGCATGCAGTTACATAAAATTCTTTTACAGCAAGCTCCAGTTTTCGACAACATTCCTGGTACTATGTCCGGCTTTATGTATGAATTTCAAGTCAAACAGCACGATACATTTAAAGCTAAGCATTATCCCATTCCGTATATCCATAGAGAACAAGTTAAGAAAGAATTGCAGGATATGCTTGACCAAGGAATTATAGAACCAGCAGTTAGTCCGTACATAAACCCGCTACATATTGTTAAGAAAAAAGATGGCTCACTTCGCCTTCTACTTGATTCACGTCACATTAATGACATTATTATTAATGAAACAGATCGACCACAGACTTTAGAGGAACTTTTACAGAAATTTCATGGTACTGCTATTTATTCCACACTAGATTTGAAATCGGGATATTGGCAAATTCAACTTCATCCGAATTGCAGAAAATACACAGCTTTTCTCTGTTTTGGCGACTGTTATCAATTTTGCAAATTACCATTCGGCTTAACTATTTCTTCTGCAGCTTTTATTGGCGGACTGAACACAATACTTTCGACAGAACTTAAAGACAGAATTACAACGTACGTAGACGACATTCTTATTGCAGAAGCTAACTGGTCTGAACACAATATGATTCTTGAACATCTGTTACAAACTTTTCATGCACAAGGACTCACAGTTAACCTTAGTAAATCGCACTTTGGCAAAACTTCTATTAAATTTCTTGGACACGTAATTTCAGCAGAAGGCATTGCACCTGATCCGGAAAAAGTTAAAGCTCTACGTGACATTACTGTTCCTACGACGAAGAAACAATTACGCAGTTTTTTGGGCTTAATTAACTTTTTTCGTAAATTTATTCATCATTCTGCTTTAGACACACCTAGATTATGCCAATTAACAGGTAAAAACACTATTTGGTCTTGGGATAAGCAAGCACATTCTGAGTTCATGAACCTGAAGCATGCTTTGTTGAATGCACCACTTTTATCGCACCCAGATCTTACCAGAAATTTTTCCATTGCCACCGACAGTTCCAATACCGCTTTAGGCGTACACATTTTCCAGGAAATTGAAGAAGATGGCTCTACAGTAATTAAAAACATCGCATTTGCAAGTCGCATTCTGTTACCTGCTGAACGAAATTACTCCGTTACAGAATTGGAAACGTTATGTGTTGTATGGGCTTTCACGAGATTTAGGCACTTTCTTTATGGCAGACATACCACCGTCTACACAGACCACAGAGCGATACAATTTTTACTTTCGGCTAAATTTACTCACGACAGATTAAGTAGATGGAAACTTTATTTGCAGGAATTTAATTTTACAATAGTTCACATTCCCGGCAAACAAAATGTTATAGCAGACGCAATATCGCGTTCTCTCAGCAACAATCAGCAAGACGTAGCAACCAACTTCTGCAAAGCAAATTTCAGTGTCATGTACATTCAGCAAGTTGCATTTGAAAACTTTATTTCATCGTCATTACAGGACATAGCACAAGAACAAAATAAAGACAACGTGTGGAAAGAAATTAAACACCTTTGGCAAGATAGGAATAATGTTACGATTAGAAACCATTACACTGTACGCAATGACATTCTGTTTCGCCGCTCTCATCCTGAGAGCAACAATTGGTTATTATGCATTCCTGACGAACTGGTTAACAAATTAATTTGGTACACTCATTTAAGTTACGCACATTACGGAGCACGAAAATGTTTTCTCATACTGAGACAGAACTGTTATTTTACCAACATGGAGAAACGTATACGACGAGTTTTAGCGTCTTGTAAAATTTGCCAGAAAGCTAAATGTGACACCACTTCACATATTCCTCCTTTATATCCCATTGTACCTGTTAAATTAAGACATATGGCCGCTGTAGACATTTTTGGTCCTATTCCGACAACTAACAGAGGTTTTTGCTACATATTTGTCGCTGTTGAACTCACTTCAAAATTTGTTACCTTCACTCCGTTACGCAAAGCTACTGCTAAAACTGTTTCGAAAGCATTTGTAAAACATTTTCTATTTCATGTAGGGCATGTGATGAAAGTAATTTCTGACAATGGATCACAATTTCGTTCTGCTATATGGACACGTATGTTACGAGCTAGAAACATTTCTCCGATTTATATATCCAAGTACCATGGTTCTTCGAACCCCTGTGAAAGATTAATGAAAGAAATTGGTAAGCTGTGCCGAATATACTGCCACAAAAGACATATTAATTGGGATACACACATACTCTCATTCCAAGATGTAATTAATTCCATTCCAAATGAATCCACTATGCTATCTCCGTCTGTTATACTGAAAAACGTTGAACCACCAAACAAAATTAAAGAATTAGTAAACTTCCCTAAATGTCGTCGCCTACGACACCATGAAATAATTGACATTGCGCTGAACAACATCAAACGTGCCGCAGAGCGCCGGAGAAGACAGCAAAAACAGGTTTGTACACTCCGCGACTTTCACGTTGGACAGAAAATATTAGTACGTACACACTATTTATCCAGCAAACTAAAAGGTAAGTGCAGTAAATTTGAACTTCTATACGCAGGTTCATATCGGATTCGCAGCATCCCTCACCCCAATGTTGTACTCGTCGAAACTTTGAGAACCAGTAAATCGAAAGGCAACCACCATTGGTCAAATATTAAACCCTTTAATGAATGAAGACACTGTATGATTCAACACACTATGATGCCACTTACTAATGCAATTATATTCACATGACTAATTATTGATGATTATCGTATTTTTCTTGGCAAGTGCCCGGCAAGGTAAGGTTAGCAGGTCGCTTTTCTTGTCGTTATATATCAAACTGTGCACATTTTTTTTTCAGAGACACTTACGTATTTTATGACTAATTATGCAATGTTATCTAATGACATGTTAATTTCATTACATTTTTTCTCCATTAAAGGCTTTAATTCTCGCCTCTATTAACTACACTACATACAAGCTGAACACAACGAACATCACATTTTTTGTTTCTTATATATATATACGATTTTTTCATGTTTTGTTCGTATGCATTGTGAAATAGCTAAGATATAACACACACCAGTTGACTTTGACATTTTTATGCCCTATGATATCTCAACATCGTGACTGTTTTACATTTTTTTTTTTTTTTACTGCTGCATTATATTATTCTGTGTACATTTTTGCATCTGAACACTGTCAATGTCTTCACATATTACGTTTTCTGTCATGTTATGCTGTATGGTTAATTATGTCACCATAAACCAGTCATTACTTAGTGGGTATATGATTTAAATGCAAGACATTAATCTTTGTTCATCAATGTCAGAAAGAAATGATGCGTGTAAGAAATAAATTCAACAGAATGGGAATTTCACCTACGGAATAAACGAAAGAAGATGCAATAACTTTATGAGGAAGAGTAAATGGATCAGGATTAACAAGCATTAACAAGAATATACTATACTCATCGTAGAATAGCAGTCTTAACTAATTTTTTCTTTCAGAATACAAGGTGATTGATGCAGGCTGTCAGACAGAACTACACATCTTAGTTCTAGTGATGAAATATGCTAGAGATAAGGAATAGTTGTGTAATGAGTAATGAAGTGATTTTTTGCAGATGATAATGAATGCTGATGAATAATGATGAAGGATATGCTATTATGAATAATGAAGTTTTTCTTTACAGGTGATGATAATAATGAAGTTATGATAATGTGGATGATGAAGTGATGGATGATAAAGTTTTTTTCTTTACAGATGAGGATAATGTTGAAGTTATATTTAGGCTATGTAGTTATTTAAGTATTTGTTGCAGTTTGTTTTGACAGCAGGTGTTATATTGCATAGTAGGATGACGGAAAGTTTTGGAAAGGACAGCTATGGAACACATTTTTATACACATTTCACTACCTGTTAATTCGAAGTTCACTACTTTTCAGCATAGTATGCGTTTCTTCTTTCAGCTCAATAATCCATTTTGTATTTTTTCCAGGAGAAGCTTTTCATGATACATACTAAACCTGTTACTTATTATACCTGTTCTAGTACTTGCATTTTTATTTTTTTATCCATTTGTGTCTATCTTTTATAAATGTGATCACATATACTGTTTTGTTACATAACCTTGCTACAGCTGACTCATGACGAATGACGTTACCTATCCTCATTTGCAGCAATAGGTCAAAGGCAAATATTGTTATGCCTCAGCAATTAATTATCGATCCCAACGCAATGCATTGCTAACAAAAAAATGTATTCCCAGTCCCACATAATGATACCAGTTTAAAAGAGTTCTGAATAATAATGATCAACTCTGAATAGTATGTCACTTCAGTAATGACTTCTTAATGATACAAAAAAAATATATATATATAAAATAATGCTTTGTAACTGGCTAATAACTGCCACTGTTTATTGTAATGAGACTACTTATAATGCCCATGATTATTAATGCTATGACTGTAATTAACTGATTTTTAATAATGACTTCTTAATGATCTGAATAACACTAGATGATGAACAATGTTTTATACTATTCAATACTTGCTGGCCACTGAGTGCCAATAATTAATATAACTAAATGAATTATGACTTTTCATATTTTGCTAACTGGCCACTGAGTGCCAATAATTAATGTCACTAAATGAATTATGTTCTTAATTATGCCATTAATTAGCTCCTGTTTTCAATGATGATTTTTCATGTCCTATAACTGGGCACTGAGTGCCAATAATTAATGTCACTAAATGAATTATGTTATTAATTATGCCATTAATTAGATCTGGTTTTCAATGTTGACTTTTCACGTTTTGGTAAATGGCCAATGAGTGGCAATAATTTGTATCACTCAATGTATTATGTTAATGCTAGGCCAATAATTGACTCTCCTTTTCAATTAAGACTTCTGATGAACATTATTCTGTCATACTAAATATGCTTTGTAACTGGCCAAGGACTGCCATGTTTATTGTAATACGATTACCTATGATGCCAATAATTTAATTTTATGAACATTATTCTGTAATACTACATACTTGGTACAGAAATGTTCAATAACTGGGCTATGAATGCCTCAAACTACTACTGTAATTCTCAATATTATGTGGCTTAATGTCCTTCACCTTATGAGCTAACTACCCTGAATTACTGCAATGTCCATTTGTCCTGTCCATCCTCATGATCATGGAGCACTATATTTGGTTTTTGCACTAATTCTACGTTGGTGTGCCTTGTAAGAGCGTGGTGTTGACACGACATGCTGTCCACCACCGTGAGCGATGAAGACGTTATTATGGTCCCACTGTTTGGTGTACCTAGTGTACTGCCAAAATGAGAACATGGAACATTACTACGACAGTTCAGTGTCTTGGCTACGCTGATAAATTCTGATGGGAAATGAACTTCAAATTGTATCACTTGGTGTTGTACTTCTGTGGGAAGATATGGACTTTCAGAACAGCTGTGTGCAATCTAAAGTGCTACAACCATGATGCAATCCTTCCCTTTCCTATCCTAATAATGAAAATCATTTTTTTGTTAACATCATTTATGTTCATGGCTATACATTTTTTTTTCGATTCGCTGAACTCCAGTGCGAGTACACTTATGTCACTTGTCGACATGATTTTTTTTTTGCCATTATGTTTATTTGTTGTGAAAATGATAAAGACATTTTTTCGATTTGTTCTGAAGTACTGTATATGTGCACTCTTGTCTTTTATATTGTATATACATTTTTATTTTGGTGATATGTTCTGAACTACAGTGCATGTGCACTTATGTTATGTGTTAATATGATTTCTACTGAACTTCAGTGCCTGTGCACTTTTCTCATTTTTCAATATGATTTGTACTCATTCTGTAAACCTTTTGTGATTTCCTGATATGTTCAATACTTCCGTGCGTATGCACTTATGTCATTTGTTACTCATTGTATATACATTTCGTCATTTGCTGATATGTTCTCAACTGCAGTGCATGTGCACTCATGTCACTTGTCAACATGATTTTTTTTGCCACTCTGTTCATTTGTTCTGAAAATGCTACAGCATTTTTTCAGTGCGTGTGCACTCTGTTATCTGTCAAATAATTTGTATATACAGTTTTGTGATTTGCTACTATGTTTTGTACTCACATTTTGTCTTTGTCTGATATATTTTGTACTCGGTGCGTGTGCACCACATTTAATTTATGTACTACGTTTGAATATTCTGTAAATTGTAAAAAAATTGATTAATTAAAAAAAAATTTCTTGCGATGGCAAGTCCAAATGACTCACCATCGCTGCCAAATTTTTGCCCCCCCCAGTGGAGGGTTATGAAACACGTATGTAACGTAGCAGCGATGGTGAGGCATGATAAAATCTTTGACCAGAGAGCCTTTTATCGTGGTTAGTCTGCACTTGACCGCGCGAGTGTTGCGAGCAGTACTCTGTCAGTAGTCGTCGGGCAGTACAGTTGCGAGCAGTCTGTCAGTGGGCAGTCTGTGAGCAGTGCAGTATGTCGGTAGTAGCAGTCGAGTGCAGTTGTGTGTGAGGAGTCGGCGGGCGTCGACATGGCACTCTGGTCAAGATTCAGGACGAGGTATATTACTTTTTAAACAAGGTAATGAATCAGCAATGCTCAGCTAATAATGTAAATCAACTGTAACTAATTTATGCAATAATCGCCCCAATAATAATTTTGATTTCAAAGCAATTTTTACAAAAGAACCTTTTAATTGAACCAACGATCTCCTTCCATTTCCTTTATAGAAAAGTTTCAGTTAAATTTCAAAAAAGAAATATATATATATATATTATTTGCAATGCAGTTCCTCCAAGCTGTGCCCAACAATAAGAGCAGAAATTTGACATGCAGTTATACTGAGGTAAGAAATCAATTCTGATTTTTTTGCACAGGGCCAAAGACCGATATTTCGGTTTAATTGAATTTTCATTGTCACTGAAGTTTCATTAGCATTGAATTATCTTTCATTATTTTTTTTGTGGGAGCTTACACCAGAGTCAGATTGCGATTCTCATTTTTTTTATTGTCATTAATTTTAATTGCTAGGGAGGTTACGGCTGGCTCCATTTCTATTAAATATTGTTCTTTTAAATTTCTGTGGGGAGGTTACAATAGATAAAATAAATGTAATACAGTTAGGGAACCGTCAGTTGAAACATAAAGATGAACAAAAAGTTAATCTTTGCTACATAGTGCTACATAACACTGCCACAGTAATAAACCATTCTTCTCAAACCTTTGTTAGTAAGTCGTCCATATGCCTCAACGGAATGATAACAACGAAAAATTAACAAACATTATGATGTGGTTCTTCAGTTTCTCCAGGCGTATTTTATGACGAAATAAATCTCGGGTGAACAGCCTGGTATGAGTGTGCATAGGACACAATATTTCGGCAATCGACCACGTTGTCATCATCAGGTGCGCTCATGTACTGACCAGCGGTGGGCTGGTGCAAGGTATATATAGGACAATCCCCCTCCCGCTCCTCTCTCAGGCGTTTCCTATGAATCGGTGCGGTCCACGCCCCGAGCGCGGTCCCGGTGCAGTTTCCGTTCTCCCGCCGTCTGGGTACTGTGTCCTGGGTATTCTCGTTCAGGAGAGTCTGCCGGCACCGATCTCGTTAGTCTTCCCTCCCCCGAAGTCAGTACATTCTGGGAAAAATCCTTTTTCTTCTTAATCAGGGTGACTTCGGGTTCCCACGCCTTGCTAACGATGTAACCGCTGTCATGATTCAGTTGTGGCTCCATTACTCTGATCTCTATGGCTTCTTTGATGACACAGTCCCAGTATTTGGAAGCCTGTGTCAGGACTTTGGTTTGGACATAATCCATGCTGTGGATTTCCGACAGGCAATGCTCAGCGATTGCCGACTTACTGGGCTGTTGCAGTCTAGTGTGCCGTTGATGTTCACGGCATCGGTCCTCAGTGGTACGAAATTGACTGGCCTATGTATATACTCCCGCATTGGCAAGGTATCTGATAAACCCCTGATTTACGTAGACTAAGGTTGTCCTTGTCACTACCAAGAAGGTTCTTGGTTTTGCTTGGAGGACGGAAGATTGTTTTTACTTGGTGTTTACGTAAACTGCGTCCAATTTTCCGGCTAAGGCCCCACAAAACGGATTAATAGCCAAGGCCGCCTCCTCCTAAGGTTCATCCTCAGTTTCCACCGGTGCTGCAGGTGTGGGATGTAGAGCCTTCCGAATTTGCCCTTCCTTGTAACCGTTCCTCCGAAACACGGTCTTCAGATGGTTCAGTTCTTGTTGGAGATTGTCCCTGACGGATATGGTGTGAGCTCTGTCTACAAGCGTTTTGAGCACGCCATTCTTTTGTGCCGGGTGGTGGCAGCTATCCGCATGTAGGTAGAAATCAGTGTGCTTCTTCTTCCTATACACGCTGTGGCCCAGCTCATCTTCTAATCAAAACATCTAGGAAAGGCAGCATCCCATCCGTTTCGATCTCCATGGTGAACTTAATATTCTCGTGTCTGAAGCTGATGTGTGAGGAAGTCTACCAGTTTATCTCTTCCATGTGGCCAGATAACGAAGGTATCGTCCACGTATCTAAAGAAACAGATGGGTTTTAGATGTGCTGATTCAAGAGCTTCCTCTTCGAAATGTTCCACGTACATATTTGCGCCAACGGGTGAGAGTGGACTCCCCATGGCTACTCCTTCTGTCTGCTCGTAGTATTCACCGTCAAATAAGAAGTAAGTTGATGTCAGAAGATGTCTGAAAAGGTTGGTGGTCTCTTCGTCAAATTTTTGGTTGGTGAGTTCATAGGATTCTTGTAACGGAACTTTAGTGAATAGAGATACCACGTCGAAGCTCAGATTCCTTAAGCACAAGGTTTTTGATGCGTCCCAGGAAATCTACGGAGTTACGGATATGGTGTGTACATCTCCCAACGTAAGGGCTAAGCAGTTGTTTGAGGTGCTTGGCAAGAAGATACGTTGGGGCATTAATATTGCTGACAATGGGACGTAATGGAATCGATACCTTGTACACCTTCGGCAGTCCGTAAATTCTAGGAGGAACAGCAGCCCTCGGGCGTAGCTTCTTGGTAACCTCGTCAGGGAAGCCAGAATCCTTGAGAAGCGCCAGAGTCTTCCTCTCGACCCTCTTGGTAGGATCGGTGTCAATCTTGCGGTATGCGCTGTCACCCAGTAGGCCTGAGGGAGGAGCGGGAGGGGAATTGTCCTATATATACCTGGCGCCGACCCACCGCCGGTCATTACATCAGCGCCCTTATGATGGCAACGTGGTCGATTGCCAATATTGTGTCGTATGCACACTCATACCAGGCTGCTCACCCAAGATTTATTTCGTAACAAACATTATAATTAGCAAAGAAGTACCTTAAATCTGTGATTACAATAATAAAAATTAACACACATAAACTGCTTGTACGAGTTCGCTGTTAAAATTTACAGCCAGTCTTTCAACAAGTTGTTAGCTAGATGTTGTACTCATGTTGGACTGAACTACCAGCCTAGTTTCAGATTTACTCTGTGACTCTCTTCCAGCTTTTGTCAGACATGCCTGCACTAGTGGAAATGCGGAAAATGGCAACACCAAAACAAAAATTTCAGGTATATGCCATTACGAATAGTACCTGATTCTTTCCGCAGCTGAAAGATCTTAAAACTGCCTACTTATCTCACTCATTTTTCAGTTCTAAATATCTTACTATCCTGATTATGACTGTCAGAAGCTATATAATTCATTCATATTTCATTACAGTAACGCAGTATCAATTTATTCATCAACTTCCCTTTTGTGGTATGTTCCTACTGATTCTGTTGAATTTGAGACATAGCATTCTCGAAACATTTCAATGCAAAGTGAATATTGAGTAATTGGTGAAATCATTGCCTATTAGTAGCTAAGACGAATACGCAACAGTTGGAGGGAACAAACGTTTCCCGTTGACTGTATCCGTGTCCCAATTTATGGCTCAAATGGCTCTGAGCACTATGGGACTTAACTTCTAATGTCATCAGTCCCCTAGAACTTAGAACTACTTAAATCTAACTAACCTAAGGACATCACAGACATCCATGCCCGAGGCAGTATTCGAACCAGCGACCGTAGCGGTCGCGTGGTTCCAGACTGTAGCGCCTAGAACCGCTCGGCCACTCCGGCCGGCGTCCCAATTTACAAACAATGCAGCATTGGGGGATGAGCATGAGAATGATAATTTGGATAAAGTCTGCTCTATTAGTGTCAATGAAGAGGACAGACGAAAGCAAAAAATACGCATTGAGCTTCTTGAGCTAATCTAGTGCTGAAGCTCGCGCATTCGTCAGCCGTGTCGTTTCTGGGAACCGAAACCCTTGAAAACAATTGCTCTCAACGACGCTGAAGGCGTGGAACTTAAAGGCGACACTGATGATATTGAGTGCATTGTTTCAGAGCAGGTAGATGAATTTTTTAGACTAAAATGAGTATTTTGACCCTTCGTGATGAATTAGTGGGTTCATTTGGTTAAAGACTGTAGGCATAGAATCGTATCGTTTACTATCGATAGTCGCCTCTCTGCCGAGCGCAGGGCAACAGTCGTGGCATAGCTTCCGTGGAGCGTGGGCGTAGTGTTGTGTTGACGCCGTGGCTGCAGCACATTTCGTAACAAACATTATAATTACAGGTAATTGAAAATGTTTCCTACACAAGTTTTGCGTTTAATGTCAGTGTTCACGAAGCAGTATCATTGTTTATACACATGGTGATGTTTCTCGGTTTCGTGTGTCGTGTCTGCAGAACAACAGTCAACCGCGTCGCGACGGTTACGGAAAAATAATGTGGATCTGTATGATCCTAATTGCAAGTTCTATGTGAAAGTAACACATATCGTTTTGACTTCCTCAATATCACGAGGGCAGGTACTTTCTCGTTCGCACATCGTACCCGAAATTTTATGGAGTATTCGCGTCGCAGTTCGGTCACGCGTACGCTCGTGTTACTGAATTGTTTAATACTGTTGCAATAACTGTGACAATCGTCGACTGATAAAACATCCGTTGAACAGTGATTATTATGCGTTCTATGCACCGTGTTTCTGCTTTGGATGCCACCAATTAGACAGCAGCCTTGTACTTTACAACGAACATGTATTTTGAGGACTAATATTGATCACGTGCATTGTGGAATGATGTTAATTGCGAACAGTGCTGTGCCATCCTGTGCGAATGTTTAACAGAATACAGTGAATTCTGCCACACCAACTTGGTATTGTTGGTGTAAATGGCTCCTCTCCCTGCTAGACAATAGTTATAACAGAACACATCATAGCAGGCAATGCAGAGAGCAGCAAATCAACTGCCGTGGGAAGGACCAGGTACATGGAATTAGGCACACGGTCGTTAAATATCCAGCCCTGTTCTTGTGTCTAGGAAGTGTTGCATAGTCTCGAGTGCTAATGGCTAACTTTTATAAGTACTGCATATCGACCCCCTTTCCTCCTGGGCGTGTGACATTGCGATGTACGTTTGCAGGACTTGTAATCTTCGGTGATGAGGTGCCGATTTACTCGAAAACGGAAACAATGAATAACGTTTACAAACAGCGTATTTTGGATTGTTGTGTGACGTCAGACAGACTGTGTGCGCTACGGACCAAGGAGTTCAAGTTGCAGCTATTCTAGTTTTCTGTTATGGAGTGCAGTGCAAAGATCCTGTGTTGGAGAGTTATTCTACTAATGCATGCTGCATCATCTGCGACATAGGCAGCACCTATGAGCAACGCGAACGACTACAACCACACCATTGCTGCATTTCACCTACCGGCCAGCAGGTGGCAGTGCTGATCCGCTCACGGCAATGGGCAGTCAAGAACGTAAGGCTTCGCAGGGCTGCGATTTCTGGCGCTAGTGTAACTGACCGGCAATGCAGAATTTCATGCAAATAGTGTTAAATGTTTACAGTGGAAGCAACTTGTAAAACTGACATGATAGTCTGTTAATGGGTACTAGATCACTAGGGAGTCTTTTTAGATTATCTCAAGGAATGCATCTAGTGTTGATATAATACAGTGGAGGCAACTTATCGTATCGGCACTACACTTTGACACTGGTCAGTTAGTGCAGTAAAGTTAAATGTCATTTCCCAGACCTGCTGTAACAGTCCATGCAATATACTAATGTAATGCTTTATCAGCAGGGAATCTTTTGTCTAAATATAAGTGTACTTCTGTGACATTGATCCTTTGCGTGTCTGCTGTGTTTCTTAGCACGAAATACGGCGTTGGAGGGATTGACTTATGGTTTTTTTTTTGTTTAGTGTGCAGGACGGTTAGTGTTATTTAGGCTTTACAACTTTTTTTCTCTTCCCACTTTTCCATTTTCTTGCTTGTGTGATGTAAGTTATTCATTATGTCAGCTAATGAGATCAATTAAGCACAGATGATCAGGAATTTAGGTGGAGATTCGTCAGGTGAAAGTAGTCCTATAGAGAGGAAGGTTCAAGTTAGTAGGACTGAAAATAGAGAGATTCTGGAATGGGAGATTGTAGTTTGTCGGTTGAGATGGGAAGCCCTGGTGCTGTATCGTCACCAATCGTGCCTGCATCCAGACGAGAGGAGTGTAGCAGTAACGTTCACAACAACGTAACGTTCACAACATTAATGAGTATGCTGAAGAAGGGATTCGAGGAAACTAATAGGCAGATTGACCGAACTAATAGGAAGATTGACCTAACTACTAAGCAAATGAAGAATGAACTTTCTGCTGCTATTGACAAAACTAACAGGCAGCTTGACCAAACCAGCGGCCAGAAGAAGCTAGTAAGCAAGTGGAGGATGACAACGATCGACTGAAGGCAACCATAAAGAAAGTGGGGGACGAGTGTAAAAAAAAGATAGATACACGTCTCTATTGGATCAACATGTCTTAGAGCAGGCGAAACTTTTTGACGAGGCTGAAGCTATTCTATTTTCCTTTATCTTATAATTGTATATATGTTTTTCTGTAGTGGGTTGCACTGTAGGTAGGTTTGTAAGCGTTTACGATTTCTTTGTATGTGCTATAATATTACACTTCTTGACATTTGTTCGCGCGTCACGGTATGGCTTTGCGGTAATCAGTCGACCGTGACACTAACCGTGGGACTGGGTATTCCACAACCCCCCCCCCCCCCCAATCACCACCTCCAGAGGGGTTTCATATTTTGTTTGTTTTTTGTAATTCTCTAATAGCATTCTAAAACATTCTTGTGCGCGAATGGAAGCATAGAATATCGTTGACTATCGGTAGTCGCCTTTCTGCCGAGCAACAGTGGACAGTCGTGGCGTAGATTTCGCGGAGTGCGGGCGGAATGTTGTGTTGATGCTGTAGCTACAGCACGTATCTTACAAGTTTGTGTGAGGTAATTGAAAATGTTTGCCACCCAAGTTGTGCGTTTAATTTCAGTGTTCACGAAGCAGTATCAATGTTTATCCACATGGTGATGTTTCTCGGTTTTGTGTGTCGTGTCCGGACAATAACAATGAACCTCGTCGCTACGGTAATGGAAAAATAATGTGGACCGGTATGATCCTAATTGCAAGTTCTAAGTGAAAGAAACATATATCGTTTTGACTGGCTCAATATCACGAGCGCGGATACTTTCTCGTTCGCAAATCGTACCCCAAATTTTATGGAGCATCTGCTTCGCGTTTCGGTCGCACGCACGCTCGTGTTATAAATTATTTAATTGTTTAGTACTGTTGGAAGAACTGAGCCAATCGTCGACTGATAAAACATCCGTTGAACAGTGATTATTTTGCGTTCTTGCACCGTATTTTTGCTTTGGATGCCATCATTTAGGCAGCAACCTTGTACATTACAACGAACGTGTACTTTGAGTACTAATACTGCTCACGTGCATTGTGGAATGTTGTTAACTGTGAACAGTGCAGCCCCACCCTGTGCGAGTGTTTAACAGAATACAGTCATTTCTGCCAGATCAAATTGGTAAGTTTGGTGGAAATGGCTCCTTTCCCTACTAGACAATTGTTATTACAAAACACATCATACCAGGCAATGCACAGAGCAGCAGATTAACTGCCGCAGGAAGGACTAGGTACGTGGGTTTAGGCACACGGTCGGTAAATATCCAGCCCTGTTCCTGCGTCCAGGAAGTGTTGTACAGTATCGGGTGCCAAAGGGTAGCTTTTATAAGTGCTGCATATTTACTCACTTTCCTCCCTGGTGTGTTACAAGACGAATTGACAGTTTTACAAGTTGTGTTCTTATTTTCGCAAATGGCCAAATGTGAAGCGCAGCCACAACCCTAAAATGAAGCTATTTTAAACGGAAGACTCTACGACCTGCTTCCTACAACTCAAGATTACCATTGCTTTCTACTTATTTCACTTGTAAGACTTGCTCGAAGGATAGAAATCGATCAAAAGTATATTATAATTGTCAAATTTTTCAGTTTTACCGCCTATTAACGTCATTGTTCTGTGAACCTCGATATCTGTGTACAGTGTCTCAAGGTTAACAAAATCAAAGTCTTGAGACGCACAAGTCGCTCAGCGAAGCACCATCGTTTGACTAACAACGTCAAAAAGTAAAGTTACGACGTCCGTCATAGGTATTACTCGAAAACATACTGGAACAATATGCACACTTGACTACGGTAAAATATGAGCATACTACGCCACTTTTGGAGAAAGCGTACTGCGGTAGTGTGACAGCAAAAGCCACAGTAGTAACATTATGCAATCATTTCCACGTTCTGTCCATTAGGTTTACTTATCTTACTGAAGCTGTACATTTCATATTCGATGAGGAATACAGTACAAGATGATAGAATAACTTCTCTTTTGGAAAATATGACTCTGTAAGAACTTAATCTGTGACACATATTGCTTCGAAGAAATGTTTCGTGTTTTTTCTTATAACACTTCCTTATTACTCTTCTGAATTTGCTAGTAATAATTATTTGTTACATGGTGTCGTTCCTTCTGTTAAAGTGTTTAATTTAGTTAACTTTAAACTTTCATTTATGCAAATGTAAAATTCTACAAATAAAAAATCATGATTGGTAGTAGAGAGACACATCTATAGCATTTACTGTTCTAGGGAAGTGCTTCTGTTCGCTGAAGACACTTCCATGACATCTTCGTGAAAGAAACTGTGAGCAGTTGGTTATAAAAGAATCGCGAGTATTTACATAGAGAATATAAAAAGCTAGCTGTAACCATATACCAATAAGGTGAAAAATTCCCCAAGGGCCTATGATATTAGAGGAACGCATACACTCTTATGTAAACGGTTATAGTTTCCTTTTCATTAAATGCAACGGAATGATAGTATTACTTACTTCTACAATTGAGAACTCTGATATTTTCCACATCTGCGCGTGTTCCATTTGCCTTATCTCATCCTCTGCAAAATTAGTAGTATCACAGGGAGTGCCATAGTATGACATAAATAAATCTGTGTTTTGAGCTGTCCATTGCGTTTAAATTAGCATGAAATTACATTAGGTTTGGATTATGATTGATGTCGGATAACACCACAGTTGATTCGCTTTCCAAATGTGAAAACTAATCAAGTAGAGAAACTGTATGAGAAGAAGCCTCAGCTCAAGAAGGTAATTTCAGTAACTTACGCCACTACTGACTGCAGTTGTGCCCGAGTCGTGGGCTCTCGAGGGCGAGGTGGCGTTCGCTCCATTCACAACGTAGTACGTTCTGTAGTGATTCAGCCCGAAGAAGTCTGCTGATCCTGCAACAGTTAATCAAGTGTGACACCATCGTTTGGTTTAATATCAAGCTGTTGGAATAAGCAATTATTACGTCAAGACGAAATGTTTTGGTGCACTGATACTGAATATCGATAAATTATTGTAGAGGTCCCACTCTCCTAGGCAGGAAACCCCTGCTGTTTTGCCAGGCACCTGTGTGGTGTCGCTAGACTCCATGAAATACAATTAAATTTTATGTTATTTATTCCTCCGTACACAACTCGTTGCCATATCTTCCTAGCCATATCTTCGGCAGTTGGTGGTTTAGCAAGCCGGCGAAGCATCTGCTGAGCGCAGTGGCTGCTCCAGGCTGCCGTAGTTCAGGCCGGTGACTTCAAGAAGGAGGGTGCCGCTCATGGACCACAGCGTGTCTCACGCGGTGATCTGTTAATACTCCATCCCTTGGTGCTCATTGCTCCGAATCTCCCGTCAGACAGGTCGCAATGTCAGATCCCATGAGATCGTGCTGATTACTGATCCTCGCTCACAGTTCGGTAGGCTGTATGCCCCACGCGAATGGTGGAGCTTTGAACAGTTCGTGCTACAGCCTGGCCACGGAGTTACAAAATTCGGTTAATGGACTGGCCTGATCAGAATCCCGAAGGAAACCAAATGGCGTACCATTTTTATGAGTTAGTCAACCTCTCTCCTGGTCCCAGTGTCCAAAATCAGTACTTTGGTTTCGGCTCGTGAGAATGGTCTGCCATTCCTCTACAGATATTCAAAGGCATCATCAAACACGTCCCCAGCAGAATATAAACTGTGTTGAAAGGGAACGATGGACAGACCCCATTATGCACTAAGTGTCCAGATATTTACGATCAGATCGTTTACATTATATAAGGCATTACAGTTCTGATTAGAAGCAACTTTTTCCTTTGCCTAAATTACCCTTAATGTTAGTATTGTACAATATCCATTTCACTGAACGATTCTCGTTAACTAACATCAGATACTATTAATAAAAGTCTAACTTGATAGTAAACTATAAACTGTCTTCAGTTACATAGTTAAAATTATCCATGGTCACATCTAAATCAAATAAAATTCATCTAAGAGCGTAAAATAAATTTTCAAGTGGTGATCGTCATCTCTAGTGTTATGATATACGAAATTGCTCCGATATCAGCAACATTGCTCGCAGTGTTGTCACATTTACCATCAGAACACGGCCATAGGCAATGTCTAAATTAACTAATTATATGTCAGAAGCAAATATGAAACTGTTCTGGAGGATGAACAGAGAGCTGAAGGGGCTATTTATCTACAGCAAGGAAGATCGTAACGTATGGAACTTGAGATGCAAAGACTAATACGAGGGTCGATCAATAAGTAATGCCGCACATTTTTTCAAACCATTAATGTACATAGACAAATGTACTTGTTGGTGCTTCACATTTGATGTTTGGTCTGATCGCCGGTCAATGGAACGGTTCTGGCAGATGTCAGAGCCGTAGTACACCGTTAAAATGGCGTCTAAATACTACTCACTTGCAAACAGCGGCGTGTTATCGAATTCTTGTGTGCAGAAAAAGAAACCGTGGTGAACATCCATACACGTTTGTGTGCAGTGTATGGCGATGCTGCAGTTGATAATGCTGTTGGGCGATGGGTAAAGACAGATACAATCTCAAAAATGCAGAAACAGAGCTCCACGATCAGTCACGCTCGGGACCTCCTGTCACAGCCACTGCTCCAGACACGCTGAATCGTGCCGACCGGCGCATCAAAACCCGACAGTTGGCTCTACAGTTGTCAGTCAGTATTGGAAATGCGTTTGCAATTATATTGACTCTCGTGTATTAAAAGAGGTGCTCACGTTGAGTTCCACGAATGCTCACAGCGGACCACAAGATTCAAAGAAAGGACATTTCTTATGAATTGTCGGAGCGTTTTGAGAACGATGGAGAGGTCTTTCTCTCATGAATCGTTTCGGGGAATGCAGAAGCGCCACTTTGCGCCGAAAACAAAAAGGCAGGCCATGGAGTGGCTTCATCCTAATTCACCACAATAGAAGAAATTCAAGATAACCCCCTCGGAAAAGTTATTGCGGCGGTCTTTCGGGATTGTGGTGGCGTCATTCTCGTGGATGTGATGCCAAGGGGGTCAATCATCAATTCAGAGGCATACGTGAAGACTCTGAATAAACTCAAGAACCGTTTCCGCTGCGTTCGATTGGACAAGAATCCAGCAGAAATCTTGCTCCAACATGATAATGTAAGCCCACATACAAATCTGAGAACCAGGGGACAAATCGCCATTGGACATCATTGCCTCATCCACCCTACAGTCCAAACCTGGCATCCTTGGACTTCCATCTCTTTCAGCCGCTTAAGGATTCTCTATGGGAAAGGTAATTTGAAGATGACGAGAGTGGCAGTCATGCAGTGAAAACATGGCTACCTACAGGACAAGAGCTTTTACCAGCAAGGAATACATCCTCTTCCACAATGTTGGTGTATGCCCTTCGAACGTGATGGAGACTACATAGAAAAATAGGACACGCACAAGGCATGTTGCGCACAAGGCATGTTGATGTATGTTGTCACCAAATTCTGACTCCTAACAATAAATATGTTCTGAGGAAAACAATGAGGGATATTATTTATTGCACGACCTTCGTAAATATGTTTGAGTGGTCCACACATCATTTGACCTCATTCTTGACAAAAGCGGACATTTTTTTGGGGCGGGGCCAATTCTTCATCTCGGAGTAGCACTTGGAACCTAAGTCCTCGGTTATTTGCTAGATGCATTCCAGTATCTGTCTTCCTGTACAGCTTTTGCCCTCTACAGCTTCCTCTGGTACCAAGGAAGTCACTCCCTGATGTCTTAACAGACATTCTGTAATCCTGTCCCTTCTCCTTGTCATTGTATTCCACACATTCCCTTACTCTTCGATTCTGCACAGAACCTCCTCATTCCTTACCTTATCATTCCACCCAATTTTCAACATTTGCCTGTAGCACCACATCTGAAATGTGTCGATTCTCCACTGTTCCGGTTTTCCGACAGTTCATATTTCAGTACCATACAGTGCAGTGCTCCAGACGCACATTCTCAAAAATTTCTTCCTCAAATCAATGCCGATGGCCTCTCTTGGCCATGAATGTCCTTTTTTCCCAGGGCTATTTGATATCCTCCTTGCTCCGTCCACCATTGTTATTTTGCTGCCTAGGCAGCAGAACTCCTTACCTTCATCTTCTTCGTGACCGTCAGTCCTGATGTTAAGTTTCTCACTTTTCTCATTTCTGCTACTTTTAATTCTTTCGTCTTTCTTCGGTTTACTCTCAATCCACATTCTGTACTCATTAGACTATTAATTCCATTCAGCAGATCTTGTAATTTTTCTTCACTTAAACTCAAGATAGCAACGTCCTCAGCGAATCGTAATATTGATGTCCTTTCACCATGAATTATAAATCCATTCCTGAACCTTTCTCTTATTTCTATCATTGCTTCTTCGAAATTCAGATTGAACAGTGTTCCACCGTTTTTAATTCGAGCGCTTCGTTCTTGGTTGTCCACTCATATTATTCTCTCTTTGCTCTTCTACTTATTGTATATTACCCTCCTTTCCTTGCAGCTTATCGCTATTTTTCTCAAAATTTCGAATATCTTGAACAATTTTAAGTTGTCGAACGCTTTTTCCAGTTTGACAAATCCTATGAACATGTTTTCATTTTTCATTAGTCTTGCTTCCATTATGGTCCACAACGTCAGAATTGCCTATCTGGTGCCTTCGCCCCTTCTAAAGCCAAACTGATCGTCATGTAGCACGTCCTCATTTTCTTTGCCATTCCTCTGTATTTTAGTCTTGTCATCAACTTAGATGCATATGCTGTTAAGCGTTTTGTGCGGTAATTATCGCACCTGTCACCCCCTACAGTCTTCAGAATTATGTGGATGATATTTTTCCGAAAGTCAGATGGTACCCCTGTATGTCCCCAGACTCATACATTCCACAGACCAACGTGAATACACACTTTGTTGCAACTTACCCAAATGATTTTAGAAATTCTGATGGAATTCCAACTCTGCTGTCTTACGTGATCTTAAGTCCTTCGAAGTTCTCTTAAAATCTTATTCCAATAGCGGATCTCCTATCTCTTCAAAATTGACTCCAGACGAATCGTCCCCTCATAGATGCATTCAATGTACTCCCTCCTCGGCATTTAACAGTGGGATTCCAGATGCACTCTTAATGTTAAACTAAACTCTGTCCGAATAGGCATTGAAAGGCCCAACGGTACCGATCGGCCGCCGTGTCATCCTCAGCCCACAGGCTTCACTGGATGCGGATATGGAGGGGCATGTGGTCACCACACCGCTCTTCCCTGTGTCACTTTAGGAGACCGGAGCCGCCACTTCTCAATCAAGTAGCTCTTCAGTTTGCCTCACAAGGGCTGAGTGCAGCCCGCTTGCCAACAGCGTTCGGCAGACCGGATGGTCACCCATGCAAGTGCTAGCCCACCACGACTTGCTTTTTATGTCATCGAAGTTTGTTTTGATTTTCCTCTGTGCTGAGTCAGTCCTTCCGACAACCATTTATTTATCGAGTTCTTCAGACTTTTCATGCAGCCACTTTGTCTTAGCTTCGCTGGACTTCCTATTTATCCCATTCTTCAGCGACTTATATTTCCGGGTTTCTGAATGTCCCTCAACATTTTTATTCTTCCTTCTTTCACGACCTACTGGAGTATTTCTTGTGTTAGCGATGGTTTCTTCTCTGTTACAATCTTTTTACTCACGTTTTCCGTTCCACCTTCTGTGACTGCCCTTTCTAGAGATGTCCACTCTTCTTCAAATGTAATGCGTACTGAGCTATTCCTTATTTCTTTATCTATAGTCTAAGAGAACTTCAAGCGTGTCTCGTCATTTCTGGGCACTACGAATCCAACTTCTATTCATATTGTTTCTTCCTGATTAATATCTTGAATTTCAGTCTGCTCTTCATCACTACACCATTGTGATCTGAGCCTTAAATCCAGTATCTGATTTTGGAATCTCTGTCTGGCCATGATGTAATCTAATTGAAATCTTCCCGTATCACCCGGTCTTATCCAAGAATACCTCCTGCTCTTGTGGTTCTTGAACAGTGTATTCTCTATTACCAGCTGAAACTCGTTACAGAACTTAATTAGTTTTTTCTCTCTCTCATTCCTTGTCCCAAGCCCATGTTCTCCTGTAACCTTTCTTCCCATTCCTTCCCCTACAACTGCATTTCAGTCCCTCATAACTATTACACTTTCATCTCCCTTTACATTCTGCGTTACCGTTTCAATATTCTCATATACTTTCTCTATCTCTTCATCTTCAGCTTTGGACGCCTGAATTTATACCTGAACTATCGTTGTCGGTGTAGTTTCCCTTTGGATTCTGATAAGAACAACCCTATCACTGAAATTTTCACTGTAACACACTCTTCATCCTACCTTCCTATTCATACAGAATCCTACTCCCTTTATATCATTTTCTGCTGCTGTTGATATTAGCCTATACTCATCTGACGAGAAATCCTTTTCTTCTTTCCATTTCACTTTACTGACCGTTACTATATCTAGATTGTGCATTGGAATTTCCCTTTTCATATTTTCTATCTTCCCTACGACATTAATGCATCTGACATTCCACACCTCGACCCGTAGAACGAATGCTTTTCTTGATTATTCTATCTTTTTCTCATGGTAACCTCGCCCTTGGCAGTTCCCTTCCGGAAATCTGAATGGGGGACTATTCCGGAAACATTTGCCAATTGAGAGATCATCATGACCCTTTTTCAATTATAGGCCACGTGTCCTGTGGATACACTTTATGTGTCTTTAATCCTTTGATTTCCATTGCGTTCAGCACCCTCATGCCAATGATCACTGCTGATGCTTCCGCCTTCAGAGGCAAGAGAATGCCCTAAACCTCTGTCTGCTCCTCCACCCTCTTTGACAAGGCCTTTTGCAGAAAGAGGGTGACTTCTTATGCCGGAAGTCTTCGGTCGCCAATACTGATTATTAATCAAAATTTAAGCAGGTGCGGGTTTCGTACTCCGGACCGAGGACGTTTTGATTACTAATCAAACAAGCTACCCCACCAAAACGACGTGTCGTAAGAAAGAGAATTAGCTATTGTTAAAATACCCTCTTGTTTCGCCAAAATTGGACAGTTATGCCTAGAAGAAGACACCGACCTTTCGCGTCGAGAGCCCAAGATATATATTGTTAAGTCCTATTCAGTATCTGAATTACTTGCATAAACCTCCATCCGAAAAGCAAATTGAAAAACAGAGCTTAAAAAGTAAGTCCTTGCGTCTTCTATGATTTATAACAAATTCAGAACTTGCATAAACCTCCATCCGAAAAGCAAATTGAAAAACAGAGCTTAAAAAGTAAGTCCTTGCGTCTTCTATGATTTATAACAAATTCAGAACTTGGCAACCAAAATCTGAAGATTACCCTCACTTAATGAGTGGAATTAGTTATAGATGAAATTGTACTGGACTTGTGCTTGTTTCATCTCAACATACAAGCCTAGCTTTCTCCTCTACGCTATAATCTTTGGCGTGAAGTTATTTGCTGAAATTAAAGTTACTAAAATGAAAATTGCTTCATTAGACTGCCACACACAGATCTGGGAAAAGATATATCATATCCGCACCTCTGATGTATTCTACTTCCTCCTGCGTGAAACTCGGCAACCTCGAACGAGGTCGGCCCTCCTCCTCACTGTTGGCATCTACTCTCTCACGCATCACTGCCGGGTAGTCGCCCTCTTGACTGAAGATGGGATGAGCGTAGAGTCCTGCCTGAAAAATGGAAAATTTTTCCCTTGACAAACAACGTCACTTTTAGAATGTGAATGGTGGAAGGGCTATATAAGAGAAATAAGCTTGAAGACAAAATTATAGAAAGGGCAAAGGAAGTAAATGAAGTTGAGATTGGAGATAAAGTACTGTGAGAAAAACTAGACAGGTCACGAATTTTCTAAATCGAAACAAAGTATCTGATGTCGACATTCCTCAGAATTATTGAGATTCTTCGGAGTCGCAGAAATAACAAAACTATTCTTCTGGTAAGCAAGATACAGGAGACAGATGAAGTGCTTCCAGGCTTCAAGAAGAATGTAATAATTCCCAACTCAAAAAAATACTTGACGGGCGGGTGCGAATATCGAATCATTAATGAACAGTCCAAAACATGTATTTGTACAGGAACAGAGGAACTGGTTGGTGACATGAGGGTAGTTTGCGTTCTGGAAAATGAAGGAGAAAGCTTTTGAGAATGTTGACTTAAATAAGCGCTATTAAATTCAGATGGTAACGGGGATGCAGTACAGGGTGCGAAACGCTATTTCCAACTTGTATAGAACCTTCACCGCAGTCGTATTGAAGGACACTGTCGTTGAGAAGTACACGAGAGTATGTTGCAGCTTATCCCCTGCGTAAATTTAATAAGCAACACTGGAAACCAGAGGGCAGCTGGAAATGGGGTTCATGGAGTTCATGGAGAAGAAACTAAGGCTCTGATGTTTGCCGATGACATTGTAAATCCGTGAGAGATAGCAAAGGACTTGGAAGAGCAGGTGCACGGATTGGATTGTAGATTGAAAAGAGGTCACAAGATGAACAACAACAACACAAAGGAAACCAAATTCTCTCGAATTAATGCAGTGGATGCAGAGAGAATTAGATACGGAAATGTGTCACCAAATTTGCAGAGGCGTTTTGCGTAAGGAATTCCCTTCTGAACGTTTCTTACTAGAGGTTAGCATTGTACGGAATGAAATTTGAACAGCAAGCAATTCAAAAGAGAACAGAATAGTTTTAAAAATGTGGTTCTGTATAAAGATACTTCAGATTAGATCAGAAGATCAAATTACTAATGTTGAGGTACTTAATCGACTTTGGCAAATAAGAAACTTCTGACACAACCTGAATAAAAGAATAGATGGATAGACAGATAGGACACATCCTTTGTTCTCTATAACCATCAGTAGTTTGGCTTTGATGAGAAGTAGAAGCTCAAGAACAGTAGAGGGAGAATAATATGTGAAACTGCCTCAAAAGAATTTAGGTTGCGGCAGTTGTTCAGAAATGAAGAGGTCTGCACGGTATCGGCTAGCGTGAAAAGGTGGATCAATCCAGTTTTCGGTCATCAGACCACAAGAACAAAAGAAAACGATTTAACTGTTACACAAACGATACAACATAGTAGGCGTCATTCATCTTGCAGTGTTTAAAACCAATGAGAGTTACAGTTACATCCTATTCTGAAACAAGATATAAAAGTTCTTTATTGTATTCACCTCAAATTGCTGGTATCTCTCGGCAGCTTCAATGTCTTCTGTCGAATTCGTAAGCGGCTCGCTTCCTTGGATATTCAATGTAATTCCAACACTGCCTGAAATGCGGAAAGAATATTGCCTGGCCGTTTCACATAGTATTTGAATGAATGTACAATAAAAATGATACGACTGTGATGTATTCTTCACAAGATGTATATTGACTAAAGAAATATTCCATTAGCTACAGTAACATCGTTTGACGAACTATTGTGATCACATGATGCACTATCCAAATTGTCCTATTTCTTACATGTTTTTATGATGCTTCTTTGCGTTTTTAGCGGTACATAGACCAGAAATAATATCACAAGATAATGATTAACGAAATTATGCTTATAAAAATAGGTTCCTTGTCCACCAAATGATAAGTTTGCATGATTATTGTAAAGTTTATGCAACCAACGGCTTTATTAATGTGTGTGGGGTTATGAAATGATAAATTCCTTTTTTATGTTGCAATGTGTAGACTGTAAACCTTCATCAATAATTTCACTACAAGCCACTTGCCATGCGTTTTTTTGTCTCATTATTCATAATGTTACTGAACTGTACGATCCTGAATGTGTTCCTCCGCATGTATAAAGCTGATGCTAACGTGAAGGCTAATAAGTGTTCAGATCAAAAAGAGGAATGGATAAGGACAGGGCAAATCTATGAGGGAGTAATGGAAAGGCCAAGATGGTGGCCTGTCTTCTCACAAAGGCCTGAAGCATAAATCGATTTAACAGCTCACTGAATCAAAAGTGATAACTGAATCATAAATTTCATAGTTTAAATTGTTTCAGAAGGTCTTACATCCATCTCAGATTAGGAAATCACATACGTTCCATACATCATTGTTCCAATCATAAACATAATAATGACCTTTCCATATGTGGTTTCACTGAGTAAGATGACGACACAATGTGGTCCATGTCAAAGATAAATAAATTATTTTTCAGTGAGCAGGAGTAAAAGAGCATTCAGGGCATTCCCTAACTCTTGTTTTCGTGGTTTCCGTAGTCACTTCAACTGACAGCTGGAACACTGGTCCTAATTAGTGTTTCCATCCTTGAAGATCTGAGCTAGTATTCAGCCATTAATAATCTAAGGTCGAAAAGAAGCTAAGCTGTATTCGACCTTTATTGACAGCATTTTAATTTCGTCATTGCAGCTACAAGTGTTCGTTTTTGTCACCATACGCGTTTCGCTTTATTGAAATAAAGCATTGTCAATACTCTGTAACGAATGATATTTCAAATTTTACTTCCTTTCTAGATCTAAAACCATTTCGTTACAAGAATGTTGATTTTTACTTACGGTATTTCATGCCTGGTTTTTCTCTTACATCACTAAACGCTGTCTGCCTGCATATTTTTGGGTTTTTCTTCGTTTGGCGCTGTTGAATCTGGCCTACTCCCGTATGGCACAGCAGAACTACACATTTTTAAAAAATTCTAACACAACACAATATAGCACTACTACTGTTTACTTGAGACTTCAGGTGAAATATTTATAGTGTTTTTTGTGTAGTGTTACCAACTATAACACAAGGTTTTCTTCAGCCTAAAATTGTTCTTTTCCAGCAGTTCAGAATTTTCATTTAGTTATTTTACTATGTATTTATTGCATGTGTAAGGAAAACTAAATATTGTTGTAGGAGTTGAAATGTAGCTTTGGGGTCTGTTGGGTGGGATGGGGGGGGGGAGGGGAGAGATGAGAGGCAGAGATGAGTGAACAGTAAGTACAAAATAGTGAGATGGAGAGTGAGTTGAAGGAAAAGGGTGACGAACTGTATGTAAAATGAAAGGGACATGGATCGGGATGGGAGGGGGCAAGGAGAATGATGATATGAGACAGTGAGTTACAGGAAAAGGTATTAAGTTCTTTTTTTCCAATGTGTTGTTTATACAGTGCCTTGTTCCGAATATATATTTCGTCATTGAGTAATTTGTTGTTGTTTGTTAATGCCTTATGTGTGTGAAAGTTGTCTTGGAAGGGGAGGAGATGGAATGTCTGTCTTTATTGAGTTTTATGATGATTATATCTTTTTCTATACAATATGTTGTGTGGTATTCTTTTGTATGGTGGTCTGCAAATGTTGAATGGCTTGTACTGTATTTCCATACACTGATGTGCTCTTACATCTTTTGTCAAATGTTTTGCCAATCACCAGCATGTAGATTCATTACGCAGTCCCTGCAACTGAGCTGATTGATCCTGGTTTATCTTTGTAATTGCCTCGTTTTGATTTTAGTTTAAGGATTGAATTTCTAGTAAGCTGTTTGCTTTGTATGCAATACTATGGCCTAATTTTTGGTTATATTACCTAATATGTATATTTATTTTATGTGTTAGTTTGTTGTATGCAATTTTCTCTAGATTGTGCTGCTTGTATGTGGTTATGTGATTTGTTTGTTTATCATTTGTGTCTTTACTTTAATGCTAATGTTACTTACTAGTTCTTCTTCTTTGTATCTATTTTAGTCATATCTGTTCAATAGAGGCAAGCGCTGTTTGATAGTTAGAAATCCTTAGCGACATTTTATTAAGTCTGTTTAAACTTATATCTTATGCAGCTGTTTTGTGTTTCTGTAAGTGGTTTCAGGTTTCCTTTTTCATTTATTATTGTGTCCCCTGTTGTGGGTTTTCTTTATATGTCAAGGGTGTGGTTGTGATTGCCTTTCTATGGTTGTGTCTAGAAAGTAGATTGTGTTCCTTTTTCTTCTTTTGTTGCCAAGATTATGTTCATGTGTACTGCATTTGTGTAATTGTTGTATTTTGTTTTGGAATTCATCTACCAAGGATATTATGTCATTTATGTTCCTGTACCAGTAGTTGAGGTAGCTTCTACCCATGATCTGTTTTTCTCTGTGATTACTTTCTCTAAGTGGTTAATGAGTATATTGTTTAGTGTTCCTGAAATAGGTGAACACATGGTTAAACCCTGTTTCCTGTATGTAGTATTCCTAACTTAACACAAAATTATTTTGTAACAATAGTGTGGTTGTAACAATTTTATTCTGTTCATGGTATAACTCTTTGTGGGCGTCCACATTTTCTTCAATTAGTATACTGGTTCCCTTTTAATGGGGAGCAAACTTCCTCTGTATGGGACTTTCATAACACTTCTTCTGTTACCTGACTTGTATGTCCTATCGCCTCCTCATTTCCTGTTTTGTATTAATGGGTGAACTGTGATTGCATCTGTTGTCCTTGCAGGTATGTGGGAGCTGCCTCAAAATTTGCTATTTGACAGACAGGAATATTTCCCTAATGGAATGTCCACCGGCATCTCATGTTGTTTGGCTGAGAATTTTTTTATTCAAGTCTCTCTTTATCCTTGTCTAAAAGTTTTCCTATGTTCTCGAGTTTGTTACTAAAATATACTTGAAATTTTTTGTTGTGATTCATTTTAACTTTTTATGTTGGTTTTGGTGACAAACTCCTGTGTGTTTCCTATATATTCTTCTGTTTCTATCAGCATAACAATTCTGCTTTTGTCAGATTTTGCCATAACAACATTTTTTGCTTGCAGTTTCCTTCTTAGACTTTTTTAGTTTTGTGTGTATTGTCTTCTTTTTTAATCTGTGTTGCTATGTTTTTAATTTCTTCTTTTATTAATTCTCATGTTAGTTCTGTGTTGACATTATTGTATTTTGTTCTTCTGTGGTGAGAGTATATTCGGGTTCTATAACGAGAGATTCTTTTTTTATCATTTACTGATGAGCCCACATTGTGTTTTAAACTCTGTTCTGAGAGCTGCTGTCCATTTCTGGTTTATATCTGTCAAATTGTCATCCCTTGGACAGAAATAGTGTATATGTATGTGTTTGTTATCATGTGGTTTTGTATTGTGAAATTTATAGTTGTCTTTTATGGGTTGTTCATACTTGTCTATAGCTCTGCATGTGCAGCAGGCGAATTTTCCCATGATGGTAGCATATATAGTATGGTTTTTTAATATTTCTGCTACCTGAAGATGAATTTTATAAAACTTTTTGTTCACATTTACTCATTGAAATGATTTATTTTCGTGTTTTCGCTGCTTTCGAACTATTTTTGGCCTATACATTTATGTCTTTGGCACAAGTCGAATAAATTTACAATGGCTATAAAAGCGGATGGTTTGAACAGTTTATGCAGATTACGAAGAGTATTCTTGAAATGATAGTGGCCAGCTGAGAATGTTTGACAAGCTACGGTACACCAGATGTAATTTCGCATGTTATGGCTTACGTTTGATACTGGAAGTTTTCAGTTAGCTCGGAATAGCGTTTTTGCCTATTCTAGTGTGCTTAGTATATCATTATTGCTTCATCCATTATGTCCTATTTTGTTTTGAAAGTAGAAAACTTTATCACCTTCCATATTATATGGCTACCAGTTTTGATATTACATTTATTGCTAATCCTATTTATGTCTTTGCTCATTGTTTTCGTCTTTCTTTCTTTTGTTTATCTGCACTGCGCTTTCTTTGCACATTAGAATTTGCAATCCATCTAACAGGTCTTATTCTTTATTTTATTTATGTATTTCTCGGAAGACAACAACACCATCTGCAGATGTTATAACTGAAAGCCTTCTCACATGAATTTTCATTCAACAGCTGATTTTTTTTTTTTTTTTTTTTTTTTTTTAAGTTTCCGATACATGGATTGAACAAGGTTTTCTGTATGATACATATGTCCTTCTGGCGATCGTTTCCTTTTATATTTCGTCACGTTCCTCTTGGAGCCACTTCGCTTTTACTTCCCTGCCCTTCCTGTTGACTTCATTTACAAGTGAATTCTATTTCTGTATTCCTGTGCGAAACAATTTTGTACTTTCTTCTTTTGTTGATGATTGAAGTATTTCTTCAGTTGCCCTAGGGACGCTGCAAACTACGTTACTTTATCTATGTTTGTTCTTGCAATTATTGTGGTTGCTCTATATAGACACATCCATTCCTCTTAAAATGCCTATTGTGGTAGTCATTACCGCAGAACCTATTGCCTTAGGGAACTTCAAATGCATTTTATCATTCCTCACTACTTCAGTATCACACGTGTTTGCGCATTGATTACTCCGAACGAGTTTCCTCTACTTCAGCCTAGTGTACACCATTACAAAATTGTGAGCAGAGACTATTTCTTCTCCTGGATATGCGTCACAGTGCAATATGTGATATCGGAATTTTAGTCTGGCAATCATGTAATCCAACTGGTAACTTGCCGAGTGTACAGGTCCCTTCCTCTGGAGAGTGTTGTAACCTGTATTTACTGTTACCAAGAACTAAAGTAGCCTCTCTTCTCCTTCAAGACCGTATTCTTCCGTACCGCTGTCTATCGTTACATCCTTAATTACAGTGTTTCAAGTCCAAATAATTATGATACTTTTATCGAATTTTAGGTAGAGCATTATTCTTTCAGTATGCTCATACACTTTGTCGCTGCGCTGTTCATAGTAACTCACTCTCTGCCGATCTTCATGTTCATAATGAACCGTAACCACCGCCACACACTTTGTTCCTGCTGCTGATATTACCCAATTTCCACGTAACAAAAGATCCTTAACCTCTCGTTAGTTCACTTAACTGGTTCCCGCTTCTTCTAGGTTGACTTTGAATTTCCGTGTTCAGGTTTCTAGCTTCCTTGTCATATTTAGTCTTCTAACATCACCCGTTCCAAATCGTATAATGTCACCCTTTCGTTGGTTATTCAATCTTTTATCCAAGATCACACTACCTTTTACAGTCCCTTTCTGGAGATGCATAGCCATTAATCCAGTCTCTCGAGTCAATGGAAGCTTCATCGTGAAGCTTCAATCACAAGTCACATTTAGAGAGGATTAAGCATTTTCAGTCCCTGCTGTAGTGGCTTCCATTGCCTTCTCGGGAATCATCCTGATTCTTACACCTCTAAGGACAGTTTCCCACACCAAGTGTGGTAATATAAAATCCTGTCCACTCCTTTGGCATTTATTAGACTGTTGTCATAATGAGTGTGACTTATAACGAAAGTAACTGGGCGCCACTGCAAATGATTCTAATTAATAATGTAAGTAGTGTATGGGGTGTAAACTGGGAACTAAGACTCTTTGATACAGATCGTAGACCCTAGCCCTAGACCTCAGTGATGATACTGTGACCTGTTTTTACCAAAATCTTCATCATTATATACCGTGTAGCTTACTGAGAAAACCCAGTATTTAGTCTGTAATCCACCATATATTACAACAGTGCCTCGTATCAGTTTTTTCTTCGTTTCGTTTTGAACGTCGGACGACCACTTTAATTACTGACAGCTTTATTTATTTAGTCTTTCTCCTTGCCCATTATTGTTTCATTCTCATATATTGCAACCGTCTTCGCTCTCCTGTTCTGCCGGCCGCGGTGGCCGTGCGGTTCTAGGCGCTGCAGTCCGGAACCGCAGGACTGCTACGGTCGCAGGTTCGAATCCTGCCTCGGGCATAGATGTGTGTGATGTCCTTAGGTTAGTTAGGTTTAAGTAGTTCTACGTTCTAGGGGACTGATGACCTAAGATGTTAAGTCCCATAGTGCTCAGAGCCATTTCAACCATCTCCTGTTCTTATAGATTGTGTTCTGGCTATAGTTATGTCCTGTAAAGCTGTGGAAGCCAGAATTTTTAATTTAAAAACCATCCTGTCGTGTATTTCTGACTGATGTATCCCCATTCCTTCCAGATCACTGTGCACCTATCGGCTCGAGCGCATTTTGGTTCTCTTGTTCACAAGAAATAGTATTATTTTCTGTGTTAGCCTCCCATGGCCAATTCTTAGGATGTGTCTGAAGAATATGCTCCTTCTTTCCTGGCGACATCCGAGATCCTCTCTAGTTGATATACAATTCTCCATTCGCTCGTCGTCAGAACTGACTGTCTTCCAGTTTTCGATTTGTCAATATCCTCTTAATAATTTTCCGTTCCATTAGTTCATTAGTTCTAGTTTCGTAAATATTTCAGTCCTTACTAGTTTAAAGGTTTCTGCTGTGTATAAGGCTTCAGGGCCGTTCACTCTCTGGAAGTCTTAGTTTATCACTGATAGAAATATTCTTCTTAATGTAGGTATTCCTTGATAATTGTGTGCTAAGTTAATTTTGTTTGTTCGGGCTCTCATCGATTCCTTTCTATCGACCCAAATTCTATCCATCCTACTAGGTATTTAAATCTTTACAACTTCTAAACATTCCTTCCTCCTATAGTCATACACCTAAGAGATGCCTTGAAGCTTGCCGTATATCGCATCGTCTCGATAGTGATCTGTAGGCCCCCTTTGCCCGCTTGTACCTGTAGTTGCCTGGGTTGATTAACCTTCTCCTCTAACAATTCTAACAATATCACAATATCGTCTGTGAATGCTGGACAATTTACCCGTATTACTTTTCCCTTACACCCCAATCGTATTCCACCAATTCTTCTCGTTTATAGTCGCCTTTCCCTGATCACCCCATCTAATCGACAGTTAAAGAGGAATGTGAGAAGTCCATCTTCCTTTCTGGCTCCGGTTTTATCATTGCGAGCATACGAAAACTTTCCTCTGAACCTAAACTTGGATGTTGTGTTGTTTAAGATTTGTTTCATCAGTTCACCGAATATCCTACCAAAACTCATGTCTTACCATTACTTACTTAGTGTATTCCGAAAAATTTTACTTATTAGGGGCGACCAAATAGTTTCCGTTTGAGGGCGTTGCTGCAGTGCATGTGCAACTTAGACCGACTTCGATGCACGTACACAGTGTATCCCACGAAAACAGCGACATACCTTAGGGACAGGTTCTTCACACAGAAATATATAAAACATGTCTAATGAAAAGGGACTTTAAAAGGCATACCTTAAAAGGGTATGCAGTCTTATTCATCTTCTGTACTATGATATTGACCTTATTTACTGCAAGGCCTTACTTTCCATATTTTATGAGGAAGAAGTGTTAACCAAAACAAGAAGTCTGCTAAACACGCGCTGAACTATGAGCACTTGTTCGTTGTCACCAGTGTGAAATACATCTCTTTTGCTACACAAATGCTCGTATGTCCTAAGGAATCCATTTTAGAGCCCATGCTTTTTTCTTATTTTTGGTCCATACTACCTCCTCCCAAAATATGAAAAGCAATGATCTTGCAATAGAACAGATGTGTTTAATAGCATCGAATACGAACAAGTGCTCGTATCACTTAAGATGATCCCTTTAGATGCCTTTATTGTTTTGGTGTAATGAATCCATAAACGAGAGCTACAGCGTCGTTATTACCATATTCGTCAAAAGAGGGCAAACGTACTGCCATTCCTTTCTTGGCTGTTCAACGAGAAACACCGGAGAATGAAAAATGCTCCAGTGCATATACAACCAAGCTGGGGCAGCACCTCTGTCGAAAGTCATCGCTGTGGATTGGTGCGCCAAGTTCGGCGCTGGTCGTGTTTCGAAACAAGGCGCCGATCGATCTGGCAGGCCAGCTTCATCCATTACAGCCCAAGTGCTAGGAACTGGTCCTTGCCTCTCCCACTGCTACTATCGCACCCCTGGTCCCTCAAAAAAGGCCTTGACAGGTGGACAAGTACTGTCAGATAAGTATTTGGAGCAGGTAGTTACGGACCTCTTCACACAGCAGAATATGGTGTTTTATCAAATGGGTATCCTCATCCCAGTGCATCATTGGTATGATTTCCTTAATTCTAACGGAGATTTTGACCATTTGGCATAAGGATTCTGGATTCGACGGCCTTCGAAACTTTTGACCGCCCCTTAAACCGTAACTACCTTACCCTATCCGTAAACAAAGAGCTAATAAACTATATCTGAGAATTAGTTTATTTAATAACCTGTTACTCCCAAGGGCGTAGCGCTTAAATTCTGTTCATGTCTGACACTTAACAAGTGGTATAACAAAGTAATAAACTTTAATTAAAATTGAAGGGAAATCTAAACCTGTACCAGTCAGGAATCAGATAAAACACCTACCTACATAAACATACTGAGTACAGCTATCAGTGTCATCTTAGGAAGGTCCCCATTTATATAGCTCAATGTAAAATTATTAAACCTGAATTCAGTCAAGCTAAGCGGAATATTTCCACTGGTGGTCTTCTTCGCGGAATCTAGAATCTGCTTGGATACGATGATACAGCAGCTTATCTAGAACTATCTCTGAAATTATTTCTTATGTTCGCATAGCGCTTGTATTCATTGTTGTGCAATGATGAACAGTTCGATGGACTGTCAGTGAGAGTCGTCCAATAAAATAGCGCTTTATATAGGACTGATAAATGAGAAATATTTCTTTATTGGTTTATTTTGCTGGCGTTTAGGTTTCTTCTCAAAAATGTAAACATTTATTGATAGTTTTATTGATATTGAAGTAGATTGTACTTTCTTTATTTATATTAATAATTATTTTCTCTATTGAATTTGACTATGTTTATTTTTTAACTGTTTTTTGTTTGTGAAGGGGCTTTGTGTCTTTCTATTTTAGTTTCAATAATTCGTCCCTATGGTAGTCGTTTCTTTGATTCTTTTATGTAAAATATTTATTTATGACTTTTTATCTCTCTAAGTTTATTAAACAATTGTTGGTTCATTACTTGTTGTTTCTGGCCATATTTATTACTATGATTTGTGTTTGTTCTTATGCTGATCTAAATATACTTAGATATTATTTGGGTATTGATTATTTTCCTCTCAGTTAAATTTTATTGAGTTTCTAAATTAGTTCTTTAATAAACAGTGTTAGAGGCTGAGTTTATTTAAATTCATGTAATTCTAATTTCGTCATTTTTACGATTTTCATTTTAATGAATATGCTGTGTTCTTCTTTTGATGTTCAGTAAATTGGAACAGTAACATGCGATGCCTTGTCTTTACCTACATCCAGAAACGACTTACGACCTACATCACTAAAAAGCACAAGAGTTACATTACACTAAAATGGACACGACATATCTTTGATAGTTGTAGAACTATATTTTGAAACTATTAACATATAAAAGCGCAAACACTGACAATATAATCCATGTTAATAACTTGTTAAGGGGAGCCAGAATGATGAAAATTACAAAATTAACGTTTTCTGCTTATTTTTCATTATAAAGTTATTTGGAGTTTTCTGAATAAAACAAATCAAGTTTCACCCTTCTAAGTGAATTCTAAGTGTGATTTTTATCGCTGCAAATTTGATGCACAGCGTAAACGGTTGTAGTGACTTGGTGTGTCACCTTTGATGGCACTGCTCGCTAGCTGCAAGCAGGGTGACTTTGTGGAATTAGACAGTGTTTGGTTTTCAACTTCGTATGGCTTTATCTCTGTGACAAGTGACTGTTCATATTGGTAAACATAAACGCTATGCCGTGTGTGTTGACATATGGAGATTTCTTTGTGTTATTTAGCTGTTCAATTTTGCGTATTTGCCGCATTTTGCTCGTACCTGTTTTACGTATTTGGTTTGTGGATATCAATATGCCCCGTTTCAGCAATCAATTGCTTAAGAAAAGGCACAATGAGTGGAAGAAGAAATCTTTTGTTGTTTCGAAGGGAGGTGCTGCTCAGACTGCTTCACCAACTACTCGAAATGAATGTGATAGAACTTCTTCCAGCAATAAACTGTGTGACAGCAAAGAAAAATTTGAAAACTATCAAAGTGACAGTAATGATGTGAATGAAATAATTAACGTTTCTTTGCTATCTAATATTTCGAGACATAATGTATTATGCCAAACGTGCTAAGAAAGAGAAATGGAATTGAAAATAACTTCACACATTGATTTGGCATGTAAAATGTTATTGAAGTGTAACAAATGTGCTGCGGAAGTTTCGTTTTCTAATTGTTACAGTATTCCTCGTAGGGGTAATAGTGGAAAGAAGGTGTATGATATAAATGTTAGGCTAGTGTATGGCTTGCGTTGCATTGGCAAGGGTAGTGCTGCAGGGAGAACGTTATGTGGAATTATGAACTTGCCAAAATCACCAACCAAGTTTGGATTTTATAATGAATCCGTGAGATTTTCTGCTGGAGATGTTGCTCAAGCAGCAATGAAGAAAGCAGTTTAAAAAGCGGTGACAGATAATGGAAAATGTGGAGATTTAACTGTTGCTTTAGATGGATCATGGCAACATAGAGGTCATAAATCTCTAAATGGAGTTGTGGCAGCTACCAGTGGACACAGTTGCAAAGTAATTGATGTTGCTATTGTCTTAAAACATTATAGATGTAAGGGCAAAATCAAGGAAGGGCATAGCGAAAGTTGTGAAGCAAATTTTCTTAGCACGAGTGGAGTGATGTAAGTAGAGCGAGCGAAAGCAATTTTTTCCAGATCACAGGAGTGGTATAATGTACGATACACTAACTATCTAGGAGATGGTGATTCTAAAGGGTATAAAGCTGTAGATGAACTCAAACCTTATGGGCATCAAATTCACATTAAGAAACAGGAGTGCATTGGACATGTGCAGAAGTGCATGGGGGCTCACTTGCACAAACTAAAGCAGACATTAGGATCCAAGAAGCTTAGTGATTGTAAGACTCTTGGAGGAAGAGGAAGATTGACAGATGAAGCAATTGATAGATTGCAGAAGTATGATGGGTGTGCAATTAGGGAAAATACAAGAAGCATTGAGCATATAACGAGAGCACAATGGGCATTATTTTTTTCATACTGCATAAAATAATAAGCACCCACAACATGCACTGTGCCCCACAGGTGATGACTCATGGTGTAAGTACCAATCAGGAATGGAATGTGCCTACAAAAGCAGTTTGCCAAATACTGTAATTGATGTAATTAAGTCCATATTAAGAGATTTATCACAGCCAGACTTATTGGAAAAGTGTTTACACAGCAAAACACAAAATCCAAATGAAAGTGTAAATAATTTAATTTGGATTAGGATTCCCAAAAGAGTGTTTGTACGGATAAAATCATTACATTTTGGAGTGTATGACGCAGCGGTAACATATAATGAAGTAAACATTATCAAATGTGAAGTGCTGAAACGTTTAGGTTTCCAACCAGGACACAACACCCTTTCCACAATGCGCCTAATTGATGAAGAGAGACTAAGAGGTGCAGGAAGAAGAGACAGAAGCGTACAACATGCAGCAAAAGGGAAGTAAAGACCAGTGAAAAGGAAACTAACACTGGAAAATGAAGAGGACGCTGATAATCCATCATATGGGGCAGGAATGTATTAAAAAACTTCAGAGGCCATTTCCCATAACTTTAAAATTTTCATTTTTGAGGAACATTTTCTCAAAAACTGCTAACAGCATATCAATGAAATTTATAATTTGTAGAAATTTATATGTGGTTTACTGCTTTTCCTTCACTTTATAACAATTTGTAAAAAAATATTGTATAATTTAAGAGTTATAGAAACAGAAGTTCATAATTTTAGAGAAAAAATAAGCATCTGTTTAAAAAAAAGTGTAAAACAAAAACCAATAAATATTCCTTAACATGGAATTATAACTTTGTAGAGAAATATTCACTGAACATGTAGTCCAAATTTCAGAGCCATATGTTTAATGATTTTAGAAAAAATATTCCTTCTATTTGCTAAAATTAACATGGAGGAGATGGATTGTTCCGGCTCCCGTTAACTTTACGACTGAAGCTTTCGCGAAACGCGGCTCAAAAATGTGTCTATAAGATTTAATATCTTTCTTAATACGTCTGCTTTCCTCCAAGGCCGACGGTCATCCTCCCAAAATTTATCTTTGTCCTTTTTGTCTCTCCATTCACGCTCTCGCTGATAGCAACTCAAAAGACCTGAATATTTTCATTGAAATATGAAGGCAAGACAAAAAGTGCTTCCAAATGAGAACCCAGGTCGTCTAGGGAAAGAAGTTGTGAAAAATAAGTAAAACATTGCACCTCATTGAATCAGGAAGCGTATTTGAAGGTTTTTTTTTGTCAAAACTATTGAAAGGGAGTGCGAGGCAGTGAGCTGTGCGCCACGCGCCGCCTCACCGTTCTGCGCGGCCCTGTACTGCTGGTCGTACAGCCGGTAGACGCGCCCGTGCGCCTTGAGCAGGGTGTGCGCCGCCAGGTAGTCGCCGATGCCAGGCGCAGGCTGCGAGGGCGCCCAGCCTTCGTTCGCGTAGCCCCGCACGAACGCCTCCGGCTCGTTGAAAGTGATCCACCACTTCACCTGCGGGCCCTCGTCAGGTCAAACGGGCACTGAGGACATGAAGCGACGCTAAAGTTCAAAGGCGACCTGCTAGTACTCACCCTGTCGCCGAAATTGTCAAACAGCACCCTGGCGTACTCCACGAAGTAGTCTGCCATCAGGCCGTTGGTCCAGCCGCCAATGTACTGCAGCGCTTGTGGCAGATCCCAGTGGTACATTGTCACCTGCACCAGATGCATATTTGTTAGTGAAAGAGTAACGTGTACAAGCGTAGTGAAGAAATATCTCCCCTGGAATGGAACTTTATCTCATGGACAAATGGAACTTTATCTCATTACCATTAATATTTCCTATCTGTTGAGGAATTATGCAGGTCCCACGCAGCCAATATCATATCACATATGTGTTACATACCAAAACCGAATAGAATAAATATATGTTGTGGTTTTCTTACTGTTCAGTGCAGTCACTAGTATGGTGCAGCTATCCGTGCCATTCTGGTCTGAGCGGGCCCTTTCATCTCTACATATCCTCTGATACCTACATCAACTTGAATCCGCTTACTGTATTCAGACGTTGGACTTTCTCAACATTTTCCATGCTCACACACTTTCTTCCATTCTTCTGATCATTCGGGGATGACACAGCCATTCGATCCTTTCTTTCAGTCAAGTTGTGCCACCTATTCTTTTCCTCATACATTCGATTCAGTACCTCCTCATTTGCTACAGGTATGCATGACACAGCATGCTTACCAAATATGTTCCAAAACGCCGCGCATAAAAACGCGAGTTCCGGTACTCATACGTCCGATCCTATTGGTGATAAAAAGGTAGGGTCAAGTGGTTTCGATAGCCCTTTGGCTAGCGATCATTTTCATGCCGAACAGAAGGATCGTCGTAGTGTCGCTATCCTACATCCCTCAGCAACACTTCCTCCTGCTTAGGCAAATGGAGCAAATGGGCTGGTTCTTTATGCATTTGATTTGGTCTACGATGGGCTTGATAGGGCTTATGGAGGAACCATTAGCTCATGGACAGTTCCACTGAGAGCCCACAAATAAAGGTTTCTTATTATCTTTTGCCGTCATCAGCAGACCAAAACCCAGCCGATGATCCCAGTATGGCTAAGTTATATAGTCCTGACAACCAGTCTCGAACAACATTGAAATATTCTTCAAATCTCTGTATTTTAATTTAATCAAAGTAAATGGTATACTCCTGAACGAATTAATGAGTGAACTAATAAATCAATGAAGCAGTTGCCTAAGTTCATGGGTGGTTGCTCAGAATGCCCCCAAAAATATTTGTTCACCATTTTCTCGCCGTCAGCAACCATTATACTCTTACTAGATACCGCGGTTCAAATGTACCCCATTCGTACAAGTAAAATATGCAAGTAAAAATTAAAAATTAAGTTGGTGTGAGTGACACACCACGATGTAGCAGGGAAAAGAAGGGAACCAATGGAAAAATGCTCCTATCAGAGCACAAAAAAAGCAAATACGCTCAGTTTTAATAAAAGACTTTGAAAAGTGGAGGAACAGCTGCCTCGTTCTACTTCCCTCAGCAGCTTTAAAAATTTTCCCACAGACATTGGCATGGGTAACTACTCACTCTTTTTTTTTTTATTCTGAAAGAGAGGGAGACAGTGGCTATGGGAAAGAGATGGAGAAGAAATAATATTGGACGATAGTAGATAGTGGATGTCTTATTGAAGTTGAAGGACATAGTGGAAGTGGAACATAGTGAGAGAAGCGTGTTAGGAAAAGAGTGAAGGAGATAATGCTACTGGGACAGGAATAAAGAGATGGAGAGAGTGATAGCCAGTGACAATAAGAGTCTCTGATAATGACAACGATGAAGAGAGAGATCGTTACAGTGTGAAGGGGAAGCAGCAGTGGAAAGGAATGAATGAGTAGCAGTAAGAGAGAACAAGAGGGAGACAATGAAAGGGAGAGGAGGCTTCAGTAGTAGAACAGAACGAAGGCGACTTTGCCTGTGACACTGGATACAGACAGCTGGAGAGCCACAAAGAGATAACAACAATGAGTTGCCATGACCAAAGGGGCAGTTGAAAATGGATAGGTATGGGAGGATGTGTCCGTGGTTTAGGGATAGCGTCTTTGATTAATAATCAATGGTCCTTGGTCTCGGGTTCGAAACCCGACGCCGCTTATATTTCGATTAATAATCAGCTTTGGCGACCGAAGACTTCCGGCATATGAACTCACCCTCATTCAGTCAATGGCTTTGTCAAAGAGAGTGGAGGAGCTGACAGAGGTTCAGGACACCCTCTTGTCGTTGGGCTGGGAAACTGCCCCTAGAGGCGGAAGAATCAGCAATGACCAGCGGCATGAGGATGCCGAAGGCAATAGAAACCACTGCATTAATGAAACGTAACATATATCCAAAGAAATGAGCCCGTAATTGACAAAGTGTTCTGATGACCTCTCTATTGGCAAAATTTTCCCGAATAGTCCCCCATTCGGATTTCCGGGATGGGACTCCCTAGGGGTAAATGACGATGAGAAAAATATTAACTATTCAACGATGGGATAGCGTTATACAAGTCGGGGCGTCGAATGTCAGATGCTTGAATGGGGTAGGGAAGCTAGAAAATCTGAAAAGGGAAATAAAAGGCTCAATCTAGATGTAGTAGGCGTCAGTGCGGAGAAATGGAAAAAAGTCAAGGATTTCTGGCCAGATGAATAAAGCGTAATATCAACAGCA
The DNA here is from genome assembly GCF_021461395.2 of Schistocerca americana. NCBI lineage: Eukaryota > Metazoa > Arthropoda > Insecta > Orthoptera > Acrididae > Schistocerca > Schistocerca americana. The sequence goes on along the minus strand of NC_060125.1, from coordinate 396,833,220 downwards.
GCAGGAAATGATGTAACGGGAGTAGGATTTGTTGTAAATAGAAATGTAGGACAAAGAGTGTGTTATAGTGAACAGTTCCGTGATAGTGTTGTCCTCATCATAATCGACAGCAAACCAAGACCGACGACGATAGTTCAGGTATACGTGCCAACGCCGCAAACTAAAGATAAAGAGGTAGGGAAAGTATATGAGGATATTGAAAGGGTATACAGTATATAAAGGGAGGTGAAAATCTAATAGTCATTATGGACTGGAATGCAGCTGTAGGGGAAGGAGAAGAGGAAAAGGTTATAGAAGAATATGGACTTTGGGCAAAGGATGAGGAAGAAGAAAAACTAATTGAGTTCTGTAATAAATTTCAAATATTAATAACAAACACGCTAGAATCACCAAAGGAGGAAATATGCTTGTAAACGACTGGGTAATACAGGAATATTACAATTCGATTACATCATGGTCAGACAGAGATTCCGAAGTCAGATACTGGAATGTAAGGCGTATCAAGGAGCAGCTACAGACTCACCTCGCACTGTAGTAGTCATGAAGCGTGGGCTGAGTTCAAGGAATTAGTCACGAAGAGTCGATGCGCAAAGAAGTGGGATACAGAAGTACAATGGGTAACGAGACACGCTTGAAGTTCTCCACGGCTACAGATACAGCAATAAGGAACAGCCCAGCAGGCAGTACAGTTGAAGAGGAATAGTCATCTCTAAAAAGGGCTATCACCGAAGTTGGAAACAAAAAAAAGGTACAAAGAAGATAACTACGAAGAAACCATAGTTGACTTCAGCTGATCGATGAAAGAAGGTAGTACAAAAATATTTAGGGAAGTTCAGGAAAACAGAAACACAAGTTGCCGAGGAATGTAATAAATAGGAAATGCAGAAAGCTAAGATGAGACTCCTGCATGAAAAATGTGAAGAAATCGAAAAAGAGGGCACTGAAGGTCTCGATGAGGGGAACGAGTTTCCTGATGTGATAGAAGATGAAATAGGAATAGATTTAGAGAAGTAGGGGATCCAGTATTAGAGTAACAATATAAGAGAGCTTTGGAGGTCTCAAGTTCAAATAAGGCAGAAGTGATAGATAACATTCCATTAGAACTTCTAAAATCGCTGGGGAAAGTGACAGCAGAACTATTATTCACGTTGGTGCGTAGAGTGTATGAATCTGGCGACATACCATCTGACTTTTGGAAAAATATCATCCACAGAATTCCGAAGACTGCAAGGGCTGACAGGTGCGAAAGCTGTTGCACAAAATACTTAACAGCTCATGGATCTAATTTGCTGACAAGAATTACATACAAACGGATGGAAAAGAAAATTGAGGATACGCTAGATGACGATCAGTTTGGCCTTAGAAAAGGTAAAGGCATCATAGAGGCAATTCTGACGTTGTGGATCATAATGGAAGAAAGACTAAAGAAAAATCAGGACACTTTCATGGCATTTGTCGAGCTGGGAAAGCGTTCGACAACTTAAAATGGTGCAAGATGTTCGAAATTTTGAGAAAAATAGGGGTAAGCTCTAGGGAGAGACGGGTAATGTACAATTTGTACAAGAGCCAACAGGGAGTACGACCAAGAACGAAGTGCTCCGATTAAAAAGAGGGTAAGAGAGGGGTGTGATATTTCGCCCATAGGTACTAGAAGGAGTTGTTGAAGGCATATACTGTAGAGGAAGACAGAGATTGGAATATATCCACCAAATAGCTGAGGGCGTAGGTTGCAAATGCTACTCTGAGATGAAGAGGTTATCACGGGAGAGGAAATCGTGGCGGGCCGCATCAAACCAGTGAGGAGACTGATGAACCCCCCCCCCCCCCCCCCCCCCCCCCCCAACCTCCAAAAAAAAAAAAGGGAAAACACATAACAGACTTACACCGATGGACAAGACGGCGTAAGCGAGTTACAGTTAGGGCATTTTGTGGGAGTGTGAAATGAGCTAAATGTTGAAAAGAGAGCAAGTGTTTCGCATGCCAACAAATTTGCGAAAATTTTTGAAGCTACTGATGAGGCTACAAAGAGGCAGCTAGTATCCCAGTTTTAGTCAGATTATTTTAATAAACAAGAGTCTAATCACCTTTTTCGTGCTTCGATAGGAGCAATTTTGCTCTGTTTCTTTCAGTCTATGTAATTTTCAGTGTTCTTCTGTAGCTTTACATTTCAAAAGCAGCAGTTCTCCAGTTATTTGAACTGCTTGTCATCCACTTTTCACTTTCGTACAACGCTCCGCTCCATTCTAAAAAGTTAATAACACTTAGATCTACATTTTATCTAAATAAATCTCTCTTGCCACAGAAACACCTTTCATCCCACTGCAATTCTTCCTTTTATACAGTCTTCATTTTCACCATCGCCGATAAATTTTCTTCAGAAATAACAATACTATTCACTAGTTTTAGTGACTCATTTTCTAATCCAATACCCTCAGCATCAGCTGTCTCTGTTCGACTTCATACTATTAACATTGTTTTGCTTATGTTGATACTCATCTAATAACGTCTTCTCGAGACACTTTCTGTTCCGTTCTGATGTTTCTCCTTGTCCTTTGCTTTCCCTCAGAGGGATACAATACAACTGGCCTTTTCTTTCTACACCCTGAATGTTAATTCCCTTTCCAAATTTCCAATTGGTTTCCATTACTGCTTGCTCAATGAATAGTTTGAATAACACCGAGTAGACACAACAACATTGTTTCACTCCCTTCTCAACTAATGATCCGTCTCATGGTCCATCGACTCTTATAACTGCACTCTGGTTTTTGTACAAATATAAATAACTTTTCGCTCACTGTATTTCATCTCTTGTACCTTCATGATTTCAGAGAGCGTAAATACATATACTTAAGCGAAACACAGCATGGTGCAGACAGCAGATACGAATTTGATTGTGTGAAATAAAGATGGAGGGAGCACAAAGGAAAGGAAAGTGATGGAACGATCGATGTCAGTTGCATCGAGACTTTATGCTGATTCAGTAACGCCGAGTGAAAATGAATGCCGGACCACTACTCGAATTCTGCTCCACCACACATTTTCACACGGCGCCGCTGAATCAGCGTAAAGTACCTATGCAGCTAATACCGATGTTTCCTTCCCTTTCCTATCCTTTCTCCCAACCACCTTCAACGCACATAATTTGTATTACAGCTGCTGATTCCGCGATACGAAGATACGGTTCTTTTAGATGACTGATGAAATAAGGGGTAAAAATACTGCGAAACCTTGATTTGTTATGGTGTGATATTGCTACATTATCGCCTGGTTATACGATGGCAGACGTTGTTGTACAAAACACACCTGATGGACAACGTGAGGGTATAGTTCAGAGGCAACCAAAGTGCATCTCGGTAGCCACGTACAGTTCTTACCACAACGTGACAAAGGTGTTGCATCGCTGTGAACGTGCTACATCTCTGTGGTCTTGATACGGCTGAACACGGCCATTAGTTGGTTGGTTGTTGGGGGAAGGAGATCAGACAGCGAGGTTATCGGTCTCATCGGATTAATGAAGGACGGGGAAGGAAGTCGGCCATGCCCTTTCACAGGAACCATCCCGGCATTTGCCTGGAGTGATTTAGGGAAATCAGGGAAAACCTAAATCAGGATGGCCGGTCGCGGGATTGAACCGTCGTCCTCCAGAATGCGAGTCCAGTGTGCTAACCACTGAGCCACCTCGCTCGGTATGGTCGTTAGTAGTCAGAAGTTATTAAACATTTATAATCACTAAATATATTGCTGCACGGAGTGAAACTTACATTCCCTTGCGACACGGACAGTTATCTTCCTGCAATATGCCACCGCCCTCATAGTGCTTTAGATTGCTACTACAGGTCCCTTGCAAGCCCAGGAGAATGTCCCCCTTACCATAAAATTGCGCCCACCGGGCTGCGCACGAATCAAGAAGCATGTTTCAAGGAGCCGTTCACCTGGAAAACGGCGAAGGTGTACTGGTGGAACAGGAGACCTTGTTCTTCCGTCCACGCGACACGCTTCCATTGACCCACGGTCCAGCCTCGATGATCACTTGCAAACTAAAACTGTAACTAACGAGCACGAAGGGGTCGTCATCAGAGTAACACATGTTCAATAATGCTGTGCTACGGAGCGCATGTGTCTACACAAGCAGTGTACTGTGTTGACAGGTCTGCCGCAGATTGCCGCCTCTCCTGACAGCAAACCTCAGACCTCCAACTTCTCTGATGAGGAGTGGACGTCCCACAACTTCTCGTGTCATGGTTTCATCCTCTTTTAACCACTCCCTGTAGCTGCTCATGTCAGTAGCACAAGAGCAGCTGAGCGGCTACGTCATTTCCCAAATTGTTTTCAGGCGTCGGGCTATAGCAAACAGGCCCTTGTGAAAGCATCTGACGTTCGTGGATTCCTCCATTTGTGTCCCGTATCATCCCTGGAATGTTTCCGATTACAAACTTCCCTTACCACATCACTCGCCCTTAACGCCAGCAAGTGAGCTCCAATCTCGCTGTCAGCGTAGGTCATAAAAGTTTTGACTTACTAGTAAGTTTCTAATTTAGTTTATTTATTCTGTTTACTTTTCATATTAAATTACACCCAATTTTGAAAAACATTGAGTTTAAAAGATTGGTTAGAATCAAGTACTTGAAAAAAGTTACTGTAGCACATTTCAGAAAGGAACGTATTATTTACACAAAACCTCATTCTAAAAATACATTGAAGGTCCCAAGTTCGAGTCTAGATCCAGAACACAGTTTTAATTTCACATAAAGTTCCATATCAATGCACATTGCGCTGCAGGGTGAAACTTTCATTCTGGAAACATTCCTCAGGCTGTGCCTAAGACACGACTCCGTAATATCCTTTCGTCTAGAAGTACTAGTTTTGCAAAGTGTCGCAGGAGAGCTTCTGTAAAGTTTGGAAGGAATGCTATGAACTATGGGCGGATATAAAGCTGTCAGAACAAGTCGTGAGCTGTGCTTGGGTATTTCAGTAGATAGAGCACTTAGCCATCAAAGGCAAAGGCCCCGAGTTCGTCTCGCTCAAACAAACTGTTTTAATCTGCCACGAAGTTTAAAACTAAAGACGTATTGGCATTAAATCTCGTCAACCCTTTTTACGATTCCTATAAAATGCTTTCCTACTGATATTATGGAGATGGCTGCTACTTTTCACGCCGACTATTAAACTGTATAGTAGATGTATGAACAACAAGAGAAACCACATCACGAAAGTACCTTCCTGTTTCTTGTTGTGAAGTAAAATGTTGTCCAGCGGTATTAGCATAAAAATAAAAGATTATTTACTAAGTACATACCAATGTATATTTTTCATTGCTTTAGAAAAGCAGAAACTAACATTAATGTTACTAGTGTTCAAACATTGCTCGTTCCATTAATTAGCTAAAGTTAACGACCATCCCGACTTCAGTTTGTCTGCGAACTGAAGAGCGAACGGTATGCCTGGTAGGTTGAATGGCCTTCCCGAAAAGCCGCTGTAAGTGTCTTATAGGATCACGAAGTACTTACTTCACGCGTAAAAGTTTAGTGCAGTTTGCAATAAGTTACACAAATCAGTTCGCGTTCATTTCTTGCGTTGCTTTTATTAATTGCTAATTTATTAATTTTTTACGATGGTAAAAGCTCCTTGAAGCTGTCTGTGCACTACATCTTAGCTGATATGAAAGGTGCAGACGAGTAGAGATAATAAGGACTGGGCTTCTCGTTTCGCAGTTTGCAAAAAATGGTTCAAATGGATCTGAGCACTATGGGACTTAACTTCTGAGGTCATCAGTCCCCTAGAACTTAGAACTACTTAAACCTAACTAACCTAAGGACATCACACACATCCATGCCCGAGGCAGGATTCGAACCTGCGACCGTAGCAGTCGCGCGGCTCCGGACTGAGCGCCTAGAACCGCGAGACCATCGCGGCCGGCGCGGTTTGCAGACGAAGCGTATTAATACACGAACTGTATTAATACACTCAGTTATATGTGCGTTTATAATCTCTTACGAAGCTCATGACGGTTCTACGAGGCGTTGTATTAAAACTATTAACAGCAAAGTATTTTCCATAACATGCATTACCAAGGGGGAAGGGGGTTCTTTCTGTATACTCACACTAAAAAAATGTCAAAAATCGTTAACGTTGAATTATACCTACCACATACCTTTTAGAGAAGGACTCATGCATCAGCAGGATCCAGAACCTGAAAATACCTCTCAGCGCGTTCCTAATAATATTTACGCACTTCCATTAATACGTGCTACTGACCTCCCGAACACCAGAAAAAATAAAAAAAATGCTATTTTCGTTCATTTTTATTGGATTTTCCTCTCTGAATTATAGAGAGATATTGACATGTAAGTAAGGCCCTGTACCTACGTTATTCTTAGGGAAAATTGACATCTGATACGGAGACTTACATTTGGGGTATAGTTTAACTGAAAACATTTATTTAACTCGTAGAGGAATTCAACAAGAAATTTTTTTCAAGTTTCTAAAAGGTAAACTAACTGAGTAGATTACAATATTTTCAAGTGGCCAGCATAGAGTATCCCCGTCCCCCCACACCCCCCTTCCACCATGGGATTGCGAGGATTATTGCTAGTAATAGTGTATGGTGGCTGGGGAGGTTTCCGTGACGGAAACGCATTGTTATGACGGGCTCTAGATATAGTCTACTAGAAGTTCAATAAAAAAAACCAACTGTTGACAGGAACAGACTGTACATTGTAGTACTGGTGACCTCTCGTCCACAGAGTTTCTTCCAGGATTTCATTCTATGAATTATATGTGCTAGTTTTTTTGGGAATGTGGTCCCATGCATTTAACGCCATTTCGTCATTGATATCGCATTTTTGCAGTACTTGTCCAACAGCTGTCATTTAGCTTCCTCATTGCCGGCCGGAGTGGCCGAGCGGTTCTAAGCGCTACAGTCTGGAACAGCGCGACCGCTACGGTCGCAGGTCCGAATCCTGCCTCGGGCATGGATGTGTGTGATGTCCTTAGGTTAGGTAGGTTTAAATAGTTCTAGGGGACTGGTGACCTCAGAAGTTAAGTCCCATAGTGCTCAAAGCCATTTGAACCATTTGTAGCTTCCTCATTTCTGAGGGACAAGGTGAAAACTAGTTTAGCCCAGTGCATTTACAAGTAGAGGCTGCTTTAGTAGCGTATAACAACTGCGCCAACTACTGATATTCAACATGTAACATTATTTTATTGCACTGTAAAGTTCGGGATTTTAGACACGCAATGATCCAAACCTTTTTGCTATGCTCGTGCTAATTTCATCTATATCTCGCCTCTATCAATATCAATGGAGGTTTAATGGTACAAAGTATAAAATTACCGTCAGTGTGATTCATGGCCCTTTCAGAATTCAGAAAGATTGCGAAAATTCGCTGTGACAAGCACCGATATACGGAACAACGTGTTTTGCATCACTGTTAATACAGTAGTCCCTCATTCAATCGCATTCACGGATCAATAAGTGACAAACCAGTGGTGTACACATATTATTTTCTTCGTATACCGTAGATTAAATGTGGAGCAAATTCTACCATTCTGACAAAATGCTTTAGTGGTATTTCGGTTTTCACAAAAATACTGGTAGCCTACTTTCAGAGCACTTGTATCTTCCACATGAATGGAGACACCGCTTGAGGTACATTTTAATCTATACATCCCAACTGAGTGTTTACTTTGAACCCAGGTGTAGCTCTAGGTTCGTGTAGTTGGCGGTGGAGTCTCAGCGGCGCCAAAGTGATAACGGGGCAATAAAAGTCGTTTAGCATTCTCGTTTTCAAGAGATGTAATAAGGTTACATATACGCGGCGGGTTTTTCACCGAGTGTCCGGCACTGCAAAGCAAACAGTGCAAAGCATTTGACGATGGAAGTTCCTGTATTTAGTTCCTGTTGTCTGTACTCCACAGAAGACTATTTGTCGCGTCAATCGGCTGTTACGCACCAGTCACGTGTCTGCCGTCTTGAGCGGTGACGTCTACTCTTCAAAACGTACAGCATTTAATTACTAGTAGGCCTTGATAATAGGGAAAATTAACAACGTGTAGAGGTTTATAAACTCTTTTTGGATGTGTGCATGGTAGATTGGAAGCTACTTTCCATTTAAGAGATAAAGTAAACCGCCACAATATGAGAATATGGGACAATGGGACAAACAAGCCACATACATTATTGAGCTTGAGAGAGTCGGTGTAAAGCTGTATGTGTTTTGCGTCATTTCCGAGACACGATCTACGGTCCATTGTCTTTTTTTCCGTGAAAAGTGTGTGTTTGAATCACACATCTCGATTACTTGGAGATCTGATTTTGCGAGAACAGGCCAAAAAATTCAAATATTAGCAAGATAAAATATCACTGTACTGTCAGCTGGATGTAAGAGCATTCCTTACCACTCTGTTGCCTCAATGACTGATGGGCTGTAAGGGGTGTACAGGCCTCCCATTAAATCATTGGCCTCTAGGATTCCATGATCCCCTGTTACGTGGTTTTTAGCGGTTTTTGAAAGCCTCTAGCAATGCACGAACCGTTGTCACAACTTTGGGTGGTTTTAGAAGTTGCAAACAGTGCAATAACTCCAAATATCTAGCGAAATTTTAGTATGATTTTGACTGTCTTCTGGTAAGGGCAGACAGACCATTTGTTAAAGATAAACGAAAATGTCGTTCCTCAACGTAATTGTGTAAAGTTCCCCATATTTTTATCTGCATGCACGTAAAAGGTGTACCCTTGCGAAAAACGGATGGTCATTTTGAAAATAAGAACCTCGTCGTCTTGTGAAGAAGCCAAATTAACGAATTCCTTACACTTTCATTGACAAAGAAGATATAGTCTAGTGAAATGTAATCGGTCTTCCTGAAACTCTCAATAAAGGTTGGGATTCAACAAATCCAGTGAATATTTTCTTAATTCATGTTTTCGGAAAGTGATTGTCATTTAGTGGTCACAATAGCGTTTGGATAAAGTATTAATAGCTGCTGTTTCACTTACCATGGGTTCGATGCCGTTGTCGAGGAGTTCGTTGATGAGGTTATTGTAGTAGTCGATGCCCGGCTGGTTAATAATGTCCACATCTCCAGTCGGCAAGATGCGAGGCCAGGAGATAGAGAAGCGGTACACGTCCACCTGATTCAGAACAGTTTGAGATAAAGAAATGTTTGAGATAAAGAACGTTCATCACTTGAGCAACAATCAGAGAGGGCCGGACACAACTGTTTCATTGCGAGTTCTTGTCAAGATGGCTATTTTCCCCAAATCCGGGTAAATATCCATAATGTTCTTACACACAACAGTTTTTCACAGATAGTTTTCTATACCACACGAGACCCATTTGGCATCTAATCCACAAAGCTTAATTAGAAAGTACTTTCCAGAACCACTTACCGTAAAAAATTAAGCTACGGTCATTCGGCAGATCGAAGGAGATCCACAGATAGTTAGAGGTTTTCTCCCAGAGTATGGTCCGATGTACAGAGAGTTATATGTTGTCCATAAGGGCCACCTTATATTGTGTAGCCACTACCAAATAATTTCGATTTCGTGGAACGACATTGCATTAAAGTTTGCTCATGGTAAACGTACATTACCGTCTCACGTGCACTGCCAATCACAATAAGGCGATGAAACTGTTCTACATCCTCAGGATTCAAGCTAACCGCTTTCATTGCCAGGCAAAAATGTATATCATGGAAGCTGCTTTCACCTTGGGGACAGTGCTTCGAATTCTGACGGGAGGAGGAGAAATATTTATCACCATTGAGCAGTTGACGGAGGGCGATGTGCTAACTTTCAAATATGGCTAAATTGATTCTCAGTGTCTCGTTGAGCAGAACAGGGGACCAATGAACCCTTATTCCGCACCTTTTTACAAATGACCAGTAATAATTTGTTTATGTGTAGTATTGGACAAGGAATATCGGAAAATGTTTAAAGATGTTTCACCTAATGGTTTTCTGGAAAGTGTTTTTTTCTCTAATTTTGCAGATCCTCAAAATTGTGAGTGTATAGTCACATTTACCAGTACCTATCTGCGCCAGTTCATATCAGCAATGTAATCTGCAATCTGAATTTCTGACTGACAGCAGAGAAAATTCGGTTAAAACTGAACAGATGTGCAAGGCAGTGCAATAAACAGTTAAAGGTCATCCATCCATCGGATGTGAGGCTGCGTATGAGAGAACTGGACTATGTGCCGACACTGTCAGTCTCCCTGTTTCTTCAGTTTGAACTGAAGTTCACAACACCCTGACACAGTACTCATAATCATCATCAGTTATCTGCTATATTAGCAGGTCCTTTGCCTCTCCATTTTCTGCGATCCATTGCTTCCTTCTTAAGGCTGCTGTATGTTGTACCGTCCATCATGTCATCCAGTATCTGGAATCTCTTCCTTCCTCGCTTTCTTTTCCCTTCTACAGAACCTTCTAAAACTGTTTTTATCAGTCCATCATTCTTTCTTAATATATGCCCAATCCAATTTCTTTTTCTTCTCTTTATTACATCTAGTAACTGCCTTTTCTCTCCCACTCTTCTCAGTACCTCTTCATTTTTTACTCTGTCCATCCAACTTATTCCTTCCATCTTCCGCCATGTCCAGATCTCAAAAGCCTCCAGCCTTTCTCTGTCTTTTTTCCTCATAGTCCATGTTTCAGCGCCATATAGAAGAACACTCCATACAAGACATTTTATGAGTCTCTTTCTGAGTTCTCTGTCCATACCGCTGCAGAAGATTCTCCTTTTCTTATAAAATGCCTCTTTTGCCGTTGCTATCCTTGTTTTAATTTCTGTGGTGCACTTCCAGTCGGTGTCTATCCTGCTTCCAAGATACTTAAAATTTTGCACCTGTTCTAGTTTTTCTCCATTCAGCACAATTTTTAGTTCCTTATTTCCTCCTATTGCCAATACTTTTGTTTTATTTGTGTTAATTTTCATTCCATATTTTTTTCCGTTAGTTGCAATGGTGTCCACCAAATCCTGTAAATCTTTTTACCCTGTGGCTAGAAGGACCATGTCATCAGCAAATCTCAAGCACCCTACTCTTCTTCCTCCAATTTGTACTCCTTTGTCATCTAATGAGCATTGGTCAATCATATTTTCCAAGTACAGGTTGAAAAGAGTAGGTGATAAACAGCATCCTTGTCTTACTCCTTTCCCCAGTCTGATCCAGTTCGTACTTTCTCCTCTCACTTTAACTGAAACTTTTTGGTTAAGGTACAATGAGTTTATAAGTCTTCTGGTTTTCCAGTCCACTCTCTTTTCCCTCATAATAGTCGCCAGCTTGTCCCAACCACATTGTCAAATGCCTTTTCTAAATCGATGAAGCACATATATAGGTCTCTTCCTTTTTCAATAAACCTTTCTCCTAAGATTCGTAGGAGCCCTATTGCATCTCTGGTGCCCGTATTCCGTCTAAAGCCAAACTGCTCCTCGCCGAGATTCTCCTCTATTACTTATTCAAGTCTTTTATTAATTATTCTTAACATCACTTTGGCTGCATGTGAAATGAGGCTGATTGTCCTGTGCTCGCTGCATTTCTTGGTTCCTTGTTTTTTCGGCAATGGAATCATTACTGTTGTCAAAAAGTCCTCAGGCCATTCACCACTGTCATATATTTTATTACATAACCTCAATATTTCTCTTATTCCATTGTGGTTCAAGCATTTTAGTATTTCTCCCGGTATTGTATCTGTACCTACTGCTTTGCCATTTTTCATTGCAGCAATAGCAGACTTTACTTCTTCCATTATGATGGTCGGTCCTTTCTCTTCATCACTTACACTGTTGTGTGATTCAAGTTCCAGAGTTTCTGGATTGCTATTTGTGTCATATAGCTCTTTTATATATTCTTCCCATCTCTGGAGGACATCGTCACGATCTTTATACACTACCTCTTCGTCTTTACTCAAAATTTCCATAGTAGCACTTCCTGCTCTGTTTTGTACCCATGTCATAGTCTTTACTCTGTTGTATAGTAAGTCGTATCTTCCTTTCCTGTACAGTTCTTCAATTTCATCACATTCCTCTTTCAGCCATTTTTTCCTAGCCTGCTCTGTTTCTCTTCGCAGTTCGTTATTTAACCTTCGGTATATCTTTCTTGCATCTTTAGTGTTCTTGTTTTTCAATTTTCTTCTCTCCTCCATCTTGGAAATCATTTCTTGTGTGACCCATGGTTTTTTTGACCTTTTCCCTTTTACAAATCCTATATTTTGCTGTCCTGCTTTAATGATTCCTTCTTTCAGCATATTCCAGTACTCGTTGGCATTATCAGGTGCTTCTTTGTCTCGTAATGTGTTTAGAAAGTCCCGAGACAGCATTTCTGTAATTTGTTCTTTGTTGGACCTTATCTTCTCTAGATCCCATTTCTTCACCATTGTCGCCTTTTTCAGTTTTTTCATTCTTATTTCTATTTCTGCCATAAGTAAGTTGTGGTCACTATTAATATCTGCACCTGGTAATGTGTGCACCTTCTTGATTCCATTCCTGTATCTTTCTTCTACCAGTATAAAATCGATTTGGTTTCTATATTTATCCCCTGGTGATTTCCAAGTGTAGAGCCTCCTCTTATGGTTCTTGAACCATCTGTTTGCCACTATCAGCTGCCTTTCCCTGCAGAAGTCAATTAACCATTCACCTCTGTCATTTCTCTTTCCAAGACCATGACTGCCTACTATGTTTCCCTCTTTCCCTTCTCCCACAATGGCGTTCCAGTCTCCCATTACTATTTTGCAGCATTTTTTATTTCCGTCCATTATTCTCTCTATTACATTGTACGTTTCCTCTACAATTTGGTCATCATGTTCTGAAGTTGGCATATACACCTGGACAATCAGTAAATCTTTTTGTGCTCCTTTCAGCCTTACACCAATAACCCGGTCATTTGCATAGTCTACATATTCCACACACTTAGGTGGTACTAGAGGTCGCTAACACTAAGCAAGCGATTCACACGGTTAACAAATAACACCGAAGAAAGAGGAAAACTCCTTATCTTTTTGTGTTCGAAGGAAAGTAAAAAAATGAGCAGTAACTTCATCCTTAGAACTAATAGGTATACATGTGTATGATGTACGTGAACTGGCTATTGTCATACTTAATACTGTTATATTGTTATTTAGTTGCGCTTCACATAGTGAGGCCTCAAAAAAAGTTTGTAAATTTGTGGTAAGGTACTATGGGACCAAGCTGCTGATGTCATCGGCCCCTAGGCCTGGACACCACTTAACCTAACTTAAACTTACGATAAAGACAACATATACAGCAATGCCCGAGAGAGGACTCGAGCCTCCGACGGGGGCAGCTGCGCGAACCTTGAAAAGCGCCTTAGACCACGCGGCTACCCAGCGCGGCCGAGATGTCTCGTTCAGTTACATACGTAATATGACGTTTGGTCTCAGTTTTACTTTAACTGGGGACTACATAAAAATGAACTTCGAAAGTTCACCTACATCTTTACCCCGCAACACTTGCACTTCGCCCGCATCTCGTGGTCGTGCGGTAGCGTTCTCGCTTCCCACACCCGGATTCCCGGGTTCGATTCCCGGCGGGGTCAGGGATTTTCTCTGCCTCGTGATGGCTGGGTGTTGTGTGATGTCCTTAGGTTAGTTAGGTTTAAGTAGTTCTAAGTTCTAGGGGACTGATGACCATAGATGTTAAGTCCCATAGTGCTCAGAGCCATTTGAACCAACTTGCACTTCTTCGTTGTCGCTACCATTTTCCTTTTTTCCTGTCGCCGAATTGAGCACGGGAATAGCAACTGTTATTTTCTCGCAAAATGTATGTGAAAGACAATAAATATTTAGCCTACCCCTTCTTGGAATGAACACAAGAACGTTTAACTGTTAAGCTCTATGTTGTATACAACGTCTGTACCGTCCGATATTGGCACTTCATGACATGGGCAAAGGAACCTCTGCCCAAACTCTTCGCGCTTCCTTCGATATCTCTTTCTCAGCTACTAATCTTCGCTAGTTGTGGTCTTAGACAGGTGAACGGTATTTGAGAATCGGATGTTTCGGGGTTTCTCGTGTACACCCTTTGTGTGTACGTGTGAGGTGGGCAGGGAGGCCTTTGGAAACGGAGACCAAAGTTAGAGTACTGTAAGCAGGTTCAGATGGACTTACGGTGCAATAAGTGTGCTTGCATGAAGAGAGTTGCCGAAGGTAGACTTACGTGGAGAGTTTCATCAAACCAATCTTTAGACTGGAGACCAGGAAGATATCTTTCATATAACTCATACACCAATGGAAAAAACGCAATACCAAAAAACAATTAATACAGGGTAACGAAATTTAGGGAATACATTTGTTTTGGTAACTTGTAGGTATAATAATTAGTATCTCAAGACCACAGGTTAATCTAAGTGCAAGAAAAGCCATTGCCAATGTAAAATGCTCGTACTTCAATAACCGGTAAAACCGGCAGAATGTTGAATGAAAAGGTGTAAAAGTACCATGTATTGAGCTGTACAGATGTCGGATGTAAGTTTGAGGGACGGCGTTCCATGCCTGTTGGACTTGGTAGGTCAATACATGGACAGTTATCGCTGTTTGGGGAAGGTGCTGGAGTTGGTGACAGGTGACGTACCACACATGCTCGACTGGAGACAGATCTGGTGATCAAGTATACAAAGGCAACACGTCGACGCTCTGTAGATCCTGTTGGGTTACGACAGCGGTATTTGGGCGATCATTATTCTGTTGGGAAACCACAATTGAAATGTTGTTCGTGAATGGCAGCACATCAGGTTGAATCAACAGGCTGACGTACAATTTTGCAGTCAGCTTGCGTGAGGTGACTACAAGAGTGCTCCTGCTGTCATATGAAATGGCATCCTAGACATAACTCCAAGTGTAGGTCCTGTGTGTCTAGCTCGCAGACGATTTGGTTGCAGGCCTTCAACTGGGCTCCTTCTAATCAACACACGACCAACACGGTACCAAGACAGAACGAGTTTTCGTCAGGAAACACGACAGACCTCCATACTGCCCTCCAACGAACTACCGTTCGACACCACTGAATACGCAAATGAATGTCATTCACGGACGTGGTTTTGGTTTATTGGAATGCGCACCAGGGGGCGTCTGTCTCAGAGCTGTCCTTAAAGTACCGCTTTGTAACAGATCGTTGTCCAATGAGATACGAACTGCTACTCAGTTTGCTTCTGCAAATGTAGTACGCTGCTCAAGAGGAATACACCGAACACGCTGGTCTCCCCTCTCGATTGTGCCACATGGCTTTCTGGAGCCCGGTCTTATGGCGAACGTACTTGCACTTGATCACCACTGCCACATATCATGCACAGTGGTAACAGTCCCGCCAAGCCTTTCTTTAATATCGCAGAACGAACATCTGACTTCTCCTAGTCCTGCTTCACGATGTCGTTGAAACTCAGTGATGTGTTGATATTGGGGTCTTTGTCTCCTTAAACGTATTCTGGACTAGCGTCAACTCACCAATCACGCACAATCTCAGAGATAACTAATGTTCACTACCGTTAGAATGTGTATTTAAAGCAAAACTTACTTGAATCCTCCTAGTAGTGCTACCGGCACTAAATCTGTATAGACGTCATCTTTCAGATGTAGATTTGTAGATACACGTCTACCACCTTAAGTTTATGTCGCAAAATTCCTTCTTGGTGCTACAAGTTTTTACTTTCAGCTTATATCTTTGGGTTTTTTCCAAGGAATCTCAGTGTGGCATATGCTTTCTCTATAATAACTTTAATGTAGCTCCGAAGACTATTTCTTTATTTTCCATAGTGTTTCTACCGTATAGCGCAGGGTCAAACTTCCCAACCCTTACCAAATTTTATTTTATTAGTTAGCTTCGGTGTCGAATGCCCACACTCTTGAACGTAACCTAAGGGAGTGAACTGTGTAAACTTCGTTGTGCCTGCTATATTTTAACGGCTTGTGTATCGTATTCTTTCAGGTGAAATTTGTGAACCAGCCCAGAAGTCAGTCTGGCCGGTGTACCAGTCCACGACCGTTAATCCGCTGCTTGCATCTGCGTGTCGCTCATATGCCTCTCTCGCAAGCAAGCGCGCTCCTCGTTACATACACGAGCAGGTAAGTTCCTAATTTTTGACGAATCGTGGAATGTCTACTATACAGGGTCTTTTCACCTATTTATATTTAATTATTTCGAAAATAATTTGCTGACTATGTATTCCTGGTCATCATGTGTGCTGGGTATAAATCAGTTACCCAACACTGACTTTCGAAAAATCGTGCTGGACCTGGACTCGAATCTGGATTTCCTTCGTATCGCAAGCGGTCGTCTTAACCTCTTCGGCCACGTTAACCATTTCATCCTGTCTAAGGAACTCATTAGACAGTCTAACGAATGCATGTAGGTATTACGAGCCATATGGAAGTTTGGGGCTGTCCGGGAAGCGTGCACGGATAATTCAGAGTACCAAAACTGAAGAGGATTCATGTCAAATCATGCTCGCCGTTGCAAATTAGAAGCGACTGGATTTGTAGTCCTTCTGGGAGACACTAATGAATTGTCAAACAGAGAATGAGTTTGGAATGAATAGTTTGTAATGACTTAAATAAAATATACAACGACGGCTTCTTGACATCGAATTCATAGAAGCTTTGGAAGTGTGGAACAAACGGAGGCAAGAGCTCCACATTTTACAAAGTGTATTAGAAATATGTGAAGAAAGCAATTCAGAATCACAATACGGATCTGAAGGAGGCCGAAGAAAAGAATCTTGGATCTAACGAAGAACAGAGGTTGCACCACCAAAAAATACCTGGTACATAGTGAACAAACTTAGGCAGTTTGCTTATTCCGTATTTTGTACTTCAGTAAGTGCCACAACGTAAGATAGAATTGGGCTATAGTAACACGAGTGCTGAGAGTCAACTACACAGTAATGTTACAAAATTGTGATGTAAAAGGAATTGAATTATAAGACACTATGTTAGCGTTTTTGCCTTTCACTCCATGTTTTTGTTACAGTAAATATTCTGCAGAATAATCATCTTGAGGTTGAAGCTCTTTTGTCCGTGTTTCGTTTATCTATACACATGCTTTTGTATGGGGTCAGCCTTTAGCAAAACACAATTTTGTTTTTTACTAAAAACATGTATCACTGCAGTTACAGCATCATCAGTGGGCTTTTGTTTTATGCCTGTGAAACATAGAAAATGTTCTTTACCGTTTGTATACATGTAAATGTTGGTTTTAAAAATCGTAATTACAGATTTTTGAAGAACCCAAAAAAATGTCTATCCATACCTTTTTACCATTGGTGTGATTTTCCTGATGTATTATGCTTTTATAGTGACTATTTCCTTTCACAATTTTTTATCTGCAGCTATATACTACATAATGTAGATAAATTATTTAAGCAAAAATTACGATTTGGAAACTGTTACGGCTATGCCTGAAATTAATTACTCGTGTGTGGAAGTGTGTGTGTGTGTGTGTGTGTGTGTGTGTGTGTGTGTATTTACAGTATGTATCACTTACATTTTCTGTTTTTCTTATCTTCTTCACTGTGAAGTTATGTATATTGAGCTGTCACTGTGACTGTTTCACTGTTTACCATCTGTAAAGGCAAGATGGTGAACAATGGAACTATTTAAGGCGTCCTTGGCAGCTGTTTTGAATCTTTCAGAAGTGTATGTGCCCTTGTGTGTATGTATGTGTGTGTGTGTGTGTGTGTGTGTGTGTGAAGAATGGAGAGAGAGAGGGAGGTGGGAGGTTCGAGGATCTTTCGTTGTTATTACTATTATTTTATTATTTTTTTCAGTTTTGTGTGTGCATATATAAGTATGTTTTGGCGGGGAGGGGGGGGGGGCGTACGACAGGTTGGTGTTATCTAGTAATTCTTTGTTGGCATAAAACAGAGTTCCATTGCACAGAGTTGTGTATTCATTTATTACTTATTTTCCTTCAACTATGGTGTTTGATATTTGATAATATTCTTCAATTATTAGTTTTGTGGGGGAGGCTTTTGCAGCATTTGAGAATTTTCAAGTCAGTATCGATGTCTGTTGGGCTATATTTCTTGTCCATAAGGTATTCAGCAAATGTGGAATGACAGCTGTTACTTTTTAATGGTCTTCTGTGTTCTGTGTATCTGGTATCAAAGTTTCAGCATGTCTGTCCTATTTAAACTGATTTGCAGTTCTGACAAGTTAGTTGGTAAATACCAGATGTGTTGTGTTTGTCTGTGATTGTGTTGGTTGTCCTTAGTTTTCTCTGTGTTGAGTTGTCAGTCTTGTGGGATATTGTTCTTTGAGTATATTGCCTATACTGTGGGCTGCTTTGTTGTTGGTGGTGAGAGTAAGCCACTTGTTGTTTTTAACTTTGTTTCAATTTTGTGATTCAGCTTATTCATAGTGCTTCCATCATATCCGTTCTCTACAGCTATTTGTCAGATTGCCTCTAATTCATTGTTATAACTGTTTTCCGTGAGTGGAGATTTGTTCAGTCTGTGTAACATACGAGTATACTGGAAACCAGATAGTTTGTGTGCAATCAGATGATTAGAATGTTAGTGAATGGCTGTGCTAGTCGTGGTCACTTTCCTGAACATGTAGAATTGGTGTTGGTTGTTGTGTCGGTATATTGTGTGGCCAAGGATATCTAACCTTTTGTCTTTTTATGTCTCTATGGTGAATTATATTTAGGGTGGACTTCGTTTAGTGGAGTTGTTGGATGCGACTGGGTGTTTCATCCAGAAGACAAATATAAAAAGCCATAGTTGAAGGAAAAGAAGCAATCAATGAATACACAGCCGTGTGCAATGGAACTCTGTTCTCTGCACTCAGAGAATTGTTATATAACACCAACTTATAGAACCCCTCCTCCCTACCACCGCCACCACCACACACATACACATAAAGACATATACACACACAAAGCTAAAAAAATAAACAAACAAAATAATAATAATAATAATGAAAAATCCTCAAACCCACTCCCTCTCTCTCTGTCTCTCTTTCTCTCTCTCCATTTCTCTCTCTCTCTCTCTCTCTCTCTCTCTCTCTCTCGCACACACACACACACACACACACACACACACACACACACACACACACACACACACACATTCACACAAGGGCACATACACCTCTGAAAGATTCAAAACAATTGCCAGGAACACCTTCAACTGTTCCGCTGTCCCCCACCTTGTTGTCACACCTTCAACTCTTCTTGCTCCACCATCTTGTTAATACAGCTGGTAAACAGTGAAACAGTCACAGTGACAGTTCAATATACAGAACTTCACAGTGAAGAAGATGAGGAAACAAGAAAACGTAAGTGAAACATAATGTAAATAGATACACACAAACACACACACACAGAAGTAATTAATTTCAGGCTTAGCCATGACAGTTCATTAATTGTAATTTTTGCTTAGATAATTTGTCTACATCAAGTTGTATATGGTTGCAGATGACAAACTGTAAAAGAGAACAGTCACTATAAAAACGTAATACATTAGGAAGACCACACCAATGGTAAAAAGGTATGAATGCATAATTTTTTGTGTTCTTGAAAAATCTGTAATAACGATTTTCAAAACTAATGTTTACATGTACAAAAACAGTGAAGAACATTCTTTACGTTTGTCAGCCATAAAATAAAAGCCCACTGATGATTCTGAAACTGCAGTGAAACGTGTTTGGGATAAAAAACAAAACTGTATTTTGCTAAAGGCTGACCTCATCCAAAAGCATATGTATCCTGTAGAATGTTTTAGCATCTTTGTTCATCTACGAAATTACACTGAACCATATTAGAAATCCTTCCAGAAAATACTGGCAGATTGTTTCCATTGTGATTGTTGTGTGGAAGCTTACTCTGAAAGTATCACAAAGGATCTGAATAAACAAATGATCTTTTTTGGAGTCAGCTTTCAGATACCTTTACAATGTGCTTCACGCATGTACATACAGTGTCTTTTGCTGTATTGGATATAGTAAATGGGTGTACACTGTCGTCAGTATTCATGTTCCTTTCAGGTTGATTTACAATCTAGCAAAGCAGCATCTGTGGGCTGTTGTTCTTCTTCAGATTTCTTTGTCTCATGTGTTTGTGTGTTAGTTTATCTATGTATACATTTTCAAAAATCAAACTTATTTATCATATACAGATTTTCACTCTTGTTAAAGAGATATGGCCATATAGCTCACTCTTACGAAACCACTTGCTGAGCTGCATTTGGTAGCATATGTTCTGCTTCCACATATCATGACAGAATAAAATCGCAACACCAGGAAAGAGTTGTGCGACATGAACGAAAGTTTCTAGGAGTGTTCCTACATCTGAAAGATGCTGTCTGTTCAAATGTCGCACTAGTCGCATAACAGTGGCGCTAGTAGTGCCACAATGAGAATAGGAATCACGTTTGCTTTAAATGCACGCTGTAACAATCGTGAGTGTTTGTTACCTTTGAGATTGGATTTGCAGAACTGATGTCAGTCAAGATTGTCATTAAGGTGACAAAGACACCATTGTCAGTACCTCGTTGTGTTTGAATGGTGTCGTGTACTAGGGCTGCGAGAAGCTGAACATTCCAACTGCAATACTGAAGAAAGACTTGGCAGCAAAGTGCGCACTGTACATGATTGGTGGCAGCGGTGGTCACGGGGATGTACGGTCGCAAGAAGACAGGGCTCCGTACGGCCACGTGGCACTGCCGAGAGGGAAGAGCAACGTGTTCAGCGTTTGCCTTAAGCGTGTCGCACTGCATATTCAGCAGCAATCTGGGCAGCAGGTGGCACTACAGTGAAACAACGAACTGTTACAAATAGGTTACTCCGAGGACAGCTGCGAGCCAGACGCCCTGTAGCGTGCAATCCACTTAACCCAAACCGCCGCCATTTGCTACTTCAGTGGTGTCGAGTGAGAGGTCACTGGAGGGCTGGGTGGAGCTCTGTTGTGTTTTCTGATGAAAGCTGGTTCTGTCTCGATGTCAGCTGATGGCAGTGTGTTGTTTACAAGGAGACCAGTTGAGGGCCTGTGACCAACGAATCAGCGTGCCAGACACACTGAACCTACAACTGCAGTTATCGTCTGGGATGCGATTTCGTATGACAGCAGCAGCATTCTCGTGGCATTCCAAAGCCCACTCAATGCAAATGTATACGTCAGTCTGTTAATTCTGCCGGTTATGAAGCCATCCCTGAATGGCATTCTAGGGGGTACTTTCCATCTGGATAACGGTCGTCCACATGTCACTGTTGTAACCTACCATGATCTACAGAGTGTTGACATGTATTCATGGCCTACTCGACCACCAGATCTGTCTCCAATCGAGCAAATATAGATTATCATCGGACGCCAAATCCAGCACCATTCACAAACAGCATTAACCGTCCTTGTACTGACCGACCAAGTGCTACAGGCAGGGAACTCTGTCCCACAAACCTAACTCCTCCACCTGTGCCATACAATGCATGCACGTTTGCATGTTTGCATTCTACGTTCTGACGCTTACACCGACTTTTTATGCCTCAATATTTCTCATTTGTAATGGCTTATCTCGTGCTTACATAAGCCTGTCATCTTGCAATTTTAATCACTTAAATATGTAGCCTAGACAAATTTATTCCCGAAATTTCATCACTCTGTCACTCTGTCAGTGTATAGGTTTCCTACTTTCCTTTCTTGCAACGTAATTGTAATTGTCATGTGCGCTGTATTAATTCATGCAATCGGTAGCGTTCTCGCTTCCCACGCCCGGGTTCCCGGGTTCGATTCCCGGCGGGGTCAGGGATTTTCTCTGCCTCGTGATGACTGGGTGTTGTGTGCTGTCCTTAGGTTAGTTAGGTTTAAGTAGTTCTAAGTTCTAGGGGACTGATGACCTAAGAAGTTGAGTCCCATAGTGCTCAGAGCCATTTCAACCATTTTAGAATTTGCAATAGCGAATTATTTTCGACGTTATTTGGTATAGCTGTGTGTCGTGAACACTGTCTCCTCTTTCACATATGCGTACAAGCATATTTAACAAGTTATATTTGCTTACGGTGAGGGTCAACTGCAGCCCCTACACCAAACGTTAATGTTGTATAGAACTTCCTGAATTCCGATACACTTTCCAGCATTGAGACTATTCTAAATACTACTGCGTCCTCCAAAAACAAGTACCTACTGACCTTTCGTCCATATCAACTTTGAATTTCGTGAATAATATCGGCGCTATTATGCCCCTTTGGATAATCCTTAACTTATCTTGCATGTAGCTATTACAATGGAAAGGTATCAATAATTAATCGGAGTGTGAACGTTAGTACCGCTAGACACTCGGGGCCAATTACCAATTCGGATTGACAGAGTAGATACCGACGATTGTAAGAATAACGGCACGTTTCATTTTGGGCTCTTTTAGCTAGAGAGCTATACAGATGCTGATCCAACTTGAGAGGCAGGCGCTACAACAGGTGGGTTGCGTGGAACTGAGAGCTTTACAATTTGAATTCGAGAGTGTTAGTTCCAAGAAAAATCAGATAATGTATTACTTCCACAAACATATCACGAATCGACCACGACTGGAAAATCAGGAATGTTAGAACATATATGGAAATTTAGTGACATTCGTTCTTCCAAAGAACCATCATTGAATGAAAAAGAAATGAGTGGAAATTATAGTGGTAACAGAGATATTCTTCGTTTCTCACCATAAAGAGGTTTGTGAAGTATAAATGTAAATGTAATAAGGATAAGAATAAGTGAAATGTCCCAGAGTCTACTCACATTTAGAGCCTTCAGCATCTGCACATCCTCCTTGTACTTGTGGTAAGAATCACAGGCCACGTCCCCATTGTCGCCGTTTGTTCCGTATTCCGGATGCTCGTGAAACATGTGGTCCCAGATATTCTCTCCCTTGCCTTAGAAACATAGAAGCAACATCTTAAATATTGCTACAAGTCACAAGAGAGATTATTTACATTCAGAGGTTGTATGACATGCAATAGTTATAGGAAGATCACGTGATCAGCCAACTGCTAAATAAATGAAAAGGTCGGAATTAAATGAGAGTGACATTGAGTCATTTTATTTCTGAAAAGCATGTAACATTTTCTTTGACTCTTCTTCTTCTCTTCCTAATTTGGATCATTTAGTCCCTATTACGGTGCCCGAACTTTCCATAATTTTTCAATGTGTCCTGTTCTTGTGATTCGTATTTCTTTACGTTTACAAGTAATTTTTCAGCATGAGATCTCTGTATATGTTCTCTTTACATTCTCCTACTTTATTCTATCTTTCTATTACGTTGCATGTGTTTCATTCATTTCCGATAGCACCATTTCTGATTGTGTTGTCTTTTTTAAATACATTGTCTCTTTTCATAAACTACATCTGCACACTCTAGACATCCAATTCCCGTTTCTTCTTGACCACCTGCGATTCAGATCAGTGTAATACTGTAGATACGGTAATAGTTGCACAAAACTTTAGTCACCTATGTGTCAAAGTTTTATGAAATGGTCGGCTGTCAGTGTAATTTCATACATGTATACGCCAGCTGTGGGTATTAAAATTATAGGACCTGCAATTTTATGTGACAGATAGGATGGCCATCAGAATGCGTTAGTGTTGTTCACGTGTTAGAACAGTTAACAAGTCTGGTAGAGTATATAAGCGGCGCATATAGCGGCGGTGATTGAATAATCACTGTTAAGGACTTGGAGAGGCCACATACGAATGTGAGATAGCGTTATCAGCAACTGACAGAGTTTAAGAGGGGGCTATATATGGGTCTCCATTTGGCCCGCTGGTCAAGTTACACAGATTTGCGGACATTTGGATGCAACAGTATTCCAGTGTTGGATAGCGTGGGAACACGTGGACAGTCATACTCGTCGTCAAAGCATGTGACCACCCCAAGAGTGGATCAACAGATTGCAGCAAGTGCAATGAAGCCCCTTTGAAACTGCTCCTAACATCCATGGAAAAGAAGTGGACTAGTTGCACCATTCTGTATCATCCTGCACCATTGGTCGGAGACAAGCAACAACAAGGCCAGAAAAACATAGTACCATGCATTGGCTGCCATTAACCAACAACACAAACGGCATCGTTTTGGGTAAAGACGTTACTGGGAAGCGTGGACTGCTGATTAATGGGGGCATATTGTGTTCAGCGATCAATTGCTGTTAGGAGTAACCCATGATAATCGTCGGCGAGGCTGTCTGAGACGTGGGGAGAGCTCTCATTCTTCCAATGTTTTGGGAGAGGCAGAGCTGTGGGTCTCCTAACGTCGAAGGTTGACCAACGGGTGTGAACTGAGGTCATGGCTGGTAGTGAACTCTTTAGGCACAGCGGTACGACACAGACATCCTGCGACCTCATGTATTATCTTTCATACAACAGTAATTTGGTGGCATTTTTCGATAGGAAAATGCTCGTCCACACTTGGAATGTGTGATTTTGAGGTACTTCTGTGGCCAGCAAGATCTTCACATCCGCCCTTGATAGAACATACATGGGACCACCGTAGACGTCAGCCCCATTCCAGTACGACTCTCCAGTATATCAAGGATCAGTTGCAACACTTGTGGTCCATCATGCCTCAGACGGGGTATAATGCACTTATGATACCTTCCCCAACTGAAAAAGTGCACGCATAAAGCCCAGCAGGGGTGTAACATCATACTGGATAAGCAGACTGCTGCTGTTGCCAGCCGGCCGCGGTGGCCGTGCGGTTCTGGCGCTGCAGTCCGGAACCGCGAGGCTGCTACGGTCGCAGGTTCGAATCCTGCCTCGGGCATGGGTGTGTGTGATGTCCTTAGGTTAGTTAGGTTTAAGTAGTTCTAAGTTCTAGGGGACTTATGACCTAAGATGTTGAGTCCCATAGTGCTCAGAGCCATTTTTTTGCTGTTGCCAACTTCCTTGTAAATTTGACTTGACTTTTTAATCACTGAAGTAACATCAAATAATCTCGCAAATGAAGAACGCTGTGACCGTTAGTGAGGTCGTGCCAGATCTTCTTGGTTACTGGCAAACTCTGAATGGTCTACGAAGTGTGATGTGCATATATGCGTCTTGTGGAAACGGTGCCACAATCGTCATGTCTTCAGTCTGGCACCGGCGAGGCGGTGGAGGGGAGGGTGGGGGGCACGAAGCAAACACTGATGCATCACTGTTTCCAGAGGACGTCTTATCAAGGATAACAAGGGCGAGAGTCTCAAGAAAAGGTAGCGACACATCTCGAATGAACACCAGGTAACTTGTAGCACTCAAAAAGTGTGGCAGCAAATAAGTTCCTCTTTGATCACACCCAACACCACCCAAATTTATAAAAAATCGTCCTGGGGATCAGTGTCGAACATGCCTCATAGACTGGCAACATGCAAGACATAGTCATTGCAACAGTTGAAAATACCATCAAGTTTGAAGGAAGAGAAATCAGTTAAAAAAAAAAAAAACGATATTGCATGGCTGTCTGTCTCAGTAGTGGAGTGACAGATTGAACTTCCTTATGTCTCGTCCTCGATGCTCAGTAGATCCAGAAATAATATTCTGTCACTTATCACTTCATTCACTTCTGGATTTTTTTTTCTTTTTGAGGCGAGCTCATCAGTCTCCTCACTGGTTTGATGCGACCCGCAACGATTTCCTCTCCCGTGATAACCCCTTCATCTCAGAATAGCACTTGCAATCTGCGCCCTCTGTTATTTGCTGGATGTATTCCAGTCACTGTCTTCCTCTACAGTTTCCGCCCTCTACAGCTCCCTCTAGTACTATGGAAGTCATTCCCTCATGTCGTAGCAGATGCCGTATCATCCTGTCCCTTCTGCTTATCTGTGTTTTCCACATATTACTTTCCTCTCCGATTCTGCACAGAACCTCCTCATTGCTTACCTTATCAGTCCACCTAATTTTCAACATTCGTCTGTAGCACCACATCTCAAATGCTTCTCTTCTGTTCCGGTTTTCCCACAGTCCATGTTTCAGTACTATACAACGCTGTACTACAGACGTACATTCTCAGAAATATCTTCCTCACATTAAGGCCGATGTTTGATATTAGTAGACTTCTCTTAGCCAGGAATGCCCCTTTTGCCATTGCTAGTCTGCTTTTGATATCCTCCTTATTCCGTCCTTCACTCGTAATTTTACTGCCTAGGCAGCAGAATTCCTTAACTTCATCTACTTCGTGACCATCAATCCTGAGGTTAAGTTCCTCGCTGTTCTCATTTCTAGTACTTCTCATTACCTTCGCCTTCTTCGATTCACTATCAATCCACACTCTGTACTCATTAGACTATTCATTCCATTCAGCAGATGATGTAATTCTTCTTCACTTTCACTCAGGATATGAATGTCATTAAAGAATCGTATCACTGATATCGTTTCACCTTGAATTTTAATTTCACCTTGAACCTTTTTTTTTATTTCCATCATTGCTTCCTCGATGTAGAGATAGAACAGTATGGGCGAAATACTACGTCCTTGTCTGACACCCTTTTTAATACGAGCACTTTTTTCTTGGTCGTCCACTCTTATTGTTCCCTCTTGGCTTTTGTACATATTGTATATGGGCAGTCTCTCCCTATAACGTACCCCTATTTTTCTCAGAATTTCGAAAATCTTGCTCAATATCCCATTGTCGAACGCTTTTTCCGGATCGTCAAATCCTATGAACGTGTCTTGATTTTTCTTTAGTCTTTCTCCCATTATTAGCCGCAACGTCAGAATTGCCTCTCTGGTGCCTTTACCTTCCCTAAAGCCAAACTGTTCGTCATCTAGCGCATCCTCAATTTTCTTTTCCATTCTTCTGTATATTATTATTATAATTATTATGAAAAAGTTTGGTTTGCACCGTGCTCCGGAGTCCACATTGAGCTGTAGTGCCCCCTGTAACTGGCAGGGTAAATCACTTCAAAGGCGGGAAGAAACAACCTCGAATAGAGCCATGCCTTCTAAATCACTATCGTGTTGAAACCAAATTTCGAATTACATTTTACTAACTGTTGTATCTACCGCGTACGAGTACTACAGTGGATAATACAGTGGCAATATCACTTGACGTCATAGTTCTCACTCATTGTTTCAGATGAGGGTGTAACTGCTGCTCCATCAATACCATCCACAAAGTTAGCTTCTACGATTAGCAATACTTGGGCTGGTAGTAATTGGAAACTTGTGGTAAGGACTATGAGACCAAACTGATGAGGTCCTCGGTCCCTAAGCTATCTCACTACTTAATCTAACTCAAACTAACTCATGCTAACGACAACGCAGATACCCATGCCCGAGGGAGGACTCGAACCTCCGACGGGGCGAGACGGGCGAAACGTGACAAGCCGCCTGAGACCGCACGGCTACCCCGCGCGGCATGGGAAGGTGGGGGGGGGGGGGGGGGGGGGGCTCGTAGTCGATTGGATATCAGCGAATATGCAATATGGACGAAAGTGTCCGGACAAGTAATAGTGGAGGCTAATACTGGGGGTATTCTTCCTTCGTCTTTATAACGGAATTTACTCTGCTGCTGACACTATCAATATGAACGTCAGTAGGGGCCTGATCTCAAAGGTGTTGCATTTGGCTCAAGTCGGGTCTCCGTGCAGGCAGTGCTTCTCAGGGAACTTATTAACCACAAATCGTTGCCTCAAAGACGCTACTTTCTGACACGCTACACTGTCATACTGATAAAATCGGTTATCCTCTCCACACTGTTCCTCTATGTATGCAGGACACAATGCTGTGAAATGTGTTCATACCCTTCCGCATTTAGTTCTTTCCTAAGTGCAATAAGAGGACCTCACCGCGGTCACTATAATTATTGCCATACGGTAACACCAACTCCTCCGTGCGGCACTATTGGCACTTTCTCATGATGGTAGGCAACATTCTACAGACATTCGACAACCCAATCTCTTCCACCGGACTGCGATAACGTGATTCATCACCCACAATCATTCGTATCCAATCAGCCGCTGTCCAGAGGCGTCCCTCTTTACACCACCTCAAGCGTCTCTTATCACTGACGACAGATACGTTTGTCTTATGAAGAGCTGCTCGACAGTTGCACACTATATATTTAAGTCGCTGCGCACTGTATTTGTGCTAGCTGAATTCCGGTAGCGCTTTGGACCTCACGTGTGATTTCTTCGGCTGACTTCAACCAATTTTTTTCTCAACAACGTTCCGCAGTCCTTCACCTTCCCTGTCCGTCGTGAAATGAGGTATCCCTGGTCTTGGTTTAAATGTGGTTGTTTCTTCGACATTCCACTTCACAGTCACAAAACCAACAATCGGTATGGCACCTTTAAATTGATAAAGTATCTCTGACCATCATAAGACTCCGCTTCAATCATGCCTCTTTCCCACAACATCTACGTCGGATCAACGTTTACAGTTCACCAGCATGTCAGTGTGATCCTGAGTCGGAAGCTGATGTCAACCACATCTTATTTATGGGCCCCAAATTTGACCGTGAACGGTTGGTGTTTCTGAAGACATTGCTGAGTATGGGCTGCCATCTTCCTCAATCAGCTTCTTCTCTTTTGTATACTAAAGACATTCGTCTATATAAAGTGATAGTTAACTTAATCAAGAGCACTGGTTATAATCTGTAGGTTTTAATGGTGTGCATAAATTATAAATATGTCTTGCTGATGAAGATATTTCAGAAGTCGTGTGAATTGTAAGCCAAGACACATTTAATTATTTTCCATTTCAATTCAATTCAATTTTTTAAAACATTATGTACAAAACTGTAATAGTTAAGCTTTTTATTCTTGTAAATATGCATTTCTGTATTTGTTTATTCTATTATGTGTACACTGTCACTATGTGTTGCCGATGGCTAAATTGAGTACACACTCAAAGGCCAAATAAAAAAATAAAAAAATAAAAAACAAAAATATCTCTGGCGGACTTTTACTCAGTTTTCATCCAGTGACTGGTCACATTCGGAAGTCACTGAGCTCTCCTAACCGTCTAATTTTGCCGTTTTTGTATGTCTTCCAAAAATACAGTACCCACGCCACTTTTTTACTGGCAGGTGCCACATCTAGTGAATACTTCCGCATTACATAGGCGTGTCCGGGTAGTCGTGATCAGATAGTGTAAACTGAAAGAGAACTGACTCCGTAGACACATGATTGGCTTCGGTTTGCCGAGGCATCATCATTACTCCATTCCTTCGGTTTCCTGACGATTTGAGAGTTCGGCTTTCCTAACCTCAGAAACTCCCACACGAGGTGTGCCAGTAGAGTGGGTTAAAGGAGCACGCCACGACTCCCACTGATAGAATTGCATGATGTGACATCATTACCTTCACACTTCGCTTTAGATTAGCATGAAACTGCTGCTTCATCTATACCTTCGACGTTGTTAGCTTCTACGTATGCATTTCTGGAGCAGACGAAAAGTCGACTATGAACGAACAGTCTCGCACAGTACGCATTCACTGAAATCTTTCTATGCAAACCATTTTCTATATAAAAACTCAGTTTCTCGTAAGTTTGTAAGCACTCACTCCATCTTCAGGCCACGAGTGACCTACCGGGACCATCCGACCGCCGTGTCATCCTCATCGAGTATGCGGATAGGAGGGGCGTGGGTCTGCACACCGCTCTCGCTGTCGTAAGATGTATTGTTGACCGAAGCCGCTACTATTCGGTCGAGTAGCTCCTCAATTGGCATCACGAGGTTGAGTGCAGCCGGAAAAATGACAACAAAGCATGGCGGCCTGGATGGTCACCCATCCAAGTGCCGACCACAGCCGACAGCGCTTAACTTCTGTGATGTCACCTGAACCGGTGTAACCACTGCGGCAAGGCCGTTGCCCATAAGTTTGTAAGCATGATACAAAATTCATTCAAATTGGAATGAAGGCTCTGGCGATTCGTTTCTTGGTAAATTTTTTCCGATTTTTTGGGCATTAATGGTTCAAATGGCTCTGAGTACTATGGGACTTAACATCTATGGTCATCAGTCCCCTAGAACTTAGAACTACTTAAACCTAATTGACCTAAGGACATCACACAACACTCAGTCATCACGAGGCAGAGAAAATCCCTGACCCCGCCGGGAATCTAACCCGGGAACCCGGACTGTAGTTAGAGATGACTGTAGTAAGGGTCGAACCCGAGCCAAATACTGCGCGGCCTCGTGCAGGGCTATAATCTACGCTAATTGTATCTAGCGAACCATTTTGCTGAGATATAGGCCACCAAACTAAAAAACATTTGGCGACATTGTCTCTGGCGGGCCGCTTCAATTTGCGCACGCACCAGCCTGATTGGCTTACTTCAATACTAATTATCTTGGAAAGTGTGCAACATATAGAATTTTCTTCTTAACAGTTAGTACAACCTGCCCTGCAGTACTCTTACGAGCTTTTCAGCTTGTTCCTGACCACCCTGTGTAGGTGTACCAAATAACCGTCGTAAGCTGTACGCTGCGTTCACAATCTTTGCTGGAGTTTGCAGGATAGAAGTAAAGTCACCCCTTGGTTTTGCAAAAAAAGGCTACCACCTCAATACGTCATGTGTAATATAATCGTTTGTGTCTTTTAACTCTGAGGTTTCTAAATAGTAAGTCTAGGTGACAGACCGGGTCAAACATGCTCACATCGTGTTAAAGGTTAGGCCACGTGATTATCAGAACATGATACGTTTAGGGTGTTCAGCCTTGTTTCCATTTTATGTCCCTTACTAATACACTGTGCAAAGTAAGATTGTCTTCTTCTTTCATTCTACCATATACATACGATAATACATCATTCTTATTCTATCATACACTGAAGAGCCAAAGGAACTATTACACCTGCCTCAAATCGTGTAGGACTGCCGCAAGCACGCAGAAGTGCCGCAACACGAGGTGGCATTGACTCGAATAATGTTTGAAGTAATGCTGGAACGAGGGGATGAAGATCTCTTCTGCACAGCGGGATGCCAGGCATCCCAGATATGCTCAAAAATTTTAATGTCAGGGGAGTTTGGTGGCCAGCGAGGGTGTTTAAACTGCGAATAGTGTTCCTGGAGCCACTGTGCAGATAAACGGACTATCGGCACGTGCTGCGGATCTCTATTGTAGACCCTGACGAAAACGCAGGAACTGTGTCTATTAAATTAGATTAATACACAGAGATTCAAGAACCTAACAACCAAAGCACTCGGTGAAACTACATAATCCACCCTTGTTAAGGAACTTGTAATATGTCACAAAATCGGATTACTTTCCGACGCCAACGGAAACGCACGGACTGTGGCTCTTAGATATTAAATAAACATTCAGAAACTCAAGAAATTAAGTCAGTGCTCTTAGTGGGCATAGTCGGATAGAATTATTATACGATTTCATGGACCTAAAGTTTTCTATATAAGAGGGTATCTTTCCATGTAGGCCATATTTCTGGATGTGTTTCCACACATCTTCGCGTCACTTTTATAGCAATGAAGAGATTCAACCAGTTCCCCGAAATCTTGTACTTCCGTGTTGCATATTATTCAAGTGATTACATTTCGCTATTGACTTTGAAGAGGTTTACTAGAACTTGCTGTTTCGTTTGCAGTTCTTTTGACAGATCTTAACAGGAAGATCCAAGCATTAGGTGACCTTCCCAGCCACATAATGGCGATCGCTGTTGAGTACACTTGCATGTCACTTAAGTACGTGTTAATTGTAGTAGCTCTGATTTATTTATAACCGTTACTAACAATCAGAAATTTCAGACAGCCAGACCGTCCAATCATGTCCGAAACGTCTCCAAGAATTATCAACTGCTAATCACTTACGGCTCCTGCAAAAATTATTGGTTGTGCTGAAAACGTGTCGTACCAGAGTTACTTGAATATGAGAATTTCTCTGAAATTCAGTCTCAGGTTTCCTTTTGGTAGAAAATGTTGAAATGGTTTAAAAGCACAGCCAAGTCTTAAAATTGAATACATTACCTATTTTGCGATGTTTTGTTGTAAAAATATAGTAGTTATACTTTCATTTTCAGATGACGTCAGGAAAGAAACTCCGCCTTTATCAAGAATTATCTGTGTACAAGCTACTTCTCGAAATAAGGACTTTCTCTTCGTAAAGAGTAAACGAGTGCATTTCATTACGCATTTCATTACGTTAAAGTTTTCAGACTGCTGTGCTAATGAAGTTGGAGTTACGCTTTTAAAATGGGCACTCACCATCTTCGTTCCACGCTCCCTCTATCTGGTAGGAAGCCGTTGCACATCCCATAAAGAAGCCATCCGGGAACTTGTTATCTGTCGATTGCGTGGAGCCGACAGCCACCAAAGCTGCAAAGAAGATGGCTGCCAACATTTCGACGGGCACTTATCGCTCACCAGTCTCTGAGGTACTTTATATACGTACTCTGAACTGCTGAGTCACTGAGGCAATTACTAATGTAAACGACTTCTTTTCGTCTTGAAACATCTGAGATAACGGGTAATACTGATGAGATGTGTACTGAACTTCGCCTTGTTGATATAGACGGATTGGTTTTCTGTGATTATAAAATCGTTTGGAAAACTCTGCTCTTGCCTGACGCTCTTGGGCCTGATAAAAAAAATTCATAGGTGATAAAATTGGAATAGAGTAAGACTGCCGCCCCATTTCGCTAGCAACAGTCTACATGCACATTTGTTTTGGTGTTTGGCAGATATTTTCAACCTTTGATTTTTTTCAGGGATACAGCAGGAGTTATCCCATGAAAATACTGCTCATCATGCCTTTCATGAAGCGCTCAGAGACAACGGAAAAGTCTGTTTCTTTCCCATTAGAAACAAAATGATTTTTTAAAGCGGAATTTTCGTGCCCTTTCGACAGAAGAGATCACTGTGGTATATTCACTTAATTGATACGTTCTATTGGTGTCTGTAAACTCTCTGCTTGCTCTACGAGACCATACTTTGCTTTGCTACATAGAATATTCTGTAGTTGGTTATTAATTTGATATGAGGCCACTGTTCGCGTATTCTTATATGCTTGTTACAATAACCTATTTTAAGTTCTAAACAATCAATTGTAAACAACACCATTATCCTACGTGATCGGTTTAATATACTTAGCATTCATTTTGATTAAATATTTACTGATTATTTCTGTTTTGTAAATAAAACCGCCTATTCTTGCTGCGCGTTTCGCCCTTTTTTTACTCTAAGGCATCTTCAGTGGATTCTAGAACGATACAGTTTGTTATTATATGTGTTACTTTTATATTATCAAACAGTTCACGAAGTGTTGTTTTATGAAAATAAGTAATTACTTACAATTTATTGGCATCTGCGTTTCCTCCCGTCTAGTCTTGAGGTCGCACTATCACTTCATTTCCGAAACATAAGCACAGTTTAACATTGCGTAATGTTTCTTTACGCTGTTCATCATATTTACCTTTATTTTTATGGAGCACTGTTACTCTTTTGACACTAGTTATAGATATTTGTTCCAACACTGTCAATCGAACAAACTCTCTCCTCAGAAAGAGCGCACTTATATTCACATAACATCGATTACTACGGAATACACTACAACGAAACTAATAAGAAAGTATTAGAACGTATCACAATACTTGAAGGCTACTAAAAAGAATTTTAGGATCCAGTGAAGCGCGAACCCGCAACACACCATGCGTTACCTTGCGCTTTTTCGTTGCTCCTCATTGCGCTTTACGGACCAGGAGTCCTGTGCGACCGTACTTTGCTTCTCTCCATCTCCTGAAAGCTTTAATTGTAGTGTGACAATTATAACAAACTGCACCAAGAAAACTGCCTTGCTTAGTGCGCCGTTGCCTTCAAACGGCATACTTTCACAATACCCAAGTTACAATACTTCTTTAATCACCAATATGACGTTTCCAGAAATTTTATTACAACAAATCCCACAAATAACGACGGGTTTTCGAGAGATCTTCAATTTGCGGATGCTTATAAACGGCTTATATACATACGGGCTCGAGCTGAAATCCAATGTGCCGGCCGGGGTAGCCGAGCGGTTCTAGGCGCTACAGTCTGGAACTGCGCGACCGCTACGGTCGCAGGTTCGAATCCTGCCTCGGGCATGGATGAGTGTGATGTCCTTAGGTTAGTTAGGTTTAAGTAGTTCTAAGTTCTCGGGGACTGATGGCCTTAGAAGTTAAGTCCCATAGTGCTCAGAGCTATTTGAACCATTTTTTTTAAATCCAATATGGCGTCTCGTGACTCTGTACTGAAGAGAGATGGCATCGAGAACTACGAGAAAGACAGGCCGCGGCACGTACGTCACGAAGGTAGGCCTGAACTCGTTCGCTCGCTCAGCTCAGCAGACAAAATACGCTCCTAAACCTGTTAACTCGCACCTGTGTGTGTACGTCCTAACGAGAACTGCAACTTGTACACCAATCTGCTGTTATGAAATCTTACTGATTAACAGTGCTACAACAAAACTTAATTTAAGATCATTAGACAATAAAAATTTTATATCGCCTTGTTTATATTATTTAGTCGCTTCTGCTCAATAGTCTTCATTTCGTACAAGAAGTGCTGGCTTTTGCAACTGACAATCATTTTGGCTTGGTTTTAACTGTATTGTATCCCAGCACAGTCGTAGCAAATTATTAGTAGGTCTTTGGACTTCCGACCATTGTAGGACTAATAACAGTAAGACTCCATAATGGCGGATTCCAGTTTGTACGTACACACCTAGTCACTAGTTAACAGGTGTAGAAATGCAGTTTGTTTGCTGAGTTGAGCGAGCGAGCGAGCTCAGGCCTGACTTCGTGACGTGCGCGCCGCGTTCTGTCTTTCTCGCATGCCTCGGATGACGAGCCTGTGATACAGGTGGGGTTCTCTCATTTCATTGGTGAACGTTCAAACACACATTTAAAATCTCTATCGTGTTAGTTATTCTCCGGCAGGTTCGGAAATACTTCCCAACGTGCTTCTTACACTCCATGACGTCAGAAGCTCAACACGCTCAACGTTGGAATGCTCGGTCCATGTGGATACGACTTAAATGTTTCACAGTCACCTCATGGTTCGTTTTTTGCGTGTTGAAAATTATGGAGGTGTGCTGCTTCCGGCTTCCTTGAATCTGCTGTTCATAGCTCCATCCCGTCAGATGTGTTGAATCATCTGAGAGCACGGAACCAGCACTTGCAGTGGATCATTCTCCGACAGCTACTCCCGTCACTCTCTCACACACACACAGGTATTCAGAGACCTATAAACATACCTTACGTAAGCAAGTATCGATAGATATGACTGGATACCAATAACATCGCTGTCGGGACGAAATATTCAATAATTTCATAACTTAGGAAACAGCATAGTATCATTATCGCAAGCACTGAACGCTGTCGGTGACAATAATAACAATTCAATACTAGTTTAATGTGAATGAAAACGCATGCAGTGTCTACGTGATGTATAGGAAACACAAGTACAAGACTAAAATCTAAATGCAAGATGAAAACTGTATAAAAAATTGACTTTTCTGCAACGTAGAGTAATATTTTGTATGTGATCATTTATTGAAATTTTACTTGAAATTTCATTGCCTTCTAAACATCTCTCGAAAGCCGGAGCAACAGGCTTCCGACAGAGAAATGGGATTTCTGATGTAGCCTTGGACACATCAATACTTATACGTAGATATGTAGAAAAACAGTGATACAAGTAGACATGACTTTTCGCTACGAAACACGGCATGTGGTATTGACATGGGTGTCGTAGAACTCGTGTTACCAACGGTATAGAGGTATGAGTTTCAAATAAGTGTTCTGTACGGCTTAAGTTTTTATTGTTGTTATACTCAAGTTGGTTCATATTAATGCACTATGGTTTTCATATTTTATCTTGTATTCTAAATAGGTGTACTGCGTTAAAGTAAGAGATTGTTACCTTTCAGAAAATACAGTCAGTGCCTTGCGACACCATTGGTATTCATGTAGTTCTTCTGATATCATTGAGCTATGCATACATGTTTAGATCGCAATCGAAGGCGTAACTTGTAAGTGCAGTGTCTACATGCAGTATAATGAAGGTTGATAAAAAGTTACCTAGTCATTTTATGTCTATCTGCGTTATAATTTTAGGTATAGCTATCGTTACTGTCAAGAAGTAGATGCAGTTTAGGAATTCTGTTACATATTCAGCATTATATATTATTCACCCTAATAACCCATGGCGGACGCGGCAAGGAGGATATAAAAGACTCACTAGCATTGTCATAAAGACTGTTTCTGTCCAACAGTAGACTGCTAATATCAATCTTAGGTCTGAATTGACGAAGAAATTTCTGAGAACATACGTTTGGAGGATAGCACTGTATGGTTGCCGTTAACTCTATATATGAATGATCTAGTAGAAAGCGCGGATGCCCTTTAAGGCTATTCCCGGATGATGCAGTTGTCCATACCAAAGTAGAAACGCCAGAAGATAGTAAGAATTTGCAGAACGACCTGCAGAGAATTTATGAATGGTGCAAGCTCTGGCAGTTGAGACAGAACGTAAATAAACCTAACATATTGCGCATATATAAGGAAAGAAATGCACTACTGTACAGCTACACTGTTAATGACAAACAGCTGACGACAGCGTCTGTCGTAAAATATCTAGGCATAACTACGCAGAGGGACCTTAAGTGGAATGACCATGTGATACAGATAGTGGGAAAAGCACACACAAGACTCAGAATCATCGGATGAGCATTACGGAAATGTAACTCATCCACGAAAGAAGTGGCTTATAAGGCGCGTGTTAACCCTATTCTTGAGAATTATTCATCTATTTTGGATCCCTATCAGGTAGGAATGATGGAGGAGATAGAGAAGATCCACCGAAGGGCGGCACGTTTCGTCACCGGATCGTTTAGCTGGCAAGAGAGCGTTACGGATCTGCTAAACAAACTCCACTGGGAGACGTTACAGGAGAGGCGTTGTGCATCATGGAGAGATTTGCTATTGAAACTTCGGGACAGCACTTTTCCGGAGAAGTCGGACAGAATATTACTTCCCCCCCCACATCCATCTCGCGTATTGACCACGAGGAGAAAATTCGAGAAATTAAAGCCAATACAGAGGCTTACTGACAATCATTCTTCCCACGCACTATTCGCGAGTGGAACAGGGTTGGAGGAATCATGTAGTGGTACCGAAAATACCCTCCGCCACACACCATTAGGTGGCTTGCAGAGCATGACGTAGATGTTTCAGTAATTAAAATTGTTTGAATTCACAAACTGCTGTTTCAATACATTCACAAAAATGTCAATCAAAAAAGTGTTTACATATACATACACTCCTGGAAATGGAAAAAAGAACACATTGACACCGGTGTGTCAGACCCACCATACTTGCTCCGGACACTGCGAGAGGGCTGTACAAGCAATGATCACACGCACGGCACAGCGGACACACCAGGAACCGCGGTGTTGGCCGTCGAATGGCGCTAGCTGCGCAGCATTTGTGCACCGCCGCCGTCAGTGTCAGCCAGTTTGCCGTGGCATACGGAGCTCCATCGCAGTCTTTAACACTGGTAGCATGCCGCGACAGCGTGGACGTGAACCGTATGTGCAGTTGACGGACTTTGAGCGAGGGCGTATAGTGGGCATGCGGGAGGCCGGGTGGACGTACCGCCGAATTGCTCAACACGTGGGGCGTGAGGTCTCCACAGTACATCGATGTTGTCGCCAGTGGTCGGCGGAAGGTGCACGTGCCCGTCGACCTGGGACCGGACCGCAGCGACGCACGGATGCACGCCAAGACCGTAGGATCCTACGCAGTGCCGTAGGGGACCGCATCGCCACTTCCCAGCAAAGTAGGGACACTGTTGCTGCTGGGGTATCGGCGAGGACCATTCGCAACCGTCTCCATGAAGCTGGGCTACGGTCCCGCACACCGTTAGGCCGTCTTCCGCTCACGCCCCAACATCGTGCAGCCCGCCTCCAGTGGTGTCGCGACAGGCGTGAATGGAGGGACGAATGGAGACGTGTCGTCTTCAGCGATGAGAGTCGCTTCTGCCTTGGTGCCAATGATGGTCGTATGCGTGTTTGGCGCCGTGCAGGTGAGCGCCACAATCAGGACTGCATACGACCGAGGTACACAGGGCCAACACCCGGCATCATGGTGTGGGGAGCGATCTCCTACACTGGCCGTACACCACTGGTGATCGTCGAGGGGACACTGAATAGTGCACGGTACATCCAAACCGTCATCGAACCCATCGTTCTACCATTCCTAGACCGGCAAGGGAACTTGCTGTTCCAACAGGACAATGCACGTCCGCATGTATCCCGTGCCACCCAACGTGCTCTAGAAGGTGTAAGTCAACTACCCTGGCCAGCAAGATCTCCGGATCTGTCCCCCATTGAGCATGTTTGGGACTGGATGAAGCGTCGTCTCACGCGGTCTGCACGTCCAGCACGAACGCTGGTCCAACTGAGGCGCCAGGTGGAAATGGCATGGCAAGCCGTTCCACAGGACCACATCCAGCATCTCTACGATCGTCTCCATGGGAGAATAGCAGCCTGCATTGCTACGAAAGGTGGATATACACTGTACTAGTGCCGACATTGTGCATGCTCTGTTGCCTGTGTCTATGTGCCTGTGGTTCTGTCAGTGTGATCATGTGATGTATCTGACCCCAGGAATGTGTCAATAAAGTTTCCCCTTCCTGGGACAATGAATTCTCGGTGTTCTTATTTCAATTTCCAGGAGTGTATATATAGGTACCGGTAAATAAAACATTATATTAATTATGCATATTGGAATTCAGTAAATCAGAGTACATTGAATATATGGTACAGGATCAGGGTTTTACATAAACTGGTATGTTTTACAGAATTTTGTTGTTTGATTATTGTCTCTTTCTGTAGACTTCAATGGTTTTCATTTAATACAATGCTTGTAGACTCGTTGTCGTTATGAGATGGATATAGAAAGCTCTCACGCAGGGTAGTCGCCCGGTCTAGGGCGTCTTGCACCACGTCGGAAGTTCAAGTCCTCCGTCGGGCATGAGTGTGTGTGTGAGATGATGTTTGGTTTGTGGGGTGCTCAACTGCAATGTCATCAGCGCCTCTACAAAGTCCCAATTTTGTCGCAGAGCTATTTTTTTGCAGTCTAAACTATGTACTATCACGAATGATGATGACGATGAAATGATGGGGACAGCACAAATACCCATCAACGGGCAGAGACATGGGTGTGTGTGTTATCCTTAGCGTAAGTTAGGTTAAGTTAGACTAAGTAGTGTGTGAGCCTAGGGACCAATGTCCTCAGTAGTTTGACCCCATAGGAACTTTCCACGAATTTCCAAAAAAGGAAAAAGGAAAAAAATACAAAGCTTTGGTGATGTCTTGTAGATGTATCATTGTAGGGGTGAAGCCAGAGAATTTCGACGTCATGAATTTATACAATGCTGTGTTAAGTCGTTATTCTGCTGGTAGATGTTAAGCCAGAGAATTTCGACGATATGAATTTATACAATACTGTGTTAACTCGTTCTGCTGGTAGATATAGTTGTCCTAAAAGAACTGTGACAGGCGCCCGAACAACAGGGATCTGACATGTACTGATACTATGATACAGTGTGTTGCTAATGGCTAGGCACTAGCCGAGATCTAGATTTACCAAATAAAACCTGTAAAAAAGGACAACTGATTGCTGTGATCCATGATTTGTAAATTATAAAGGTTTGTTGTTGTCTTAGTGTTTGACGATTGTAGATGTACAGCAGTAGAATTTCGACGATGTGAATTTATATAGGGCTATGTCGACTCGTTGTTCCGCTGTTAGAAGAAATTATAAAAGTCTGCTGTTGTGTTTTACCGCTCCGTGACCACGTATTTGTGCATGTCTTTAAGGCGCGGCAGGCGCCTCGCCCCCTTCAAATGGAATGTTTACATCTGCATCTCGCCAACACGTGACTAGCTCAGCTGTCAGTTTGCTGTGACATCTGACTCTCGCGGCAGCCTTGGCGAGAAACAAGCAGTTACAATGTCGCCAACTCGTCCACCAGCGTCCGAGATTATTTACGGAAAAGATAAAATATCAATATCAATTGTTTGATACCTACCACAAACCGCTAACCTGCAAACACTGTAGTTGGTGACTGACTGTTTATCTTGGTAATGTGCACTCAAAGTTAGTTTATCGATTACTATTTAGAGGTTTGAGTAACCTTGTATTGTTTATTTGTCAAAAGTTA
The DNA here is from genome assembly GCF_021461395.2 of Schistocerca americana. Lineage (NCBI taxonomy): Eukaryota > Metazoa > Arthropoda > Insecta > Orthoptera > Acrididae > Schistocerca > Schistocerca americana. Next base: position 396,793,101 of record NC_060125.1, on the reverse strand, counting down.
TTGAGGGATATGTCTGTGGCTAGTTAGACCACATAGAACGAACCGATGTTTGTTCACTGCCATAGGAGTTCGTTGTTTACAGTTCATACGTTGCACTAACCTAATATTTACAGTGCACACACGAGTATCTTGTTAAGAGTTCGTTTGGTCACTCACACACGGTAACAGTTTTAAATTTAAAGCACGCACTCAACACCGCACGCTACCTATTAGTCTCTGTAGCACTCTGTAATGACGGCGGCAGAATTGACTGGCGAACGTTTACGGGAGCATTATGTTTGCATACGGGCGAGTGTTTTGTGAATCGTGTCTATATTTTCTGCAGTTCGTCGATATCTGGATACTCTGTTTACTGTTTCATCCTTTTGTCTCTTCGCGTTACTGCTTGGCGAAGGTAGTATTGCACTGTTTACACTTCTGTAGCAGACGGTCACATGTAAGTCTCACTGAAAGTTTGTTCTGCACCTCGAAGGTAAGTTTTTCACGGCTGTTTAGTCCGCGCAATTTCACTTTCACAGTTTTTTGCAGAGAATTTAGTCCCGCCCTTGCATTACTTCGTGTCGTGAAACTCCGATATTTACAATTTACAAAAACGTACTATTTATTTGCTCTATTACAGATAATACTGTCTTGCCAATCTATGACAACACGGAATAGTATAGGACAAAAAAAAATATTCACATACATACATGAAAAATAATTGTGCAAGAACTGGTTACTGACAGATCTTTCAAAACGCGTGAACATATATATTTACTAGATAAATCTTTTCAAATCGTGGTGGTGGTACAATCCGTAGATCTTGTTTGTGCTTGAACATGCCAGCCAATATAATCATTCATGAGGTATTTTGACAATTTTGACTGGACCGTTAAACATTGTTTGCCATTTCTGGTTTTAGCGTTTAAACAAAGACAGTTTTGGATGGCTGCTGAGCAAAATAAAAGCTCTAACTGAATATTTTCTAGGGAGGCCTTGCTACTTAAGTATTCTTTCTGCCCTGGGCACATTTTTTTAAGGAAGCGGTTGCTTGACGTATTCTTTCTTGTAGTGAAACGCTATTGTTTCCAATCTGAGGAAGCGCATTCACCCATTCATTTTGTTTCTTTGCCTAACATAAGCTCGTCTGCACTGAATCCTGTGAAAAGGTGTGGCAAACTATTCATAATCTGTACAAAAAGGGTTACAAATTCTACCCGTCTAGTCTGTCTATTTTGTAAGTACGTATCTATAAACTGGTTAAACTCTCTAAATTTCTTCGGAATGGAAATGAGATATTAAGCCGCGTTCTACCTATGAAATTTGCAGCATTATCAGATAGGACCGTTTTTGATTTACCGAAACGTGGAAAATAATGATCCCGTAATCCCTTCACAATCGGTGCTGCTTTTGTTGACTTAGCACTGTACAGCCGTACATGTTTGGTAAATATCTTATGTACCGCTACAATATACTCGATACTTCCTTTGAATTGACGATATGGTTTGCAATTTCCAGTGCTGTGGTATCTCCACCCTCATGTTATAATGGGGTGCAGTGTCATCTTTGTGGAGGAGTTTATCTAATTTACTCTCTGTGAGATGTAGTGAGTTCTTAATAACTGATGCACACGTCTGTGCAGGCTTGGTACGTAGCAGTCTTCTGTTCGCACTTTTCTACTCCCACATGTCCCCACGCTAAGTGTGCATATACCAAATTAGGTTTTCTTCACACGCCTGCGATATACAAACATGCATCCATGAGACTCGGAACTAATTCTATGGAGTAAAACATTATTATATAATCATGAAAATTTTGCAATCTTATGTGTAGGCTGATTTGGAATGATTTGCTTCACTTCATTTCATCTGCAATTAGCAATCTGCAAATGATTGTACACATCTCGAGATAGTACTTGCGATTTGCAAACGTCTTTCATTAAATAGATATTGCAATTGTTCGCCTGTTCTACACACTTGGTGAATTCAGGAAGTCCTTGTGGCAACCTGGAGAGTACATCTCCTATGATATTTTCACTACCCTTAATGTAAACAATCTGAAAATCGTGTTCTTGCAATGTAAGACACCATCTGGTTAATACCTGGTGAACCAAATTGAATGATAGGAGAAAACTCAACGTTTTGTGGTCGCATAATATTCTTACATGATGACCATATAAGTAACAACTGAACTTGCGAAATGACCACACGATACTCAGTGCTTCTAGTTCTGTTGTTGATTTAGCTCTTTCACCCTCAGCTAACATTCTACTAGCAAAACTAACAATGTGAACCTCACATTTCCTTTCATTTTCAGTCATCTGAAAGAGACAGTCTCCAAGTCCTGAATTTGATGTGTCACACGCAATTCAAAAATCCTTCGTCAAATCTAGATGGTGAAGTATGTTGGCAAACGCCAATGATCTTTTAATGGTGTAAAACGTTTCCTGGCACTTTACTATCCAAATCCATGGAGCATTTTTCTTTAACAGATTAAACATATACTGATTACTGAGCAGCTCGTCTGGAACGAACTTTCTAGAGAATGAGACAACACCACAGAATTCTTTTAGTTGCCTATTAGTACTAAGAGGTGGAAAGTTCGTAATAGCAGATATCTTGTCGCGATCTAAGACAGAAGAAGATATGATGTGGCCCAGGAATTTAATTTGTCACGGCAAATTTGACACTAGTCAAGGCTTGCAATAATACCTGACACTGAAAACTTCACTAGTACCCTTTTTAATAAACAAACATGTTCATCCAATGTAGCTGTAGCAACTAACAAATCGTCTACATATACACTTACCTCATCTTCTAAATCAAGATCCAGCACAATCTCAAGGCTGCGATAAAAACACCTGAACTGATATTCAAAGTCAAACGTGGTACTTTAAATTGGTTCGAGCGACCGGAAAAAATTAACGCCTTATGTTTTCTAGATTCCTCGAACAATTCCACCTGCGAAAATGATGATCTCATATCGATAGTGAATTGATATTTTACTCCAAATAACATGTGAAGTTGTTCTTCCAAAACTTCAGACCGGGTCCTTGCGAGTACAATAATTTTATATATGTTTCAAGCGTCAAGTACCTGCTTTGTTTTCTGCTAACCATGGACTGCTGTAAGGCGACATTTATGTATCTATAATATTCCTGGCAAGCATCTTTTGTCTTTCCCATTTAACTGCCTCTCTTTTTGAACACTGAATGAAATAAATTTGGCGTGAGAATGTTTCAAGTGGACCAACTTTCATCTTATAAATGTATCCTTTAATGACTGCAGGTTTACAAGGAAACACATTTATGAAAGAAAATAAAAAAACCAGACAGCTTAGCTTTCTGCTGTTCGCTAAGGTATTCTGCTTCTCGTTCCTTAGCGACGATCTTATTAGAATCAGATAAATCATAATTTATTTGATGAGATACGAGCCTGCCATGTTCACAGTCAACAAGATGATTGTCTGCCCAGAGCACCTTGCTGCCTATAACCTTTAATTTAAAATTTGCCTTGACGTACCATAGTGCACAACAAATTCAAAATAAACTTTTAACTCCAACATTTATTTGGCAGGTTCCACTCCTGATGTCGAACTTTGCATCCCCACTTAGTAGAAATTCCATACCTGACGCGCAGAACACAAACAGGCACTTAACGTTGAGAAACGTGCATTCTATTGCTCCGTTTTCAAATTACGCTTCAATCTGTGCCTGCTTTTCCAACCTTTGTGCCCGTGCATGAATGGCTCCCAGGACAACATAGTGCTGCATGGGTAAAGTTGGAACCTTTGCGGTCTCACATATCTTATTAAAAAAATTTAAAGCAAGAACATTTAATTTCGCCCCTGTATCTATGGTGACGGTGGTAGGTAATCTACCGACTACTGCCTAGTCTTGCTCTTCATAACATTCTGTGCTCAACATTAATCGGTATATATCTCATCCCTTATGTAAGTTCCTTCGTTATAATGAATCATGTTCGACATAACATTATTCATTTCGCCCCCATTCCATTTCACGGCCGATATCCGGGAGCGGGATAGACCGCTTTTAGTTTGACTCCTGATTTTGTCGTTCAGATTGCTGACTGTAACCTCAACTATTTGTATTATTTGATTATTACATGTGGCTTGATGCTGCTGGTCTTGCCTGCCGGGAGGTGGCTGTGAAAAATTTGCCAGCGGTAGCCCCCAAAATTTACGCGGTTATTGACCTCCATTTTGGTTTTGGTTTTTTCCCCAGTAGCCCTGATTTGTGTCTGTTATTCTGATAGCCGGGGTGGTATCTGTGGTTATTATTTTTATTTCTGGACACGGATCCGGAACCTTTCTGGTTTGTGCGTGCGGACTGTCATTCCTGTATTCGCCAGTAGTCTTCGCACCGTTGCAGTTTCCAGCGTGATCCTTACCGTTGTTGTGGTTCGAGTTATGTTGCGGGCGGTCGCTGCGGCTGCCGTTGACGCTTTTATCTCCTTGAATTAAATCAAGCGAATCCAAAGCAGGTAACAAATTTTCCAAAGTGTCTTCGGGTGCATGTATTAGCTTTTCTTGATTGTTGATTTTCAATTTACCTTTTAAAAATCTTATCACACCTTTGTCTGATATGCGACTGTCCCAATACAGTCTTTCCAAAGTACTTTTCATAATATTTCCGAAGATTCCCTTGCATGACATTGTTAGTTTCCGGGTTGAATACTTCACGTCTTAGATGTGCTAGAATATGTGGTGACCTATATTTGTTTAAGAATGCCTGTTCGAACCTCTTATACGCCGAAAAGGATTCTGCCGCTTCGGCGGCTCATAAAGTGGATTCGCCCTGCATATACAAGGTAGCATACTACAGAATACTAAATTTATTCGGCCATTGCGTTTTCCAAGCCACGATTCTTTACGCTCGTATTGCTCATTTCCTTTATATTGAATCTATTAGGAAAAGTGTTAAAATGAGAATTAACTAATTTACATTAATTTCATTACAGATAGCTCTAAAGCTAAAACATGACACTTACATCACGTTTGTCTACGCAAAAGGAAAATTATTTACTGATCCTCAAGGAACGTGGCTATATTACTTCCCATCAGACCAAAGGCTAATAGACAAGAGAGATACAGATACGAACGGGAACGCGCTTCACTTACCTTCTTTTTTTTAAAAAAAAAAAAAAGAAAAAAAAAGATTATAGTCGGTCGCAGTCAGCCACAGGATTACTGCCGCTACATCTTTGAAATGTTATTTATGAAAAACTATAATTGCACTTCATCAAATTAATGTGCGTAATATATTTAGATATGAAGTCATTTATAGCAAACAAATAAATTTTTGCGTATTTTGGTGCTTTCATTTAGATTTATATAAAATTACGTGGGCCTGTCCATGTAATGCTACAAACTGAAATGAATATATCCAGCAGATAATTGAGAATGTAGACTGCATCAAACCACAAATTAGTCAGAGACTAACGACTCAAAAGAAAAAAATATATATTATACATTGTGTTGAAATTGATGTGCAAATTTAGCAAAATTAGGCTATAGTAAATAGGTGGGACAATTCTTGAAGGAATGTCGTAGAAATAGGGGCAATGCGGCACACCTGGATGGATCCGAACATCAACATTGCCTGCAGCATTAGTACTATTCACAGCAGTGGCTCTTCATTTAAGTGTCAGTCTCTGATGTGTGAATTTTTGCTATTTTGCAAACAGCACATTTTCATTTATGTACTCACGTGCATTTGCGGTCGAACTGTATAGATCTCTGAAGCATTTCGGGAATTAAAGGCGGAACTGTCGTATTTTCAGTTCAATAAGACTGTCATGAGTCGAGAACTAACAACCGTCCGTCGGTAAGTACCGCTGCACAGGTTAGCGTTGTATGATTTTCCAAATAGCGTAGGAGGAGGATAATCATTTCTGTAATGGTGAACGGGAGGCTAAGAGTAAAAGCATATAGAGGTAACATTTGCTGGTCAATGCGGACAATCACACTCTAATTTGTGATACTGTAAGCAGAGATCCGCCAACAATTCGTTGCTGGTCAAAAATGGGAAACTGAATAAACATTTAGGGTTTCACATCTACACCTGCAGATGTACTGTAATTCGCAAAGACGCTGCAGAGAGTGCTTTGTGGAAAGTCTGCTGTTTAACGTCACATTTCAGTTGGCAACGCACCAAGGAAATAATTACTGTTTACGCTACATAGCCACTGTTCCGGAGTAACAACAAGCGCCGGCACGAAGATCGAGAACGTAACCGCAGAGATGGCTGTGAGACGGGTCAGCCAATAGTACGCAAGGACCACACCACAACAGGAGCTGCCTCTATCCGATGAGAACATAAACGCCACTCCTGCCAGCCTTGGCGGTACCAGTTCGACTTGAGCCCGCGAGGAATGGGCACCGCCGGCGCTGCGCGCAACGCTTTCTCGGCCGAGGCGATCTCTAAAACACGTTTTGTGCTGTGGGTGCCGCGAGAAGCAGATTGTCGTGTGCTGTTTTCACAACGCCAGCAAACTGTCGTGTTCTGTGCCCCACACCATGGGAAAGAAGAACTCGCAGAAGAAACCTGCTGCCACGAGGGGGGCTTCGGCTGTGCGAATCACTGCGTTTGCCGACCAAGCAAGGAAAACCCGAGAAGACGAGTCGCCGCCTATCCCCCCTTGTAGGTCAAGTGCAAAGGCGGGTGGGCAGCGCCGTTCGACTTGATGACGAATTGCCCCAAGAATGAGGTGGTCTACGAGTCTGTCTGATTTGGTTTCTGGCAGCAAACGCGACCGATCACAGGGCGATCAAGAGCGCTGTGGCCGCCCAACGCTCCGCCTGTGCGAGAGACGGCGCCTTCCGATGGAAGGAAGAAGACAACCAAGGCACGCCTAAGGGGGCTGCCTTAGAGGCTCAACCGACAGCCATGGACCCCCAGCCATACTACTTAAAGTACCAGGGCGATGGCGATATCGCAAAGTACTGCCGCAATGCGGCGCGGTGCGTCAAGTGCTCTGGGGAGCACGACAGCCGCGAATGCGACCGCGGCAGACGAGCTTTGCCGACTTGCGCCCGCTGTGGCGGCCCTCAAATCGCCAGCTGGCGCGGCTGCCCGGCTTTATTCAAGCCACAGTCGTGCTGAAGGCAGTGAGGCGGCCGCGGCCGCGGCCGCACCGACGCAGCGGAAGAGACGAAGACGTCGGGGACGACGACGGGCGCAGACCAGCTCGGCCCAGCTGAGGATCAGCGCGGAGTCAGCTTCCCCCGCCAAGAACGGGTGCGACCACCAGGAGGTGGTCGGTCAGGATTAGAGATGGGCAAACTCGTTCATCCTTGGGAACTATTTCACTACTGATCGTTCTTTTTCGGGAACCGTTCATTTTTACTCGTTCACCGTTCATTTGTGCTTGGTATATGGTTCCTATAAAGAACTGAAAGCTAGTAGTGTAGGTGACTGAAGGATGGAGGGCACCAAGAGGGGGCACTTGCCTCCCCCCCCCCCTTGGAGTATAGAGTTTTTATTCATTACAGAATTCTTACGCACATTTACGAGTAATTTCTGTGATTCCGCAGAACCTCTCGTTTAGCTAACCGTAGCCTTGTGTGGCGGATCGCAGGATAATAATATAGGGTGGCGCACGGAAAATCGGCCCCGAGTACAGACTGCTCTCCAATTATAGACGATGTGTTGCCCGTTACGAGCAGATACAACAAACAGACAAGAACATGAAAATCTCACGCGACGCTCATGGGCTATAGCTCATATAGTCTTGTAAACCTGTTGGTGGCAGTTTCCCAACCTAATCGACCACAACGGTCTTGTATAAAATTCTTCGTTTCGACTTCCACTACATAGCTATGCTACGTTGTAAACAATAATCGTTTACACACTATACATGCTTCACGCTGTCTCTGAGTTCGCAGGCGAAGTAGAGACTTTATGGAAGCATAAAATAAAATGACCCACAACACACTTTTTTTTCTCAAAGAAACCAAACTAGCAGGTAATGCAAATTGGAAACAACCAAACTTAAAAATAATTAGAGCCTTCCTAAATGTAATGTTTTGTGTATGAAAGATACATGAAAATCGTTGTATATGAATTTTCTTGCACAAAAAATTAGGCAAATTATTGAAAGTTAGCCGCTAAATCAAGTCGATGAAACAAAAACATATATGAATAACAAAAAAACTTGCCTTGTTATATGTCTTCTGCTGTTCATCGATATAATGAAGTGAGCTGATATGCCCTATTGTTACCAGAAAAGACGTACCTATTACATAAAACGTAATTTTTATGTAATTTACGTAACTATAAAATACTTTTTGATTACCCGTCGTGGACGCTGAATAGCCAAAACCAAGTGCAAGAACAGTTTGGAACACATGTAAAATAGGCGAGCGCAGTGAACGAAACGAACAACTGGATACTGAACTAACTAGGAGCAGTCGGCACTGGAACTGAGACAGGTGGTCATGCGAAGAACGACGAGTGCGGCCGAGGGAGACCGAGACAGACGAGCACGCGACCGAGGCTGGAACGAGAGGTGCCGAAGTGACCGCCGCGACCGAAGTGAACTAGTGAACTATGAACCGATCGTTTCTCGTTCCCGGGAACTATAAGTAGACCGCCGCGACCGAAGTGAACTATGAACCGATCGTTCCATGGAATTCGTTCCTCAGTCCTTTCGTTCATCTTGGTGAACCGTTCCTTTGCACCCATTCGTTCGCGAACTACCCATACCTAGGATGCAGCACGCGCCCTTAGGAAGGGCAGCGGCGTCGACATCAGAACCGCCGTGGAGGAAGCCACAGAAGCCCTCAAAGCCGTCGTGGCGGCAGAGAAGCTGCCTTTGCAGGCGCCGTGGCTGCTGAGAAGGTAGAGGCATTGAGGCAGCTGCGTGCAGTTCTGGCCTGAGTCCAGGAGAAGGGGTTGGAACCCCTGCGAACGCTCCTGAAAACTCGCAGAAGGGCGTTCGGGTGTCTGCCCTACCGGCGGCCCCAGCAGCGCCGCACAGGAATGGTGCCAAGAAGACAACCGCCACCACAACGGTATTGGCGGCGACGCCGACCACCGTGGGGCAACCCCTGCAAGGGATCGAGAAGTCAAAAGGGCAGCCTACATCCGGCTTGCGCGAGAGAACGGCCTGCAGTTATTCGATGAAACTGCGGTGCAGTACGCCAAGCAAGCAGACCTGCTCGAGGAGCAGCTGCGGCAGAACTGCGCCGCACAGTAGCAGGGACGCCAACCAACAGCGAACTGCCGCCGTTCAACACCAACCTGATGAAGCTGTGCCAAGTCACTGACGACACGGCACAGCGCACAGCAGAGGGCGTAAGGCAACGCACTGTGTTGCCGCACCGGACTCCTCTTACTATAACGACCAATGACGTTGACACGGTATCTTCTTGCACGATACCCGCTATTAACATAACCTACTCTTGCATGAACTGTCGCAGTCAGAAAGACATCCACTGTTGCTCCTACTACACGACCTAACTATCGCAGAGGTCTTCTTCACTTGGAGCTTGCCTTGGCACTTTTTTTTTCCCTCTGCCCTTCAAACCGCTAATCCTCTTCGACTTTCGACCAAGTCTATCTCAAGATGACCGCGTATTAATGGATAACCTTAAACAGACGTATGCAAGCATCGCAGTATCCACATCCTGCGACACTTCACTTTACTGAAAACTAACCCTTATGCAGAGATGGCAGTAGACCTTTTGAGTTGGCCATCACCCAAGAAAAAAGAAACCACTCGGCGGACAGTAGAAGACGCGTACTATCAGAACCGACTAGAAACCACGCCCTAGAACAGAGGCGCTGGAAGAGCCGTTAATAATGATCCATATGAACTCGTGAGAATTACTTTTATGGACATTGTGTAAAACGAAGAACATTGAGTATCTGAATGTCGCCCATCGCTTGCGACCCAAAGTTAAGCATTGTCAATTTACTTTAGTATAACAAAAACTATTAATGTGATTTGCTTGAATTGTTGTTTAGCAATCAGAAAAAACAGCTTCCTTGGACATCCTATAAGAGAAGAGTGGGCAGGACCCAACAGTCACTCTCATGCTTCGTGTACGTAATAGACGGTCAGAGTAGCAGAATGTTTAGGATTCTACTTAGAAAGTTAATCTTTAATTTTACTCCAGCCATAAAATCACGAGGACAGGACGAGCAGCGAGTTGTACAAACTTCTTAAGGGTAAGGTGATGCTCGAAGGAGCTTCAAAGAATTCAAGACTCACTGCTGAGACGATTGTGAATAAATAAGCAATAACAAAACATCTGGGATATTAAATAAAACATTGCATACAAATGTGAGCATGGAACGTGGAATCCTCGTATTATAGTTATGAGTGTACCAGTACACTGTAACATGTAACAAGCCCACGTAGTACTACTTCTTAAGATAGACCATTAGAAGTTTGAATCCTGTTACACGGGGCTTAATAGAAACGTTGGTATTGAAAGTAGAATATTTCATGCTTAATTGGTTGGAAGCTCGTAAGCACACATTACTATTTATTTTACAAACGTATTATTCGTGGTCCCACCTTTACGGAACTTTTTTGATAACTATTCTATTCTTTTTAAAGTTGTCTGTTGATTCGGTCACCCTTCAATTCGCTTACGTATTTTGCATGTCGATTACGGGAGGGAACTTTGGTGTATTTCCGACCGCTCGCTGGCCGGTTTCGATATCTTTCTGCTACGTGGGAGTTATTAAGGTTTCACTGGCGATCTTAGGAGTATCTCAGCCAATGAACACCGTGGTGGTGCTACTTGAGCGGGTTGCATCTGAAGAAAGAAAACGAGGTGGTTGTAAGATGGCAGTTGTAAAGCGTCGGTTTTGTGGAAACAGTTGTAAAGCGTCGGGGTTTTTTTTTTTTTTTGTGGAAACAGTTGTACTCGTCTGGCGTGAGGCCGGTCGCTTGACGGCGCGTTCGGGGCGGGCCCGCCCGTTGCCGTCGCGCCGTAAGGCACGGAGGCCCGCACTGGGGCGTATCGCTTCCAGTCGGGCGTGCCGCGGCAGTCCTCACACGGGGAAGTGATGCGTCTCTTATAGCCTCTCCTTCCCAAGTGGCTCTTTCCACCTTCCCGTGGTGCCAGATGTTAAGCTGCCTTGCGACGAAAGGGAGAGCTGCTACCCAACCCGATGCGAAAGCGAAGGGTGCGTGGCAGAGGGGGAGCTGTGTCAAGGAACCGAAGATCAGTCCCTCTCAGTTCGCAGGGCACAGACCAGCAGGTGTTCTGCATGCTGGAGACCTCGTTTGTCGGCGTGGGATCGCGGCGCGATTCGGCAAGGGTGCTTCGCCACGCCCCTGGGTAACTGGGGCGTGTTCTGCCAAACCCAGGAGGTGGTGACATCGCCTGGGCTAGGTCAGATGGGTCCAAACCGCTGAACGACTGGGTGACCGACCCACCACCTGAGTAGGAGGGGGTCCTTGGCCGAGAGGTGGAAGCCCGGGCTAGTAAGCGGCGAAGGGCGAGAGGTGCATCCGCCTCTCCAGAGTGCGGGGTACACTTGCTGAGGAGCGTCGGGTGAAATTGACGATGACGGAGCCACCGACGGGGACCAGTGCACTGGCAACGGCGCGCTGAACCCTGCGGTTCGAAGAGTGCTCTTGGCCTTGGGGCGAGGCCGGTGGGCGAGGTGCCTGTTTGTCTCCCCCCCCCCCATGCCAGAGGAGCCGGTCCGGGGTAAGAGATGGGCTCCCATCTTTTATCACTCGTTTTTTCATCATGGCGACAATTGAAATGAGTGATTCGTGTGCGTCGAAACGCGCTTCTGCTGCGCCTGATCCCTCTCCCCAGGACGAGCTAGGACAGGCAGAGGGTGAAACAGTAACACATAGGCACGCCAGAAATTCACTGCTCTTAGAGCAGAATGTAAAAATTGGTAAGATAAGCCAAGTGGCTCTGTCTATCATAAAAAATGAACTTACAGCATGGGCCATTGCTCATGCAAAACTTGAAGGCCAGGTGGAAGAGCTAGAGAAGGAAAACAGCAGATTGCGGAACCAACCGGTCAAGACCTGGGCGGCAACCAAGTGCCAACCAAGCCACACACAACCAAAGAGACAATAGACAAAGTAGCCAAGAGAACAGACACTGCCCACATCTCGTGGTCGTGCGGTAGCGTTCTCGCTTCCCACGCCCGGGTTCCCGGGTTCGATTCCCGGCGGGGTCAGGGATTTTCTCTGCCTCGTGATGGCTGGGTGTTGTGTGCTGTCCTTAGGTTAGTTAGGTTTAATTAGTTCTAAGTTCTAGGCGACTGATGACCTCAGCAGTTGCGTCGCATGGTGCTCAAAGCCATTTGAACCAAGCCAGAACAGACACTGCGGTCCTTCACAGGACTCTGCCTGGGCAAGACACCAGTGTGAAGAAAATTCAGGAGCTATTTACGAAAACAATGATCCAGCAAAAGACAAAATCAGAATAAAGAGGATTAAACCAAGTAAAAATTCGGTAATTGTGGAGGTTGCTGCAGAGGAGGACAAAGATAAGTAACTGAACAATAAAAAACTAAACTCAGTAGTCAAGTGTGAACCTCCAAAGAAGAGACATCCCCTAGTAATCCTTTACGATGTACCCACCATAATTACTGATGAGGAACTAACAGACACAATAAGAGAGCAAAACTTTGCTGACGTAAACGAGGAGGAATTTAGAAACAGCTTTAAATTAAGATTCAAGACGAGGCCTTGGGGGCGTGATGTTCACCGCGTTGCTGAGGTCACGGCACCAATGTGGAGGAAGATCACGGCAATGGGCAGATTATACGTTAGCTTCCATTCGCTAAACGTCAGGGATTACATCGTGGTACCTCGCTGCCACAACTGTGGTGACCTGGACCACATTCTAAGACATTGTACTAGGGAGTCGGCTTGTACGAAGTGTGGCACAAACGGACATAACCGCAAAGACTGCAAAGCATCAGCGGTCTCCATTCCCTGCAAAACCCGCGGAAAAAAGTCGTGTGGAGCCACGGGACGTAATGGCCCAACATATCGAATGCTAGAGCAACGTTTGATCTCTAGAATCGATTATGGCCCACAAAACAGGATGCCAAAGCGCAAATCCCCGAGCAAGAGGAGGCGGGACACTATGAGGGCAACCAGATTTAAAAACTTCTTGATGGCGCTCTCGGGCGCCACAAAGACAGAAGTAATAGACAATGTCATCCAAACAGAGCCTTACATGATTGACAGCAGTATACAGTAGATCTCCCCGCAATGGGCAAAGATCCCGCCCCTCAACACCGGGGAACGAAGCCAACAGTCCATCTGAAGCGGCAAGGGCATCCTATGACTGTAACAACCCCAACAAAACTTAAAGAAAACCAACCTATTCAAGACAACGCAGTCACAAGTACAAGCCTGAAGTCCACAACGCAGAGCACTCCAGTGGTCAGATTGCCACCTATGGACCTGGTAAAGGTGTACCCCAACATCGAGTACACGATGCAACTGGCCAGGCTGGAAGAGCCGATTTCCCTGGCCACTGCCTTACTACATGTGGTCCGTGTAGGACATGAAGAGGGTAGGAAGGTAACCTTCTCGGTGATGGAGGCTGTGGAAAGAATTCATCTAAAGTCAGTGAATCTCCCCACTGATTTCGGAGCCCTGTGGGACCTGCTGAAAAGAGTCTTTGAGAGACATGGTGAGAAGTTTGACCTCCTGGACATCTACGAACAGGCTGTGTTGGCAAATGGACGAATTGCTTTCGACTGGAGTAAGACCTGCCCAGACGACCACATGCACACATACTTCCCATGACGACTGAAATAACAGTTGGACAATTAAATATCCACAATAGCCGACTTGTTATGCAGGAGCTCTGTAAAGAGGTGGAGGAGAAGAGACTGGATGTGCTCTGCCTACAGGAGCCATACTCCCAAGCTGGAAAAATAGCTTTTGCTGCCACAACATGGCAAATTGTCAGCAGAGGGGAGGACCCTAGGGCGGTGATAGCAGTTACAAATAAACTTCTGAGGGTCACCACGCTCTCACAATTTACAACTAGTCACTGCAACGTCGTGGAGCTTCAGTCCACTGTTGGAGTAATTACTCTCATAAACATGTACTTCCAATACGGAGACGAGATTGAACAGCATTTAGAACACATGGAAAGAGTTACCACGGCTTTGCGGGGTTGGAAGATAGTCATAACAGCTGACATCAATGCAAAATCCCCCCTGTGGTACAGCGCCGCCAGAGATACAAACGGTGATAAAGTGGAAGAGTTTATCATGGCTTCACAGCTCGTGGTGGCCAACAAGCCGGGCAATCCTCCTACCTACGCAGCAGGAGGAGGACAGGGCACGAACATAGACGTAACCCTAACATCTCATAACGCAGCAAATCTCATACAGAGCCGGAAAGTCGTGAGCAATGCCACCACGAGTGACCATAATTTAATAACCTTCACTCTAGGTGAAAGGGAGTGCCGCTGGACCATGGGGTGGGAAGTACAATTCAATTATAACAAAGCGAATTGGGAACGCCTAGCAAGGGAGTGCGACATTCCTGCGTTACCGGAAGGTGACGTACATCAAGACATAGACATGGACGAAAGAGCTGACGAACTGGTGGGCGCAGTACACAGAGTGGTGAGGGCCGCTGTACCAACCAGTAGGAAGGCCATGGCGGCCTCACCGTCACCATGGTCGGCCGAATTAGAGGCACTACGTCAGTCTGTAAGGAGGAACTACCAGCGCAGCGCAGTGTCGTCTGGCTGGAAAGGCAAAGATGGCAGTTGCAATACAGGGAGGCCAAGCAGAGGTTTCAGAAGGAACTACGCGAAGTGAGTATGCGTAGCTGGGAGAGCTACATGTTGAACCAGTTGGCCTTAGACCAGTGGGGTCTCCCCTATAAATTAGTGAGGGAAAAAATCCGCTCTCCCCTGGAGCTATCAACACTCAGGCAGGGGGACAGGATGTCGGAATCTTGGCAGGAGACTGCAGAGGTCCTTCTCCGGTCCCTGCTGCCTGACGACAATGCAGATGGAGAAACCGCAATCCAGCAGCAACTGCGAGATACAGACCTAGAAGATTACAACAACGACACGGCAGTCTACCCCTTCTCGGAATAGGAGGTGGCTGCACAAATAAGATCCCTAAAAAGAGGGAAAGCTCCAGGACCAGACGGCATTGTGGCTGAGGTGGTGCAATTTCTGGCACTCCAGTCAATCGCTCCGCTGACTCACCTCTTTAACGAGCGCCTCAGACAAAGGAAGTTCCCCAAGAGGTGGGAAACCGCGAACGTGGTCATAATACAGAAGGGACCAGAAAAAGACCAGGCCAAAGTCAAATCATACAGACCAATCTGCTTATTGGACCTGTTCGGGAAGCTTCTGGAAAAACTGCTGGCTGACAGATCGATGGCTCACTGGGTGCTGTGTGGGGTGAGCGACAGGCAGTTCAGCTTCAGGCTGGGGCGGTCGGCATCTGAGGCTATCGCTCTGGCGGCTGAGGTCTGTGGCTCAACCCCGCATAAGTACGTCGTCGGCATCATGGTGGATATCAGTGGTGCCTTCGACAACCTGTGGTGGTCTTCGCTCTTCTCCTGTTTGCGGGAGAAAGAGTGTCAAGGGCCGCTATATGGGTGTCTGAGGAGATATTGTAAGGACTGGGAGGTATGGCTATCATCCCCTAGCGGGAGAATTGGGAAAGTAATTACCAAGGGGTGTCCCCAAGTCTCTGTTCTGGGACCCCTTTTCTGGAACATCCATATGGAACCATTGCTAGATAGACTACAGCAAAGTGCTAGAAGTGATAGCCTACGCAGATGACCTCTTCCTGCTGGTCGACGGTCGCAGCAAGAGGACATCGAACCAAAGATCAAAAGGGCCATAGAGAAACTGCACCAATGGTGCCTAAATACAAAGATGAAAATATTTCCGAGTACATCTACATACTTACTGTTAAAAGGTCAGCTAATCAGGAATCCCACTGTTACAATCGATGGCTCACCAGTTCTTCAGCGACGGGAGACGCGATACTTGGGAGTCATAATTGACGAGAGATGGAACATCGGGAAACACATAGAAACCGTAACCCAGAGAGCTCTCCAACTACTAAACAATCTCATCTCCATTGTACATAAAAGATTTCATCTCCCTCCTCATCTCATAAAACTTTATCATAATAGTATTCTAATCTCAGCAGTGGGTTACGGCTCAGGAGACTGGGCGCACAGGCTCAAGCGGGTCGTGCCCGGCATGACAGTGAGAAGAGTCCAAAGAAGCATGATTTTGAGATCGGAGGGGGGGGGGGGGGGCTACAGGACTTCACCAGGGGGAGCTCTGTTAGTCATAATGGGGCTCCGCCCGCTAGATATCAAGATACGCGAGCAAGTGGCATGGTATTGGGCCAAAAAGGGTAACAGGGATAAAATAATAGAGATCATGGGTGTGAGGGTAGAGGATAAGAGAGAAATACGAAACAGAGGGGAGGAACTTTGGCAGAGGGTTTGGGAGGAAGAAGAAACGGGGAGAAGAACCTTCCAGTTCTTACCTGACGTAAAAGAGCGTGGGGACATGAAATACTTTGAACCTACACGAGGACTCATTCATTTTCTCACTGGTCATAGACTCTATCCGACATATCTATGTCGGTTTGGGAAAAGAGCAACCCCCGAGTGTGACTGTGGCGCGGCGGAGGGAACTTCCGACCATGTGGTTTTCGAGTGCCCTCTCTTCAACGATGTCGCAACAACACTCCGAGACAGACTTCCGAACAATGACACATACCATCTACTTAGACAAGAAGACACTTTTTGTACTTTGGATGCTCTGGCATATGAGGTATCACGGAAAGTGTTAACAGAATACCTGAGGGACCAAGAATAGGTACCAATTCATAGACCTACCGATGGAATGGCCGACTTCCATCAGTAGGAAACCGCCACGTACGGCATTAGGGGGCGGAGTGGGGTCAATTATCACCGATTGTGACTGAAAACACTGATGATGACATAGGTGAAGTTAGTATTTAGTAGGACTTAGATTAGGACATTAATTTAGGAAACTGCAGCGAATACTAACCTTGGCCAGCCCAGTGCCAGGGGCGTGCTCCTCGGGGTTAGCTCGTGGAGCCTGGCTCTTCTAAGCAGGTTTGTGTTTTACTGGCACACCTGTGACGCTGCAGTTAGTAGTCATTTCTAGGTTATATAATTAAATAAAGTTGGTTAAACTAAACTGCCCACTGTTATAGAAAACTAACATACTGTAGTAGTTTAAACTGTAGTTCACTAACATAACTGTAATATCAGGCTGCATTATAACCCAATTCTATGTATCAATTAATGGCCCACTAATCATGTTAGGAGGTGGGTTAATATGTATAAATAGTATTGCTGTAAAAATAAAAGTAAAAACAGTTGTACGCGTATGAGCGAAGTCCTAAGTGGCCTCACCTTGTGTTACAGTGTATCTTATTACGAGTTAGTCGGAGCTGACCAGTTTTGTGCGTGAGTTGCATGTTATTGTGTGTTGATGCGAGCAGGCTGTGCCGAGTCGGAAGGGACCGGTAGGAAGCAGTATGAATCAGACAAGCTGTGGCCTCATGACTGAATTTCCCCTCAGCGGAAGAAAAGGAGTTCATGATGATGGTATTGTTATTGAGTCTGGCTGCAACATTAGTTTTGAGAGAGCTAGCTGTATTTTTTGAACTGATTTTGACAAATACCTGTTGCTCCTCGCTGTGCATTCTGTTCAGCAATCCGAAGTAAGATGTTACTGCTTTCCTTTCCTTGCAGCTTGGCGTATAACTAGTGGCAGTGTGACTGATTAGCTTTTCTGACAAACAACACAGCAGAGTGACAATTAGGCTGAGCTCAGTATTCAGCACTGGTCACGTTCACGGCCAATATGTGTCCCTTGTATGGAAGTTAGTAAATCATTGTTTTCTTTCACCAAACTGGTGGGAAATAGTTCTTTATTTTGGTAGTACTGCCGATTCGGTATTCGAGCTAAATGTAGCTGCATTAAGTGCAGCAGTTGCTACATTTTGTTTTAATTTATAATGGGTTTACTGTAGTACTTATTCTAATGAACGACAAAATTTATGTTAACTTTACAGTTAATTCACTTTGGTCAAGCGAATGTTCTCATGTCATACTTTTTCTAAGGTAATAAATATTTTGTGATTCATTTCAATGTGGATTATTAATTACACTGCTTCAGTAGGGTGTCGATGAGGAATGGCAGTTGCATATTAGGGTAGAAGTAAGTCACGTTGGCAAACGACTAACCTGCGTCTGGCGCGTTATTATCTTATTTTTTCGGGTTGTTTGTCGTTGTCAGTCCATGTATGAGTAATCGTATCTGTAATTTAATTTTTTTATTATCTTATCTGATGATACATACTGGCCATCAGTAGCGTACAGAGGTTGTTTGTTAATCTAGGCACACTAGAACATCTCTAGAAAGCTCATAGGTTGTACCGTTGCGGAATACATGTGTTGCTGTCCGTCCAAACGTTGTTGGATTTAATCAGTTACTCATAATCGATATAGATACTTTCTTTTTAACACACACCATACGCTTTCAGCCGGGTCAGAATCCACTAATAATTATGATATACGCTCTGCAGTGAATTTATTACTGGTTTTACATTTTGATTGTAGTTATGGAAAGATATGAACAGTTTCTTAATTGATTTTTGTAAAGGCCAAAGAAAGCAACTAGATGCGCTTCAATACGAATAAATAACTTGTAGAATGAAAATAATTGTAATGTATTCTACTTATATTCCTGCAGCTTGTGCATATAACCCTTTCATTTATTGTTAAACAGAAACACTTAACTCTATTTTTGATTGTTCATTAATATGGGAAAACGCGTAATATTGCCCTAATTTAATTCCTGTACCACTGAACAGTTGGGTGAAATAGACGTTACTGTATGTGGTGTCACGAAAAAACTTAAACCACTGAAACTTAACAAAGTTCCACTGTCAAATGGAATTCCTAGCAAGTTCTACTCCGAATTTATTGTTTAGTTAGCCTTCTTGGTCCTGTAAGCTATAGTATATTGCCCAAAGAAAAAACTTTGCCCAGTGGTTGGAAGACAAGAAGGCTATCATAACATGATCTTCCATTATACTTGACCTCCATTTGTTATAGAATCTCAGACATAATGATTGACTTTCTCCCGCATTATGGATTCCGAAAACGTAGATGATGTGAAACCCAACTCACACGTTTTCTCAGATGATATATAGCAACCCATGGATGAAAACAGATTGATGAAGTATTTCCCGATTACAGAAGAGCATTTGATTGCGTACCATGTCTACGATTCTTATCAAAAGTGTGATCGAATGGGGTACAAAGCGAAGTTTGTGGCGGTGTTGATAATTCATTGGTAGAAAGGATGCAGCAAGTTATCTTTGATGGAGTTTCATGGAGACATGTAGAGAAATAAATGTATTAAGTATGCACCAGGGAAATGTATTTTTTTGCGTTGTTGTTCATGTTGTATATTACACCTTGCGAACTATATTAATGGCAAGCTCACAATTCTCGTAGATGATGCAGTTATCTATAATGAAGTAGTGACTGAAAGTTGCTGCTCACATATTGAATGCCATCTTGATAAGATTTCAAAATGGTGCAAGGATTAACAACTTGCTTTATATTTTGACAAATGCGGCAGTGTGCAATTTGCTAATCGAAATGACTAAAATATCACTGAGTCACTGTTCTAATTGGCCAACTCATACGAAAATTTGGGTGCAACAATTTGAACAGACATGAAATGAACGTTCACATAGTTTCAGTCGTAGGTAAATCAGGTGGGAGACAAATGGTTCAAATGGCTCTGAGCACTATGGGACTTAACTTCTGAGGTCATCAGTCCCCTAGAACTTAGAACTACTTAAACCTAACTAACCTAAGGACATCACACACATCCATGCCTGAGGCAGGATTCGAACCTGCGACTGTAGCGGTCGCGCGGTTCCAGACTGTAGCACCTATAACCGCTCGGCCACTCCGGCCGGGAGGTGGGAGACATCACCCACTTAATCTAGCCGATTATATATGCAAGTGTAGGTGCTGAAACCTAACTGCCGATTCAGTTTTCCATTTTTTGCCGACTACGAACTGCTGTTGAAATTTCTGCTCACAGTATCACAAATTCCAGAAAAATATTCCGTCATTCTCCAGCAAATGTCACTTCTTTTTGTTTGTACTCGTAGACTTCCGATCACCGTTACAGAAATAAATCTGTACCCCCTACACTATACTGAAAAGGCGTCTGCTGATATCCCGTGCAGCAGGTTCCGTTAATTGGATTTTCGACTCACGCCAAAGTCTATATTTTCCTCCTGAATACAGGACAATTTTTCCCCTGGCTCCGAAATACTAGGCAAATGCAGTCAGTGTACATAGGGGGCTGTATACAAAACTCTCGAGCGAACCTCCATGAGTATTACACTCCAGCGCGTCATCATACGCATCTTCTGTCAATCTCACAGACAAGAGTGTAAGTGTCATCAGTAATGAGCCGCATTCCAAACTAAGCCGCAGTGACTAGCAAAGGCTATGAAGACGCCCAGGACTGTGGTGCCTCTAACCCGCCATACTGCCCGACCACTTTGGTTGTCATCCGCGTCATCCTTACAGCACAGCGGTACGTCGACGATAATCCACGCACCACTATTTTGTCATTCATGGCAAGCCATCCTGGGATTATGTTTCAGCCAGATATTGCCCGCCAGCAAACTGTGGGAGTTCCTAGCGCTTGTCTTGGTGCTCGACAAACTCTGCCTTGACCAGTAAGGTAACCAGATCTCTCCCCGATTGCGAACGATTGGAGCATTAAGGGCAGGGCCCTCCAACCATGTCGGGATTTCGACGATCTAATCCGCCAATCTGACACAATTTGGCACGATATAACTCAGTAGGGCTACCAAAAACTCTGTCGATCGATGACAAGCTGAACCATTGCTTGCTTAATATCAAAAGGTTGTAATATGCGTTTTTGGCTTAATCAGTTTGTCAAGCTCTTTCTCGTGAATAAGTGTACAGTTTTTTGAAATTGCAATCACATTTATTTTTGTATTTCAGTGTACACCAGAAGACACTGAATGATTGGAAAGAAAGGCAGCACAGGTTTTTACGATCCATGGGAGAGATCACAAAGATGTGGAAACAACTGAAATGGTAGACGCTTCAAGATAGCCTCACACTGTGTGGCCTCTAAGGATATGTACAATTCTCCAGGCAGCAACAGTTCTTCTGTTTAGTTTCCTGAAAGATTTCTAACTTCGGGTAGGATACTATCTTCGAGCAGTTATACCACTGCTCCTTTTTCTGTCAGATGGGAAAGACATCTTGGTTTCTTGTTCTCTGGTAAGGACCAATTACATACACTACTGGTCATTAAAATTGCTACACAAAGAAGAAATGCAGATGATAAACGGGTATTCATTGGACAAATATCTTATACTAGAAATGACATGTGATTACATTTTCACGCAATTTTGGTGCATACATCCTGAGAAATCAGTACCCAGAACAACCACCTCTGGCCATAATAACGGCCTTGATACGCCTGGGCATTGAGTCAAACAGAGCTTGGATGGTACGTGTAGGTACAGCTGCCCAAGCAGCTTCAACTCGATACCACAGTTCATCAAGAGTAGTGACTGGCGTACTGTGACGAGCCAGTTGCTCGGCCACCATTGACCAGACGTTTACAATGGGTGAGAGATCTGGAGAGTGTGCTGGCAAGCGGAGCAGTCGATCATATTCTGTATCCAGAAGGGCCCGTACAGGACCTTTAACATGCGGTCGGGCATTATCCTGCTGAAATGTAGGGTTTCGCAGGGATCGAATGAGGGATAGAGCCCCGGGTCGTCTGAAATGTAGCGTCTACTGTTCAAAGTGCCGTCAATGCGAACAAGAGGTGATCGAGTGGCTCCCTATGCCATCACCCCAGGTGATACGCCAGTATGGCGATGACGAATACACGCTTCCAATGTGCGTTCACCGCAATGTCGCCTAACATGGATGCGACCATCATGATGCTATAAACAGAACCTGGATTCATCCGAAGAAAACAACATTTTGCTATTCGTGCACCCAAGTTCGTCGTTGAGTACACCATCGCAAGCGCTCCTGTCTGTGATGCAGCGTCAAGGGTAACCGCAACCATGGTCTCCGAGCTGATAGTCCATGCTGCTGCAAACGTCGTTGAATTATTCGTGCAGATGGTTGTTGTCTTGCAAACGTCCCCATCTGTTGACTCAGGGATCGAGACGTGGCTGCACGATCCGTTACAGCCTGTCATCTCGACTGCTAGTGATACGAGGCCGTTGGGATCCAGCACGGCGTTCCGTATTACCCTCCTGAATCCGCCGATTCCATATTCTGCTAACAGTCATTGGATCTCGACCAACGCGACCAGCCATTTCGCGGTACGGTAAACCGCATCGCGATAGACTACAATCCGACATTTAGCAAAGTCGGAAACGAGATGATACGCAATTCACCTCCTTACACGAGGCATCACAACAACGTCTCTCCGGGAAACGGCGGTCAACTGCTGTTTGTGTATGAGAAATCGGTTGGAAACTTTCCTAATGTCTGCACGTTGTAGGTGTCTCCACCGGCTCCAACCTTATGTGAATGCTCTGAAAAGCTAATAATTTACATATCACAGTATCTTCTACCTGTCGGTTAAATTTCGCGTCTGTAGCACGTTATCTTCGTGGTGTAGCAATTTTAATCGCCAGTAGTGTAAATTTCGAGGAGCTACTGCACCATATACGGAATTATAGCTTTATAAATAGATGAGCTCTTAATGTAAACACGGCTTCCACCTTCCACATATTTTATGGCTGCAGAAAAATTCTACCAGTGAATCTCTGACATTTACCAAACAACGTCGCCATTTTCCTGGAGCAAACCAACATAAGCGTTACCGTTTCACGCTAAAAAGTAACGTTACTTTCAGAAAAGTACGGACGCAAGGTGCAGGCATGAATGGGAAGTGCACATAACACCCAAATTCTCGGTGCAGTCGTACGGAGGTCTGTCTCTAATCGTAAATGGGCCAGTGATCGTCAAACCTTTTCGATTATGAGTCAGCACCGAACGTTGTTGGGTGACATCTAGTGCATCAAGGGTAGGGAGCCGGATGGAGTGGCTGAGCGGTTCTAGGCGCTAGTGTCTGGAATCGCGCTACCGCTAAAGTCGCAGATTCGAATCCTGCCTCGGGCGTGGATGTGTGTGATATCTTTAGGTTAGTTAGGCTTAAGTAGTTCTAAGTTCTAGGGGACTGATGACCTCAGCAGTTAAGTCCCATAGTGCTCAGAGCTATTTGAACCAAGGGTAGGGAGGAGAGAGGGTCTCTCAAGTGGCAATCAAAGACAAATTCAACTGTCACCAAACCATGGTTGTTGATGGAAACTTGCCATTTACACACTTCTAATATACGTGTTATGTAACACAGCAAATATTTTTGAGTGAGAAGGAAAATAATATCTCGGAACAACATCATTTTTCTGAAGGCTTAGATAGTGGCCAATTTCCCGTACCTAAGCGGATACTGTGGTCAGTACCATCATAACAGGTCTCCATATTTGTTTTTCTGATGTCTGGGTACATTATCTAAACGTCTTCATGCCCTGCAATCTGAAAGAATACCAGGCTGCTTCCGCATACCATTTTGTGTCAGAATTTTGTATTAAGCAAAATAGAACAGAGACGGTTGTAAATAATACAACTTAATTGAGTCAGAATTGTCACATCGCGGTAGAATAGCGGATGATAACTTTGTACATGAAATACTTTAGAAGGCAGTTATATCCGGTATTGGGGTGAACACATTGGCCACTTTTCCTAACGTGTAGTTTTGCCACTTTCCCAATTCGATACCATGACAGGCTTAGCGTTACACAGAAAAAACTGTCAGGCTCAAATAAATAACGAGTAACTATATTTGTAGGTCAAAAGACGTAGTTTAAACATTGTTACAGGGAAAACTGTGACTCTCTATACAAGTGAGATAAAAAGATGATATAAATGCCTTATCTTACGTCAGACGACACAGAAACAAAATCGTTTCTGCTACGGAACCACGAAAGTATCTCAGTGCGTTGGTCTCAATGACAACAGAGGCAATGTACAGGAGAAGTACCAGGCAGGCAGCTTTGCTTCTCAGGGAAAAAATATGGACTGGCCACTTTTCCCCTTCCTGGCCACTTTACCACACCTGTTAATAGGTAACCTACATAAATTAGTATGTTATATTAGTTAATAACAGTAATCGTAATATGAGACACGATAACGAAACTTATGTTTAGAATGTCAGATTTCCATTACTCACTGCAATGTATTACAACAGCCTTAATGTGATTCCATACTACTTGGTACAAAGACGAAATACATTTGAAGATGAGTGTCTTTATAACGTGCATTCATGTATCCATATTACTTCCGTTTGACATTTATACCGTGGCAGCAGATCGGTGCTAGTTGCACATGCTCGTGACTTGTCGGTAACGGAAGGCAACTTATAAAATATTTCCCCTCTCACAGTGGCTGCTTTACACACCACTTACCACTGGCGTAAGGGGCAAACGTTAATTACCTTGTAACATTACATGAGGTAATCGGCAGTCCAGAATTGCTATGAGGCGAGTTGTATTTGACACAGCAAAGCGCTAGAGGGCACAGGGCACGCGGAGGCCAGCCTGGTTAGTTCACGTTTTCCAGCCAGTCACTTGTAGAGAGAATGATCACGTTGCCGGAAACGGGTAAATCCCAGAGCTGGGAATTTGGTCGGCTGATACTCGCATTACCATTGTGCACAAAATTCTCCAGGAAATGGCGGAGTGTCAGACAGTCTTAACTATGGCGAAGTTACAGCTCTCTGAGATTCGACAATAACTTGAGCGACGACAACTTACTCTCCCCTCTATTTTTAACATACAGAAAATTATTAAAGATTTCATAACAATCTGACGCATCTTGAGCGATACTCTAAATAGTTAGCCTGAGCAGACGTTGATGGAGTCTTGTAGGGTGCTAAAAGTATGAGGTATTTTTATGTTTCTTAGCTCATAGAAACGGCCTGGCAGCGAGTCGATCACTTAGTAAATCTTGCTGGACAAGCCAACAGCCATACAGGACAGACAGGGCAGCCCCTCATCAAGAAAGGTTTCCAGTAGAACAATGCTGTGCTACCTGCTGCAGCGCCAGCAGAAGCCTGAGCTGGGGCAATGGTCTAAAGGAATGTGTCTACAGAGTGAAGTCATAAAAAAGGCATTGTGTGCAGAGCCACACGTAATAAAAATTCACATGTTTTTATGTTCACCAATAGAATAAATAGGCTGTCTTGGATGTATAAGAAAAATCTGGCTATGAGAAACATTTGGAGATAGAATCATTATTACACCTCACAGCTAGGACTAACAAGCTCCAGGGCACAAGTGATTTAAATAAACATCTTTGGGATTGTATCTGTTCGCTTGCCGCCATGCAAAGACACATGACTTTGGAAGAAAATCATCCCTTCCACCTCTGTAAAAACTTAAAAAAAGCCAGTAACTGACGGTTTTTTTTCAGAGATGCAGGTTTCTTAACTCTTGCTCTGGTTTGACATGAGTTTGTGGTGTCATGTGGGAGCGGAGATTTAGCGCCTCCAGAGCCCTGTGATTGAATCAAGATGGGGTGAAGGTGGTGTCATTCATGCACTATGTGGGGAAATGGAAATTTTTTTCTGGAGAGGTGCAAAGCTCTCGGGTGAGGAACTTTGGTCTGGTAAGAACTTCTGGTCGAAGTTCTGGCGTGTGTGGTTGGTACTTATGACCTGTCATGACACTGACTTCAATTGCGAGTAGTTTAGACTGGGGAGCCTGGGGTGAAGTTCTTACTGTACCGACAGTGTGACTTCAAAGTCTCGGACTACTTGTTTGCTGGCGGCTCACTTATTCATTTTTGGTTTACCAGTTTTGACGTTTGGTATCCTTGTGCGCTCTGTCGTACAAGTGAGCCAAATTGGTCCTTGGTACTACCAGCGAGTGGATGTGTCACACATTGAAATCTAATGTGATTTCAGGGCTCTGGTAGAGTGTAAATTGTGATCGGTCTGCCTGATCGCTAGACCGTGAGATTTTAGCATTTCTTTCGTGGACGCGATCGGTTCATATCTGCCGCCTCTATGTGTCACCTCCTCCGCACACATTTCGCCAGCTGCAAGTCACGTTGCCGCACGAACCAACAGGGTAATGTATTGCCGCTCCACCATTATCAGGGCGTACAGATCTCAATCGCCACTTGCTCTCAGCCGCACCTGTGTAGAGAAACTTCAGTGGATTTGATCAATCAAAGACTGCTAAGCGTCAGGCCAGTTCAGCTTGCGTTATCCACATTTCTAGGACCAGAGTTTAACCATCTTTGCCACCCAGGATCCACCCAATGTAGTCTTAAATCACACACAATGACACAATAACATCTCTGTATCAGACAGCAATAAACTGTTCTGTACGTAAGGTTTGGGATAAATTTCTGGGAGCTGTTTATATGCGTTACTTGTGATGCATTGGGTGCGTTTCTCGTGTAATACGTGTAGTTTCTTTATAATTGTATTCCGCATTAAATTTGTTGTGTCGAGGTCATCAGATCTCACTAAAATATTAATTGCTTAGTGCAATTATGAGTGAACATTTGCTGACACATGATCCAGTAGTGTATTGAGCTAAAACGAAAGCTAAGGGGCGATATCTGCATAGGGTACTGTTAGTTTTAAACTTTAAAATCAGAGACGATAAAATTGTAAATAAACGATAAAATTTTTGTTGATTTATGGCATTGAAAATATTTCATAGCACGAAATACATGTCTTCTAGTGGGAACATGGATGGAGTGTTTGAAATGTCGAGCTGAATCAGGTGTTTTGTCAACGCTATAAATCATTTTTGATTGCTATTCTGCCTGTGAATACATCGACTCTACTGTGCAGGGCGCTTAGTGCCTGATCCGTGGGGATTTGAGATGTCAAATGATGTATTGTATTTCGACAGCTGTCGTCCTTCAGCACTGATGGTGACTGCGGATTGACGCGTGTTTCGGCGCAGTGCGTGGCCAAAGGGGTCATGAACTTCTGCAGAGGCGACTGGGCTGCGACCAATCTACACTTCAACGCCAGAATACTGATCATGTGGTGTGTCTGTGTTAGGGAAATGGTATGTTGGAGTGCTCAAAGCAAAAGGTGCTGATAAATGAGCGCAAAGTCTAATATGCCATCATTTCTATAATTTGTGTTAGGTATAGTAAATGTGGACTAGATCAGAGAAACAAATATAGCAGAAAACGAGTAGTAGCTTTAAGATATAAAATACCGAATGCAGGAGAAGATGAAATATGTAGAAAGACAAGTAGAGTTCGAGTCTCGGTCCCGGACACAGTTTTAATCTGGCTAGAAGTTTCCTAGTAGAAATCTTTGGGTAACAAGAGAGATACTGATTTAATTCATGAACGGACGAAATATAAAAATGCTGAAACCAAAGCAGGCGAAAGGGAATACAAACGTCTGTGTTGTTGCTGCGTTTTGACGCAGCTCTCCATGTTACTCTATCCTGTACAAGCCTCTCCATCTCTGAGTAACTAATACAACCTACATCCTTCTGAACCTGCTTACTGTATTTATCTCTTGGTCTCTCTCTAAGATTTTTCCCCTCACACTTCCCTTCAGTATTAAATTAGTGATCCTTTGATATCTCAGTATGTGTCCTACAAACCGACCCCTTCTCCTGCTCAGGTTGTGCCACCAACTTCTTTTCTTCCCAGTTCTATATAGTACCTCCACATTAGTTAAGTGATCTACCCATCTGATCATCAGCAGTCCTCTGTAGCACCACGTCTCAAAAGCTTCTATTCCCTTCTTGTCTAAACTGTCTATCATCCACGTTTCACATCCATACATGGCTACACTCCATACTTTCAGAAAAAACTTCCTGACAGTTAAATCTACATTGGATTTTAACGAGTTTCTCTTATTCAGAAACGCTTTTCTTTCCATTGACAGTCTATATTTTATATCAGAATGATATTTTCACCTTGCAGCGAAGTGTGCACTGAGATGAAACTTCCTGGCAGATTGAAACTGTGTGCCGGACCGAGACTCGAACTCGGGACCTTTGCCTTTCGCGGGCAAACGCTCTACCATCTGAGCTACCCAAGCATGAATCACGACCCGTCCCTACAGCTTTAATTCCGCCAGTACCTCGTCTCCTACCTTCCAAACTTCGCAGAAGCTGTCCTGCAGACCTTGCAGACTAACATTCCTGGAAGAACGGATATTGTGGAGACATGGCTTAGCCACAGCCTGGGGGATGTTTCGAGAATGAGATTTTCACCCTGCAGCGGAGTGTGCGTTGATATGAAACTTCCTGGCAGATTGAAACTGTGTGCCGGACCGAGACTCGAACTCGGGACCTTTGCCTTTCGCGGGCAAACGCTCTACCATCTGAGCTACCCAAGCATGAATCACGACCCGTCCCTACAGCTTTAATTCCGCCAGTACCTCGTCTCCTACCTTCCAAACTTCACAGAAGCTGTCCTGCAGACCTTGCAGACTAACATTCCTGGAAGAACGGATATTGTGGAGACATGGCTTAGCCACAGCCTGGGGGATGTTTCGAGAATGAGATTTTCACCCTGCAGCGGAGTGTGCGTTGATATGAAACTTCCTGGCAGATTAAAACTGTGTGCCGGACCGAGACTCTATCTCGGGACTTATGCCTTTCGCGGGCAAGTGCTCTACCATCTGAACACACGCCGGTGCAGGGTGAAAATTTCATTCTGTAAACATTCCCAGGCTATGGCTAAGCCATGTCTCCGCAATATCCATTCTTCCAGGAGTGCTAGTTCTGAAAGGTCTGCAGGAGACCTTCTGCGAAGTTTGGAAGGTGGGAGACGAGGTGGGTAGGGCTATAAGTGCTCTAGTTTTCTACATTTTCTAAGTGCTCTACTTTCTTACATTTTACTCTACGTCAACGTTCAAGAAATCAAATTGACAGGAAGTGCAAAATAGCTAAGCAGGAATGGCTAGAGGACAAATGTAATGATTTAGAAGCATGTTTCACAAACGGAAAGGTAGATGCTGCGTAGAGGAAAATTAAAGAGGCCTCAGAAGAAAAGAGACCCCTGTATATGAATATCAAAAACTCAGATGGGAAACCAATCCTAAGCAAAGAAGGGGATGCTGATATGTGGAAGAGGTGTATAGAGGGTGTACATAAGGGAGATGTCCTTCAAGACAACATTATAGAAAGGGAATTGGACGAAGATGAAGAGGAGGTGGGAGATGTGATACTACAAGAAAGATCTATGTCGGAACAAGGCACCGGGAGTAGATGATATACCGTCGAAACTACTGACAGCCTTGGGAGAGACAGTCATAATAAAACTCTTCCATTTGGTGTGCCAGATGCGTGAGACAGGCGTAATATCCTCAGACTTCAAAAGAATGTAAGAACTCTGACTCCAAAGAAATGAGTCGATGGCTGGTGTGAAAATGACCCAACTATCAGTTCAATAAGTCAAGTTTGCAGAATAATGAGACGAATTCTTTACAGGAGATTCAAAAACTGGTAGAAGTTTGCCTTGGGGAAGATTAGTTTGGATTCCGGAGAAATCTCGGAACATTCAAGTCAATGCTGGCCCTACAACTTATCTTAGAAATTAGGTTAAGAAAAGGCAAACCTACGTTTACAGCATTTGTAGACTCGGAGAAGACTTTAGAAATGTTGAGTGGAATACTCTTTTTGAATTTCTAAAGGCAGCAGGGATACAATACTTGGAGTGAAAGGCTATTTACAACCTGCGAAACAGAAATGCGACGGCAGCTGTAAGAGTCGATGGGTATGAAAGGCAAGCAGTGGTTGAGAAGGAAGTGAGACAGGGTTGCAGTATATGATCGATGTTATTCAAGCTGTACATTGAACAAGTAGTAAAGGAAACCAAAGAATATTTTCGAGATGGAAATGAACTTCAGGGAGAAGCTCTAAGTCTCTGAGGTTTGCCGATGACTTTCTAATCCAGTCCGTGACAGCAAAGAAAATTGAAGAACAGCTGAACGTAAATGACAGTGTTCTGAAAGGAGGATATAAGATGAACATCAATAGAAGCAAAATAAGAATAATGGAATGTAGTAGAATAAAAACAGTTGATGCATGAGGAATTAGATTAAGAAACGAGACGCTTGAAGTACTAGACGCGTTTTGCTATTTGGGCAGCTAAATAACTCATGATGGCCGAAGTAGAGAGCATATAAAATGTAGACTGGCAATGGGAAGAAAGTGTTTCCGAAGAAGAGAAGTTTATGAACATCGGACACAGATTTAAGTGTCAGGAAGTCTTTTCTGAATGTATTTGTCTGCAGTGCTGTCATGTACGGAAGTGAAACATTGACGATAAACAGTTTAGACAAGGAGCCAATAGAAGTTTCTGAAATGTGATATTACAGAAGAATGTTGAAGGTCAGGTGTGTAGATCATGTACCTTTTAAGGGGGTACGGAATACAAAAGGGGAAACAAGCAATTTGTAATACAACTCGACCTAAAGAAGGGATCGGTTGACAGGACACGTTCTGCGACATAAAGGGATCACCAATTTAGTACTGGGGAGAAGTGTGCTGGGTAAAATTGTAGAGGGAGACCAAGAGATGTAAGCAGTTTGAAAAGGATGTAGGTGGCAGTAGTTGTTCGTAGTTGAAAAGGCTCACACAGAATAGAGTAGCATGCAAAGCTCCTTCGGACTCATGATCACAAAAACAGCAAGAACAAGAAGCTACGACATATTCTAGGATATATACGATGTTTCATACACCACCACAAGGATACTTACACTATTGTTCTAACACGCATGAATCTTTCTATCGCTTGCGTTCATTTGTAAATCATCATATTGAAATCTGAACTATTTTGAGCCGGTGAATATTTAATGTACTGTGGTCACTAAATGGAATTCGTCTTCGAGTGTCTTTGATGACTATTCGAAACGCTCTCATTGTAACTGTATTGCAACTGATAAGGGTATTTTCCGTCTGGATTTCAAGTGAATAGCCTAGGACCACTTCCCTTTTGTTTGAAATGTTCTTTCTTGAATGAACATTATTCAAAATAGTTCTCTGTCATCCTCATCAATTACAGACTTTACAATAGAACCATGATTATTAAGTTATTCATTTATTTTTTATTTTTTATTTCTGTGTATTTTATTAACTCGCAATTCTAGCCTATGCAGGATCGCAGCTACATGTTATTATTTGCAGCGAATTGGCTGCGGGGCATGAAAACAGATGCGGGCAGCTTGATCCTATGATTACATCGAGCTATTCTTCAAACAGAGCCCTGCATAGCCTCTGTAACTAAAGTACGAGAAACCGCAAGTGAAGATGTAGATGCTTTTCTCATATGGACTGCTGTTTAGAAGGGGACCTACTCGGCAGTGATCTTTAGGTATCGTCGCAAGCTCATGGCCGATTTGACCAATGTCAATAAAATTAAATATAACTTCAGTTATTACTGTATCTGTAAGTAAATTCCTTTGTTACTTATAAGGAAAAGTACAAAAGTACACTATTAAGAAGCTCTTGACGTTAGTTGACGTTTATAGATTTTGCTGTTAGTTGCTACTAGAATTAGAGTGTCATTATAAAATATGGTTGAGAGATGCAGGCTGCACGAACACTTGATTCTGGCCATGTGCGACCCATGGGCCGCAGTTTCACGAATACTGATGTACTGTTTTTGGTGTGTTAACATGCCTCGAAAGATGATTCCGAGCATAGACCTTGTAAGAATGGTTGTCAGTACGAGAAGGTGCCCTCTGAACTGGTCTAAATCAAAGCGACGTCATTGCAAAATTGAGACGCCCATGTACGACAATGTTTATAATCTGTATTCTGAGCGAGGAGATAAACGCTATCTACAGATTAAGGCACAGAGGCACCCCACAGAAAATTCAACAGGACTGCAACCTCCCCTTTCGAAACCTACTTGACGGGGTCTATCGATGTAGAGAGATGCAATCATGTCTACAAATTCAGTTATGCCTCTATACTTCCTTTATGAACGACAGCACAAGCCCGCCAAGAGCCATTTCGGGTTAAGAAAGAGAGCAAGGTTACAACTGGAACGGAACTGACGTCTGTAATGACGGGATGTCTTCACTGATGATTGTAGAATTTGTCTGATGCCTGATTCTCATCCTAGTAGAGTTTAGAGGCGCAAGCAAGCATTCCCACCGGTTCAGCAGGGAAATGGACCAGTCATGTTGTAGCCTAGTACTTAATATTAATGCTGCACTCCTGCCAGCGCAATATAGGGTACTTAAGGAGATGAGCAGTTTCGACAAAGGACCATCCTACAAATTGTGAGAATGTGTTCGTTTCAAGACAATAACGCAGTACTACTCTACGGCATCTATTAAACAATGTTCTTGCGTATGCGTACATCGTTTACGGTACTTGCGGATAGTGTTGCTTAGCTACCGTTTCCTTGGCGTCAAGTGGGATTAAATGCCTGTGCAGCTCACTCTCACTGTCCACTCAGAGCTAGTGGTTTTTCGTAATATTGCGCGGATTGGCAGCTTGTCCTGGGAGCTGTGGTTGTGCGAACTCTGATGTTTATCTTGTGACACAACAAACTACATTACAACATGGGTGAAGTATTTCGGTCATCGGGCTTGCGGGGCCCAAGCAGGGCTTTGGAGGGCGTGTCGGCGGCCAGCACTGGCGGTACATCTGACCAGTGGCAGCGGCCGGCAGCCACGTGGACCTATCAGTGTCAAACTAGCGGGCGTGACATCAGTTCCGACGCTAGCATTCTACTTCGTTAGCGTTTGCCCACCTACACCGCCAACTTTAGCAGGCACACAGAAGGAAAACAAGTCTAACTAAGGAGGTGAGCATCACAATATTGCCAATATGCAGATATGAGTTCTGATTAATATATCTGAGAAGAAACAGAACCGAGATGATTTTCTTAACTGAAATTCAGAAAATCTTTAATAGCTTTTACTAAATTTATGATTCAAAAGAGATCAAGCACTCAAAGTGTAGCAGCTAGTCTTGTGCAGCTATTGAACTACACATGTTCTATAATGTACTTAATTAAGGAGTGAAACGTTTTTATTTGCTGTTTATTTTAAAATCGATGTAAAATCTGACACAAGACACGTACATAAGCGTGGCAGTTTTAGTTGGTGTATGTCATTACACATCACTTCTATCATTTAGTTCGTAGAATGGAACATTTTATTGAGTGTTATAATTAATTATTTATAAACACGTATAATTTCGCCTGTGGCTTAAAAGCCATAACAGCTATGACTATTCTGATTTCTTCTGTGGAAATAGAAGGAATAATCAAGTAAGAAAATGGCGCGATACCCACATGTATTGAGATTATGAAATGATCTTCAGCGCCGCAACAAATATTTAGCATCTGTTTAAATTATAAGTCAACTGTTGCACATAAAATTAAGTTTAAGGCATCAGTTTTGATTAAAATTATAGGGTGCAGCTAATGACACAGCCACAATTTGGATATCATTTGCGTATAAATAGTTGAGAATCAGGATGGTTAAAGCACAAAGTCATTAAGTGATGTAGGTGCGGGGTGTGTTCTTGGAGGGAGGTCCGATGCCTGAATATGGATGTGTCCATTTTGCAGTTACTTTCGGTTTCATACGAGTCTGAAGACGCAATATCTATGCTAGGCTGAGCCATGACCAACAACAAGCGTCTTCAGTGAGTTTTCCGCGTTGTTAGTTCACAGAACTTATATTCCTGCATGAGTAGTTGATTCTGGACTCTGAATCTGAGCACTGAGTTTGGACTTTAGTTTGCCGGTGTTGGGCCTTTAATTATTTTCTTTGTCACAATGATACTTTGGTTTATTGGAAAGTGTGTGGTGAGACTCACATGTAAGTCGTGCTGGGGTGCAGCATCTGTTAAATTTTAGGTGTGAACACTGTGTGGTGTGTAACGTGTCGTGGCATGTAGAATGTCTGTCTGAATGAATCGTGTTACTGTATTAATGTATTGTAAAGGCATGCAAACGCTGTGAAATGTATCGTACGGAACTGATAAAGCTTTTTTGTGTGCAGTAAGTCATTGAATGTGGGCATAGATCAATATTGTACGTTACGTGAAACTTTCAAAATATACACAGAAAACAATCTGTGTGGATACTGAATGTATTAAAATGCAGAGAGCTTTACCTTTGAAACTTGCTTTAAATTGAAGCAGCATGCACATATGTAATAGTAGTTCTCTTTGGTGGTAAGACTCAATTAATTTTTCATCTGATTTATCGGAAACCACATCTCAGCTACACGCACAAACTACAACAACACGGTATTAAAGTACCTTTAGTGGGTAGAGCTACAAGTTCCGGTTAGTAAACTCTCAGGACTATGTTTTTATTAAATAATAATTATAGTTGTTTAGTAAAATATCCAACTCTCATGAGTTACGTCCTAGCATGAACAACTGTGTGTAACATCTAGTAATATTTAAAACTTCTCTCGATAAATATTTCCTTTCTTTAAGTGTTGATAAAACGTCGTCTTTGCCATAGATTCTATTAGCACATACAAGCACGATGTTTTTACGTAAAATCCCTTCAAATTAAGCAAAATATCTATTGATTCTGAAAGTGTATTATTAGTATTAATTTTTATAAAACAAGTCTGAGTTTAATATTATTAATCAGTTCAGAAATATAGTGGAATAACGCTATCTTTCTTAAGATAGGCGACAACAATACGAATATGCGCATCTCGCGCGTTGTTTAAAATATTCATAGACACTTCTTAAAGCACAGGCTGGTGGGGTTAGCAAATACTACAATAAGAAAGTGCAAATTTAGATAAAATTTCATCTGTTGCTTGAAATTACCAAATTACACTTAACAGGAATCACGTCTGGCCTCCAGCACGCTCAAGCTACATCAAAAATGGAAGAAGAGGAAGTAAGAACAAAAAAGTCATAAATGCATTTGTTCTAAGAATGACAATGATGATAGATATTAGTTTCCCGTATAAGAGTTATTTGTAGGTCATGACACATTTTATTAATATTTTTCGTAATATTTTTGTAAAGAAAATTCATCATTATCCGTTTTTGTCACTTTATAACTCATAACGAAGGTTTTCGTGGTAAATAAAGTTTACTTTCACGAAAGTTTATCACAGAAAAGTCTGCTCCAGGACGCAAGCAGAGCAACTGCCCATGTTTCCCTGGTATTTATTTTTATTATTTTTATATAGTGAGCTCGCTAACCACCATATTGGAGGCTCGAGCTGTTTTAAAATCACTAAAGTCTGTACTTCCGTTCATCAGCCTATGAATTAATGTGAGAATCTTAAAGACAATAAAATTTTATTAGTGAAATTATAAACAATTGAAGTTGGAGTGTGTTAGTTAACGTTGGACGCATAATATTCAATCTTGTAAAAATTAATCTGTCTGATTAACATATGAAAAGCAAATTTATAAGTTAATTTTACTTTAAAAGGCAACATGTTATGCATCATTCCGCTGGTCATGGTTTGGCCAATGACTAACATGGACGTGATAAGTACCTAACTGTGAAAAATTTAATTGTGAGAGGGTATCAATTTCAAAAGGCTACTTTCAGTTTCCCTATTTAAGATTTTAGTGTCTGTTATTCCCTGAATTTAAGCCTCTTTTTTGTGCTTAGGGTGAAATGAGTGCTTTGGGGATCCTGCGTAGTGCCTGTCATTTACTTGTCATGTTAAAATAATTTGTATTCTGTTTTTGCATATGTTAGATACTGTATTGAATCATTCAAGTGTTTTGGATGTCTACGGAAAGTTAAACAATTACTGTGTAAGTCCCCATGGTTCAGGCTCTGTCTCAGGCTGATACTGATCTTCGGCCTGACATGGCTGCTTGTCCTGTTCCAGAGGTTGCCCCTCAGTCTGCAAGATCCGGGCAGTCGCAGAGGGTGGGCTTACTGGTAGTTGGGAGCTCCAACGTCAGGCGCGTAATGGGGCCCCTTAGGGAAATGGCAGCAAGAGAGGGGAAGAAAACCAATGTGCACTCCGTGTGCATACCGGGGGGAGTCATTCCAGATGTGGAAAGGGTCCTTCCGGATGCCATGAAGGGTACAGGGTGCACCCATCTGCAGGTGGTCGCTCATGTCGGCACCAATGATGTGTGTCGCTATGGATCGGAGGAAATCCTCTCTGGCTTCCGGCGGCTATCTGATTTGGTGAAGACTGCCAGTCTCGCTAGTGGGATGAAAGCAGAGCTCACCATCTGCAGCATCGTCGACAGGACTGACTGCGGACCTTTGGTACAGAGCCGAGTGGAGGGTCTGAATCAGAGGCTGAGACGGTTCTGCGACCGTGTGGGCTGCAGATTCCTCGACTTGCGCCATAGGGTGGTGGGGTTTCGGGTTCCGCTGGATAGGTCAGGAGTCCACTACACGCAACAAGCGGCTACACGGGTAGCAGGGGTTGTGTGGCGTGGGCTGGGCGGTTTTTTAGGTTAGATGGCCTTGGGCAAGTACAGAAAGGGCAACAGCCTCAACGGGTGCGGGGCAAAGTCAGGACATGCGGGGACCAAGCAGCAATCGGTATTGTAATTGTCAACTGTCGAAGCTGCGTTGGTAAAGTACCAGAACTTCAAGCGCTGATAGAAAGCACCGAAGCTGAAATCGTTATAGGTACAGAAAGCTGGCTTAAGCCAGAGATAAATTCTGCCGAAATTTTTACAAAGGTACAGACGGTGTTTAGAAAGGATAGATTGCATGCAACCGGTGGTGGAGTGTTCATCGCTGTTAGTAGTAGTTTATCCTGTAGTGAAGTAGAAGTGGATAGTTCCTGTGAATTATTATGGGTGGAGGTTACACTAAACAACCGAACTAGGTCAATAATTGGCTCCTTTTACCGACCTCCCGACTCAGCAGCATTAGTGGCGGAACAACTGAGAGAAAATTTGGAATACATTTCACATAAATTTTCTCAGCATGTTATAGTCTTAGGTGGAGATTTCAATTTACCAGATATAGACTGGGACACTCAGATGTTTAGGACGGGTGGTAGGGACAGAGCATCGAGTGACATTATACTGAGTGCACTATCCGAAAATTACCTCGAGCAATTAAACAGAGAACCGACTCGTGGAGATAACATATTGGACCTACTGATAACAAACAGACCCGAACTTTTCGAATCTGTATGTACAGAACAGGGAATCAGTGATCATAAGGCCGTTGCAGCATCCCTGAATATGGAAGTTAATAGGAATATAAAATAAGGGAGGAAGGTTTATCTGTTTAGCAAGAGTAATAGAAGGCAGATTTCAGACTACCTAACAGATCAAAACGAAAATTTCTGTTCCGACACTGACAATGTTGAGTGTTTATGGAAAAAGTTCAAGGCAATCGTAAAATGCGTTTTAGACAGGTACGTGCCGAGTAAAACTGTGAGGGACGGGAAAAACCCACCGTGGTACAACAACAAAGCTAGGAAACTACTGCGAAAGCAAAGAGAGCTCCACTCCAAGTTTAAACGCAGCCAAAACCTCTCAGACAAACAGAAGCTAAACGATGTCAAAGTTAGCGTAGGGAGGGCTATGCGTGAAGCGTTCATTGAATTCGAAAGTAAAATTCTATGTACCGACTTGACAGAAAATCCTAGGAAGTTCTGGTCTTACGTTAAATCAGTAAGTGGCTCGAATCAGCATATCCAGACACTACGGGATGATGATGGCATTGAAACAGAGGATGACACGCGTAAAGCTGAAATACTAAACACCTTTTTCCAAAGCTGTTTCACAGAGGAAGACCGCACTGCAGTTCTTTCTCTAAATCCTCGCACAAACGAAAAAATGGCTGACATCGAAATAAGTGTCCAAGGAATAGAAAAGCAACTGGAATCACTCAATAGAGGAAAGTCCACTGGACCTGACGGGATACCAATTCGATTCTACACAGAGTACGCGAAAGAACTTGCCCCCCTTCTAACAGCCGTGTACCGCAAGTCTCTAGAGGAACGGAGGGTTCCAAATGATTGGAAAAGAGCACAGATAGTCCCAGTCTTCAAGAAGGGTCGTCGAGCAGATGCGCAAAACTATAGACCTATATCTCTTACGTCGATCTCTTGTAGAATTTTAGAACATGTTTTTTGCTCGCGTATCATGTCATTTCTGGAAACCCAGAATCTACTATGTAGGAATCAACATGGATTCCGGAAACAGCGATCGTGTGAGACCCAACTCGCCTTATTTGTTCATGAGACCCAGAAGATATTAGATACAGGCTCCCAGGTAGATGCTATTTTTCTTGACTTCCGGAAGGCGTTCGATACAGTTCCGCACTGTCGCCTGATAAGCAAAGTAAGAGCCTACGGAATATCAGACCAGCTGTGTGGCTGGATTGAGGAGTTTTTGGCAAACAGAACACAGCATGTTGTTATCAATGGAGAGACGTCTACAGACGTTAAAGTAACCTCTGGCGTGCCACAGGGGAGTGTTATGGGACCATTGCTTTTCACAATATATATAAATGACTTAGTAGATAGTGTCGGAAGTTCCATGCGGCTTTTCGCGGATTATGCTGTAGTATACAGAGAAGTTGCTGCATTAGAAAATTGTAGCGAAATACAGGAAGATCTGCAGCGGATAGGCACTTGGTGCAGGGAGTGGCAACTGACCCTTAACATAGACAAATGTAATGTATTGCGAATACATAGAAAGAAGGATCCTTTATTGTATGATTATATGATAGCGGAACAAACACTGGTAGCAGTTACTTCTGTAAAATATCTGGGAGTATGCGTACGGAACGATTTGAAGTGGAATGATCATATAAAACTAATTGTTGGTAAGGCGGGTACCAGGTTGAGATTCATTGGGAGAGTGCTTAGAAAATGTAGTCCATCAACAAAGGAGGTGGCTTACAAAACACTCGTTCGACCTATACTTGAGTATTGCTCATCAGTGTGGGATCCGTACCAGGTCGGGTTGACGGAGGAGATCGAGAAGATCCAAAGAAGAGCGGCGCGTTTCGTCACTGGGTTATTTGGTAACCGTGATAGCGTTACGGAGATGTTTAATAAACTCAAGTGGCAGACTCTGCAAGAGAGGCGCTCTGCATCGCGGTGTAGCTTGCTCGCCAGGTTTCGAGAGGGTGCGTTTCTGGATGAGGTATCGAATATATTGCTTCCCCCTACTTATACTTCCCGAGGAGATCACGAATGTAAAATTAGAGAGATTAGAGCGCGCACGGAGGCTTTCAGACAGTCGTTCTTCCCGCGAACCATACGCGACTGGAACAGGAAAGGGAGGTAATGACAGTGGCACGTAAAGTGTCCTCCGCCACACACCGTTGGGTGGCTTGCGGAGTATCAATGTAGATGTAGATGTAGATGTAATGTAACATATAGTGTTTGTATGTGTGTTTCTCTAAAGTTGTATCCGTAATGGAATTCTCACGCCAACAAATGATTAAAAATGATCCTGCCGTTGACAGTCTACACGTAACTATTTCCATGAAACGAAGTTTCGTTTTGTGGTAATACTTTACTTTGGTTTAACACATTAAACCAGTCACTGCTATCAGGATGCTACTAAAGTGCATCACAGCCTGATATCGTATAATATTTATTCTCAAAAAAGACAAGTAGAGAGCAAAAAATAGCATAAATATCAAGTACACGATGTCAGATCCTGTTCTATATGTAATTTAGAAGTCGGTAGAACGTATGTTTGACTTTCCTTAGATTATGCCCCCCCCCCTCCTCCTCCCCATCATTAGATGTACACAAAATTGGCTATATTGATTAATGTTGTGAACGGCATTTTCAGAAAAATCTCAGTCGACAGTAAAATGTGAGTGTTTCTCTATCTGACGAACCAGAGTATGCATATCACGAATAGAAGTATGAACGGCAGCTGCAAAGATGATCTCTCTGTTGCCTCGTTGGTCGCTGTGCAGATGATACGTGTGGTGCACCCGTGATCCTCTGTCTACACAGTGGATGTAATAAGCTTTATGCAAACTCCTAGCACTGAAGGTACTTCAGTACAAAACAGAAAATGAGTCAAGATTTCTGTTTGCTTACTAGCCAGGAACAGATATTCGACTCAAGTACTCTCTCATAATCAAGTACTTCTGTGCGTCAGTCCACAGAGAGCTACAGATTAGTCACTTATTTGAAGAGAATAACAGCTCTGTCACAGACAAAAGACTTCGCATCTCCGTGTGTCAAAAGCAACATTTCTCAAAATGTAACTGCCATATTCTCCGCTGCAGCTCTTGCCAGTTAAATCTCTAGGTAGAATCAGAGAGGGAAGTGTCTTCGATCGATCTCAGCAGGGAAGTGTCATCCGTCAATCCCTGAAGGGAAGTGCCTCTCCACGCCATATCCCATGCACTCCTGGACATGTGTCTGTGTTTGTGCTCACTTACGAATCCCAGTGGCCGTTACAAAAACATTGCCTCCACACACATGGGTCTTTAATCTGCCAACCAATCTCAAGCTCTTACTCCTTTCTAAGGATTTTCTGGAATTTTCCATTTCCCCTCCTGCTCCTTAGCAGTCCATCAATCGGATATCCATTTGTGCTTTCAGGCGCGAAGTGTGTCTTGATGCTTCCGATTAGAAGACTGCTTGGAGGTCAGCTCGTGATCATCGTTTGTGACCCACACATTCCTTGACACTGAAAAGATGACTTTTCACCTCGTTCTGCTCCAACTCTCTTTCGCCACATACACTAGTCTGAAATTTTTTTCCGTTCCACTAGAGGACAGCGCCGGCCGAAGTGGCCGTGCGGTTAAAGGCGCTGCAGTCTGGAACCGCAAGACCGCTACAGTCGCAGGTTCGAATCCTGCCTCGGGCATGGATGTTTGTGATGTCCTTAGGTTAGTTAGGTTTAACTAGTTCTAAGTTCTAGGGGACTAATGACCTCAGCAGTTGAGTCCCATAGTGCTCAGAGCCATTTGAACCATTTTTTAGAGGACAGCATTCCGTTCCTACTGTTTATGCTACGGGGCTTCAGTGGCTTTCAGCGTTGTAAGCCGCAGCCTGCTCGCTCTGCTCACTCTGGGCAGTAAATGTCTGCTCCTGCAGAACATAAGAAATCTTCTCCCAGCCCCTCTCTTTGCTGGTAGTTGCTTCTGCGAAACCCGTGGCCTACGTCGCCCATTCTGTCAGGGCTGAGCTTAAGTTAACTTTCAGACATGCAGTACTACAAAATTTGATAGTACATAGTGCTAGCCAGTATCAGCTAATGAACTTATTAATAATCCGATAGTGCATTGTCAACAATGATCTAATATAAATGTATATCGAGAAGAGTATACGGAATATTAAATGTATGTTGCCAAGATCTTTCTGCATTGCAGTAGTATCTGGTACATGTGCTATAGGTCCTTCACTTTTCTGGTATGTTTTTGCTCATAAAATAGCTGGTAACGCCAGTCGGTTGGTTAGTACTCCCCTTTGAAGCCTGGAAGTGACATATTCTAATACTTCAGTCTTCACAGTCTACCTCACAGACAAATACTTTATTTAGAACTATAATGAAAAAATAGGCAACCAGTTCCATAAAAGAAATTTAATTTCTTTACCGGTTTCGGGCAATTAGTGCTCTTCTTCAGAAAGCTGTACAGGAAAATACACTACAAATAAGACGAAGTCAGATAACAATATTAAAATTTGGGGACGAAAAGCTTAAAACATATTAAAAAAATTAATAGATAATAAACGGTACATACTTAAGCCGATCGCATTATTCGCTAGTGTCAATTATAAAATGCGTGCAGCGAGATGCCGTGGTGCTAAAAAGTATATGCAGGAACGATAAGTAATGTAATATTGAATCCATTAATACAATTAGAGCTCTTACGTGCCTACGAGTAGTTCACAGTGTCTGCATGAAACTAGTGCAAAGAGTCGAAACAACAAGTGCAGAAGTCACACCAGAATATGAGCCAATCAGCCTGCGACATGCATATTTAGAAGATGGCCTCAAAGTAGGGGTGACATAACGATTAAATAATAAAACAAAACCAGTCATAAACAAAATTGTAAGTTTATAGAAGCAGTGTAGTAAGCAATAAAAAACATAATAATAAATCAAATGAGTTAATATCGACGACAAGTGGTGCTATGGATGAGAAATTTGGGAACTAGTCTCCATACAGCTGTAGCGAGGTCAGTAGCACGCTTGTAGGGAACCTGTCAACAAAAACAAAGTGCGAAACGCATCTTGGGGCTGGAACATGTGACTGGAGTAAGTGGAGAGATTTTAATCTATCATAAGCTAATATTAAGTATCGGAAAGTGACAGTATAGGGAAAGAAGATTTGACACAATCATATAATAATGAAATATCTAGCACTGGAATACATGCGCGTCGCAAGTTCGTTTCAAAGAATTGTTTCAAGCTGCTTTAATATCAATTGTATGTCACTGTAAATTTTAAAACACGTTGGTGAATTGGTGTAGGGGTGTAAATGGCATGGCAACAGGAAATATGTCCTCGAAAACAGCGCGAGATGCATCAACCGGCGAAAAGCAATAACTGGAGTACGTGGAAAAGCAATTAGCAGTCAGTAGCTAAAACGAAGACTCAAAATTAACATTTATTGGCTGATTGGCTCACGTTCTGGCGTGACGTCTGTACTTGCTTCGGTTCTTTGTAATAGTTTTCCGCAGACGCTGTGAACTGCATGTGGGCATCTAAGAGATCTTAATGTGTTAATAGATTCAGTATTGTATTACTTATTGCTCCTGCACTTAATTTTTACGACCATGGCATTTTACTGTATGCATTTTATTACTGACACTCGGAAATAATGCGATAGGCTTAAGTATGTACCATTCTTTAGCTTTTGATTTTTAAAATATGTTTGAAACTTTTCGTCCCTAATTGTAATATTCTTATATGACTTCCTCTTATTTGTGGTGTATTTTCTTGTACAGCCTTCTGAAGAAGGGCACTAAGTCCCGAAAGGGGTAAAACAATTAATTTTCTTTTACGCAGCTCGTTGCTTATTGTGTCAGTATACACGACTACAGCTGCTGGAGCTCGATAAAATACTTAATGTAGAATTTCCTAATTTCTATGTTTGAGAATATTAGGAGATAACAATCTCCTCTATCTCCTTTACTGATAAGTACAAATTTTTTAGATGTCTACCATAAATTGTCTCATCTTTCAGCGACGGTGCCGTCCGGTCAGCGCCCTGGGGACCCATCTACTGGCTCGCCTCAGCCCCAGGTGTTACCGACGCTGCCTTCCATTATGCCCCATGGCGACACGCCGCCGCCGCCGCCTGTTCTCCCGTCGGCGACGCCCGCAGTGGACGCGTCGCTGCAACCGCCGGGCGCCTCCCTGGGTCACGCGCCGCCGATCGCTTCCCGTGACCAGTTGTCCTCCGACATGGAACTCTTGCCCGCTCCGGACCGTATGTCGTCTTCGCCCGTCGGGTGCCCCGGCCCGATGGAGGCCGACCCTTCGGCCCCTCCTGTCTCTCTGCGGGCGCATACACCGTATGTTGGCGTGCACCCTGGAGCAGGTTTTCAGGCGTTTCCTAGCTCCCCGCGGTCCGAATGGCAGGGTGCGGGTGGCACAGCCTCGCCTGTTGTTAGGCTCCCCGCTTCGTCGCATACGTCAACATGGGGTCCTCCCCACGGTGGGCGGAAGCCTTATGCCACAACCGTACGCCGATTTGCGGGGGAGGAATGTGGTGTCACTGCCAGACACCACACTTGCTAGGTGGTAGCCTTTAAATCGGCCGCGGACCGTTAGTATAAGTCGGACCCGCGTGTCGCCACTATCAGTGATTGCAGACCAAGCGCCTCCACACGGCCAGGTCTAGAGAGACTTCCTAGCACTCGCCCCAGTTGTACAACCGACTTTGCTAGCGATGGTTCACTGACAAAATACGCTCTCATTTGCCGAGACGATAGTTAGCATAGCCTTCAGCTACGTCATTTGCTACGACCTAGCAAGGCGCTATTACCAGTTACTATTGATACTGTGAGTCATGTAACGTCAAGAGCGACGTTCACCATTAATGGATTAAAGTTAAGTATTCCACCAGCTACGCCCGTTTTTTCTAAATTCTAATTTCCTTGTCCTGTTCCAGACCTCACGCCAACCTGCGTGAGCTAAAACGCGTGCCTTTCGGCTTCCTCTAGTAACACGGTGTTGGCTCTCCTGCCAACCACAACACTCTTCATTCACGCTTGCGAGTGTGCATTTTTTTTTCTCGCTCCTGTCTACCTACGCACTTGTGATTAATATGTAACTTCACTTTCAATTCAGTATTT
Organism: Schistocerca americana; assembly: GCF_021461395.2. NCBI lineage: Eukaryota > Metazoa > Arthropoda > Insecta > Orthoptera > Acrididae > Schistocerca > Schistocerca americana. The sequence goes on along the minus strand of NC_060125.1, from coordinate 396,748,794 downwards.
AGCAATTATTGACTTTTACTCACTTGTGAGTTGGAGACCGAAAATTATTACTAGTAATTAAATTTCGTACAGTTTCAGTTAGAGTTACATATTCAAATATACAATTAACTGCAGTGTATTACTTAATTCCAAACTTAATTTCACTGCGATCCTTGTCGCATGTGATTAGTATGTGGATGATCAAGCTATTGCATACTTTCGGTTAGCATTTATCATTGATATTAAAATACAGCAGCCACTTGCGCCAAGTCACCGCAAGTGGTCGTGTCGGAGGAAGGGACCGGACTCTCTGGGGCGAGTACCCGGTTGCAGTCATTCTGCAAGTACACAGTGGGAAGCGGGGCCGACGTCCCCGCTTCACTCAAGAAGGGACACGATGCGAAGGGTCAGTCTGATAATGAGAAGTGTGCCGAGAGATGATGGACACCTGCAGCCATTAGGATGGAACGCCAAGAATGTACGCCCGAAAGGCTTGGTTCAAATGGCTCTGAGCACTATGGGACTTAACATCTGTGGTCATCAGTCCCCTAGAACTTAGAACTACTTTAACCTAACTAACCTAAGGACATCACACACATCCATGCCCGAGGCAGGATTTGAACCTGCGACCGTAGCAGTCGTGTGGTTCCGGACTGCGCGCCTAGAACCGCTAGACCACCGCGGCCGGCTACGCGCGAAAGCATATGAGTTCTGCTGGCCTTGCGGCAGTCATTTTACCCGCCTTAGAAAACAGGAATGTGCTGACAATTCCAGCACCCCACGGGCACAGGGTGGAGTGTACGAACAGCGCAGGGAATCGGCGCAGGGAAGCGTGTAAAAGAAGTCAACATTCTTAAGAAGATGTTTTTTATCAACAGTGAGGACATTCCTTGTAAATGACGGACACCAACATTGAGAAGGAGCCCAAACATGAGTCTGTCCAGGGTTCACGCAGAGAGTGCAATTATTAAGAAGGGTTGTGTAGATGCTCTCCCAACAGCCTCGGAATGCACGAAAACATCTTAAGAATGTGAATGATGCTAATTCACGAGGCACCCACCAGCCCACGCCAGACAGAAAATTTCCACCCTGCACGGAGAGGCGCGGCGATAAAATGGCGATCTGTCCTTGGGCTACATTGAAAATTTCGTCCGCCAATGACAACGCCGAAAGGAGTCATCTTTCGAAGTGGAGGAGGAGTTGAGCTGAGAGATGGATGAGAAGGGAGAAAGGTGGAGTCGTGGAAACACTGCCGAAGCGAGAGGACATGGGAGCTCTTCCCCCAGCGCGAACATCCGCCCTCCTACGCCGTGATAGCATAGTTTCGGTCACGCAGCCGACAAAGTGCAGAAAACGTGGAGACCCGCCACAAAGCCGCGATTGCTGATGGGGACAGCCGACACTCGTAGCACAGCTCCGAGGCGACGTCCGACACCAACGCAGCGCCTGCCTCTGACAGCACTACACGACGAACGATAATGAATAATGGTGAGACGATTCGTTCCTTCCTCCTTCCCCTTAATAACTGAGTCGTGCCCATGGCTAGTCAAATCGGCCCTGTGATTTATAATTTTGCTTTGTTTTAATTTTTTGAATTCACTACAATTTTGGCGCCCAACGTGGGGCCACCTGATTGGTAATTTTCATGGCATGTGATGTCACAAAATAATTTCTCGAGTTGACTACGACAGTATCGATGCCTTTTCTCCAAAATACTGAACGTGAGATCACACGGATCATTATATCACTAATATACTGATGAGTACGGGCGGGTTATGGTGTGAGTTTCTCCCCTTTTCTTTCACGTACGGAATGCGGAAAGAATGATAGTTTAAAGGTCTCGGCCCGACCTGTAATTATTTTAATCTTTCTCTCGCGACTCGTACGTGAACGATACCTGTGGTGGGAGGGGGGAGAGTTGTAGTGTATTCGTAGATTAAGGTTTCTAAGATGACTGTCAATCAGCGACTGTTGTGTAATAGAAAATTTTGAAAACCACAGCCCTCAGTGGCGAACACAATTAATTTGTGACCTAGGTTTCGGTGTCACAAGGGACACCTTCTTCGGATAAAATTAAAACAAAATGTTACAGCATAACGTACCAAAAAATACGAAAGCTGCGGTCATACCTGACAGTTTTGTGTTGACTGTAGCAGAGGACACATGGCAGCCCCTAGTGGCTTGCCCCTCTGTTGCATTTTATTTTAATTTCGACCATCTAACGCTGTCAGGTATGACCGCAGATTTCGTATTTTTTGGTGCGTTATGCTGTAACATTTTGCTTTAATTTTGTCCGAAGAAGGTGTCCCTTGTGACACTGAAACCTGGGTCACTAATTAATTGTGTTCGCGACTGCGGGCTGTGTTTTTCAAAATTTTATATTCGTAGATTAATTACTTCAAACTGGTCCTTCAAACTTCGTATGTAGGCCTTCTAGGGATAGGTCACGTTTGTCTTCAAGCCTCTGCCTGTCAGCTACCTTAGCATCTCCGTGAAAAATTCCAGTTCGTCAAATAAGCCTATAACCATTCGTGCTCACTTTCTTTGTATAAGTACAGTATGCCCCGTTATTCCTATTTGTCATGGTTTCTATAACTTAAGCAATATTCGGGGATGGACTGCACGATAGTTTTGAAGGGAATCTTCTCTACTTTAAACATAGCTGCGCTACAGCAATGGTTCCACGTAAATCAGACTAAGAACAGCCGACCAGTTGCAAAGGATAAAGTAATCTTTACCTAGGTTTCAATAGATATAAATCTATCTTCTTCAGAAGACGCCTGGGGACAATGAACATCGTAATATATATTAAGGTATGAAACATGAGTCTAGAATAAAGTTTAACATATATTAGGAAAATATTGTATTACAAGATGTGAGAAAGATTCTTGGTACTTACAGTATTATAACAACATGAAGTGATATGTCCTTATCGTTTAGGCAAACATCTGCATAGTTACATTAATCATATAAAATATAGCCCTGACAACAGGGTTTGTCAAACAAATAAAATAGGTACATAGAAGTTGCAGAGCGCCTAAGCGACTGAGTAAAATCGGCCAGCGTAGTAGCACAGCGGCCAGGGCAGGTGGCGCTCATGTCGCGAACTATGTGCCGATAGGCGTACTGAAGTAACATTTGAAACATCAATTTTAAATGCGTTCTTAAATAGAGTGATAATAAGTAAATTGGCAAGCATTTGACACTCCCGTTATGACATTGTGGGAGGTATAGGAACAATAACGTAGATACATACATCAAAAAGACAGGTGGCGCTTCCGCCGTGAGTTACATGCAGTGGTCTATATAGCCAAAATATAAAGTTATATTACCATATTAGTGAAGCCCATAGAACGTATATAAGTCAAACCATCAAGAACAATCAGTAATGGCTTTTAAGAAAATTACGAGACCTGGTCCACAATCCAGTTACTACGTAATATAGAATAAGAGAAAATTACATGAGGGCCGCTGTAGTGGCAGCCATATATCGTGAAAAGAACACATTATATAAACGATAGTAAACTGGAGGATTTGAAAGTGCATTATAGCTTCCTGAGGAAATAGACTACTGAGGTTACTAACATTAATGTTATATATTACACAGTACGGGTTTAAAGCCTTCGAAAAATTGTTTACAGGCAAGATTCAACTGATCATTCAGAATATTGCCGTCTTTGAGCTCTAGATGTTTGAAAATAAATAGCTCTTCCCACAGATCTAGTCTCCGTCCTTTGACCTGTCTATGTAGGATAACCGTGTCTTCTAACTGTTTAGGCGTATGGCCGGTTAACAAGAGGTGTTCAGCAAAGGTAGAGTTGCGAATATTCGTTCCTTTTTTACCTAACAGATGTTCTTTATATCGTGTTTTCACAGCTCTGCCGGTTTGACCAATATAATAAGAGGGGCAGTTATTACAGGTTAGCTTGTAAATACCTGAATTAGAAAACCAATCGCTGGCAATCTCTACTGACTGTACAAGATTTCTTTTTAAACTGTTATCTGTAGAAAAGGAGACGTTACAGTTATATTTTTTATTCAGAAGACGTTTAATCCTATACGATAAGTTACCCAGGAAAGGGATGGAAATAAATTTTTTAGTTTCTGTGGTATCCGTGGGGAGAATATTTCTCAAAGTCGAACATTTTTGGGAGATTTTCTTATTGAGCAGGTAATCGATCATATTCTGGTTATACCCATTATTAACCGCAATCGCTTTGATGACATTCAATTCCTTTTTTTGATCCGCAGGTGATAAAGGAGTGGTTACCATTCGGTGAATGGCGGAATGAAAAAATGCCAATTTATGAGCTTTTGGATGGGTTGAGTCAGCAGGAATGACATTATCAGAATATGTTTCCTTGCGGAAGATATTAAAATGGAAGGAATTATCTTCTATAGAAATTGTTAAATCGAGAAAATTAAGTTCACGTTTATCATTTTGAAGTTCTTTTGTGAAGGAAATTTTTTCATGTAAACCGTTGAAAGTGTTAAAGAGATGCTCTAACTCATGATCAGTGCCATCAAAAGCAATGAAAATGTCATCAACATACCGTGCATAATAGCGGATTTTGTGGCGTAATTCTGAACTTGAATTGAAGAACGTTGTTTCTAGGGCGTTAATGAAAACCTCTGCTAGAATACCGGCGAGGGGGCTACCCATTGCTAGACCATCTGGTTGTACATACATTTTCCCGTTAAATGTGAAGTAATTGTATTTTAAAATGACCTTGAGCAAACCAATGAGTTCGGCAATCTGAGTTTCACTTAATTTTTTGTGTTTAAGAAGATTCTCTTTTACAAGATCTATGATTTCATCAACCGGAACATTTGTGTAAAGGCTGACGATGTCAAAGGACACCAGTCTAGTGTCAGGTGTACAACTTATAGATTGAATATTGTTAATTAATTCCTTACTGTTTTTTACAGAAAAATTATTTTCAAAAGTGAAAGCATCTTTAATTTTAAAATGGAGGCGCCTAGCAAGTGTGTGATGTGGACTGCCTATACCATTCACTATAGGGCGGATCGGGTGATTTTGTTTATGCAGTTTAAACTGACTTCTAAGCACTGGTGGTTTAGGGTTCATATTTATAAGCCCTTTCTTTTGGAACTTATTGAACAAGCTGACGGAATTCGTTAAAGTACGCCGGATTTCATTTTGCAGCTCAGTAGTAGGATCTACAGTAACCTCAGTGATGTCGTTTTCCTCAAAAAACTTTACAGTCTTCTCTATATATTCATTTTTATAAGCCACGACCACGGTGTTCCCTTTGTCACTCTTAGTGATTAATGCGTCGTGCTCTCTAAGTTTATGATTAATGCTTTTTATTATACTATATTCGCCCGATTGCTTATTAGGAGATAATTTAATTTCTTTTTCTATTATGTTGTTACATTCGTAGGCACATTTGACTTGCTCCGTTTTCTCTAATTTCAGAGATTCTAAACCGATTTTTAGATCTACAATGAGATTACAAATAACTGGATATTTATCGAGTTTAGCAGGCAAGTTATATTTAAGGCCTTTACACAACAAGTCATTTTCGGCCTGCGTAAAAGAAATATTGGTTTTATTTAGTACTCTATCGTAAAATAGGTGCTTAACACTATTGTCTGCTGTATTATCACTTTTACTTGTGGTCCTATTACTAATCTTTAAAAGCTTTCTTTCATGTCTGGCCTTGAATATTTCTTTACGATTAGAGAGCCATTCATTAATACTATTCCACAGGTGGTCAATTAGAAAATTACAAAGATCTTTAAAGGCTTTAGTTAAAAATAGGTGTATACAGTAGGCTTCACTATTAAGGACATCTTTTTTCTTGTACAAATTTATTGTGCTCTCGGAAATGACTAAATGCACTAGCTTCTTTTTAATAGAAGGCACCCTGTTACACTGTTTAAAATTTACGTACGCCTTCACATAATCAGGGATAATGTCTTTCTCTAGGCACTGGTGATTAAAGTGAATAGCCATACCTGCTTTCACAATTTTTAATTTGATGTCCATATACCTGGATGCAGCCTTTTGATACCTCGCCAGGCAAGAATTTCAGTACTTTAAACATAGCTGCGCTACAGCAATGGTTCCACGTAAATCAGACTAAGAACAGCCGACCAGTTGCAAAGGATAAAGTAATCTTTACCTAGGTTTCAATAGATATAAATCTATCTTCTTCAGAAGACGCCTGAGGACAATGAACATCGTAATATATATTAAGGTATGAAACATGAGTCTAGAATAAAGTCCTTATCGTTTAGGCAAACATCTGCATAGTTACATTAATCATATAATATACGCTGGCCGATTTTATTCAGTCGCTTAGGCGCTCTGCAACTTCTATGTACCTATTTTATTTGTTTGACAAACCCTGTTGTCAGGGCTATATTTTATATGATTAATGTAACTATGCAGATGTTTGCCTAAACGATAAGGACATATCACTTCATGTTGTTATAATACTGTAAGTACCAAGAATCTTTCTCACATCTTGTAATACAATATTTTCCTAATATATGTTAAACTTTATTCTAGACTCATGTTTCATACCTTAATATATATTACGATGTTCATTGTCCCCAGGCGTCTTCTGAAGAAGATAGATTTATATCTATTGAAACCTAGGTAAAGATTACTTTATCCTTTGCAACTGGTCGGCTGTTCTTAGTCTGATTTACGTGGAACCATTGCTGTAGCGCAGCTATGTTTAAAGTACTGAAATTCTTGCCTGGCGAGGTATCAAAAGGCTGCATCCAGGTATATGGACATCAAATTAAAAATTGTGAAAGCAGGTATGGCTATTCACTTTAATCACCAGTGCCTAGAGAAAGACATTATCCCTGATTATGTGAAGGCGTACGTAAATTTTAAACAGTGTAACAGGGTGCCTTCTATTAAAAAGAAGCTAGTGCATTTAGTCATTTCCGAGAGCACAATAAATTTGTACAAGAAAAAAGATGTCCTTAATAGTGAAGCCTACTGTATACACCTATTTTTAACTAAAGCCTTTAAAGATCTTTGTAATTTTCTAATTGACCACCTGTGGAATAGTATTAATGAATGGCTCTCTAATCGTAAAGAAATATTCAAGGCCAGACATGAAAGAAAGCTTTTAAAGATTAGTAATAGGACCACAAGTAAAAGTGATAATACAGCAGACAATAGTGTTAAGCACCTATTTTACGATAGAGTACTAAATAAAACCAATATTTCTTTTACGCAGGCCGAAAATGACTTGTTGTGTAAAGGCCTTAAATATAACTTGCCTGCTAAACTCGATAAATATCCAGTTATTTGTAATCTCATTGTAGATCTAAAAATCGGTTTAGAATCTCTGAAATTAGAGAAAACGGAGCAAGTCAAATGTGCCTACGAATGTAACAACATAATAGAAAAAGAAATTAAATTATCTCCTAATAAGCAATCGGGCGAATATAGTATAATGAAAAGCATTAATCATAAACTTAGAGAGCACGACGCATTAATCACTAAGAGTGACAAAGGGAACACCGTGGTCGTGGCTTATAAAAATGAATATATAGAGAAGACTGTAAAGTTTTTTGAGGAAAACGACATCACTGAGGTTACTGTAGATCCTACTACTGAGCTGCAAAATGAAATCCGGCGTACTTTAACGAATTCCGTCAGCTTGTTCAATAAGTTCCAAAAGAAAGGGCTTATAAATATGAACCCTAAACCACCAGTGCTTAGAAGTCAGTTTAAACTGCATAAACAAAATCACCCGATCCGCCCTATAGTGAATGGTATAGGCAGTCCACATCACACACTTGCTAGGCGCCTCCATTTTAAAATTAAAGATGCTTTCACTTTTGAAAATAATTTTTCTGTAAAAAACAGTAAGGAATTAATTAACAATATTCAATCTATAAGTTGTACACCTGACACTAGACTGGTGTCCTTTGACATCGTCAGCCTTTACACAAATGTTCCGGTTGATGAAACCATAGATCTTGTAAAAGAGAATCTTCTTAAACACAAAAAATTAAGTGAAACTCAGATTGCCGAACTCATTGGTTTGCTCAAGGTCATTTTAAAATACAATTACTTCACATTTAACGGGAAAATGTATGTACAACCAGATGGTCTAGCAATGGGTAGCCCCCTCGCCGGTATTCTAGCAGAGGTTTTCATTAACGCCCTAGAAACAACGTTCTTCAATTCAAGTTCAGAATTACGCCACAAAATCCGCTATTATGCACGGTATGTTGATGACATTTTCATTGCTTTTGATGGCACTGATCATGAGTTAGAGCATCTCTTTAACACTTTCAACGGTTTACATGAAAAAATTTCCTTCACAAAAGAACTTCAAAATGATAAACGTGAACTTAATTTTCTCGATTTAACAATTTCTATAGAAGATAATTCCTTCCATTTTAATATCTTCCGCAAGGAAACATATTCTGATAATGTCATTCCTGCTGACTCAACCCATCCAAAAGCTCATAAATTGGCATTTTTTCATTCCGCCATTCACCGAATGGTAACCACTCCTTTATCACCTGCGGATCAAAAAAAGGAATTGAATGTCATCAAAGCGATTGCGGTTAATAATGGGTATAACCAGAATATGATCGATTACCTGCTCAATAAGAAAATCTCCCAAAAATGTTCGACTTTGAGAAATATTCTCCCCACGGATACCACAGAAACTAAAAAATTTATTTCCATCCCTTTCCTGGGTAACTTATCGTATAGGATTAAACGTCTTCTGAATAAAAAATATAACTGTAACGTCTCCTTTTCTACAGATAACAGTTTAAAAAGAAATCTTGTACAGTCAGTAGAGATTGCCAGCGATTGGTTTTCTAATTCAGGTATTTACAAGCTAACCTGTAATAACTGCCCCTCTTATTATATTGGTCAAACCGGCAGAGCTGTGAAAACACGATATAAAGAACATCTGTTAGGTAAAAAAGGAACGAATATTCGCAACTCTACCTTTGCTGAACACCTCTTGTTAACCGGCCATACGCCTAAACAGTTAGAAGACACGGTTATCCTACATAGACAGGTCAAAGGACGGAGACTAGATCTGTGGGAAGAGCTATTTATTTTCAAACATCTAGAGCTCAAAGACGGCAATATTCTGAATGATCAGTTGAATCTTGCCTGTAAACAATTTTTCGAAGGCTTTAAACCCGTACTGTGTAATATATAACATTAATGTTAGTAACCTCAGTAGTCTATTTCCTCAGGAAGCTATAATGCACTTTCAAATCCTCCAGTTTACTATCGTTTATATAATGTGTTCTTTTCACGATATATGGCTGCCACTACAGCGGCCCTCATGTAATTTTCTCTTATTCTATATTACGTAGTAACTGGATTGTGGACCAGGTCTCGTAATTTTCTTAAAAGCCATTACTGATTGTTCTTGATGGTTTGACTTATATACGTTCTATGGGCTTCACTAATATGGTAATATAACTTTATATTTTGGCTATATAGACCACTGCATGTAACTCACGGCGGAAGCGCCACCTGTCTTTTTGATGTATGTATCTACGTTATTGTTCCTATACCTCCCACAATGTCATAACGGGAGTGTCAAATGCTTGTCAATTTATTTATTATCACTCTATTTAAGAACGCATTTAAAATTGATGTTTCAAATGTTACTTCAGTACGCCTATCGGCACATAGTTCGCGACATGAGCGCCACCTGCCCTGGCCGCTGTGCTACTACGCTGGCCGATTTTACTCAGTCGCTTAGGCGCTCTGCAACTTCTATGTACCTATTTTATTTGTTTGACAAACCCTGTTGTCAGGGCTATATTTTATATGATTAATGTAACTATGCAGATGTTTGCCTAAACGATAAGGACATATCACTTCATGTTGTTATAATACTGTAAGTACCAAGAATCTTTCTCACATCTTGTAATACAATATTTTCCTAATATATGTTAAACTTTATTCTAGACTCATGTTTCATACCTTAATATATATTACGATGTTCATTGTCCCCAGGCGTCTTCTGAAGAAGATAGATTTATATCTATTGAAACCTAGGTAAAGATTACTTTATCCTTTGCAACTGGTCGGCTGTTCTTAGTAGGAATCTTCTCTGTAAAATGATGGTATTTCCACAGTATTCAACGAAGGCATTGGAGTCTTGAACCTGCTTTACCTACGACTGACCCTATATGATCGTTCGATTTCATATACCCACTAATTGTTACACTGTGGTATTTGTTTGAGTTGAACAATTCCATCTGAAAATCTTTGACATCTCAGTCATAGGACACTACGTGTTTTCGTTTTGTGAAACGCACAGTTTCACATTGCTGAGCATTTACAGTTGGTTACCAATCATTACACCATTTTAAAATCTTACGAAAATCCCACTAAATATTTGCGTAGCTTTTTTCAGACAGTACTTCATTACAGTTAACCACATCACCTGCGAAACTTTGAGGTCGTTGTTGATTTCGTCCGCAAGATACCTAATACACAGTGTGAAAAACCGTGGGTTCCAACATACTTCCTTGTGTGCCCGTTAAGTTGCTTCGTCTGTCCCTGTGTGGTGTGCGAAATGTAAGACCCTCAGTACACACACCATTAGATTATTTGACTTGTCGCTCGAACGAAGTAGGCGAGTGTCATCTATGTGTCTCGTGGTCTTATCGTGGCGTGTTTATCTTCTGCCATTAGGTCAGACGATAGAAATGCCACTTGCACGCTTGGGTGACCAACTTTAAACAGAACCTGATTAATTTTCACACACATTTATTAAAATAATAACAAACATAAAAATTACTTAACTTGGTTCTGGATACTATTTACAATCGACAATCTGAAGTCCCTTTGGTATTGGTACGTTAATCTTATTCTCACATATATCTCTGATACTTGACGAAAGTGTCTATACATTTATCTTCATAGCTATGTACAGGAATATGGTAATCTTATTAGGCGCAGACTGAAACTTTACTATAGACTGGTACAGACAAATGTAGAACTCGTACAGACTGGTACAGACTAATGCAGACTGGTACAGACTGGTGCAGACAAATGCAGACTGACTAATCGGAGGCCAGTACACTCGTTATAATACCTCGCGCAGTCATGTATCACTGCACGAGTGTAATCCGCGAGGAGAAAAGATTCTACGTAAGCAGCAATCTCATTGGCTGCGTTACATATTAATACGCGGATTGGCGGAAGCAGAATTTGCTCCATCTCTATGGCAGCGCCATCTCGTAGTGCGGAGACGGACGAGCGCTGCGCCTGCGCTGTTGCGCTTAGCGGGGCACGTTGTAGTGGGAAAGTTGTGTACACGCTGACTACGCGTAACTATGGACACAACACCCTGAGTTTAGATTCTTGATAGCAAACTGCGTCCTTCCAACCAAATAATCCTCAAGCGACTTACAAATTTTGCTTGATATTCCACACGATCGTACATTCGATAATAAGTGTAGGTGTGGAACCGAGTCATATATCTGCACTTTTCGGATTCAAGAAGTACGAAATCTACCTCAGGTCCTCACTTCATCCCTTTAGTGAAGTTCTGTGAGAGAAGTGCCAACTGGGTTTCAGATGATCAAATTGTTTCGGTACAATCTTGACACCTGGACGACCTCGGAGGTGGAGATTCCCAGGGGTTTGCCTTCCACTATCTATCCGCGACTGAATGCCCTGCTACCACGTTCGTACACTCATACATCACACCGACGCTAAGTACAAGACCTCAGGACATACTGTTAATGCGGATCGCTCGTATAATAAATTTTTCGTGTTCACTTTAGTGCTATCTCATCAACAAAGCATTAATTCTAATTTAGGTACTAACGAGTGATTGTTTTCGCAGATTAAAGAAAACAGAAACGGATATGGCTCTTATGTCACGTTCAACACTGCCTGTTGTTACGTTTACTCCTACTGGTCAGTCTGGGAACAAATACATTCCTGTTGTAGCAGCATACGTCGAAATTGACGCGTCTAACAATAACAAAAATTTTTCGCACAGGATGTTATGGAATACCTTATCGTGAACCTGCAGGCTAATTTTGTGACAGTTAACAGAAAAATAGTGACATCGAGCTGAATAACGCGTTTCACATTTCGAAAACTGCGTTTTTCACACAGTGCAAGATATAAAACTAGAGTTCTTCATCGTCAGACAGTTTACCTACCACCTGTCGAAATATTGATCTGTGGTGAAGGCCATAAACCAGCTGGTAGTTATCCTACGAAAAACGTCAGTGGCTGAAGTTATATATTTTTACGGAGTTAGATTAAAAAAATGTAAATGTCGTGTGACTAGGGCCACCCGTCTCGGAGACCGTTCGCCGGGTACAAGTCTTTCGAGTTGACGTCACTTCGGCGATTTGCGCGGCGATGGGGACGAAATGGTGATTATTAGGACAACACAATACCCACTCCCTGAGCGGAGAAAATCTCCAACCTAGCCGGGAATCGAACCCGGGCCCGTAGGATTGACATTTTGTCACGGTGACCACTCAGCTACCGGTAGCGGACAAGGAGTTAGGTCATCAAGTATAATTACGAGGAGTTGGATTACATGTCGCATCAGTTCAGAACCACTGATTCCTATCTTTTCCCCAATTCAATGGCAAAAGACAGATGTTCGGATAAGCTCTTCGAAACAGCTTTAAAATGCTCGAAGTTTTATGTACAGTGTGACCCAAAAATTTGGGATCTTGTAGCAAGCACTTGAAAGAGAGGTTCAAATGGCTCTGAGCACTATAAGACTTAACATCTGAGGTCATCAGTCCCCTAGAACTTACAACTACTTAAACCTAAGTAACCTAAGGACATCACACACGTCCATGCCCGAGGCAGGATTCGAACCTGCGGTCGTAGCGGTCGCGTGGTTACAGACTGAAGCGCCAAGAACCGCTCGACCACAGCGGCCCGCCCTTTCAAGGAGAGTTTTATTTTCATTCTTTTTGTCATCAATCTTCTGATGATGAGGTCTGCCATGACTTCCTCTCCTGTACCGAGCACTTCATCTTCGTAGTATTTACGCTCTACGCCCTCAATTACGTGTATAAATTCAGCCTACGTATCCACGTAAAGATTTACCCTCTAGTGCTCCGTTAGTACCACATAAGCTTGTCACTGATGTCTTAACATATCCTACCATACTGCCCCTTCTTCTCGTTGGTGATTTAAAAATATTTTTGCCGTAGCCCATTCTGGAGAGACCTCGACATTTCTTATCAGTCCATCAAAGTTCCTATATCTTTATATAACATCTCGTCTTAAACGATTTCGTTCTCATCTTTCCATGTTTTCCCACAGTTTATAAGTCTCTGTCATCCAGACGCACAATCCTACAAATTTATTCCTCTAATTAAAGCCAATGTTTGATACTAGTAGGTCTTCTTTAGCATGAAATACCCTTTTTGCATGTGCGTGTCTGTTACTTATGACTTTCATGTGTTATTTTGTTTCCTAGATGGGAGAATTCCTTCATTTAGTGATCCCCAGTTATGATGTTAAGTTTATCATTAATCTCAGTTATGCTGCTCCCCATTGCTTTCTTAAGATTATGAAAAAGTAAGACTTTCGAAAATCGGTTTTCATGAAGGATTCTACGAATACTCCTACACGTACTGTGAGGATAAATTAGACTAGCTGAGTTATCACTCCTGCGGAAAGAACAAATTGCGTGATGACTGGGTGTTGTGTCATGTCCTTAGGTTAGTTACGTTTAAGTAGTTCTAAGTTCCAGGGGACTGATGACCATAGATGTTAAGTCCCATAGTGCTCAGAGCCATTTTTTAGAATAAATTGCGGATTTTGTTGCATAGACTTCATGGCATTTGATCATAAAATGCAAGCTTTCACTGCTGGTACTTTCCTCATTTAAAACTTCCAGGCTATCAAGGAATGGTCGATGTGTAAAACTTTCTCCTAACGTTTCCCCTCCGACAGCGGGAGACATCTTCGGTGACAAAATGGCGCCATTTTACCTTTGAAGATGTCTCCCGTTGTCGGAGGAGAAACATTAGGAGAACGTTTCCTACATCGATCAGGATCTAACAGCCCGGAAGTTTTAAACGATGACTTCATGGCGGTCTATAGTATTTAAAAGTAGTAATGACAAGTCATATGTGTATTTTTGGAAGTGCAATATGTGTATGGGGTGTGCTGAATACATATTTAAATTTCTTCAACGTCAGTTCCCGAATAAACCATAGGAAGAATGGCGGCTCTTACACCAGTAAGCGACTTCTTATTTTCTTTGTTATACCTGCATGATCTCTATGGTATTATGTTCGGGAACTGGATAATGTGGCACTTTTTCCCCTAAAGGAGCTTCTAAAAATCAAAACAAATTGTCTGGAGACGTCTTTCTCGGAATGTTCATTAATGAAGGTTTCTCAGTATTTCACATAACCTGTCTAGGCACCCAATTGTGACGATTCGTATCATCCTTCTCTGTGTACGCTCAGTACTCCCTGTTAGCCCGACGTGGTAAGCGTCCAGTACCTATGAGTAGTAATCAAGTATTGGCCGTGCACATTCAGAGGTTCATAAAAGGGTTGCATACGCTAGTTAGACTGTTGCCAGTTGCCACCTGAACGTGGACTGAAGTCAATCAAAAGAAGATAAGACAATTATACTGACAGTGATAGCGCGGCGATTTACAAGAATGAATAAAAGCATTTTACAAAAATGGTTCAAATGGCTCTGAGCCCTATGGGGCTTAACTTCTGTGGCCATCAGTCCCGTAGAACATAGAACTACTTAAACCTAACTAACCTAAGGACGTAAGACACATCAATGCCCGAGGCAGGATTCGAACCTGCGACCGTAGCGGTCTCGCGGTTCCAGACTGTAGCGCCTAGAACCGCTCGGCCACCCCGGCCGGCTGCATTTTACACATGTTCATTTCCTACTCTTCAGCCTACTGAGAACCCAGTCTGTGACTTGAATAACGTAGGTTTATTGCGAATTACATCACACGTTTTATTTTTAAAATTGTGGACTTACATTTCATTTGTTAAGAAAGGAGATGGTCACAGCAGGCGGACTCGCAACAGTTTCAACCGAGGAATTTACTCTCTCTCTCTCTCTCTCTCTCTCTCTCTCTCTCTTTCTTATACACACACATGCGCGAGTGCGTACTTACCAAACTAAATTACAACGAACATTTACACTTCTGTTTATTCAGCACGGCCATGTGGATATTATTTTGCAAATTTTATAAAGTTATTGATATTGCAAACGCTTTAAGACTGTAGCAAAGTTTAGTAAGCAATCACGCATTACTCTGAAAATCAAAACCTCAAAATAGATCATGCACTTACTCTGTTTTCGATGGTACATTATCGTAGGCAACTACTGAAATATTTTATGGAACTATTAGTTTACGCAACTTGAGTTATGAGTAATATCAAATGCTAATCGTTAAAAGAGGGTAATGATACATGGAACATTAGCCCAGTTAACTCAAGCAGCCGTCATCCTCAGGTATTTTCTTGCTAAGGAAGATTTTTGCCATGAAAGCGGCTGAATCCTTTGCAGTTCTCGTCCGGTTCGGGCTTTTGAAGTCCACCTCGTACAGCCCGAATTTCCTCCTGTAGAATAACAAAACAACACTGTAGATTCTTTCCGACAGCAAATAATTTACGAATTAGTTACATGAGCATATGTTGATAGAAGCTGTTTCGTGGTGCATGTGAATGGTAAGTAAATTTCCGCATTCCTATTGTTACACAATATTAAGGGCTCTGAATTATTGTGATAAGAGAAACAGTAGTCACCAAATCTCACATGTAGGAAGTAGGTGATTGTAATGTCACAGCATAGTTGTTGATAGCTGCAATATACCACAAAACATGGAAGTGGCCCTGTAAAGTGCTCCACGTGCATGAACTGTGTTTCATGATTAGGTAAAATTGAAACTTGAATAAATCTCAGAGAATAAACAAGTGGATTGATGGTTTATTAATGCAAGAATTGTCATTCTATTCTCTTCTCCTGACCAATAGAATTTATGAAATCTTAGATTAATGAAATTCTTGAACAACTTTATAATTGTTCAGACACAATGAACCGTCACTACTCCAACATATCCTCTTAGGAAGTCGGTGACAGACTACCAGTACCGATAAAACAATATGATATAGAGATGGAGTATAAATTTGTTTTCCTGCATATAAACAGCTGTATCTCGGTGTGGAACACTTATGACGTTGTTTGCATTAAAATAAAAGTTGGATAAGCTATCTTTTCACTGATCCCCTTCAATCGCAAGAAATACCAAGAATGAGCGGGGAAGAGTGTATAATAGGCTATGACTACAAATAAAAGCTTTGCGCTTAGAAACTGAAGAGGTTAATGAAACTGCGAGTTAACATATACGATAGCATTACAAATACGAACAACTTGCAGGAGCAGATATCTAGGTAGTAAAGGACCTTGAATCTGCAAACTGAAAAAGGGATCTTAAGCACCTAGAAAATGTGATGCTCTAACTACGCGTAAAGACGAGATGAATAAATTTTTGAATCCTTTCTGTCTTGAATATTTAGAATATTTCAGAGAGATACGTATCCCATTAAAACAACTCTACCTCACCTTCTTCTTCTTTCTTTTTCGATTAATTGCCAGCGTTTGAGCTAGTGCATCCAGATCTAGTAGAACTGGAATGTTGTATTTTAATCGGAGGTTGCGCTTCTACGCGACCAAGCCAATAACTTAAAGAATTTTCTACCTGTGAGGTACTACTCTACCTTCATCTGACCACTGATCCCTACCAAATTCAGTCTTTCCATTTCAACTTACAAATTTTCTAACTTCCTTGCAACATTCAGACTTCTCATACACCATGCTCTGACTCACAGAACATTGTAATCTGATCTGTACATCACTCTTTTCCTCACGATCACCTCAGCATAGACTGTGCCCCAGAGGAAATCCGAATAGCTGACTAAATCGGCGTAATTTACAAAAAGTCGTCATTAATATTTTTCAAAATTCAAGCTGGATTTTGTGTATACTGAAATTATATGCCTCAAAAGGAACGGTTCCCAATGCCCGATGGCAGGACGAGACACTCCTTATACAACGACTTTCCGGCTGCCTTTCTTGTTAAATCTACTTCTTAATCTACGTTCTGGTTCGGATCTAAACCAGCAGCTAGTACTTTGGGACCGGAAGTCAAGTGCACTAACTCTAGAGCACCAAGCCAATAAATTGAACCTACAATCACAAATGTACATATTACTTGACATTCAGTTCCATATATTTTCAGGAGATTGCGGTTTAATGTCATTTCGACGAGGACGTTTTTAGAGCGGGACCACAAACCCGGGTTGAGGAAAGGTGAGGAAGGAGTTGGTTCATGTTTATTTATTTCCGAAGGAATCATCCTTGTATATTTCTCAGGTGATTTAGAAAGATAACAGAAAACGTAAATTAAAGTAGCTTAATAGGGACTGGGACAGCTGTACTCACGAATACGTTTTCATCTTTCCGACCACTGCGCTGCCTTGCTCAGTTCAGTTACGTGGGAAGCAGAGTGATTACAGTTGTCAAAGCCGGAGAGCAATTTAAGACCACTGCACACGATGTCTTGAATCTTGTCATAGTGAAGATAACGAATGGAATATGAAGACCAAGAGAACACTTACGTGAATCCTTCAGTCCATTCCAGATTGTCCATTAGGCTCCACGCAATGTAGCCAATTACTGGTACTTTGTCAATATTCACTGCTTGCTGGAGCTCTGTTAGATATTCCTGCAATTGGTAGTTATGTGTTTTCTTTACAAGAAACAAAGTGGCAAGGAATTCTAAGAGTGACTTAGGAGCAGTGTGTAGGGTCTTACCTTATAATATTGTATTCTGTCTATATCGTTTAATCCAGTGGATGTCTCAACTCCATTTTCCGTCACAAAGATAGAATAGCCGGGATACTCATTAACAATCCAGTTCAATATGTTCCGAAAACCCCATGAGTGTAGCTGAAACACGAAAATGTTTAAACTGTTTCATCTCAGTTTTAATAATAAATAAAGATTATTCTTAAAAAGTAAGTGAAAAATGTTCATTGTCAAAAGATGTATTTTTTTGAATTCTCAATTTGTTCTAGATCGCTTGCTACGTAAAATACACATCCTCTTCAGTGGAGAGTAGGTGATTCGCCAAAGCAATATGTCTGGCGCATATATGAAGGACATCAAGAATTTTGCTACGTATTTCAAAATTGGAAATATATTTTATATTGTTTAAACCACTGGATCCTATTTCATTAAACAAGTCTTGGACATAACAGCGTACCGGCACCGTACAACAAATCAGAAATGATATTAACCTATAAAGCTTGCTATTGAATACTGAATAAAGTAATTCATCTTACTACGTAGCAAGCGAATGCTAATAGTAATGTATGTTCTTGAGCAACAAATTGTATTTGTGATATACATTTTAAGTACGTAGGATATACCAGTAGGGTAACCCCATGCAGTATTTATGTCTGTCTATGAAGTGACGTACGTTTTTATGCCATACCTACAGAAATATCTCCAAATTTAATTTCTGGATGCCGGCCCACATTTATCAATTTAATGTACTAGCAGTTTTGACTGTACAATAACATTTCTCGCTAGTTAATTTAGAAAGTCCAAGAAGACGTGTGTTATTTGTTGGGATTCACTCGAAACTTGGGCGTAGTGATGCACTTCACTTTATCAGTAATAATACAGAGAAGAATAACATCCGTCTAGAATTAGTTTACACTGGTGAAACTCGACTGTCTCTGATTTTAGGTAAAAGCATGATATAATCATATTGGTCAATGTAGGACAATTCATGCACAGAGTTTTAATGTATTATTAGTAAATAATAGGTACATGTGACAGTTGCTTCTTTGCAGAGAATCATGTTCGGTTTTGAGGAGTGTTGTCTGTTTACCAGATGAAAGAAGAAATGTTTATGTAAAATGCACCAAGACCTCGCAATATTTTCCTGACATTTTAGTCAATAAGGCTCCCTTTATTGTAAATAATGTTCATAATCATACGACCGCATCAAAACATTTTGCTTTAAATGCTGGAAACCAAACGCCAATATGTGCAAAATTGAAATGTTACGTGCTTTAGTCTAGAGATCAAAAGGATAAAAATTATCTGCTTAACTTAAAAATATAATTGTATTTTTTTGTAATAAATTACTGATTTCTAACCATTCCGTTCTTTCCTTCCATCAAGTGACTAATGATTACGCACATTGGCATGACTAGGCCAGGATGGCTCCTAAAAGCTTTCCTCAGAAGCAGGCCATTTCTTGTTGGGAACGTGACATAATTTTTTTTTAAAAAAACCTATGAAAATTAATATGATTAAGTCATTGTGATAAATTAGGAAACGTTATTATTATTGAAGCTTCCTGGCAGATTAAAACTGTGTGCCGGTCCGAGACTCGAACTCGGGACCGTTGCCTTTCGCAGGCAAGTGCTCTACCACTTTGCGAAGGCAAAGGTCCCGAGTTCGAGTCTCGGTCCGCCACACAGTTTTAATCTGCCAGGAAGTTTCATATCAGCGCACACTCCGCTGCAGAGTGAGAATCTCATTATTATTATTGACAAAATAAACAAGGGTATCTTCTCATTAAGTCAAATATTGCTAAGTTAAAACCATACAGCTATTTCTGTGACTTCAGTTTTAATTCGTACAATTTTCGTCTAATTATGATGTCTAGCTTTTTGTTAGTCTTATTACAACAGTATTTCAGTTCTACTTTCCACTTCGCTGGAATAAATTATCCCAGTGGTAGTCAATGGTCCACAAACTGCAATTATTTCAACGAAGAAGGTTAAGGAATATCCCATTCCATTTTCCCCCTTCTTAAAACTTCCTCTGAGGCCATTGGCATTAATTCTGCAGATAATAAAGTAATGAGACGGACGAGGATGAACAATCAAAACAGATAACTCGCAAACAAATTGTAAGACTGTGAAGCATACGAAAGATGAGAAACACAAAGTTAATAAGCATACCTCTCGTTGCTGCGTATCATATCTTGGTCCTGTTGTATTATTAGTATTAATTCCCGACATAATCTGGACATGGAGAGAAGCGATCTAAATACTTTCATAAAATATTTAAAATCATGTTTTCACAACCCCTTTTAATAGTCAAGACCGCAAATGAAAACACATTAAATGACGACTAGTTTTAACTATTCATACTACTATCTTCATACCTGGAATAAGAAGCAGAACACCAAATTGCAATTATAAAAAGCAAGCGTAGTGTCAGCTCATAAACTGAAGCTAGGACACAACGTCTGCAAATTGTTGTACGTACGACACGGTTCATAAACGGTCCATTATTAGTATATTAATAGTTTATCAATACTTTCTATGAAGTTTTTTGCATACAACATCGTTACATAAGCAACTACTTTACCATCAAAATACTATGTACAGCTATGCAGGTAGGTGCAGAACTGAGCTACACATTCAGAATCGTACGCAAATTTTATCTGACTGGTATGACCAACATTTTATTGACATGGACTTCCATAGGAGAATGCAATATGAAGAGGAGACAACGTGTCCTAGTGTTATTTTGCCAGCTGACACTAAGCTGGATATTATAACCGCAATTTTCTATTATGCTTATTATTCCAGATCTCAAGATGGTTGTATGAACAGCCAAAACTATTTGTCTATCTACCTGCGATACTGGCGTATTTGTTGATCGAACAGTCCACGGGCGTAATGCCGGTCCACAGTGTCCAACGGGCGCAATATTTCGGTGATCAAACATGTCGCCATAGTAAGGTCCGCTGACGAACTGAGCTCCTGAAGGCCCGCGCCCCTGGGCGCGCAACGACAGTCGCAGATACGCTTCCGTCGGCCTCTGTGGTAGCATCAACGTAATGGCACCGTCACCCCTGGTCGCCAGTACTGGTTTCCAAACCTTGGTGAGACTACAGCCGCAGTCTCGCTTGACAAATTATCCCTCGTGTGGATTTCGACGTTTCACTAACTACACTGTAGCAGTTTTTGGAAGACGACGTTAAAATGTGTATTCCATAGCATGATTCCCTTACAACAGTGCTCTGTGACCG
Organism: Schistocerca americana; assembly: GCF_021461395.2. Lineage (NCBI taxonomy): Eukaryota > Metazoa > Arthropoda > Insecta > Orthoptera > Acrididae > Schistocerca > Schistocerca americana. Next base: position 396,727,732 of record NC_060125.1, on the reverse strand, counting down.
CTGAATTGCTAGGGTATATTAGTCCAGAGTGCCTCTGGTGTTCTCGACATCGATCTTCTATCGTGCTCACTGTTTGTCCAACGTTCATCTAGCCACATTGGCACGGAATCTCAGTGCCCCGGCCTTCCGAAAAACCAAGCTCATCTTTGACAGTCCCCAAAAGTACCTATTTTTTATTGGATGGGCATAACACATTTCTTACGTGGTGCCTTTTAAGTAAGCACCCGACTTTTCCCGATAATGCGTAATTTTTTGGTGTAAAGGCTGTGACTAGCTCTTCCCCCGCGATTTCTTCGTGTCCGTATGTTGAACTGTAGCGTTTAATCTGCCATTGTGGATAACCATATTTTCGGAATACTGTTCTGAGGTATTCCAGTTCGTGAGGCGGACTCTCTACGTTTGAGATTGTGTGCGCATTATATACTAGTGTTTATAGTAAACCACTCCTATGTGCAGGTGGGTGGCAGCTAAGTGCGCCCAAATAGATATCAGTATGCATTTTCCTCCGATTCGTCCTGTGGCCCAGAGTCGCACCGGCTCTTCTCTTGACCGTGACGTCCAAGAATGGTAGGCTTCCATTTTTTCGGTCTCTGTACTGAATTTGATGTTGGGATTTTCGGAGTATAGATGGACAAGGAATTCAAGGAATCTGTCTCTTCCGTGGTGCCAGATGACGAACGTATCATCCATTTGACGGAAGAAGAAGGTGGGTTCCCATCTATACGAGGTAAGGGACTCTTCTTCCAAGTTCTCAACACACAAATTCGATACCACTGATGAGAGTGGGCTGCCCATTATGACTCCCTCCGTTTTCACATACTAATCTGCATTCAACAGAGAATACGTGAAGGTTAGGGCATGCCTGAAAAGGTAAATGGTCTTCTCTGACCAATGAGTTCTACTGACTCACATAGAGGTACTGAGGCAGCCTGGTGAATAAGGGAACGACGTCAAAGTCCACCATGATTTCTGAGTCCAACAGGCTTAAACTGCTGAGGCTTTTCACAAAATCCAATGAATTTAGGATGCAATGCAGGCATTCACCCGCATAAGTAGCTCTTCCAGATATTTCGCCAGCAAAGACTACACCGATAACATGACGACTCCTATAGGATGATGAAAAATGACTTCATCAAGAAGGTGGAGAACAGGAGCAGGGGCGCTTCTGAAGCAAGTGGAGTTTGTCATGAAGAAATTGTCGCTGCAAGGACTTGTACCGCCAAATATTTATGCACTCCCCAAGGTCCACAAAGGTTGGGTGCCGTTACGCCCCATTGCCAGCAACATCACAGATCCTACTTACGTGCTGGAAAAATCTTGACACTGTTACTAAGTCCTTATGTGGGTAAATTCCCACATCACACCCACAATTTTGTTGATTTTGTGAAATACTTTAACAACATCACCCTGATGGACTTAGATATTATGGTAAGCTTTATTCAGCAAAGTGCCCCTATGTGAGTCACTAGAACTCATTGATCAGAAATTTGACGAGAAGACCACCGACCTCCTCACCAAGTTCTAACCTCCAGAATATCTTGTTTAACGGAGAAAACTATGCGCAAGCGGAAGGAGTCGCAGTAGGTAGTCCACCATCGCCAGTGGTTTCGAATTTTTATGTGGAGGACTTGAAGGAAGAAGCCCTGACGTCATCCTAGTGGAAACCAACCTGCCTTATCCGTTATGTGGATTACACGTTTGTCATCTGCCCTCATGGCAGGAACAAACTCCTTGACTTCCATGTACATCTGAACTCCATACAATCCGACATCAGTTCACAACAGGGACCGAAGAAGATGGAAGGCTATGATTCCTGGACGTCGTGGGCAAGAGAAGTGCTGATGGCACCCTGGGCCACGGTGTTATCGGAAGATAACGCACACTGATATGTATTCACCCGCAGATAGCTGCCACCAACCTGCTCAAGGGAATGGGATGTTAAAAACAGCAAGTAGTACACATGGCGCATACCATCTCAGACGCAGAGTTTGCCCCAGAAGCTGCAACACCTTCAGAAATGTGTTCTGAAAAAACTGACACTCATAATGGCAGATTATGGGCGCTCTTTGGTCCATCGCTGCAGTCCAACGTGTGGAAACGGAAAAAAACGCGGAGAAAGAGGTATTCACATCTTACATAAGATCGACCGTTGCGTTATCGGGAGAAGTCTGCCGCATACTGAAAAAGCGCCAGCTAAGAACTGTCGTTGTCCCGCCCAGTAAAACTCCGGCATTAATACGGAATGTAAAAGATGACCTCTGTTTACGGGAAGCCGGGGAATACCAGATTCCGTGCCAATGTGGCCAGGCATATATTGGACAAACAATGGTGACCATCGAAGATACACTCCTGGAAATTGAAATAAGAACACCGTGAATTCATTGTCCCAGGAAGGGGAAACTTTATTGACACATTCCTGGGGTCAGATACATCACATGATCACACTGACAGAACCACACGCACATAGACACAGGCAACAGAGCATGCACAATGTCGGCACTAGTACAGTGTATATCCACCTTTCGCAGCAATGCAGGCTGCTTTTCTCCCATGGAGACGATCGTAGAGATGCTGGATGTAGTCCTGTGGAACGGCTTGCCATGCCATTTCCACCTGGCGCCTCAGTTGGACCAGCGTTCGTGCTGGACGTGCAGACCGCGTGAGACGACGCTTCATCCAGTCCCAAACATGCTCAATGGGGGACAGATCCGGAGATCTTGCTGGCCAGGGTAGTTGACTTACACCTTCTAGAGCACGTTGGGTGGCACGGGATACATGCGGACGTGCATTGTCCTGCTGGAACAGCAAGTTCCCTTGCCGGTCTAGGAATGGTAGAACGATGGGTTCGATGACGGTTTGGATGTACCGTGCACTATTCAGTGTCCCCTCGACGATCACCAGTGGTGTACGGCCAGTGTAGGAGATCGCTCCCCACACCATGATGCCGGGTGTTGGCCCTGTGTGCCTCGGTCGTATGCAGTCCTGATTGTGGCGCTCACCTGCACGGCGCCAAACACGCATACGACCATCATTGGCACCAAGGCAGAAGCGACTCTCATCGCTGAAGACGACACGTCTCCATTCGTCCCTCCATTCACGCCTGTCGCGACACCACTGGAGGCGGGCTGCACGATGTTGGGGCGTGAGCGGAAGACGGCCTAACGGTGTGCGGGACCGTAGCCCAGCTTCATGGAGACGGTTGCGAATGGTCCTCGCCGATACCCCAGGAGCAACAGTGTCCCTAATTTGCTGGAAGTGGCGGTGCGGTCCCCTACGGCACTGCGTAGGATCCTACGGACTTGGCGTGCATCCGTGCGTCGCTGCGGTCCGGTCCCAGGTCGACGGGCATGTGCACCTTCCGCCGACCACTGGCGACAACATCGATGTACTGTGGAGACCTCACGCCCCACGTGTTGAGCAATTCGGCGGTACGTCCACCCGGCCTCCCACATGCCCACTATACGCCCTCGCTCAAAGTCCGTCAACTGCACATACGGTTCACGTCCACGCTGTCGCGGCATGCTACCAGTGTTAAAGACTGCGATGGAGCTCCGTATGCCACGGCAAACTGGCTGACATTGACGGCGGCGGTGCACAAATGCTGCGCAGCTAGCGCCATTCGACGGCCAACACCGCGGTTCCTGGTGTGTCCGCTGTGCCGTGCGTGTGATCATTGCTTGTACAGCCCTCTCGCAGTGTCCGGAGCAAGTATGGTGGGTCTGACACACGGGTGTCAATGTGTTCTTTTTTCCATTTCCAGGAGTGTAGATGCTGAGAACATTAGCCGCACACTCGAATAACGTACCCCAGCAAGCCGGCTGTCGCGGAACACTGTTTGTCATGCTATGGAGTATGAAAATATCAGGATTTTAGCTTAGACTTCCATGTACTGGGACGGGGTCGTTAGAGAAGACATCAAAATTGCACCATGGATAATCTTACCGATCGGGACTGTGGCTATAATGTCAGCAAGGCTCGGAACCAGCCCTAGGACTAATTAAGAAGACGCTTAGCAAACACAACGATCTAACGTGCATGGCGGGCACAGTAACTACATCGATGTTATCACCGACGCCAACACAAGCGTTTCCGCAACTACCGAAGCGCACCCTTGGGCGCGGACCGAGGAGGGAACGGCTTGCGGGTGGAAGGCGGCGCACCCATACTTGATAAGTGATCGAACCCTAAGTTACTCATACGGCCCGCTCTTCCGCTATAATGGATAATAATAAAGAAACAGAGAGACAGAGAGACACAGAAGGATGAGAGAGAGAAAGAGAGAGAGAGAGAGAGAGAGAGAAAGAGAGAGCGAAAGAGAGAGTGAGAGAGAGAAAGAAAGATGAAAGAGAGAGAGAGAGAGCTCAGCTTGTCAGAACACCTGACCATGTCGATATGCCTGATAAACGAAATATTGTGACTGTTGACACTATGACCCACCTGTATACCCGTAGGTTGTTCCGTCATTTTCTGATGTGTTTTCGTTTGTGATCTAGTAATGAAATATATCGTGAAAAAATTTCTTAAAAATCTTTTTTGTATAATACGTCTTTGGAGGGGCAAAGGCACAGAAAACTTACAAAAGGTCTTTTATTACTTCCGTCTAAAGGAAGGGGATTAGGCAGGGCTGTGGAAATTAACAGTGCATAGGAGATATCCTCAATAGTACGATTAAACGGGAAAATCTTAAAGGAAGGAATAGAGATGGAGGCTAAAATATCAGAGAACAGAATGGTTTTAGATCAGCGTGCTTATGGAATATTCGCATTGCAGAATCTAATACAGAATAGACTTCTTGGATCTGCAGTAGCGTATGATACGCTACCACAATACAATTTGTGCCCCAGTATCAAGTATAGTGATGTATCAACTACCTATATCAAAAGAGTTAAACATTTCGGTAAGGACAACATGAGTGCTGTCAAAGTAGGAAATTCAGTGTCACCGGAGTTTCCTGTCAGAGCAGCTCTATTCCTAGGGTGTGATATAGCACTGATGCTATTTAAAATCTATGTAGCGGAAACACTTAAACCGTGGAGGAGCAAATGTGACGGCGTGGGAGTCCCTGTGAGCGACGAAATCTTGCACACACATCAATTCACTGACGACCAGGCCATCGTAACAGGAAACCAGGATGTTGCTGTGAACATGCTTCGGAAGTTAGAAGAGGAATTTGAAAGATGGTGCCTCACGATTAGCTTGGCAAAAACCGAAAATTTGGAGTTTTGAAGACAGTATTACAGGAAGTCTGGAGTCTGCAACCAGCAAGATTGAGGGATGGAAATCTCTTAAGAGTCAGATAGTTAAATATTACCGAAAGGAAGAAAAGTGAAGATTACATAAATAATAAAATAGGTCAGGGCAATAGGATCGTGTTCCGTCGCTTGGAATAACAAAACAACCAAACAGGTGACACATCGTTCATTTGTTGAAAACATAGGTACGTACTAGCAAAGACGTATGACATAAATAAACATCAGAGTAACAAGCTACTCGCGCTAAAGATGGACTTTTGGAGGTGAACTTATGGCATCAACAAGCTAGACCGTGTACCAAATACCAACAGATGACCGGCTAAGGGTTCCGACAAGTCAATAAGAGACACCACAGAGACGTGAAAATTGTTTTGGATGTCTAGGGAGGACAGGCAGCAGTCAAAGGCCAAAAAATGTGTGGCAGTGGACACCGCAGAAAGAAGAAAGCGTAGTGACCTAGGAGGATCTAGGAACGAGGTGTGCGGAACGTGGTGGATGCCAGAAGGCTGCAAGAAGGAGACTAGCGTATTCGGTAGAAATGGAATACGTGAAGCGAAATGTGGTGCCAGCCTTAGGATTCCGACAATATGATGACGAGAAAGTGATGTAAAAGACGACCTGTGAACGGTGATGGTCTCGACGTAAAAAGAGATAAAAGATTTACCTTTTTGAGCCTATTTGGGGGTGAAGCTCTTGCAGTTACGTCCTCTGTTGACGTACTGAAAATGACTTTACGTCTTAAAATTATAGTTGCTGAAATATTTCACGACATAGTAGATCATGCCTATAATGTACTGAATATGCTAGCAGAGGTATTTGTGATGCGAAAATTTATTGTGACTCGCCACCTATAGAGACAATTAAACTAGCGATGTTAATTTTCGAGAAAGCTCATATCTTTCCTCCATTGAAAAATCCCTTAGAAGATGTCTGGAAAACTCCCATCGCCAACCGCTTACAACTTAAATATGAGATTGTACTTGATCCCAATACGCAAGAATCGTTTAATGCTATATACGATTATTTAGTAAATCAGAGTAATGTATATAATTTTATGTTAAACGAATAAAATTGTTTCTTAAATGCATCGGAATGATACTAGTATTGGATGACATCACAAGAAAGTACTATATAACTTACATACTTTGGAGTGTTCACTTCAGTTGGTTTTGTCCCATGGAATATAATTTATTTGGAGTTTTCCATACAATAATGACTCGTGATTTCTGAATACGATTTACAACAAATAATTGTTGTTGTAGTCCTGAACCTGAAGACCGGTTTGACGCAGCTCTCCACACTGTCCTATACAAGGCTATTCGTCTCTGAATAACGACTGCAACGTACATACTTTTGAAACCACTTCCTGTATACACCTCTTGGTGTAGCGCTAAAATTTTAAACCCCGCACTTCAAATACTGAGCTGGTGATCCCTTGATATCTCGGAATGTGTCCTACCAACAGATTCCTTCTTTTAGGCAAGTTATGCCACAAATTTCTTAGCTCCCAACAAAATTTAGTACCACTTCATGATCTACCCGTCTAACGTTCAGCATTCTCCCTTAGCCAATAATTCTAAAACATTTGTTCCCTTTCTGTCTAAACTGATTATTATCCACGTTTTAGTTCCATACAAAGCTACACTCCTGGCCAATACCTAGAGAAAAAACTTCATGTCATTTATATCCATATTCAATGTTAACAAATTTCTCTTCTGCAAATAACGCTTGTCTTGCCGTTTGCAGTGTATATTTTATATCCTGTCTACTTCGGCCATAATGTTGTTTTTCTGCCGAAAATAGCAGAACTCATCTACTACTTTCAGTGTCTCGTTCCCTAATATAATTCTCTGAGCAGCAACTAATTTAATTCAACTACATTCCATTACTCTTGTTTTGATTTTATTTATGTTCTTCTTACATCCTCCTATCTACACGCCGTACATTCCTTTCGACTGCTCTTCCCAGTCCTTTGCTGTCTGTGATGGAACAACAGTGTCATCGGCTAACCTCAAAGCTTTTTATTTCTTCTCCCTGAACTTTACTTACAAACCTTTCTTCCTTTATTGTTTGCTCAATGCGCAGATTGAACAATATCAGGAATGGGCTACAAGCCTCTCTCACTCCCTTCTCAACCACTGGTTCCCATTCCGTTCCCTCGACTCTTGTAACTGCCTTGTGGTTCCTGTACAAGTTATATATAACCTTTTCCTCCCCGTATTTTACCCTGACAGGCGTATAACTCTTATACTCGTCTTCTTCGGATGTAATGTCAGTTTATTCATGTCTTAAAATGTGGAAACAAACGGCTGGAAGAAACCGTAATGTGTGATATCTCAGAACACGAATATAGTTTATTGACCTTCACTTAATACGAGTATGCAGCAACGGTGTTCGCTGTCAACTTACGCCATTTCTGACGGCAGTAGCGCCCGTGTCGTCAGCCTTTGAGGGTGATGTGACGTTCACTTCATCAGTTACGAAGTCCGTCCAGTAGTGGTTCAACCCGAAGAAGTCAGCAGATCCTGCAACAGTCAGTCAAATAGTGAAGAGCATATCTCAACAACTCACCGTTATGCCAGTGCCAAATCAGCAACATGTTAGTGATAATTCTCCGCAGAGCAAGAGCAAGTGGAGACTTAGTAAGAATCGATGTTACTTTGGAAGCTGGTAAAGGTTTTTTAAATTACCGCTACCAGTCACAAACTTTTTTAACTATAGCATTATTTATTTATATTGATAGATGTTTCGAGGGAATACCTCATCTTCAGGCTAAATGGCATTACAAAAACAATTTCAGGCTAACATTATACTGATGTTACACAGTCTTTTCATAAATGCTGTGGTTATTCTCTTACTCAGTTTCCTCTTCTTCCACAAGATAACCACAGCATTTATGAAAAGGCTATGTAACATCAGTATGATCTTATCGTGAAATTGTTTTTGTAATGCCATTTAGCCTGAAGATGATGTATTCTTTCGAAACATGTAGCAAAATAAATAACTAATACTACAGTTATCAAAGTTTGTGACTGGTAGCGGTAATTAAAAAAAAAAACTTGTACATATTTCTAGAGACACTCACGGTCGAAAAATAGTCAAAATGACAGTAGATATACTATATGAAATACTCTCGTCTCATTATCAATTTCGTTCCTTTGAAACAAGGTCTATATGTTGCAAAATATGTATTCGGGAAAAGTGTCCACTTGACTACAATGCCCGACTGGACGCCAGTACACTAAAAGTTGTCTCAATAGGAAATTACATAACCAGGGTGATTCATAAAACGAGCTTTTGAATGCTAAAATATAAGGTTTTACCACCACTGCAACAATTGACTGTCAAAATGCATATAATTTTAATAGATGAAAACGAATCTATCATTCGCCTTATGTCATTGCAAGGGAGCGCGCGCAGCTATCGCCAGGTAACTCGCTGACAAAACCAAAGGTTGCTCTTTGGATAGTTACAAATTTTCGCACTAGGCTTCAGGTACCTCCATGACAGTGAAACTTTGCCCGCCCCCCTCCCACTGCCCACTACAACCATCTTTACCTAATAAGCTAGAATGTCATTCGATCATACCTGACGTCTCAGTGGTAAAAAGACAGCTCCGCAACGGAGTACCTCAACTTGTTACCCAGCAAATTCAACGACTTCGTCACGATTTTAGTGAACACGAGATCATCGAGACAGGACCGTGAATCAATTAAAATCTGTCGGCTGACCGGATGAGTCGTCTTCTTTCTACGCCCGTTAGTTGTCTCTGGACATGTTGTGACACCGACGAACGGCAGCTTGAAATACGCACTGCGGCACAGATGTAGGCCGGTTGGGGAAGTATTAAGTTCTGGGGACATTCATCTCGTCTTCAATGCGACCTGTAGTAGAGATCGACTGGTCAGTAATAGCTGTGGACTTAGTGAATGTAACTGCAGACCGTTTGCGTCCCTTCATGGTTGATATCTTCCCCGACGGTTATGGCATCTTTCAAGTGGCCAATATCGTACTATACCGGTTTAAGAACCATGACAGTGAGTTCACTGCACTTACCCACCAAATTCGTCTGTTTTGAACACGAACTGGACCCCGTAGCAACTGGAGCCAGTTCTGCGCCCACAAACTGCAGGTTAATGAATTACGTTGCATGTACGTTGTCATCTGGTACTACATACCTCCAGAACCTACCAAGGTCTTATCCAAACCATACCACGAAAGTCGCTGCTGCAGTGCATTCCAAAGGTGGACCAACATGATATCAGACATAATAATTTGGTCTATCACTGTATATCATTCGTCAATTCACGAATGTGGAAGAAACATTTAAGCAGAACAATAATTTCACATTGCAGTATGGAAGTTGAAGAACGTAACCGGGCACAGAGCTTACAAGGGGACCGCGCCTTCCCTTCGTCACCGTCTTCGTCCAGATTGAAGTTATATCCAGCATTTGGCCGGAAGCGAAAGTGAAAAAAGAGTGTATATTAGGTAGCCAAAAGTTTAGAAAATAATATCATTTTTGAGGCATGTTGGACGAATCGTTATACATTAACTTAGTCGTCACTAGGCAACGGACAGAGCAAAGAGAGAATTACAGAATTGCAACCTGAAGGTCGTGCGATCGACTCACAATGCAGAAAAAATTATTTTCAATTTGTTCGTTACATAAACTGCAAATCAACCGAGATAATGCTCATTATATTGCAGCTGATGTGATAAAACACTATGTAAAAGGGAGCAAATGTCTTCTGATAAATGACTTTTGGGGAGGAAAATCCACAATTATGCGACGAGATTTTTGAAGATGAAGAATGATTGGCGTTGTGCAGTATTAAAGTGGGTCACCTGCCCCCACATACACTCGCTAGTGCAACCCTGCGATGTCTGTTTTTCTCGTCAGCTAAATAATTTTATCAAATAGCTTCAAAACTGCCCTTATCTCTTCGAGAGAGAAAAAGAAAGCAAATCCCGAGCAGACTATTCCAAAATATATTTCATTGCACATAATCAGCTGTCCTTAGCAATATTAGGCGAAATGATGATGTGGTTTACTGTAAAACTGCGATGAGAGAGAACCTCTCATTACAGCAAACCAAGTTATTTTTTCATTAGAAACTGTAAGAAATGCGGCGTGTACAATGTGTGTAAGATGCTGGAAACATTACAGCTTCCTCTTATTTTACGATGACTATTACCCAGCATATACAGATCATCAACACTAGAAGTATCTAACTCTACATACGAATTTCTCGTGTACGCATTACGATCCCTTCCCAGAAATTTTTTCGTAATCCCAAATTTTCCTTTGTCTCTCGATTTCATGCCTTTGATGAAAACGTTAAGAAGTACAGCACACAGTATTATATCGGTTTATTTGCAGTGTAAGTAATGTAAACATTGAAAATTAAGAAAAAGCATCCGCAGAGGAACTGTAGCCCTCGACCTTCGGATTATCGCTCTGTAGTGTTTTTCGTGGGGGAGCCAACCGCTGCCTGGAGCCTGCGAAGATGTAAATGGTTCATACTCGTGCCAGAATTGTTATTTAGCTCCCAGCTCTGTCAATTTCATTTCTGGTCAAGCGCTAGACACTCCATGAATCTGGCCGAAATAGGTGATGACGAGAAGGTGCGCTGGCCTTGTTATCTCGATCGCAGGATCAGTACCATTGCACGTTTGAAGTACACATTGAGTGCGCCCGTACTCACGAGTCGTGTTACACGGCAAAATACGATTTCCTCGAAAACCACACGAGGCCATACATACTTCTGAACGGCGCAGCTCATGCACGTGGTGGTGATTTCACCAGTGGGGGATGCAAATTGCGATGAAATGTCGGGCCTGCCATTGCCAGTAACAGTACAGAAACCTACGGTCCTTGAAATAGCATGCGTTGATTTTGTCTCTTGTATCCGCAAGAGACCTAAATTTCAACATCGGGCTCTGCCCCTTCACAACTCAGATGTGATTGAATGGTGATACAAATTACTAAGGAGAGCGTAGTAAAACACTCTTGTTCATGAATATTAAAATACAGTGACAGAAAAATAATCGCAACATCAAAATATAGTTAATGTAAAGTCATGAAATTCCACGACTGCTTTTGTTCAGGTAACATATTTATGTGATTAACAAATGGCTCTGAGCACTATGGGACTTAACTTCTGAGGTCATCAGTCCCCTAGAATTTAGAACTACTTAAACCTAACTAACCTAAGGACGCCACACACATCCATGCCCCAAGCAGGATTCGAACCTGCCACCGTAGCGGTCGCGCGGTTCCAGACTCTAGCGCCTAGAACCGCTCGGCCACTACATCCGGCTATGTGATTAACATTACAAGATCACATGTTAATGTAAGCGTGAGATAAGCCATTGCAAATGTGAAATGCTGGTACATTAATAATCCTTGGAACTACCAGAATGCGGATTGTAACCATGTAAATGCGCAAGCATTGTGTTTAATGGGTGCCAGATGTCAGTTTCTGGGTTGGATTTCCATGCCTATTGCACTTGGTGGGTCTATACAGGATCGGGTAATGTTGCTTGTGAATGACGCTGGAGTTGTCGCCCGATGATATCCCATATGTGCTCGACTGGAGACAGACCTGGTGGTAGAGCAGGCCAAGGCAACATGTCGAGACCCTATACAACAAGTTCGGTTACAACAGCTGCATGTCGGCGAGCATTGTCCTGTTGGATAACAGCCGCTGGAATGCTGTTCATGAATGGCAGCACTGCTGGTCAAATCACCAGACAGATGTACAAATTTGCAGTCAGGATGCGTGGGGTAGCCGCGAGAGTGCTCTTGTTTTCATAGAAAATCACGCTCCTGACCAAAACTCCAGTTTATGTCCATTCCGTCTAGCATACAGACAGGCTGGTTGTAGGCCCTCAACGGGCGTCGTTCTAACCAATACACGGCTATAAATGGTGCCGAGGCAGAATTAGCTTTCACTAGAAAAGGCAACAGATCTGCATCCTGCTCTTGAGTGAGCTCTCGCTTGACGTCACTGATATCCCTAACGACAATAGTTTGGGGTCAGTGGAACGCACGTTACAGAGTGTCTGGTTCGGAGCTATCCTTGAAGTATCCGTTTTGTAACAGTTCGTCGTTTCACTGTGGTACCAACTGCTACTCATATTGCTGCAGGAGATGCTGTACGATGCACCAGGGCTATAGGCGGAATACGGTGGTCTACCCTCTTGGAAGTGTTGAGGGATCGTCCGAAGTCCGGTTTCCATCCACCGTAACAATCATGTAAAATGGCTACGTTCCTCTGAAGTCATTCTCTATCATCACAGAAGGAACATCCAGCTTCTCGTAGCGCTATTAGACGAGCTCCTTCAAACTCACTGAGGTGTTGACAATGGTGTCTTTGTCACCTTAAGGGTATTCTTGACTAGCATCAACTCACCATGGCCACTCTCAATGGTAACTTACGCACACGACCATTACAGTGTGTATTTAAAGCAAATGTGATTTTCATTCTCATAGTGACGCTATTAGCACCAATCTTTTGCGACTGGTGCGAAATCTGAATTGACACCATCTTTGAGATGTAGAAACACGCCTACCAACTTTTATTTATGTCGCACAGATTCTTCTTGGTATTGCGATTTTTTCCGTCAGCATAATTACTCCTGATTCTTCTTAGTTCTTAACTGAACACTGTAGAAGAGATTTTGAATTATATTGATTTTATATTTGACAACTTCCCTTTGATCCACTATCGTCAGAAGTTTCGCTATCTGAATCCCATGACAGTGACAACATGAGCGTTTAGAGTGCGTCATTCTCTAGACAGAGGACGAGGCCTGGCCCAAGACATCCGTCCTGTAACGATACTGATAACACTTTTGTGTGAGCCACTCAAATCCTTTTTATGTTGAATAATGTTTACTAAAGTTAGGATCAATCACAGTCTATAATTCCATCCATTTGTGTCTTGTCGGTGGCCGTTATCGATTGCAATAAATAAAATTTCATCCCTAAGACAATTCTCATTCGTAAATGCTACCTGCCTTGGAGGATTAATGCCACATTTCAATGTGTATGAACGTGGACAGGGGAAGCCACCAGCCTCAAGATTTTGGAGCCATGATTAAAGCCAATACCTTCTACGTTAGCGCGAATCAAAAGCACCGCGATCATCGGATGGCATACCACCTACAAACGAAGGATTTGGTTACAAAATTCACCACTTCCCCTTACTACATTGTATCACAGTCTACTATAATATCCGTCCATCGAATGGCTACGTTAAGCCCCACAAAGTTCAGTTCTTTCCAATTGGAAGTGCTTGGGAGCCATCCCACCCACCCACCCCCCTAATCAGTCATTAGCAAGCAAACTCAACACCATCTTCTTCAGTCAAGCATCACTTCGGTCTACTGTGGAAAGTTTTATTGAACACATCAAGTGCTGTACATCAAGTGAAATTCACAACTGACATCATTAAAAATTCTTGTCTATTAACTGCATCATCTTCAGAAGACTTCATTACAAATTTTAATAGTAAACACTTTCTGTACAACGCTTGTGATTTCCCTTCAATGTATTTTCTGTTGAGTGTAAGTACTGGTTAAAACGCACGCAACTGAATGTATTTGAATGTGCGAGTGTTGTGTGTGTGTGTGTGTGTGTGTGTGTGTGTGTGTGTGTGTGTTTGTGTGCATGTACCTCTGATGTACTTCACTTCCTCTTGCGTAAATGTTGGCAGCCTCGAACGTGGTCGACCCTCCCTCTTGCTGTTGGCGTCTACTCTCTGGCGCATTACTGCCGGATAGTCACCTTCTTGGCTGAATATGGGATGAGCGAAGTGTCCTGCCTGAAACAGGGAGTGTTTGAGTACAATCGCCGGCTAAATTTAGACTATGTGGAAATGTTGCTCGTGTACATTGAGCTAATTTGTACGCTAATGAAATTAATACTGAGAAAATTGAACCCACAAGGCTTCAGACCAATGAGACTTGTCAGCTGAGTAACATCACAAAAGAATTTTACTCGTATTTCCTCACGGGATTTACCTCAAACTGCTGGTATCTGTCGGCAGCCACAACGTCTTCTGTCGAATTCGTAAGTGGGGCACTTCCTTGGACATCCAATGAAATCCCAACACTACCTGAAACGCAAAAAGTTCTAACTAAATAATTTTACGAAGCCCAAAAAGTAACACACATATAACGTGAAACCGAGTAGAACTTTATGTTGTTTTTGTGCACCGTTTAAATTGCAATTGAAAAAAAAGAACAGACATTTGAAGGATGATACTGTACTTGTATATTGTCATATATTATGTCAATGTATTAATTCGATTTCCTGGTCTTGTAGGTACACACTATACATGGAAAGTGTATACACAGTATGATACAATTTATTCAAAAAGGAAGGAAGGGATTTTAGGGTTTAACGCCCCTCGACATCGAGGTCATTAGGGGCAGAGCAGAAGCTCTGATTGTTTTCAAGGACAGGTTAAAAAAATGGTTCAAATGGCTCTGAGCACTATGGGACTTAAAATCTGAGGTCATCAGTCCCCTAGAACGTAGAACTACTTAAACCTAACTAACCTGACGACATCACACACATCCATGCCCGAGGCAGGATTCGAACCTGTGACCGCAGCGATCGCGCGGTTCCTGCCGCCTGCTGCATGAAGTTTTTTAAAACTAATGACACTCCTAAGAGTCGATGTAACTTAAGGAAATCCCTGACAGCTGGTCACTCTTTTGACAGCTTTCACCTACCAAGCGCAAACGGCTGTAGGCGAAAACAGCAGCCGTTTGCAGTGCTATGAAAAGGCGTTACCATAGAGACGATCGTAAAATCGCGTTTTAGACACGCGAAGCAGCTGCCCCCAGCGTCTAGAAACTGTCCAGGATAATGTTTCTTCTCCCGGATACTGTACTTACACATATGTTCATTATGCACATTTATCGTGCGACTGTTTCATAATGCCAAAGATATTTTCGCGAATACATTTTACAGTAGAAACACAGTTCACTTTTTGTTTTCGTTTGTAATAGAAAATTAGAAACATGGATACCCGAGCAACGCCGGACTTGTCAGCTAGTATATAATAAAAATGACATTTCTCGCGTTAATCAAATTCACTGCAGTTGTTATAAGCCTAAAATTACAAACATAAGGCAAAATAGATATTATTATTTATAATAATAATTTCCACACAATGGAACTGTTAATTTGACCTGCAGTTAGTGTAAATATTTATTCGTAAGAATACTGGCTTCATATCTTTATCTGTCGACAATAGAGGTGAATCTTAAGCGCATACTCCGCGAGGGTAATAGAAGAGCAGGTGCCCTCCGCTCCACACCGCATAGAGTAAATCTTCGCTAACCGAAATCGCACCATGTGCCACAGTACACAGAGTAGACAGTCCACATCAGTTTGAAGAAATTCTGAGAATGTAATGGATGTGGCTACCAGCAAGTGTACCCAGAACCCAATGTCATAAAATCTCAAAGTCATTACGTTATTTTAATTATGTTTATCGGAAGGCTGTATTTTAATTTTTAGGATAAGCTGAAGGCTGGAGAGGAATTTATGGGACATATGACGAATGTTTCGCGAATTATTCTAGCACATGAAGTCAGCTTTACGGGAGAAGAATTTGACTTAATAATTTTGAACTCTATGTACAAGTTCTGTCCTGCTCAGCGGCGGTTTAATGAAAGATATTGAATAAAGATGCATTAGTTCGTCACAATCGTTATC
Organism: Schistocerca americana; assembly: GCF_021461395.2. Taxonomy (NCBI): domain Eukaryota; kingdom Metazoa; phylum Arthropoda; class Insecta; order Orthoptera; family Acrididae; genus Schistocerca; species Schistocerca americana. Next base: position 396,711,742 of record NC_060125.1, on the reverse strand, counting down.
TGCGCTCTGAGTATGTTACTATCATTTCCTTCTCCGGCTGTACAAAGCCGAACCTGAAATCTAAAAACGGAAATTCGTATTATATAAATGCAGAATATTTGTACACTGGAAAAGAATATAGAACTCTGAGACTTTTTTCTATCTGATTTGTTATGCTGGCTACAAAACACGGCCCATCTAAAACGTGAATTCGCATTCGGTAATTAAAGGAACGCAACACCGCACCCAACACAGGAGATGGTAGCAGGCAGTGCAGCGGCGGCTGGGATCGAAGCAGTGGCTGGCGTGACGAGGACAACGTGTTATACGGGCCTCGCATAGCGCCCCGTACCTTCCACTGTGTGCGATATTCACTCGCTCACTATGCACTCTTTATGTTGCCGAGATGGAGACTATTTCGCCCCAACGTCAACGTTCTAAGATAAGTGGGAGACGTTTGTATGTAATCCCAATCGTCGTGCTTCTGGGTGACAACGTTATGGCGCAGGTGTCAATGGGAGCTTAGAAGTTGACTCACATTGCCACAGGATAAATTTGCAATAGGAATGTCCACGAGAAAACGATACCATTACTATTCATCTGACCTCCTACTTCGTCCTTGCAACTTTCCCTTACAGACGCATGCTTAGCTACTTGGCGTATACTTTGACTGCAAACTGACGTGCACGTGTCAAGTTGCGTTACTAATAGACATGGTGGAATACACTGCGAATACATCGCGGATGCTTGCGAGACGTTGGTGGTGAAAGGAACCGACTCCTGTTACCTCTGTGTAAGGTCTTCGATTATGGCAGCATCGTCTATGATAAAGCGTCAAAATCGATGTGCAACCCGATGTATCCAGTATAGATGATCTATCTTATTCTTGGAGCCAAGAAATCTATGCCCACAAAGTACTACCAGTGGAAGCGTCTGCCATGCCGATCACCATACGACGACAGATATTGTCCAATTATTTTCTCTTTAGTCAGTCTTCCATAATTGACTGCGCCTGCCTGAAGGAAGTGCTTCAGTTCTGGAGTCTCACACAGGCTCCTAACAGATGAAGGACGAAACGAACTCATTTACCGCTGGTCCTGCAAAGCTAGGAACTCCTTTGTTGTCGCACTCTGTCTTGCAGCCCCGGAGTCGTACTTGCCATCCAATTTCGGAAAGGGGATGAACATTGATCTCGACGTGGAGCACTTCCTTACCCGACAATGGCCAAAGTATACTTCCATCGATAAGGCTGGATCTAAAAGTCGGGCCCTCTAACGACACGTACCAAATGTTTGCACTGTCGCTTGAATCTCTGTCTACACGGCGGAGTTACTGACAAACAGAAACAGTATTTATTATGGCAGGAATGTCTTCCGGCTCCTATTGATCCTTGATTCCCAAAGTTGCAGAAAACACAGTTCTTGAGTTTGATAAAACGTCTCTTGTTTCAATTATGTTGCTATGCGTATCATTATCCTCTCAGATCGAACCGCTTCTAACCTTGGGTAGCAATTTCGTGTTTTCTTTTTTTAATGTACACTAATGACCATTAAAATTGCTACACCACGAAGATGACGTGCTAGAGACGCGAAATTTAACCGGCAGAAAGAAGATGCAGTGATATGCAAATGATTACCTTTTCAGAGCATTCACACTAGGCTGGCGCTGGTGGTGACACCTACAACGTGCAGACATGACGAAAGTTTCCAACCGATTTCTCATGCACAAACAGCACTTGACCGGCGTTGCCTGGTGAAACGTTGTTGTGATGCCAAGTGTAAGGAGGAGAAATGAGTACCATCACGTTCCCGATATTGATAAGGGTCGGTTTGTAGCCTATCGTGATTGCGGTTTATCGTATCGCGACATTGCTGCTCGCGTTGGTCGAGATCCAATGACAGTTAGCAGAATATGTAATCGTTGGGTTCAGGAGGGTAATACGGAACGCCGTGCTGGATCCCAACGGCCTCGTATCACTAGCAGTCCAGATGACAGACATTTTATCCGCATGGCTGTAACGGATCGTGCAGCCACGTCTCGAACCCTGAGTCAACAGATGGGGACGTTTGCAAGACAACAACCATCTGTACGAACAGTTCGACGACGTTTGCAGCAGCATGGAGTAGCAGCTCGAAGACCATGGCTACGGTTACCCTTGACGCTGCATCACAGACAGGAGCTCTTGCGATGGTGTACTCAACGACGAACCTGGGTGCACGAATGGCAAAACGTCATTATTTCGGATGAATCCAGGTTCTGTTTACAGCATCATGATGGTCGCATCCGTGTTTGGCGACATCGCGGTGAACGCACATTGGAAGCGTGTATTCGTCATCGCCATACTGGCGTATCACCTGGTGTGATGGTATGGGTTGCCATTGGTTACACGTCTCGGTCACCTCTTGTTCACATTGACGGCACTTTGAACAGTGGATGTTACATTTCAGATGTGTTACAACCCGTGGATCTACCCTTCATTCGATCCCTGCGAAACCCTACATTTCAGCAGGATAATGCACGACCGCATGTTGCAGGTCCTGTACGAGCCTTTCTGGATACAGAAAATGTTCGACTGCTGCCCTGGCAAGCACATTCTCCAGAGCTCTCACCAATTGAAAATGTCTGGTCAATGGTGGCCGAGCAACTGGCTCGTCACAATACGCCAGTCACTACCCTTGATGAACTGTGGTATCGCGTTGGGAGGTGCATGGGCAGCTGGACCAGTACACGCGATCCAAGCTCTGTTTGAATCAATGCCCAGGCGTATCAAGGTTATTCTTGCGGCCAGAGATGGTTGTTCTGGGTACTGATTTCTCAGGATCTATGCACCCAAATTGCGTGAATATATAATCACATGTCAGTTCTAGTATAATATATTTGTCCAATGAATACCCGGTTATCGTCTGCATTTCTTCTTGGTGTAGCAATTTTAATGGCCAGTAGTGTATATAAGAAAGTTATCTTTGTACTTCACACTCTTATCATTGTTCAGTTATGGAAATTGCACTAATACAGATGGGCACTACTGTAACTACTAGTGCCTCTCTGGTGTTCGGCTTTTAGTGTTTTTATTTTACATTAAGGACTTATAGTTTTACATTGAACTCTTTTTTATTGTCCTACTGTGGAAATTGCAATTATGTTACATGAGCCGCTTTTGTAATTACTGTTGGCTGTATAGTCTTTGAGGTCCTACGCCAAAAATAAATAAATAAATAAAAGCAGTGGCTGTCGACGTAGAACCCGTATCTAGAGGCGGACTAGCGCTGGGCCTGCATCGACGTTGCTTTGGCCCCACCGTAGCGCAGCCTCGGTGATGGACGCCTGTTTACTTCGCGTCGGGAAAGTCTGTCGCCCACAAACGCGACACTATCCAACACTGTACCGTCAGCTGTGATGTAAGCAGCCAAGTCAATAGCCGTTACGGCAGGGCGCCCGACGTGTGAAAACACATTACGTGCGGAGCGTACCGCTGATCAACATGTCCTGCATTGGGAAATACGATCGCTACAGAGCCTCGTCCAGGCGGAGTGCTCTGATGCTTGACATTCGACAGCGGCTTCTGGCTCGGCTTGTACGTCACCTTACGTCTTTTAGTTGAGGTGATACAGGAGTCTGCTTTTGATTTAAATATTCTTTCTTGTAGCTCCTGTTTTTCCAGTCCGATGCTGCTAGTTACTCTGTTTGGCGCTTTACTGTTTCGCGTACCTTGTTTCACTTTGCACTTTAAAAGTTTAGTCTTTCCACAGTACGAGTTGTCTGATGAATTGTGTTCTGATCGTTAACTGAAAATGATTTTATGTTGTGATAGTATCTCGCCAATCCGGGAGAGACTGTTAGGGCAGCGATTTTATTTACACGGTGGAAACTTATATTTATCTGACCCTCATTAATCCGGATTTCGGCTCCATTCAGACAGTTTTTTAAATAACCATCTACGACGAGAATCATTGCAATTAAATACATCTAACCATCGTACAGACTCTGGCAAGGCGTCAGTCAAGAAGTAAAGTGTAGAGCACTGTAATGGCCATGTTTGTTGCGATTATAAAATGACAGCAAAGAAAATGAAGGTCCTTTTTTGCAAGGACAATAGGTTAGATGCACTAGATGTAATGAGGAACTGTTGGAAAACATTGCTGCTGTATATATTCCTGAAACATTTGCAAAGATCCCAGGATCCATAGACGGAGGATGCGAAATAACGTTGGCTGCGGAAAGATTTTTGACGGCGGAATTATCGCCATTTGTGTGGTTGCGGCCAATAGCGATAGTCTTGACGGATTAACTGAAGAAGTTGGTGGTTATAATATCTCAGGATATTATATTATGACACATACAGCGACAACAACGAAGCTGAATTAAAACAATAGTTAAAAATATTTTATGGGGTTGATGTCGTACAGTTTTTATGAATTTTCAGAAATGCATTATGCAGTACACTGCTGTGCAGTATTTTTATTAGAGACGATCGATTTCGGTCTGAGATCAGACTACAATCAGTACAAAAATACATCTCACTACGTATTTGCCTAACTGGAATGACAGTTAACAGATGCACATTGTTCCATCACTGATAGTGAAGGAGACAGTGTTACGCATACAGGGTAAACATTAATAAAACCGACATATGTAGTGGCGGATTCGTGACTGGAAATAGAGGAGCAAAAGCTCCTATGAACATGTGTCCGGGAAAGCATCGTTATCATGGCTCTGACAAATGACAGTTCCTCACACCACGTGCCATGTGTCCCTGGTGCGTTGCAGGCTGTGTGATTGATGTAACGTAATTTAAGCAGCATAAATGTCCGGTATTCATGTTGGAAACAAGTAGAGATGGTGCTTGCGTACGGCCAAGCGGATGAAAACGGTCGAGAGGCAGTACGGCTATATCAAAACAAGTACCCTCACAGACACCAACGACATAACATTTCATTTCAAGCCCTTTTTTGGCGTTTGTGGGATAGTGGGTCCTTTCACACAGACGAACGTGTAGAGAGGCGGCAGACTGTGTGTACACCACATCTGAGGACCGAGCTCTAGAGACCGTTGAGACGAACTTTAGTACAAGCTCCAAATCTTGTTTAGGCATAGTCCGCCACTCCACGAACGTTCGTCTGTGTGAAAAAACACAAGATCACACAAAAGCCCAAAAAGTGCTTGAAATTCTGTACGATGTCTGTGATGGTACTTCTTTTGGTATAGCCGCGGTGCCTCTCGACCATTTCCTCCACTTCCAATCACGAATCTGTCCCTACAGTTCAACGATTTTATTAATGTTCACCCCGTATAAAAGTAAAATTATGTCCGTTTAACCTCATAGACGTTTGTGTCTATGAGGTAAAATACAGACAATGTTACGTTACCTAAGGACCTCACACACATCCATGCCGAGGCAGGATTCGAACCTGCGACCGCAGCTGTCGCGCGGTTCCGGACTGAAGTGCCTAAAATCGCTCGGTCACAACGGACGTACGTGATGGAATAATGTGCATTTGATAACCGTTATTCCAGACACGCAAATTCATAGCTGACATGATGTTTGGATAATATGTTGGTCTTACCCTAGATCGAAATCGATCGTCTCCAATAAAATATAACGTTACGGTTATGTATTGCATAATGCAGTTCTTAACAAATAATGGTTTGTTTGGAACCGCCATGCAGAAACAACTTCAACCGAACAATTCTTTGTAAATCGCCTTCGAGACCGGGCGGAACGTAAAAAGCATATTTAGCTCAATAGGAACTTCATGAGTCTTCCGGATGACGAACGTTACTCTTAAGCAATCTCTAACCAACATTTACGTGAAAATAATGTATAATACGTGCATATCTAAAAAATTAAACATTAATTCTGTGCTTCTAGCATTTGAAGGACGTCTTTCTTTATACATTCCAGATGCTCTGGATTCTTAACTATCCGGGTGATCTATGATTCCATCTAGACCAAATATACGAGGCTCCCGTACCTTTCAGTTTTATTACTGAGGTAGCGATGTTAATAGCTGCTCTGGCGCTGTTGTGGTACATCTCTGGCTGCCTTGCTGTTAACAGGCATGGAATTGGAATTAAGTTCTGAACCTTCTGATCCCTATCATCTTTACCTACCTGCGCCAGGCAAAATATTCCGTTACAGCCAGCCGTAACCATTTTACTTTTCTTTAAATTTACGTTTTTTTTATTTAATTTTTTATAAATTGTACATATAGGTTTGTGAGAAACACTCGCTCTTATGGTGTCGAAATAAAAATGGTTCAAATGGCTCTGAGCACTACGGGACTCAACTTCTCAGGTCATTAGTTCCCTAGAACTTAGAACTACTTAAACCTAACTAACCTAAGGACAGCACACACATCCATGCCTGAGGCAGGATTCGAAACTGCGACCGCAGCGGTCTCGCTGTTCCAGACTGCAGCGCCTAGAACCGCAGGGCCACTTCGGCCGGCAGTGTCGAAATAAAATAGAAACATAGAGTGCTGCACGTCTTTCCGATTTTTTATTAATCGCTATGCTTCTGTTTATGATTCGAAATAGTTATTTCTATTTTGGTAGTCAGAGGATTTCGTATATTTTAGGTACGTATCCTGTTCAAAAAATGGTTCAAACGGTTCTGAGCACTATGGGACTTAACATCTATGGTCATCAGTCCCCTAGAACTTAGAACAACTTAAACCTAACTAACCTAAGGATATCACACAACACCTAATCATCACGAGGCAGAGAAAATCCCTGACCCCGCCGGGAATCGAACCCGGGAACCCGGGCGCGGAAATCGAGAACGCTACCGCGCGACCAAGAGCTGCGGACAGGTACGTATCCTGGATGTCTAACAACTCCTATCACCATTCCTACACTCTCTTCCTAAATTCCGCTATTACAAAAATTTCGGTGGTGGTGTGCACCATTTCTGGGAATCGTTAAGAAAAATTAATTCGAAAAATATAAAAATAATTGTGCAGAATGGAGATGGGAATCAAAAGCAGTAAGCCCTTGCGAACATTCACGTTCTCTGCACAAACTGTGTACGTCCAAACGTTCCGTGCTTCATTTGAGAGGTCACACTGGTCATTGCATGTGTAGCCGGGTTACTGTCCTACATAAGCAGTTGGAGTGTTGCCTGTGACACGGGAAAGTTGGTCGATTTTACTTACGTATCGGAGTGTTGCTAGCGTAACCCTTTCGCCGCATCGTCTGTTAAGTTTGACATTAAAATGTAATTGCGTTTATATATGTCAGTTGGATCCATTGTTACTACATTTTTACTAGAGTTAAATTAATATACTAAATGATTTTGGTATGGTTTTATTCATTTCTGCAGAATGAATGCCCAGTTTGGTGATTAGATGGTGCTGACCTTCAATATGTATCGAGTGTGTGTCGTGCGTTATTATAAATTATTATACCCCTGATACATTCTTTCCCGTTTTAAAATGTGTGTTACTTCCACAGGTCTCGCAAAGTTCTGAAGATGAACACGTTTTTACTGTATTACTCTTCATGTTACTTGTCTTGGTGCCTGCAGACCACACATGAGCCGGCCGCGGTGGTCTCGCGGTTCTAGGCGCGCAGTCCGGAACCGCGCGACTGCTACGGTCGCAGGTTCGAATCCTGCCTCGGGCATGGATGTGTGTGATGTCCTTAGGTTAGTTAGGTTTAAGTAGTTCTAGGTTCTAGGGACTGATGACCGCAGCTGTTAAGTCCCATAGTGCTCAGAGCCATTTGAACCATTTGAACCACACATGTCTCTGTGAACGTTACATTTGAAGAAACAAGCTCAAGTGAGAAATCTGGGAATATATTACAACACAGCATGCATCGCTCCTGTCTTACTGCACGCACACACGCACAGAGGCGTTGAAGCAAATGGTCTTAGTGAGCTTTATGCGCGTATGGAACGACCAGAAACTGGTTCAACGTGAAGTGCTCTTTACAATGCACAGACACATATACACACACCCGCCCACTCACCCACCCACATACCCACAAACCTACACCCATACACACCCACCCACACTCACCCTCGTACACACCCTACCACACACACACACACACACACACACACACGTACACACACACTCACATATATGTACACCACGGACCCTGCCGTTGGTGGGGAGGCTTGCGTGCCTCAGCGATAGAGATAGCCGAACCGAAGGTGCAACCACAATGGAGGTGTATCTGTTGAAAGGTCAGACAATCGTACGGATCCTGAAGAGGGGTGGCAGCCTTTTCAGTAGTTGCAGGGGCAACAGTCTGGATGATTGACTGATCTTGTAACATTAACCAAAACGGCCTTGCTGTGCTGGTACTGCGAACGACTGAAAGCAAGGGGAAACTACAGCCATAATTTTTCTACAGGGCATGCAGCTTTACTGTATGGTTAAATGATGATGGCGTCCTCTTGGGTAAAATATTCAGGAGGTAAAATAGTCCCTCAATCGGATCTCCGGGAAGGGACAACTCTAGAGCACGTCGTCATCAGGAGAAGGAACACTAGCGTTCTACGGACCGGAGGGTGGGAAGTCAGATCCCTTAATCGGAAACATAGCATAGAAATTTTAAAAAGAGAAATGGATAGGTTAAGGTTATATGTAGTGGGAATTAGTGAAGTTTGGTGGCAGGAGAAACTAGGCTTCTGTTCACATGAACACAAGGTTTTAAATACAAAATCAAATAGGGGTAATGTACGAGTAGGTTTAATAATGAATAAAAAATAGTAGCACGCACAGCAACGTGAACGCCTTATTGTAGCCAAGACAGACACCAAACCCATGCCTACCACAGTAGTACAAGTTTATATGCCAACTAGCTCCGCAGATGATGAAGAGATTGACGAAATGTTTGATGCGATAAAAGATATTATAAAGATAGTTAAGGCACCCGAATATTTTATATTCATGGGGACTGGAATTCGATAGTAGGGAAAGGAAGAGAAGGAGAAGTAGTAGGTGAATACGGGCTGAGAGTGAGGAATGAATGAGGAAGCCGCCTGGGAGAATTTTGCACAGAGCATTACTTAATCATAGTTATCACTTGGTTTAAGAAACATGAGAGATTTAGGAGCCAGGTTCTAAATTGTAAGACATTTCCAGGGTCAGATGTGGTCTCTGACCACAATCTATTGGTTATGAACTGTAGATTAAAACTGAAAAAACTGCAAAGAGATAGGAATTTAAGGAAATGAGACCTGCAATAACTGAAAGACCCAGAGGTTGTAGAGAATTTCAGAGAGAGCATTAAGTAACGACTGACAAATACAGGGGAAATAAATGGTTGAAAATGGTTCAAATGGCTCTGAGCGCTATGGTACTTAACATCTGAGGTCATCAGTCCCCTAGAACTTAGAACTACTTAAACCTAACTAACTTAAGGATATCACACACATCCATGCCCGAGGCAGGATTCGAACCTGCGACGTAGTGGTCGCACAGTTCCAGACTGAAGCGCCTAGAACCGCTCGGCCACTCCGGTCGGTGGGAAATAAATACAGAAGAAGAAGAATAGGTAGCTTTGAAAGATGCAACAGTGAAGGAAACAGAGAATTAAGTAGGTTAAAAGACGATGGCTTGCAGAAGTCCTTGGGTAGCCGAAGAGATATTGACTAATTGATGAAAGGAGAAAATATAAGAATGCAGTAAATGAAGCAGGAGAAAAAGAAGACGAACTTTTCATAAATGAGATCGACAGTAAGTGCAAAATGGCTAACCAAGAATGGCTAGAGGACAAATGTAAGAATGTAGAGTCATATATCATTAGGGGTAAGATAGATACTGCCTACAGGGAAATTGAAGAGACCCTTTCAGAAAAGATGACTATCTCTGTGAATATCAGGAGCACAGATGGAAAACCAGTCCTAAGCAACGAGGGGAAAGCAGAAAGGTGGAATGAGGATACAGAGGGTCTATACAAGGGCGGTGTCCTTGAGGGCAATGTTATGGAAACGGAAGAGGACGCAGGTAAAGATGAATGGGAGATATGGTACTGCATAAAGAATTTGACAGCGCACTAAAAGACCTAAGTCAAAAATAGGCTCCAGGAGTAGACAACATTCCATTAGAAGAACTGATAGCTGTCGGAGAGCAAGCCATGAAAATATTCTACCATCTGGTGAGCAAGATGTATGAGACTGGCTAAATACCCTCAGACTACAAGAGGAATATAATAATTCCAATCCCAAAGAAAGCAGGTGTCGACAGGTGTGAAAATTACCAACCTATCAGTTTAATAAGTCATGGCTGCAAAATACTAACACAAATTCCTTACAGACGTATGGAAAAACTGGTAAAAGCTGACCTCGGGGAATATCAATTTGGTTTCATATAAATTGTGGAACACGTAAGCCAATAATGACCCTACCACTTACCTTAGGAGAGGGATTAAGAAAACCCAAACCTACGCTTCTGGCATCTGTAGACTTAAAGAAATCTTTTTGACAATGTTGGCTGGAATATTCTCTTTCAAATTATGAAGGTGGCAGGGGTAAAATACAGGGAGCGAAAGGCCATTTACAATTTCTGCAGAAACCAGATGGCAGTTATAAGAGTCGAGGGGCATGAAAGGGAAGCAGTGGTTGGGAAGGGAGTGAGACAGAGCTGTAGCCTATCCTCGATGTTATTCAATCTGTATATTGAGCAAGCAGTAAAGGAAAAGAAAAATGTTGAGTAGGAATTATAATCCATGGGGAAGTAATCAAAACTATGAGGTTTGCCGATGACATTGTAATTCTGTCAGAGACAGCAAAGGACTTAGAAGACCAGCTGAACGGAATGGACAGGAGGGTACAAGATGAACATCAACACAAGCAAAACGAGGATAATGGAATGCAGTCGAATTAACTCAGCCGATGCTGAGGGAACTAGATTAGGAGATGAGACACTTGAAGTAGTAGATGAGTTTTGTTATTTAGGCATCAAAATAACTGATGACAGTCGAAGGAGCGGGGATACAAAATGTAGGCTTGCAATGGTAAGGATAGCTTTTCGGAAGAAGAGAAATTTGTTAACACAGAGTGTACATTTAAGTGTCAGGAGGTCTTTTTTTTGAAAGTATTTGTATGGAACGTAGCCATCTATGGAAGTGAAACATGGACAATAAATAGAACAGACATGAAGAGAATAGAAGCTTTCTAAATGTGGTGCTACAGAAGAATGAGGAAGATTAAATGGGTAGATCACGTAACTATTGAGGACGTACTGAATAGAATTGGGGAGAAGAGGAATTTGTGGCAAAACTTGACTAAAAGAAGGGATCGGTTGGTAGGACACGTTTTGAGGCATCAAGGAATCACTAATTTGATACTGGAGGATAATAATTGTAGAGGACCACTGGATGACTGCACTAAGCTGGTTCAGGATGTAGGTTGCAGCAGTTACTCGGATATAAGATGTTTGGATAGAATAGGGTAGCATGGACAGCTGAATCAAACCAATCTCTGGACTGAAGATCACAACAACACACACAAACGCGCGCGAGCGCGCGCGCGCGTGTGTGTGTGTGTGTATGTGTGTGTGTGTGTGTACTGAAGAGCCAAATAAACTGGTAAGCCTGCCTAACGTCATGTAGAGCCTCCGCGAGTACACAGAAGTGGTATGGAATCCACTAATGTCTGAAGTAGTGCTGGACGGAACTGTCACCACGAACCATGCAGGGCTGTCCATACATCCGTAAGAGTGTGAGGGGGTGTACATCTCTCCAGAATAGCGCGTTGCAAGGCATCCCAGACATGACCAATAATGTTCATTCTGGGGACTTTGGTGGTTAGCTGAAGTTTTTAAACTCAGAAGAGAGTTCTTGGAGCCACTCTTTAGCAATTCTCGACATGTGTTGCATTGTTCTGCTGGAATGACTAAGTGCGTCGGATGTACAATAGACATGAACGGATGCAGGCGATCAGAAAGGACGCTTACGTACGTGTCACCTGTCATATTAGTATATAGACGTATTTGGGGTCCCATTTTACTCCAGTTGCACAGCTGATTCTCCACCAGCTTCAACAGTCCCCTGTTGACATGCAGGACCATGGATTCATGAGGTTGGGTTCATACCCGTACAGGTCCATTCGCTCGATACAATTTGGGTCGAGGCTCGTCCGACCAGGTATCACGTCTCCAGTCATCAACAGTCCAGCGTCAATGTTGACAGGCCCAGGCGAGGTGTAAAGCGTTGTGTCATGAAGCCATCAAGGGTACACAAATGGACCTTCGGCTCTGAAAGCCCATATCGATCATGTTTCGTTGAATGGTTCGGATTCTGACACTTGTTGGTGCCCTAGCGCTGACATATGCAACAATTTGCGGAAGGGTTGCACTTCTACCACGTTGAACGATGATTCCCTTCAGTGATGTTGGGGATTTGATGTTTTACCGGATTCCTGATATTCACGGTACACTCAAGAAATGGTCGTACGTGAAAATCCCAAATTCATCGCTACCTCGGAGATGCTGTGTCCCGTAGCTCGTGCATCAACTATAGCATGACGTTCAAAGTTACTCAGAACATGATAACCTGCCATTGTAGCAACAGTACCTGATCTAACAACTGCGCCAGACACTTGGTGTCTTATATAGGTGTTGCCGACTGCAGCACGGTATTCAGCCTGCTTACATATCTCTGTAGTTTAATACGCATGTGTATACCAGTTTCTTTTGCTCTTCAGTATAAATTTTGTACGACTCCTAGAACCATTTGCCATTTGTGAGTAGCCGTTATGCCCCATTGCGGAAAAAAAACACTGACGATAGTTTCTTTTGACAGCATGGAAGAGCACTGAGAGGGGAACCTACTTTGTTATAGACAGGTAGTATTTACATCTACATCAGCACTCCACAAGCCACCTGATGGCGTATGGCAGGAGATCCTGGTAGCACTAACTGACGTCCCCTTTCCACTTTCACTCGGTAATGACTATTGGTAAGCCTCTACATTGCGTCTAATTTCTCGAATTTTTTCGTCGAGGTCATTTTGCGTAACGTTTATGGGTGGGAGGAAGTAGTACGTTGTCTGAAACTGCCCAAAAAAATACTCCCTCGAAATTTCAACTGCACATTTCACAGAGACGGACAACCTTCTCTTCTAGTGCGTACCACTGGAGCTTGTTGAGCAGCTCTGTAACGCTCTCCCGCCGACTAAACAATACTGTGATGTAGCGCGCCGCTCATCGTTGGATCTTCTCGATGTCTTCTGTCAGTACATCCTGGTCAGTAACCCAGATAGATGAATGAGAGTCAAGAATCTATCGAACAAGTGCCTCGTAAGCCACTTCTTTCGTGGATGAGTTACGTCAATCTGTTGTCTGCTTTTCCTAATTTTTGATTTATGTGGTTATTGCTCTTCAGGTCTGTCTAGATAGCTACTCCAAAGATATTTTTCGGTGCGTAGTGTTTCTAGCAATTTCTCGTAACTAGTGTGGTTGTATAACAGTGGTTTTCTTTTCCTAAGTGTGTGCAATATTTCCCACTTATTTACGTTGAGGACCAACTGCCAGAGCCTGCACCACTCGTCAGTCTTCTGTAGATCATTTCGCAAATCGATACTATCTTCTGTCGTTGCTGCTCTCTTACAGACATCCGCATCATCTGCAAGCAGTCTTAAAGAGCCTACGACGCCTTCTACTAGATCATTTATATACATTGTAGAGGGTAGGGTTCCTCTCACTCCATAAATCACGTTTAAATTTATCGGTTTGGTTCCGTCAAGAGCGATATGTTGAGTAGTTTCTCCAACGAAGTCCTGAACCCAGTCGAGGATCTCGCCCGATTCTCGTTAACATCGTATTTATCACTAGACGACTGTGCGGAACGGTATCAAATGCCTTCATGAAATCAAGGAGCACGACATCAACCTGACGACATCTACAGTTCTATGGATCTCATGGACGAACAAAGCAAGCAGAATTTGGTTAGATTTCTGTTTTCAGAATCCATGTTGCTTTTTATAGAGTACGTTTCCGTTCTCCGGAACGTCGTAAGTCTTGAGCTAAGACAACTTCCATAGTTCTTTAACGGATTGAAGTCAACTGTATCGGCCTATAATTAAACGCTTCTCTCGTGCTACTTTTCTCTAAAACTGGAATTATCAGCGCTTTTTTTTCCAGTCGCTGGCTACCATTCATTGCTCCAGCGAACGTGATAAGCTGCTGCTAGAAGGGAAGCAAGTTCTTTCGCGGAATCTTTGTAGAATGTTGCAGGTTCCCCGACTGTTTCTCATGTCTTTCCAATGCTAAGCGGTTGTAGTTGCTTTTCTATTCGGTTATTTAAATATCTGACAATTCGACGTTCGTGCGGTGATTGAAGGGAGGCACTCTTTTACGATTTTGAAACATTTTCGGAAGAACGTATTCAGTACCTCAACCCTCTTTCTGATACCTTCCGTTTCTGTGCCCGTACGGTCACTGAGTGGCTGAATAGATGATTTCCATCCGCTTACTGATTTTACGTAAGACTTAAACCTCTTGGAGCGTTCTGTCAGATCTGGTGACAACCTTTTATTTTCTAAGTCATTGAATGGTTCTTTCATTGATCTCTTTACCCTCATCCTCACTTCGTACAGCTGTTGACTTCTCTTGAGTCTGTGATGAAGCTCTGTTCATCCAGCAGCACCGTCGGAGACGCGGGCGTACGTGGAGGGCCCAATCTCGCTTCTCAATAGGAACAGTGGGAACTATAGTCATCCCTATAAAGAAACTCCATCGTGAACAATCGACTTCTGGATATATCGCCGCAAGAACGCCATCACAGGGTGAACATAGGCTATCGCTACTCTACTGTTTGTAGAAAATGAAACACTACGAAGCAATAGTCTGCAACATGCCACGATAAGAGGATGTGTATAACAGCAGGAGCATAGTAAGTGATTTAATTGGTAGACAGGTAGCATGCACCTAAGCCCAACACCTCCCTCGTTTACGTGACCGTACAGGTCACTGTCACGCAATATTCAATCGTTGCAGGGACGTGATACGAAGTGCCAGTATGCCTCGCCGAGATTACCGGGTGGAATATCGGCATGTGAAAGCTTTCAAAATGGGCAGAATGACTGGTCTTCGGCAGGCGTGTCTGTCGTTTCGTAACACTTCGGCTCTTAGAGTGCACACTGCTTCAACACTAAGGCGTATTTGGAACCAATGGGGAGAAGAGGAATGCCCACAATGCCGTCGGGGGCGAAAAAATGTGAGCACAGTGCGAGATGACCGCCATCATATTCTCTTGGCCGTAACGGACAGAATAGCCACATCCACAGTGTTGACGCGATGTAGGAGCACTGCAACAGGTGTGGAGGTGTTCGTCGATGGTTAGACGCCTTCTTCTGCTTGCGGGACTGATGGGATGAATGCCATTTCGTCGGTTTCCGTTAACCAAAACCTACAAACGCCACAGACTGCTCTGGACACTCGAATGCCGAACTGGGATTCTGAGTGTCAAAATGCAGTGTTTTAGGACGAGTTCCGCTTCAACTTGTCCTGCAGTGATGGCCGCATAAGCGTTCGACGGCGCCGTGGTGAACGCAATCGTGCAGACTGTATTGGTAAGCGGCATAGCGGACAAACTCCAAGTCTGATGGATTGTGGTGTTATTGCCTATAACAGGCGATCTCACGTTCTACGTCTTGATGGCTAAATCAGGGAGGTTCTACAGCCCCAGGCATTGGCCCTCCCGCGGGCCGTTCCACATGTCATATTTCAGCAGGATAACGCCAGCCCCCACGTGACGAAGAATGTGAAAAACATTCTGCGAAGAACGACGGCCACTGCTTCCCTGGCCTGCCCGTTCGCCTTACAAGTCGCCCTTCTAAATTGTCTGGGATGTGGTCGGTCGGTAGCTTGTTCGTACTATTCCTTCTGCAGCCACAGTTAAACCTTAGTGGACACGCCTACAAAGCGCTTGCCAGAGTATTCCTCAGAATCATAATCAGGCACCCTTTAATCCTATGCCACGACGTCTAGCAGCTCTGACTGCACAACATAGTGGTGCTACTCCTTTCTGAATTTTCACAATCACAGTGAATACAAAGGTGTATAAATCTAATCATTAGTAGAGCGTCATGTCCCCAAACGGAATAATTTTCACTATGATCACATCTCTCGGTATCGATGTTCCACTTTTTCCAAACAGCACTGCACTTCGGGCGAAGATGACGAGAATGACACTCACCGAAACGTTGCGGATTTTCGACGCAGCTACCCAGATGGAAGCCCGAGAAGATTTCATCAGCAGTATTCACCGGGAAAGCCTGCATTCAGAGAGGGGAGATTTGTCTAGTGAAATACCGATCGTTTAAAGATTAGTGTTGGTTCTCGCTTATTCCTCGAAGCACACAGGCGTTCAAGACAGTGCGAGGCAGTGAACTGTGCGACGCGCGCCACGCGCCGCCTCACCGTTCTGCGCGGCCCTGTACTGCTGGTGGTACAGCCGGTAGACGCGGCCGTGCGCCCTGAGCAGGGTGTGCGCCGCCAGGTAGTCGCCGACGCCCGGCGATGGCTGCGAGGGCGCCCGATACTTGCTCGCGTAGCCCTGCACGACCATAGCTGGCTCGTTGAAAGTGATCCACCACTTCACCTGCAAGGATGAGTCGCATCAAACTGTCACTGGAGAGATGTAGTACCGCCGATGTTCAAAGGCGACCTGCTAGTACTCACCCTGTCGCCGAAGTTTTCAAACAGCACCCTGGCGTATTCCACGAAGTAGTCTGCCATCAGGCCGTTGGTCCATCCGCCAATGTACTGCAGCGCTTGTGGCAGATCCCAGTGGTACATTGTCACCTGCGTCAGAAATGCACTCGTCAAAGAATGAATAACTTGGACTACAAAGGGTAGAAAGGACATACCTAACAAAAGCGAAAATGATCGGTAGACACAAATATCTTCGTAGATAGTTTGAAACAAAAAATATTGCTTTTCAAACTTTACTGCACCTTTGCAGTCATGTTTTGTCCCAGCACTGATTGGAAAACTGTTCTGACATGTGACATTCACACAATTCTTGTTCAACATGTGAGGTTCATTCCATCAGTTATGGCAACTATGGTGTATCATGCGAACATGTGGCGTCACCGTAATCGCAGTAAATACTTTCGAAAGCTAGTGGCAAATAGTGTAGAACCCAACCGACAGATTGCGACTACATCTGTTGATTGCTCGTTGCCAAGGTCGGAAACACTCAGTGTGACCTTGGCCACGCAACAATATGGTTGTAAACAGACTGGAGCAGCGAGTTCAAGTGACAATTGCCTTTCTCGCTGTCAGAAATGCTGCTCACAAGGGAACCTCCCCATCGCACCCTCCTCAGATTTAGTTATAAGTTGGCACAGTGGATAGGCCTTGAAAAACTGAACACAGATCAATTGAGAAAACAGGAAGAAGTTGTGTGGAACTGTGAAAAAATAAGCAAAATATACAAACTGAGTAGTTCATGGGTAGATAAGCAACATCAAGGACACAAAGACCCCAGGAGCGCCGTGATCTCGTGGTAACGTGAGCAGCTGC
Organism: Schistocerca americana; assembly: GCF_021461395.2. Lineage (NCBI taxonomy): Eukaryota > Metazoa > Arthropoda > Insecta > Orthoptera > Acrididae > Schistocerca > Schistocerca americana. Next base: position 396,694,281 of record NC_060125.1, on the reverse strand, counting down.
GGAAAGAAAGGTCGTTGGTTCAAATCGTCCCTCGAGTGAAAACTTTAATTTTTTATTTTCAGTTTATGTGACAAACTCTTATGTTTTCATCACTTTTTTGGGAGTGATTATCACATCCACAAGAAAACCTAAATCGGGCAAGGTAGAAGAATCTTTTTACCCATTCGCCAAGTGTACAAGTTAGGTGGGTCGACAACATATTCCTGTCATGTGACGCACATGCCGTCACCAGTGTCGTATAGAATATATCGTATGTGTTTTCCTGTGGAGGAATCGGTTGACCTATGACCTTGCGATATAATGTTTTCGGTTCCGATTGGAGAGGCACGTCTTTTCGTCTACTAATCGCACGGTTTTGCGATGCGGTCGCAAAACACAGACACTAAACTTATTACAATGAACAGAGACGTCAATGAACGAGCGGACAGATAATAACTATGCTAAAATAAAGAAAGTAAAATTTTCACTCGTGGGAAGACTTGAACCAAGGACCTTTCCTTCTGCAGCTGCTCACGCTTCCACGGGACCACGGCACTTCTGAGCTCACGTTTTCCTTGATGTTGCCTATGTAGCCCATGGACTACTCAGTTTGTATATTTTGCTTATTTTTTCACAGTTCCACACAACTTCTTCCTGTTTTCTCAATTGATTTGTGTTCAGTTTATCAAGGCCTATCCACTGTGCCAAGTTATAACTAAATCTGAGGGGGGGTGCGATGGGGCGGTTCCCTTGTCAGTGTCATGCGGAGCTACAAGCAGCTGTGGGGACTGCTGGATAACGCAGCCATACTCCATGATACAGCTCACACTGCAGGCGTCACCAAGAATTGTGTACAACGGTGGGGTGGTAAATCCTCCCCCACCCACCCTACTCACCGGACCCCAATCCATGCGACTTCGACCTCATTCCAAAATTAAAGAGACCATTGGATAGGAGGACCTTTGTAAACAAGGCGGATATCCTCACGGCATTTCAGCCACAAGTGCCACACATTGATAGCAATGCTAGTGGTATGTGGCGCCTTCCCCATCGTTGGCAACGCTGTCTGGATCCACTCTGGTAGTATTTTGAGAGACAGTAGTTGATTTTGTTTCATTTTTGTTCCATTTGTACTCCAATACAAAAATTTTTCGCAGAGTTCCAATGCGTGTGTTTCATTTCACCCCCTGCCTTGACCTCCTGTAATGAAACCCTATTTTACGTTGATATCCAGACACACAGTGTCTTACCATTTCAACGCACATCCTAGAATTCCCATGATGTCACATTATTAATGCGAAATGCTATTAATATTTCCCACAACGAAACTCAGTCTCGAAATTGGTCGTATGTTAAGTACACCAGCGGCAAGACGCAGTCAATATCTTCAATTTGTGATAACAATGTTGATGTTACTGATGGCAGTGCCACAAAAACAGAATTACTAGTCACGGTTTTACGACATTCCTTCTCCAAAGAAGAAATAATTTTCCTAAATTTCGAATCAAGAACCACTGCTGAGATGAGTAACTTAGAACGACATGTCGTCGGTGTAGCGAAGCAGCTTAAATCTCTTAATAGAGGCAAGACCTTCGGTCCAGATTGTATACCAGTCATATTCCTTTTAGAGTATGCTGATACAGTTGCTCCTTATTTAGCAATTATATACAACCTCTCATTCGTCGAAAGATCCGTACCTGAAGGCTGGAAAGCAGCACAAGCCACAAGGATAACCAAGAAAGGAAATACGAGTATCCGCTGCGTTACAGAGCCATATCACAAACGTAGATCTGCAGTTGGATTTTGGACCATACGCTGTATTCGTACATCAAGAGTTACCTCGGAGAAAACGATGTATAGACAAATACCACGGATCCACACAATATCATTCTTGCGAAACACAACTAGCTTTTATCCTTAAAAAGTAATGAGTGCTGTCAACAGAGGATGTCAAACTGATTCCATAATTTTAGATTTCCAGAGGGCCTTTGACACCATTCCTCACATGCGACTACTAGTGAAATAGCGTGTCTGTAGAGTATCGCCTCAGTTGTGAGTGGATTCGTGATTTCCTCTCGAAAATGTTAGAGTTCATAATAATTGAAGGAAGGTCAGTGAATAAATCAAAAGCAGTGCAAAAATACAGAAATTGAATCCGCCTTGATGAAAACACCATGTTAATTGTTTACTTGTTTATTTTCTTAAACTAGTTTCGGCGACAAATATCCCCATCATCGGTGTTTTTTTTTTTTTTTTTTTTTTTTTTTTTTGTGTGTGTAATGTAAAACAGGCAGAAAATAGCATAGTTATACAAACACAGTGGCAAATTATTACATTTTTACTATTCGTTTTTTGAAATAGCGTTTTCTATGGATGCTATCATACTACCTTATTTACTGTGTGGTATAACATGCTTTTGAGAATTATTGTCGCTGTTTACGACATATTTTCTGTGCTTTTCTTCTGTTGCCGATTTTCCCATCGAACATCATGTCATTTGGTACTGTGTGAGTGGCTATTAGTAAAAACATATTGACAGGTTCTAATAAAACCCAATGTCATTTCAAGCATGTGTGTCAATTTGTACCTCTCCATCTACATTATTCCGTGATTTATTCAGTTTTCAAATTTATACTGACTTTTTGATCACCCGGTATTAATTTTCTTCCGTTGTTAGATGTCGGAATAGACTGTTGCTATTTTTCAGATAGTGTAGATCGTTTTCGATATTAGTGGGGTTATGCTTTTTTGTTCATTAGATGTTCTGCAAAGGTTGAGTGTGTGCTGTCACCCTTTAGAGCTCTCATGTACACTGTGTACCTCGTTCGGAAGTTTCTGCTTGTTTGTCCTATATATTGGGCCTGACAGGAGTTGCAAGTGAGTTGATAATTTGTCTGAGTTTTTTTGACTGGTCTTAATCTTTTCTGAACTCTGAAACGTCCCCTTTGAACAATTATACATGACTGTCCTTAAACTGACACACACAGTATTTTTAGCGCAACGCAGTCTGACTTTCAATAATCCCTACAAAAGAATGGCCCTGAGTAACATTAACCTATACGTTTCACAAATCACTTACCTCACCAAAAATCTTCGTTACTCGAACTACTGCAATACAGCGAGCGCCACTACTGCCAGCTAAATAAAAGATTCAAACTATTGAAGGCACTAACTTCTAATAGGCATAGTTAGCAAATGAAAGATTTTGATAGAGAACAAACAATGTATTTACTTTACTAGTGTTCAAAAGTCATAATATATATAGCAGTACATGACATCCAGTCTTACAAATTTCAAAACTCCGCTATCTCTCTCCCCACATCCACCACTGCTGGCGGCTCACCTCCAACTGCGCAACGCTACGCGCTGTTCACATCCAGCTGCCCAACACTACAATGGCAAACAACAATGCAAACTAGCCACAGACAGCACACAGCACAGCCAGTGATTTTCATACAGAGCGCTACGTAACGTTGCCTATACGAAAACATAAACAGCCTACTTACAACTGTATTGTTTGTTCTTAATGTTACTGGGATCCCTTGTTTTTTCAAGATGTTTCCAATTCTGTGTGAAATTTTGTTATTGTATGTTAGTGTGTACCATCTGTCTCATTTTCTTGAAGTGGTGTGGTCTGCTGTGTTGTGTGTGTGTGTACAGCATGTTTCAGTTTTACCTTGCTGTTGAGTTTGTTTATGATGTCTGCTTTGTAGTCGCTTTCAACACCAATTTGTTTGATTATATTTAGTTCAAGTGTGTAGTTCTCTGGTTTAAGAGGGTTCTGTTTTTCCTGTGGAACATGTGTAAACTGGCGTATTTATGCACTGTCAGGTGGTTGGATGAGCTGTGGATGACAGCTTATGAGTGGCTGAAGAAAACATTTCTGAAACACCGACTTTTGGAAGTGACACAAAAGGCCTCAGGAGTTGGTGTATAGGACTTCAAGGAAACCATCCCCCTTCCTTGGGACGTTGATTTACTCCCACTTCGCAGTCAGAAACGACTGTTCGCAATGTGATGAGGAACAGGGAGACGTTTTGGGCAACTTTTGACACTATTAACACCTTCTGGGCGATTCAACCCTTCTCGACGGAAATCACAGGGCTGCTACCCCATTGAAAATTAGCTCACCCCTTTGGAGTGCCGTGGGACCAGAATTTTTGCCTTGTGTACGAGATGGAACCTCTAATGCTCATTCAAAACAATTCGACCAGATGTGAACGTGATCAAAAGTAGTAGAGGTTGCTTATACTTTTTCAGTGCTCTTGTTTCATGGCCGCCTATGGTGTGATCATGGAGGGATGTGACAATGCATGTATACAATGGGAAAGAGTACCTTTAAGGCACCTGAGGTTGGAATTACACTTGGTGGCATCTGCTCCCGAATAGAAAACGTGACTCTACAGAAAAAGGCCAGCGAAATAGTGCTATGCTACTGCAGGCTTGCAGCTGGCGTCGGAAGTGTGTCAAATGCTTGCCTATCTGCTGGCACTAGGGTACTTCACCGATTATCTCTGTAATGGCTCATTTTTAAAATTCGAATTTACCGAAGATTTCGTCGAAATGGGTGAGCTTAGAGTGACTCCTTCCAATTTTATTCATGTATCTGTTAATGTCGCAGCCCTCTGTGATCAGGAGTGTGTGAAACAGCAACACTGTAAAAGCTTAAGCACCTTTTGCTGCTTCAGATCGCATTCAAATTTCGTCGAATGGTTTTGAATGGTCTGTAGTGGTTCCACAGAGCAAAAATTGTGGTCACACTGCACTCCAAAGGGTGACGTCACGTTCATTGGGGTTGAAGCACCATGATATCCACCGAGTATAGCTGGAGCGTCTGGGAAACATCACTAGTATCAAAGGTTGTCAAGAACGTCTTCCTGTTCCTCAACGCGCTGTGAACTATCATTTTCGATCGCAAAATGTATGGGAATCGACGTCCGAAGGAAAGGGATGGTTTCATTGACACACTCTATGCCACCCTTGAGGTATAGATCCTGTCGATTCTGAACGGCTGTGTATCCGAAATATTTTCCTCGGCCTCTCATAGGGCAATCGAATCATTTTAGCACTGGCATTGGCGCTTTTGATCTCCATTGCATGGCCGTCAAAGGAAGGGATGAAATGTAGTTAAGAGGGACTTAGACGTCCTTCTCATTGGGTGACACATCCATGTTGGCGTTGGGCAGAATAGATGTAACATTTTGTGTCAATGTGACATCATTAACCCACTCTAGACGTCACATGAACTTCTGAGCTCGGGCTTTTGATCGCATGTGTCGACACTATGCTGTTTGCAGCGTAGGTGAGCCTTAGGTAAACTTTGTAGGATGCCACGCTTTTGCACCATTTGTAAGCATCTTTGGGTCAAATTTCAAACTTGTTCGTGGCGACGGGCGACAGTTACGCGGTTTCGAAAAAGTGGTTCTTGATTCTGTTGCGCAGTGTAGTTCTTCTGGTAGTATTATTAGCAGAAGCGAGTAGATGATGGAGCGAGTAATTAGTAGACGTAGTGGTAGGTTTCCCTCCGACACTATCCTACCTTATAGTGGTGGTGGGGCTTGCGTGGTCAAATGATCCTCAGAGATGTTCCGGCGGTACTTCAGTAATCACCAATCACCAACAGACGTAGAATGTTACACAATATTCTATGGGGAGGCAGGGAAGCACAGTTTTCGAACTGGTTTCTGTGTTAACAAAGACACTGTACCAATAGTAAAGAATTTTACTGCAGTTCTAAATTTATCGGTGAAAAACTACAAACTGGCCTTTGTGAACAGTCATGCATTAACAGCGGGAACTGAAGATCAGTTAATGGCTATATTCAATGCAGAGCTGGAAAACGTTATGGATTCCATCCCTAAAAACAGCTGCAGAATTCTCAACGGCAATTTTAGTGTCAAGATTGGAAAGAAGGCCATCTTTACTCCCACAATAGGTCTTCGTAGTCTCCATGAAAATAGTAACGACAATGGAATAAGCTTTGTTACGTCCAAGGGCACGTTTATCTATAACACTAACTACCCACATAGACAGGTGCACAAAGGAGCATGGGTATCCTCAAATGGAAAAACAGTTAAACAAATATATCACATAACAATTAACGCAGAATTCAGGAATTGGATTATGGATGTAAGAAATTCCCGTGGGTCTCAGTGCTGTTCCGACCATATCATGGTTAAAAGCCAACTCAGAGTCACCCTGAAACCGAACCAAAGAAGTAAACTAAGGAAAGTGGCACGTTTAGAAATAGAAAAAGTAGCACAGGAAGAAACCAGAAATGAACTTCAAGTTGAGAACAGGAATCGTTTTATAATACTGCCGGCAACAGAGGACTCAGATGTAAATCAGCAATGGGAAGAAATTAGAAATGTGGTTACAAAGGCTGCAGGAGCAGTCATTGGAAAAAGAGTGGCGAGGAAGAAGAAATGGTACACTGAGGTCTGTGAAGAGGCGGTCAACAAGAAATAAGGAGCCCGTGACAAGTGGTTACAGTCAGCAACAGATCAGAGCAGTAAGGGAGAATTTGACAGAGTCCGAAGAGAAACTCGAGCGGTATTGTGGAAGGAAAGAAAAGTTCGTGAGTGGCGTTATTACAGAAGCAGATGAAGACTTCCAGGGAAGGAGGACGAAAAAAATGTACAGAAAGGTCAACTATCTGAGGAAAAGCTATAAACTGATTGAGAAATTCAATAAAAATGCCAAAGGAGAGATGCTGACAAATGAATATCAAATTGCAATGAGATGGGAAGAATATTCCAGTGACTTGTTAAACTGTGAAGACCCACGATACTCTTTAACTCCCCCTGCCCCAGACAGCGGACCCTGAATATCTACCACCAATTGTAGGAGAGTTCAGGAAGCAGATAAAACAGCTTAAAAGGTCAGAAGCCCAGGAGAAGATGACATCCATGCTGAAATAATTCAGGAACGGGGTGCATACCTTGTCGCAAGGATTCTCACATTAATAGAGACCATTTGGAACACTGAAAACATTCAACAAGACTGGAGGAATGAACTGATCTGTCCCATCCACGAGAAGAATGATCGAATGGAACGTGAAAACTACCGTGGTATGACTCTGTTCAGTATTATAAGATCTTCTCAAACTGTCTTCTAGACCGAATCCAACCGTTGGAAGACACTGTTATTGGAGAATATGAAGGAAGATTTCGTCACGGGAGATCTAATATCGACCAAATCTTTGTCTTACACCAGATCGTAGAAAAAAGGTGGGAGTTTGACCAAGAACTACACATGCTCCTTGTCGACTTCAGAAAAGCGTATGATTGCATTCATCGGTAAAGTATGCTGAGATGTCTGGAAGTGTTTGATTTTGTCAAGAAACTAGTAAGCCTCACGAGGGTCTGTCTGATGGATACTACCACAAAGGTAAAATTGGAAATAAGGTAACTGAGGCATTCAAAACAAATATTGAGCTACGGCAGGACGATGAACTATCCCCTGTTCCTTTCAGTCTCGCATTAGAGAAGATAATGCGAGAGATGTCATCTAATGAACTCACAGGAGTCCAGACCGTGGATGTGAACATCAAATACTTTGGACATGCCGATGATACAGTGTTACAATCTGGGACGCGAGAAGGATTAGAGGAAATGGCTGACATTCTTGAAGCAACAACGATGAAAATAGGATTTCAAATCAATCGTGACAAGACGGAACACATGGTTCTACACCGTCGACATAATGATACTCAAGAGCCACTTCCACTCTTACAGATAGCTGAAGGCTATTATCGTCAAGTCAGGGTGTTGAAATACCTGGGCTCAGTATCCTGAGATGAACCATTCAGTAAAATGGAAATACAGGCAAGACTACAGGCAGGTAATCGTTGTTACAACGACCGTAATGCTCTCCGCAGAGCCACAAGTTTGTCAAGACATTTCAAAATAAGCATCTACAAAACAGTCCTAGAACCGGTAGTACTATACGGATGTGCCACCTGGAGTACAACCAAGCAAGATCTGAACAGACTAATGATATTTGAAAGGAAAGTCCTTCGGAAGATTTTTGGACCAGTTTACGAACATGAGAGTGAAAAATGGAGGATTCGTCACAATACAGAGTTCTATCACATTTACAAAGAACCGAACATCGTGGCTATAGTGAAGGCAGGGCGACTCCAGTAGGCAAGGTATGTTCCAGGAATGCATGACAACCGATGACCGAAAACTGTATCCAACACCAAGCCAACGGGCAGAAGGCCTGTAGAAGACCTAGAACTCGATGGAGTGACTGCGTGTCTAAAGACCTTCAGAGAGTGGGACTGCTGGAAGGAGAGCAGAAGGGAGCCGAAGACATATAACATATCACAGCTGAGGATTCCGCATGCTGTCTGTTCTTTTGGACGTGTCCGAAAGAACAAATGCCACGAATTCATATAACTGATTCGCCCAGATGACCAATGGATCCTCCTTCTTCAGTGTGGATGCATAAAAGCGATCGACCTCCCACGTGAATCCCAGAGTAGCGAGCATGGAGGAAAGGGACAGGGACGGCGAACAGGTGGCGCACGGCTGGAATGTGGGTCGGCCGTCATGCCTACCGAGGTAGTCAGCGCAGTTGCGGTAGTCACTGTGTCCCGGGTTGCACATTTGTTAACGCAACTGCCCAGTAAGCAGGACATCCTGGGTCCAAAAACTTGGTCTGACACACTTTTCACTCGTTGCTGTTGATTCCGCGTCATGTCTCGATGCAGCTGACGTCACTCATCCCTTGCCTTTCCTTTCCTTTTTCGCCCCTCCCCCTTCTATTTACATATAATTTTCGGATATGACAGGAACGATCGGTTTATACAATATACTTCATGTGGTTATTTGCCCTATTCTGAATTGTTCCCAAGGTAGAACGCAATAAATGCACTTCGGCATTTAGTTTCTTGATTACTGGATAGACTGTCAGGTATATATCTGTACACTTGACCAACTGTTAAGAAAGGTCACACCGTCCGTTTTGTAAAGTTTGAATTAAAAATACGTATGTTTAACGCATTCACCTCCAAGCAGTGTAACGTTACACGTATGCAGGCGAGTGACTGGGCCATATGGAAGTGATATGAGGAGAACTGAAGTTGTTGTGTGGTTGAACGCTAGCAGGTCCAGGGCTCAGGGCCCACAGCACCACGTCCGGTTAGGCGAGCGCTACAGATGATTCCAGGTACAAATAAGTGCAGCGTCGCCGGAAACAGGTAAATCCCAAAGCTTTCAATGTGGGCTGTTTTAGCTCGCATAACATTTGTGCAGATGACGCACCAAAAATGGCGGATGTGATGCAAGCAAATAGATTGTATCTTAAGTGTCTACAATAATTCACAGTTCAGCATTAAAAAAATTCTGAATACAGCTGCGCCGCGCGGGATTAGCAGAGCGGTCTAGGCCGCCGCAGTCATGGACTGTGCGGCTGGTCCCAGCGGAGGTTCGAGTCCTCTCTCTGGCACGGGTGTGTGTGTTTGTCCTTGGATAATTTAGGTTAAGTAGTGTGTAAGCTTAGGGACTGATGACCTTAACAGTTAAGTCCCATAAGATACATTTGAACAATACAGCTGCGAACTCAGTAAAATGGGATGCATCAAATGACACAACAATATTTCAGTATCTTTAAAACTAAACAAATTAATAATTCACAGCGAATAAACGTTTTAACAATGAATCTCCGAATTAACATCTTTTAAAAGCTTCATGCCATTTCTATTTACGTTATCTTAGACGATACCATTGCACAATAGCTATCAATCCTAGAACCTATATATCTTTTACTATTTTACTTCTTGATTTATCATTTTTCTTAAACTTTCCATTATATAAATGTTTGTCAGAACACCGTATACAGCATAAATACAGAGCAAATGCATGCAGCGTGAATGCTTCACGATTTGTCATATTTCTGTATTTATTTAATGAACAGTTTACTATTTCGCCAGAAACTTTATATAATTTTCAAACAAAACTGATAATACAAAACCACGATAGTTTAAGAAATGGCCTGTCGCATGCTTTAACTATCACCACCTTTGTAAAATAGCGCCAGAGAAGGCCTAAATAATAGATTTAAAAACGTTTAACGACAATTTATTTTCATTCATCGTGAGTGTACTTGCGCAAGAATACTGGCTTCTTTATTTATGAACAAATCCTTTTATATAATTTTTGTGAATCGTCTGAGTGTGACCGAATGTTTATAATATTTATTTATTTAAATACTGTTGTAATGTTTTAGTTAAGTCCGGAAAGTGATCAAACTTGATCAGATCATGTCTGTAGCAGTTAAAAGTGATGTAATTTTGTTGAGGACGGCCTTTAGCCAATGGGAAACACTGAGAGTGATGTGGAGCTGCGCCTTTTCGATTGAAGAGCTCAGGGGAGCGACTCTGGGCACTTTTTCGCGACTTCTGGAAGGAGGCAGACCTGCAGACGAGTGGGCAATACATTCTGTCGACGAATAGCTGCTGCAATACTCTAACCTCTGAAGGGACCTTAGATTTCCAGAGTTTTGAATGTGCTCCAGAGTAGAATTCTTCACCTTTTCCTCTTGTATTACGCAAATGAAGACAGATGAGTGTGAGTTACTGTTCTTTGTATCGCGCGTGTTACTTTGTTAATCATCATGTTGAACTGTGAACTGTTCTGAGCTGGTGAATATTTCGTGTATTGTAATCACGAAATGGACTTTGTTTTCGTGTATCTTTGATGACTGTTTAGTTTGGGGATTTTGTTCCAAATCTCGTAAGGCTCTCGACATAATTTTGCTGCATTTGATAAGGATATTTTATGTCTGTACTTTAACTGAATATCGTTGGCCCACTCTCATTTATTTGAGATGTCATTCCTTGAATGAACGGTATTCAACATAATTCTCTGTCGTTTCCATCTTTTACAGACGTTATATATAATAATTTATCTTCTGCTTTATAATTCTGTGTATTTTATTAATTTGCAGTTCTAGACAACGCTTAGAGTAATTGCCTGCGCGATAGCAGCTACAGATTATAATTTGTAGAGAATTAGCTGCAGGGCGGCATGAAAGCAGATGTGCTTGTGTCGCCTTGTGAGTACATCGAGCTATTCTTTTTAAATATAGCCTTGAATAGCCCACTACCTAAGGTACTAGCAACGTCAGGGAAAGTCTCAGTCGGTTTGCTCGCATGGACTGCTGTTTAGAAGAGCAGCTGCTCAGCAGTCACCATTAGATGCCGTCACAGCATTATCGTACACATCACTTTACAGCTGTTGTACAATTCACAATAAATGTTCGAATATCCCACAACCATTTATAATGCATTTGTGCACTCTTGGGAGGACATGTTGTTATGCTTTCCTGAGTGCTCCTGTACGTTCCCCTACAAGGAGAGCAGCGACCATGATGCGACCAAGTGGTTCGTCTCGCATTGTCACCTTTGATTTGCACACCTCGGACGTCCAATACAATAAATAAATATCTACCACACGTCCCACATATTACATACCTGTGCGCCACTAGCCAAAAACAGTTATACATTAAATTTGTTCTGCCTATGAACGATTCGGAATAGGGCACAAACGTAGGAAGCTTTTTCTTCACATGAGCTCCAATTATATGCGTGAATATTAATTATTCCTTCTCGGACGACCTGTACGTTTTCTGGTAAAGTACGTAGAGTGGAATGACAGAAGTGTCAGTTACTAGTAGTTTTGGATGAGGTTTATATTATGTACATGTGGTCACCGCCCAGCACGTAAACAAAAATAATGTGACCTAATACGGATTACTAGTTGATACAGAGGGATATACTATTCACACCAGGAGTGTCATATCAAGTATACCCTCTACCAACATATTATCGTGCCACAGCACGGCGCGAGTGAACGTAAGGAATAACTAGTGTGTGTCTCATTACGAAATAACTAAGCCTTCAGTGCCCAGGAAGCGGTTCGTCATTATGCATCACTTTATCATCGACGATATGTCCGAGTCGGCTGCTGAGCGATGCCGCTTCCAGTAGATCGTATTATGCGCTCGTTTCTACTATCAATGTCTTACTTTCATTTCCAGTCTTTTTATTTTTATTTTTCCTGACTACAGCCAATGTATTCTACCTAGTGGAACCCTGGGCATAGTGGGCATTCTGTTTTGACAAGCCAAGTATTGATTTCTACCAACGGTTTGACTAACAGTCAGCTGTTTCGGTGATTGTTACAGTGAAAAATATTTCTTGGTTCAAATGGCTCTAAGCACTATGGGACTTAACATCTGAGGTCATCAGTCCCCTAGACTGTAAACTACTTAAACCTAACCAACCTAAGGACATCACACACACCCATGCCCGAGGCAGCCGTAGCAGCAGCGCGGTTCCGGACTGAAGCACCTAGAATCGCTTGGCCACAACGGCCGGCGAAAAATAATATCAAAGATATTTTACAAAAGACGTTTCCGATAGCGTAATGACGTGCTGTAAGTCATAACATGGTTCTGCCTTTCACAGAGTAACAGCACGTTTACTAATAGCGTATGCAGACGTGGTGAAGACTGGATCAATTTCACGAGAGATGTATGTGCGCAATGTTTTTCTCGGAAAATACCTAATTTCACACTAAATATGGCTTTGTCTATCAGGGACACATCGACAGAAACAGTAATAGATTTATTTTTCACCATTCTGGTTGGAATGGAAAGGATTCGGTGAGTAGTGGGGCTGTTTGAAGATGAACGACTATGTACCCTGGCACTGGAAGAATGTTTTCTGCAATGTTAACGGGCATACCAGGTTTTCCGAAATATTACAATGCGACTTCATCTCGCCAGAAATTTTTAAGAGTTCATCTCTGCACGAAATATGCCGTGTCGAAGCTTAAACCGAAGTCAATACAGCTGCTCTTTGCACTGGGATAAGATTTATCTAGAATCCCATGATTCAGCGAGTCAGTCAAATCTAGTCTGATTGAATGAAAGACTCTTATCGCAGCGCGTAACTACCACTCTTTCTGCTGATAACAGAAAAGTAATATTGCTTCATTCCTCGGTACAATGTGGGATTTTTTGCCTCATCTTAATGCGTAACATTTCGGTATATTCAAATTAATTTCATCGACTTTTGCCAATGTCAGCGGAGTTTTCATTCTGAAAAGCACATAAATAGAGAGAGAGAGAGAGAGAGAGAGAGAGAGAGAGAGAGAGAGAGAGAGAGATACGCAGTAAAATTAATCTCTCAGCGTGTGACATGCCTGCCTTCAGAATTAGTAATTAGATCAATAGCTCCCTGAATTAAGTTTCGGTGTAACGAATTGTTTTAAACCGGATGAACATACAAAACTCATATTTATCCTAGCAGACAAGTGTCCTCGCTTCATCGCATCGCATCATCATGGAAATTTTACTGAAGTGCAAATTCAGCTTGTACTTTTCCTAGAAACTGAAAACTACGTGAGTATATCTCACGTAAGTAATCTGAAGTCATGTATTCCACAAAAAGCGCTAGAGTTAGTGTCCAACGTAACATTTTGACTTACCATGGGCTGGATACCATTGTCGAGCAGTTCATTGATGAGGTTGTTGTAGTAGTCGATGCCCGGCTGGTTGATGATGTCCACATCTCCAGTCGGCAAGATGCGAGGCCAGGAGATGGAGAAGCGGTACACGTCCACCTACATCAGTATGTCAGTCTTTTGAGAAATAAGTTACTTTATGTGGCAATGCACATTCGTCAGTAAGTAAAACCTTAATAAATGCCATTTCAGTACGTTCTTTTGTCAAAATGGTTATTTTACTTAACTGATCGTGTGCTTTCGGAAGCACACACAGGGGATCATTCTAAAGATATATTATACTATGTATATGCACTATGTACAGTATAGTGTATACTATAAGAGTGCACAACAAATAAGATGAGACCAGGCTGCAAGTATAAAGCACACCATGAACTGTTCCAGGTTTCCTCTCGTTCAGAATGTCCTACAAAAAGCTTTGGGTAAGGTTTGACAGTTTGGGCACCTTTCCCTAAAAGAACTTAGGCCATTGTACGAGAAAGTACTTACTGAAAGGCGCTGTAGAAGGGATGGGAATAGGAAGAAGCAGAAGAGGGAGGAAAATAATGTTAATAGATAAGGTTAATAGATAAGTGCCACAGAGTTATACAATGATTGAAAATTGTCTGAAGGAAGAAAACGGTGCAAAAACGTTAGTATGGGTCATCGGGAGACGGCTGAACTTGCAATCTGAGTCATAATACGACGACGGAAATGGTGTACACCTCCAGTATCCAAACGGCCACCCTGTCCTGACGAGAATTTTAGCGTATGCCGGAGTGATGGAATTTGTTGTGGATGGATCTCAAAGGAAACAGCCAAAGCTTGACAAGGACAAACGATATGGATTTTGGACTGGTTAAGAATAGGAAACTGAAGTGTACAAGACTGGGACGAAATGGACAACAGCAAAACAATGAGTTAAAGACCAGAAACATTAACATGATGATAATAACTGAAATTACAAATAAACTAGAAGGAGAAAGGGATTTTGTTGATCATGTAATGGCTTTCAGTAGATAGAGTCAAACTACCACAACAAAGTGAGGAGTAGCATTATTAATTGATAACAAGTGGAAGAACCAAATTCACTGCTATACATTGATAATTGAAAGAATGACGTCTATAACGCTAAAACTAGACAGGGCTATCTCGCTTTTTTAGATTTCCGTTTCTCTGAAGAATTGAGGAGAGAATAAACTCAAATATTTTGTGAAGATCTTGAAAAGCAAGTTGACCAAAGCAAAAGATACTCGTATACTCTTACTACAAGACGAAACTTTAAGGCATTTGTGTGATATTTGCCAATAGTTGGAACAATAGGAACTTTTGAAGAGCAGGTAATAAATAACAATGGACACGAATTATGTCAGTTAGTGACATATAACGAAATGGAAATTACCAGAGAAGGAAATTCATAATTTCACGTGGAGTGCAAAGGGCTACAGACTGATTTTTGCCTATATCGTAGCGAACGGAACTCTCGGAGGTCTAGTACAAGGTGTAAGAGTACATAGACGCAGTACGAAGTCAGATCATTTCATGGTGACAGCCGAAGTGAACCCGATTTCGAAACTGAAGAAACAAACTGCTACAAAGAATAAACTAGTAAACGAAGTTCTCAAATTTTACCTATTGCAACAACACAGAGTAAGAAGACTGTTTCAACAGTGGCATTCGCGTTATTTACAATGTAAATTCACAAAATGGGAAAATGTTAAAGCATGTGTGTTCAAAGCTGTAGTGAAGGCACTAGAGATGAAAAAAAAGTTTGAAAGGAAAAAGGGGGTCCAAATGTGAATTCAAGATATGGCAAATGCAATTAAAGGGAGACAAAAGGCTTGCGTTACAGATCTACAGCACGATACAGAGGAAACGGAAGTGCAGTGTTATGAGTAACGTAACTCTGATAAGAAAATGGTGGGTGAAGGGATCAGTAATCTTGGGACAGAATGAAATCAAACATTAAAATGATCTACCATTTAGACAAGAGATGACTTACAAAATTTTGGAACAACTTAACAAACAGGAAAAGATTCTGCACGATTATACGTAATAGAAAACGAAAAGTGGGAAATACACTGTCAAGAACTGTGAGTAAAATGCAATGATAAAACCGAAATAAAGACCATATCAGAGCAGGAAAAAGAACAAAATGATTAAATACACCAAGGAGACAATATTACACTGAAGGAGATGCAAGAAGGATTAAAGCAGTTGTAGAGTAGAAAAGCTACAGCACCCGATTATATGAATGCAGCACTTATTAAGTATCGAGGTTTAATGTCCCAACTGAGACTGTTACATTTACTAAATGAATGCTGAAAATGGAAGATAAAACCGACCCTTCCAGAGTGGCGGGCGTAATATCACTCTATAAAAAGGAACTGAAAATGCTGATGAATATTTTAGACGAATAAGTCTGTTGAACACCGGCTATAAGTTATAGGCATAAATAATAATAACAGAAAGAAAAAACTACCTGATGCCCAATTACTGTGGGAAGAAAGGTTCTAGAAGAGGACGATCAAACATGACAATATTAAAGTAGTGCGGAAGATAACTGAAAAGAGGCGAGAGTATGATATGGAGAATTATACTGTACTGTTTTGAAGATTATGCAAAACCTTAGTTACAATGAATAAGTATATTGCTGTGGAATGTAATGGCAAGACGATTTAATGCTAAACAATGAATACAAGTGATAAAAAGTTTGACAATAAACAACGAAATTTTAATTACTACAGGTAAAGATAGATTAGGTCCAAAACCAATTAACAGAGGGGAATGACAAGGGTGCAATCTCCCACCCACTTTATTTAATGTATACACCGATGACGTTGTTGGTCAATGGAAAGACCGAGGGTGATTTACAGTTCGAAACTCCCTGGTATATTGAAACTGCTTTTGGAAGGTTGATGAGGTACTGGCGCCGTTAGAGCTGTGAGGACGAGTCGTCAGTCACCCTTAGCTAGCTCAGTCGGAAGAGCACTTGCCTGCGAGAGGCAGAGGTCCGACACGCAGTTTTAATCTGCAAGAAAGTTTCATATCTGCACACACTCCGCTACAGAGTGCTAAATTAATTCTGACTTACCGTTTGCTCTACATCCTTTGGAATTAATAGGTAAGCATTGTAACTTGAAGGTGAAGGATTTAGGAAATGAAACCAAAGTTATGGAATTTAAAGGAAAGCACTTAGTAAGTTCTAAAATAATGCTAAATCGAAAATTGTCTGATTAGCTACCACACTTTAAGTTATTAGTTAGTGATGTAAGCTATGAATTGGATGATGTCATCTCTACTAAGTGGAACTCGTTGCAAATGCAATGTGAAACTATACACAGAACGTTAGCCAATGAAACCACAAAAGACATAATGAAAATCTACAAAGTAATGGCAACATATATGCTCACGTACGGAACTCAGACCTTGACAATAATTAAGAAAGATCAAAGAAGGATGTAGTTAGTTGTAATGAAATTTTTAAGGGTGTAAATGGATGTACTTCGATTGATCAGATAAAGAATTCTGACACAAGGAATAGAATCGACATAACAAAATGGAAGGTGCATACTGAAAGAATAGTGGCAGTAAGAGAAGTCGGACATGCAACAAACAATAGACGTATAGAGAAGAGAGATAAATGAAGGCCCAGGAAAAGGCAGGTTTTGCGAAGAAAGAAAATTTATAAGCCTGCTCCTTGAATCCTTGAAATGAAGAACAGAAAGGAGACGAAGCAGGTGAAGATATACTGAATTCTCCACTTTGGACTGATACTCACGTTCAGAGCCTTCAGCATCTGCACGTCCTCCTTGTACTTGTGGTAAGAATCGCAGGCTACATCCCCGTTGTCGCCGTTTGTTCCGTATTCCGGATGTTCGTGGAACATGTGATCCCAAATATTCTCGCCCTTTCCTAAAAAAGTAAGATCGTTCTTAAAAATTACTGTAAGTCACTGGAAACAATTCATTCTTCAGTTATGAAAGTGTGAAACATGTAGTAGTTAAGAGGAGACATTGCCACTATGCATTACGTGAAACTGGAAAAACAGAGTATAGTTCAAATGTCGCAATGGTTTCTAGGTAATAGACCGTACCAGTAGCTACATGAATTTTTCTCAGTTCTGCTTTCTGCCACGATTTTTTGAAGTTACACTCGCATTACACGAGGGTATACTCTACTTCTCGCTACACGTTTCTCTCACATATATGTTATACAGACATGGCTCTGGAAACGCTTTTGTTACCGCATTATACCGTTTCATGCATGAGGTTGAAAAATTGTCTCCAGGACGCCTCTAATTGAGTCGTAATGCCTAGGCTCAGCGGTAGATATTTGGTTCCTTACACTGTCAATAATGTTGACCCATGATGTCAATTTCGGTAATCAGTAAGCGTGTCAACGTGCCACTAGCGTTGCTTGGATAATGGCGTCCTCTCAGTTTTGTAAGAACCGTCACGTATACATGTGTTGTCTGTAAATAAGACTTAAACTAATAAAACTTTCTTCGAGGTCCAGAATTCGATAGAAATACCATCGAATCAAATGCCTTTCAGTATGCATCTTGCGTTTGCAATCGGCTATCGATGAGGATACATTTCCATATGCCCTCTTTCTCACATCCCCATAGTTACACTGTAACAGATATGCATGAAAATCAGAATGGAAGGTAGGAGACGACATAGTGGCAGAAGCAAAGCCGTGAGGACGGGGCGTGAGTCGTGCATGCGTAGCTCAGTTGGTAGAACACTTGCACACGAAAGGCAAATGTCCCGAGTTCGAGTCTCGGTCCGGAACACAGTTTTAATCTGCCAGGAAGTTTCATGCAGGAAAATGTATGCACAGAACATTAGCGAGGAAAATACAACGCGTTGATTGAAACTCGCGCCACACTAATGAATATTGCTGTGTATTCCGAACAAGACACAGGCAGGGCAAAAGCACCCCAGGCGCAAAAATGCGAGCTGGTTTTACCAGTGACACGAGCGGCGCTGAGGATGACGATATCGACTTCGCTCAGCCAATTGCTTTCTGAATACAATCCACCAATGACCGGACGACGACGGACAAAAGCCTGCTCGGAAGATAGAAGAGCAGCTCTCGCCCACTTAGTTATAGATCATCGTCCAAGGCTGACTTAGACAGGGAACGACGTTTAGTTAAGTCTTACACGTCAACAGACAGTTGCTGTAAATTGCATTTGCTGTGTACTGTGAAGATTACCTAGGATTATTTGCAATTACAAATTGATGGCCTTTTTTGGTTGTATTATATTCAGTGTTGCACAGTTCGTTATTCGACAAGTCACAAAGATAAGTAAACCTTTTTAACGCATTTGTCTAATTTGGTTACTAATTTGTTGAGTGTTTCAGAACATTCGTTCTCCTATCCTGTTACCTGACTCTGGGGCATAGCTGTGTAATAGTGGCAAGGAGAAATTGCCTTAGGGTGTACCGCAACAGAAGCAGTTTCACGAACTAACAAATTCGGCCTACGAGCGACAACACTGGCAACTCGGCCTCCACAGCTGTAGCGACGAGACCTTTACAATTGTGGCGACGAGAGTTCACAAAAAAATATTAGTAATATTTTGTCGCTATAATGGAAGCAAATGTGAAGAAAATTCAAAATCTTTCATAACATTTTTCGACCCGGGAAAAGAGTTCAGCAATGTAAAAACGTGCAACGTCTTCGAAATTTTGGGAAAAGTACCTATAACGAAAGATGGGTAATATACAGGGTGATCAAAAAGTCAGTATAAATTAGAAAACTGAATAAATCACGGAATAATGTAGATAGAGGGGTACAAATTGACACACACGCTTGGAATGACATGGGGTTTTATTAGAACAAAAAAAAAACAAAAGTTCAAAAAATGTCTGACAGATGGCGCTTCATCTGATCAGAATAGCAATAATTAGCATAACAAAGTAAGACAAAGCAAAGATGATGTTCTTTACAGGAAATCCTCAACATATCCACCATCATTCCTCAACAATAGCTGTAGTCGAGGAATAACTTGTGAACAGCATTGTAAAACATGTCCGGAGTTATGGTGAGGCATTGGCGTCGGATGTTGTCTTTCAGCATCCCTAGAGATGTCGAACGATCACAATACGCTTGCGACTTCAGGTAACCCCAAAGCCAATAATCGCACGGACTGAGGTCTGAGGACCTGGGAGGCCAAGCATGACAAAAGTGGCGGCTGAGCACCTCGGTATAATATGTACAGAACCAAGAGGGAACCATAACAAGGGAAGGCCAAGATCGAAGTGTTCGTATTAAAAAAGGTGTAACACGGCGATGTAGTTTTCCACCCATGCTGTTGAATCTACACATCGAAGAAATAATGATGGAAATAAAAGAAAGAAAAGATCAAAATTCAGGGTGAAAGGATGTCAATGATAAGATACACTGATGACAGTGAATAAGATATGCAGGATTTGTTGAACGGAATAAACAGTCTGATGAGTATAGAATATGGATGGAGACTAAATCGAGGAAAGACAAATGTAATGAGAAGTAGCAGAAACGAGAACAGTGAGAAACTAAACGAGAAATTTGGTGATCACAAAGGATATGAGGTTGAGGAATTCTGATGCTTAGACAGCAAAATAATCCATGACGGACGGAGCAAGGAGGACATCAACAGAAGACTAGCACTGGCGAAAACGGCATTTCTCGCCAAGAGAAATCTTCTACTATCAAACATGGGCGTTATTTAGAGGTAATAATTACTGGGAATGTACTTCTGTAGCACAGTTTCGTTTGGTAGTGAAATATGGACTATCAGAAAACCGGAACAGAAGGGATTCGAAGCATGTGAAACGTGGTGCTGTAGAAGAATGTTGAAAATGAGATGGAATGATACGGTAAAGAATGACGTGGTCCCCCACAGAACCGTCGAGGAACGGAATGTATGAAAGTCACTAACAAAAGCCGAAGGGACAGGGTGGTAGGTCAAATGCTAAGACATCAGGAAATAACTTCCATGGTACTAGAGGAAGCTGTAGAGGGTAAAAGCTGTAGAGGAATATTTGAATACATCCAGCAATTAATTGATGGCGTAGATAGCAAATGTTATTCTGAGATTAAAAGGTTGCTATAATACTCGTATTAAGTTCGTCTCCGAACTGAAGCCTCTTCATATCACCACACCGTTAACTTCCAATGTGAATCATACCACAAAATTTAATCTTGAAAGGTAAAAGGTAATCATCCAATTTAAGAATAATTAAACGGACTCTTTAATACAGGGTGACTTTTCAGCAGTAACAGATGTAGACATTTACAGTTAGCTTCAACTGTATTCCACATATTTTTTCACAATATTTGAATAATAAAAGCTGCGAATTCCATGCCCAAATTTACAAACACTACTAGCTTGTACCATAAATCGATACAGAGACTCCAATATTTTATTCACTCATCAGAAAATGGATAATGAACAAAATAATGTCATCAGAGAGAACAATAAGCGCTGAGGGCATAGTCTGATAAAAACAGAACTTGATATGCTGTAGCATATCATATCGATACCTTCTTTAAACTATTATCTCGCAAATTGCTCTTTTTCGGACTCATGTTTACTGCTACGTTTTGTTTCTATCGTCGAATATTTTCACCTGGGTCTTGTTTCGCTATTATTTATGGTGTTGTTGTTCTGGTCTCCAGTCTGAGGACAGGCATGACGCAGCTTTCCTCAATACTGTTTCTTGTGCAAGAATCTTCACCTTTACATAACTATTGCAACCCACACCTATTCAAATTGCTTACTGCATTCATGCCTATGCCTGTTCTACCATTGTTACCACCCCTCCCCCCTGTCCCCTCCCCCAAACACACACACAATTTCCTTTATTGCCAAACTGAATTTATGTATCAGGATATATCCTGTCAACTGACCTGTTCTTTTAGTAAGATTGTGCCATAAATTTCTTATACCGAATTCTGTTCAGTATCTTCCCATTAGTTATTCGCTCTACCCTTCTAGTCTTTATCATTCTTGTGCAACACTGCATTTCAAAAGCTTCTATTCTCTTCTTGTCTCAACTGTTAACCGTCCACGTCTCCCTCCACTCAGTGCGAAAACCTTCGGAAAAGGACTCCTAACATTTGAATTTATATTCCACGTTAACAAATTCATCTTTTCCAGAAATTCTCTTCCTGCTATTCCCAGTCTATATTTTATGTCCTCACTGCTTCGGGCCGCCCAAATAGCAGAATTCGTCGACTAGTTTTTGTCTATTTCCTAATGTATTCTCCTTAGTATCACCTTCATCTATTCGAATACATTCCATTATCCTTGTATTATTTTTGTTGATGTTCATCTTATAACCTATTCTGAAGACATCATTCATTCCGTTCAGCTGTTCTTCCAAGTCATTTACCGTTGCTGACAGAATTACAATGCCGCCAGCAAACCGCGAAGTTTTTATTTCCTCTCCTTGAACTTTAACGGCCTCTCTAAATTTCTCCTTCCCTCCCTTTACAGTTTGCACAGTGTACTGATTGAATACCATATCTTGTCTCACACTCTTCGCAGCTAATAAGTACGTTTCACGTCCATCGACTATTATAGCTGCAGTCTAGCTTCTGGATAAGCTGTACGTAACTTTTCGCCCCGTGTATATTATCTGTAATACCTTCTAAACATCAAACAGTTATTCCAGTCAACATTGTCAAAAGCTTTCTCTAAATCTACAAAAATGATAAATGTACGTCCCTTACTTTAACTGATCTCCCGAAATAAGTCGTAAAGACGGCACGGCTGGAAAGAATTCGTGTTAGTATTTGCAACAACTGTGACTTATTAAACTGATCGATCGAGGTTATTCACACCTAACAGCACTTGCCTTCTCTATAGGGGTAATTATTACATTCATCTTGAACCGTATGGGGACTTCACGTGTCTCATATATCTGGCACACCAGGTGGAATAGTTTTCTCATGGCTGGCTCAGCAAGTCTGAGGGAATGTTGTCCACCCCATGGACATTGTTTCAACTTAGGTCTTGCAGCACGCTGTCAGGTTCTTAGTTGATAACACTGTGTACAATTCAACGACCTTTCATATCAACAGCTAAGGCTACGTACCTTTGATTTTCTGTCACATGTGATGAAGGTTTTTTTATGTGGATCGTCCGTCTTAATTTATTTATAAATAACACATTTTGCAACTTCACTCACATTTACAACAATATTTAGTTTGGAACGATGCATTTCGGTTGGATTCTGTTATTATCTGCTGCCCATTGTCTTATTACATACCATTTCGTATGATTATATTTGTCACAGATTCCACGTTTCCACAACGTTACAGTGAAAACATGACTGAGTATCGCATTAACAATTACTGCAAATCAGCAATAGCTGTCTCCGTAAATGATACTGGGTACTGGATTCACGATAACTGAACTTCACATAATCCGAGAAATAAGCATACATTATCTAAAGGATTCATATAAATGAAAACCTCAAAATGTGGAAACAAGATGCTGAGTGATAAGCTTGAAAGTAATATTCTAATTATTTTTAGAATATTCTCCACATTTGAATTTCTATTTCACTAACAACTCAGAAATATGGGCATTTATTGGGCCTTTGTTTAACACATCTAACTTTTAACATGATCTAGTGCCCGTTATGTCAGTGAGAAATTCAGTTTTCCGAACTAATTGTTGTTAAGTTCAATTGCAATAATACATTTGTTGAAGTTCAGAATCGTACCATTACGAATATATTTGTCTCCAGTATAAACATAGACATGTGGAAGTTTTTGGCATATGTACCAGCAACTTGGATGTGTCTTTTTACCACATTTATGAAATATTGTGGTTCACTGAATAAGCGCCACGAGAAAGTACAGAAACGTTTGGATTGTAACTCGCGAAAGAACGAACGAAGAGCCACCTAACCATACTGGCGTAAAAACCACAAATGACATGTCCTGTATACTCGTATAAACTAAGCTATTATCATTGTATGGGCATCTGATGACGACAAGATGCTGCCGAAATGCTACGTGTCAAACTGGACATTGATACTGGACGTGAATGTAGCTTCAATGCGTGTTGTTCATAAAAGCAAATATTGTTACATCTGAATTTGTATGGTCCCTCATTTCTGTTACAGATCGTAGAACATAATTTATGCATTGGTGTTAAATTTTTTGTCTGCTTCTGCAGGTCAGAGGTCAGCAAGTGTGTTTGCCATGCGCAGGATACGAGTTCCATTCCTGGTACTGCCAGGGATCTTGGGAGAGCTGGAACGGTGTTCACTCAATATCGTGATGGCAATTCAGGAGATACTTGAATGAAAAATAGCGGTAATAGCTGCACCTAGGTCTAGAAAGCCGATAACGTGCTGGAAGGACCCTATTCTTAACGAACGTGCCTCTATTCCGCATCCAAATGAAACCATTCGCAGGGGATGAAGTGGCAGTCGGTTGGTCGCGATTAGCATGTCTGAGCCAGAAGGCGGAGGCTTGCAGTCTTAGCTTCGCTTAATTTTATTTATTTGTCTTCTGTGTCGGTTCCGTGGATGAGTTATATCCGTAATATATAGAAGGAAAACATCTGGTACCAGTCACAAATCGTGATGTTCATTCGATATCGCGGATCGTTTTGACGTGCTCAACACCATATTGAAGTCAGTTTTTGTACATAGATGTTCCTACTGGTTCCCACAACAAAGATATTATTTCCTTTAGTAACAATATAGAGCGATTAACGCAAATACCTGTAAAGAAACTATATAATAGGTATGTGATCAGTTGCACAGGATGGAAGAACGAATAATTGATATCATATAGCAGAAAATGTGATCATAACATTGCTTCGAGTACACAACGGATGACAAAATTATGTTAAGCACCTGAAGATGGACCTTTAAACTGTCTCATACTTAACACAATAACTACCACTATTTGTAACTGAGGGAAAATATTTGTTCTGTCGTATCTCGTTGGTATTTTTGTATCACATTTTTACGTTTTCCCCTCAAAAATTTCAGCGTACGGTATTTGTTCCCAGTTGTCATGATATGCTATGAGAATCTGTCATCAACCACGTACATCCTTCCTCATTTTAACATTAGATGTATCATCCACATAATAAGGCGGTGACACAACGGTATGTACACCAAATGCAAGTAAAAATAAAGAAAAATATTCTATTCCATTCACTGTTTCCACACATGGTTCAGAGACGTAACAATAAACCCCTTCGCCAAAGACAGATGACGGTAGTGCTTCAGAAATCTCACACAGGGTAATATGGCACACTTTCACTTCGACAAGAGATACTGGCGCTCGCTGTCTAGTTTCCACTTCATTTTATTTATCTGCCATGAATGACCTTGGCATGTCATGGACCATTCTCATCATGCAATACAGGTCGCTGCTGAAAATTAGCGCGCTCCATCTCTCTGCAGTATTAGTCATCCGTTTCTCGTAGATCCTTCTACACCCTATCCGACTACGTGTTACAGTTACGTCCAACAAATAAAGGGCTTATTTCAATAGTGGTACAAGTCCATTTTCGTTTATAATGAGATATAGACTCCTAAAGTTAAATGAGCGATGAAAAATCTGCAGTTGAGATAC
Organism: Schistocerca americana; assembly: GCF_021461395.2. Classification (NCBI taxonomy): domain Eukaryota; kingdom Metazoa; phylum Arthropoda; class Insecta; order Orthoptera; family Acrididae; genus Schistocerca; species Schistocerca americana. Next base: position 396,669,184 of record NC_060125.1, on the reverse strand, counting down.
CAGAAATATTCAAGCATATGGCTTCTTGCTAGAGATGAACCTTTCTTTCTGTTTGTTTGGCTCATTAATTTCAGAAGCATTATAGACAGAAAAGTGGAGGTAATGGACTTGTATCACTATTGAAATAGGCCCTTCGTATCTGCATTTTTACATTATCGGATCTTCCACGCATTTACTTTTTCAAATTGAGTATACTCGAAATCTGTGGTGGTCTGAAGTAGGCTACAGCATTAACTCGAGAGGTATATTCATCGAAGTCCCACTTCGGACCCAACATATATATATAACACTAACAAAGTCATATCACGACTGAAGCTATAAATTTTCAAAGAATTATCATCACACAATCACAGTGAATCTGGACAAATAATCTTAACCCACACCATAGTAGTTATATCTGAATACATGATTTCTCCTGAAATTCAATTCTATATTAAGATCTTTTTCTCCAACAACTGGTGTCCAAGATGCTTGTGACTGAATGTCTACACTATGCCGAAAATAGGAATTGGGATACACCATGTTTCATGACTTCCCTCTGTCAAATCTAAAATATCTTTGTTTTCAATTTTAGAAAAGCTTTCAAAGTTTTCACACTTGTCGTCAACACTGTACTATATGCGCACTAATTCTTTCAAATGATGAGCTTATATCAATGTTGCGAGATAGGATTCGTCTGGTTTTATTAATGTATTTAAAGTGCTTCACTAACTAAACTACAGTGTAATTTTAAAATTAGCACTCACCGTCTTCGTTCCATGCTCCCTCTACCTGGTAGGAAGCCGTTCCGCACCCCATCAAGAAACCATCTGGGAACTTGTCTGACGCCCGTGTGTAGCCGAGAGTCACCAAAGCTGCAATTAAGGTGGGCGCCCACATCTTCACCAGCACTGATCGCTCACGACTCGCCGCGAGGTGTTATTTATATACGTGGACTGACATGCTGAGTCACACCACTACTTATTCGGCGTAAGAAGGAGCTATGAAACTTTCTATTCACCTTTAAGCATGTGAGATGGTGCATAATCTTCGTGTGAAGCGCCACAAAATATTTTGCGTTTAATCGCATTTTAACGTTGGTGTACTGGCATTTGTTTTCTAAAAATATGTACTTCCTTCTCAATAGTTTTGCTAATATCTACAGGAAACCAGCATGCACACATGCCACAAAGAATAAAACCTCATGACACTCACATAGGCACAAAATGGCATCATACACAGCAAAGCACAATAGAGTGCACATAATCTCATTGGAAACAGCTGGTCGAACCGAAACATCGCTAAGGCAGTTACTTACTATAATAATTGCTGCAGTATAAAATTAATATATGAGGTAAATAGTAAATTCAGTTGCTATACAACCAACTATACTGGTAAATCAACGCTAGATTACGCAGGTAACAGAGAAATAGGTGATCAATCCATTTTTAGGAAAACTGTCATCTACCAGGGCTAATCTTTACGAGGAACAAATGTCAAAATTAGCTTTTACACAAACAAAAAACTAAGGACATCGGCATCCATAATATCGAAGATAACTTCAAGCCATACAGCCAAGCAGAAACATACAAACATAACTGTAATTCATGTTCGAAGACATACATTTGCAAAACATGAAGAAATTTTTATACACGTTTCCGGGAATACATGGATGCAAAAGTTAAGTAAATCCATATGTATCTGAAGGTGGCAGCAATAGCTTACAGCTTACAAACACTGCACCTGTCCTACAGAGCAAAAAGGAAGAACTTGCTTGCATGAAGGAATTGAAATTTATTCTTACAAACGAGATATCCTAAATGACCAAACAGAGTTACACAACAAAAATGTTCTAAGAAACTTCCATAACTTTCGCGTACATGCATTCACTAAGTACAGGTATGTAGAAACACAGCCCAATGCATATAGTAGTTCTACATCCAGGAGGTCTGTTGTTGTGGCTTTTTTCTTTTTTTTTTGTAAATTTTAGTCACACTGTGAGAAAAATATGTAATACCAGTTCTTTTACATAAAATGTATCACTTTTTTCATAATAATCGGTATATTCTGCTTAAACAGTCACTACTACATTTATTTAATAACAATACAGAGCACTCAACACAATCATGTAACACAGAAGCTTAAACTAGAAATAGTATTTTCCAAACCTGCACGTGGGAGTTGACCATATATATAATTTTTCAGGAGAACAAAGACGTCAGTGGACCACATGGCTGATACTACACTGTTTTTATGCAACTCGGAATAACAGCAATCTGAGTAGAATGTAAGTAAACCTGACAAGTAATACATCGTAAATATGTAAGTAAGAAGTGCAGCAACTAAACAGATTTGTTAATTTGCACAGACCAGCTGCAGCATCCAAATCGCTGTCTATGCATTTAACGACGAACTTACTGTGGTAGTGTATTACACAATACAAGATGGGCGAAATCTCAAAACGGTAACTGGAATAAATAAAAATACATAAAAAGTGGATGGTTGCTGCATTTCTTAAAATAATCTTAACATTTCATTTTCAGTGTGAAACACAACTGGCATTTTATTCGCAGGAAGTGATGAGTTCTACTGACAGGGGACCTCGATTCCACATTTCTAGAAATCCAGATTAGACAGAGTTTTTCAAAAGCGGCTTCTAAGTAAATTGCATGCCTATTGAATATATTCTCAGTTGCGCGACTTAGTTTGTGAAATAATGTCAGAAAGGCCACAGATCACAGTAATTGACGTGAAGTCGTCCACGAAACTGAAATAATACTGGGATTCACTAGGCAGGTGGAACAGGGCCTCGCAATCTTGCAGGAGGTAGTCTGAGAAGCCCTCATAGAATAGTTGCACAGACGCTATCGTTCACTGTCTAATAAAGTCATCGGAAGACGAGAACGAATTGTAAAATGATTTAGATAAAATATGTGTATTTCTACTTTCAAAAATAGAACGGGCCTCTGAAAAGACAGATTTAATCGACGACGAACTGCCTATAAGCAGGGACTAAGATTTGGTACAATAAATATACAAGCATTGATTGGAAAGGTGGAGGAGATGGTAAAAATGATGGAAAAAAGGAAGTTAGACCAATTGGGGTTAGCTGAAATGAGATGGAAAGGAGAAGGAAGAGAGAACAGAGGAAAGGCTACCAACTGTACTGGAGTGGAAATGAGTAGGGAAGGAGAAATGGAGTCGGAATAGTAGTAAGAGATGGATTAAAAGAGGAAGTGAAGAGAATAAGTGATAGGATGAGGAAGACCAAAATATCACTCAAGGGGACGATCATAGAGGTAATACAATTGTATGCACCGCAGGTGGGTTGCACTTCTGAGGAGAAACCGGAGTTTGAAGAGGAAATACAGAACCAGATAAGAAGGAAGAGTGTGATAATAATGGGGGATTTAAACGCACACGTTAGACGAGACAGACAAGGCTGCTAAAGTGTGCTTCGACCAGAGGGTTGGGGCTGCCGAAATGAGGAAGGTGAAAGACTATTGGAGTTCTGACAAAGAAATGGCTTGCTGATTGGGAACTCTTGGTTCAGGAAAAGGGAGAGGGGCAAGATTACCTGGTACAGTCAAGACTTAAAGAGAAAATCGATAGTTGAGTACTTCCTGTAGTGACATGAATAGGAACATTATTGACATTAAGATATTACCATCAGGGGCCTTGGATAGCGGCCACTGTTTGGTAATGAACCTGAGAGGGACTAAGGATAATAAAAGGTACAAAAAACCAGGAAAGACGTATAAGGGTATGGAAGTTGAAGGAGGAAGAAAGCGGGCTACAGTACCTAAAAGTAGTAAAGCAAAGCATCCCAAAGGATGAACTAAGAACGGTAGAAAAGAAATTGGGGTAGGTTCAAGGGAACATTAGAGAGTGTTGTGGAAGCATCAAAAGAGATGGAAACAAACACCCTGTTGGAATAATGAAACAAAGGATATAGTACAAAAGAAGAATAGAGCCTTCAGGGTATGGTTCCAGGAGAGAACAGTAGAGACAAGGGAAGAGTATTGGGCAAGAAAGAAAGAAGCAAAAAGAGTGGTGGCGGAGGAAAGAAGAAAGTGGATAGAACAGTGGACCAGAATGATGGAAGAGGATATTGAAGGTTCAAAAAAGGTGTTACTTTGGATGATTAAAGGTGAGAGGATAACGGTACGACAGATTCTGCTCGAATGGTGAACAAAAGAGGACCAGATGTAGAGAATAAGGAGGAACTCCAGAATATGTGGAAGGAGTACTTTGAAGAACTCCTGAATCTGAATGGGGACCTGGATGAGGGGGAACAAGCCGAGGAGAAAACGGAGGAGGAACATCAAATAGAAAAGACCTTACATGGGGAGAAGTGGAAGAGGCATTGGGCGAGATGGAGGGAGGGAAGTCACCAGGTCAGGCTGAGCTAAGTGTAGAGATGGTGAGAGCAGCAGGAGAGTTGGGGATACAATGGCTATATCGACTAATGAAAATTGTGTGGAGACAGAAGATCATCCCAGAAGACTCGAAGAAGAGAACAATTGTCCCGGTATTTAAGAAGCGAAATAGAAAAGAGTGCAAGAAATATCGGGGAATAACACTGATGAGTCACTGAGCTGATATTTTTGAGGAAATTTTGGAAGCACGAATTTGGGCGAAATTAGAAGGAAGAATGAAAGAAGAGCAACATAGCTTCAGAACAGGAAGGTCCACGGTGGATCTCATTTTTGCTGTAAGACAACTGCAGGAACAACACTATGAACATGGGATAGATCTACTAATGGCCTTCCTGCACATTGAAAAAGCGTATGATTACGTATGTAGAAGCAAAGTGTGGAAAGCCCTGGAGAACAGAGGAGTAGCGAAACAGATTATTTGGAAGATAAGGGAAATGTACCATGGTAGTGTGAGCTATGTGAAACTGGGAGGAGAGAGATCAGCTTGGAATGAATAGAAGAATGGCTTGAGGCAGGGAAGTGCACTTTCACCATTACTCTTCATTGTAGTGATGGATGATATAATGAGTACAGTAGCACAAGTAATTGGTGAAAGGAAGATGAAAGCTATGATGTTTGCAGATGATCTGATGATTTGGGGGAATAAGGAGGAGGAAGTATAAGAGCAGTTAGATGTATGGGAACGAACAGTACAAGAATATGGGATAAAATTTAGTACAAGTAAAAGTGAAGTGATAATCACAACAAGAATGAAGGAGAGAGGAACAACTGAAATAACAATTGGTGAGGAACGATTGAGGTAAGCGGAGAGTCTCAAGTACGTAGGAAGCCTGATACAGGAAGATGGAAAAAATAAAGGAGAGGGGGAGAAAAGCAGAAGCATTTCGGAAGAGTGTCAGAAGCCTGACATGGAACAAGGAAGTACCCCAAATCAGTAAAAAGGTTACATACCGGTCCTACTATGTCCCAGTCCTGATATATGCATCAGAAACCTGGGTTATGAAAGGAAGAGAGAAAAGCAAAGTACAAGCTAGCGAGATGAAATTCTTTGGAAACAGTATTGGAGCGACAAAGACAGACAGGTCAAGAAACGAGAGGATCAGCGACTTAATGAAGGTGGAACCATTACAGGAGGAGACAGAAAAATCAAGGCTGAGATGGTGTGGACAGGTTACGAGAACAGAGGAGAAAAAGATACCTATGAAGATACAGGAGATGAAACTGGAAGTAAAGAGACCAAGAGGAAGACCGAGAGACAGATAGCTGAAAGGAGTAGAGAAATGCTCCAGAAGAAAGGAGAAGACTGGACCAAGGTGAAAACGGAGAGATGGTGGCAAGACAGAAGACGACGGAGAGGACTATGTTCCATACAGACCAGGCCAGAGTCTGGAAACTGTCCAAGATGATGATGATGACGATGATGATGATGATGATCAGTGTGGTGCGAAGAGTGGCTATTGGCAATAAGCAATGAAAATTAGGATGCTATCCACATGCATACCAAAAAAGATCAATTACATTTAGGTTTCACGACAAGTTACACAAAATCGAAAGTTTTCAATTTAGCCAAATACTTAGGGATAACAAATATGAACAACTTAGATCAGAATCATGATACCGAAAATTATGATGGGAAGACAAACTGTAGACTGCATTTTACTGACAGAAAATTTAGAGGATTTAACAACTCCAATCAATAGACCGTCTACACTACGCTTGCACGCCATCTTCTGGAGTACTGCTGTGCTCTGCGGTATTCTTACCAGGTAGGACTGTCAGAACAATAGTTTAAAGAAGGGTAACACGTTTTGTATTATCACGAAACAGAGGACAAAATGTCAACGTGACAAGCGAATTGTGGTGGCAATCATTAAAAAGACGTTTATCGTTTAGGTGAGATTTTTTAACAAATTACAATAATAACCCCAATTTGCATTGGAATAAATGGCCATTCTGATAAAATAAAAATCAGAGCTGCCAAGGAAAGACAAAAGCGTTCATTTTTCCTCACGCGCTCGTCGAGATGGAAACGGTTGACAAATAGTTGAAAGTGGTTTGGAGAGTAGCTATGAAAATGTAGATGAAGATCGGTAGGTCCCACAACTGAAGTGGTATAAGTTTGTATGAATAACGTATACTGGTTATGTTTGATCTGTTTACGGTGAATAAAAATTTTCCTGTATCTGAGTGCCTGTTGCCGGCCGGGGTGGCCGAGCGGTTCTAAGCGCTTCAGTCTGGAACCGAGCGTCCGCTACGGTCGCAGGTTCGAATCCTGCCTCAGGCATGGATCTGTGTGATGTCCTTAGGTTGGTTAGGTTTAAGTAGTTCTAAGTTCTAGGGGACTAATGACCTTCGAAGTTAAGTCTCATAGTGCTCAGAGCCATTTGAACAATTTTTTTGAGTTCCTGTTGCTGGGCCTACCATTTGAAAACCCAGCCCCTAATGCTGAAAAGTGTTCCTACATTACTTCAAAAGCGGTCGTTAATAACTAGCCAGTGATTAAGAGAGTGCCTCTTATTTCTAGTAAGTTGTTATTGCAATAACATATAAAATTCTGTGGACCTGCGAAGCATAGTACTATCAAAATAAATCCGTTAAGATATTTCAGTTCCTTAATGCAGTGCAACACGTGCTTGTTGTCTAAATCAACCATTAACCTTCATATCTTGAATAACAGGAAAGAAATAACTTGTGCAATAATCGTCATCCCGTAACTCTACAACTACATCTCCTCTCTGAAAGCCACGTTATAGTTTGTGGCGGATGTGTTATAATTTCTCCCTTTCCTCCGCCATTCACCAATTGTGCACGTAAAGAATAAATCTCCAGTAATACTTCTAATTTCTGTGATTTTACCATCATGGTCGAGCCATAACATGTACGTGTGACAAAATAATGTTCCCCGACTCTACCAGGAACTAGCGTTCGCAGAATTTCAACAATAATACCCTTCGCAAAGGAAGCACCGTAATTCTTTTATCATCTGCCTTTGTAGCTCGATAAGCATAGTCGTAATGCTTTGACCGTTAGCAAACGAAATCATAACGAAATACACCGCTTGTCTTCGGATCTTCTCTGTCTCTTCTGTTAATCCGTTCAATAGCTACTACATATCTTCCTGTTGGTATGTTTGCAGCACTTTATCGTCAATAGTATAATCGAGTAATGAGAGGTCTTTCAGTCTATTTATGTGCAATATGAAGATTTACTTTCTTTGAGAAACTGCTCCTTGTCCCTTTGCCAAATGTCGAGTCGCTGTGGGACTTAATGCATTTTACAAGAGTTTTCTGCCTTTGAAATTTACTTACATACCACAGTACCACCCTTGGACGATCTTACGGAACTTCTGTCTGTGATTCACAAATCACGACCGCCGCGCACACTTTTTTAAAATCTTGAGATTAGTTCGATGCCGCCCCCCTGACTTTGTCTCTTATGCCAACTTCTACATCTCTTAGGTAGCGCTCATACACAACGCCCTCAATCATTTGTTGGGCGTATTCCTATATTTGTTTTTCCCTGTCGTCTGAGCCGTGGACATTCTTCCCTCATACCTATCATCAAGTTACTTCTTCTAATCATTGATTTCTTCATTTCCTTTTCTCTTCGTTTCTGCGGTGGCTCTTCTAATTTCATTTGTTATCCGTCCATTTAATTTTTAAGATGCTTCTGTAACATCACATTACAAAAGCACCATTTCCCTTCCATCCTGGTACTCCCACAGTCTTTGATTCCCTACCATACAATGTTGTCCAGACACACGTATATTACCACAAACGCCTTCCTCAAATTGTGGCCTACGTATGATACTAGTAGATTTCTGTTAATAGCGAATGCTCTGTTTCCCTTTTCTAGTCACTTCTAACGTCCGCCTCGCTTCGTGGGTCATACGTTGGTAATCCCAGCGTAGCAGATTCCCTTTGCCTACTACATCGTCTGCTATCTTTATATCAATATCACCGATAATCTCATTTCTGCTACTCAATATTTTTTCTCTGACCATATGCAGCACCCAGTGCAAAACTGATTCCAAGCAACAGATCATATAGCTCTTCCTCATTTCTGCTGAAGATAGCAATTATGTCGGCGAGTATTTAAACCCTTATCCCTAAGACTGCTTTGGTTTTAGCCACTGCTCCTTAGGTCACAGTTCTAAGAGTAGGGGAGAAAGACTGCACCCCTGCCTCAAGCCTTCTTTAGCACGGGGAACTCACCCATAGTTTTTCAATCTTACTGCACTCTCATTGTTGTTGTAATTGCACATTGTCCTTTTTTCACTATAATTTATACCAATTGCTCTGAGAATTTCGAACATCTTATAGTATTTTACGTTGAAAAATGCTTCTTCTAAGTTGCCGAAATCTATTAAATTATCTCAATTTTTTAAAGTCGCAACCCATCCTTCTCCCCCCCCCCCCCCCTACACCTGTGTACGAAATCCATGTTGACGTGTACAGAGGAGATATTCTATGTTGCTCCAGTGACATGCCTCTAGAAGGGAGATAAGTGCTATCGTATAATCTCTCGAGAACGCCCAGATTTCTCATGCGATCTAGACGCCTTTCCACTATTTCACGCCGGCCGGTGTGGCCGAGTGGTTCTAGGCGCTACAGTCTGGAACCGCGCGACTTCTACGGTCGCAGGTTCGAATCCTGCCTCGGGCATGGATATGTGTGATGTCCTTACGGTAGTTAGGTTTAAAGTTCTGGGGGACTGATGACCTTAGAAGTAAAGTCCCATAGTGCTCAGAGCCATTTGAACCACTATTTCGCAGTTTTTGTTGATTTTTTTCCCCGATCGCTTATCTCTATATCTACCAGTTCAACATTCGGGTGATGATCGAAAGGAGGGACCGAATTACGATTTTCTGCAGTGAAACAATTTCGGGAGACCGACTTCAGCATTTCAGCCTTTCCTCTGTTATCTTCTGTTTCGGTGTCATTATGCTCACTAAGCTATTAAACAGATAATTTCAATCGTTTTACTGCTCTTACATCAGACCAATACTTAATGAGTTTTTTGGTCACATCGTCTGGAAAAATTTTACTTTGACGTTTCTCGCATTCTCCTCCCAACGTACATAATGGGGAAACTTTGCCTCACTCAGTATGGTTCCGAAATAGGATAGAATCTTGCTAATATTGGTACGAAGTAGTTTTTGTCAGTCACTATTATACACTCAGGAACACTGAAAATAGTACACCCAGCGGGATGAAAGGTACAATCATGAAACTTTGCAAATAAGTACAGTGAGATACGATGTCCATAGTTATGCAAGTTTGGTGTCAGTGCACATGTTTACAAAGCCTACAATAGCGCTCCATTCCGGCAGGAAACTCCATTTAAACGGGGCGTAGCCGACAAGTCATACACGTGAAGGTCACATCCCCACTCGAGGAGGTGGAGAACGGCACGTATACGTGGTAGACGATATCTCTCACAGTCAATCGAATTTGTGAGGGTCCTAATCACCGGAACAAAAAGCGCATGCTGGCGACACGCCGTGTGGCTCGCTAGGTCTAGCGTTCGGAATGTTCCGTCAGACGATTTTGGGAGCAGTGAACACGAGATGGCAGCTACGTTTGACCCACCGGGTGTGGAGGGACCAGGTAGACGAAGAGGCAGGCTGATCGAAGGATCGATCGACTAACGATCAGGGATCTAAAGTTACTTGCCTCACGATACAAGTTGATTTACAGGAGTCAGTTGTTTCACACAACATTTCCTGATGCCTTTCGAATGCAAATTTGAAATCCAGGCGTCCTTGCCATGTACTGCTGTCAACACCGAGACATACGCGACATTGGTGCCAAACCAGATAGGCGTGGACTGCTAGAGACTGGCAAAACGTGGTGTTTAGGGACGAATCCAGATTCATTTTGGGGCGGATGCAAACAGCATTCGGAGGTAGAGGCAACCGTGTGAAAGGTACAGTTCCACCAAGGCTGTCCCGCCTCGCACAATCCACACAGCAGGCGTAATGGATTGAGGGCTATAGCCAGTCCCCTATAATTGTGCCAAGTGGTACCCTAACGTAACAGCATTATGCTCATGACATCCATCAGTCCCATGTGAGATCTGTCCTACATTCTCCTCCAGGGCCACTTTTCTAGTATGATACTGCTCGTTCGAATAAAGATCGAGTTACTCAAGTCTTACTACGTTATGTTCCGACTCAAACATGGTCTGCTTAGTCCCAGGACTTGTCCCCTATAGAGCACCTTTGGGACCAGCTGAAGCAACAGGTGTCGTCGTGACTAAGAGATGGCTGTTCAAGATTTGTGGACCAGTCTGCCTCAGTACAACATCAGAAGTGTCATCAACTCCACGACGAACCGTCTATCCGCATTTATTGCAGCAAAAGGCGTTCCAACGCGTTATTGGTGTTGCACTGTATTTTCCGATATGGACTCATTGTATCTGCTCTTTTCTTGACTTTGGGATCAAGTGAATCTCTCATCTGTATCATTACGTTTTATAAATTTCATTTCCTTCAGATGTTCCCCTCTCTGCAATAGCATGAACACAAGCGAGCGCTACTTTGCAGTGCGCGAAAAATTCCATTACTGCCACTTGAGAAGGACTTGAGTGGAGTACCGCTTTATCGGACGCAATGACTGATAATGTGTTTTCCATTCAAGTGCCTCAGAAAAGATAACAGTCCGTCGGTGCTACACAACGTCGGACGTACCTACCTGCGGGACTTAATGTCCTTGTTTTCGGGCTGCCGCTGCGATAAACTTTCATGGAAAAGAGTAAATGCAAAACAATATTACAGAACTGGAGAGCAGTTTCCAAACGTACAACCCTTCAAATGAAAAGTTACTGAAATTCTCCAGCCTGTATATTAATTAGTGGAGCAGAAGAAGGTCAGAGGTTAACGTGTCATCCACGTCGGCGTTATTAGAGACTGAGCTCAGGTGGAAAACGGTGGCTGAAGGAAGTGGCCGCGACCCTGGATATACAAAATATTATTTTACGAAACGAGCGGTTGACTGCTGTACGCAATCATAAAATAGAATGTGCAATACAGCAGATAATGTTATAAGGCGATCTTTGACACGTAAAATTAGGAAAAGCACCAACACAATCAGTAAATAGAAAGCTAGAGAGGATTTTAGGAATGTTTATTGCAGGCAGTCCCCATGTATACAGAAATTTATAGAGGATTTTTGGCGTCTTATGAGTTACAAGTGGAAACTATTAATTTTAGTCTGCTGTGTCACTTTAGACATTGGCCCATTATCGAAAATAATAAGAAATTAATATTTTAGCGCTGATGTGTACACTTGTTTGTGGAAAGCCGTTGACCTTTTATAAGCTATAATTATCATCCATTAATCAGAATTTGAAGTTCCACTTTAGACATACGTACAATGTCGAAAAAGCAACAAAAATTCTAAACAGCTTAATAATTTTAGGGATCATACTATCATTGACAGGAAACAAACACGTTTTCAGTGGAAATGTTGTTTTTATATTATGCGTTTCCATGGAGGTCTACTTGAATCATTCCTTCTGGTTTGCTAGGTATCTTAATTTCTTATTTGAATTGCCAAAAAAAGTGAATTTCAGCATGACACTTGAAACACGGTGAAATTTTATCAAAGATCAACTTGTATATCACTGCATCCAAACTGTTGCGGCCTTTTTCATATTATTTACGCCAGAAACATGTATAAGTATGGTATCTACGATAAAAAATGTGAATGAGAACGAATTCAAACCAGTATTCAAAAATTCCATGATGAATTAAAGGGCAATTAACGTTCGTGAGGATGGAGAACAAATATCTGATAGAACAATCTTCCGAATATGCACGATACAGAGTACTTTAGTAAAGCAAAAACCGTGTGGTTGCAATTGCATAGAACGAGATAAGTATTCACAGACAACAAAGTACTTCAATACTGATTAACACAACCGAAAAGATGGGTGAGACCTCTGGTAAAATTCTGTAAGAAAATGAAGGAGAGCACTCATACTATTAAAGTTCTGAACGAAGTCTATGCCGCACCATACTGCAGCTTAACAATGGGAACTTTACATCTACATCTACATTCATACTCCGCAAGCCATCCAACGGTGTGTGGCGGAGGGCACTTTACGTGCCACTGTCATTACCTCCCTTTTCTGTTCCAATCGCGTATGGTTCGCGGGAAGAACGACTGTCGAAAAGCCTCCGTGCGCGCTCGAATCTCTCTAATTTTAAATTCTTGATCTCCTCGGGAGATATAAGTAGGGGGAAGCAATATATTCGATACCCCATGCAGAAACGCACCCTCTCGAAACCTGGCGAGCAAGCTACACCGCGATGCAGAGTGCCTCTCTTGCAGAGTCTGCCACTTCAGTTTGCTAAACATCTCCGTAACGCTATCACGGTTACCAAATAACCCTGTGACGAAACGCACCGCTCTTCTTTGGATCTTCTCTATTTCCTCCGTCAACCCGATCTGGTACGGATCCCACACTGATGAGCAATACTTAAGTATAGGTCGAACGAGTGTTTTGTAGGCCACCTCGTTTGTTGATGGACTACATTTTCTTAGGACTCTCCCAATGAATCTCAACCTGGTACCCGTCTTACCAACAATTAATTTTATATGATCATTCCACTTCAAATCGTTCCGCACGCATACTCCCAGATATTTCACAGAAGTAACTGCTACCAGTCTTTGTTCCGCTATCATACAATCATACAATAAAGGTTCCTTCTTTCTATGTATTCTCAATACATTACATTTGTCTATGTTAAGGTTCAGTTGCCACTCCCTGCACCAAGTGCCTATCCGCTGCAGATCTTCCTGCATTTCGCTACGATTTTCAAATGCTGCAACTTCTCTGTATACTACAGCATCATCCGCGAAAAGCCGCATGGAACTTCCGACACTATCTACTAGGTCCTTTATATATATTGTGAAAAGCAATGGTCCCATAACACTCCCCTGCGGCACGCCAGAGGTTACTTTAACGTCTGTAGACGTCTCTCCATTGAGAACAGTATGCTGTGTTACGTTTGCTAAAAACTCTTCAATCCAGCCACACAGCTGGTCTGATATTCCGTAAGCTCTTACTATGTTTATCAAGTGACAGTGCGGAACTGTATCGAACGCCTTCCGGAAGTCAAGGAAAATAGCACCTACCTGGGAGCCTGTATCTAATATTTTCTGGGTCTCATGAAAATAACGCGAATTGGGTCTCACACGATCGCTGTTTCCGGAATCCATGTTGGTTCCTACAGAGTAGATTCTGGGTTTCCAAAAACGACATGATGCGCGAGCAAAAAAAATGTTTTAAAATTGTACAACAGATCGACGTCAGAGATATAGGTCTATAGTTTTGCGCATCTGATCGACGACCCTTCTTGAAGACTGGGACTACCTGTGCTCTTTTCCAATCATTTGGAACCTTCCGTTCCTCTAGAGACACGGCTGTTAGAAGGGGGGCAAGTTCTTTCGCATACTCTGTGTAGAGTCGAATTGGTATCCCGTCAGGTCCAGTGGACTTTCCTCTGTTGAGTAATTCCAGTTGCTTTTCTGTTCCTTAGACACTTATTTCGATGTCAGCCATTTTTTAGTTTGTGTGAGGATTTAGAGAAGGAACTGCAGTGCGGTCTTCCTCTGTGAAACAGCTTTGTAAAAAGGTGTTTAGTGTGGTGTCACCGCCAGACACCACACTTGCTGGGTGGTAGCCTTTAAATCGGCCGCGGTCCGTTAGTATACGTCGGACCCGCGTGTCGCCACTATCAGTGATTGCAGACCGAGCGCCGCCACACGGCAGGTCAAGAGAGACTTCCTAGCGCTCGCTCCAGTTGTGCAGCCGACTTTGCTAGCGATGGTTCACTGACAAAATACGCTCTCATTTGCCGAGACGATAGTTAGCATAGCATTCAGCTGCGTCATTTGCTACGACCTAGCAAGGCGCCATTACCAGTTACTATTGATGCTGTAAAACATGTACCGTCAAGAGCGATGTTCACCATTTATGGATTAAAGTTAAGTATTCCACAGCTACGTCCTTTTTTGCTAGTCTAAATTCCTTGACCTGTTCCAGACCTCACGCCAGCCTGCGTGCCTTTTGGCTTCCTCTCATAACTGGGTTGGCTCTTTTGCCAATCCACAATATTTAGTATTTCAGCTTTACGCGTGTCATCCTCTGTTTCAATGCCATCATCATCCCGGAGTGTCTGGATATGCTGTTTCGAGCCACTTACTGATTTAACGTAAGACCAGAACTTCCTAGGAATTTCTGTCAAGTCGGGACATACAATTTTACTTTCGAATTCACTGAACACTTCACGCATAGCCCTCCTTACGCTAACTTTGACATCGCTTAACTTCTGTTTGTCTGAGAGGTTTTGGCTGCGTTTAAACTTGGAGTGAAGCTCTCTTTGCTTTCGCAGTCGTTTCCTAACTTTGTTGTTGAACCACGGTGGGTTTTTCCCGTTCCTCACAGTTTTACTCGGCACGTACCTGTCTTAAACGCATTTTACGATTGCCTTGAACTTTTTCCGTAAACACTCAACATTGTCAGTGTCGGAACAGAAATTTTCGTTTTGATCTGTTAGGTAGTCTGAAATCTGCCTTTTATTACTCTTGCTAAACACATAAACCTTCCTCCCTTTTTTAATATTCCTATTAACTTCCATATTCAGGGATGCTGCAACGGCCTTATGTTCACTTATTTCCTGTTCTGCACTTACAGAGTCGAAAAGTTTGGGTCTGTTTGTTATCAGTAGGTTCAAGATGTTATCTCCACGAGTCAGTTCTCTGTTTAATTGCTCGAGGTAATTTTCGGATAGTGCACTCAGTATAATGTCACTCGATGCTCTGTCCCTACCACCCGTCCCAGTTTATATCTGGTAAATTGAAATCTCCACCTAAGACTATAACATGCTGAGAAAATTTGTGTGAAACGTATTCCAGATTTTCTATCAGTTGTTCTGCCATTAATGCTGCTGAGTCAGGAGGTCGGTAAAAGGAGCCGATTATTAACGTAGCTCGGTTGTTGAGTGTAACCTCCACCCATAATAATTCACAGGAACTATCCACTTCTACTTCATTACAGGATAAACTACTACTAACAGCGACAAACACGCCACCACCGGTTGCATGCAATCTATCCTTTCTAAACACCGTCTGTGCCATTGTAAATATTTCAGCAGAATTTATCTCTGGCTTCAGCCAGCTTTCTGTACCTGAAACGATTTCAGCTTCGGTGCTTTCTATCAGTGCTTGAAGTTCTGGTACTTTACCAATGCAGCTTCGACAGTTTACAATTACAACACCGATTGCTGCTTGGTCCCCGCATGTGCTGACTTTGCCCCGCGCCCTTTGAGGGTGTTGCCCTTTCTGTACTTGCCCGAGGACATCTAACCTAAAAAAACCGCCCAGTCCACGCCACACAACCCCTGCTACCCGTGTAGCCGCTTGCTGCGTGTGGTGGACTCCTGACCTATCCAGCGGAACCCGAAACCCCAACACCCTATGGTGCAAGTCGAGGAATCTGCAACCCACACGGTCGCAGAACCGTCTCAGCCTCTGATTCAGACCCTCCACTCGGCTCTTAACCAAAAGTCCGCAATCAGTCCTGTCGACGATGCTGCAGATGGTGAGCTCTGCTTTCATCCCGCTAGCGAGACTGGCAGTCTTCACCAAATCAGATAGCCGCCGGAAGCCAGAGAGGATTTCCTCCGGTCCATAACGACACACATCATTGGTGCTGACATGAGCGACCACCTGCCGATGGGTGCACCCATTGGCCCGAAAGGATATTTCTATATACAGTCTTCCCCTGCAAATTTTATTCGATCCTATTTTGAGGAGATCTAGTGTACTTAAGAGCCTCTGCTTGCCAGTAACTCGTGGCATCAGAATGTCACGTAAGGTGCTTCGAGTACTTAGGCTTGTATCTATTCGAACTCTGTGACATCTAATATTGAGTTGAGAGTATCAGTAGTTTGTGACGCTCGCGCTTATACAACATAGCACGTTATGATAACTGTATTTTTAGCTCAAAATAAAATCATATTATTCTGTAGTGCTTGCCTAGAATCTCAATTTACGTGGTTCTTACTTCACACATTTTCATACCTCAATCCAAAAAGGATAAAACGTCCAGGCTGAATAGTGAAAGGGTTGTACTATAACAGTTCTACTAAGGTTATAGAAGCGTACGGTTGTGGCTTCACGAGAAAATATCCGGCATCAGTCATAGATTTGAGTGACCCTTTTTAACAGTTATTAACATTCCCAATATCGGAATAAGGCCACGAAATTTCTCATAACCTCCTCTGTGTTCGCTGGTGAATAAGAGGAATTTGTGTCTGACGAATACCGCAACTCACCACCGCAGGCCTTGCTCACGATGAATTTCACGACTGTTGCTGTCTCGTTATCGGTTGTACGCTACTGCCGTCTATAACGTGTCGAACACCTTCACACTGACAGCTTAGCCCCAACCTTCATGTGAAGACATGGAAAGTCGAATTGAAGATGGCCGCTAAAGAGCTCTAAGTCGTGCACGTGCAAAACCTTATCGCCAGCACCATTATCATCGTCATAATCGAACAGATGAAAAATCAGTTGGTAGAGCACTTGCCCGCGAAAGGCAAAGGTCCCGAGTTCGAGTCTCGGTCGGGCACACAGTTTTAATCTGCCAGGAAGTTTCAGATGAAAAATCATCATTGCAACTTCCAATAATACCGAAACGTCGCGACTTCACAGCAGTCGACGTAAACAACAAGACAATACATCGTTAGTTTCACAGTGGATGCCAGGAAACGCGATCAACACGTCCGAAAATATCAGACTTCTGAATGAACTCCTCGCCCTCTGATGCCTTCCATATAATTACTGACCACAGTATGACGATATGTACAGCGGTCGGTGTAATGAAGGCGAAAATAAACCGGCACTCTTAATGTAGTTCAGTATAGCACTGTGTTTACAATCGAAAAATCGAAAATGCCTGTGTGCAATATTCGGTCTCTCAACGTTCTACGAATGGTAAGTTCAAGCTTACACTGAACGAGTATTGTCACGTTCTGGCAAGAAGAAATATCAGCATGGTATGTTGGGCGCTGAATTCATGTGCCACCCATTGAGGTCACACGATAAATCGATCGATACAGTGTGTCATTAAACTTCGATTTGCACCTACTAATCGTCAGCGGTCATCATGCTGTACAGGCTGACATTTCGGCTACTACGAATGAATAAAGTTACTAGATTAAAGAATTCTTTCGAACGAAATGTTTCTATCAGTCATGAGCATATTGATGAGTGTTTTACCGAATACATCAAAATTAGGGGACTGTGGTTAACGGGCACTAAATGGCGCCTAATAGCGTCCTAGGTATGTCTCCATAGAGGACGGCTTAAACGTATTTAGTACGCACGACATGGGTGTCACCTCATTCCATGCTTCTTAAAACATTGTAACACATTGATGGCTTGACGCACGTACAATTATTCTACAGTAGATGTTATCAGCAATCTAAGGAAGCAATACAGCAGTGTCAATCACTTAAGAATGAAATAAATAGAAAGTGCGGGGTAGCTAAGGGCGAAAGGCTGCTGGAAGGATGTGAAGAAATAGAAAAGAAAAAAAAGATCTTTGAATGAACTGACTGAGTGTATAGAAAAACCAAAACAACCTTTGGTGAAATGAAAAGCAACGGTGGCTACATGTAGAGTGCAATTGGAATCTACTGTTCAATGTAGAGATTAAAGCGGACAGGTGGAAAGAGTGCACTGAAAGCTTGTAAGACGGAGAAGACTTGTCTGAACAGTGGGTAGAAGAAGAAACTAGTTTCGATTAGTAGAAGGACGTAGTGCGTTCAGTATTAATATTAGAATTTAGGAAAGGTCTGAACTTCAAATCAGAATTAATAAAATCATTGGGAGAAGTGGCAAGCAAACGGCTGTTCAAGTTGGTGTGTGGAATCTATCAAACAGCCGGTTATTCAAGTTGGTGTGTAGAGCCTATGAGCCGGGTGACGTGTCATCCGACATTCGGGAAATTTCATCCCCAACATTCCGAAGATTCCAAGAGCATACAGACCCAAAAACTATCACACTATCAACCTAACACATCATGCATCCCAGCTGATAACGAGAATAATATGCAAAAGAACGGAAAGAAAACTGAGGATCTGTTAAATGACAGTCAGTTTACCTTTAGAAATGGTAAATTCACCTGAGAGGTAGTTCTGAATGTGCATCAATTATGAAAGGAAGAGTGAAGAAAAATATAATTACGCTCATTTGATGTGATGATCTGAGAGAAGCGTTCAACAGCATGAAATGTGCAAACAGTTCCAAATTCTGAGAGCGATAGGAGTAACTTACAGCTAAAGACGGGTAACGTATAATACATACAATATCCAGGATGAAACAATAGACTGAAAGACCAAGAATAGAGTGCTTCGACTAAAGAGTGTGTACGACAGGGGTGCAAATTTTCGCCCTTATTGTTCAATCTAAATACCGTAGAAGCAATAACATAAATAATAGTAAGGTTCAATAGTGGGAAAGGATATCAAAGATAACATTCGCTGATGGCATTACTAACCTCAGTGAAAGTGGAGAATAGCTTCAAGAACTATTGAATCTATTGAACAACCGAATGAGTACAGAATATGGATAGAGAGTACACCAGAGAAGGGGAACAGTAGTCAAAAGTTGCAGAAAAGAGAATACCTTGACACTTTACATCAGAATTGGTAGTCAAGAAGTAGACGAAGTCAAGATACGCTGCTAACTTGGAAGCAAAATAACCCAAGACAGACAAAGAAAGGAAGACATAAAGAGCAGACACGCAGGCACAGAGGACATTGCTGGCCAAGGGAAGTCAACAGCTATCAAAAATGAACCTTAGTTAGAAGAAAAAATTTCTGAGGATGTACGTTTCGATGATGATGATGATGTTTGGTTTGTGGGGCGCTCAACTGCGCAGTTATCAGCGCCCGTACAAATTCCCAACATTTGCTCAGTCCAATCTCACCACTTTCATGAATGATAATGAAATTATGAGGACAACATAAACACCCATTCAGCTCGAGGCTGTACGTTTCGAGGACAGAATTGTATAGTAATCGTGGACAAAGGGAAAACCGAAACAGAAGACAGTCGAAGCGTTCGAGATGTGGTGGTACACAAGAATGTTTAAAATCAGATAAATTGGTCAGATAAGGAATAAGGTGTTTCTCCGCTGTATCACCAAAGAAAGGAAAGTATGGGAAGCAATGTCAAAAAGAAGGGACAGGTTGCTAGGACATGCGTACAGGTATGAGGAAGCAAACTTCATGACGCTAGAGAAACTGCAGAGGTTAAAAACTGTAGGAGAAAACACAGGCTGGCACACATTCAGCATATAACTGAGGACGTTGGATCCAATAGCTAGTCAGAAGCGATATTGTTTCTGTGGCGGAGCGCATGAAACTAGTTAGAAGACTGATGACATAGACAATAAAGAGAAGCTCTCGCCATCGGCGAAGACATAAAACACGTAGTGACACAAGTGTTCCGCAATACCGTTCCCACCGTCCTCTACTATCAAGGCTGCCTTTGATTGCTGCCGCCTGTTCAATGAAATCCCAGTTTAATGCCCCAAAACTGCAGTATCAGTAGTGCCAAAGTGCTGTTTCAAGAACAGATAATGTACTCATCACAAGTTCACTGATGAGCTTAGACTTCGGGAAACTCTGCCCTCGGATCTGTGGCAACAGGGCTTGTTATCATCAATCACTTGAATAACGATAATAAAACCAACAGCTGTAGTGGAATCCAATGTCGTTTATTTAACACATGCTACCAGTTTCGACGACAAATAGTGTTATATTCAGGCTTCTGCTTGTGGAAACACACAAATCGTGATGCCAGAGTGTGAGATTACAGACAACGTAAATCACAGTTTATTACAAAATGGGGATACATCGCATCATAAAATTACGTAATTAAAATACGTTATTGTCATCCACACAAAAAATCAGCAATTAATTTACATTGCAACTTTTTTTTAATCCAATGGAAACATAGACCAATGACGTAATTGACCTGACGGAAACACATACGTACAATGAGTCACACCAACAAACCAAAGTCACATGCATCCCTAAGTGGTACACCTACAAATATACGATGTACCAATAATAAAACGAAACAATCTAATAACAGAATACCAAACGGCTGGAGTGAACATATGCAACACAAACCTAACGAAAAAATGTTCATTGGAAATGCAAAGCCACCGATATAATAGCATATACTTTAATGACCTCAAAAACATAAACAATGTACAATACGATCTAAAACCTGGTATACAAACACACATATGCTCAGTGATGTTAGGTGAATTGGTTCATCAAGTAGTACCTTACCAAAATATGGTGGCCATATTACCGTAATTAACAGTGTCAAACGCCCATATTCAAGTATTGTACCTTAATTATTTGAAAATATTACCAGTTGGCGTTGGGAGAGCCAGTCCTGACAAAACTCTACCATCTGGTGAGCAAGATGTATGAAACAGGTGAAATACCCTCAGACTTCAAGAAGAATATAATAATTACAATCCCAAAGAAAGCAGGTGTTGACAGATGTGAAAATTACCGAACTATCAGTTTAATAAGTCATAGCTGCAAAATACTAACGCGAATTCTTTACAGACGAATGGAAAAACTGGTAGAAGTCGACCTCGGGGAAGATCAGTTTGGATTCCGCAGAAATGCTGGAACACGTGAGGCAATACTGACCCTACGACTTATCTTAGAAAATAGATTAAGGAAAGGCAAACCTACGTTTCTAGCATTTGTAGACTTAGAGAAAGCTTTCGACAATGTTGACTGGAATACTCTCTTTCAAATTCTAAAGATGGCAGGGGTAAAATACAGGGAGCGAAAGGCTATTTACAGTTTGTACAGAAACCAGATGGCAGTTATAAGAGTCGAGGGACGTGAAAGGGAAGCAGTGGTTGGGAAAGGAGTGACACAGGGTTGTAGCCTCTCCCCGATGTTATTCAATCTGTATATTGAGCAAGCAGTAAAGGAAACAAAAGAAAAATTTGGAGTAGGTATTAAAATCCATGGAGAAGAAATATAAACCCTGAGGTTCGCCGATAATACTGTAATTCTGTCAGAGACAGCAAAGGACTTGGAAGAGCAGTTGAACGGAGTGGACAGTGTCTTGAAAGGAGGATATAAGATGAACATCAACAAAAGCAAAAAGAGGATAATGGAATGTAGTCGAATTAAGTCGGGTGATGCTGAGGAAATTAGATTATCAAATGAGACGCTTAAAGTAGTAAAGGAGTTTTGCTATTTGGGGGGCAAAATAACTGATGATGGTCGAAGTAGAGAGGATATAAAATGTAGACTGGAAATGGCAAGGAATGTGTTTCTGAAGAAGATAAATTTGTTAACATCGAGTATAGATTGAAGTGTCAGGAAGTCGTTTCTGAAAGTATTTGTATGGAATGTAGCCGAGTATCGAAGTGAAACATGGACGATAAATAGTTTGGACAAGAAGAGAATAGAAGCTTTTGAAATGTGGTGTTACAGAAGAATGTTGAAGATTAGATGGGTGGATCACGTAACTAATGAGGAGGTATTGAATAGAATTGGAGAGAAGAGGAGTTTGTGGCACAACTTGACTAGAAGAAGGGATCGGTTGGTAGGACATATTCTGAGGTATCAAGGGATCACCAATTTAGTACTGGAGGGCAGCGTGAGGGGTAAAAATCGTAGAGAGAGACCAAGAGATGAATACAGTAAGCAGATTCAGAAGGATGTACGTTGCAGTAAGTACTGGGAGATGAAGAAGCTAGCACAGGATAGAGTAGCATGGAGAGCTGCATCAAACCAGTCTCTGGACTGAAGACAACAACAACAACATTGCCAGTAAAATATTGAAAATTTTCTGTAAACGCTCTATCTCTCAGTAGTACGTACAACAGTGATTGATTTTTACACAAGTGCTAACCATTTTTTGCTATTCCTGAGAATCTAATAGCATTTGTGACTTATAGGCAACCTTCTTAGTCTCTGGCAAACATATTTTCAAGCAGGATGGCTTTGACAATGGCTCCCTGTATGACTTCTTCGCACTTTTTGCCTACGATAAATCTTAGTGCATTATCGACACGTTTCTTATTGTCTGCCTGGTCCTTTGTAAGGTTTTCAGTCTTAACTGAACAGAAAGCATCCGCAATTTTACCCCTTGTATGGCTCCAGAGTGCCTCCATGTTCACATCTCTGGCACTCACCATATAAGGTCCAACTTTACCCCATCCTTGGACCCTGGCGATGGCAAACTGTAAAAGTGGTCACTGACGGAGGCATTACAACAGTGAAGTGAGGTTCCAGTGTCTACCACATTATTTTTCCTTATTTCTGTTTGTTTTCCTTATTTCTGCTTGTTTTTATAACTATTTCTCTGCCATACAGGTAGCGACGACTCTTATTTGGCTTCGTTATAGCGTTATTTGCTATCGATCAGTTAATCTTAGTTAATGATTTTCATCAACCGTCCACGAACAGCAAAGTCATTTGCGATTGACTAAAAGTAAATTGTTGTAGCACTTTGAGGTATGGCAACTTCATCGTGGTTACGAGTCTTGCCAACGTGGACTCTTCGTGCCCGTCCTACATTCGATACCTCTTAGAACAATGTAAATTTTAACCTTCATTTAAAAGTATTACATGTGTTTTCAGTATTTCTGACATTCATTAAAGGTTTCAGGCTCACTGACACAACGCAGAGGGGTGCACGGCAAACAATTATCATTCTGCACTAGCAAGAAACGGATTTAATGTATGAGATGAAATGAATTTTCTTAATGTAGAGCAGTTTTCTAAATTTTATAGCTCTTGTTTAAACATCAGCTTGGAAAGCTAATGTCATGTAGTATTGTTTTTTTCGTGAGTAAGTTTTGTGGCTCGCTCCAGGAAAGGTTACGTATGTAATATGTTAAATTATTTCCATAATGGTGAGTAGAACCCATAGGGCAGTAGTGTTCGAACTTCATAATTTTTCATTACTGCTCTTTGCGATACGCTGTCGAGCACAGACAATGTCGACACTGCAGTTTATAAGAGGCAGGAGTACTAGTGATCATCACATATTGATAATAAATTTCTTTATTTACATAATTGGTTTTCGACTTGCTTACAAGTTAAACAACTTCCTTACGTGGTATATTTTTGTTAAGTTTTCCTGTCATAACACACTTGTCTCACGGTGAGCAAGAAGGGGCAGGGGTGAGGGGAGGTAATACATCAGGATTTTTGCATGTGTTAAGTCAATACGGAAGACTTGCTTGAATGTGGAAGAAGGTTCAAATGGCTCTGAGCACTATGGGACTTAACATCTATGGTCATCAGTCCCCTAGAACTCAGAACTACTTAAACCTAACTAACCTAAGGACATCACACAACACCCAGTCATCACGAGGCAGAGAAAATCCATGACCCCGCCGGGAATCGAACCCGGGAACCCGGGCGTGGGAAGCGAGAACGCTACCGCACGACCGCGAGCTGCGGACGTGGAAGAAGGCTGTACCGTGAGCTAGGTCATAGTGGTATCTGAGTTTCGTCCAGTGCCCGACTACCAATAGGAAGGAAATATGAGCGTAACTTTAATGTATTGCTCACTCTTAGTGCAGCTTAACCTCAAGCTTGTGAGTAAGATGACAAAATTAATACGATACAAAATGGAATGTTTGATGCAGCCTGCTACGAATCCCTCTCCTGCGCCAACTCCTTCACCTCGCAGTAGCATTTGCAACGTAAGTCCTCAGTTGTTTGCTGAAAGTACTGCAGTCTTTGTCTTCCTCTACAGATTTTACCCACTTCAGTCAGTCTAGTGCTATGAGGGTTATTCCCAGATGTGTTCACACGTGTAATACCATCCAGTGCCTTCTTCTTGCCAGTGTTTTCCATACGTTACTCCCTTCATCGATTTTGTGGAGAACTTCCTCAGTCCTTATTTTCTCACTCCACCAAATTTTAGACATTCTTGTTTAACATCGCATCCCAGACGCTTCGTTTGTTCCCGTTTTCCCACTGCCCATGATTCACTATCGTACAGTGCTCTGCTCCAAACGTACATTCTCCGACATTTGTTCCTCAAATGAAGACCTACGTTTCGTACCAATATTTGCCACGAACCCCCTCATTGTCTATGCTAACCCGCCTTTTATGTCCTCTTTACTTTGTCCGTCTTGGGTTAGTCTGCTTCCAGAGTAGAAGAATTCCTTAACTTCCTCTTCTTCCTGATCACCAGCTTTCATTTGAAGGCCTCACTATACTTATTTCTGGTACCTCTTATTACTTTTTCTCCGGTTTATTCTTAATCCATATTCTGTAGTAAGTAGACTGTTCATGCCATTCAACGGGTCCTGTAATTCCACTTCATTTTTACTGAGTATAGCAATATCATTAGCGAATCTTATCACTGATATCCTTCCACCCAGAATTTTAATCCCACTCTTGAAACTTTCATTTACGTGCATCATTGTTCCTTCGATGAACATAGTGAACAAAAGGAGTAAAAGACTATGTCCCAGGGTCACACCCCTTTTAAGCCGACCATTTCGTTCTCGGTTGTCTATTCCTATTGTTCCCTCTTAGTAATTGTATGCATTGTGTATTACCTGTCTTTGCCTGCTGCGTACTCCCGTTTTCTTCAGAATTTCGAACAGTTCGTAGCATTTCACTTTATCGAACGCTTTTTCTAGCTCAACATATCCAATGAACGTGTCTTAATTATCTTCCGGTCTTGCTGCGATTATCAAGCGCAACATTAGAACTGCCTGTCTGGTACCTTAACCTTTCCTAACGAGAAATTTATCGTCATCTGACTGATCATCAGTTTTGTTTACCGTTCTTTCGTATATTATCCTTGTCAGCAGTTTGGATGCATGAGATGTGAAGGTGATTGTGGATGGTTCCAGCACCTATCTGCTCCGGGTGCCTTCGGAATTGTGTGGATGTTAATTTGCCGAAATTCTGATGCTACGTCTCCAGTCCCATAGTCTACAGACCAACTTAGACAGTAATTTTGTAGCCATTTGCCGCAATGATTTTAAAAATTCTGATGGAGTGTTGTTCATTCCTACTGCCTTATATGATGTAAAGCTCTCCGGAGCCCTTTTGACTTCTCATACTGGATGCCGTATGTCATTCCTACGGATTCCGATTTCTTCTTCTATCACGTCGTCGGAAAATTCCTCCCCCTCAAAGTATCTTCATTCTACATGTTCCATCAATCCGCTTTCTTCTCTGCGTTTAACAGTTGAATTCCCACAGCATTCTTAATGTTACAACCCTTGCTTTCAGTTACATCGAAGGTTGTCTTTACTTTTCTATAAGGTGAATCAATCCTCCCAGCGATCGTTTCTTCGCCTACTGCAACTAGGGGAGGAAGCTAGGGACACGATTAGGAGGCCTGGACGGTACCCACTGCTGCACGGTTTGTGCCTACCCGACAACTCAGCCACAAGACGATGTTCCACTAGGACGAATTATGATTTGAAGAGATGGAAAACAGTTTATATCTGATAAAACCTGCTTCCAACTCTATTATTGAATATCAAAGTAATTCCCTTAACATACTTGGTGATAGGACGCTGTTAACACATGAATTCTCGATCAAGTGTGAGGTACGGGTGACCTACATTTGTTTCATAGTTCTGAAGACTGTATCCCTTTCACACACCAAACATCGATTCGCACTTTATACGTTTGCCTTCTATTTGGGCAATGAGGCTAGAAGTATCATCAACGTGTGAAATTTCAATGAATAACAAATCGCTTAGCCATAGTGCAAGGAAGGAAACGAAGATATTTCTTTCTCTTAGACTGATAATAGTCTCAATAAGTCCATCTAAATTAAATCTAAAGTATATGGAATAAACGAGATTGTCTGATAATGCAGAATGATTGAGAAAATGAACTAAACCGTGGCAGGTACTTTACATTGTACTCTTAAGACTATGACATATTTTAATTTACTTATTGTATTTTCAACGTAACTTGACATGCGGCATTGGAAAACAAAACACGCCAAAAGACATAAGGAAGTAGATTTGTCAACAACGTCTGCTTGCTTTTCGAATGACTTCAGTTTTTATGCGCGATCTCATCTTCAACAAAAGATAAATATATCCAATGCACTTGCTTCATTCAGAATGAAGCTCCACGTGGGTTGATGTCACATCTGTCTATTATTTTCGTTGTGTTCTGAGGTACCTCCAAATTCTCCGTCCTCATTTTCGCTACCGTACACGAATTTAACACCCTCAGCTTAAGTTGCTTCGAAGTGCTGATCTTGTGCATATTTATTACTCAGATTCTGAGACCTAGCTTCCTCGCAGCTGTTAATACTGTATCGTAAGAGATAAATAATCACTTGCACTTGCAACCACTGTTCTCGATTTTCATCCTCACGCAACTATGTGATGCAATAATTTAGCAGTGTTGTATTTCGATTTTTTGGATACATGAGCTTGTAAACTGATTGTGCGGCAATTCTCGCAGCTGTCAGTCCTTGCAGTTTTCGGAATTGTGCGGATGATCAGATGTCGTCTCGCCAGACTTGTACATTCTACTCACCAACATGAATAGTCATTTTGTTGTCACTTCCACTAATGGTTTTAGAAATTCTGGTGGAATGTTATTTATATCTTCTGTCTTATTTTATCTTCAGTCCACCAACGCTCTCTTAAATTCTGCTTGTAATATTGGATCCCCTATTTCTTCTAAATGGACTCCTGTTTCTTCATCTATCACATCAGACAAATCTGCCCCTTCATAGAGGCCTTCAGTGTATTCTTTCCACCTACCCGCTGTCTCCTCGGCATTTAAAAGTGGAATTCCAGTACCTCACTTCATTTTACCACTCTTGCCTTTAATTTCACCGAAGATCGTTTTGACTTTCCTATATGCTGAGTCAGTCCTTCCAACAATCATTCCTCTTTCAATTTCACCACATTTTTCAAGCAGCCATTTCGTCTTAGCTTCCCTGCACTTCCTGTTATTTTCATTCTTCAGCCATCTGTATTTCTATGCTCCTGAAGTTTGTTGAACATTTTGGTACTTCCTTCTCTCATTGACCAACTGATGTATTTTTTTCTGTTACCCGTCGTTTCCTCGCAGGTACCATCTTCGTACCTACGTTTTTCTTTCCGACTTCTGTGATTGCACTGTTTAGAGATGTTTGCCTAATGAGCTATAATTCATTAATGTAACTACAACCTTACTGAACTTCAAGCGTGTCTCATTCCTTAGAATTTCCGTATCCCACTTCTGTGCATACTGATTCTACCTGAATAATCTTTTTAGCTTCAACTTACTCTTCGTCACTATATGTGCTGCTGGGTAAGCCTTACAATCCAATATCTGATTTCGGAATCTTTGCCTGTCCGTGAAGTAAACTAACTGAAGTCTCCCCGTATCACTTAGCCTTTTCCAAGGATACCTCCTCCTCTTGTGGGTCTTGAACAGAGTATTCGCTATTACTAACTGAAATTTATTACAGAACACAATTAACCATTTTTTCTCTCTCATTCATTGTCCCAAGCCCATATTCTCCTGTAACCTTTTCTTCTACTCCTTCTCCTACAACTGCATTCCGGTCCCCCATGAGCATTACATTTTCATCTCGTTTTACGTACTGTATTACCTTTTCAATATCCTCATATACGTTCTTCATGTTCATCTTGCGACATTGACGTGTATAACTGTAATATCGTTGTCGGTGTTGGTTTGCTGTCGATTCTGGTAAGAAAAATCCTATCACGGAACTGTTCACAGTAACCCACTCTCTGCCCTACCTTTAGCTGACTTGATTAAACTTAATATATTTTGGTAGAACTGCTTTTTCCTATGTTCATAAACTTAGGTTACTTCGAAATTTGTTTACTAGCATAAGAATGTAAATTTGTTCTACATATCTTAAAATATATTTAAAAAATCTAGTCACAGTGACTCAAGGTGACTACTTATGTAAGTTTATGACAGACTAGAGCTCAAGGGTTACAAATGCAATCCCCATTAATCAAAACATAAACTTATGCTTAAAAACATGTGATTTTGAAATGGTATTATTCAGCTTATGTATGTATTTGAATTTACCAATATTTTAATTTGACAATCATCAAAAGTTTCTTGTGTTACACAAAACAGTGAGTTAGCTTTTGTATATTTATCACATCCCTGCTTTATCTTTATTAGCAATACTTATCACATACCAGTTTGAATGCATGGCTTCGCAAACATTGTTCCAGCACTTCGTTTTCAATTGTTTATCGATGTAGCCCTTCGATTCGACAACATAAATGGCTAACCGCTTCTCAGTTTAAAATGTCAATTTCTCCTTTTGAAACAATTACCAACAACAAATGACAACTCGATGGACCGAAATACGGTCTCTGCGCGTTACCAACGCCTTCAATAGTATGGTACTGAAGTTTATACATATCTGCTTATATTTATATTGGTGAAAGTATATCGATAACGTTTCCTGTGTTTTTAAGTTTGTTAGATGCTAAACTTCAGGTTTCCTGTTTTGAGTCATACTAGACCTTACAGTTGATAGCTTGCGTAATGCCAACTGTTGGCGACACAATAACTGCGTGAATGTATAAAGATATCATGCTGAGATTGTAAGAAAGTAATGCTCTGTCTGAAACTTATAGTTATCAAAAATCTGACTAGGAACTTTGATGAAAGACTGATAACTTTGATACTAAAGTTGGTTCCAGGGAAATATTATTAAAGAAAGACTCTGTTTGCCAGACTATTTCGCTTACCTGTATCGCCCTGGACAACGCCGTGAAAACTGCTCTCATAGCTATATGGCATCTGCGCAGAGCGAAATCACCTCTGACTCGTCTCTGTGCAATGCAGCTTCTCTGCCGAGGCTGCGCGTACATGTCTAGCAATTCAAACCCTGTGAGAGCGATTCAAGATGTCCTAAACAAGAAAAATTCTTACGAAAATTTGCACACAAACTTTCCAACGTCACTGCAGTCGCATGTTTACGTGACAGGTTGCGTGGCTAGCGCTCTGCCCCGGGCTAATGCTGAATCATCAATGCCGGATCCAGTCATATAGCTAGCCTCATTGAAGTGGCATTGCTCCAGTCAGCGATTTCAACCCCTCGATCTTAGCGCTCTTATGTGACAGCCCTTAATGTAGCGTTTATCTGACTCCTGCACGCACCCATGCGCGTATGAGCGAGTGCAAACGCGCTTACACACACGCACTCGCACACACCCACACCCATCCACCCAACAAACCCACCCACCCACCCACACACACACACACACACACGCACACACACACACACACACATACACACACACACACAAACACAAGACATACACACGCACACACACACACACGCACACGCACACACACACACACACACACACTTCAGCTTACACACATTCCAGCCTTAATATTTAAAATAACTTTTGTTTCTGATTTATATAGTGTTCTTCATAGCTGTAGGTTTCTATTCATATAAGTTTTGATACCTCCGCGCACGGCCACATTCGGGAGCTAGCAGCGCTGCAGCCGAGGAGCAGGAGGAGGAGGGAATTGGACACCTGTGACGAGCGCCCAAGAAGTGGACACTGCAGCCATTCTGCAAGCACACAGCGAGAAGCCGGGCGGACGCCCTCGCCTCGTTAAAGAAGGGAAAAGAAGGGACATGTTTCGAAAAGCCTGGATGACAATGAGAAGCACTCCGAGAACTAATGGACACCTACAGCCG
Organism: Schistocerca americana; assembly: GCF_021461395.2. Classification (NCBI taxonomy): domain Eukaryota; kingdom Metazoa; phylum Arthropoda; class Insecta; order Orthoptera; family Acrididae; genus Schistocerca; species Schistocerca americana. Next base: position 396,638,988 of record NC_060125.1, on the reverse strand, counting down.
TTAGGACAGAACATCAAGAGTGTAAGCACGAAAGCATGTGAGTTCTTCTGGCGTGCCAGCTATCGTATTATCTGTCTTAGGAAGCATAAATGTGCTGACAATTTCAGCACCGCACGCACACAGGGAGCATCGTACATGAAGCGCGGAGAATTCGCACGTAGAGACAAGTGAAAGAAGTCAGCGTTCTTAAGAAGATGTTTCAGTTGACAGAAAGGATGTTCCTTACAAATCACGGACGCCAGCAAACTCTGAGACGAAGCCCAAACCATGGGTCTGTCCATACCTCACGCAGAGATAGCGGTTACAAAGAAGTGTTGGGTGGTAGCAATCACAACAGCTTCGGAATGTAGAGAAACTTGGTAATAATGTGAATCGTGATAAAGATACGGATTCCCGAGGCACGCACCAGCTCACGCAAGATAAAGTATTTTCACCCTTCCCTGGTAGAGGCGTGGCCATAAAGCGGTGCAGGAGAAAATGTCTAGAATGATGTCTGTGGAGAGAAGAATAGATCTGTGAGACGGTGCGGGAACGAGAAGACATGAAGGATCTTCCATCCGTCACCAACCTACGCCTTCCGACACGGTGATATCAGAGCTTTGGCTACGCAACCGACAACGGATAGACAACGCGGAGAACGTACCTGTGTCTCGCCGCAAGGCCGCGATTGCTGATGAGGACAGGCGACTCTAGCAGCACCGACCCAACGCCTGCCGCCGACGGCGGTACACGACGAACAGCAACGAAGAATGGTGAGACCCAACCCTCCCTCCTCCACCCACTCTCTGCCCTTAACAACTAAGTCGTGTCCATGTACAGTCAAATTGGCCCAAAGATTTACAATTTGGTTTTGGTTTGTGTTGCAGACACTGAAATAAAAACATTTATTTTTGTGTTTGAATCGTCTAAGCAAACTTTTTCATCTATACATTGGCCCATTTACTTGATAACTTCTTGTGTCTGATTTCATTTAAATATTGATATAGTTAATTCTTGGCTCCCAATGTAGAGTGATCTCTTTGGGAATTTTCATGTCATCCGACGTCACTAACAGTTACTGGATTCACTACATTTTTGGCGTCCAGTGTGGGGAGATGTCAGCGGTAATTTTCATGTTATGTGACTGCACTAACAATTTCTCTAATTCACAACAAAGTATATACACTGAACCGCCAAAGAAACTGGTATAGGCATGCATATTCAAATACAGAATACGGCGCTGCGGTCGACAATGCCTATATAGGACAACAGGTATCTGGCGCAGTTGTTGGATCGGTTACTGCTGCTACAATGGCGGGTTATCAGGATTTAAGTGAGTTTTAACGTTGTGTTATAGTCGGCGCACAAACCATGGGAAACAGCATCTCCGAAGTAGCGATGAAATGGGGATTTTCCTGTACGGATATTACACGGGTGTATCCTTTATATCAGGAATCCGGTGAAACATTATATCTCTGACATCGCTGCGGCCGGAAAAAGATGCTGCAAGAACGGGACCAATGATGACTGAAGAGAATCGGTCAAATTGATTGAAGAGCAAACCTTCCGCAAAGTGCTGCAGATTTTTAATGCTGGGTTATCAACATGGCCGGCCGGAGTGGCCGATCGGTTCTAGGCGCTTCAGTCTCGAACCCCGTGACCGCTACGGTCGCAGGTTCGAATCCTGCCTCGGGCATGCATGTGTGTGATGTCCTTAGGTTAGTTAGGTTTAAGTAGTTCTAAGTTCTAGGAGACTGGTGACCTCCGATGTTAAGTCCCATAGTGCTCAGAGCCATACCATACCATCAACAAGTATCAACGTGCGAACCACTCAACGAAATATCATCGATAAGAGCTTTCGGAGCCGAAGGCCCACTCGTGTAACATTGATGACTGCACAACACAAGGCCTTACGCCTGGTGTAGGCCCATCAATACCGACACTGGTCTGTTAATGAGTAGAAACATGTTGCCCGTTCGGACAAGTCTCGTTTCAAATTCTTTTGAGCAGATGGACGTGTACGGGTATGGAGGCAACCTCGTGAATCCATGGACGCTGCATGTCAGAAGCGGAATGTTCAAGCTATTGAAGGTTCTGTAATGGTGTGGGGCGTGTGTTGTTGGAGTGATAAGGGACCCGTGATCAATCTAGAGACGGCTCTGACAGGTGACACGAACGCAAGCACCCTGTCTGATCACCTACATCCATTCATGTCCATTGTGCATTCCGACAGACCTTGGCAATTCCAGCAGGATAATGCGACACCCCACACATCCATAATTGCTATAGAGTGGCTCCAGGAACACTCTTCTGAGCTTAAACACTTCCGCTGGCCATCATACTCCCCAGACATGAACTTTATTGAGCCTATCTGGGATGCCTTGCAACGAGCTGTTCAGAAAAAAAAAATTTTAATTTGTGGTAAGTTCTATGGGCCAACCTACTGAGGTCATCGGTCCCTGAGCTTACAAACTACTTAATCTTACTTAAATTAACTTACACTAAGGACAACACACACAACCATACGCGAAGGAGGACTCGAACATCCGTCGGGCTACCCCGCGCGGTTGTTCAGAAGAGATCCCTACCCCCTCGTACTCTTACGGATTTATGGGCAGCGCTGTAGGATTCATGGTATCAGTTCCCTCCAACACTAGTTCAGACTGTAGTCAAGTCCATTCCACGTCGTGTTGTGGCACGTCTGCGTGCTCGTGGAGGGATGAGAAAATAAGCAGAAGCCACAGGGATGGATATATAACTGAACACTGTAATGAATGAAGAAGTAAGGAGGACGTCTGCATCCATCAGTGGATACTGAACGGCTTATCATAGCGATTTATAGGCTATTATGTTTTGCCCGCCCCAAACAGCGGCAAATATCTTAATACTTTGATCATGTTCGTCATTACAAAGAAGTAATTATCTACTGTGCTCCAAGGTTTACTTCAGTCTCAGTTCGCACTCGAGGCCAAGCTTTCTCTGTAAGCGAAAGCCATTGCTAACGGAAACACAGGTCATGGGAAACGAATTTCGCTGCTATACTCCGACAGATTTGTTTCTCACATTCGCGTATCAAAGAACTGAGTTCCGGATGTGTGGAGTTATTGTTGCGCAGACGTTTTAGCGAAGAAATAATCTGGGTCCCCAGCGCCGAGATGAGCTGCCGGGCGCAGGCCGTGTTTGTGTTTGGCTCCGCGCGCGGCGCCTTTGATCTGCGACGGAAGTTTGTGCTGCCTCTGCTCCAGCGCGGCGATCGGTTTTTGTTCACGTGCAGAGGCCAGCCTTGCGTAGGAGATGTTTGCCCACCGAGGAGGGACGCACCTGACTCTCCTGTAAACAGACACGCAGCGATCGGACCACTTCAGCTTTCGCAGTCGAGCGAACTGGCAGGTTATTTCACAGATACCTAAACAGCAATTTAGTCCAACAAACAAAATCCATTAACAGATACTTATGTTCTTCCATCACCATTCCATGTCGATGCCGTACTTCAGAAAAGATTTTCTCAGAAGTACACTGATGAACTTATCAGAATTTCTTTTAGTCTCCGGCAGGTAAAGGAAAACAAATACCAATCGTTGGAGCTATGAAGCAATTACAATAACACAGCTGCTTAATCAAAATAACTCCAATGTGGCTATCTGAAGTGGTAAATGCTGCTAGGTTTGTTTGTGAAATGAAAGCAAAGCCCACCATTTGCGGCACAATCGGCAGGAATTCCGGACTTCTGATACAGAGCCTAACGGTGGGTCTGAATTAGAGGCTCAGACGCTTCTGCGATCATGAGTGCTGTAGATTCCTCGACTGGCGCCATAGGCTGGTCGGGTCTCGGCTTCCGCTAAGTGTGTGAGCAGTCCAGCAAGAGACTGCTACACGGGTAGCGGGGGCTGTGTGGCGTGGACTGGATGGTTTTATGGGTTAGTTGGTCTCGAGGAAACACCAAAGGGGCTTCCGCCTCGAGGAGTGCAAATCGAACACAGAAAGAACGTAGTAGATATAGGAACTATTGGTATAATCATCCGATACGCCTGATTTATAATAGTATGAGCAGAGCGTACCATTATTTAGGCAAATTTCTTCATGAAAGACTGAAAAAATCGTTCGTCTCCCAGAACAATTATTTCATCCTTAATACTCACGCCGTAGTTCATAAAATAAAAGATTTAGAATGCAGCCCAGATACTCTTTTCATTAGACGTCAAAAATCTTTATACAAACGTTCCCGTACAAGAAACGCTTAGGATCTTAAAAAAAAAAAAAAGAAATATTTATGCCATTTCAAAAAAGAACTTTCTGATAAACAAGTCACTGACTTCATGATTCTAACCACAATCTTAGTCAAATAGGACTACTTTGAATTTAATGAACAACTATGTCAGCAATCCGATACTCTCGCTATGGGGAATCCGATGGCTGGTATCCTTGCTAAAATTTTCGTTAACTTTCTGGGAGAATAATTCTGCAACCGTTTCTCAGCTACAGCGCCGGGTAATTTCCTGTGGCATTCTTGTTGCTGTTTTCCCTTTCCTTCGGTTTTATTTCTCATGTAGCATTTTCCTTCTTTTCCTGCTTTCTTTGAGTGTGTGCTTCAGTTTTATTAGGTCTGTCCGCATTCGTTCCTTTTAATGTGTGTCAGGGCGCTGATGACCTCGATGTTGAGCGCCCATAAGCCCCAACACAAACACACACACACACACACACACACACACACACACACACACACACACTATTTCAGATACGTCGATGATATATTAGTGATCTACAAAGGATCTGGTGATGGTACTGACCATATTTTCAATCTTTAATGAACTTCACGAGAAAATATCATTCACTCGAAAACGAGGCCCAGCAACTGAACATTCTTGACTTGACGCTAACAGTAGAAGAAAAAAAAATCTCTTTAATGCTTTCGTAGAGAAACATATACCGATTAGATCGTACCGGCTTCTTCAATGCACCCTCGGTCTCATAAAAACGCTTTCTTTCACTCTGTTATTCTCTAAAGAAAAATTCGAGGAAGAAATTAATTTGATTAAAACTATAGCTGTTAATAATTAATACGAACCTGCCATAGTTGACGACATCCTTAAAAAGAACACTGTTAAAAGAGTTACTACACTCGGCACCTCTATCATTGAGTACAACCAAAAGAAGAAGTTCTTTTCTATTCATTTCTTGGGACCCTTCTCCCATCATATTCAACGCCCTTTTCGTAATAAATACAACGAAAATGTCGCTTTCTCTGCCAATAATAGTTTCAAAAGAAAATTTTATTCTCAACTTAAAAATGACTTATTCCCCTTTGAAAACTTTCGTGGCTTTAACATTTTTTGTGACACTTGCTCTTCTTAGTATACCGGACAAACACCACATGCCTTTACAGGCTGTGGCCAAAAGCTTTATGTAAGTATCTTTTAATTGTGCTGTCTGCAACTTGAGCAATCCGCCTTTTCCCAAACTGTTGATATTCCTACCTAGATTTTCCATTGTTTGCTTAACGTTTTAAATATGTGTCGTTGAGTCTGTAAGCTTGAAGAATTTTGGGAAAGGTTTAAAAAATGTGCTGAAAGTTTGTTGTAAGTCGCTTAGTCGTCTCATTATGAAACACTGGATGGATATAGTCTGCGTGGTTTGCGCCCCACTTTCAAAAAGAGAAGAGAAACCGTGTATTTGTGCGGCGTCTGTTACGGGCTCTCTAAACGGGCGGACGCTTTTGCCAAACGCGCCCTTCTGTAGCCAAGGATTTGTCAAACTAGCCCGTACACATACAAAAAAGTTTCTCCTTTTAACCACACTTGGTATTTTGACAGGAGTGGGAACATCCACAAATGTTGACAAAGAGTCCTGGCATTGAATTTGTCACTGTGTTTAAATAACACGAAGGAAACAGGACGATGGTCCAGGGAATGGCTTGAAATCAGAAAGAGATTTAACCAAGAAAATTTACTGAAGGAAATGTTACTCTCAGAATCTGATGATTACATCAAGTGTCTCTGAATGCGGAATGCAACTTTAAAACCTTGCTAAGGCTATCGAATAAATAAAACTTATCTGCGAAATTCACTATGTATGGGTCAAACAAGCCGTATACCTAACAAGAAAGTTTCTCAGTTTAACTTGGTTTTTAATGCAGACGCTGCATTTTGACGCTAGTGGGAATGGCTACAAATGCAGATAAAGCGTTTCTAACTTTGCGTCTGGCACTGTGCTTAAAGAAGAGCAAAAAAAAATAAGGCGCTCTTGATGGACAGTGAAACGTTTTATAGCATGCTCAGAGCTACTGCGGCATCACATTGTAGAAGAAAGCGCTAGTTTACGAAATTTTATTTTCTACTTGGCTCTAATGGTTAACTGGGAAGATACAGCCCATATCGACTGTGGAGTAACCGAAATACTTCGATTTCTTTTTTCATTTCCTGCAGTCCCGCTTGTATGTCATGCGTAAAATATTGATTTTGTTTATGACCTCTTCTTCGTAATATATGACTGGGATAAATATGATATCATACCTCTACCATTTTGGTAATTGTCGCCGATATTTTGTTTTTATCCTTCACCCTGTTTCTGTGGTTGTTCAAAATGGTTCAAGTGGCTCTGAGCAAAATGGGACATAACATCTGAGGTCATCAGTCCCATAGAACTTAGAACTACCGAAACTTAACTAACCTAAGAACATCACACACGCCCATGCACGAGAAGGGATTCGAACCTACGACCGTAGCGGCCGCGCGGCTCAGGACTGTAGCGCCTAGAACCTCTCGCCCACTCCAACCGGCTTCTGTGGTTGTAGAAACTCACCATACAGTGGGATAAATTGAAATAAAACAATTTTTGACTACACGTATACGACGAAACAGCGGCACAAACAACGCCCACCATGTTCTCTAACATCCTGTCAATCAAAATTTCTCGCAAACACATCAGTCTCGATCTATACTTGACAACGCCATCAGACACCCCCAAACGCGGTAAAATATTTGGCAAACATTGTTAACAGAATGAGATTCCCACTCTGCAACGGAGTGTACGCTGATATGAAACTTCCTGGCAGATTAAAAGTGTGTGCCCGACCGAGACTCGAACTCGGGACCTTTGCCTTTCGCGGGCAGGTGCTGTACCAACTGAGCTACGGAAGCACGACTCAGGCCCGGTACTCACAGCTTTACTTCTGCCAGTATCTCGTCTCCTACCTTCCAAACTTTACAGAAGCTCTTCTGCGAACCTTGTAGAACTAGCACTCCTGAAAGAGTGAATCTGCCAGGAAGTTTCATATTAGCGCACACTCCGCTGTAGAGTGAAAATCTCATTCTGGAAACATCCCCCAGGCCCCGGCTAAGCCATGTCTCCACAGTATCCTTTCTTTCAGGAGTGCTAGTTCTGCAAGGTTCGCAGAAGAGCTTCTGTAAAGTTTGGAAGGTAGGAGACGAGATACTGGCGGAAGTAAAGCTGTGAGTACCGGGCGTGAGTCGTGCTTCGGTAGCTCAGATGGTAGAGCACTTGCCCGCGAAAGGCAGAGGTCCCGAGTTCGAGTCCCGGTCGGGCACACAGTTTTAATCTGCCAGGAAGTTTCATATCAGCGCACACTCCGCTGCAGAGTGAAAATCTCATTCTGGAAACATCCCCCAGGCTGTGGCTAAGCCATGTCTCCACAGTATCCTTCCTTTCAGGAGTGTTAGTTCTGCAAGGTTCGCAGAAGAACTTCTGTAAAGTTTGGAAGGTACGAGACGAGATACTGGCAGAAGTAAAGCTGTGAGTACCGGGCGTGAGTCGTGCTTCGGTAGCTCAGATGGTAGAGCACTTGCCCGCGAAAGGCAAAGGTCCCGAGTTCAAGTCTCGGTCGGGCACACAGTCTTAATCTGCCAGGAAGTTTCAAACATTGTTAAGTTTGACTAAATATTTGACCATTAACGGGCTCCTTCAGGTTGCCTCAAGACAAATACAGTTTAGAACGGTAACGCTGTTGTTGTATTACTGTCTTAAACTTCAGTGAGAGTATATCGCTTTATGATCAGATAAAGACAGTATTTCAACGTTTTAAATTCTGTCAACAATCACGCGAGATAATCGAAATCAGATTATTGTTGCCCTTTGGCCATTCGACCTGCAAGTGGTACGGCGTTCCAAGTTCCGAGATAGTCGCTTACAATAGAGATGATCTAAACGATATCTTCAGAACCGAACAGCGAGTGAAACTGCATAATAATCCAACACAGCTCTGATTAAGGACGGCATCTGGAAACCGACAGTGAGGTGCCGGGAACCCTCCGGCAGTTTCTGGGCGCTACTGCGCGCTGCCCCTGGGGCCTGTGGCTGCTGCAACTACAATTACAACTACAACCACAGCTGCAGCTTCAGCTACACACAGCCAGGTGACAGCTGAGCCGGCGGCTGTGCGCCGGACGCGCGCCCACAAAGCTGTGCTTTCCCTGTCAACACGTCAGCCGCCACAGTGCCGTCTGTGACGTCAGCCTCCGGCCACTGCCGCAGGCCGCGGCCACCCCGCCGCGTCACGGATCAGCGTCGTGTCACGAATCAGCTCACTGCCGCATTACCTGCTGACCGATCTACGCGCAGAGTGCAGCTGACACATTAACGACTTCCGTAACTGTAAATTACTAAATAAAGACTATACTAAAAAAAGCTAATTATAGGCCATGACAGTGTCACCAAAGGCTAGTTATTAAATACGGTTTTCCGAAATTCCTTCATCAAAGAAGACAAAGTACACAGGGCGTTCGGAAATTCGTGTTACAAACTTCTAGCTCCTGTAGGGGGTCGTGAGTAAAAAAAATGGTTCAAATGGCTCTGAGCACTATGGGACTTAACTTCTAAGGTCATCAGTCCCCTAGAACTTAGAACTACGTAAACCTAACTAACCTAAGAACATCACAAACATCCATGCCCAAAGCAGGATTCGAACCTGCGACCGTAGCAGTCACGCGGTTCCAGACTGTAGCGCCTAGAACCGCTCGGCCACTCCGGCCGGCGTCCCAATTTACAAACATTTTATACCATAACTCATATGTGATTACATTTTCATGTAATTTGGGTGCATAGATCCTGAGAAATCAGTACCCAGAACAACCATCTCTGGCCGCAAGAATAACCTTGATACGCCTGGGCATTGATTCAAACAGAGCTTGGATCGCGTGTACAGGTCCAGCTGCCCATGCACCTCCCAACGCGATACCACAGTTCATCAAGGGTAGTGACTGGCGTATTGTGACCAGCCAGTTGCTCGGCCACCATTGACCAGACATTTTCAATTGGTGAGAGCTCTGGAGAATGTGCTTGCCAGGGCAGCAGTCGAACATTTTCTGTATCCAGAAAGGCTCGTACAGGACCTGCAACATGCGGTCGTGCATTATCGTGCTGAAATGTAGGGTTTCGCAGGGATCGAATGAAGGGTAGATCCACGGGTTGTAACACATCTGAAATGTATCATCCACTGTTCAAAGTGCCGTCAATGTGAACAAGAGGTGACCGAGACGTGTAACCAATGCCACCCGATACCATCACACCAGGTGATACGCCAGTATGGCGATGACGAATACACGCTTCCAATGTGCGTTCACCGCGATGTTGTCAAACACGGATGCGACCATCATGATGCTGTAAACAGAACCTGGATTCATTCGAAAAAATGATGTTTTGCCATTCGTGCACCCAGGTTCGTCGTTGAGTACACCATCGCAGGTGCTCTTGTCTGTAACGCAGCGTCAAGAGTAACCACAGCCATGGTCTCTGAGCTGATAGTCCATTCTGCTACAAACGTCGTCGAACTGTTCGTGCAGATGGTTGTTGTCTTGCAAACGTCCTCGTCTGTTAACTCAGGGATCGAGACGTGGCTGCACGATCCGTTACAGCCATGCGGATAAGATGCCTGTCATCTCGACTGCTAGTGATACGAGGCCGTTGGGATGCAGCATGGCGTTCCGTATTACCCTCCTGAATCCACCGATTCCATATTCAGCTAACAGTCATCGGATCTCGACCAACACGAGCAGCAATATCGCGATATGATAAACCACAATCGCGGTAGCCTACAATCCGACCTTTATCAAAGTCGGAAACGTGATGGTACGCATTTATCCTTCTTACACGAGGCATCACAACAATGTTTCACCAGGCAACGCCGGCCAGCTGCTGTTTTTGTATGAGAAATCGGTTGGAAACTTTCCTCATGTCAGCACGTTTTAGGTGTCTCCACCGGCTCTAACCTTGTGTGAATGCTCTGAAAAGATAATCATTTGCATATCACAGCATCTCTACCGGTCGGTTAAGTTTCGCGTCTGTAGTGCTTCATCTTACTGGTATAGCAATTTTAATGGCCAGTAGTGTATTTTGAATAGGAACCCATGCTTAGAAACGTACCACTGCCGTACTACGCCTTCGTCAATTCGAATATTTATGTCACCGCCGTCTTCCTAAGGAACTGAGTTAGAAGTGACGCAGCACCAATATTAGGTAACAATTATATAAGAAGTGTAATGTAGCATCCACTTATCACTTACTTACTACCGAGCGAGGTGGCGCAGTGGTTAGACACTGGACTCGCCTTCGGGAGGACGACGGTTCAATCCCGCGTGCGGCCATCCTGATTTAGGTTTTCCGTGATTTCCCTAAATCGCTCCAGGCAAATGCCGGGATGGTTCCTTTCAAAGGGCACGGCCTACTTCCTTCCCCGTCCTTCCCTAATCCGATGAGACCGATGACCTCGCTGTCTGGTCTCCTTCCTCACACCAACCAACCAGCTTACTTACTTTTGTTTGTATTAACTCTTAAACAGTACGTGTTTACATTATTCCTAAACAAAAAAGAACGCAGCATACTATACGTATAGGACGTAATATTTAATTCATACGAGGGTTGCCCAGAAAGTAATGCACTGAAATTTTTTTTTCTCAGCCGAAAACAATGCTGCGAATGCGGAAAGTTACGTATGTATTATTTGAAGTCTCCTGAGTGAGCGCACCAAGCTTCTGTCACTTGCGACAGATAGCGTAGCTGCAGGACTGTTTCAAAGTGGCATCTGTAGGTGATGTACCTTACAAGCAACGTGCCGTCATTGAATTTCTCACTGCAGGGAAAGAAACTGTAGGAAATATTCACAAACGCTTGTGCAAATTCTAAGGAGCATCTACTGTCGCCAGATATACAGTTAGTCGCTGGGCACGGAGAGTGAGGTCATCAGGAAACGGTTCGGCGGAGCTCCACGATTGCACCGGTCGGGGAGACCATCCACGGCTGTCATATCTGGCACGTTGCAGCGAGCTGATGTTGTCATTCGCGAGGACAGACGCCATTCATGGAAGATATTCTGAGGACGATGAGGTGGTGATTCACATAGTGAAGCACTGGCTCCGCCACCAGGACAAGGATTAGCACCTACAAGACATGCATGACCTTGTTTCGCGCTAGAGGAAGGCCATATAATGGCATGGAGATTACGTGGAAAAATAGAGTGCGTAGATAAAAAAACACTTTTTCATGTTTGTATTCTCATTGTGTCTAGTAAAGAATTGTTGAAGAAAAAAAATTTCGGTGCATTACTTACTCGGTAACACTCGTAATGCAAAGAAAATTGCTTAAGCGATAAATGAATGTTTCGTTATGTTTCCTTTCGAACTATTACCTAATAATTGTAATGCATCACACTTAATTCAATTCATCAAGCAGAAGCGGGTGAGTCTCAACTCAAACCATTGTAGAACGGAAACGATGCGTTTCTGGACATGGGTTTCCATTCAAAATATTATGAACTCACTTCCCACTAAAGGTAGTGGAAGTTTGTAACGGTAATTTGGGAACACCCTATATATTTCACACTTCGAGTCGAGAACAGCTGACAACGTAACTTAGATGGTTCAAATCGCTCTGAGCACTATGGGACTTATAGGTCATCAGTCCCTTAGAACTACTTAAACCTAATTAACCTAACGACATCACTCACATCCATGTCCGAGGCAGGATTCGAATCTGCGACCATAGGCCGGCCAGAATGGCCGTGCGTTTCTAGGCGCTACAGTCTGGAACCGGGCGACCGCTACGATCGTAGGTTCGAATCCTGCCTCGGGCATGGATGTGTGTGATGTCCTTAGGTTAGTTAGGTTTAATTAGTTCTAAGTCTAGGCGACTGATGACCTCAGAAGTTAAGTCGCATAGTGCTCAGAGCCATTTGAGCCATTTTGCGACCGTAGCAGTCACGCAGTTCCGGCGTAGCTTACAAGGGAACCGCCCCATCGCACCCCCCTCAGATTTAGTTATAAGTTGGCACAGTGGATAGGTCTTGAAAAACTGAACACAGATCAATCGAGTAAACAGGTAGAAGTTGAGTGGAACTACGAAAAAATAAGCAAAATATACAAACAGAGTAGTCCATGTGCAAGATAGGCAACATCAAGGATAATGTAAGGATAGGTGCACCCTGGTCTCGTGGTTAGCGTGAGCAGCTGTGGAACGAGAGGTCCTTGGTTCAACTCTTCCCTCGGGTGATAAGTTTACTTTCTTTATTTTCGTAAAGTTATGATCTGTCCGTTCGTTCATTGACGTCTCTGTTCACTGTAATAAGTTTAGTGTCTGTGTTTTGCGACCGCACCGCAAAAGCGTGCGATTAGTCGACGAACGGACGTGCCTCTTCAATGGGGACCGAAAATATTTGATCACAAGGTCATAGGTCAACCGATTCCTCAACAGGAAAACACGTCTGATATATTCTATACGACACTGGCCACGGCATGTGCGTCACATGACAGAAATATATTGTGGACCCACCTAACTTTTACACTTGGCGAATGGGTAAAAAGATTCTTCTACCTTTCCCGACTTAGGTTTTCTTGTGGATGTGACAATCACTCCCAAAAAGTGATGAAAACACAAGAGTTTATGACATAAACTGAAAATAAAAAATTAAAATTTCCACTCGAGGGAGGACTTGAACTAAGGACCTGCCGTACCGCATTTGCTCACGCTAACCACAGGACCGCGGCGCTCCTGAGCTCACCTTGTCCTTGATTATGCTTATGTTGCGCATGGACTACTAAGTTTGTATATTTTGCTTATTTTTTCATAGTTCCACACAACTGCTTCCTGTTTTCTCGATTGATCTGAGTTCAGTTTTTCAAGGTCTATCCACTGTGCCAATTTAGAATTAAATCTGAGGGGGGTGCGATGGGGAGATTCCCTTGTTAGAAGCAGATATTCTCGATGTAGCGAAGCAACTCGAATCACCAAATAAAGAAAAGTCTTCTGGTTCACATTGTATACCATCAATTTTCGTTCAGAGTATGCTAATGTAATAGCTCCACACTTAGAAATCTTATACAGTCACTGGCTCGAAGGAAGATTCGAACTTAAAGGTTGGAAAGTTACACAAGTCACACCAATACTCAAGAAGGGAAACTGGAGTAATCTATTGACCCAATCTACTGACGTCTATTCGCAGTAGGATTTTGGGACATATAATGTGTCTGAACGTTCTAAAGTACCTTGACGAAAGATCTATTGACTCATAGTCAGCACGGCTTCAGAAGAAAAACATCTAATGAGAAATTAAACTAACACTTTATTGTATAATAAGTTTTATTGACAGGCGATCTCTAATTGATTCCGTATTTCTAGCTTACCAGAAGTCTTGTGATACTGTTCCTCACAAGCGGCTGCTGATCAAGCTGCATACATATACGTTATGACATCAGTTGGGCGACGACATTTGTGTTTCCTATCAGAAAGGTCACAGTTCGTAATAATTTGCGGAAAGCCGTCCAATACAGCAGAATAGATATCTGACGTTACCCAAGGAAGTGTAGTAGGCCCTCTCTGCTGTTCATAAACTACAAAAATGATTTAAAAGGCAATCGGAGCAGCTATCTTAAACGATTTGCTGATGATTCTGTATTTACGATCTATTAAAGTTATCATAAAATCAAAACCAATTGCAATATGACTCAGAGAATATATCAGTATGCTGCGAAAAGTAGCAAGGGCCCATAAATAATGGAAAGTGTGAGATAATCCACGTGAGAACTGAAAATCCGTTAAGAAAGACTTTCGATTGAAATGAATACTTAGGGATAATAATTACGAATTTCTTAATCTGGAACGATCACATGTTGTGGTGAAGGCGGACCGAAGATGTATAGGGTGATTCAAAAAGAATACCACAACTTTAGGAATTTAAAACTCTGCAACGACAAAAGGCAGAGCTAAGCACTATCTGTCGGCGAATTAAGGGAGCTATAAAGTTTCATTTAGTTGTACATTTGTTCGCTTGAGGCGCTGTTGACTAGGCGTCAGCGTCAGTTGATGCTAAGATGGCGACCGCTCAACAGAAAGCTTTTTGTGTTATTGAGTACGGCAGAAGTGAATCGACGACAGTTGTTCAGCGCGCAATTCGAACGAAGTATGGTGTTAAACCTCCTGATAGGTGGTGCATTAAAAGTTGGTACAAACAGTTTACAGAGAATGGGTGTTTGTGCAAAGGAAAAAGTTCTGGACGGCCGAGAACGAGTGATGAAAATTTAGCACGCATCCAGCAAGCATTTGTTCGCAGCCCAGGAAAATCGACTCGCAGAGCTAGCAGAGAGATGCAAATTCCACAATCAACTGTATGGAGAGTCCTACGAAAAAGGTTAGTTATGAAACCTTATCGTCTGAAATTGGTTCAAGCACTGTCTGCAGCTGATAAGATTAAAAGAATCGATTTCTGTGATTTTATCCTAGCTCAAATGGAAACAGATGAATCTTTCGTTTCAAAGATTGTGTTTAGTGATGAAGCAACTTTCCACACTAACGGGAAAGTCAACCGTCACAATGTCTGTATATGGGGCACTGAGAATCCGCGGGCAACAACTCAGTATGAACGTGACTCGCCTAAGGTGAACGTTTTCTGTGCCATTTCAGCCAATAAAGTTTTTGGTCCCTTTTTCTTCGAAGGTGCTACTGTAACTGGACTACAGTATCTGGAGATGTTAGAGAATTGGCTGTTCCCTCAGCTCGAACAAGAAGCACAACAATTCGTATTTCAGCAGGATGGAGCGCCACCACATTGGCACTTATCTGTCCGTAACTACCTGAACGTTAACTACCCGAGGCGATGGATCGGCCGCCAGGCAGCCCGTGACAGAGCACTTCATCACTGGTCTCCAAGAAACCCTGATCTTACCCCCTGCGATTTTTTCTTATGAGGGTGTGTTAAGGATATGGTGTTTCGGCCACCTCTCCCAGCCACCATTGATGATTTGAAACGAGAAATAACAGCAGCTATCCAAACTGTTACGCCTGATATGCTACAGAGAGTGTGGAACGAGTTGGAGTATCGGGTTGATATTGCTCGAGTGTCTGGAGGGGGCCATATTGAACATCTCTGAACTTGTTTTTGAGTGAAAAAAACCTTTTTAAATACTCTTTGTAATGATATGTAACAGAAGGTTATATTACGTTTCTTTCATTAAATACACATTTTTAAAGTTGTGGTATTCTTTTTGAATCACCCTGTATTTTATTGGCAGAACACTTGGACGATCCAACAAATCAGCTAAAGTGGCTGACTACACTACGCTTTTCAAGTCTGCTATAGTATTTCTGTGCGGTTGGGATCCTTATCGGATAGGACTGACGAAGTACATTGCAAAAATTCGGAGATCGGTAACTGATTTTGTATTACCGTGAAATATCATAGAGTTACGGAGATCCTACGCTACTGGGGTGACAATCATTAAAACAAAGGCGTTTTTCTTTGCGACAGAACCTGCACATAGAGAAATAATCACCTTAATAAAATGAGAGAAATCAGAGCTCCCACGAAAAGATTTAAATGTTAGTTTCTCCTTCTCGTCTTTAGAGAGTGGAATGGTAGAGATGCAGCGTGTTAGTGGTTCGATGAGACTTATTTAAGAAACTTTAGTGTGAATTTCGGAGTAGTCGTGCAGATGTAGATCATTTGGATGTGGATGGACATAAAGTGACGTAAAGCTTTCGCAGATTTAATTGTAACTCTTAGTTAGATCGACATCTGCAGTCATCTCTGCCGTCTGCAGACCGCTGTGTGCATGGCTGAGGTATTACGCAGGCGTACCTTCACCTCTGCATAAGGTCTGAAATTCAGTCCACACCACGTCTTTCTTCACGTAGCCGCATGTTATTCTTCTACATCAATTAAAGCGAATGCTTCATTTTAAAGAGCCGATTTCACTTCTCATCATCCGTCTATTCCAAGTTTGGGCTCTCTCTGATGTCAGTTGTCGAAAGGGTGTTAAACCATAATCTTTTTATCTTCTGCCCGAGTTCGAGTTATCTCACTTAACCACTGCTCCACCTCCCTAGGTTATGAACAATGGAAAATTGGTGACGATAAAGATTGAAAGGTCCCCATTTCTTGCTCAATTTTGAATACAGGAAATTGCCGTGATTAAAATGCCCTCATATTGACAAATAAAATTATATTAAACACTATTTTACTATATTTGAAGGGCAAGTTTACAACGTAAACACCTTACAATACTGCACTGGACTTGTGGTATGATTTGTAAGACTACAGGTGACTTTAAATTTACACCCTGACAGCAATCACTTTAACTTATATTGTTGGTTGGGTTGTTTGGGGGAAGAGACCACACAGCGAGGTCATCAGTCTCATCGGATTAGGGAAGGAAGTCGGCCGTGCCCTTTCAAAGGAACCATCCCAGCATTTGCCTGGAGCGATTTAGGGAAATCACGAAAAACCTAAATCAGGATGGCCGGAGACGGGATTGAATCGTCGTCCTCCCGAATGCGAGTCCAGTGTGCTACCACTGCGCCACCTCGCTCGGTTTAACTTATAGACCTTTCACGAGTCTACCTGGCCATGCAATTGATATATTGATTCTGCATCGGACAGTGGTTGTTGGAGGTATCGATATTATCAGAATCTAAATAAAACTTGAATTCTGAAATAATTTAATGAAATGGTCAATTATTGACGGGTGGTTAATATATACACAGGACCTATCTTTTATAAAAAAAATTATGGCAGTACTTTATTGATCCTACAATAAGGTAAACAACATGATTTGAACGATATGACAAATATATAATGAACTGTTGGCAACACAAATAGAGCGTGACGATTTGTTGGCAAAAACTAAGGTTTTCCTGTTTAATCTGTTTACTCTGGCTGGAAACATGAATAAGGCAATCTGAAATTATCTAACGCTGCATAGACTTTGATGGATTTACTCTACACAGAAGCTACACTAGGTTGATGTAGCTGAGAAAAAGTGGCGGACTGTGTTTCTGTTTGCCGTGACAAGCCGGAGCAGCAATACTGTACCTGACTCTCGATACGTAGAAATGTCTCAGGCGACGGTAGTGGTGCAAGCGGCTGCAGCGTAGCGAT
Source organism: Schistocerca americana (assembly GCF_021461395.2). NCBI lineage: Eukaryota > Metazoa > Arthropoda > Insecta > Orthoptera > Acrididae > Schistocerca > Schistocerca americana. The sequence continues at coordinate 396,621,635 of NC_060125.1, read as the reverse complement.
GGGCGGCGCCTGTGATTTACTACCGTGGACACGAAGTGTGCAGAGTCGCGGGCTGACATCTGGTAGATGAATCGCAATTACTCTCTGATGGAGCCCTGAAATCTAGGCGGATTCCAGCGTGAGACACTCTCATTTGCTGGTCATGCCATGGACCAATCTGACACACTCATATGGCAGTGCACACAAGAAGATCACACGTCAAAGTGGCAGATCTGATTTTAATAAGATTGCCCTCGGTACAGCGAGTCGTCCGCAATGACTGATGTCTAAATTGTTGGTGCAGCTAAGACTTCACCACAGGCTTCCCAGGGAAGACCAATGCCAGTGCAAAGACGCACTCAGGACGAGTGTCCCAAGAGGAACCCACTCACAACAAGCGTCAATACCAGAGTCTGAATGATAACACAACTTGTCTCCACTCCGCGCTTTCCACCAGACCTCGATAAACTCCGCGGCCACAAGACTCCATGAGCTCCACGTCTCCCTTGTAACTCTCTGCTGTACCTATTGGCCAGACCTAATCAAAGTTAATAATACTCCTTTCTTTGCTGGAGAAGCAGCCGACTCCTAAATTCCTGTGCAGGTAGGAGAAGATATTATTACATTCCCGTCTTGTAGGTGCTATGGCCACTTTAGGCAGCATGTTTTGAATTACTGTTTAGTCCTAAAACGAACTTTTATCACAGAGACAATTATTTGGAGAGGCCGAACGTTACAGCATGTCCGTCCAGAGGCCTCGCCTAAACTAAGAGAAGTGCATTTCTGTCCCAGCGTAAATGATTTCAGAGCCGCCATAAATGTTGCCTTCCTAAAATTTTTTCTGGAGGCCTGATACTCCCCAAAGAACTCGACAGTCAGAGAAACACCACCTCACCACTCCAACGATAGTGTGCTAGCCAGGGTGAACATGGAAACAAGCGACTATTTATGGCTACCATCCCTTTGTACAAAGAGCCTATACGAACTGTCGAAAGGCTTTGGCCATGCGACTTACTTCTTTCGTGCATCCCTGTTTATGCTATGGCGAGAGATACCTAACAGGTACCGCCAGGGAGGCACTTTTTCGATCTCTTCGACCGAAAGCACAGTTTGAACACCGGTCCCGAGAAATTCTTGTAAACAAGCGCTCAGTCTCAGTAAGTACTTCAAGATGTTCTTTTCGATAATGGCTACATGTGGCATCCAAATCCCAAATATCCACTGTTAAACAACCAGACTGCCTGCTTGTTCTCACCTCCAGAAGACTCTATTCGAAGCAGAGCCACCATTAGGACCCTACATGTATTAACAGTGTACGTGCCCTCACCAGTGCTTGCTGATGTTGATAACTTCTTGTCGCCTCAAGAAATTTTGTCCAGTGTGTAATAACAATGCTAACGAGTAGCTTCGAATATGAGAATAAGTCAGAGAGAGAATCGTCCTCCCTCAACAGGCTGATCTACGAGGATAAATGAACATTCAAATCGATTTTAATGATCAATTTTGCTGTTAGTCTGTTCATTACCTCATTTATGGAATGTGTAAATGCCCTATTCTTGTAAACAAAGCATGCGCATTTAACATAAATTGCTGTTGTTATTGTAACGTTTTACCGAAAAAAGACTTGGAATAATTCAAAAGTAGCATAACCACTGAATGGCTTCTTAAATATGGCCGAATGCTGCGAAGATCTTGACATAAAACCTCCAAAAATCTGAACAGTTCATGAAAAGACGTGTAAGTAGGCTGTTTAGGTTTTTTTATTGGTAACGCCACCTCTGTATAAAAATCACTGGCTGTGCTGTGTGCAGTCTGTGTCTAGTTTGCATTGTTGTCTGCCATTGTAGTGTTGGGCAGAGGCAGCTGGATGTGAACAGCGCGTAGCGTTGGGCAGTTGGAGGTGAGCCGCCAGCAGTGGTGGATGTGGGGAGAGAGATGGCGGAGTTTTGTAATTTGTCATGAACTGCTATATACACTCCTGGAAATTGAAATAAGAACACCGTGAATTCATTGTCCCAGGAAGGGGAAACTTTATTGACACATTCCTGGGGTCAGATACATCACATGATCACACTGACAGAACCACAGGCACATAGACACAGGCAACAGAGCATGCACAATGTCGGCACTAGTACAGTGTATATCCATCTTTCGCAGCAATGCAGGCTGCTATTCTCCCATGGAGACGATCGTAGAGATGCTGGATGTAATCCTGTGGAACGGCTTGCCATGCCATTTCCACCTGGCGCCTCAGTTGGACCAGCGTTCGTGCTGGACGTGCAGACCGCGTGAGACGACGCTTCATCCAGTCCCAAACATGCTCAATGGGGGACAGATCCGGAGATCTTGCTGGCCAGGGTAGTTGACTTACACCTTCTAGAGCACGTTGGGTGGCACGGGATACATGCGGACGTGCATTGTCCTGTTGGAACAGCAAGTTCCCTTGCCGGTCTAGGAATGGTAGAACGATGGGTTCGATGACGGTTTGGATGTACCGTGCACTATTCAGTGTCCCCTCGACGATCACCAGTGGTGTACGGCCAGTGTAGGAGTTCGCTCCCCACACCATGATGCCGGGTGTTGGCCCTGTGTGCCTCGGTCGTATGCAGTCCTGATTGTGGCGCTCACCTGCACGGCGCCAAACACGCATACGACCATCATTGGCACCAAGGCAGAAGCGACTCTCATCGCTGAAGACGACACGTCGCCATTCGTCCCTCCATTCACGCCTGTCGCGACACCACTGGAGGCGGGCTGCACGATGTTGGGGCGTGAGCGGAAGACGGCCTAACGGTGTGCAGGTCCGTAGCCCAGCTTCATGGAGACGGTTGCGAATGGTCCTCGCCGATACCCCAGGAGCAACAGTGTCCCTAATTTGCTGGGAAGTGGCGGTGCGGTCCCCTACGGCACTGCGTAGGATCCTACGGTCTTGGCGTGCATCCGTGCGTCGCTGCGGTCCGGTCCCAGGTCGACGGGCACGTGCACCTTCCGCCGACCACTGGCAACAACATCGATGTACTGTGGAGACCTCACGCCCCACGTGTTGAGCAATTCGGCGGTACGTCCACCCGGCCTCCCGCATGCCCACTATACGCCCTCGCTCAAAGTCCGTCAACTGCACATACGGTTCACGTCCACGCTGTCGCGGCATGCTACCAGTGTTAAAGACTGCGATGGAGCTCCGTATGCCACGGCAAACTGGCTGACACTGACGGCGGCGGTGCACAAATGCTGCGCAGCTAGCGCCATTCGACGGCCAACACCGCGGTTCCTGGTGTGTCCGCTGTGCCGTGCGTGTGATCATTGCTTGTACAGCCCTCTCGCAGTGTCCGGAGCAAGTATGGTGGGTCTGACACACCGGTGTCAATGTGTTCTTTTTTCCATTTCCAGGAGTGTAGATTATGACTATTAAGGTAAATACATTGTTTGTTCTCTGTTAAAATCTTTCATTTGCTAACTATGCCTATCAGTAGTTAGTGCCTTCCGTAGTTTGAATCTTTTATTTAGCTGGCAGTAGTGGCGCTCGCTGTACTGCAGTAGTTCGAGTAATGAAGATTTTTGTGAGGTAAGTGATTTCTGAAAGGTATAGGTTAATGTTAGTCAGGGCCATTCTTTTGTAGGGATTTCTGAAAGTCAGATTGCGTTGCGCTAAAAATATTGTGTGTCAGGTTAAGGAGAGTCGTGTAGAAATTGTTCAAAGGGGACGTTTCATATCGCGACCCTTAGCCTAGGATACCTCACTGGAATCTTCTGATTTTGTTCTTGTAGGTTATGTAATTAGTGTAGCTTTTGTTTATTGCTAGCACGTAATTGTAGAGAAAATCACCTTTGTACTTGCAGTCTTTCATTGTTGTACAGTAAAACAGTTGTGGCATGCATGTAGATTTGCACCAAGTATTTCGCAGCTGGAATTAACTAGATATTATTTTCAGTGTTATGTTAATGTGTTCTCTTATTTTGCTCTTCAAATTGTGCTTTTCTGTGTTATCGTGTGAAATATTGTGGCAATTATGGCGTGTGAAAAACGTAATACTAGGCTCCAAAGTAAACTGAGAAATGACAGTGAAAACGAAAGCAGTGTGTTAGCGCTGCAGAGTAATGAATTAACTAATCTTCAAAGTAGTAATTTGGTAATTGCGCATAGTGAGATGGAGCGGGTTACAAATAATGGTGTACGCAGTGAAACAATTAGTGAACAGGGAAGCATTATCGATCGATCGGTCGGCAACAACTCGCCTCAGGAATCCGAAATGACAGGAAACAATCTCGCAAATACTGTAGATTCAGGTTTTGGGTCCTCGCCGTTTTCTCAAATGAGTCAAGACACATTTTCTGCTTGTCAAAATGTGAATGTTGCCGGTGAAAATGCACTGCCAAAAAGCATAGAGAAACAGATTCCAGACACTAATACATTATTATTGCAATTAATGCAACAAGTGGGACAAATGCTTGAAAAGTTAGACACAATGGAACAAAATCAGAGATAAACACAGCAAAAGTTAGACACAATGGAACAAAATCTTCAAAAGTTAGACACGATGGAACAGAATCAGAGACAAACACAGCATAAGCTTCAAAAGTTAGACACAGTGGAACAAAATCTTAAAAAGTTAGACACAGTGGAACAAAATCTTAAAAAATTAGACGCAATGGAACAAAATCTTCACACCACGCTTGAACAAACACGTGATGATTTGACTACTGAGTTATATAAAATCGAATCGAAATGTCAAAAAGTCTGTAACGACGTAAAAACACAAATTTGTGAGCATTTTCAACCTATTTTTTCGCGGCATGAAAATGCATTACAGAATCACGAAGCAGCCATAAAAGAACTGCAAATTATTGTTCATGAAAATCATGAGACCTTGCATGCTAAAATTGACTCAGTTGCATCTACCGATTCGGTTACGCAACTTACAAAAACTCAGGAAAACTTAAAGGACACAGTAGAAAGACACATGGAGGAAATTAGTACATTATCAGAGAAAGTAGTTGAACTTTCGGATCAGGTCACTAACTTATCTACAAAGGTAGATGATGATCTGAATGACACCATACCTGTAGCCTTCACTGACACAGAAGAGTATGAACAAATTAGGAAATTCAAACAAAATCAGAATCAAATTAATACGCAACACCAAAGAGAAATCCGGGAAGTACAAGATCAGCTGACACAGGTAATACAAGAATTACGTATTTCAGAGGACACTCGCGCCCCAATACAGGAAGAGGGACATAGAAATACGGAACAGCCACAAAATAATAACACAGCGCATTTCGGAAATTATGAAAGAAATTGGCAAGGTGCACCGAATTTTGAAATGGAACCGCCGAAACGACGTAACAATGACCGATATGTGACTCGCCGACATGATGACTTTGACTATAAGCTGTTCATTACTACACGTAAATTCAAAACATTTAAGAATTCTGGCAACGACATTCATCCACAATTGTGGCTCCATCAATTCTCTCATTGTTTTCCTCCCAACTGGTCATTAGAGCACAGATTAGAATTTATGTGTGGCTACTTAGAGAATGAACCAGCTGTAAGAATGCAATCGGTCATTCACGATTGCCACAGTGAAGGAGAGTTTTACCATGCCTTCCTCTCAGCATATTGGTCTCAAGCCACACAAGACCGAGTAAAACATGGCATCAAAATGATGAAACATTTCGAACAATCTGAATTTTACAGTCTTGTGAAATATTTTGAAGACATGTTGCACAAGAATCAGTACCTGTCAAACCCATACAGCCCCTCAGAACTCATCCGCATTTGCTTAATCAAATTACCTGAACATTTACGACATATTATTTTAGCAGGACGTTGCAAAGACGACATTGAAGCTTTTCAGGGACTGTTACAAGAACTGGAAATTGACACTGACAATCGGGGAACGCGGAAACAGGAGCCCAACAATTACAGGTCACATCTGTCACAATTCCGCGATGAAAGAAATAATAACTGGACACGACAAGGCTATTCTCACAACACATATCGTGACCAAAACAGACACCACCCATATGACAACCACTGGCAGAGTAGTAATAATTACAGGGAAAGATCACCTCTCCGCGGTAGTGACTATCACAGAGCCAATCAGAGAAACAGACAATTTGGGAACCTAAATAATTATTATCAAGGGAGACAGAATAACTTTAGACGCAACGGTCCAGCGTGCAGTTACGATTCAGGGAGAAATTCTCCACCACTTAACCGACAAGAAAGAAACTACAGGAACTACCGACATGACGACAGACGATGTGATCGTAACGACAGACCTGAACTGCATCAGAACTGGCGGGATTTAAACAGGGCAGGGCCCTCTCGTCACGGTGAATTTGTAGAAGTTAGGTCTCCAAATCCCAATAACGACGCGCGCCAACAAAGAGACAATAGGCAATGACTCACACCAGTGGCAGCCACAAAACGTAATTATGAAACTGACGACGCAGCTGCCGTAGCTAGTAATTACGTAAAAATGGAAGACATTAGGGACATCTTACTCCAGGAACACGACGTAAAACATAACAACATTGCATATCCTGTGATTCACATTACAGTAAATGACGTAAAATTTACGGCAGTACTTGACTCTGGCAGTCCCATTTCAGTAATTAGCGAAACAGCTTTTAGCAAGTGCAACAAATCGAATGATTACCCCACACTTCCGTTACGTAAGATTAAATTACAAGGCGCAATCTTTGGAAAAAGTGTGGATGTACGCCAACAAACCAACTTAGAATTCTTTTGTCAAAGCCACAGCTTCTCTATGAACTTTCTTATTGTTCCATTACTGTCGACGGAAATTATATTGGGAGCAGACTTTTTGAATGAATACAAAGCAATCTTAAACTTTCACGATGCGGAAATAAGTTTAAAGAAGGAAGGTAAGTCAATAGCTTTGAAATTTGAAGATTGGCTCTCAAACCATGATGAGGAAATTAATCGGCTTTACCTTCTGTTAGACAACAGTTCGGAATGTTCTACGGAACTAGACACCAACAATCACTCTGCAAGTACTGACAGGGATGATATCGACGGCATATTTGAAATTAATGAGTTAATTCAGAATAAAATTCAAACAATTGAGAATTGTAATGACACTGATAGGCAGGACCTTTTTGAGATTTTACAAGCACATTCCACAGTTTTTACTCGTAAAACAGGATCAATCAAGGGATTTCAATGCCAATTTCGTGTTCGTGAGCATACTAAATTTTGTGTTAGACCATATGTAATTCCAGCACATTATAGGGACCGTGTTAGAACAGAAATACAATCTATGCTTGACGAGGGCATTATTGAGCCTGCTGTAAGCTCATACAACAATCCATTACATGTTGTTGAGAAGAAAAATGGATCGATCAGGCTTGTCTTAGATTCGAGACAAATCAATAGCATTATCATTCCTGAAACAGACAGGCCGCAAACGATGGAAGAACTTCTTCAAGATTTTAATGGCGTAAAAGTGTTGTCTTCTATTGATCTCAGATCCAGCTTTTATCAGATCGAACTTCATCCAGAATGTAGAAAATACACAGCTTTCCTTTGTTTCGGCGTTTGTTATCAGTTTCGGAAACTTCCTTTTGGTTTGAACATTTCTTCGACAGTATTCATTCGCGGGCTAAATTCCATATTACCTGAGTTCTTAAAACGTCACATCACCTTATGTGTGGACGATATTCTAATAGCAGAAGCTTCGTGGGAACAACATAATCGCATCCTCAACAGTTTGTTACGTATTTTTGTAGAATCTGGAATTACAGTTAACTTGGAAAAGTCTGAATTCGGTAGGTCAAAGGTGAGGTTTCTGGGACATATTATTTCTTCTGAAGGCATTCAGCCGGATCCTGAAAGTTAGAAGCAATCAGAGCCACTCCAGTTCCATCCACAAAAAAACAAGTCCGCAGTTTTCGAGGTCTCGTAAATTTTTACCGTCGTTTTCTGAATATGCAAATTCTTGTTACACCAAAACTTTGTTCTCTCACTGGAAAAAATACTATTTGGAACTGGGACGAACAAGCACAGTTGGAATTCAATTCTTTGAAAGAATCGCTACTTCACGCGCCAATACTACCTCATCCAGATCTGTCACAAGATTTCTGCCTTAGCACGGATTCTTCTAAAGTCGGAATTGGTGCCCATTTATTTCAAGAAGCCATAGAAAATGACATTACTGTTCAGAAAACCATTGCTTTTGCTAGCCGAGTGCTAACAAAATCTGAAAAAAATTATTCCGTTACTGAATTAGAAGCTTTAGCTATTGTTTGGGCATTTAACAAATTCCGTTTCTTTCTTTCTGGTAAGCACGTAAAAGTATACAGTGATCATCGTGCATTACAATTTCTTATGTCTTCAAAATTAAATCATGACAGGTTAAAACGTTGGGCATTGTTTCTGCAAGAATTTCGCTTCACAATAGTCTACATTCCCGGCAAGGAGAACATTGTTGCGGACGCACTGTCACGCGCTCCGGCTGGGCTTGAGAAAAGTAACACAGAAGGCAACCTCGAAAAAAATTTCAGTATTCTTTACATTCAGAAAGTCGCCTTTGAAAACTTCATCACCACATCTTTAAAGGACATTGCTCATGAACAAGATAAAGATCCGATTTGGAAAGACATCAAGAGCAAATGGCATGAAAAGACACACACACAGATTCGGCATTATTATCTGGTTAGAAACAACATACAGTTCAAACGCTGCACTGTTGATGACAAGCTATGGGTACTTTGCATTCCTGACGATTTTGTTAATAAGCTCATTTGGTACATTCATTTCAGCTACGCACATTTTGGTCCACGAAAATGTTATCATATTCTTCGAACGACTTGTTATTTTAACAATATGGAAAAGAGAATTCGAAGAGTCCTGTCTATTTGTAAACTTTGTCAAAAGGCTAAACCATCTACTATCTCACATCGTGCTCCGTTGTTTCCTATCATTCCTTCTAAATTAAAAGAATTTGCTGCAGTTGATCTATTGGGACCCCTTGTCAGAACATCGAATGGACTTTCGTACGTTCTAGTCACTGTTGAACTTACTTCAAAATTTGTTTCTTTCACTCCGTTACGTAAAGCCACTGGACGATCTGTATCCAACGCCTTTGTTAAAAATTTCTTACGTGAAGTTGGCCACGTTGCTAAAGTCATTTCAGATAACGGACCGCAATTTAGATCTGCTGTTTGGTCACACATGCTTCGAAATCATAAAATCAAACCTGTTTCTATTTCATTGTACTCACCACATTGGAACCCATCTGAAAGGATTATGAAAGAAATCAATATGCTTTGCAGACTTTATTGTCACAGAAAGCATCAGCATTGGGACAGATATCTACAATTATTTCAAAATATGCTGAATGAAGTGCCTCATGATTCCACTGCTTTACCACCTATTCTTGTACTGAAGAATGAAGAACCACCGAACAGAATCAGAGAGCTTGTACCTTTCCCGAATACCCGTAAACTTCGACACAAAGACATAATTGATTTGGCTCTCAAAAATATAAAATCTGCAGCAGACAAAAGGGGAAACTAAACGGAAAAGCAAATGCATAGAAATTGTATATTGGTCAGAAAGTTCTCATTAAAGCTCATTCATTGTCAGATAAGAAGAGACACTTGAGTCACAAATTCTTTCTAGTTTGCAATGGACCTTACAGAATCCGACATATACCACATGATAATTGCGTTGCAGTTGAAACTCTGCATACTAGGAAGAGTAAAGGTTTACACCACATTTCACATGTAAAACCGTTTATTGAAAGATAATCTGCTTTTTAACTTTGTCTTTGCCATATAAATTTTCACTTTACAATACTAGTATGCTTTGTCAGACATAAGAAACTGTTAACATGCAACAATGTTTGAAGTTAAATATCCAGTCAAGAACCAAGAGAACTTATTTAAACAGAAATTACGAATGCATTGTTATAGTGAACAGATGACACAGTGTTGTTATTTGTACATTCTTGCTTGTTAGTTACACGATCACGTAAAGACTATAAGGCTCACATACTTAGAACATATACCGGCACTGCTAATGAGATTTTCATGCAACATTTTGGTTTACTTGAAAATAAATTCTGGATTTAAAGTACTTTCTGTGAAATACCAGATGACACAGTGGTTAGTTTATGTGACAGCTACTCGATTTTATCACGACGCTACTAATGAGTGACAATTTACAATGTTGCTTTTGCGGTGTATCTGTTTTATATCTGCACAGTTCTTCTGAATTATTCTGGAAAGTAAAACATGTTTTAGTAGTAACTTTTGTGGTATAGCAACAATGAGACAGCCTTTTCTGTAGCACAACAATACGTTACTGTACAGTAGTTTCTTCATCACGCCCATAAGCATAATAACTACGATATCAATAGGCAAAGCATTTCACTTTTGTTTATCATGAGGTAAGTACATTGACTTCTGCAGAACTTAGCTTTCGGAGGACAATAACTACGACACTTCCACAGAGATTATCTCACAACAAGACGCACAGTTTAGCGCTACAGTACACGTATTTGAGTGATTAATTTTGTACTTAAAACATTTATTTTTAAAGATATTTGAAGTACAACGATACAAAGGTTTTCCGTGATACATTTCATTCCATTGCTGTAATCTGTAACACCTGAGGGTATAATTACATTAATCCTCAGGGGGGTACACGCTTACTTTGTGTACCACGTGTTTGGCAAGCACAAGGAGCCCTAGCTAATATGGTATTTGCTTATACAACTTTACACATCGGTACCATATTTCTCTAACACATAAATTACACAGCTATCTGATCATTTAACTGAGAGACAAACACTTTTTTTTACTACATCAGTGACAGATGTTTACATAATTACACAGTTGGATAACTTCACACTTATGAAATTGTATTTTGTCTGTACTTTGTGAAATGCTCATATTTTTCAGAACCATTGTGATACTATGAGAGCTTTTAATGATGTATTTGGTATGGGATTATGATTTTTAAAGTGCGTTTGAGGCAGATGACACTTTTGACATGAGCAGAGAATTTTTTTAGGTTTTGAAATTATTGGAGGAAGCTATGACGATTTTGAGAGTTGACTGAGGTGTTATGATGTTATTATTACGATGACTATGTATATTATGCTGTTGCGGTATGTTTATGATCAATAAGCTGATGCTATATGAGTTATTTGAGTATGCTACATGAGTTATGAAATGTATGTAAATGTGTGAATGTATCACAATGCCGACGAAAATTTTTTGGACACTGTTATATCAATAGGATTTTGTTTCTACAGATTTGTAACTCAAATTCTTGCCCTGTGAAATATTTTTATATGAGACTGTCACTGTAGTGGAAACTGGTGTTGTAAATATTTCCGTAAGAAAGTTAATGGACCACCTGCACGTAATGTGTCGTGGGCACCCAGCTGTGTCAGACGCCTGAAAAAAAGCCATTAGTGAGGGCCTGTTCAGAGGCACAGGTGGAGAAAAAAAAACTGAGGCCATTATCCTCTCTATTGACATTCCTTTGTAGAAAGCACCGCAAATACGACACGCTCATTACTTGGAAAGATACTTATATCTGCAGACCTGATTATGACAAAATCGAAAAATTTTTTACTACCTTATGAAATGCCATATGGCTAATGAATGATGTTTCATGTCTTCCTTTGTACATATTTGCTCATTTTCTTTAATATCTAGTTTCTAGCTGCGCTGCAGCATTGCTTATTATAAAATTTAATAGATGTACTAATATCACTATTTTCTGTCTACAGACAAAGTAAAGACTACGTTTATGATAAACTTTCTTGGAAAAGAGAGCACAAATAGACATTTCCCTTCACAGGAATTGCATAAAGACTATTTTTAATGACTTGGTAATTTCTTTTCTAGAATAAATTGTGATGCATCACTCTAGAGTTAAGATGTGACATAGGTATTAGACGTGGTCATTTTCAGTGTAATATTTTTTCTGCTAGAGCTTTGTCATGTTTAGATATAAGCTGTTGTTTGCCAGGCATAATGCTACTGAATTTTAATTTGTGTTACTCTGCTAAGCCAGATTTATTTTTCTTGTTTGCTGCACATTGCCTTATATTAGTTATAATATTGCAATTGCTTTGCCTTTTGTATTTTTTATCATTGCTGTTTGTGTTAATTGTTTTGTGCTGCTGCATTGCCTCATCCCTTAGTTTAGCATCTGAGCTCAGTAGATTTAAGTTAGCTTAAGAGGGGGGGTAGACTATGTAAGAGAATGAGTAGCGATGAATTGGAAGAAACGCATTGAGAAGATGTAAGAAACAGATTTGGTAAAAATGAGTATTGTGCACTGAGAAATAATTATTTTGAAAGAAATATGAATAGAATACAGAAAGCAGGTATAGATAGCACTTTTTGAAATAATGAAGAACGAAGGGAGATCTCCGAGAAGTAAAGAAAGTTTTGTTTGCAAAATACTGCAGTAAAAGAAATCCTGTCCTTCCCTTGTGTTAGCCCACTATGTGTTTGTGTTCCCTTGTGTATTTGTGTTTTTCCTGTCTTTATGTGTTTAGCTAATACGATTTATGTTGTAGAATTTTTCGAGTACTAAGCTACATTCACTATGATGAGGAATACTGTTATCCTCAAATATAATTTGCATTTATAATATGTTATTTTCTTTGTAAAGATGTTTAGACATTATTTATTCTAGTCTGTTTTAATGCTCATGTGTAAAGTTGATGTTTCAAAAGTTATGCTGATATTTATATATGTACTTATGTCATTATTTTTGTAACACTGATGTATATGTTATTTCGATTCTTTTGTAAAGCCTGTATTACTACAAATGTTATCTGTATTGTTATGTTCTTTAATGATGTATTTTGTACCTTTGTAATTGTATTTTCATGTTGTAAATTTATAATTGTATAGACACCAGTTCTTCAAATTAAGTTACATTTCACTGCACACGTTTCTGTTGGTCATAGTATATGGACAATATGTGAGAAGTAGGGACTGTTAGTGTTTACGCGTGTGTTAATAATTCAGCAAAGGACTGGATAACAGCATTGCTGGTTCTAAGGACAATTCAAAAAACTTTGTGAGTGCACAAGTGGTGGTTATGGACTTGCTATATTATCCGCAAGACTCTTGAATGGTGATTGTGCACCTGCACAGTCACAACAGATGGCGGCTGGCCATCTCTTCAAGGACTACAGTGGGTCTGCATCTTTGATGACCCACCAATACCATTATTTCTACAAGGACTGCAGTGGGTCTGCACCTCTGGTGGCCCACCAATACCACAATCTCTACCAGGGTTACAGTGGGTCTGCTCTGTGATGACCTACCTACCAATATTCTTCAAAACTTCGACTGACTCTGCTGTGGGTTTGCTCTGTTGTGGCCCATTACTTGTCTGCATGTCAAGAGTCAGCACTGTCTTTCCATTGGAAGGACACTACTTCTTCAAGACTGCATGGAAATCCACTACTTCCGGGTGCATTTTCTTTTACTGTTCAGTCTTTGAAAAAAAAAGAAAAACACTATAATTTTACTGTGATGACTCAGGACTGTCTTTATTGACTGTGAGAAAATTTTAGCTTTTGACCAACATTGTATCAATAAGTGCGTGCATTTGATATCTTTGTTATCGTAATTATGAAAAATTTTTTAAAATCATTATTGGCCACTGCCCAAAACAATTTGTAAAATTTTTTGTGGGGAGCATGGGGGCTATGTAAGTAGGCTGTTTAGGTTTTTTTATTGGTAACGCCACCTCTGTATAAAAATCACTGGCTGTGCTGTGTGCAGTCTGTGTCTAGTTTGCATTGTTGTCTGCCATTGTAGTGTTGGGCAGAGGCAGCTGGATGTGAACAGCGCGTAGCGTTGGGCAGTTGGAGGTGAGGCGCCAGCAGTGGTGGATGTGGGGAGAGAGATGGCGGAGTTTTGTAATTTGTCATGAACTGCTATATATATTATGACTATAAAGGTAAATACATTGTTTGTTCTCTATTAAAATCTTTCATTTGCTAACTATGCCTATCAGTAGTTAGTGCCTTCCGTAGTTTGAATCTTTTATTTAGCTGGCAGTAGTGGCGCTCGCTGTACTGCAGTAGTTCGAGTAATGAAGATTTTTGTGAGGTAAGTGATTTCTGAAAGGTATAGGTTAATGTTAGTCAGGGCCATTCTTTTGTAGGGATTTCTGAAAGTCAGATTGCGTTGCGCTAAAAATATTGTGTGTCAGGTTAAGGACAGTCGTGTAGAAATTGTTCAAAGGGGACGTTTCAGACGCTAAGGCTATATGTGTTGATCAATAAATGAGTGCCGTGTATACAAGCTCGTGGTGGATAAACACACTTACTAAAGGGATATCGTCATGGCAGCCTTACTGAAGTTTAAACTGAGAAGTGCATAAGCTCAAATGATGCTAAGTAGAAACGTTAAATTTTAACTATTAATTTGACATTGGCAGGGAACGTAAATAAATGCGGAGGGATCGAGTTCAAATTACTGATTATTTCAACTGAAAACACAGCTCATATTACATGGCAGAACACAGTTATCTTTGCAAGACACAAGTCGCATTCTATACAACTACATAACAAAAAAAATTACCCGAAAAGTGCTCCGAAACCTACCAAAATATCAAGACGCGTTAAACGAGTAGAGAAGCGATTATATAGTTGGCCTACAATTCAGATGTTCTGTGGACAGACTGATTTATGGCCGACGTGAGTTGAGACGGAAACTTCAAAGTACAAAGCACGTTGAAGCCTGTATTTGTAGCGGCTGAGTACAGATCTGAATTCGTGGCAGTGGATTAATACGCTAAGATGCGCTGTGCAATGCGCTATTTCACCATAGCTCGTAGATCGTAATAAGTGAACGCAGAAAGCAAATCTCATCGCAAGCCTGCACTCCAGTCTTCTCCACAAGGAAGTGCCTGCACAGAGCTGCAAATACGGACCGGAGCTGCAACCACCTGCCAGCCTCTCCGTCTGTCTGTGTCACATCACGTCTTAGTTCTGACTAGCCTCGTTAACCCCATTCGAAGGCAGTCCGTGTCTTGTTGTCCATGGCCGCGCTAAGCTCTCACTGGACGAGACACTGTTCGATAAAGAGCGTCGCTCGGACTGCCCTTTTAGACTGAGAAAGACTGGCTCCATCTCAGATATCAACTACTCGGTACCGAATAAATTTATAAATGTGTTCGCGAGACAGAAAACACGGAAAATAGTAGAAGCTCAAAGCTGACACATGTGACAAGCAGTTTTCAAGAGCCCGTTGCTAAAGTATCAAGTGCAGTTAAATGCAATCAGATCGCAGTTTACGCCAGTTATAATTTGTCATTGAGACAAAAGAAAGTCCCAGGTTGAGTTCAGTGTTACAAACGATCGTTACACCTTTTGTGCTTGGTAAGAAGGAAATCTAAGAGTTTGAGGCGTAATCTTACGGAAGAAAGCTGAGGCTTACGTGGACAGTTCTGATATGAAAAAAGGCTGCTTAGAGTACCAGTGACAGCAGAAAAATTAGGAAAATGAAGAGTAGAAGTATGGCCAGAATGATAAGAAATGTGTTTGTGCAACAGGAAACACCTTCCGTAGTACTTAAGGAAGCTGTAGTGGACTGTAATGTCCCTAGGCGGGAAGATCTCAGGCCCACGATGCCATTGAACCCCGTTAGTCACGGTATCAAATAAATAATATGTGGCTTCCGGGGAATTTATTACAGTCCGTAACGGTAGGATGTCCTCCCTTATCAATTTCTATGCGTCTGGAATCTCCATGTGAGTACGTGGTCGTCAGCTGTTTCTAAAGTAGATCATTCTCCCAAAGGCATGTAAAGATTATTTGTGCTTAATTGTCAAGCTTAATTACCGTGTGCCGCGCGGTTTGGCCGCACGGTTAGAGGCACCACGTATGGATTACGCGGCCCCTCCCGCCGGAGGTTCGAGTCCTCAAGTCCTCCCTCAGGCATGAGCGTGTGTGCTATTCTTAGCATAATTCAGTTTAAGTAGCTCTAGGGAGCGATAACCTCGGCAGTTTGGTCTCTTAGGAATTCACACACACACACACACACACACACACACACACACACACACACAAATTATCGTAATTCATCAAACGGTTCAAATGGCTCTAAGCACTATGGGACTTAACATCTGAGGTCATCAATCCCTTAGGCTTAGAACTACTTAAACCTAACTAACCTAAGGACATCACACACATCCATGCCCGAGGCAGGATTCGAAACTGAGTGATACATCCCTCCCTCGTGTGTACGTAAGGGTCTAAAGTAGAATAAGATTGTCTTTGCTTTCTCTACATCCAGTCCGTTACGAAACTTTGTAATAATTAATGTTTCGTTTGCTTTTCTTCAAAGGATTTTAATAATTGTGGCAGAAGCTATCAAAGATAACGCACAGGTAATGCAAGTAAACTCGTAGTTTGTCACTACAAGTCGTGCCGGATCTTAGCTTATCCGTTGCGTTTATCGTCTTTTGTGTTTGATCAGTTAGCAAATGTAGTTCCTAGATGTGCTGCTTTAATAAGAAGGGAACCTGTACGGTCCTTGCATATGCAGCGAACGATTTATCCGTCCACTAAGCGAAATATGGCCAACGAAACATTACACTGTGTGCTGACTTAAACAGAATTTATCCGTTTCACGCAGCGAGTCTGTTCAGAGTTGGAAATACAGAACTAATTAATATATTCCCCTTCTATAGAAAGTGATTTTACACTTCAGGAGGGTATCAACCAGCATAAGTGCTTTTCTTGTAACTTTGTTCGTTACGAAGGTAAGAACAGCAGTACACTTTTTTTAATACCGTGCTATATTTTATGCAGTAATCCACTTTATTCTACTGAAGACCTGTTCGAAACCTTATCACAGTGTACCATTAACGTAAACGTGATGGTATGAAAAAGGTAAAACAGAATTAACAGACTCCCTGTATTAGCGCATTCTGTATGTAACATGGGTAACCCAAGCCATTGACAGTAAACAGATGAAAACAAAGGAAAAACTACACTAGTCGTTGCGTCAATCACATTCAGTCCAAGGTTTGTATGAGTACACAGTGTACACCAAAGGTACGACCCACGTGGAGGTCTGTATTCCAAAGGACCATTTGACTTTCTGTGACCGTTAAGAAAAAAAATCGAAGAGTTTGATACGGAGTGTTACTGAGGAAAGCTGATACTTAAGTGCATAGTTAATATATGAAATGAAGTTCTCTGCAAATGTAGAATATGTGGGGTGGAGGCGAGTGGATGTAATCGAGTACAGTGCTCTATTACGCCTCCAGATCAGTGCATATGCACTAGGTGTTGGGAGCTGTACTACATTTACAAGAAATTTTAGAATATGGGAAGAGACGTCAAGTCAAGATCGTATGGGTAGAAGTGACATAAAAATACGTATAAATTGCTGAAAATACGTATAAATTGAGAGGAAATAAAGCGAAATGCGGCGGAAATTGAGGATGTACTTGTGTGTCTCCTGGTTGGTGCAGAAGAATTCTTGTACTTGGGAACGAGAATGTGGCAGCAAGAGGAATAGAAGAAAAGGTTGACATGTAATCATCGGGAACCAGGAAACTGTCACTTTTTTCGTTGAGGCAGCATTCTACTGTATGCCTGTTGAGGCAATTGTCATTCACACGAGTTGACTGCTATCTTTGATGCTTTCCTGGAAAAACAGAGAACCATCTGCCTCTAAAGTTACTTGCGTCTGCATTAAAGGATGATATAGTGTGGATGGAGTGATTTGTTGAGATGGAATTGTAACGAAGTACAATTTAATGGTAGACTGATGAAGCATTCTAGAGAGAGAGAAAGAGAGGGAGAAATTGCTGCAGGTCATTTGACTATTTTTTCCCGATGTTCTGTCAGAATGCATCAGTCGTGTGACACAGCCTGCGTTCGACTCGTCCAGAACCACGAGTCTGTGTGGGTCTGAGAGCAATGTCTACTTGTGATCATTAGCAGTAAACCTCCCGGTCACCAGAGGACTTCCATCTCATATGTGACGAAACGTGACATATTCCTCTGAACGAATGAAAATTTTTGTGATGTACTCCATTTCCCTGTCACATCTTGGGTATAAAATCAAGACTTCAGTTTCATAACTAAGATGATTCTTTGTTGGCAATAGGTGTTTGTGAGGCAATGCAAACCCCGTGTATACATTTGCTTCACAGATATCCAGTTTACACAGTCATTGGCGGCATGACGTGTAATTTCAAATGTCAAACGTTACTGCTATGTGTTTATATGTTCACTTCTAAAATTTATTCTCCGTTAGTAACGTTCATTTTATATAGGACTGGTACAGGCGTACTATAATATTTTCTGAACCGCGATTGGATGTGAATAGTGGCCGGTGTACATCTCTGGAAAGCTATATTGTGCACTTTTCACTCAAATCGATATTTTAAAGAAGTAGTTTTTTTTTCATTTTGCGGTTTGTTGTCATAGCTTATTGTAGAGAAACAGGCCAGAAGGATGCATGTCATGCGCTGCAACTATATTTCCTACATTGCAGTATTAACAGCGTTACATTCGATACGACTGATAGATTGGAAACTGGAGCGATCTAACATTATAGCCTGTTTTAAGCGCGGAACCTTATAGCCTTATGAGTGCATGTGTTTATGTTCTCTCTTACCAATACCTTCCAGGTACTGATCCCAGACTCGAGAAAAGTACTTTTGAGTTGATAGCGTGATTCATTTACGTAAAAATACCTCGAATTACATCTGTCTGGAGCTCCAACATGCATAAAAACCAGCCGTTTCTTGTTCTCTTAAGCATCTGTTATTACATCGCAACACTTTCAAATATGTTACTGTACATCGATAAGGGGTGCTAATCTCCTCGACGTGGGCATATCTGAAGAAATCTTCTGTACCTGTGTGGGCGAGAACTCAGGTAGCTCCATTCATTCACGAGACGCAGAATGTAGCGGTCTGCATCTGGTTAGCTGTAGATTAAATCTTTAACGGTGCTGCTAGGCGGGCTGGTCAAAGATAGTGCGAGGGGTTTTTTCAGTCTCTAATTTTATCCTAAGACTGCGAAAATGCTCTGTGGCTCCCATCGACATAGAGATGGATCCTAAATTATGCACTATGCTCAAGGTGCTAGAAATATGTAGAACACTGTCTGGTGTACTTTGATGATGTTTGTATTCATTAATTAACAATGAGTGAACGTACTGCACAGTCATCTATCTGCATTTGCAATGACACTCGCAAAGTAGAGAAGAGGTGGTTTAGCTATGACACTGAGATTGGGAAACATGCTGTCGCATCATTGATCGGTGTTGAACTTACTGCAAAATTGCTAAAATTGTTCGCACTATCAACTGTGAAGCTTATTATTACAGAACATCAACGGAGTCTTTTCCGTCCCATCCATCCACTGGTACGGTGTTGGTTATCACATAATGATTGGCTGAAATCGCTTGTTTGAGTTGGAGAAAGAGTTTTCGTGGAGGGGCAACACCTTGTGGGGATGGATAGCACTGAAACAGTGATTGCGTGTGTCACTGCAATATGAGGAATCAGTCGAAATGGAATGAAGAACCATCACCTATTCCGTCACTGTGACAGATGAGTTTAAATGTAGAGGTCGTCAAACACCTTGAGACAGCAGCTTGGAAACTCTCCACAACGCCACCAAACTCTTCCAGTTTCCTTACGCTGTGACTGTCTTTCATTTAAAATCATCCAGTGTGTATGGTATGTTATGATAGCAGCAGTAACAACATGATTTATACCACGAGATGTCTAGTTTTCTATGTGAAGCAATGGATCACAACATGTTAATGTCAGTTTAGAGCCTGACACAGACCTCTAAGTCGTCGCGGAAAAAATCAAGATGTATGGCATTATACAAAGCATGTTACAGGAGAAATAAAAAAAAAACAATGTTTCAAACAACGACACAGTGTCACAGGGAGGGTATATTCTACTTATAGTACAGTTTGTGAGATAGTATCATCCCCCTAAAGTACAGGCAATGCATATTTACACTGGTCCGTGCAGTGGATCGATAGCTGTATATTTAATAGAATCGTCACATGTGCTCGATGCCGGCATGCAGACGGTATTAGTTTTTGATGTATGGGAGGAGAGGGATGTGGTGAAAATCTTATCAAGTTCTCTATCTGATGATGTTAGTGGAGAGTGTTTAGTTCATAATTTTTCTCTGTTGGATGGTACAGAATAACGAAGGTAGCATGTTGGGTTGACATACACTCCTGGAAATGGAAAAAAGAACACATTGACACCGGTGTGTCAGACCCACCATACTTGCTCCGGACACTGCGAGAGGGCTGTACAAGCAATGATCACACGCACGGCACAGCGGACACACCAGGAACCGCGGTGTTGGCCGTCGAATGGCGCTAGCTGCGCAGCATTTGTGCACCGCCGCCGTCAGTGTCAGCCAGTTTGCCGTGGCATACGGAGCTCGATCGCAGTCTTTAACACTGGTAGCATGCCGCGACAGCGTGGACGTGAACCGTATGTGCAGTTGACGGACTTTGAGCGAGGGCGTATAGTGGGCATGCGGGAGGCCGGGTGGACGTACCGCCGAATTGCTCAACACGTGGGGCGTGAGGTCTCCACGGTACATCGATGTTGTCGCCAGTGGTCGGCGGAAGGTGCACGTGCCCGTCGACCTTGGACCGGACCGCAGCGACGCACGGATGCACGCCAAGACCGTAGGATCCTACGCAGTGCCGTAGGGGACCGCACCGCCACTTCCCAGCAAATTAGGGACACTGTTGCTCCTGGGGTATCGGCGAGGACCATTCGCAACCGTCTCCATGAAGCTGGGCTACGGTCCTGCACACCGTTAGGCCGTCTTCCGCTCACGCCCCAACATCGTGCAGCCCGCCTCCAGTGGTGTCGCGACAGGCGTGAATGGAGGGACGAATGGAGACGTGTCGTCTTCAGCGATGAGAGTCGCTTCTGCCTTGGTGCCAATGATGGTCGTATGCGTGTTTGGCGCCGTGCAGGTGAGCGTCACAATCAGGACTGCATACGACCGAGGCACACAGGGCGAACACCCGGCATCATGGTGTGGGGAGCGATCTCCTACACTGACCGTACACCACTGGTGATCGTCGAGGGGACACTGTATAGTGCACGGTACATCCAAACCGTCATCGAACCCATCGTTCTACCATTCCTAGACCGGCAAGGGAACTTGCTGTTCCAACAGGACAATGCACGTCCGCATATATCCCGTGCCACCCAACGTGCTCTAGAAGGTGTAAGTCAACTACCCTGGCCAGCAAGATCTCCGGATCTGTCCCCCATTGAGCATGTTTGGGACTGGATGAAGCGTCGTCTCACGCGGTCTGCACGTCCAGCACGAACGCTGGTCCAACTGGGGCGCCAGGTGGAAATGGCATGGCAAGCCGTTCCACAGGACTACATCCAGCATCTCTACGATCGTCTCCATGGGAGAATAGCAGCCTGCATTGCTGCGAAAGGTGGATATACACTGTACTAGTGCCGACATTGTGCATGCTCTGTTGCCTGTGTCTATGTGCCTGTGGTTCTGTCAGTGTGATCATGTGATGTATCTGACCCCAGGAATGTGTCAATAAAGTTTCCCCTTCCTAGGACAATGAATTCACGATGTTCTTATTTCAATTTCCAGGAGTGTACATCAATGGGCTCTGACGGACGTGGATCTGCTTCGGAAAGCAGTACTTGTATTTAATTTGCGGACGCACTGCAATGCAGTCCCCGTACTGTCTTTTATACTATCTCGTGATGCAGAAATAGGCTTCGTTTGGCTCTGACCTTACACATTGTAAACTGTTGGCGGAGCTACGACAAGGTGTTCCCATTTCCACCAAATTGGTAAAACATGGTCCTGTCGTCCTACCTCAGGTCACTCTGTTTCTACACAGGTTGCGAGAGGTGGCAGACACAGCTTTATTCGACTTCTGCTCAGTTCCTACTTCAATTCGAACGATCACATACGCAAAGCTACATAAATGGCAGCAGTTGCAAGAGACATAGGGACTATCTAAAATTTTGCTGTAGCTGATAGGTTCAAAAAAGGTGACTCATTTCAGGATAGGAGAGTGCCAGAAATATGATTCACTGCTGGTTGAGCCGGCCGAAGTGGCCGTGCGGTTAAAGGCACTGCAGCCTGGAACCGCACGACCGCTACGGTCGCTGGTTCGAATCCTGCCTCGGGCATGGATGTTTGTGATGTCCTTAGGTTAGTTAGGTTTAACTAGTTCTAAGCTCTATGGGACTAATGACCTCAGCAGTTGAGTCCCATCGTGCTCAGAACCATTTTAACCATTTTTTGAACTGCTGGTTGTAATCGTAAATGACTTCTCCATAGGATCCAACGCAGGTATGCGGTTGAATGAAAAGACTTGATTCCAAATCCCAGACAGCGTTTCTACTGGAGAGCGTGATACTAGAGATCTGAAAGGCTAGTGTACTTTTCTTGTGACCTCAATCAGTACACCATCTACTGTTTGTGATCCTTCTCTATCAACCTTCTCTTATAATCCAGTGGATAAATCGCAGAACCTCTCTCATTGTATCAAGAGAGAATGAATTACAGATACTGGAGAAATATCTAGTGGCAGTATGAGGAAGTTGCAAATTCCGGTGTCATACCACATTCCTTACCCGAATCATTTTCTAAATTGAGTGATTTTATCACACGGTTGCATCATTGGCTATGTGTAACTGCACTGATGGCCTGATAATATACACTCCAGCGATCACCATCTTTATTCAGTGTCGCGGTATTCGTCTGCAAAAACCACTCCATTTGGAGTAATGCCATGCCTCGATTTAGAAAGCCAGTATAACTTTTAACATGAATACTTTTGTGTACCTGTAGAACCACGACCGCTTGTGATAGTTATACGGTCATTGCGATCGTGATTTTTTTAAAACATATGGCGGTTTGTAAGATGATTACGCTTCTCTTTCTAAGATGCAGTCGGACCACTCGTAAAAAAAACTTAAGAGACATGTCCACCATTGCTGGTTTTCAGTCAGTATTATTTCGTATCGCTGGCAATCAGTTATTGGCTAAGTATTAGACTTAGTTGTAGGGTATGCGAGATAGTTTTGCCTTGAGCATCATGCTTATAAAGAGTGTGTGTGTGTTCTGATATGTGCAAAGGAAATGACTATGTCTAGTCGTAAGAAAGGTATGGATTTGACGTGGAATACTGTGACAGCAAAGGGGAAGTGTATGTCACGTCATAAGAATGGTACAGATATTTCTATTTCCAGGGTCACAGCCGTCAGCAAAGTGTATTTCCGATACTTCGCTCATTGTCTAATGTCGTAACGTTTAATTCTAAATACAGCAATCAAATATGCAAGAAGCTTCTGTCTGTGCGTGCTTGGAGTGTAGTGCCAATGACCTGTATTGGGAATGATTCACGTTTCCGGCTAATGGTAGGAGCTGATCGCTTGGAGAGGCCTGTTGGGGTGCAGGAATGTAGTTGACTTAACCGTGTGGTCCTCTAGACGGCTGAATAGCGAACTAATACTTAGTATATGTTGGACAGCTTTCGTGATGGCGTGGAAATTTGAGAAGATTCAATATGGACGGCTGTTTACGCTGGACCATTATTCCCTCCCATGTAAATTGTCCGTTTGACTGCTTCATCATATTTCGCGCTTTTATTTAGTTACGAGAACATCGATTATGGTGTGTGCATCTAGCAGGTGAAACACAATTGGAAGATATGTTTGAGGGTTCTCTAGACATGAGAAATACCATAGCTGACTTTGAAAATTATAGGGATGAATTGGAATATGTTATATCACCGTTATCGGTATTTGGGACTAGAAATATCAGTTTCCTTTATTTTTTTCGAGGTTTCTCGTAAAGGTCTTCGCAGACGGGATAAGTTTCTAGTTACTCAGTGGTTTACAGCAAGCTCCACCTTGCTAAAGCTTCGGATTTCTGGAGAAATAATTTCCAATCTGTATCTTCGGAAGTATACGGTGCAACCGATTGGTAGCGTACTGTTATGTGCTTGATATCTACACCTACATCTACATCCATACTCTGAAAGCCACCTGACGGTGTGTGGCGGAGGGTACCTTGAGTACCTCTATAGGTTCTCCCTTCTATTCCAGTCTCGTATTGTTCGTGGGAAGAAGGATTGTCGGTATGCTTCTGTGTGGGCTCTAATCTCTCTGATTTTATCCTCATGGTCTCTTCGCGAGATATACGTAGGAGGGAGCAATATACTGCTTGACTCTTCGGTGAAGGTATGTTCTCGAAACTTTAACAAAAGCCCGTACCGAGCTACTGAGCATCTCTCCTACAGAGTCCTCCACTGGAGTTTATCTATCTTCTCCGTAACGCTTTCGCGATTACTAAATGATCCTGTAACGAAGTGCGCTGCTCTCCGTTGGTTCTTCTCTATCTCTTCTATCAACCCTATCTGGTACGGATCCCACACTGCTGAGCAGTATTCAAACAGTGGGCGAACAAGCGTACTGTAACCTACTTCATTTGTTTTCGGATTGCATTTCCTTAGGATTCTTTCAATGAATCTCAGTCTGGCATCTGCTTTACCGACGATCAACTTTATATGATCATTCCATTTTAAATCACTCCTAGTGCGTACTCCCAGATAATTTATGGAATTAACTGCTTCCAGTTGTTGACCTGCTATTTTGTAGCTAAATGATAAGGGATCTATCTTTCTATGTATTCGCAGCACATTACACTTTGTAACGCCGGAAATGAATATCCTCCTATTTCCATCTATCGTACACTAAATTTTTTCCTTATTTTGTTACCTGAAGATATGACATTTCCGTATCTTTATATATTATAATTGTTTTATTATTTATGCATTTATGTCGATGTATAATTGGTTTGTTTTGTAAATATTATTTGTATTTTTACGCTAGGTGTGGCCTAGGGAAAACTATGCTATCGAACGACTACATAGATAGGTCGTGTGGAGAACCAAAGTGTTTAGGGTCTTTGGTAGTGTTAACTCTGCCGCGTGGAGCGCGGGCAGAGCAGAGAGAGTCTGGCTGGAGTAGTGCGGTGGAGCAGGTGTGTTGTGTGACGCTCCCGCGAGTTGCCGCGCTTTCGGGGTTTGGCAGCATGTAATTGCGCTCGACTTGCTATGATAGTTTCTGACACGATGTCGCGGACGGGAAGCATTAGCTGGCGCACATCAAGAGCTCGTTTCGCCTGGTGACAGTGTCGAGAAGAAGGCGCGCCAACATCCAGCTTCTGCGACAGCGACGGCCGACAATGAGTGACTGTCGCCACCTCCTCGACCGACGACTTCAAACCTTCAATCAAACAACAAGGAAGACTGGAAGCACGTAAAGTTTTAGAACTGTATGGCAGACCTCAGCTTTTAAAATTGTTCCATCACAAAATTACAGCAACTTAGCATAAATCTTTGTTACTCATTGTCCCAATTGCATTACCAAGCACGGTCCCTTCCTTCTCCGAAATGAACCCGAGTGTCGTTGAAATTCAGACGCCAGCATTATAGTAATATCATTCCACTTCACTGCTTTAATTTCAAAGTTCAGTTAAGGTATTCATAGCTGGCTACAATATTTAGATTACACAAGCACAAATTAAGAGTGCGAGTTTTGTTAGCATATTTTAGCTTACCTGTGAATGCAGCTCAGCTTGGTACGTAGTAAATGTTACTATTGTTAATTGCCCAGAATCATTTAATTCAAGTTCAAAGTTAAATCTCTTATTTCTAAATTGCATAGATTCAAGTAGCTTTTGAAATGATTGTTGAGGTAGCCCAAGACTAACCTTATTTTACTGAATTTCGATGTGCTTCAGAAACAAATCTCACTATTAATTGCAGTCACTAAATTAACTTTCAATTTTCCGGTTTTATTAATTATTTTACTAAATTAAGTCAGAGTGTAGCGAAATTTATTACTTCTGACAAACTTTCAGTTTTCACACAACGTGTCAACCTTCAGTTGCCACGCTTTTAGTGCTAATTATATGTGCAATAACCTTTCTTTTTCAGTTATTACAGTAGTTGTCCGTAGGACTGGCGACCGTAATTTTCTCTAAATCTCAAATATCTAATTAACGCCAATTAATTGTTGACGTGACGACCGCACATTTACTTTCTTTATTAATTTTACCCTTGTCTCAAAACTAATATCCACCAATTTCATTTGCATTTTTCCTTTCACATTTAGATGTAACCCTTGCCTCCCTCTTTAGTGACAGAATAGCTTCGGTGACGATTGCTTTTCCCAAATTTCCACTAGGTACACGCGGTTTAATTTTTCACTGTCATTAAGGTCGATAAGTGAGGGGGAGGTTACAACCTGTCTACATTGAGATCCAATTGCCATTCCCCGCACCTTGAGTCAATTCGTTGCTGATCCTCCTGCATTTAAGTACAATTTTCCGTTTTTACAACCTCTCGATACACCACAGCACCATCTACAAGAAGCCTCAGTGATCTTCCGATGTCATCCACAAGGTCATTTATGTATAATTTGAATAGCAACGGACCTACGATACTCCCCTGCGGCACACCTGAAATCACTCTTACTTTGGAAGACTTCTCTCCATTGAGAATGACATGCTGCGTTCTGTTATCTAGGAACTCTTCAATCCAATCACACAATTGGTCTGATAGTCCTTATGCTCTTACTTTGTTCATTAAACGACTGTGGGGAACTGTATCGAACGCCTTGCGGAAGTCAAGAAACACTGCATCTAACTGTGAACCCGTGTCTATGGCCCTCTGAGTCTCGTGGACGAATAGCGCGAGCTGGGTTTCACACGATTGTCGTTTTCGAAACCATGCTGATTCCTACAGAGTAGATTTCTAGTCTCCATAAAAGTCATTATACTCGAACATAATACGTGTTCCAAAATTCTACAACTGATCGACGTTAGAGATATAGGTCTTCAGTTCTGCATATCTGTTCGACGTCCCTTCTTGAAAACGGGGATGACCTGTGCCCTTTTCCAATCCTTTGGAACGCTACGCTCTTCTAGAGACCTACGGTACACCGCTGCAAGAAGGGGGGCAAGTTCCTTCGCGTACTCTGTGTAAAATCGAACTGGTATCCCATCAGGTCCAGAGGCCTTTCCTCTTTTGAGCGATTTTAATTGTTTCTCTATCCCTCTGTCGTCTATTTCGATATCTACCATTTTGTCATCTGTGCGACAATCTAGAGAAGGAACCACAGTGCAGTCTTCCTCTGTGAAACAGCTTTGGAAAAAGACATTTAGTGTTTCGGGCTTTAGTCTGTCATCCTCTGTTTCAGTACCATTTTGGTCACAGAGTGTCTGGTCATTTTGTTTTGATCCACCTACCGCTTTGACATAAAACCAAAATTTCGTAGGATTTTCTGCCAAGTCAGTACACAGAACTTTACTTTCGAATTCAGTGGACGCCTCTCGAGTAGCCCTCCTCACACTACATTTCGCTTCGTTTGTTTGTCTGCAAGGCTTTGGCTATGTTTATGTTTGCTGTGAAGTTCCCTTTGCTTCCGCAGCAGTTTTCTAACTCGGTTGTTGTACCACGGTGGCTCTTTTCCATCTCTTACGATCTTGCTTGGCACATACTCATCTAACGCATTATGTACGATGGTTTTGAACTTTGTCCACTGATCCTCAACACTATCTGTACTTGAGACAAAACTTTTGTGTTGAGCCGTCAGGTACTCTGTAATCTGATTTTTGACACTTTTGCTAAACAGAAAAATCTTCCCACCTTTTTTAATATTTCTATTTACGGCTGAAATCATTGATGCAGTAGCCGCTTTATGATCGCTGATTCCCTGTTCTGCGTTAACTGTTCCAAATAGTTCGGGTCTGTTTGTCACCAGAAGGTCTAATATGTTATCACCACGAGTAGGTTCTCTGTTTAACTGCTCAAGGTAGTTTTCAGATAAAGCACTTAAAAAAATTTCACTGTATTCTTTGTCCCTGCCACCCGTTATGAACGTTTGAGTCTCCTATTCTATATCCGGCAAATTAAAATCTCCACCCAGAACTATAACATGGTGGGGAAATCTACTCGAAATATTTTCCAAATTGTCAAAGTGGCTCTGAGTACTATGGGACTTAACATCTATGGTCATCAGTCCCTAGAACTTAGAACTACTTAAACCTAACTAACCTAAGGACATCACACAACACCCAGCCATCACGAGGCACAGAAAATCCCTGACCCCGCCGTGAATCGAACCCGGGAACCCGGGCGTGGGAAGCGAGAACGCTACCGCACGACCACGAGCTGCGGGCTCCAAATTACCCTTCAGGTGCTCAGCCTCAACAGCTGCTGAGCCAGGGTGCCTATAGAGACATCCAATTACCATGTCTGAGCCTGCTTTAACCGTGACCTTCACCCAAATTACTTCACATTTCGGATCTTCGTCAATTTCCTTCGATGCTATTGCACTTCTTATCGCTATCGAAAAATATCGCAAAAATGGTATGATATTCTGACAAAACATGTGAAATTAGATGTTCTCTTGTAATCCCAGAGTGTGGAGACTGCTGTAGAAAGCATGTAAGCATGCAAGTCGGAGCCACAAACAGTAACGCCTTTGTACCGAGGGGAAACGAGTCCGTTTTCGAGGTATATGTACAAGAATCTGGCGGTCACTACAGCGTGTCCTGTAGTGAGGGAGTGTGTGTCGTAAGGGAAATGAAAGATTTTGTTTTTAAAAAAAGAAAATTATGTGCGCTATAGATACTGAGATTTGTTCCTGAACCACGGATGTAAAGAGAAGACATATCCAGTACATTGCTCGGTGTCAGACTGCGGCAGCAATCCTAATCTTAAACTGTAGTTACACTGATAAATATGTGTTTGGTTCCCAATATTCTTGTGAGTCTGGAGATGGCCGTAGAAAGCGTTGCACCAAGCACCTGGTCGGGGCTGAAAACAGCATCTCAGTGAACGTCTTTAATCCGAGATGGGGCTTATTCGTCTTTTGTACACCAGTTAAGAGTCCGAGAAAGCTTCTGGCTTATGACGATTTGGCTCGCGGCGCCCCCTGGGCGGGCGAATAGTGAACTAATACCCAGAGCCTTCGGGACCGCGTGTGTCGCATGCATACTCTGTGGGAACATGAGAAGATTCAACATGACGAGTGTTTGCACTAGGTGTATTGATAGCAGTCGAACTGCTACCACTCAAGTCCTCCTGGGGTGTAGGGGTCGTCCACGGCAGGCTGGCCTCCCTCTGGCTGACATGTGCTTCCGCAGCTGTGGGCATGGCCCACGTTTACGGTGGGAGATTCTCCCGTCGGCGCTACACAGTGACACGGTGAGTACGTGGGATGTACTTTACGATGTGCTGACCATTTTGCGGGGCTTAACTGTCAGTGCAAAATAAGTTTTTTCCACTCAAAGCCTCGTCTTCAGGAAAAATGGCCGACAGTGTTTCGATACCGGCAGCATTAGTAATTTGGAGGGTAAAATCAGTAAGATCCAATCAGAATGCTCCATTGATTCACAAGACGTACTTCATATTGGGTCATAGGAGCCTCTACAAACTGATTCGAGTAAGATGGAAGCAAGGTATCTACGGAAAGTTCTGAGAAAACAAGTGTTCAAACATGAGTTGAAGCAGACCGTCCATCACTGGCGGGGTGCCGTCAATCATCCGCCACTGTGGCATTAGAACATCTCCAGACCAGTTACTGTAGGAAACCGGAAATTGTAGCCACTTTTCTCTTCTGTAGGACAGTGCTTCGAATTCTGTTTGCGTAATTGTCCCGATTTTCCCACGTGTGCTTAGATAGCACTCTCTTTCAAAACAACAAGAATGCTTTTATGTTTGAATGTGTTTTCGCGAGCGTGCATCGCTTTTAGCGGTGAGAATGCTTACCGTTTCTGAGACGTATGATGAAAGCAGGACATCAGGATTTCCAGGAAGGGAACACGTGGTGTCTCTTGAGGACCATCTGGAAGAATGCATTCGGTGTTACTCTGGGCTATTTTCATAAACAGGTCCTGATAGGGCAAGAATTTCCATGCAGGTAAGCTGAGTCATCATAAAAACGCTTACAAAAGAGACGGTTAACTATTTCTGTAGCACTTTATGAATTCTGGGAAGGGACTGATAAGTAATGGACGGGCTGTCCGTTACTTCTCTCTCAGCGCTGGACACGAAAGCCCTGTGTCATCGCACCAGCAACAATGCCTAGCTGAACACGTATTTCGGAAGGTATTTCTTAGGTGTCATGTGTCAAAGGGATGCCGCCGCATCATTCTTTCGGGACCGAAACTGACACCTGCGCGTGATTCGGCTGCTGACGGCCGCGTCGTCACTTTGCGGGGGCTGTCGGTGAATCCCGACTCCTGGGAGAACGTGTGGTAGCGTCCTGTGCGGTCCAGTGGACAGGGGACGGCGGGCGGTGCGTGCTTCGCGATCGAAAGATTTTTAACTCTGTGTAATTACGTGTGATGTATGATTCATGACGGTATTCCTTGCGCAATCGGAATAAAAAAAAAGAAATACGATCGATGTAATTACTTCGCAAAAGACCTGAATCTCTACAAACAGCAGAGAATGATGAGTACGAGAAATCCAAGCCCCGGAAACTGATTTTTTCCCATGAAAAAAAATATAACCTTGAATTTCCCTTCGTGAGATCCTTACTCTCCACCGCAGAGACGCCAATTTCCAGGTAGATGACGGGGATGGAAAGGGGAGGGAGCGAGGGTGGCGGGGATGGGGTGATAGTGGTGGTGGTGATCGATTTCCTGAGAAATTTTTTAAATAAATAATTAAACTATATTCCAGATTGTGTCAAGGATGGGGAAGGAAATCGGCCGTGTCCTTTGAAAGGAACCATTCTGGCATTTGTCTGAAGTGATTTAGGGAAAGTGAGGAGAACCTAAATTTGGATGGCTGGATGAAGGTTTGATTTGTAGTCCTCCCAAATGCGGGTCCAGTGTGCTAACCACTGCGCCACCTTGCTCGGTCCCCTATGAAATAATGAAAGGAAGAAAGTTTATCCCTCACAGTTTCAACATACACTTTATAAAACTTCAGCATCCATCATAACGATTTAGTTAGTTACACTTTTACTACTAACTGTATCAGAAAACAGTTTTCAGACTGTATCCTCATATACCACTGAATGAATCTGGAAAATTGTAACATAGTACGACACATAATTCAGG
Source organism: Schistocerca americana (assembly GCF_021461395.2). Taxonomy (NCBI): domain Eukaryota; kingdom Metazoa; phylum Arthropoda; class Insecta; order Orthoptera; family Acrididae; genus Schistocerca; species Schistocerca americana. The sequence continues at coordinate 396,590,484 of NC_060125.1, read as the reverse complement.
TTACGCTACGTCATACACCGCTTGACAATTTAGCTTTCATTATAACGTTTTCGTTACGCTGTGAGTGAATAATACGAAACTAATACAACCAACATATTTACTGTATCGCATCTTCAACCACTTAATGCGAACTATTTATCACATTTACCCACACGTAAAGTAATCGGATTTTGAAGCTATTTTATACATCAGAGTTCGATTCTTTAAAACATCTAGGTTTGGGAGAAGAGTGTTTACGAGTTTTCGCTAAGAGATATGAGATTGAGCATTCGAATCATCTAAGTGCAGAAACCATTGCTCATTGCAGTGTTGCTATTTTGCGAAATTAACAAATCTAAAAATTTGTATATGTTACATATTAATATTAATTATTGTATTGTGGTGTAATTACCAGTACTCCGTCTTCAGGCCACAAGTGGCCGTCGGGACCATCCGAACGCCGTGTCATCCTCAGATGAGGGTGTGGGTAGGAGGGCGTGTGGCCAGCACACCGCACTCCCGGTCGTTATGATGGTTTTCTTTGACCGGAGCCGCTGCTATTCTGTCGAGTAGCTCCTCAGAGGACATCACGAGGCTGAGTGCACCCCGAGGTATAATTACCAGGAGCGACACAATATTCAGAAGAATATTCTGATAGCACAAATGCACCGAACGGAGAACGCAGTCGTAAGGTCCCGAACTAGAGCTCTAGTAATGGAGGTTTGGGTTATACTTTGGTTTTCCCAATTCAGATGGTTAATGGGGGGATGATTTCTTTCAAAGGACATGCTCGGTTTCCTTCAACATTGACATTTATATCGATGGAACATTCTACACTAACCTTCGATTACATAAAAGCGAGCGATGAGAATAATTTGTGACGTTTTTTCTGCACATATCCTGGAGGCATATCTTCAATAATTCGCACGAAGTCCATTGCATTTCTTAGAAAATTATTAATTTGTCCACACCTATAACCAAAAGAAAAATTTATAGCCTTGCTCATCACTAAAGCTGTCAATAGCTCAAAGACGAACTGAATATATGGCGACAGAATTCTTTGATATTTTATACAACAGCGTAAACGTCTGATAGGTAGCAAAGAAAATCTTAAATCTAATCTGAAACGTCTGTCTCATGAACGAGTATTTAATTAAACAATGATGATATATTATTAAATTTCTTCTTGTTGTACAGCTGCACCACATTATAGAACACCTAAAACGCTAAAGTACCAAAGTAAGCTGCTTAACTTGCAAATCAGTGTCGTGCGAGATGCCTCCAGCCTTTAAAAGATTAATTTAGGACAGCTTTGTCACTGCTCAAGGTCAATAAATAATAATGATACACTTGTTAGGAATAATTAATTTACTCGTTTCGAGCATAGTCAACCATCACAATACTCGTCGAAAGAAAATTGCAGCAGTCGTACAAGCACAAACCACTGATGTCACATTCAGTGTAAACCTACACAGATGACGCGTAAATATTTCATATAAACAGTAGCTTGATAGTTCTTGTAGTATAGTAGAATCATGTTTACCCTCATGTTAAAGCCGTGTTTCACTTACAACAAATTTATGACAGAAACTAACATATTGGCTACACGGAAAGAGTTTTTAAAATTACGTTTTAGGAGCGTGTATTCACTCAGGAGGAATAGGTTAAGCATAATTCCGCCTTCGTTAAACACCTTAAATCCCGTGTCACCAGTCAGCTATGTCCGGAAGCATAAGGGTTTTGCACCACGCTCCGAAAGGTAAGAGGCTCAGTCTGCTTGAAGAGATCGAAACTGGTAAACATTCACACGCAAGGAAACGTTACTCAATGATCAGTCATCAAGCAAGAATTGGGTTTTCTATGATTGCATGTTTCCCATTTTTAAACAATTTATTAGTTTTTAGATTTTTTACGAGGGCCTCGGTCTCGTCTCATCTGTATGCCGTTGAATTTTATCTTTTCGGCATTGTTACCTTTTAGCCATAGATTTGTAGTCTAATCCTCATCTTATAGCTTTATGTATTCTATTTTATTATTCTCTTACACTACTTCTGACTATAAAGGTTTTCTATGTCTCTGTGCATAGCTTTCAACCTGGCGTGTCCTGCAGTGTCTGTATTCCCGTACGACTCATTATGTTTTATTTATTCCTTAATTTATCCGTTAATATATGACTTATACGCTGTTATCACACTGTGAGCCCGATGGCAGCGCCGATTCGTGACTGTCATTACTATTAGCCCAATATTTTGCATGAGCTCCTATATTCAGTATTTTTGCTCTATGTGAATACGGACCGTCCTCTGGGCCGTTGTAGTGTACGGTTGTTTACGGTTTGCATGCGAGGTTCTGTTCTGTGCTGGTATGCCTGTCGTCGCCTTCGTGAGTCCGCATTTTATATGTTTTATTAGGTGTTATGCCTTCTTGACGGATGCATATTGGCAGATAATTTCTGATCTTTTAACATAGCCTATTCGGGCGAAACGCGTCATTCTTAAGTTAATAAAGAACATTCTGCAACCTGTTACTGTTTTTTAAGTAGAATCAATAGAAGATTGTTGTTCCACCATTGCAAAATGGAATGGAATTATTTTTAATGTGTTTAAATTTTCTAAACTTATGTCACTGAACCATATAGTTCTCTGTAAAAGACCAGCAAATAGCCACACATAAGACAAATCATCTGTACACAATTTGTGAACTGACTCGTTCCACCTTATTTACATAGAAAGTACATAAAACATCTACGGAACAAGTTCTCGTACAGAAAATGTTGCCCGGAAAGAGCCACAACTTCATCACTAATTATGCCTCGTGTATTTTTTCTTAGATACATTCTCTGCTAATGTACACATCCATTTTTGTTACTTGCAGCTAACAGCTGGTGGCTACTCCCTCTCACCACAGGCGCGCCTCCCTACTGTCAGAGATATAAAGCATCTAATATATTCCCAGCCATGGCGGAGAAGAATTCAGAGTTTTTCTGGGTATTTTTGCTCCTTTTTCTCTTTTTCCCGCGCCAGAGGCGACATTGCTCAGGTGCGATTACGCCTGACACGCACTTTATTGCGTGGTACGCACGTGCCACCGGAATAAACAACGGAGGATCCGGCTGCGCAGGCCCAGGCACGGTAAGATAAGCAAGAGATTTATGCCGTGTTAACGGGCATCGGAATCCCAGCAGCGCCTTTAAATCTCTGGTTAACCGATCGGACGAAACAAAAACAGGCGAGTAAGAGGAGGAAGGAGGAGGAGGGGCAGGAGTGCAAGAAGGAAGAAAAATTGCGGAGACGGATGGAGTCGGCGCCGAGTAATAGATTTAATGTTTCGGCAATGCACAGTCCGATACTTTCCGCAGGCTGCATAGCGCTGGCTACAGACTCAGCGAGTAAATTTTACGCCAGAGATATATACAGTCGTGCTTGTGTTTCCTTCTGCATCCGACAGGCCGGATTTAGCGCATTTCAAATTTATTTCGCCGAAGTCTCGTTGCAGAACGATAGAGTGCAGAGTAGTTCAGTATTTGCAAGTATTCGTGGCCTGTCAGAGAAGACGAGGAGCAGTTTATCTTACAGTGTTTCTTTGTTCCCCGTTCGACACTGAAGTCATTACTCAAGAAGTATGTTTTTCTTTACTTCGAGTGACCTAAATACTGTAGTCACCCTGGCACGTTTATTCCTACAAACAAACCATTTGTATTCTGGAACGCTCGATATGTTTACGGAGACACCACTACATACCAATTCCAATTCATCGTAACAGTTTCTCTGCCGATGATTTTTATATCAATAGTTTGGCAAGTTTGTATTGTGATACCAAAAGCTGTGGAAATTTGAAAATAATTATACGGACTACTTTAAAAGACAATGCATTAAATTTATGTGTGATGTTTAGTTCAGCGTAGAAAACTTTAATTCACAAGGGGTAACGATTCTGTAACAATTTGCTTCCTTCTCCAGAGACGAGAGAGAAAGAGAGTGAGTGAGAGACAGACAGAGAGGGGGGCGGGGGCGGGAGAAGGAAAGGAAATTAGATCGTATCTTTAATTAGCAATGGAAGTAATTTTTTATTATTTTGTTTGGAATGCAACTATTTTCCATGTACTAACTTTATTTTTTGTCGTAAAGGCGATGACTTGTATACGGAACTAATCATCTAAAAGTTCCACAGAAACTGTAGCGGAAATGGAAAGTGCTATGGATGTGCGGTTTTCGTAGAATGGCTTCGCAGTCAAGGGCTCGTATTGTTAGCCAATCAACAGTTTGTAATAATTCTTAGGAAGTGTATTTTTTGTGCAGACGTACACTTTATTAAATGGAGGAATGCCTGTTGAAATTGACAAACTAAAAGTAAGGTAAATTAGAATGTCAGTGGTATTTGTTGCGGGAGTCTAATGCCTGTCGTATGCGAGACATCGTATTTTGAAAAGTTTTCACACCAACTGTTGTTGCTAGTTCCTAGGTGCGATGTTCTTACAATGTGCTTGTGTGTTCCTTGAGTGCATTGCGACTTTCTAGTCAGTTAATGTGTGACATTCTAAGCAGTAGATTGAGAGTGGACGATGGGAATTACCAATGCAGAAAAAGCTGACATGCTCATGGTGTATGGAGAGTGTATAAAGACTGCAGCTCACTTTTGAACGGTCTAAACGGCAAGATATCCCAACAGACGTCAACCATATCGGCGATTATATATCGACCCCTTCAATCAGTTACCCCCAGAACACCTAATAGAAGAAAACAAAGGGGGAAATTAATGTTCTTGCTGTTGTTGCAGTTGATCCGGACGTTAGCTCCCGCGCTTGAGTCAGGCAAGTGTCCTATGCATTCTCCATCGACATAGGTTCCATTCCTATTACATCTCTTTGCATCAGGAGATGCATGGAAACGATTTTGAGAATCGTGTTAACTTCGGTACATGATCATTACTACGGAATACTCCAAATTTGTTACGTACCTTGTTTAGTGATGAAGCCACATTTACCAATCGTGGCCGGGTAAGTGGAAATGAGCGTATGCCATCGTTGGTCGGAAGGCCCTATCCGGGGAAGTTCGGCCGCCAAGTGCAAGTCTTATTTCAGTCGACGCCACATTGGGCGTCTTGCGCACAGGTGATGAATATGAAATGATGACGAGGAGAACACAACACCGGCCGGGAATCGAACCGGGGCCCACTTGCACGGGAGGTGAGCACGTTACCACTCAGCTAAGCAGGAGGACCATGGCCTGGTAAACCGCTGAAACACGCACTACTGCTCTATTGACAGTCCCCGTTGGTTTTGTCAGGTGGAATGTCAGCGTCCATGGAGTGCAAAGGTGTGGTGTGGGATAGTGAACCATCAGCTCATACGTCCGTTTTTCATAGACGAACACTGAACCCTTGCAAGTGTCGCAGCCTCCTGACAATCTTCCATGGGTGCTAGAAGACTTCCTCTGCAGGCAGACTGGGAGGAACCTGTGGTACGAACATGATGGCTGTCCAGCTCACATTGCAGGAAGTCTTGCAGCATGTCTTCACGAACTGTTTCCAAATCGTTGGATTGGACCCGGAGGACCTGCACCTTGGTCATCCAGCTCCCAGGATTTGACACCTGCAAACATTTTCCTGTGGGGAAAAATTAAAAGACTCTCTCTACAAGGACATAGCTACTACGCTCGATAATATGCGACGACTTATTATTGCAGTCTGCTAGGACATATCCACTGAAATGCTAGCACGTGTGCAGCAGTCGTTCCATAACAGACTGGAAGCGTGTATTACCGCTGCCGTTGGTCTTTTGAACACAACCTGTGATGGTCAGTTCTTACAGGTCAGAGTCCACTTAAGTAGTCTATGCACTTGTGTTGTTCAGTGTATGCAACCACAGGTATTGTACAAGTGTCGGTCTGGAAACTTTTTACAATACGATATATCGTAGACGACTCGCATAGATTCCTGAAACAAACCCACTGACTTTCTAATTTACCCTACTTTCAGACTGTTAAAGTCAACAGGCGTTGTTACATTTAAAAACATGTATATTTACACAAGTACACCTTCTAAATGTTATTAGAGTCTGTTGACTAGCTGACAACACAAGGACCTGACTACCAATCCATTCTCTGAAAACCACACTGCAGTAGCACTTTCCATTTCCACAATATTCGCTGTGAAGGTATTAGGCGATTCATCATATATACGTCCAGTAGTGTGAAGGAGAGCGTGATAAGGAGACATATTAGTTAAGAGGTAGTTGGTAGCAAGGACAATGTGACCGAATGTTTAATTTGTTTCAACATATTTGGTGATCAGATCAGGACGTAGCTCCCAAACAGTAACGGAGAAACCGTTTCTAATACTGTGTAATTTCAATTAATTGGTGGTTTTTATACATAAAAATAAATTCTGGCCCCACGTCTCACTCTGGAAGACATTATTTAGGTTTCCCAGTTGCGTAAATTTCACAGCGCTACAGAAATTTTGCCGCAGGCAATCACTTCCACGTTCTTTGAAGGGCAAGCATCCAATGGAAACACCCGGCGGTTCATCTTACATGACTAGGGAAGCCATGGGATACCCAAATCTGTGTGACCGGACAAGGACTCCCCTAACATGAAAGTCCAGTGTCTCTCTCCACTTAATGATTAGTTACCAGCGTTGGTTGGCTGATGCTTCTTCCCGGTGGCCAGAAAGAATGATGTATGCCACATTTACACTTCAGAGCGTCTCCGGACCCTCGTCGATAGAGGAAGCGTTAAAAAATGACACTTGCGATGTTTTAAAACAAGCCAGTCACGCTGCAACTGCATGTACCCTGTTTCAAAATTAGTTGAAGGATTAGTAATGTGATTGCCACACCACAGTTACCCACAGAAGTTGAGCATAGGCTGTAGTTATCGTATGACAGCGAAACCTAGTAGACATGCGGAACCAATCTACGCGAAAAAGAAAAAGTGAATATCTGAAGCTATGAATGCAAGAAGGACATACATAAATGTTTCTATATAAAGGATGAGGAATGGGACGTGGACAGAAAAAGTCAACAAAGTGATAAAGGCATAAGATTGATTTTATTATTAACCGCCGCTTACACAAGTTGTAACTTCTGGGTGTTTCTGCTGGTCTTTACCACCAGATGAAACTTCTGGTGAAACTACTGAGTGTAACTGAAACTGCTGAATGAAACTGCTGCTACTGTGTCTTATCTTTATCATTGCAACACTGATCTACGGAGTTTTCCAAGACAAAGCCAACTCAAACTTAATCTATTCATATATTACCCACAATATACAAGCACAATGCAATCTGACTGCTATGCAATGACAACATGACTTCAAGTAATCAACACAAAAGAATGGCCCTGAATTGCAAGAAATCTTAACAGTAACCCGTACTTTTTCATGAGTCACTTACCTCACAGGAAATCTTTATAACACGAACTACAGCAATTACAGCCAGCAGCAACGACAGCCAGCTAAATAAAAAGATTCTAACTACTACAGACTCCAACTACTAGGAGGCATATGGATAGCGAAATAAAGATTTTGTTGAAGAGGAAACAATGTATTTAGAAAATTTTGCCCTATTCATGTGACATCCAGTTCCATAAATTACATAGTTCTCAATAATTCCACTACCCAAACATTACCAACTACATCCATCCTCATTTTACAATGCATGTCCTACCAACACTGAGTCTCCACGAAGGACACATGTCCAAGCCGTCCGCTCGCTAACTGCTAGTCCGTCCAACCACAGAATCTCTTGCCGAGGGCGCTGATTGCTGTCAGCGATATTAATATAGTCTACAGCGCTGCCAACATGCAAACATGCTACTTACAAAGTTGTGTAGCAGGAGCACCAGCTTTTCTGTTGGAATCTGAGGAACGTGTTACTGTATACTGACCTTCAGATCAGGCAGATACATGGCATGTCCCAGGTAAGCACGTTATTTTGTGTATCCCCAGGGACAAAAGTCATACGATTTCAAATTAGGTTGTTATGCAGGTCATGCATTTGGAAAAACCTCTGGAGATAATGTGTTCGCGGAAGGTTGCAGTAAGCAGATCTCACTGGCCATCGACATAAGTTATTGCCCCATCTTGCATGAAAACAATGATATCCACACAGCAGCGCTGTTCCAAAACAGGAGGTCTCGATAACTTGCAGACGTCATGGTACACCCGACGAGGCGTCTTGGTGTATTCTTTTCAAAGAAGAACGGACCGAGAATAAAGGTGCTCGTGAATTCACACCACACAGTCACATACGGCACGAGCAACGGCTCTTCGTGAGTAACATACAGTTTAATAATACCCTAAATTCGGCAGTTCTATGTATTCACTGAACGCTCTAGTTAAAAATGTGTTTCGGCTCTTCGTAGAATATTGCCCGGCCACGTGTTATCAACTTCGATCCCTACCAGAGACCCACGAGCAAAAGCAGAACATTGTGCGGATCATGAGCTTTTAGTTGCTGCGCCGTTTGGATCTGGTACGTGAACCAGTGTAATATAGACCGCAACACTTCCTGTACTGTTGGCCACGAGATGGACAGTTCTCGGATCACTGCACGAGCACTGGCACGGGTCACGTGCTGCATGATTAGTTAGAGCACAGCAACCTCGTCAACAGCTTCTATCAGAATAAAACGCGTTCCTCTTACGGGTGCCCCACGAAGCTCACCTGTGGTTCCCCATTTCACTGTCATCTTCTTTAAACCATTTAATGACACTGGGGCTCTCCTCAGACCTTCCAGTCGGCGACACTCTCTCAGTGCAACACTCTAATATCTTCCAGTCACATAAAACAGTTTCATTAACTGTGCATGGTCTCTCTTCTCTATTGATATAGTGTTCAGTCATGATATGGCTGACCAAATGACAGCGTGGAAGTAACCCCGTCATGCAAAAAGTGTACACCGCCAGATTTTCCCCTGGTGGCCAAAATTGAAACTTATTTTTTTCCAGCACCAATGGGTTCCACATTAAAGCTTTAGCATCTCCGCCGTGTTTCGCTGCATACGATAATTACAGTCCTCACTAGCCCTCCGTGCGTAGCTACTCACTAATTGTAACAACAAGGTATGTAGTTTCGAAAATCTTACTGATTGGAAAATTTACTGGCCGATACGCTGAAAGGCGTGATGGGCTAAAAGTTGGTACAACGGATCTGAAAGAGTACCTGTTTATGCACAATGTGTGTCTTTGCTGTTGACGTTGAGGAACTAACGCAATAAATAAACAAAGGACAATGATCACGACATCTATTGGCGCAGCTCTGTATCAGTAAACTTGTGATAATGATTTTCAGCTGTTGAGCTACAGATGTATACGAACTTACGATGGGCAGCACATACTATTGTTAAAATATTAATCATATTACGCAAATATCTTCAGGAGTGTGGTGAGAATTCAAGTCTGCCTGACGTGGAGAAGTGGCAATAACTTCCTTTTATAAGCTTTATTAATAGCGATTTATCATTAAAATGCTGTGCCTTATTTCATCTTACACAGTGTGTGTGTGTGTGTGTGTGTGTGTGTGTGTGTAGTGAGTGAAGTGCTATGAAACAATGTGTGCATAGTGTGTGCAGTGACTGATAGTGAGATATGAATGAACAGTGTGGCATTACATTATTTAATATGTTATTTGTAAAAAAATGTATTGTATACCAGTAGTAAATCTAATGATTGTCTGTAACTAGAAGTCTGTAAGTATATGTGTATACGAATTAGCGTATATGAAATTGGTCTAAACTTGTAAATACTTTGACATGTCCTATATCCTTGTAAAAAGAGATCTACGGATGAATAAAGGTACTACTACTGCTACTACTACTACTACTAAATAGTAAACGAACACAGGAAAGCCAAATACAAATTCACGAGTACAGCTGATGTCTACCGGCCACTGAATAAATAATACACAACGTTCTGTCACTAATTGGTCACAATCGTTGAACCTAGCTGATGATAATAATGCCTCCTAAAACTATATGGAAACTAATCTATTTGTATCATGGAGGGAGTGAACCTGGCACAATCTTGCTCTACTCTTCTCGTTGTGTTGTGACAATCTGAATTTAACTTTACTAATTTTTAGGTCGTCAGTGCGATCACTTGCATTCTTCTAGAGGTTAAGGTATGTATTATATCGATATTATTGGTGCCATAATCCTTTTTTTCTGAACTAGAAAGTTATGGCCCGAAAAAGTGTTTCTTAGGGTGGCTGTTTCCGGAGCAGCTGTATATACATTGCGGTAGTTTACGAGCAAAACTCGTTTTGTTTGCGTGCACATTACTTTTTTACTTTATTTATACGCTCAAAACACGTTTCGCCTTTTTAACAATGCATCTTCAATGTAATTCTCAAATCAGTTTATCTGTCTTCAAATCATTCACGTTCACTGAAACAAGCAGCAATTGTCATATGTCTCTCACAGGGCATACGGTACCACTCAGCACAGATATCTAACAGAAAGAACTGGACATCAGACAATGAGTATAACAAGAATCCAATCACAAAATGAAACAAAAAATTAGACAACAAATCCAGTCAATGAATACAATACACATACAGCCACTAACACAACACAACACAGACAAGCACACACAGTGACTCAACAACAACGGCTCCAAGAATAGACGACAACATGAAAGAGGTACTGTTTGAGGTTTTCCCGACGGATTAGTTGTAAATACGGTACTCGAGCGACACGTCGAACGTCGTTCTCCAATTTCCACAACATTTCGTCGGTGCAAATGGCCGACGTGTTCAGCGGCAGCGAATGCAGTGCTGAGACTGTGACCGAAGCCTCCTACACCTGCCAGTCTGAGGAGAAACTGCGCAGGCATGAACGCGCCAAATTCGGTGACTGCTTGTCACAGCACAATTGTGTCTACATATTTATTATCATCTTATGCATTTTCCCGAACTGGGCTGCTTGCATTAATCAGGCATCATAATGACAGGTAGAACCGACAAATACTATATACTTTTTATTCACGCTGTAACCGGTTTCTTGCATCAGTGTGTTATACAACCTTGTAAGCATATTTTCGGAAACAAGTACTTGAAATGATATGGGTCAGTCTGTGCTATGAAAATAAAATGTTCGTTGACACTATAGGAATCGTTCAATGTACTTACAACTAATTTTCGTAGAACCTTCAACCTCCTTTCGCAAAGAATGAGAACATCCTGAACCTACCTGGCTGCCCGCCCATGTGGTCGCCAGCATGAGACACACGATTTTTTAAGAACAACACGTTGGTGATGGGTGTGGATTACGCTATTGCCTTTGAATTAGCAAGTGGTCGTAAATCTAAGCGACCGAGGACAGATAAATGGTAAAGAATGGTACTATACTTCCTAGACCTATTCATCGCTCATCAAACATTCGTGTTCGGTTTGTCCAGTAAAGGGGGGTGCCACGTTGACTTTCAGCAATGGTAGCCTTCTTTAATAGCTCTGGTAAATCGTAGCGCAGAACTGGACGATAAACAATACATTTTTTCTTGTCCAACAAAAGTGCGTATGGCCATACGAGCACGTCACACACATTTTATGTGCGCATTGACTCACATCACTATCAGCGGCAAGTCCCACCTATGAATTGTTACCAGAGCGAACGTCACTGGTTGCTTCTGTGATCAGTCGAGGATCTGCATCTTCCCACGAATGGATCTTGTGATGTGTGTGCGTTGAGGCCGCCTCACCCGCCAACAAAATAGAAGCCGTGGACCACTGATCTTCATTAATCGTAGAATTCATTGGCAGACGTATACTATGGAATGGTGGTCGTGTGTTCGGAATCTCTCACATTTCCCGAGTAATACGGATAAATAAATTGTTCGAGCCCAGTTCTTCTCACTCTCGATCCTGAATCACCAACTCGTCGCAATGCTTGCTGCTTCACCATCGGCGTGTGAACTATATCACCCGCTATCTTTAGCGTTGTTGTGGATGGTATCAGGTCTGCAAGTCGCTGGAAGAAGTTTATGGAATGCGACGCTGAGAATGTCGTTCGGCGTGCATGACACATTCCTGCCGATTAACGGCATTGGCTAAGTCATTCCAGAATGTCGTGTTTGTCGATTCCAGTGCGGAATGATAAGATTCTGTTTCTCTGGGTTGCTCACACACTGTGGAACCACTAACCATGCTGGGATGCAAGCACGTCTTCAACAAGACGTGTACATAATGGCCGCTGCAGGAGATAGTTTTAACTTATATTTCCACCAACAGTATGGACAACGTGCAAAGATAAACACAGCCAATAATAAATAAGCAACAAATATCGACAGAAAGATACCATTTGTAAGTCCTGGTTCTCGACGCGGGTAAAACGGCACGTAAAAGTATTTGCTGCCAGAATTATGTTTATGGTATTGTCTGCATTTCTGACGTGCACTATAGTCTGTTAGAATATGGAGCACATTTTAACAAACAAATCGCCCTTTGCATGATAATAATCAGCATACTCATGCAGATGTAAAATTAACTTCGAGTGCGCCCCGGGGCAGGATGTAGGCCCTTTGATGTTCGTGATATATATTCATGATCCTGCAAACAATATTTATAACGGCGTTAGTCTTTTCGCCGATGATTCAGTCGTCTATACTGAAGTACAGTCTGGAAAGTTATTCATTCGATCTTTCATAACTTCTGAAAGTGATGCAAAGGTAGGTAACTCGCTTTAAATGTTCCATGTTCAGTAACTGAAAACTGTGCTCTTCGCTATACGAAAATCCCTTACATGTCAGCAAAGAGTGACCGAGTTAAAATTGTTGTCGATCAGCTCATACATGTAGCAGAGTATAACAATTTGCCCTGATATGAAATTGAACTGTCTCATGGGCTTAGTGGTAGGTAAGGCAGATGGCAAACTTCGTTTCATTGATAGAATACTTCTGAAGTGCAGTCTACAAAGACACTGCTCACAAATTGTCTATCTAATGTATTATAATCACGCGTAATATGTGTCGTGAACAAGACGTAATCGGGAGGATAGTAATCATTTGGCTTCCTGTCAATCTTATTTTACTGGGCAGGCTTTGCTTGCTAGCGTCATCGAATTGTTGGCTCCGTTTGTGCCGTAGCGCGCCAACAAACCTGTACATGAAGCTGCGAGAAATAACTCACTACGCAACTGTTATTATAGTTTCAGTCATTGTCATTATTTCTGCTTGTCATGAAGGTGAATTTTCGAAGCTTTTTGTGTGTGCGTAGACTTTTGTCTGGTAGAACAACAGTAAAAAACGGCTCTGTCCCGATACACCTACTTGCATGGTTCTGTGGCGACAGATTACTCCAGTGTATTTCGTTAACGTTGGTATTTTCATTGGGCACAGGATTATGCTGAACATCCCAAGTCCCCGCTACCTAGGCAGACTCGGATGTTTCATTCCTAACCTGTTCCTTTATTGCTTTTAATTTTTTTTCTATGCTACCTGTCTGATCGTTAAGGTGAGTTTGGACATTTTGTTGCCATTTAGAGAAATCTTGTGTCAAGGCTTTTTGTGTGAGTCCTAAATCGTCTGTAACTGAGTGTGCAGAAGTGTTCTGTGCGGAATACACTTAGATGATAGTTTGCTGCACAGCTTTCTTTCATTATGATTGTAGCCGTTCTATTATTTATTCGTCCTTGTCTTTTAAAAATTCATCTTTTATTTTCATGATGAATGCAGAAATCCTCTACTTGGATTTCAAAGTTTCTTCCTGTAGTGGCAAAGTACCAAGTTTTCCATTCAATTTCTCTGCAGATTCCAGAATACTTCCAATGATAGTTTTCACGTCTGAAATCTCGTTAGCTATGGTTCCTAGATCGAGTCACAATTCACTGCGCACGTGACTAGCAACGTCGGTTTGTAACTGCTCAGTCTGATTTATGACATGTTCATTAATTTGTGCGACAAATTGTCTTCTTGTTGCTTCATACCGCCATGTTTCTGATTCAGAGTGATTATATTACTAGCCATATTTTCTGGGCTAGGACGAGACGTACAGCTGAAATATTTCATATGTAGTATAGATATATGCAGTCAGATGAAACATTGTTAAGTGCTACAGGAGGATCTTGTAAATTTGATTTTGCCTGTTACTTTACTCGACTTACTAGTCTAGGATATAATCGGCATGTGGAATGCTCGTACTTTTAGCAGTAATTCAAATCTATTAATTATGCACTTGCATCGTGTGTACGCTATGTTACGGTTTTATGTGTCACTATTTTATTCTCTCCCTTTCTTATTATATAACCTAATGCCACACCACAAAATCTCTAATTTTTAATCTTCGTTCCAACTAGTTGTATCTCTTCACGTACTTAATCGAAAACATTCCTGACCTCCTTAAACCAGTTAAATAACGCGGCATGAAACGTTAAGAATCAAGTACTAAAGTTCAGAAATCTTATGTGAGAGATTGTTCCATAGGCACACCTAAAAACCATATAATATATAAACATTGCAGTTCTTCGTGTGTACGTTAATGTCACATTGCAAATTTTATCGTGCACTCATTAAGGCGGAACCCACTGTCTGGCACTCTGCATCTCATCCTTTGTATACCAGAACAGATGGAAGAGCCTCTGAGGCCCTTTCCAATGGCAGATCGCAGAGAGCTTCGAAGCCGTTTGACAGTGAGCGCTGCAGGCAAACGCCCACTTCATTATACGCGCAGGCGGACTGTGCTGTGTACATCTATTCGAGGGCCCGTCAAGTATTTGGCAATTCAGATCGGGAGTGGCTCGGATAAAGATACAGCGCACCGATCGACCCTCTAAAGCGGAAAAAGTCCGGAGCGATGTTGCATTCAGTGAGTTCCTGAAACCGTCTGGTCTTTTTCCCTAATTTCAGTTTAATACAGTTTTTCTAATCCTTCACCTGTACTTCAGTAGATTTTCTGTGCAAGAATACCGAAACTATGTAGCAGTATTGTGTCAGTGCTAGTCAAATGCACCCTTCTTTCGGTAACGATACTGCATTTCCAAACAACAGCGTTAAAAGTTAGTGGGGTCAGCGGGCTTGGGAATGTAGTCCTTAAAATAATTTGATAACTTTATTTTCCTCAGTGTTATTCATTTCTTAATTTATGAATCCCTTTTGTAAGGACCATTTCTAAACATGTACAAAAGGGCCGAGGATCCTGCTAAATGTGGTGAGTAGGAGCACTTCATCGCGTACAGTGGGTGTTATGAAACGCTAGGTCGTTTAATCGGACTATTTGATTCAATTTATCCAGAAGCACTCAATATTAAATTACACTTATTACTTCTGTAACTTCCAACAACAAATTGTAATGTTTAACATGAAAATCGTTTGAAAGGTGATTGGAGCTGCTCGATTGTAATATCAATCACTCACAAAGCTTATTTCCCATTAACAGTCGTGTTAGAGATATACGTTCTAACACGATCGGGTCTTGGATAGCCAAATCCATCATCAAGTCCATAAGCCAACGCCAGATATAATGAATATCACACGTATTTTACGAAAATGCCTGAATCTGTACTCACTTCAGTATACTAAATATACTGACAGTACAATGAGATCACTCTCGCCGCATAACAGATAGGGTTGGAAACTCCGATAGCCGGTAAGATAAAGACATAATCTACCTTCTTCTTATCTGCTGTTAAAGCGATGAACTTCGTCTCAATTGTGGCGTACGTGACATCTTCGTGCTATCAGTATATCTAGTATACTTGTAACTCTGATTATATATTGATAAGGATTCGCCACCACGTCCGTACCTCTTATGGTGATTCATAAAAAAGAGAGGGGCACGAATGACGCAATATGATCAAGTAAACTACAAATTGAAAGAAATGTTTGGATCCCAATGATGTTATATTAAAGTACTTGTAGTTCTAACCGTTTCTTCTTGCCCTATCTTGAGATAAATATTTGCTTACCTGGAATGATCTCCCTGTCAACTTGATCGTGACGGTATAGGAAATAAAAACGAAATAAAAACTAACAGCAATGCTTCAGTCGCGATGAGCTGGAAGAATTAAGGTCAGGGCATATGGTTGGACACAAGTAACAGACAAAATTTTAGTTACAGTCGGTGTAATTTTAGAACATGTTTTTTGCTAGCGTATCATGTCATTTCTGGAAACCCAGAATCTACTCTGTAGGAATCAACATGGATTCCGGAAACAGCGATCATGTGAGACCCAACTCGCTTTATTTGTTCATGAGACCCAGAAAATGTTAGATACAGGCTCCCAGGTAGCTGTCATTTTCCTTCACGTCCGGAAGGCGTTCGATACAGTTCGCCTGATAAACAAAGTAAGAGCCTACGGAATATCAGACCAGCTGTGTGGCTGGGCTGAAGATTTTTTAGCAAACAGAACACAGCATGTTGTTCTCAATGGAGAGATAAAGTAACCTCTGGCCTGCCACAGGGGAGTGTTATGGGCCACTGTTTTTCACAATATATATAAATGACCTACTAGACAGTGTCGGAAGTTCCATTCGCCTTTTCACAGATCATGCTGTAGTATACAGAGAAGTTGCAGCATTAGAAAATTGCACCAAAATGCAGGAAGATCTGCAGCGGACAGGCACTTGGTGCTGGGGGTGGCAACTGACCCTTAACATAGACAAATGTAATGTATTGCGAAGACATAGAAAGAAGGATCCTTTATTGTATGATTATATGATAGCCGAACAAACACTGGTAGCAGTTACTTCTGTAAAATATCTGGGAGTATGCGTACGGAACGATTTGAAATGGAATGATCATATAAAATGAACTGTTGATAAGGCGGGTGCCAGGTTGAGATTCAGTGGGGAGTCCTTAGAAAATGTAGTCCATCAACAAAGAAGGTGGGTCGCGGAACACTCGTTCGACCTACACTCGAGTATTGCTCATCAGTGTGGGATCCGTAGTAGGTCGGATTGACAGAGGAGATAGAGAAGATCGAAAGAAGAGCGGCGCGTTTCGTCACAGGGTTATTTGGTAAGCGTGATACCGTTACGGAGATGTTTAGCAAACTCAAGTGGCAGACTCTGCAAGAGAGGCGCTCTGCATCACGGTGTAGCTTGCTGTCCAGGTTTCGAGAGGGTGCGTTTCTGGATGAAGTATCGAATATATTTCTTCCCCCTACTTATACCTCCCGGGAAGATCACGAATGTAAAATTAGAGAGATTCGAGTTGCACGAAGGCTTTCCGGCAGTCGTTCTTCCCACGAACTATTCGCGACTGGAACAGGAAAGAGAGGTAATGGCAGTGGCACGTGAAGTGCCCTCCGCCACACACCGTTAGGTGACTTGCGGAGTATAAATGTAGATGTATCGACTCCTTTGAACACAAGATATGTGAGGCAGCTTTTACACCGTGCGAAAACGCCCATATATAATGCTGCATTTGCAGTGGTGGTAGCCTGTTCTCCACGGTAAAAATAATTTATATAAATGAGACTACTAGTGGTAATGAACAAGTTTGTTTCTGCCCCTCGACGATTCTCACTGCACACAAAACACGTAAAACTATTCTGAAGAAAGAGGATGTTCGTTGGCCAAGCGAGTGATGTAGATTCGTTGTAAATGCTGCAATTTGCGAAAATCATATGAAATTTGTCTCAGAGTTATGGCTGTAGTCGTTTCGCAGCGAAAGCTGCAGCCACCAACGGTCACAGCACTGGCGATAATCGAGAACAACTTCTCGCGAAGCGACTGAATTGCTACAGTGATGTAAGCTCTGGAGTTCTGATTCTAAGATGATGGAGGTCAGAAGATGCCGTAAATTAAGCTGTTGTCTGACTTATGTAACTTCACATACGAGCAATATCAAGCGAACGAGACGAGAGGCTGCGTATGAGTATTGAAATGTATTCGCAGTTGCGAATATGGGCAACCTTCAGCTGCACCACAGAATGACGACAGTAAAAATTTGTGCCGGGTCGGGACTCGAATCCGAATTTCCTTCTTATCGCGAACGGTTGCGTTACCATCTGGTTATTTTTTTAATAGGAGAAAAGATTAATTATAATAACAGAAAAAAAAGCCGAGAACGTAGCCGAAAAACCACCACCAAACTCACATGATATGTGTCAAGAATTATTTTTATATGGGTTTCTAGTGATTTTTTAATTTTTTTATTTTGCGTTTTTTATTTATTTTTATAGTTTGTAATAGAATCTACAAGTAGAAGGAAAACGAAACCAGATTACATTCGAAATAGTAAACTAAGAAAATTCCCAATTCGATTTCAAGGATTGTCAGCGCTCATGTGTATCTAAAGTTCACCTATACACATTTTACAATAGAACTGGGTCGATGCTGAGTCAATGCACAAAACAAAACGAACAGGGAAAGCAGAAGAGGACAAGCCGAAGCAAATCAGACTGGAACATGCATAATAAAGAAAAACAATTATCAGAAAAATTAAATTAACCAACACCTTGCCAACGGAAAACAAGATTCAACATGTTTGAGAAGTGGTCTCGATAGCGAGGCATTCGTAAGCATGTCCAATAGGCTGTGATCATGTACTTCATGAAGTTCATGTGATCTTCCCCCTCGCTTTCTACAACATAATGAACGAAGTGTGCCAGCAGCCACATAACTTTATGGGATCTCGACCGTGGAAAGAAACAAGAATTTGAGTGCAATATGTTGTCCGTAGTGTATGCAGTTTCAGATGATCGAGTAAGGAAGGCCGATTGTGTCCTGATCCAAGACCAGTTTGCCATATGACCTCCACAGGTAAAGCGATTTCGTATCGTACTGAAGACGTACAACGACTACATAAATCTGTGTCACTAAGCCCAATACGGGAAAGTCGGTGGTTCGTTGGAGTCAAGTCATTTACCACCTTATATCACGAGGGCGGCTATTTGCAGATGACACGGTTGTCTACAAGAAAGTAGCAACATCAGAAGACTCGTACGTACTCCAGGAGGACCTGCAGAGGATTAATGCATGGTGCGACAGCTGGCAGCTTTCCCTAAACGTAGATAAATGTAATATAATGCGCATACATAGGGGCAGAAATCCATTCCAGTACGATTATGCCATAGGTGGTAAATCATTGGAAGCGGTAACGACCGTAAAATACTTAGGAGTTACTATCCGGAGCGATCTGAAGTGGAATGATCACATAAAACAAATAGTGGGAAAAGCAGGCGCCAGGTTGAGATTCATAGGAAGAATTCTAAGAAAATGTGACTCATCGACGAAAGAAGTAGCTTACAAAACGCTTGTTCGTCCGATTCTTGAGTATTGCTCATCAGTATGGGACCCTTACCAGGTTGGATTAATAGAAGAGATAGACATGATCCAGCGAAAAGCAGCGCGATTCGTCATGGGGACATTTAGTCAGCGCGAGAGCGTTACGGAGATGCTGAACAAGCTCCAGTGGCGGACACTTCAAGAAAGGCGTTACGCAATACGGAGAGGTTTATTATCGAAATTACGAGAGAGCACATTCCGGGAAGAGATGGGCAACATATTACTACCGCCCACATATATCTCGCGTAATGATCACAACGAAAAGATCCGAGAAATTAGAGCAAATACGGAGACTTACAAGCAGTCGTTCTTTCCACGCACAATTCGTGAATGGAACAGGGAAGGGGGGATCAGATAGTGGTACAATAAGTACCCTCCGCCACACACCGTAAGGTGGCTCGCGGAGTATAGATGTAGATGTAGACGCTACGCGCACCCGCAAAATCGGAAGACTGAACCAAACTGTCGACCAGGTTGTATGCGCCGATTCTCTTTCAACGAGGTTCGGGCAAGGGACTGCTTCCCATCGAGTCTTTAGAAATTTCATGGTCAAGAGAGGTCTCCGTAAGACGTCAGTCCCTAAGATCCTCACCCCAAGATAGAAGTCACGAATGTGTTTTAACTTATAATTTATGCGACCGTCATCAATAGGGGACGGGCACAGAGAAATAAATGAGACGTGAATGTGAGAATTTCTTGTCACCGCCAAAATCGCACGACGCACATATAGCATCTGCGTCTACCTTCGTATATCAGTCAGATCCAGTCCTCCAAAGGAACGAGGCTTCGTGATCACCTCATAGCGTAGGCGAAATATATGTCTTATCCATAAGAAAGGACGGCACAGTTTCTTCGCCATCATCGATGGAAGCGGATAAACTTGGGCCACGTAATTAGCTTAGCATAAGACGTATGTATCCAGTATTCGGACTTTCTGGAGCAGAATAAGAAAACGCCTTTCATACTCTAGTATCACTCCCTGAATTTTGTCCGTAACGGACTTCCATTTGAGCATCGCCATTATGAGCGGACAACGATCAATGATGGCACCGAGAGACGTACGCCGATGCACCGTTGTAGCCCATAGAACAACCGCGTCACCAAAACCTCGCAAGAGAAAAGCTTGCATTTACCTTCATTAAGTTTTGCATCTGAACACCGACAAAAATCATCGCTATCAGCATTCAGCCGAGGTATCTCAACAGGATTGCAAATTACAACCGTCACGTCATCTGCGTATGCACGAACAGCTATAGTCCCGCCGGAAAATATCCAACCTGTCAGCTGGGATTCTAGCATCCGAAGTAGGGGTTCCAGAGACAACACAAACAAAGTCATTGACAGCGGGCTTCCTTGAGGCACTTCCCTACGGATATTTATTGGGGGCGTCAGTTGGCCATTAACAACCACCGAAGCCGAAATACCTGTAGACAGATTTGAGAGCACTCACCGTGTGTCAACAGTGAAACCAATTTCCCCCAGAATCCGAAGCAGAAAGTCGTGATTAACACATTCAAATGCCTTATCGAAGTCTATAAAAGCAAGGGAACAAGGAACGGGCGTTACAGCAGCAACCGAAACCACGTCACGGCACTCGGCTATAGGAGTAAGAAGGGTGTGACCAGATAGGTAGCTTTGGCGTTTTGGAAGAATCGTCTCTATCAGAGCAGACATCCTACTGTTCACTTCCCTCGCCACAGTCTTATAATCAAAGTTTAACGAAGTAAATGGTAGAAAGCTATCAGGGGCAGCCGGTCCAGTCCGTTTCTGTATTAAAACAACTTTTCTCACTTTGAACGAGGTTGGCACTACTTTACCCTGTAACGCATCATTCAAAAGTGAGGTAAAGGTAGCACCCAACAACGGCCAAAAGTGCACGTAAAATTCCTTGTGAAGTCCATCTAGACTCGGGGCTTTTGAGGAGGCGATCCCACAATAAGTTTGTAAATTTTCTCAGGCTGAGAGGCAGCTAAGAGCGTTGCATTATTTTCAGGTTTAATTGTCGTATCCAAGATGGTGACAAGTGGGTCATAAAAGGTATGGATAAGCACCACATCAGCTTGCGCCATTACGATACGTCCATCACGTGTCGTGAGAGAATGAGTACGGCCGCATTGGAGAAGGGTCTGATGCCGAAGCAAATGATATCAGGAAGTCAGTTCTTCCATCTCCAATGAACGCGGCTTCGATCGGATTTTCAAACTTTCCATTTGTATTCAAATGGCTCTGAACACTATGGGACTTAACATCTGAGGTCATCAGTCCCCTAGAACTTAAGACTACTTAAACCTAACTAACCTAAGGACACCACATACATCCATGCCCGAGGCAGGATTCGAACCTGCGACCGTACCGGGCGCACGGTTCTCGACTAAAGCGCCTAGAAACGCTCGGCCACACCGGCTGGCATTTGAATTCTCTTCGAGGCCAACAATTTTGCTTTTGGGCGGCTAACATCCGCAATTCGCAGGAGGGGACTGACACGAAGCAAGTTCACACAGGATGGAATATTAATAATCATAACTTCTCCTAAGGTCTCGCACTTTGCCAACACAGAAAAGTGTCAAAGTTTGCATGAGCCTTGGTATTCCTATCTGTGTCCACCAGTCAAGGGTGGAAGAGTATTTCCCACTGGAACGTAGAGTACGCTCCCACACGACTCGCATCCCGTCATTAGAGAGGGGTCAGCTAGGTGAGCGACGTTTAAGATCCACGGAGGGCAAAACAATTTGACACGTAGCCGTTCAATATTGAGAGTTGTAGCCACAGCACAGTGATCAGTAAGGGAAGCTGGTATGACTTCAACATTAAGAATACTTTCGCTCAGGCACTCTGATGAGCAAAAACTATGTAACCTGCTATTGGAATTCTCAGTAAAGTGGGTAAATATAACTAACGTCGGGTATTTACACATACAGACGTCTCTTAGGCGTAAGGGGCGAACTAATTCCTGTAATTCACGAGAGAAATTAATATTAGGAGATTGATCTGCAGCACGCAATACACAGTTAAAATCACCACCCAACATAATACCCGGAGGACTCTTACGCAACAGATAAACGATATCCTCTTTATAAAAAAGCGACCAGTGCCAGAAGGGGCATATGAAAGAACCAAAGTAAGATTAAAAAGTTGACAACCTATGTTCCCGCCAGAATCCAACATTCCCACCTCAGCAATAAGAACGCCTTCGCCAAAGAATAAGGCGGTCCCCGCAAAATATTCGGGTGCTACATTAAAGATCATACGACAACCAAGTAAGGAGAAATTATTAAATAACACCTCCTGTAAGCAGACTATGTCCGAAAATGAATCATAAATGAACCCTACGCAGCGAAGCCAATCGCAATTCTGATTTCACACGGTTAACGTTTAAGGAAAGAAAAGTGTACGCTTGGGTCATTGATCACAGCTGGACAGGGATGTACGGAACCTCCGAGTAGAATTAGGTAGACAGCTGAGAATCTAGGTCCACTGTGGAATCCACAGATGAATCGGACATCGGTGGACCAGCACCCCTGTCACCACAACATTTTTTCTTAGATTTCTTACGTCCCACCACACGGTAATGCTATATACGCTGTATCTGTCGGTTACGTGGGATGGTGGCCTCTGCTGACGGAGGTGTGGGAGGGGTCTCAGGTACAGATTCCTACCCCTCGGAACTAGGGTTGCGTAATGCAGTTCCCGTCACTAAAACGTGAGCATTCTGTGGAACTGAAAATGCAACAGGTGAAAGTTGGTCGCTAATTTTATTCTCCTCGGGAGTTGCAGTAGTCGGAAAATGAGGGAAATCTTCAGCGGCTGAAGGAGGAGGAGGTCAGATTCTAACGGAGGACATAAGGACGAAGGGGGAACTCCGCTCCCTCTCCACACACAGGCAGCTCAGAAGGAACCACTTCGCGAACAGGAGGAATGCTGGAGATAACTTCTTCGCCACTCACCTTACCACGGACAGGAGGTATTGTAGCATCGAGAGGAGCAGAGGACACAATCGATAGGGAGGACGTTGGCACAGAAGGCAAAGCAAAATCCTCACCATCACCATTCTCAGCGCGTCGTCGCTTGTTTGTCGCCGTTATAGGTTCTGTCCTGGGGACGACAGGAATCTGAGCCTGTCGCGGAGGTAAAGGAGGAAATTCATTGACACGGTTATCAGAACTGACTGTTTGTTCATTATAATACGAAGCGGAAGTATGCCCGATGGCGGGAGTGAAAGGAACAAGACCAGCAACCGTCAATTATATATATATATATATATATATATATATATATATATATATATATATATATATATATATATATACAGGGTATTACAAGAAGGTACGGCCAAACTTTCAGGAAACATTCCTCACACACAAATAAAGAAAAGATGTTATGTGGACATGTGTCCGGAAACGCTTAATTTCCATTTTAGAGCTCATTTCAGTTTCGTCAGTATGTACTGTACTTCCTCGATTCCCCGCCGGTTGGCCCATGGTAATGTTGACTTCGGTGCTTGTGTTGACATGCGACTCATTGCTCCATAGTACTAGCATCAAGCACATCAGTACGTAGCATCAACAGGTTAGTGTTCATCACGAACGTGGTTCTGCAGTCAGTGCAATGTTTACAAATGCGGAGTTGTCAGATGCCCATTTGATGTATGGATTAGCACGGGGCAATAGCCGTGGCGCGGTACGTTTGTATCGAGACAGATTTCCAGAACGAAGGTGTCCCGACAGGAAGACGTTCGAAGCAATTGATCGGCGTCTTAGGGAGCGCGGAACATTCCAGCCTATGACTCGTGACTGGGGAAGACCTAGAACGATGAGGACACCTACAATGGACGAGGCAATTCTTTGTGCAGTTGACGATAACCCTAACGTCAGTGTCAGAGGAGTTGCTGCTGTACAAGGTAACGTTGACCACGTCACTGTATGAAGAGTGCTACGGGAGAACCAGTTGTTTCCGTACCATGTACAGCGTGTGCAGGCACTATCAGCAGCTGATTGGCCTCCACGGGTACACTTCTGCGAATGGTTCATCTAACAATGTTTCAATCCTCATTTCAGTGCAAATGTTCTCTTTACGGATGAGGCTTCATTCCAACGTGATCAAATTGTAAATTTTCTCAATCATCATGTGTGGGCTGACGATTTTCTGTGAAAGTTTGGGCAGGCATTGTTGGTGATGTCTTGATTGGCCTCCATGTTCTTCCACCTACGCTCAATGGAGCACGTTATCATGATTTCATACGGGATACTCTACCTCTGCTGCTAGAACATGTGCCTTTACAAGTACGACACCACACGTGGTTCATGCACGATGGAGCTCCTGCACATTTCAGTCTAATTGTTAGTACGCTTCTCAACAACAGATTCGGTGACCGGTGGATTGGTAGAGGCGGACCAATTCCATGGTCTCCACGCTCTCCTGACCTCAACCCTCTTGGCCGGCCGAAGTGGCCGTGCGGTTAAAGGCGCTGCAGTCAGGAACCGCAAGACCACTACGGTCGCAGGTTCGAATCCTGCCTCGGGCATGGATGTTTGTGATGCCCTTAGGTTAGTTAGGTTTAACTAGTTCTAAGTTCTAGGGGACTAATGACCTCAGCAGTTGAGTCCCATAGTGCTCAGAGCCACTTGAACATTTGAACATCAACTCTCTTGACTTTCATTTATGGGGGCATTTTAAAGCTCTGGTCTACCCAACCCCGGTACCAAATTTAGAGGCTCTTCGTGCTCGTATTGTGGACGGCTGTGATACAATACGCCATTCTGAAGGGCTGCATCAGCGCATCAGAGATTCCATGTGACGGAGGGTGGATGCACGTTTCCTGGCTAACGGAGGACATTTTGAACATTTCCTGTAATAAAGTGTTTGAAGTCACGCTGGTACGTTCTGTTGCTGTGTGTTTCCATTCCATGATTAATGTGATTTGAAGAGAAGTAATAAAATGAGGTCTAACATGGAAAGTAAGCGTTTCCGAACACATGTCCACATAACATATTTTCTTTCTTCGTGTGTGAGGAATGTTTCCTGAAAGTTTGGCCGTACCTTTTTGTTGGGGGTTGTTTTGGGTTGTTTTGGGGAAAGAGACTAAACTGCGAGGTCATCGGTCTCATCGGTTTTAGGGAAGGACGGGGAAGGAAGTCGGCCGTGCCCTTTCAAAGGAACCATCCCGGCATTTGCCTGGAGCGATTTAGGGAAATCACGGAAAACCTAAATCAGGATGGCCGGACGCGGGATTGAACCGTCGTCCTCCCGAATGCGAGTCCAGTGTGCTAACCACTGCGCCACCTCGCTCGGTACCCTTTTGTAACACCCTATATATATATATATATATATATATATATATATATATATATATATATATATATAGGGTGTTACAAAAGGGTACCGAGCGAGGTGGCGCAGTGTATATATATATATATATATATATATATATATATATATATATATATATATTTTACTCAAATGGAAAGTTCCATAGGAAGCAGGTTAAGCAGGTTCCCTGTTGACCAGTATACATGACACGGACGCGGTAACCACAAACTTGTAGATGTGATGGAATATTGCGTTTGACATGCACACACGCATTTCCACGGAAAGAATTCCCCTATAACACTGTAATCTGTGTCGACTAAACCAACCTTCACGAAGGACGTTTTTCACGTTACCATAAGGAGCCAATATGTCCTTCGGAAAGTTGTTATCAGCCTCCGGCGGTAGGTTGAACACTCGGACACTAGTATAGTCAATATCAGCATCTGCGAGCGACACCATAGTAACGGAATTATCATGATGCTTGAACGGGACTTGAGTACCATGTCGCGACAGTAATCCAGGGGATCCATAAATTTAACGTAAGACACGTACTTGTTTGCATCAAAATAAGCGGTGTGGACGTGGAGTACACACGAATTGTATCGACAAGCCAATCGTGGATTTCTAGAGACCCGGTCTGCACGTGTCGCGCTGTTTTATCGAAAGTAAAGCTCACAGTACCTTTCCGTGAAATACACGTGAAAACCATGGTAGCCATAGCGGAGCGACTGACGCCGGTGGAAGTAGATGAACACAAACAGAAAATAAAGGCGGAGCGGCGGCGCTACGGCTCATTCGGCAGACAGAACAACACTAACGAGGAAATCTCCACAGAAAAAAATGGTTCAAATGGCTCTGAGCACTATGGGACTTAACATCTGAGGTCATCGGTCCCCTAGAACTTAGAACTACTTAAACCTAACTAACCTAAGGACAGCACACACATCCATGCCCGAGGCAGGATTCGAACCCGCGACCGTAGCAGTCGCGCGGTTCAGGACTGAAGCGCCTAGAACCACTCGGTCACCGAGGCCGGCAACTCCACAGAAGCGACGCTGGAGCAAGTTAAATAGTCCAGAACTTCCTTGCTCTGCACTCTAAGCAGAACTGGCTATTCAAGCACGACTCATACCCACACTCAAACTTGCATATGTCGCCAACCATATGTCTACAATCTGTACTCGTACATCAACTTTGTATAAATGAATTTATATGTGCTTACATGCCCGAGGAAACGTTACATCATAATTCACATTAACTCAGGCACTGCAATGTCGCGTTCATCCGCTAAGACCAGGCAAGCTGCTTTCAAGTAAAATCTCTCCGCTGTACTAGAATATACATAATAAATGTACGAGTACAAGTTGTAAACACATGCTGACGACATATGGAAGTTTAGGTCTGGCAGTGCACAGATAGCCAAATGGTAAGGCGACCACTCGCGATAAGCGGGAAATCCGGGTTCGACTCTCGGTCCGGCAAAAATTTTCATTGCTGTCATTCCATTATACAGCTGATGCATGTCCGAAGGAACTTTGCATGTAACTGCAGTTAACACAGGTACTGTACTATCGCATCGTGCACAACAGTCATCAGAAAAGCGTTTGTCCGGTAATTATGTAGGTTCACGTGCTCCACCATTAATAAACATTCCACGCAGCCAACCTTACCGAGAAGGCTTCATTTATCTCTCCAGCTTCTTCCCTGCGGTGGTACCGGGTATCTCCCAAGCTTTTAAGTTGGCTTTCCAACTGTGGTACTCTCTCGATAACGTGGTCACAAAATAAAGTTGAAGCAGCCATCCTGTTCTTTTAAAGCTCCACATGCACTGTACTCTCGTACAGCGGTTTGAGAAGCATTACAGTGAACTGACGTTGATGTCTCGGCGTTCAAATTCCCCTGACATAAATCCTATGGAATCCATCTGGATCACTAACGAGTGCCATCACCGCCTACGCTAGACAACGATCTGTTATTACCGGAAATTACTTGACCTGTTCCCATACATTTGAAGCCACAGATCCCCACACACCTGCCAACAAACGCAAAATCAGTGACATATTTCGTTCCAAAGACGGGCAAACAAGCTATTAAGCAGGTGGTCATAATCTTTCGGCTGATCAATGTAGATATACTATTTACGAGATACAAAATTACGTTCATACATTCCCCTAAGGAAATAAAAATTTAATAGCCTTGTATATAGACTATCTGTAAAAAGCCTCAGGAACGCATTTTCTCATTGGAGATAATTATTTTGCGCTATTAAATTAACTGATCTGTCTCAAGTAGGTCTCATGGAAATGTTACCCATTACCACGCTTTGACCCAACCATTGCCACAAAAATATTTATGGGCCATTGAAAATAACTAGTCAGTGGACACCAGTTCGACCGTTCAATAATTTACTTTAACATATAACTGAAATAAACTGACCATCTTCACCTATGACATGACAGATATCTGTCTGAGCACCGCATCGGGTTTTGTGAGACAACAGCCTTCGAATTTAAATATAAATTTTGTGCTATGATCTTATGTGACCAAACTGCTTAGGTCATCGGTGCTTAAGCTTACACACTACTTAATCTAACTTATG
Source organism: Schistocerca americana (assembly GCF_021461395.2). NCBI lineage: Eukaryota > Metazoa > Arthropoda > Insecta > Orthoptera > Acrididae > Schistocerca > Schistocerca americana. The sequence goes on along the minus strand of NC_060125.1, from coordinate 396,562,381 downwards.
GTAAGGACAACACACACACACACACACACACACACACACACACACACACACACACACACACACACACATGTCCGAGGGAGGACTCGAACTGCCGACGGGGGGAAGCCACACGGCCCGTGATAAGAGTCATCAGACCTCGCTGCTACCCAGCGCGGTGAGCCTTCAAGGCTGAGCGTATTTACGAGAACTTGGATTGGCATTCATATATAATAGATTTCCTCAAACGCTTCCGTACAGCGACGTTTCTCTACGTGTGACTGCTGATTACGATAATGAAAACATAGAACGTAGACTTACTTTCCGTAGTATCACAGATGATTGATATACTGAATCATTTTCTGGGGCAACATTACACTGACACACAAAGTATTCTTTATACAGGCTTGCGCATCCAGCGCTCATAATCGGAATTTAAGGAGGTGAAAAATTATAAAAAATACCGTGTTCTGATGTTGGTCTCAGTAGACTTTTCTTTTATGAAGTCTGTTATGGAAAGAAATTCACGAAAAGAAAACAGGATAAATTAGAATTAAAAATAAAACACCAGGAAAAAATTAGTTCAGACAATCCTAATTTCCACAGAAATGAAAAACATGCCACCAATAAAATGTTTCTCCACTGTTCTGTTTGCTGCCTGTGAGCTACACAGTTTCAAAAAGAAAGTAAATTGATTTTTGCTTGAGGACTATTTGAACGTCATAGATAAATTTCTGAGTACATATTGTCTATATAAAATTGAATTAATTAATTAAACCACTAATGTAAATTATCCTCAAGTACTCCTGTTTTCACCGGCCGTTGTGGCCGAGCGGTTCTAGGAGCTTCAGTCCGGAACCACGCTGCTGCTACGATCGCAGGTTCGAATCCTACCTCGGGCATGGATGTGTGTGATGTCCTTAGATTAGATAGGTTTAAGTAGTTTTAAGTCTAGGGGACTGATGACCATAGATGTTAAGTCCCATAGTGCTCAGAGCCTTTTGAACTCCTGTTTTCACTGAGAAAATGTATAATTTTTGTTACTCTGACGATATATTCCATATAGTAGGGCTTTATCAGAAATAACATCAATGGAACATGCAGATACCCACGCTGTACACACCGACCTGTTGTACACGTCGGCTGGGGTTCACCTGGTTCCTCTGCTTAGTTGGAGAGCTATCATCCTTGATACTTGTTGAATGTGTTAACCCCTTCTGCTGACGAAACTTCCGATGTACCACATTACGGTACATGCCGTCGTTGAAGACTCATGAACTATCATAACTCAGCATCTGATATTGAAAACTTCTGGTAATGAATCTACCAGAACTAACCGCTTTCGATCACTCACATTAAATGAAACATTTAATAATGCTACGTTTACTCAATTCGAGGTAGTAGGTAATGCGCAATTAATCTGGCCAGAGACTACACAAAGCTGCTCTAGGGAACTGGAATTACGATTGGCCTTCTGAAAACCGTTTATCATCTACTCTGGATTACACAGAGCTGCAATACGCTCGGTCGTGCGGTAGCGTTCTCGCTTCTCGCACCCAGGTTCCCGGGTTCGATTCCCGGCGGGGTCAGGGATTTTCTCTGCCTCGTGATGACTGGCTGTTGTGTGATGTCCTTAGGCTAGTTAGGTTTAAGTAGTTCTAAGTTCTAGGGTACTGATGACCATAGATGTTAAGTCCCATAGTGCTCAGAGCCATTTGAACCATTTTTGCAATATGCTCCAATAAGCAAATATGCTGAGAGAGGTTAATATAGATGAATAACGGGGTCTTGATGGCTAAAATACTATTTCCAAACGATAATTAATGTGTAATGCAACAACATTACCGAAATAATCGATATGCTAACACCACCCATTCAGATCAGCTATTACCATGGTGAATGAGACTGTATTCTTGCGCCAGTAGAGGAAGTTTTATCTACTAATCGAACAGTTTATTAGGAAAACAATTTCATTTGGTCATACACTATTTTAAACAGTTACTGTTTCAAGATCTCGTAACAACAGCAGCGTTAACTCAACAATTCCTATCTCCGGTTAGAATCCTCCGATGCAAGTTTCAGTTCATAGTGGGTTTACAAGGGTAAGATTTTAAATCTCTATGTGGCAATATACGAACAACATACCACGTGGGTTTGCAGATGTAGCGTTTCGTTCCTTACCTTCATTGTTAGCCACCATCTTCGCACAGTAATCATTGAGTTTTAAAGCGTAAACCGTAATCTGAATTAGCTGCTAACGGGTCAAGCGTCTATCTCTCTTACTTACGAAGATGAAGAGGACAACTGAATATCGATAAGTTATAAAAATCATGAAATTCTACTTCACAATCTCTGCATACATTAAGTTTTATATAGTCAGTTGTTTTTATTAGAATGACTAAAATGTTTTATGCCTCATGTATTTCCAAGCACCTGGTATGTACTACACTGCTGAGAATTGCAAAACCCGGAAGGAATGGTCTGAATCACTCCGAAATCACTTGAAGTTAGCACAGTAGTTATATGATACACTATGTGATCAAAATATCCGGACACACCCAAAAACATACTTTCTAATATTAGGTGCGTTGTGCTGCCACTACTGCCAGGTACTCCAAATCAGCGGCCTCAGTAGTCATTAAACATCGCTAGAGAGCAGAATGGGGCGCTCCGCGGAACTCACAGACTTCGAACATGGTCAGGTGACCGTGTGTCTGTGTGTGTGTGTGTGTGTGTGTGTGTGTGTGTGTGTCACTTCTGTCAAACGTCTACGCGAGATTTCCACACTCCTAGACGTCCATAGGCCCATTGTTTCCGATCTGATATTCAAGTGGAAACGTGAAGGGACACGTACAAAACAAAAGCGTACAGGTCGCCCTCGTCTGTCGGCTGACAGAGATCGCCGACTGTTGAAGAGGGTCGTAATGTGTGACAGGCAGATATCTATCCAGATCATCACGCAGGAATACCAAACTGCATCAGGACCCACTGCAAGTACTGTGACAGTTAGGCGAGAGGTGAGATAACGTAGATTTCATGATCAAGCGGCTGCACAGGTAAATGCTGAACAACGGCTCGCTTGGTGTAAGGAACGTAAATATTGAACGATTGAACAGTGGGAAAACGTTGTGTGGAGTGACGAATCACGGTACAGAATGTGGCGATCCAATGGCAGGGTGTCGGTAAGGCGGATGCCCGGTGAACTTCATCTACCAGCGTGTGTAGTGCCTACAGTAAAATTGGGGGAAATTGGGAGGCAGTGGTTTTGTAGTGCGGTCATGTTTCTCTTGGGGGGGGGGGGGGGGGGGAGGGCTGCACAGAGTCCTGACCTGAATCCTATAGAACACCTTTGGAATGTTTCGGAACGCCGACTTCGTGCCAGGCCTTACCGACCGACATCGATACTCCTCCCCAGCACAGCACTCCGTGAATAATGGGCTGTCATTCCCCAAAAAACCTTCCAGCACCTAATTGAACGTATGCCTACGAGTGCGGAAGCTATCATCAAGGCTAAGGGTTGTGCAACACCATACTGAATTCCAGTGTTACTGATGGAGGGCGCCATGAACTTGTAAGTCATTTTCAGCCAGGTGTCCGAATACTTTTGATCACATAGTGTAAGTGATTAAGACTGGAAAGAGGTAAAACTTCTTGGCAGATTAAAACAATGTGCCGGGCCGAGTCGCAAACTCTGGACCATTGCCTTTCGTGGGCAACTGCTCTATCAACTGAGCTACCCGAGCACCGCTCTGACACGGACCTCGCTGCTGTTTTTCCAGCATTACCTTGTTGCCTACCTCTCAGATATGTCAGTGGGTAGAGCGAAAGCAAAAGTCCCCAGTGTCATTGTGGCACACATTTTTGAGAAGTTTCATATCAACGCACACTTCACAGAAGCGAGAAACATTAATTCTGGGAACATCCCCCAGGCTGTGGATAAGCAGTGTCTCCGAACTATCCCTTCTTCAAGAAGATTCGCAGGAGAACGTCTGTGAAGTTTGGAGATAGAAAATGAGTTACTGGTGTATGTAAGGCTGCGAGGGCGATTCGTGAGTCGTGCTTGGGTAGAAACGTCGGTAGATGACGTGACAGCGAAAGGCAAAGATCACGAGTTCCAGTCTCATTCCTGCACACAATTTCAATTTGCCAGGAAGTTTCATATCAACATACGCTACAATTCAAAGTGAAAAATTCATTCTGCAAAGAGGTGACGTTCACGTAGTACCAGCAGCTTCTTCCGTGTGAACGGACACTTCAGTGATATATCACGTTCAGACGGTACAGAAACGTCAAACTATATGGAAACTTACAGGCATGTGCAAGTATGTCTCTACTACTTCGTAAGGCGCAATATCAGCATATCAGTTCCATCAGGGTAGAATGATTGGTTTCCGGGACAGGGTTCTGTCGTACTATGACATAGTGACACGTACAGAGCACACTAGTACGCCAGTGCCGCATTTGTGGCACCAGTGGTTAGAATGGGTTCATACACAGCGAAGAGCGGGAACTGGACCAAGCAATGTGACCACAGCAAGGACTGGCCGTCATCTCGCCCACAAAGCTGTAACTGAGAGAATAGATTCGTCCACAGTGCTTGCTTGGCGTTGGAGCTTTTCAACGTGGGTGGCCGTATCTACTACGACGGTTCCATGCCATCTGCTGATGGCTGAACTTCTTGGAAGCATGGTGTTACGTTTGATTTCGTTGACGAGAAATCAAAAATGCCTCACTTGTAGTGGGGCACGTACGCGCCGTCACTGGAATTCTAAGTTGCAAATTAGTGTGTTTCCGAACGACTTCCGCTTCTGTTTGTCCTACACTGATGGCCTTGGACTTATTGGACACTACCCTAGCGAACGCTGCCGCTTAGACTGCAATGTTGAGTGGCATAGCAGGCAAACTCCAAGTACGGAATGCTACTTGCTATAATGCGCCATCTCACACCTCCAACTGAAACGTCCCCTTACATAAATTTATGAATGACTGTGCTGATAAATCTCTTACATTATTTGCTTTTCAAACAGCTGAGCAAAACTGAACGTACTCAGACGTTAATCTCTTTACTTATTCTGATCAACACAAAATTGACACACAATATTTTTAGGGCAACGCAATCTGACTTTCAATATTCGCTACAAAAGAATGGCCCTGACTAACAATGGCTCTGAGCACTATGGGACTCAACTGCTGAGGTCATTAGTCCCCTAGAACTTAGAACTAGTTAAACCTAACTAACCTAAGGACATCACATACATCCATGCCCGAGGCAGGATTCGAACCTGCGACCGTAGCGGTCTCACGGTTCCAGACTGCAGCGCCAGAACCGCGCGGCCACGTCGGCCGGCCTGACTAACAATAACCTATACCTTTCATGAATTACTTACCTCACAAAAATCATCATTATTAGAACTACTGCAACACAGCGAGCGCCAATACTGCCAGCTAAATAAAATATTCTAACCACTGAGGTCACCAACTACTGATAGGCATAGTTAGCAAATGAAAGATTTTGGTAGAGAACAAACAATGTATTTACCTTAACAGTGTCCAAAAGTGATGATATGTATATCAGTTCATGACATCCAGTCTAACAAATTAACTGTCTCTGATGGACACCCGTCCAGATCATCCGCTCTCAAAACTCCGCCATCTCTCTCCCCACATCCACCACTGCTAGCGGCTCACCTCCAACTGCGCAACGCTACGCGCTGTTCACATCCAGCTGCCCAACACTACAATAGCAAACAACAATGCAAACCAGCCACAGACTTCACACGGCCCTGCTAGTGATTTTCATACCGAGCGCTACGTGGCGTTACCATTATAAAAACCTAAACAGCCTACTTACACAACGTACTGAGGATATTATGAAGGGCAACAGTTATATCAGGGGAATGTTAGAACTCGAGGCACTGTCTCTCCTGGAAGTAGCTCCACATGCCATATTTCAGAATATATGGCGAAGAAGGTGCATACTACTTCGAAGAACGATGCGTACCATTGCTTCCTTTCCATGTGTGTTCGCTAGGTATGTTACCTATCGAAAGTCTGGGATGTGGTCGTTCGGCGACAGGTTCGTTCTGGTCCTCTTACAACCAATGTGGATGATCTCTGTTGATCCACTGTGGGCGCTGGACAGCGGTTGCTGAAATATTTAACAAAGAAATACGCCAAACAGCTGAGCAAATTAAAAAGTTGTTTTATTTTCGCTACCAGTTTCACCATTCAATATGCCATCTTCAGGCCTCATATGCAGCACTACTTCGAAGAACGCGTACCACTGCTTCCCTTGAATGAATGTTCGCCCGACATATCGTCTATGGAGTTGCTATCAAGTCTTAAAAGAAGCAGTTGAGAATTCACGACATCCAGAAACAGATCGCCCCAGTATACCAACATTGACAAATTTTGAGAGGGGCTTGTGGGGCCTGAAGTGGCACAGTGAATTGCCGAAAGTGATAGCGAAAATAGAATAAAATAATTTCTTAATGGGCACGGCAGTTTACCGAATTTATTTGTTTTAAAAAAAACTGTCGATCATTGTGCACACTGCTACGAATAGCTTACTAGTGTGTTCCGCAGCAGCGCTGTGATTCCCTTCCACAAAACGTCTAGAAGCTCCGATTGCAGCACGTGGCTTCTTCATGTCGCACTGAATCCTCACAGTCAAAGCACACGTACGGTTCTCCGGTTCTAATCATTTGCGTACTACCACGTCCCCAACCAACGGATTAAATTTCATTGTAATCACATGTTTTTTCGCTTAGTGCTGCAGTTTTCACAAACATTTGAGTGCGGTATTGACTGTTATTCTTGTTGTTCTGGAACGCTAGCAGTGTTTCATCTGCTGAGCAGACAGTCCAACGCAGTGATACAAATCTGTAACTTCACACTCTTTGCTCGTTTCACGCCTGCTGTGCACTGTAATCAGGGACATTTAATCGTGATTACCAGAACGGACACAGTTCGATGCTCTGAACCGAAGCGTATGTCGGCGGCTTAGCAATTTACGATCCGTAATAAAGCACTTTAATGGGAATTTTGGTCATTAGTGCTTAATTCCAGTCCATTGAAACAAAATAGTCGCTTTGCGGTTAGAGGTTTTGCTAGCATAATCGGTACGAAGAGTAAACATCATGTCGTGTGGTTTGCCGTCCTGCCGGTCTCCAGTAATGCAGTTAGTGACCGTGCTTGTAAGCTTTAAAAATTGTGGGCTCTAGTAGCATGAAAACATCGCGGAATGCACTTTATTGTCTACTGTGATTACGTGATAAGCCATACAGTTTGCAACAGGCTTTTTACTGCGACTTGTAACCCAAAACAGTTTGTTACAATTCGTCAAATACTCTTCAAAGAATAGCAGTGGCATCAATACCAGGTGACAAAATGGACCATATGAAGTTTATATAGTACCAACATAACATCAACATCGGTATCTGATGATTGAAGCTGTTTGAGATAATACGCAGCACTAAGGTTGAAACTTCACAGATGTTGCGTGATCTGTGAGTATGTTTTCTGTAATAAATGTTGTTCTCATAAAGCACACTGATTTTAACAAATTCAGGGAAAAGTTATAAATCCATAGAGACTCAAAATGCACCGTACGTAACGTGGTGGAACTGTACAGAAAACATGTCACAGGTGCAAAAGCAGAGAATTTATTGGCAAATAAATTATATTCGAATTTATTCCACGTTTAAAGTCGACAAAATGGATCTGTCATTCTGATATAAATCAGCGACGTCAATAGCCGATATCTTTCTTCGATCCGCACTGCACATAACATATGGGTAATTGGGTTAATTGTGCTGAACGGCTGTGGTAATTTATACGGGATTGCAGGCATTACTGCGAGAGTTTTCTCGGAATGTTCCAAACATGCAAGAGCGTATATAGAACCGATCACTTCATACAACTCGTTTCTTGTCCTTTCTTCACGAGTTAAAGCTAAGCGTGAACGCATGCAGTTGTTTAGAATGAAATCATTATATATTTAAGCAATGTGAACCTCATGAATGTCATCTATAATCATCTATTATTTTCTGTATACGTAAACACAACGAAGACACAGGTGCCGGCCGAAGTGGCCGTGTGGTTCTAGGCGCTGCAGTCTGGAACCGCGAGACCGCTACGGGCGCAGGTTCGAATCCTGACTTGGACATGGATGTCTGTGATGTCCTTAGGTTTGTTAGGTTTAACTAGTTCTACGTTCTAGGGGACTAATGACCTCAGAACTTGAGTCCCATAGTGCTAAGAGCCATTTGAACCATTTGAAGACACAGGTTCTTCCTTGTATCATAGTCCAAGATTCTTCAAAGAATGGCTGTTGAGTTAGTGTTGCGTGACTAAATGAACCATTTTAAGTCTAATCAGTACCATCTAGTACCAGTAGTAGACCAGATGGTACTAAGGACTACCGTGCTCCGTCATTTGTTGATTGAAAAAACGTTGTGCGAAGACAGAGGGCTGACCGAGATCCGTTGCATGTTTCCGCAACATCCGACACTGTTTAACAATTACATTATGTGATTCACCTGAAAAACGCTAGATGCACAAATTCAGGTTGTCTGCTACGGGTGTCTGACGGACGACCCGAGGTTTTTATAGCACACAACCAGTGTAGAGGTCTGCAAGCAGACTCATAGTGTGAGCTCTCCTCTACTCCTTCTGTTCACGGTACGCCTTGGTGTGTTCACCGAAGACGTTGACTTACGGCGATTTTGAGCGATACATACGTTTCCTGTTCATCATGCATCGCGATGTCTTTTACGCACTGTACACAATGCGCTGCACGCTCAACGTCAATGATGGTGTAAACATGATGAATCTTTGATATATCATTTATCACCCTTATTTTATTATTATCAGTTTTATTTTCATAATTTTTATTCACCAATAAACCATTTAAAACATTGTATTATATGTGTCATCTGAACTGGAGAAGGTCAGAATCATACAAAATATACTAATTCATGGCTATAGTAATATTTCCATGTAGGTTTAGATGAACAAGTTGTGTTGTTAATTACGCAATTTGTGTCCAAATTTTTATTCGTGTTTGCAGATAATACCCAAGAACCTTTGTATCCCTTTTCTGGTCACTGCCCACACTACACACGATCACACATTCGACTGCACTACTCTGCAGCGCACGCTCCTCACACAAACGCACACACGCATACAAGCACGCACGCTCTCTCTCTTTTTCTTTCTCTTTCTATACCCCCCTCTCTCCCTCTCTCTCCCCCCTCTCTCTCTCTTTCGGCAAGAGCCGGAACTCGGACATTACTTAAGCCATTCTGGTGAAGCCTCCATGTTCGCCTGATGGTTATCATAAAATGATAAGTCAGATCCTCAACACATTGCATCAATTTGTGACAGTTTACTACGTAATGAAAGTCGTTTGCTATTAAATAATTTTAACTTTTACGGTCTTAACGGTATTATACTAACGGACTTTTTTTATAGTTTAGGAATAGTATGATGCTATGAGGTACTGTCTATCACATACGAATAACAGGACTCTAAGTGAATTTTACGCTAATGACTTTTGCTTTGTTACTGTATGTGAGTCTTCATTCCGCTTCCGGAGACAATCGGTAAACATTTTTACGTGTTTTTTTTTTTTTTTTGTTTTTTTTGTTTACCGTACGATCAATGGTCATATGTGCCCAAGTCACACACTGTACTTCGTTGGTCGTTCCAAATGCGAGGTCTTATATACCGACTGTAGTACGTAATGGTAGGGTGGGTAGCAGTGGCGTATTTATTACCGTGAAGACTTTGACAGGAGCTCTGGAGATCCTGTATGAAAAATAACTGGAGTGAAGATGGATCAAACGCTTCTTTTTAGAGATAATCAACCTTAGAAGTTACTGTGGCAGAACATTAGAGAGAAATCTGGGAAAATATAATGTGTAAATTTCCTGACGTCTGCCTGTTGTAGAATTATGACCATGATTAAGGTTCACATGTTACGAGCAAAAATCGAACGTCTCCTCTTTTTGTAAACAGTGGTCTTGTCAAACAAGGCTCAACGACATTTAGAAGCTGATACATTAATTTACAGATGGCAAGCAAAGTAAGAGCCGTCGAAAATCAGTTGACAGTTAGAAGTAATATCACTTGCAATAACAATTTTCATACATATGCTTATAGATTCCCTCCTACGCAAAGCCTGTTTGTTTTAATAATTTTGACATTCTGATCAATTGTTATCTATGTAGCAATTCCTTTTTCGTACAGACTCTGTAGCCACTTATTTTTAACTCCTCAGTCCCTGTAGTTATTTGCCGACAGGAGTGGCCGAGCGGTTCTAGGCTGGAATCGCGTGGCCGCTACGGTGGAAGGTTCGAATCCTGCCTCGGACATGGATGTGTGTGATGTCCTTAGGTTAGTTAGGTTAAATTAGTTCTAAGTTCTAGGGGACTGATGACCCCTGATGTTAAGTCCCATAGAGCTCAGAACCCTTTGAACCATTTCGTACTTATTTGGTGTTAAGACAGGCACAGTTTATTTATCTCCTCAGAATTCTGTATACCAGCCTATGGCCTACATTAGTTGTTTGTTCGTCACTTGAGGACTAATCACCTACCAGATGCTATGAACTTCCTTTGGTGCCTGAATGTTTAGTAATGTGTCCAATTATCTCATCATCTAAAACCGTTGCGTTGGCATTTTTCGATTTCTTGATGATTTGGTCAAGTACTTCGTAGCGATTCCAGTTGTGGGACTGCTAGTCTCGACAACTATTTGCCGTTCCCTTATTTATTATTAATGCGAGCAACATTTTTTCACTTAATATTAGCTGATGAGCAACAGTACGAGGAAATGGAACGATGTTCCCAGCAGCCTTACAAAAGCCTCCAAGAGTTTTGACTAATTTAGTATATGCCGAGCACTTTAAGGAGTGAAATCAAACGAGTTCGTTTATCTGTCGTTAAATATTTCAGCTAAATTTCTCAGTCACAGGGTTTGGACTAAACTGAGAATAGTAATCAAGTAACATAATGCGAATATGTCAAGAACATAATTTATGTTCCATCAACACACTGGTATCGCGACTGTCAGGAAATATTGTTTATTGCTTCCACTACAAGATCTCAGTTTATTACAAAGGAAATCAATTGTCCTATGTAAATTGTTCAGCGCCACATAGCACTTAAACAAAATATGCATTCATAGAAATTCTGAGTTCTTTGTCTGAAGCAGAAACAGGTTGCCATTATGAAGTGTGTAATTTAGAAATTTGAGAAATTTTTCACCTTCAGATCTAAAGTGTACTAGATCAAGATCATGAATAAACTTACATTTCAGAGATTTTCTTAAGATTTCATTGCTGAAATTTATTCTGGAAGTTTAAAGAAGAGAAAAAATGCAGACACAAAACACTAACCCTCTAATAAACTCGAAATCCACAGTCATCGTTTCAGACAGCGGTTACATTATCATTACGCTTTTTTCCTTTTTTTACTGAAAAGCTGACAAAATGGTTAGGTCTCTAGGGAGATTAAAACCTAGAGTAAGGACTGTGTTTATGCACAAATAGGCCATGTTACCAATTAACCTTTCCTTTTATATTTCTTATCTTTTATGACTGTGCTGGTCTGTCATATTGTACTGGCCAGTTTTTTTATTATTTTTCAGTTTTTCAAACAAACTTGGTAGACATAAATGTGAAAACTCCTAGAAAACAAACTTTGTGTTGAGGGAGAACGCAATCAGAGAAGGCTCCCAAACAAGGGTAGAAAAAACATAAAATATCCAATGACTTGACGATTAAAGGCAAGTTCCTACATATTTGCAAATAAAGAACGATAACATGGGAGCATCTGCCATTTCCAAAACGCGTTCACCGTATGTTGGCCCGACTACACAGTCGGTAGCGTGTTTGAGGACCCGTAAGATCGAATTTGTCTTCGTCCGAGGGAAAACAGAAAAGTCCCGACAGAGAAGAAGTTGTACCGATAAAGCAGCTTCAGCTGATCGGCTAAGGAAAACCATTTGTGGGCGAATGCAGTGCCTTGTATGGTAATGTAGTACGTCGTTGGCATGTCGCAACACCAGTCGAAAGACCAGTGCGAAGGCGGCGTTCGTAGGTCCGCATCAGACTGTGAATGACCCTATACCACGATGATTCTACTTCCATCGAGAATAGAAGAAATCCACACTGTTTTATGGTCTATCAATTACCAATGACGCGGCCTTTTTAATCGGTGAGCGGGTTCATTGTACTCCACAACGGGAAAGCAAAGATCTCTGATAAAATGTCGGCTCCCAGAAAATTTATTGTAATACAAAATTCGCGTATGTGCTGCAATTTAGATTTGATCAGGCCAGCATCTGCAGAGGGAGTCAGACCAGCCCGCTGCAGACACGTATATAAGCGAGATGTAACGGAATGAGTAAGTCGAGTACATCTTAAAACGTTATGCCGTATAAACAATATTAAATCATTTTCTTAGATGCTGCGAAGCCCTAACCCTCCAAAGGGACGGAGCCTCCCTACTAACATGTAAAACGACAGGATAATTCCATAAATTCTGCGGTGAGCCTGAGTATTTGTGCGACAAAACACATTTCACTGGAAATGTAGGAATCTATGATCCTTGCTTTGTGAAGAAGGCCAAGTGGACTGCCTTCGTGTTCACGAAATTCACCTTAAATTCAATCCGTCATCTACCACCAATTAAGGACAACCGTTTCATCAGGCAGCGATCCACGATAACCCCAGCGGTTTGGATGAGCAACCACCTTTGCCCATGGAAAGACATTTTCATGAAAATTCCATTCATTAACGCTGACCTCAAGGAAAGATCAAAAGAGATCCTACATATCCTAGAGCTGGGATATGTCAGCAATATGACGTAGCAATACCATAACATCAGTAGTAGGTGAGTGGGGATATCAGCAGAATTTTGATACCAAATTGAAATCAAATTAATATTCAAATTAACTAAATTTATAAATCAATTGCCTCTAACTCTACCCCCAACCCCCAAACACCTTCAACTCCAGTCCCACCCCCCGATGAAGTCAGGTGTTTTCCTCCGTTGGCACGTGGCTTCACCCCCGCCCTCCCCTCCCCCCCCCCCCTCCACCACACCGTCACTTACCCTATTGGCGGGAGACTTCTGGCAGGAATTTAAAAAAAAAATTGGGAATTTCTTTGTCCCATGGCACTCTGTAGGTAAGGGAGGGAAACTCTCTCGCTACAGGATGCTACGTGCTGTTGACATTCTGCCAACCAACGAATAACGTGTTACTATAATAAAAGAATACCCGAAATCTACAGTTTGTAGAAGTCCTGACATGGCTGTGGGGACGTGCCGGCCGCGGTGGCCGAGCGGTTCTAGGCACTTCAGTCCGGAACCGGGCGACTGCTACGGTCGCAGGTTCGAATCCTGCCTCGGGCATGGATGTGTGTGATGTCCTTAGGTTAGTTGGGTTTAAGTAGTGCTAAGTTCTAGGGGACTGATGACCTCAGATGTTAAGTCCCATAGTGCTCAGAGCCATTTGAACCATTTGTGGGGACGTATCAGAGTTTGATGAAGCTCATCTGGTAAGTAATTAGAGCATATACTTATGGAAAAAAATATCACAGCAGTATCAGGAATCAATTCTTTACACATGCCAGCTGACTGTTGCAGATCCCTACGAGGTATAGTGGCAGTCAAATGAATGTGTCGAACTGTGCCAGCCTTTGAGTTTCCTTGAAATGCATTGCTACATGACTCTGCAGACAAGCCCTCTGATATGTCGTAGCAGTCGACGGATTAGTTTCAAGACTATGAGTTTCCAATCTGCACCACTTGTTGAGTCGCATATAGGTACGAGGCGAATGTTACTACACTTATCATCCATTCACGTAGATCATCCTGAAGAGGGAAATTCCTAGGATATTTTAGTAGAGTGGTGTATGGGACACACAAATATCCTCGTACAAAATCAAACAACACATGGGTATGCCAGCTGTACGACCATATACATACGGTAAAAACACCAAAAAAAGTGAAAAAATGTCATTAAATCGATAAAATTCGACGAATACCTGCTATAATTACAACAAATTTATGTGAAGTACATAGAATTGAGGGAAATACATGAAATACGGAAAATCGCGTAAAAACTTGCAAAATGGTGCAAATTGAGTGAGAATACATAAAATTAGAGAAAACGTTCTATGAAATGCGAGTAATTGAGATGGGGTGGGGTTCCTGAATACTCAAGACCAAGAAAAGCTTAAAAATTATGCTCTGGCTGCATTCACTTTTAACCGTCCCCACTCCCCTTGAAAACTACGTGGGTTTTCGTAACAAGACTTCAACAAGGGCGACGTAAGCATTGAACAGAGGCGCCACATTAAAGCAGGCAATACATATGCATCCCAATCCATAACTGTGTTCTCACATATGTAGTCGAATATAGATATTACCGAATTATGATTGTTTCTCACAAACAACGTTAGACCTTGAGTATTAAGGAGAAGTATCACTGCCTTTATCAGACTTAAGCCGTTCCATAGAGCAGTGTTTTTCAACCATTTTGAATACGCGACCTCTTTCCAAATAAAAACATTGTGGCGAACCCCAGAACCATAATAAAAGTATGTCAGCGATTTCAAAGGCAACGTATTTAATTTGGTTATTGATACTGTGTTGATCGAAAAATCAAGTACAATGTGAAATGAGGTCATAGTGCTCTGCGGGCAGGTATATATTTACATTCTTTGCCACGGCAAAGGTAAGGGGGTGAGAAGCGGTAAGCTTCAACCTCCACGTCTGGTATAAGTGGTAGCAGTGGACGCGAATCAGAATCGAAAACAGTAGACTTTATGACGACATTTATCTGAAGGACGGTTTTCCTATCGTGAACAATAAACCTCAATGTGTAATTTGCAGCGAAGTATTGTCATGTGAGAGTATGAAACCATCAAAGGTCCTGCGTCAACTCTCAACTAAACATTCCAAGGAAGCTGATAAATCGTAGGATTTCTTCGAAAGGAAACTGAAAACACTTAACCAGTAGCAAACCACTATGATTCAAGTAATAAAATAGTTATGTTATTTGTTGGTTTAAAATAGTATTAATGTTTCTGATTTTTATTCATTTTTCTCATTGAACAATATTTTTCATGTGATTTTAGGTGTCTATGTAAACGACAAAGAGTTACTAGCTAGCTACCGAGTCGCATTCCGGGTCGCTAAAGTAGGGAAACCGCATACAGATGCAGATAATCTTATTTTGCCAGCAGCCCTGGATGTGGTTGAAATTATGTTAGATAAGCAAGAGGCAAACATAAGTATACCATTTTCTGATAATAACATTGAATGCAGAATAAACATTATAGCCGGTGACATTCGAGAACATTTAGTCAAAAAATTAATGAAGAGCCCACATTTTGCTTTGCAGTTTGAAGAATCTACTGATGTTTCAGCTTCTGCTCAATTTTTATTATTTGTACGCTTTGAAGCAGATGAAAGTATCATAGAAGACATTTTATTTTGCAAAGCAGTCCCTACTAACATTACTGACCAGTGTTTGCAAGACATGCTTTTAGAAACCACTCGCAACTACGATATTTATTGGAGTAAATGTATCGGCATTTGTACTGATGGTGCTAAAGCTACGGCTGGCTGTAAAAATGGGCTCATCACGAAATTAAAATGAATAATTCCAATTTTTTCGTGGACACACTGCTTCCTTTCTCAACAAGCTCTGGCGGCGAAGATTTTAACTTCTGATTTAAATGATGTGCTTAAAGAGGTGATGAAAGTTGTAAAGTTTGTCAAAGGTAAAGCGTTGAAAACTCTTCTGTTTAGGATCATTTGTGAAGACGTGGGTTCGCTCCATCGAAATCTCCTTTGTCACACAGAATTCTGCTGGCTTTCCAAGCGAAAGGTATTGACCTCTGGAACTAAAAGGTGAATTGTTAACGTTCTTACAAGATTCCAAATCTGGAGATGCGAATTACTTTTGTGACCCTGTTTGGCTATTAAAATTAGCATTTCTCGCGGATGTTTTTAACCAAATAAATATTTTAAACAAGATACTCCAAGGGAAAGAAGAAAACATTATAACAGCTAAAGATAAAATCAAAGGATTCCTCGCTAAAATTTAGTTTGTGGTCATCATTTTTTCAAAAGATAATTTTGAGTTATTCCCTTGTATTCTGACGATCGTCGGGGAAATTGCAATGGACCAGTAGGTGGTACTAAGTTCTCACATTCCTTACATGATACAGAGCTCGCATAACTTGGAAGAGAAACTGTTAAGTTACTTTCCAGAGCTTAACTCTGAAGCTGACAATGGTCATAGATAGATACTAATTCCTTTTTTAGACATGTCAGCACAACTGGCTGATCTGAGCACGACGATGAAAGAAACACTTATAGATTTAACAGCTGACAGGATGCTTACAATGGAATTTAATTCGCAAAAGGTTTTCGTCTTCTGAATGAAGAGATAAGAAGAGTATCCACAGCTGCCAAAGGAAGCTTTGTAAGAAGAGTATCCACAGCTGCCAAAGGAAGCTTGGAAATTATTAGTGCCATTCGCCACTTCCTAGATATCAACTGGAAAATGATTTGGTGCTTTGTGTCTCAAAAATAGAACCATGACTTGACGAATGATTAATAAATAAACAGGCACAGCCATATTGAAACTGCTGTATTTTTATTGTAGTCTAGGACCTTGGTTACTTTCATCTGGCTAAGTGGCACCCGTGGCAGATATTGCTGATGTCACCCTTAGAATAAAAACTGTTCAAAACAATGAAGTCTTGATAAGTGTGATAAATGTTTTTTAATAATACAAATGAGAGACATTAGTCATCAGGTATCAAATTGCAGTTGTGCCGATAGAGTGCTGTGCTTTTGAGTATAATCGATGGATCGTACCATTGTTGTTATTGACTTTACTCTTCATGGTATGGTTTATGCTCTTCAGGAAGGAAATGTCAATGAAATCACAGAAAACGCGGGGGAAAGAAGAGCTTAATATTTTACATTAGTGTTATTATTATTATTATTAATTATTATTATTATTATTATTACGACGAAGGAAGTACATTAGACGCTCCGACAAAGACAACGCCACCGACAATGCAGTATTAAGCTATACTGTTAGCGACACTCCTCGCGTTGCAATTATTGTAACTGATAAGTCCGCTTGGGTCTCCTCAACAATGTTCCCAAATTCTCTGTTACTGTGTTGCAAGCACGACTCATGTTACTTCATGGCCCTGAAATACCTCTACATGAATTCCTTTTTAGATATGTCGTCGTTTGCCTACACGACTGCAGTAAAGCTGCGCATTAACCAATAGGTAGGCAGATGTTTCATTCACCTAACTGCCTTTTGTGTTTATGACTCATTTGGAAGAGAAGGTAAAAACAAAAATCTTTTGGCGACTTATTGTCAATTTTATTCTCTAATGTTATTTCACATGTCTTAAACTTTTGTAAAACGTAATTGCATTACAATTTATTTAAAGACACTGATTTGAATTCGAGAGACGCTTTCAGATTGTGTAATTTGTCTATCATGCTGATGGAAATTACTGAACATGGATGTTTTCGTTCAGAGTTTAAATTCTCGCTTTTTCCTTACTTCCATTATGCTTTCAAGATAATGAGGACATTTAGTGGAGATCGGTAGTTTTCGCAGAAAACTGGTGGGAAATTTTTTTCCCAATTTTGAGCAGGGTGAGCATATGTAGGGAGTGTATTGCCTGGCATCTGCATTTTGATCATCTGTACTTGTTGGCTATACACTGTTGGATGTTGCAAAATAATTAGATGCGAATTGTATCCTATGCTCGAACGTAAAATCCATACTGACTTTGTTCATAAAACTAAAAGAAAATGGACTGCACCTATTTTCGTGGAAAAATGACATTTAACAATGTCGCAATGTGTTTTCCTTTTTAATAGAAACTCGACTATTAGAGATGCATTGACATTAAATACAATCGTTACCGTGCAGTGTTTCACATTCAGCATGCCAGTCATTTGTGGGGGTGGTGTGGGGATGGTCCTGTGTGTGTGTGTGTGTGTGTGTGTGTGTGTGTGTGTGTGTGTGGAGTAGCCCTGGTGCCCCAACCAGAGGGTGGCATGTGGGGTAGGATGGTGCCACTACATTTTCCTTTTGTGTTGGTGAAGGGTTGTCACATCAAGGTTGGCTGTGTGCTGCTGTTGGATGGGTGTTAGGCCGCACATAAATGCGGTGCTCACAGTACCAGTTCACCATTGGGAAAAACCTTTGTCTTCCTGTAGATGGATGGAGGGAAGGTGGGAGGTGGAGGGAGGGATAAGGGGAAGTAAGATGGCCTCTAATCTCAGCAGTTTATAATCGTATACTGAGGAGAATGCATGTTCAACTACCGCCTTCTGCAGTCTTTTGGGATGATGATTTTCCCCAGTACATAGCTTGCATTATGAACTGTTTATTATAAGCGCTGTATTTTTCAAAACAGTTCCAACATTTAATTAGGGCAGTGAACCATTTTGCATCTATGCAGCAGCCTGTTTTGGCTTCGATTACCAGTGCTGCAGGTTCCGGCATCTAGCGAATTCTGACATCAGAAAGCGCTGTAGGCTGACAAGTAATACACTTCTTAAGTCCTCTCTGTCCAACACCATCATCTCTTCAGGTGAACATAATTCCCACCAAAAAAAGGAAAGAAAAGAAGACAGTACCTCCCACTCTAGTCTTTTTATCCTGCCCGCTTGCAAGTAAAGGGTAGAGATGGATTGCCATCTGCCACTAGTTTTGAGTCGCATTCTGAAATTTTTCCCCATTAGGATAACACTCGTTTTATGGCCTCATCAATTTTGCAGCTGTGTTGCGATTTTAGGCAGTCCTCGAGTAGTGCTATGCATATAATTTTAAATTAGAGCCAGTATAAGTGGTTAATTACGTAATTAGGATTGATTTTTGTTTTAGTTTCCTAACCAAAATAAATAAATTACATTAACTGTTTCCACATTTTGTAGGCTGCACTTGGGGCTATCTATCCAGAAGGACCAGGGTTCGAGTCCCAAAAAGGGCACTGCCATTCTTAATTTCCTGCCAATTTTCGGGTGGGGGATGGGGTGGGACATCAGCAAAGCTCAGGAGCAAAGAATTATTGAAATTCCGGCCAAAATTCAAAATTCCCACGAAAATTTGAAATTTATGACTGTAGGGGATGTGGGAGAGGCGAAGAGACACTATATGACCTCATCCCGAGGTGGAATTGGGGTGGGGACGGGTGAGGAGGTTGGGGATGGTTCTAATTAATTGATCAGTTTAATTTCTCGACCTGCCAGTTATACCGCACGAGGCAGCCACGAAACTGCGGGCAGTGTGAATATGGCAACCTACGGCAAAGTTGTGTCAAGGTTGGCACAACACTTAACGTCACCTCTGACCCAAAGGACCAAAAAATCGATTTCTAAAGTTCTCAATTTACTAACAACTTTCCTCGATTTTTCGAGCTCCAAATGATGGACCAAAAGTGTTTTGGATACAGAAGTTTATACAGAAGTTTCAGTTGATCATACCAACAGCAACCCTCTACAAAACGCTGCCAGAGCATTTCAATAGTTATTTCCGTCAGGAGCTGCAAACCACTTGCCACAATGAAAAAATTACCAACCGTAAACCAGCTCACATGCCCCCACCACCCCCACCACAACCCACTTAGAAAGAATATAGAAAGAGCAGCTCACGCTATCGACGTTCGACAGAAGCCCTTTAGCCCAGAAACAGGAAACAGGCTTTGGCACCCTCAACAATCAGAAGGACAAGACTCAAGGTGTGACCAGAAATTATATGTTACAAAGAAATATTCAGTGCACTCGGGTGATAGAAGTCGTGGGATACATCCTAATATCGTGGTGGACCTCCATTTGCCTGGCGTGGTCCCGAAACTCGTCGTGAAATGGACTCAACAAGACGTAGGAAGTCCCCTACAGATATATTGAGCCATGTTGCCTCAGTAGCCGTCCATAACTGGAAATGGGTTACCGGTGCAGGGTATTGTGCACGAACTGATCTCTTCGACTAAGTTCCAAAAATGTTCGATGAGATTCATGTCAGGTGATCTGGGTGGCCAAATCTTTGGCTCTAACTGTTCAGAATGTTGTTTACGAAAAACGGGAACAATTGTGGCCCGATGACATGGCACATTGGCGTCCATAAAAATTCCTTCATTGCTTTGGAACATACACTCCTGGAAATGGAAAAAAGAACACATTGACACCGGTGTGTCAGACCCACCATACTTGCTCCGGACACTGCGAGAGGGCTGTACAAGCAATGATCACACGCACGGCACAGCGGACACACCAGGAACCGCGGTGTTGGCCGTCGAATGGCGCTAGCTGCGCAGCATTTGTGCACCGCCGCCGTCAGTGTCAGCCAGTTTGCCGTGGCATACGGAGCTCCATCGCAGTCTTTAACACTGGTAGCATGCCGCGACAGCGTGGACGTGAACCGTATGTGCAGTTGACGGACTTTGAGCGAGGGCGTATAGTGGGCATGCGGGAGGCCGGGTGGACGTACCGCCGAATTGCTCAACACGTGGGGCGTGAGGTCTCCACAGTACATCGATGTTGTCGCCAGTGGTCGGCGGAAGGTGCACGTGCCCGTCGACCTGGGACCGGACCGCAGCGACGCACGGATGCACGCCAAGACCGTAGGATCCTACGCAGTGCCGTAGGGGACCGCATCGCCACTTCCCAGCAAATTAGGGACACTGTTGCTCCTGGGGTATCGGCGAGGACCATTCGCAACCGTCTCCATGAAGCTGGGCTACGGTCCCGCACACCGTTAGGCCGTCTTCCGCTCACGCCCCAACATCGTGCAGCCCGCCTCCAGTGGTGTCGTGACAGGCGTGAATGGAGGGACGAATGGAGACGTGTCGTCTTCAGCGATGAGAGTCGCTTCTGCCTTGGTGCCAATGATGGTCGTATGCGTGTTTGGCGCCGTGCATGTGAGCGCCACAATCAGGACTGCATACGACCGAGGCACACAGGGCGAACACCCGGCATCATGGTGTGGGGAGCGATCTCCTACACTGGCCGTACACCACTGGTGATCGTCGAGGGGACACTGAATAGTCCACGGTACATCCAAACCGTCATCGAACCCATCGTTCTACCATTCCTAGACCGGCAAGGGAACTTGCTGTTCCAACAGGACAATGCACGTCCGCATGTATCCCGTGCCACCCAACGTGCTCTAGAAGGTGTAAGTCAACTACCCTGGCCAGCAAGATCTCCGGATCTGTCCCCCATTGAGCATGTTTGGGACTGGATGAAGCGTCGTCTCACGCGGTCTGCACGTCCAGCACGAACGCTGGTCCAACTGAGGCGCCAGGTGGAAATGGCATGGCAAGCCGTTCCACAGGACTACATCCAGCATCTCTACGATCGTCTCCATGGGAGAATAGCAGCCTGCATTGCTGCGAAAGATGGATATACACTGTACTAGTGCCGACATTGTGCATGCTCTGTTGCCTGTGTCTATGTGCCTGTGGTTCTGTCAGTGTGATCATGTGATGTATCTGACCCCAGGAATGTGTCAATAAAGTTTCCCCTTCCTGGGACAATGAATTCACGGTGTTCTTATTTCAATTTCCAGGAGTGTAAAACCCATGAATGGCACCAATGACCCAGTACCCTAACATAATCATTTCCGGTAAATGGTCTACATCAACATCTACATTTACATCGATACTCCGAAAGCCACCATACGCAGCGTGGTGGAGGGTACCATGAGCACTCCTAGTCATTTTCTTTCCGTTACCACTTTCAAGTAGAGTGATAGAAAAACGACTGTCTATATGCCTCCGTATAAGCCCTGATTTCTCGTATCTTATCTTCTTGGTACTTATGCGCAATGTACGTTGGCGACTGTAGAATCATTTGGCAGTCAGTTTCACATGTCGGTTCATGCCGGTTCTCCAAATTTTCTCGACAGTGTTTCTCGGAAAGATCGACGCCTGCCCTGCTGGGATTCCCAGTGGAGTTCCCGAAGTATCTCCGTAACACTTACGTATTGTTCAAACCTACTGATAACAAACCTAGCAGCTCGCCTCTGAACTACTTCGATGTCTTCTTTCAATCCGACGTAATACAGTCCCAAACAATCGAGCAGTACTCGAGAATAGGTCACACCAGTGTCCTATATTCGGTATCCTTTACAGGTGACTGACTTTTTCCTAAAATTCTTTCAATAAACCGAAGTTGACCATTAGCCTTCTTTACCGCCTTTCTCATATTTCCGTTCCATCTCGTATCGCTTTGCAACGTTGCTCCAAATTTTTAAACGACTTGACTTTGTCAAGCACCACACTAGTAATACTGTATCCAAACACTACATGTTTGATATTCCTACTCATCTGCATTAACTTGTATTTTTTTCACATTTAGGGCTAGCTGCCATTCATCACACCAATTGCAAATTTTGTCTAAGTCGTCTTAGTCACTCAACTTCGTCACTTTATGGAACACCACTGCATCATCAGTCGACAACCGCAGATTGCTGCTCACCCTGTCCACCAAATCATTTATATACATAGAGAACAGTAGCGATCCTATCGCATTTCGCTGGGGCACTCCTGACGTTACCTTTGTCTCTAATGAACACTCGCCGTCGAGGACAACTTACTTAGTTCTATTACTTAAGAAATCTTCGAGCCACTCACATATCTATGAACGTATTCCATATGCTCGTACCTTCCTTAACAACCTGCAGCTCGAAACCGTGTCAAATGATTTCCGAAAATATGGACTCTGCCTGTTGCCATTCATCCATAGTTCGCAATATATCATGTGAGAAAGGGCAAGCTGAATTTCGTCGGAGAGATGCCTTCTAAAACCATGTTTACTCGTTTCCATAAGCTTCTCAGTGACAAGAAAGTTTGTTATATTCGAATGATCTGCTGAATTGATCCAGAGGACCCAGTCCATTCCACGTAAACACAGACGACACCACTGTGGAGCCACAAGCAGCTTGCACAGTGCCATGTTGACAACTTCGGTATATTGGGTTCGCGCCACACTACAACCCTTCTGTCAGCTCCTACCAACTGTAATTGGGACTCATCTGATCAGACAGCGGTTTTCCAGTTAGAGGGTCCATCTGATATGGTCACGAGCCCAAGAGAAGCACTGCATGCAATGTCACGCTGTTAGCAAAGGCACTCGCGTCTGTCGTCTGCTGCCATAGCCTATCAACGCCAAATTTCGCAGAACTGTCCTCTCAGATACATTCTCGTACGCCCAACATTGATTTCAGCGATTGTTTCACGTACTGTTGCTTGTCTATTAGCACTGGTGACTCTACCAAAACGCCGCTGCGCGGTCGTTGTTGCGATGTCCGTGGTGAGAGGTAATTCCTAATACTTCGTATTCTCAACACAGTCCTGCTGCTGTAGGTCTTGAAATGGTCAATTCGCTAACGATTTACGAAACGGAATGTCCCATGCGTCTGGCTCCAACTACCACTCCTCGTTCAAAGTCTGTTAATTCCCGTTGTGAGGCCTTTATAACGTCAGAAACTTTTTCACATGAATCACCTGAGTACAAATGACAGCTCTGTCAATGCACTGCCCTTTTATACCTTGTGTACGCGATACTACCGCCATCAGGGTGCCTATTCTGTATCTTCCCGACATTGTGCCGTTCGTTTCGGTACTCAAGAACACCGAACGGTCTAGTACTGAAATTAGAGCCCGTGCATTATTCAGTATGCATTTCGGAAGCGATACCGTTCGGGTCTATAGAACCGAAGTGCTGTTGTCGGTTTGCATCGCGCAAGCCAACCAAAAGCAAGCGGCCGCAGATCCGCGCATGCGCACTGCAGCGCGCACAGCGCCACGTACACAAAGCGGCTAGCAGACGACACATGCGCGCTATTCTTCGAAGTATCGAAAATTGTGTTTACGTTGCCACAACGTTACTGGCATAAAGCATGACGCCGCATTCCATCGAGATCACGTGCCCAACTTTATCGCTCTTGCCTCTTCCTCAACAGTATCAGGCGCAGTATATCCATGTCCATGGTTCTCAGCTGAAATGCATAGAAATTTTTACAGTTTCCCTGATCGCATGTTTCCATGCATGCATAATAACGATAGCGTATTTGACTGTATTCTGCAGATTGTCGTAAATGCCACATAATGTCATTTTATTCTCATTCACACCGCCATCGTGTTTTGGATTTTACGTTTCGGAAAATGAGTTATGAATAGTGTGTAGTACCACATTGTACTAATACATCTATAAAAACACTCGAAAAATTGATTCTGAGAGTTTCAAAGAATAAGAAGATAAACAGAATGTGGTTATAACTCGCTCCTACAGCTTCAAATGATTTAGTAGCCCACTTCCCTATATGATACGTCCTCGATTTGGGTCTTAAAAACAAAATTGAAAAAACGCATTTTCGAGAGATCCTGAAGTTCGTCGAAGTTTATATCATGCATCTCATGAATGAAAATGTTTCGCATATGGTGCTACAGTCTAAAAATATTACGGCTGTTGTTGAGGATTTCCTCGCAGATAAATACTTGTGACAAGCAAGATTATGATGACTGCTGCTAGCTTCATTCCCAATAATTTAAATTGTGCTCTTAGATTCCTGTCTAACCGCATACCCGTAAATCGCTACATATTCAGAAAAAATGGTGAATTATTTCTGTAAAGAAAAAATATAAGGGTCACTGTCGATTGTTTCACTCACAGCAATTTCATATTTCGTTTTTTAAATTCACAGAAATCACGAAATCATTACTGAGGAAGTGCGCACTTACATGTAAATAATAACGAATATTGCAGAAAAATCTTAACTTACCCGAGTAACAGTGTCTCAGAACTTGTTGCATATATGAAGAGGAAAAAAAAATTTTTCCATCGATGCGTGCGAGAAGCCGTGTCCTTTGATGTCGCACTTCCGGTCGCTAACCACTTGCCCACACCAAACAACGGAAACATAGCGCACAATTCTTGTACTAATAGCGCAGAGGAAAATAGGCTGACTTCGTTGCCAAACGGTGCTGCGTAAGTCATAAATGCGTAATAGTTTGGATTGTATCCAATATTGGCTTCACATGATTGCTTTCCATTGTTACTTGAAAGTTGTAAACACGTTTCCATAGTTACAAACTAAAACCATTTGTGGGAAAAAGTACACAAAGTCAATAGTAACGTCAGTTCACACTCATGTAATATACTAATATACGTAAGCAGAGCCGATGTCTCGATATTTAATGATCATTAAACTCTTATTTGCATACAAATAACACGTATTTTGAGAGAATAGTGACCGAAAACTTTTTTTTTTTTTTTTTTTTTGCAATCATTCACAGTAACAACTTAACCCAACCATACTTCTAGCAAAGGAAAATAGTCTATTATGAACTCTCTTTCCAACCAGATGCGTCCTCTGGTGATTCTTTAGTAACACAATGCCGGCCGAGGTGGCCGAGCGGTTCTAGGCGCTACAGTCTGGAACCGCACGACCGCTATGGTCGCGGGTTCGAATCCTGTCTCGGGCATGGATGTGTGTGATGTCCTTAGGTTAGTTAGGTTTAATTAGTTCTAAGTTCTAGGGGACTGATGACCTCAGCAGTTAAGTCCCATAGTGCTCAGAACCATTTCTTTTTTAGTAACACAATCACTAAATCCAAAACTAAAACCGCAAAATATGTTTAAAATAACAAGTTATAGGTGTGCATAAACCACAGCTCACCGATCGACAGGGCCACACCGAAATCAAAAACCTCTCGGTACAACTGTCGTAAAATCTGTGGGAGGACCATTCGGTAACAGGTCTCAGAAGCTTACTGAATAGGATATTTCGGTAAAGAACCGAAAAAGACGTCACTACCGAGACAAACCTACTACACCCATCGGTATGAACGGTACAGTATAGGGCCGCTGTATATGTGCATACCGCTATCCCATGACTTTTTACACTTCAATGTACAAATACTTCCATTACATTTCAGCCTGTGTGCTATCTAATAATCTGTAAATAGCTCTGATGCAGTCATAGTCACAAGTAAATCATTTTGCCTGTAATATGCCTAGGTCCACAAGAGCTAAGAACACGTAATGGCCAGGTCTTCGATGCGAGAGAGGCGCACAGTGGACCAGCGATGACGGCTGACGGCTGCCGGCCATTACGGGAGGCAGTGTCGACGCGTTAGCGCTGCCGCTAACGGCCGGACGGGAGGCGGCGGCGTGGGGTGAGCCGGCGCCGGGGCGGCTGCGGCAGCGGAGGCGGCAGAGGCGGAGGCGGAGGCAGAGGCTGGCTAATTACGGCGGCGGTCAGGCGCAGCTGCTGCCTGCCTGCCTTCAGAGCGGCCGACGCACCTAGCGCGCCCCCACTCCACTCCACACCCCTGCCTCGTCAGCGACCACTCCACACGAGCGCTGTTACTAAACTTCACACTTTTACTGCATACCTCTGGTCACATTTCTAGGTTGGCGGGTAAGCTGGTAGCGTTTCTGTTTTGCATGTTGGTATTCCGGTTGCTATGAGTCTACTTACCGATTGTCATTTTCTATTTTTAGCTCGCTGTTGGTATTCAGCTTACAAATTGTAATTTTCTCATATGGAGATAGTAAGTAGAGCTGTGGACGGTAGAAAATCGGGTGCTAAGTGAAGAATTCGCAACATTTACCACATATTGTAATGCATATACGCACTCCCTTCACTTGTTTAAGCCAAGTATTACGCACATTTATGCGATCGGGAATGCTCAGTAGCAGAGAGGCTACATGTACATTTCACAATTAAGCGTCAGCAAGGAGCATCAGTGATGAAATTATAGGAGGCAATGTTGGTGCAACGTTAGTAGGGACAAGATCCGACTATTTGGGAGTAGGATTTTACAGTCTGAGACAGTTTTCCGAGACAAGCTTCCGTCACAATGTCTGCAAACGTGACGTCAGATCCGCCTGGCAACAGCGACCAGTGACCTGAACGTCCATTGGCTGAAGGTTTGGATATATGTATGAAACGAGAGAAGTGTCCTTATTGGCTGAGGGAGAAAGGTGGGTGGTCTCTCTTGTCCTTCGGGAAGACAGGGCGAGTTAGTCGCGAGGAGCCACGCAAAATGCACTGTCGAGTAACCAGGGCGGCTCTAAAAGAACGGTCGCGAGTGCATATTTCTGATGTTAAAGATGTAAAGTGAAGTTATTAGTTATAAGAACGCCACGTGTCGTGGGCAGGGTCTATCATTATGTAAAGTCAGAAAATGGGATTAATGTGTGTAAAGGGTCGATTATAATGGCGTAGTCCAGAGCCGCCATATTGCAAATGCTGATTCTGTAACGTGTGTGCCAAAGCAATTTCTGTATTAAAAGAAGTATAGTACAAACGTTTTTGACAAGTAACAACTGGGCATCCCTAAACACTCCAATTCAGCAGGATCACCAGTTACATGGAACCTGGCGACTGAGCGCTACTTCTGTGCTACGAGGGACTTCCCGAAACAGCAAGACACCACGTTAGTGATACCACCCAGAGAAGCACTTCTTTCTCGCTACAATGCCAATGAGGGTGTTGTAATATTCTTCAGAAAGGGTAAAAGCAGCGGAGACAGCAAGAAACACTTACACCATTTATAGGGATAATGCCATTGGATAGTGCACGGCAAGAAAATGGTTCTCTCGCTTTACAGGGGATCGTTTTGACACTAGTGACTCTCCACGTTCAGGAAGATCATCGGCATCAGATGAAGATCGTTTAAGTACATTAATTCGCAATGATCCACGTCAGTGTACTCGTGCACTGCGAAGTATGATGAACCGTGACGACTCCACCGTCGCAGTGATTCTTGCATTCAGTGGGGAA
The DNA here is from genome assembly GCF_021461395.2 of Schistocerca americana. Classification (NCBI taxonomy): domain Eukaryota; kingdom Metazoa; phylum Arthropoda; class Insecta; order Orthoptera; family Acrididae; genus Schistocerca; species Schistocerca americana. The sequence goes on along the minus strand of NC_060125.1, from coordinate 396,534,547 downwards.
GTTTCAAAAGTAGTGTGTATGTGCCCGCACGCTCTAAGCCAAAGTCACGAAGTCTGTAAGTGGCCACATGTGTATCTCTGCTTGTTCGTTATCAATTTGATCGTGAACATCCTGTATCGTTACTGGTGACGACAAATGGTGTCTTTACACTGACATAACGAAAAGAAAGGAATGGTTGGGCTCCAACACAGCAGAAACTCCCCGTACAAAGAATTGAGCGCATCCACAGGAGAAAATGTTACGCATATGGTGGTGGCACACCGACGGTGTGTTCTACTGTGAGATTCTTTCGCGATGTGTAATAATCACTGCAGACATTTGTTGTCAACAACTGAGACATCCAGCAGACGTCCAAGAACAACGACCAGGAAGACTGAGGAAAGTGATGCTAGTCCACCATAACGTCCGCCCGCATTCTGCTCGACAGACAAAAGTACTTCACAGGCGCTTAGTTCAGACGTCATTCCGCACCCACCTTATTCATCTGATATTGCACCCCCACATTTTCATGTTTTGCGCTCTGTATCGAACAACGTTGAAGGAACTTACTTTGCGAATGAAAATGCGCTCCAAAAATGGCTTTATTAGCTCATCTCCTCGAAGCCACGTGATTTCTACAGTCGTGGAATTGAAAAGTTACTCCGGCAATGGAAAACTATTGTAAATAGTGAAGGACCACATAAAGATAAAAATATATTTCTCTTTTCCGTCATCTTATTTCATAATCCTTTCATTTTCTCACACTGAGCTCTTTTTCTCTAATCCAGCCATTCGACACCATTTATTTAGCTCTTTATTTTAGCTTCTTAATAATTTTGAATTTCTTGACTTCTAGTCTGAATTTGTCTTCGTTGTTCAATCTGCCTTTGTTCAGATCTTTTTTACCTTGCCTCCCCACCAATTTTCTTTGTTTGTTTCACTTATTTGCAAGAATGTGTAGATCTTCTTTGTTCGTCTGTCTTCCTTCAACCTCTGCAGATGTTCATAGAGTCTCTCAAGTGTTTTCTTAAGACAGAATGAGTATATTTCTTTATTTTTTTAACAACCAAATTACCGTATTCGTTCTTGAATGAACCTGATGTTTTTTCCCAGAATTATTCTTTTCCATATCTTCTAATGCCCTCTTGCATCCGGATAAGAGTAGTGTTTTCGACCTATAGTGGACTTCTGAATTTACAACTGTATTATGAGGACTTAATTTAACATCTTTAGAAAATATGTTCACCTTACAGAGTTCTCATATTCACGTACGCTCTTTTCATTTCTTCCGTCTCGCTTTTTTCACTTTCTGGGTATATATTTACACCCAGACATTTAAAGATGCCTTTTTGCTTCATGTTGCCCTATTTGATTTTTAAAATTCTTGGTGAGTTACTTTCGTTGGTCATGTATTCCGTCTTTTCAAACGATATTTGTAAATTTGCTTCCTCGTCAATTTCTTCAGTAGTCCTCGTCTTTTCTCTACATTCTCCGAGATTCCATCTGTTATTACGAGATCGTCTCCAAAGGCCAAACAGCTTATTGCTTATTTTGACCTACCCAATTTATATAGTTACTAACTTTTTGTTTCCCTTCCCCTATATTTCTTTCTCTTATAATTTTTTCCAGCACATATTTGAGTAATAACGATGGTAAACCGTCTCCTTGTCTGACTCCTGATACAATTCGGAAGGGATTAGAAGTTGTTCCACGACATTTAACTTTAGATACATTTTTTGTAGGACTATGTTTACTTAGTTCCTGACTTTTCCTATCGACTGCAAATTCCGTTATGGATTTGAAGAGGAACTCTTTCTGCTGAATCATATATGTTTTTAATAAGTCGACAAGTATTAGCACTATGATTTTACTTGATATTTTCATATGCTTGTTTATTTGTAGTTTTCTCGGAATAGGATCAATTACTCTAAATCAAGCTTCATACTTTTCAATTCGTTTATCTAACTGAGGATTCAACAAATTTGTGTTGAAGAGAGCTTTCGATAAAATTTTGTATTCTAACGGTAGTAATTAAAGTTCTCTGTGATCATTGGTGTCACTTTGCGATTATAGGTTGATGTTGTGCGTGGCACGTTACTATATTCGTTTTTCTGGTGTCGTTGGAAGAAGAAGAGTGCCTTTGCAGCCTTAGTATGATGAGTCTCGTGCGTCTAGGGGTCCGATGCTGGTTTCGGACTGCCGCGAGTTGCATGAATCAGGTCAATTAGGCCACATTGCTTGAAGATCGCCTCCGTTTTAGGAACTGACTTGTCGCCTCAATACCAAGCGGCTAATGTGTGCGCCAGCACGTTTTCCCGGAGCACGTGTCATCATATTGTAAGTAGGCTGTTTAGGTTTTTATGTTGGTAACGCCACGTAGCGCTCTATATGAAAATCACTGACTGTGCTGTGTGTGGTTGGTTAGCATTGTTGGAATTTGCTATTGTAGTGTTGGTCAGTTGGCTGTTAACAGCGCATAGTGTTACGCAGTTGGAGGTGAGCCGCCAGAAGTGGTGGATGTGGGGAGTGAGATGGCGGAGTTTTGAGAGCGGATGATCTAACCGTGTGTCCATCAGAGAGAGTAAATTTGTAAGACTGAATGTCATGAACTGATATATATATATATATATATATATATATATAATGACTTTTGAACGCTATTAACGTAAATACATTGTTTGCTCTCTATCAAAATCTTTCATTTGCTAACTATGCCTATCAGTAGTTAGTGCATTCAGTAGTTAGAATCTTTTATTTAGCTGGCAGTATTGGTGCTCGCTGTATTGCAGTAGTTCGAGTAACGAAGATTTTTGTGAGGTAAGTGATTCATGAAAGTTATAGGTTATTGCTAGCCAGGGCCATTCTTTTGTAGGGATTTTTGAAAGTCAGATTGCGTTGCGCTAAAAATATTGTGTGTCAGTTTAGTGTTGATCAGAATAAGTAAATATTGAAATGACTAAGAACGTTCAGTTTTGGTCAGCTGTTTGAAAATAAAAAAAAACGTAGAGGTTTATCAGCACAGTAATCCACAAATTTTTTAATGGTTTGTTTGATGGTGTGATTTTCACAAGCGGGTCAGTTTTGTTTCGATGAGTACTTTTAGTGTCACATGCAATCGGGCTGGAAGCTAAGTTGTTAGTTGCATTTGTCGTTAGTTTCATTTAGCGGTTACTGTGCATTCTCCCCTGTTAACTGACGATGTTGTATTAATGACATTGGCATCAGAACGCGATTGTATTCCTTTGTTGCAATGACTGTCATTCCTGTACAGGCTGTCGATCGATGAAGAGGTATCACGCACGTTATACAGGGGTAACGTCTTGATCATGTAAGTTGCTGATTATTTGATGTACTAGAAGCGTACCGAGTGTTGACACACCACCATTAGCTAAACAGCTATTGGGAAAATGTGTGGCCCTCTCTCTGTTGTCTGGGCGGGGCCCATCGTGGGTGGTACGTTTGAAGTCCGTCAAGGTGGTTGGATTGTGTCTTATATGTCTTGGTTTACTGCCTCGACTTATTTTATCCAAATTCATTTGTGGCGAGAAATATTAAGGGAGTGACTGCAACATGTGAGTGAAAAAATTTTCTGCTGTCCTTGTCTGGATGCGACTGCTTGGTTTATTCCAATGATTCAGTCATTCCGTGCCAATCGGCAAAATTCTGAAACATTACTTTTTATGGACTCTGCCAATAAAATTTGAATTAAGTTATCGAAAGCAGAAGTTTCAGTGTTGTAGTGAAATTGCTGGTTTTCAAAAGATATTTCCAAGTTTTACTAAGTTTCTTTTTGGCTTCTAACCCACCGATGCTTTCTGCTTCATGGCGCTACTTAATATTTAAATATCCCCATCGGATAAGGTTGCAACACTGCGGCAAAGAGTGCCCCATTTAGATAGCCTGCGTTCTTTACACAGGTTCTGTGTTTGAGGGTGCACAGCTTCTCCTATCTGGTTGCTTCTCGCCTATCCAGTGGCGCTGCCACTGGTCACCAGTGACTGGGAAGCAGGAAGGAGACACTGGGCGATTTAATTGCTGTTAAAGTATAAAATAAAAGGAATATCGAACGCAAACAGTCTGTCAGCCAATAAAACACAGCAAACCGTTCCCCAATGACGTGTATGGTACATGGTTTTGCCCCCTTTTTTTATGAAGAGGGCGAATTAATGCAACCTTTCAGCTTTCTGGGGTTTTTCAATGTCCCACACCATACCCAGGTTTTCTTTTACAATTTTGACATCTTGATCTCCACTAACTCTTAGAATTCCTTTTGTGGGCCATCTTCACCGGTACGGTAGTTTTCTTGGGTTTTAATCGTTCGATGTAACTTTTAATCGTGGATGTTTGGTGGTGGTGAATTTATAGTTTTCTTCATTGTTAATTGCGAGTTTTCTATTTTCTTTCGTAAGGCAATGCGATCGCGGAACGTAGCCAGACATGGAGTTATGGAATATTTTGTAATACTCTGTTTAATTACATCTTATGTGCTGCTCATCCATAAATTTAAGCTGGTATTTTTACGGTGGATCTTTTGTATATTAATAATATTTTCTGCTTGTTTAGTGTCAAACTGACAGATTTTACAACTATTGCTTGTTTTCTTGCTGTGCGAGTTGTTAAAAACTTAATTTTTTTGTCTATGTGCCTCTACGCTTTTGTTAGTCGGCCATCTGTGCTTTCTCTGCTTGTTCTCTGGGACTGTTGCAGATGCAACTTGTTTAATCGTTTCTGTAAAGTTGTTGGCATTAATATTCACTTCCCTCAGCATCTTTCAAAAATCGCATTCCGTTTCCTACACGGGTTCGTTAATTACTACTCTTAGTATCCAAGTTCCGCGAATAGCTCTTTTTATTACTTGCTGATGACTCGTTACGGGCTTTTATCCGTAATCTTATGTTTTGGAATAAGTGTCATGTGGATCCCAGTTGGATGGCGATGTGAATGAACATCCATTCTTCTCTGGTCTTTAACGTTCTAAATTTCTTGAAGATTACATCTGCAGATGTTGACCTATTCAGTTTCAAACTCTTCGATGTTGGGACTTGGTGATATCCATGTCTTTAGCTTTGTAAATAGTTTTAGGAAGTGTTTTGTCATAATTTTGAGACTGAATGACTTTCACATATCTACTAATCTTCAGAAATTTCTCTTAGTTCTCTTACCTAAATTTAGATACATACTCCGCAAGCCATCATCAGTGCGTAGTATGGCATCGTTTTTTTTGAGCTGGATGTTTTCCTAAAAGTTTTTAGAATGATTTACCCAGTTGAGCTATGACCCTATTCGTGATTATCATGTTGTTCACTTGAAGCTTCAACAACTTGTTTTGCAGATCATGCCAGAATATTTCTCCTTTGTCTAGGTTCTTTTTCGTCTTCATTCCTTGGTACATGGTAGTTGAATATTGAGTAATATTTATTCCTTCATTTGGTTGTAAAAACAGAGTCTTTTACCGAAGGATTCAAAATAACGGTATTGCGGATTATACTTTCATGAACATCGAAGGCTGTTCCTAATTTTCTAATATCTGAGTTGGAAAACCAAAATGGGTTTATCTGTAAGAATCCGATAAAATTCGCTATCCGTTACTAGGTTATCAGCTTCTAGCAGGATGTTGTTGCTGTTCAAAACTTTTATCATTTGCTTGAGTTTAGTCCGCAGCTCGTGGTCGTGCGGTAGCGTTCTCGCTTCCCGCGACCGGGTTCCCGCGTTCGATACCCGGCGGGGTTAGGGATTTTCTCTGCCTCGTGATGACTGGGTGTTCTGTGATGTCCTTAGGTTAGTTAGGTTTAAGTAGTTCTAAGTTCTAGGGGACTGATGACCAAAGATGTTAAGTCCCATAGTGCTCAGAGCCTTTTGAACCATTTGCTTGACTTTCCCAACTCTGCAGAGGAAGTTAATATTTATTGCTGCAAATTTATATTTCTTCTTAAACTTCAATTTCAGATCACAAAGCTTTTTAGAATCCCCCAACTGTTGCTTTCATGATAACGCAGACACTTTAGCGACCGACCGCCTGCCTGCACTACTTTCAGGGGTGGTGGACTGACGACCTGGAGTGTACTTGTTTCTCATGGCATTATAGTTACTATATTTTTGCGGCGTGTGTAAGTCTTTGTCAACCAGAGTTAAAACTATGATTAGGAGCAGCCTCTAACATGGTATGTAGACGCTGACCACACACTGCCCGATCCTGGAAGAGGCATGTTCGAATTTTAATATCTAGCCCTTATGTTTGCCGTAAAACCAGTTCCGTGTCTTCCATCTTCCACCAGTTGCTGTATCTGCGCTCTTTATCTCCGTCCTCGTTGCCGTTGAGGATTCACCGTAAGCCTGGCCTGCTACTGTAATCCGGGCCACGTGATCAACTTTTATCCACGTCACTTGTGAAAAGGGGCCCCGTGCTTTATACTGGCAATGACAGTTTTGTAAGGGGTTCACGATCCAGTACCCAATGATAAAGACAGTTTTGTGTCACGCTCGTCGATGGTAGGCAAAAATCGATTGTCAACTGCAGCTAACGTCAAGTGAATGAAGTGTCAGTTACTCGAGTCTGGTAGTCCGTCCAAACCTGACGGAGCTGTGAGATACGCGTCTTGTAGTGGCTGAGTGAACTCCCACCGCCGTGGATTGACCCTCAGAAAAACATTACCGATTCATGACACGTGGTACTTATGACAAGGTTTATATTGTGCCGTATATTCGCGTTTTGCGTCAACTGCGCCGGCCACATATTGAGTTGCAGATAGGATTTTGCGCGTGAACCGTTCTTACAGCATGTGGCGCAATACCAAGAATTCCAACCTGTGATGAGATCAGTCTTATATGGAAGTCTTAGATGAAAGAAGTGCCTATCTCATATTGGGTTTAACCAGAATATAACAATCAAACAGTGTAAAACATCTTAGAATTAGTCATTGCTAAAAGACTTTATTATTATGTTGAACACTTTTAGCAGCAGAATCCTGATTATAAGCAACTCTCAAAGACGACTAAATCCTATTATCATTTATCTATTAGGTCACGGTCCCGTCAAAACTAAACTTAGGCTGCTACTTCGGCTAGTATCAAATGACGTCATGTTAATCGGGAGTGTTCCACTTTCTAATTCTTATTGTTATCATAGTTAATAACCTTTCGACTTAAAGCCTTACCTATAGACAAGCAATCATTGCCGTTAGCCTTCATTGTCTGTTTTAAGAAATGCAACGACGATTCTAAGTTGTTATTGTCACTGATATAGAAGGTACGCCCAACCAGTGAGCCGAACATAGCTCGCTTGTAGAATGTTTGGTGGTGCGCAATGGCATCTAAATGCCATTATGTACAGCAGGCTTTCTATACACTCTATCCTCGAGTATTGTCAGATATATGAATAATTTGCCACCTACCTATGTTGACGAGTCTACATGTTGGTCGTTGAGGAAACTTTTCACCTAGAAAGTCACCTTGTTGTTATTCTGGAAATGCCTGACACACGAAGATTCCTTCATCCGAGGTAAGAGAAAAAAGTCATTGGCTGCCGTCTGTGGGTAATACGCAAATGACCCATAATTTTGTAGCCCCAAGAAGCAGCAATTGTACCTGCGCCAAGTGCAGGCTGAACTCTTGGAGTTGTCGTGGAGCAATGTCACTCCCTCCCCCTTTTCCCTCCTCCAAAGATAGATTCCCTTTACTTGCTTTTGTGGAGACCTTACATTGTTTCTATTTGCAATGTGTCAAAACACAGGGATTGGAAGTAGTATTATAAACACTTACATAATAACTGTACTCATGGGAATCGTATCTTACACCACGTGTGTAGAGCTGAAGTATGCGATAGCGAATAAAATGTCTATACATCTATGTATAACATGCAGTGAAAGGAGTCAAAAGTAAAATATAACGCAGTGCTAAAACAACTTATTTATGGCTGACCTCTCGGAGAGGATAAAAGGTATGGCTTTTAGGGACTATCTTGCCAGAGCCAGTGTAAAGTTAATGGCTACTGTTATTCGAATTTGCGGAAGTGTTGCGCCATTGGAATTACAGTCTGCATGGAATAGAGAAGATCATCACCTCTCAATAGTAACAGTACTGGAGACGGAAGACCGCCAGAAACAGAAAAGCATTGAAACGGATTTCGATCTGAAAGCATAAGGAAACTGCCTCACAGAAAACATCAGCGTCGAACACATATGTACTGAAATCTACATCTGCACGCACTGTATGCGACACGCATTATGCAGAGCAGCTATTTAAAGTCAATGGACGTGTTTGCATTTGGAGAACGCCACCAGACGCCGATAACAATACATTTCAGTATCATGTAGGTTCAGTGTTGCTGTGGGACGCGTAGTTGCACCGAGGTCTTGTCCAGAATGAGCGGCTTAGAGGGCAGGAACATGTCAGTTGTCTGGGCGCTTATTTTGATCCCGTGCTGCAAACTCAGTTTCCTGGTCAGAGACTGTGTACAAGGGTGATAATGCTCCCAACCGGACTTCTGCATCAATCTGAGAATAATGAGGACGATAATACTGTAAACAACTTCCTTCAATCCATTGTTCGCAACATTACTCAGTCATTGTGTGGTATTCCGAGGATAAACTGCATTGTTAATTTTCTCCTCAGAGGAGTTCGGTGACTAATTTATCTATCCTACGCAAGCAAGCTGTTATTCATGAAACAGGAAGGCCAAAAGCCTACCAATATTGATTTTAACTGTCTTCATAGGTGCTAATACTGTTTTGGGTAGTCCTTGTCGAAACCCCGAAATGACGCTTCTAGTTTAGTGGCCATTATATAGCAAGGCTTCAAGTAACACAGCAACAGTTTGTTTGCTTGATCCATAGCTCTACGACTGGTAGCAATAAAGTTTTATAACCTGGGAAAATATTGGTACATAATCAGTTTTTTGTTTTTTAGCAAGTACATGCCGGTACACATTAAGTCCCCGCAGTACAGCGCAGGAGCACCACGCTGCAGGAGCCAAGGAAACGGCCATCTCGTTGATAAACTGCAATATAGCATGCTAGTACATTTCCTGCGTTTGAGACCATACATCGCTGTAGAAAACCATGCCAACATGGCGGAAGTGTACAGCGACAGTGCACCATTATATGATATAGTGGTTAGGTAGCGTAAACGATTCCACTGAATTCCAGTTTACATCGGCTGTGGCAAGATAGGCCCTAAAACCATACCTTCTTTCTATCCGAGCGATCAGCCATATATAACTTGCTTTAGCACTGCGTTATATTTTACTTTTGACTCCTACATCGATGTGTGTACATTCTATTCGGTATGTGCATACTTCAGCTCAACATAACGAGGATGTAAAACATGATTCCACTGAGTACAATTATTACATAAGTGTTTACATTACTACACCTAATCCCTGTGTTTTGACACATTTCAAACGGAAAGAACACACGGTTTCCACAAAGGCAAGTAGAGGGAATTTGTCCTTGGTGGAGGGAAAGGGGGTGGGGGGTGACATTGCTCCACGACAACTCCAGAGTTTCCACAAAGGAAACCTCACAACTAAAACACCAGTGTGAGTACAATCCACCACTGAAGTCAGGATGTTGCTACACACTTCAGATCTGGATTACTCAAAAATGGAATTCCTTAGACTTTCCCGGATATTGGTGTCAGCTCGTGGAATCGTGCATACCGCCGGCGGTCTGCGTTTTCCCAACATTATATTACGACGTCGTAGCTCGGCGTCTTTTTCCGGTGATCCCTACGACTGGTTGACAAGCTACCGTGTCCCATATTCATGCTTTGGCGGTTTCTGTTGTTCCCTACGCCGTCCGCGCCCCCTGCGGCCGTTTCTGGCGGTGCTATTTATCACTAGGTGTTCTGTCTTCCGTCCGCGCCCGTTTCCTCTGGTTTCCCAGGTAGCGACCCTGCCTAACGTACTAGGTTCACGCCCACCAGGCACGTTCCCAGAACTAGCGACACGCTGCATACGTTTCCTGTAGTTGGCAATCGCTCCTGCTTTCTATCGTGCCGCGGTCATTCTCCTGGCCTTGTAGTTTCGGTACGTCCCTGCAAGGTGCGCTTCCTGCCGTATCAGGCTGCTGTGGGAACTGCATATTCTGTCCTTGCAGATGCCCTAACATATGTTAGAACAAAGGCAGGTCACAAAAATAATGCCGCAGATTGTTTGGGGATGAATATTAAACTCAGCAGATAATTGCATGAATGGAATTAGAATTTCAGACGAGCTTAGAAGAAATGTAATATGCTTGGATTTTATTTTCTCATTTAGTATACCACGCAGCGTAGCTCTGATTGTTATTTGTAGCAGGCATTTACAATACCTTAACCACCTCATGCATTTCCTTTATCCAGTACTAGCTGAGAAACACGACGTTACCTGGGTATTTATTTATAGCTCTGCCGGAGATTTTGTGTGCTGGAATTCATTTTTTACTTACAAAGCTTCTTCACAAACTTGCTAGATTCACAAACGCAAGAGAGAGTTAAGTAGATCTGGTCGTGAGAAAAGCAACGGAAGTAAGACACAGCATCTGGCGTTGTGTTTTTTGTATGGTCATGGCATATCATAAGCTCAGTGGGAACTATAAACATTTAAAGAAAAATGGCTAATTATTAGAAATAAACTGGGTTTGGGGTATAAACACTCACTGGCCTGCGCCACTCCTCATCAAAATTTCGGCTTCTGTGATGTAAAACTGGAGAGAAGTGACGCTGTGAGTGAAGAATTATGAGTAGCGGCATAAGACATGACACTTTAGGGCAGAGTTATGTCGCGCCCCGCTTTGCGAAGGTGTTTCCAAAGAGCAAGTTAGAATCTGATGTTCTTGAGCAGCAGCAAAATTTCATTGCATTCTTGAGTTCTCATAGTACTCTTTCGTTTAGCCATTGTGGAGCATTTAGAAAAATTCTACCGTTTTCAGTACATTTTATCCAGAAACAAAACTAAATCAGAATGTAATAAGGAGCCACCCAAAACGCAACGGGAACTTAGCTAAATCGATTTCCCTAGCATATAATTTAAATAAAACTATCGAAAGAAACAAAGCAATACAGTTAACGTTTTAACACACAATGCGAAATCAAAAAATCCATGTATCCTGTCCAAGTATATCCAATGTTAGTTTGTATTGGTAACGATGAAGCTTCGGTGCTTACTTCTGTCACTGACGTAAACTTCCGAAAATAAATGTATCATTGCGTTAAAGAAACTAACAGCGCCACCCATTTGTTCTTTTGTTTACTACAAAACTGACAGTGCTATCTATTGGTTTTGTGGTGTAATACACAGTGACGGTTAGGCATCATAACTACTAAGCTAAGCAAACGATTTTAGATGAAATTTAAATTACCGTATATTTTTCCCGTGTCAGAATTTTGAAGAAATATGAAGAAATAAAGCCGATATCATGCTCCAAGCCACGATCAAATAACCTGTGAGACCCCATGAAAATTAGTCTAATAGTTTTTCAGATTACCGTTTTCAAACGGACAGGCATGACGGTATTACAGATTACTTATTAGTAAAGATTTAGGTATAAAATAGATATTTGTACACATATTTCACCTGTATCTCTAGCGAACTGCGTCTTGTAGTTTCGTTTTCACAAAGCTCACGTGCTGACCCTTTAATCTCCATGTAACAATTGCAACCTGTGTCCTCATTATATACTACTGGGAAAAAAAAAAATTAGTGCAATCGTCATAGGCCGTACCACCCACTCCTGCTACCTCCATTTGTGATCATCCTATCTAGCTCACCCTCCTCCCCCCCCCCCCGAGATACCTTGGCCTCACCCTAGATCGTCACCTCACATGGACCCCTTCTCACCTGACCATCCAGCAGAAAGCTCATATCCGCCTCCACCTCCTGAATCTCCTGTCAGGCTGGACATGGGGATTTCATCCTTCCACCATACTCCACACCTACAAATCCGTCAGCCGTCCTATCCTATGTTATGCCAGCGTTGCCTGGATCTCCACCCCATATTTTATAAGGGCCTCCAAAACCTAGAATGCCACGTGCTCTGCCTTGCCTTCCGTATCTGCCTTCCGTCCTCCACACGTCTGCTGTATGACCTCATCCCCTCCCCTATGTCCTTCTTTTCCTCCAACATACCTGCATCCTTTACACTGTTGGCAAGCTTGATCCCCCACCACATGGTGTCATCCTTCCGCTTCACCCAAGCCCATTGTCTTTCTTCTATCGCTGTGTACCTGCCTCTCTCCACCTCCACACCCTATCTCCTTCCTCAGGGCAATTTCCAGCACCTCCTCCTCCAAGATGATGAACTTCACCGTGACATCTACCCTTCCTACCAACTGTAGCCTGACCTTGCCCCCCCCCCCCTACCCAGGGCCCCCCTTTTCCTCTCCCCTCATTCCCCAGAGTTGTTTTTCCTCCTCCTGAATCCTTCCACACCCTCCTCCGCTATTTCCCTCTCCCATCCTTCCCTCCTCCACCCCCTTCAGCGCTCCCCCCCCCCCCGCCCCTTCTCACATTCCCATTCTGCCCTTTCTTCCTTTCTCCCTTATATCTGTATGCCTGGCAGATAATCTCGGTTGGTTCTTCATCGTCAGTGTGCTACGTCAGTGTTGTGTTCCATGCTGATCTACAGTGACGCCAAGTGCTGTGATTTTAATCGTGAGCTGACCTTGTACATAGAATTGCTATCTACGATTGTTCTGTGCTACGTCGCCCATCGCAACTTTTATGCTCTGGCCATACTTAGCCTTGTGTTCTTTTAATCATTGCAGTATGTGGTCTTTTTGTGTTCACTGTTTTAGACTTTTCCTCCATTTTTACAGTCACCGCCCTTTGTATGCTATCTTCCTTTACGTTTCCCCCTTTTATGTCTCTCTTCCACCATATTTTCTTTTTTATGTTGTTTTAAATGTCTCCCTGTTATGTATTATCTCTCGGCTGAAGAGTGGTGCCTATGATACCGCCAGCCCACTCGGGATAGGGAATTGAAATTCAATAAAGAAAAAAAATTGTAAACCTGGAAAGATGACGTCGATTTTGATCTGATGATGGTAAATGTCATCTGGGGAATACGAGATGTGCTGATAATGGTTTCAATGTCGTCCACCAACAGGCAGCATAGTTGCACAACTACCATTGCGTCATTTGTGCCTACCCTTCAATAGGGAATGCTTACAGTCAAAAAAGGCTCATTGTGCTGCAAAAGTGTGAAGCAAGCAGACAATCATATCTGGAGATGTGCGCATGCTTCCTACAGCCCTGAGTTAGTTTACAAGGGGTAAAATTGTGGTCTTCCTAGTGGTGGGTGAGAACTGTCACAAAAGTAGTATGTGCTGCTCCCGTTGTGCAACGATGCTGATGTCAGTGGTCTCATGAACACTTTCACTCCCATAGACGAGGTTCTGGACGTCCGTGCAACACAGATGCCCGCCAATGTTTTCATATTATAAGGGCAGCAGTGGCAGATCGTACAGAACAGATGAGAGTGCTTGAGAGCTCAGACGCGTGAAAGGGACCTGTTGCGAACTGATCGTTTGCAGTGGGACTACAGGTAAGCACACCTTCAGTCCATTTTCCACTCACGCCACAGCATGGACGTGCATGGCTCGACAGGTTCCATCAAAGGATCCCTTGGAATGGCGCACAGTGGTCTTCGGCAATGAAAGCTGATTCTGCTTGGATGAAAGTGATGGTCGTTTATTCATACGACGTAGACCTGGTGAGCACTTTCTCGTAGAGTACATTCGTCCAAGATACACAGGCCCCTCCGTAGGTCTTATGTCTGGGATGTGACAAGCTGCAGCTCTCATTCACCTTCGGTGTGTCTTGAGAGGACTCTGACCAGCAATCGATACGTGTAGAATGTGTTATACCCGTGCTCTTACAGTTCTTGCAAAAGGAAGATAATGTGTTGTCCCAACACATAATGTTCGCCCACACACTGTCCATCAAACTCAACACGCTCTGCTTGACGTGCAGCAGTTTCGCTGTCAAGCACGATCTCCGGACTTGTCTACAATCCAACTCGTGTGCGATATGATGGAATGAGATGTGACTTGTGCTACTCGTTAACCTACAACTCTTGCAGAACTATCTGAACAAGTTGAGCAGGCGCGGAATAATGTTTCTCAGGACATTAATCACCACCTGTACGATCCACTGGAAGCCAGAGTAAGCACCTGCATTGCTGCCCAAGGACGCTACTCTATGTACTAGCATGGGACGATAACTGGTACATTAGAACAACTTGTTCCATTGATCTGTAAATGTAATCATTCCATGTACTCCACATGCACTGTTGCAACAATAAATCTTGAGTTGGAAACCTCTAAAACCGTGTAGTAATTTTTTTCAGCAGTGTATTTGGTGGATGTTCACCATTCTCTGTCTTTCTCTGTAGTTTTTTCCGTCTGTGAGTCATAGAATGATATCATTTTGTAGGAATTTGTAAGTTGGCATGAATACGATTAGTAGTAAAGTAGTAATAAATTAGAACGTCATACCTGATGTGGCAGTTTTACTGCATGAAGAACGGGAGTGCAATAAAGAAGATATTTGTTTCCGTTCATCGTATTGTGGGATCCGTCAGGGAGAAAAAGTTTCTTAAGAAGCTGAAATTGTGTGTCAAATTCGTTTCAAATGGTATAGTGCTCTCAGTTAGAAATACGTGATGGATAAATTCTGGATATTCCGGGGTCATGAGCTATTATTACTTTTCACTCACTGCTTCTCCTTTGATAGGTATGTTCTTACCCCCAGGTTGTTACCCCCATAGAAATTATTTTAAGACGATAAGTGGTATATGTAACACGTTTGGGGGAAATCGGTCCGCTGGTTTCGGAGTAAATGTGGAAAATAAATACATTTTTATAATATGTATGTATATCTTTTTTCGGTCATCCGATGAAATGAAGCCTATACGGTGCCCCGAGGTACGGCCAAGTTACCTGCTAAAACACAGAAAAAATTCGCCTGGTATTATTGGAGATTAGCGTGTTCGACAGTCAAGCAGACAGACACAACGGTTTTACAGTTTTATTATTAGTAATAGATTGTACGTGATGCGATTGTAAGCCAGCCCCCTAAGTCCACATCTCGGCCACGGCGTACCTCATTACAGTCCCGCAAACAGAATGACGTCTTTCTTACTAGCCGCCGAATTTGAAACAGCCCTATGAAGTATGGCTTCTTCCTCCAGCGAGAGCACCCTTCAATATATGGTGCTTGCGGCATACATATGGCGCCGCGCCACATTTTAGTACAGACTGTTTCATATTCGGAAAAGAGGATATCAGCTCCTTTTCCGATGTATCTGCCATCTATTTTAACTTATAGTCATATCGACCTGTACAAATTTTAATGTATTGTCAAACATCCGAACCGTTCCCTGAAATTTTAAGAAGAAATTTTTAATATGTTTTCAGGGTGGCTGGCTCACCCACGACCTTTTGTAAACGGTCAGCATGGATGTGTGATTATTTTAGCTTTTGTTTTACCTTCCTTCTGTTTTTTGACTGGCAGTTTTAGGACATCTGACAACTTTTCGCTGTTTGATAGATAAGAGCTAGGATGTTCGTTGGTGAGTTTGGAAGAGAGTGCGTGTACACTTGTCGACATATTGTTCCAGTATTATGATGGCTTAATGACATTCATTCCCCACAACATTAATAAGAATGCTACTAATCCCGCCGTGTAACGCACGTGAACCACAAACGCAAACACACAACTCTATTGCTTTGGAAGCTACCATTTCACTGCCTAGGTAAAAAGCTATAGCAATAAATGAAACGAGGAACACCTGCCTTTCATTTGCAAATATATGTTTCCATCTCTTTGACAGTAAAAAGTTTATTAAGTGTCATTCGCTATTCAAGCATGAACCTTGCGAACCCCTGGTTTAATGGCTTTCTAGCAGGGGCTACTAATGCCGCGAGACCCTACTCTGCGGCTTCCTGTACGGGTTGACAGAGATGCGCTCATCTTGTTCCCGGCACTGATGCCGGAACTGACGCTCATGCTGCACAGATGTATGCAGACATCGGCTTTCCTCACATCCATGCTAATGATGGATGACGAACCCGACTCCGCTGTCACCTCGCTATTGAATATTCCATCAAGACCCCATGACTTGCATAGGCTGCTGAATATGGCACTCCTTGTTCCACATTCACGCGATTACAGCCACCTTACTGTCATTCATGACGCTGTCACTGGGTTGAATAAATACTGCCTTTAGTAGCAATTAGCTTCAAATTCTACTTCGTTCCGAAAACTAAGACCATACTGCTTCCTCATGGATTAGATACGGTACAATTCATACACAATCGCTTGATGCAAGCTTTTTTTCTTGGAGTTTCTTCTTGCTATGAAATTTTCTATTGCAGATGCTGAAAATTTGGTGCTCGTTGATTTCCTACAACGAAGAAGACATTCAGTGACTATAAATCAATGTCTTTATGCCTTCATATATAGCATACAAATGATAACTAAAATGTCGTGTTTTCTGCGTGAATTAGGATATTCGTCTCGAAGTGTGTATCGAAGTTCGAAAATTAAGTTGAAATATCTGTACTGTTCTATGTTTTTGTTCCTATGGATCTACTCATTTGAGATACATAACACATCGCTCATAGCGCTTACTGATCCTCTAGGGTTCCTTGACTGAATAACATTTTAACCATTCTTCCTGCATGCTGGATGACAGAAGGCAGCAGATTACTATGATTCACTGAACAATATTAACCATTAATATAGATGCCATGTTGCTCAGCCAAAATGAAGACTCCTTACACGTTTTTTGATGTGATAAAAACAAAATTATTTGGTAGATTAATACCGGGTAATAAATAAGCATTGGTAGGAAAATGCCGGACAGTAAATGTATCGAATAGTAAGATGGATTTTCTTTTGTAACGGACGTGAAAAATACGTCACTGTCTGATGTGAAAAGTAAAGCACATCCAAGAGGAGCTGGAAATGAAATAGAACTACACCGCATGAGACGGTATGTAATGTTATTTTATTGATTATAATTTAGAGTCAAATTGACAAAAAGTTGGCAGCATCAGCGCTCTTGTCAGCATGAGGTTGCATCACTTCTGGCTTGGATACACGCTCTGATTGTCCTAAGACAATTATAATGACTTTGTGTCCTCTCTTGATACAAATTAGCGCACAACTGTTTGTTGCAAGTGGTCTTTAGTATCCTGCAGACTGGCCTGGGATAAAGCTGAAGTCTGGGCTGGTCCCAGACAGTTCTATTAGGGACAGCTTTGGGCATTTTGCTGGCGATGAGAGTACTTCGACACCACGCGGCAGTTCTCAGATACACGTTTCACGTGTGTAAGAGCATTGTTCTGTTGAAAACTGACTCCACAGTACTGTCGTATGAAAGGTTAACACATGAGGACACAGGTTGCTCATGACGTAGCAATGTGCCATCACCGTTTCTTCAATGATTACGGGAAGGGTCCTGCCGAAGGGTCACCACAACATGACACTAAGAACATCACAGCTCTGTCTTTCGAAAATAATAGGCGACTGGGACCTATATATATATATATATATATATATATATATATATATATATATATATATATATATATATTGTTTTTTTTTTGTGAGTCGTCAGTGTTCTGACTGGTTTGATGTGGCCCTCCACAAGTTCCATTCCTATGCCAGCCTCTTCATCTCATATGCAACCTACGTCCTCAATTGTCTGACGAACGTATTCCAAACACTTTCTTCGTCTACAGTTTTTATGCTGTAAAGCTCCCTCTAGTACCATGGAAATTATTTCCTGATGTCTCAGCAGGTGCTCCACAATTCTGTCCCTTCTTTTTGCAAGAGTTTTCCACGTATTCCCTTCCCCTTCGAATCTGAGCAGAACCTCCTCATCCCTTAGCTTATAACTCTACCTAATTTTCAGTATTCGGTATTCTCTTGTGTTGCGGTTTTTCAAACCGGCCGCATTTCACTACCACACGATGCTGTGCTCCACACGTGCATTCTCAGAAATTTCTTCCTTAAATTAAGGCCTACGTTTGATACTAGCAGACTGCTATTGCCCGGTATACCTTTTTTTCCAGTGCAGTCTGATTTTATGTCCTTCTTGCTCCATCCATCATTCGTTATTTTGTTGCCTGGGTAGCAGTATTCCTTAGCTTCATCTACTTCGTAGCCATGAATCCTGATGATAAATTTCTAGCTGTTCTCTTTTCTGCTACTTCTCATTACTTTCGCCTTTCTTCGTTTTACTCTCAATCCACATTCTGTACTCATTCGACTGTTAATTCGATTCAGAGGATCATGTAATTCTTCTCCACTTTCATTCAGGATAGCAATGTCATCAGTGAATCGTATCATTAATGTCCGTTCACCTCGAAGTTTAATTAGACTCCTGAACCTTTCTTCTATTTCCATCATTACTTTAATCCGAGCTCATCGTCCTTGATCTTATATTCATACTATTCCTTCTTGGCTCTTGTACATGTTGTACGTTACACGTCCTTCCCTATGGCTTACCCGTATCTTTCGCACAATTTCGAACATATTACACCATTTGGCACGGTCGAATTGCTTTTGTAGTTCGACAGATCCCATGAACGTGTCTTGATTTTCCGTTAATCTTGCTTCCATTATCAAGCGTAAGATCAGAACTGTGTCTCTGGTGCCTTTACCTTTACCTTTCCTAACGCCAAACTGATTGTCAACTAACAGATCCTCAGTTTTCCTATTTTCTATATATTATTCTTGTCAGCAACTTGAATGCATGAGGTGTTAAGTTGCCTGTGTGATAATTCTAGCACTTGTTAGCTCTTGCTGTTCTCGGATTTGTGTGGATGAGATTTTTCCGAAAGTCGTGTGGTCTATCGCCTATCGCCAGAATCATACTTTGTATACATGAACGTGAATAATCGTTCTTTTTTAAGGATATAACCGCCAATTGACAGTACCACAGGTTTTATTCCACAATCTACATTTCGGTCTTTCAAAACCGTTTATGTGACTGTGGCTTTATACCAAAGTAAAATCATTAATAATCGTTCGGTTGCCACTTTCCCCATTGTTTTTAAAAACTCTGTTGGAATGTTATCTATCCTTTCTGCCTTATTTGATCGTAAGTCTTCCAATGCTCTTTTAAATTCCGATTCCAATACTGGATCCCCTATGTCTTCCCTACCGACCCCTTTTTCCTCTTTCATCAAATCTGACAAGTGTTTCCACTCGTAGAGTCCTTCAATGTACTCTTTCCATCTGTCCGCTCTCTCCTCTGCACTTGAGAGTGGAATTCCTGTTGCACTCTTCATGTTACCACCCGCGTTCTGATTCTTCTGCATGCCGGGTTAATCATTTCTTTTTCGATTTCTTCACATTTTTCATGCAGCCATTTCACCTTATCTTCTCTGCACTTCCTATGCATTTCATTCCAAAGCGACTTGTATTTCTTCATCCTGAATTGCCCTGAACGGTTCTGTAACTCCTTCTTTCATGGAGAGACAGAAGTATTTCTCCTGTTACCCTTGGTTGCTTCGCAGTTACCTTCTTTGTACCTACGTGTCGCTGCACTCGCCGGTGACGATTTTTCAGTTTAGTGAAGAAACACTGTTTGTTGCTAAACACAAGCGAAGCCGTCCACCAGGAGTCCATACATTCCAGTCAGGACACTAATCAAAACACAGCCGTCTGTGTGGTGGTGTTAATGGTAGCCTACACGTGGATTAGTTATTGCTTACAGAATGAGATTTTCACTTTGCAGCGGAGTGTGCGTTGATATGAAACATCTGGCAGATTAAAACTGTGTGCCGGACCGAGACGCGAACTCGAGACCTTTGCCTTTCGCGGGCAAGTGCTCTGTCAACAAGAAGAGCTTTTGTGAAGTTTGGAAAGTAGGAGACGAGGTACTGGCGGAAGTAAAGCTGTGAGGACAGGGCCTGAGTCGTGTTTGGGTAGGTCAGAGGACAGAGCACTTGCCCGCGAAAGACAAAGGTCCCGAGTTCGAGTCTCGGTCCGGCACACAGTTTAAATTTCCAGGAAGTTAGCTATTGCTTACTCCGGCAGCTGCTGGTCTTCAGTCTGTGGTTTGGGGTGACTCAAAATGTAGCAGATAGTCGATTACTTATTCTAGGATGCAGGTGCATATGTGAAGGGCTTGCGTTGTGCTTGATGCACAAAACGGCGAGCCTCGCTTGTGGTGGTCAGACCTGGTCGGCCATGATTCTCGATTTGTATGCCTGCCTTTATATTCCCATACAGTCTAACATGGGGCCACTGTCACACCTGAACGCCCAACAAATCTCAGTAGCACAATTCGACAAGCTGGCCAAGTGAAGACCCACAATGAGGCTCCTCTTAACATCTGTCAGATGTTGATAACGCAGTTCCACATGAGTATGTGGCATATCCGTGTCCGTCACAATGATCTCTCAGCAAATGACGCTGTTCAGTCCACTTGCGTATCCCACCAGTCCTGGTAGAGAAAATAAAAACGGAAAACACTAATGCACTCTGGTGGTCATTCTACATACTACAGAGAGTTGGAAGTCAAATCATTTACGTAATTGTCGATGATACGTAGGTGTGTGAAGTTACATTAACATCCGATTACGTCTTCTGGATGCTTTTCATTTTTGTCAGGCAGTGTATTTCTGATACAGTGCTCAGGAAAGAAACAAACGACCTGTGTCACCAAAAATTAACTGAAATATCCTTGCATATTAGAACTGTTGGCCAGACCGGGATCGGGAAATGCTCGTATCGGCTGAACTGTCCAAACTCGATTCACGGCCTGGCCTCACAGCTTTATTTCTTCCAATACCTGTTACACTTCCCATACCAACCTGGATGATAGCTCCTGCGGAGAAATAACTTTTCCGTTGCCTTTGGTATGATTCCAGAATCAGTTTTTCACTGTGATATTGCATATGTGCTGGTTCAAAACTTCCTAGGAGCTTAAAATTTGTGCCAGACCAAGTCTCACACTAGCAATGTTCCAATTCGCGGATAATGCTCTTCCCTTTTGAGCTACGCAGTACTCTTCATAAAGGCTTTTAACAGTAAAGAAACTTTTATAGTAACAGCGACTACTACACAATAAAAGTAAGATAAAGCATAACACTATAAATTTTCGCTTCGGCGCACACTCCACTGCAGAGTGAAAATCTCATTCTAGAAATATCCCCCCGGCTGTGGATAGTAAGTCATGTCTCCGCAATATCCCTTCTTCTAGGAGTGCTAGTTCTGCAAGGTTCTCAGAAGAGCTTCTGTGAAGTTCGGAAGGTAGGAGATGAGGAATTGAAGCTGTGAGGAGGAGTCGTGAGAAGTGCTTGGATAGCTCGGTTGGTAGAGCACTTGCTCGCGAAAAGCAGAGGTTCCGAGTTCGAGTCTCGGTCCGGCAGACAGTTTTAATCTGCCAGTAAGTTCCATATTAGCGCACACTCCGCTGCAGGATGGAAATCTCATTCTGCATAATACTTTAGTAGGACGGATGCTAAGTAAAACACATAAAAACATATATTACTCACTTGGGCAACACATGAAGCCATAAACAATAATTTAGCATAATCTTGTAGAAATATCCTGCATAAAACCCAAAGAAACACATGTGAATGACATTAATCGTACAGAAGTTAGTGTTCAGTTCTAGTATGGGATTTAGGTAAAGTAGAGTTTGGACTGGGGATTAGGCCGTCTTGGTGTTGAGTCTAAATACAACCAATTCAGCACACAGAAAAATAATTAACAAAATAGAAATCTGTTACTGTAAAAGAACGTAATTCTCTGTAGACCGAAAAACTAGGCAGGACTAGAATAATCAGACACAAAACACCCTTTCACAACATCAAAAGAAATTCAAATATAGAACAAATTCAGTACGTCCCTGCAGCGGGCAGCCGGGTGACAACATAAAAATTTAAAACGTCTGGCACTCTGTCTTCATCATACATAACAACCGAGAAACTTCAGAAGCCAGATAATCTTACACTTCTCCAAGATCGGAGATATAGCCTGCAACTACACTTTGCTCTGCTATTAGTACCGACACCTGGAAACTAAGACATCATCTACACACAAGACTACTAAGCTACCCAACTTATGCCTAAATAAATACTCATAGTTTTCCAATTACATGCCTGTGTCAAAATTCGTTCATATCAGTTAATATGAAACAGTATTTTAATGCACTTGAGTAAATCACTGGTTCAGCCACAAAAGTTGAATAAAGAATCCAATGTTACAGTCACTGAAGAAACAACTCAGTCAAATTCTTACTGAAAAATTATTAACTTTCATTTAATTAACTTAGTCATGCTCATCGTGTGTAATCTTCGAACAACACACGCTGATGCGTGCCCCATGCCCAGTAAACAGAATCAAGCCATTACGCACCGCTCATAGACTTCCTTTCAGAAAATGATTTACCAGTGGCTACAATTAACGCACATTTGATGTCTCATGGTGCACTGTCTCAAAACCCAGGCCCATCAGGAGGCCTCCATTAACTACAAAAGCACTCAGGTTCCTTAGGGTCTGCAGAAGGCTTCTCCTCGTCTCCACTGCAATGCTGTGCGTCCACCAGGGAGACACACCAACTGTTCTACCAGGTTGCTGTTGACACGGCAGCTCTGCCTGTGCTGACCATCACTTCGTCTGGTGATGTGCTGCAAACCAGCTCCTTGAGGCTCTTGGAGACGGTTCCAATTAGAACTGTCTTCTTCCATCTCACTCCAGGAACTGACATACTCGCCGTTCAGTCCATCACTCCTGTGCCACGGCGGAACTCGTGGCACTCACATGTCTGCTGCAGTCGCCCTCCATGGCGCCAGGGCCACGCGCACGTACACACACACACACACACATACACACACACAACACACAACACACCAGCAACCAAGATCTCTGCAGCTGGGGAAAATAGCTGTGCCGTTGGGCAGAGCACAAAATCATTCTTGGATGACACAGGAACTGGATATGAATGTCGCAAAGCCAAGGGAGACATTCTAAATTCTGTTTTCAAACGTATTTTTTCCAAAGTAGGTTCTGGGAGTATGTAAAGCGTTGCAGAGACGAGTGACATGTATGTTAGGATCAGCAGCGTTGAGAAACAGGTGAAATTGCTAGAACTGAACCGGAAGCAGAGCCTGATGGAATCCCTATCAGATAATACACAGACATGCCAATGAGGCAGACAGTATTTTAACTGTAACAAACCCTAGAACCCTCGAAAATAAAAATTATGCTCATTCGGTTTAAGAAAGCAGGGGAAAAATTGATTTACACAAAGGGTGGGGGTCCGACGTGTTCCTCAAAACTACGCCTAAGGTCATTAAATTTCATCTGCATGACAATACCAGGACATATTCTGAGCAAAATCGCACTGAAATATCTGAAACAAACTGGCAATTACTATGTCGACCAACATGGATTTCCAATGAGTCGTTGGTGCAAAGGCCAACTTTTAGTTTGTTCACATGACATTTTGAAAGCCACGCATCAAGGCCATCAGGTTGATGCTGTATTTCTTGACCTCCATAACTTCTCAGTATCACAAGTCCTGTTCTCCAAAGCATGATCCCACGGAGTATCAAACAAAACTTGTGAATAGATTGAGATGTTCCGGGTAAAGAGCACGCAGCATGTTATCTTGTATCGTATCTTGGATCGATTCTTCGAAAGACGCAGAAGCAACCTGTTTGCGCGTGACGCCGGCTTAACTTCTTCCCGATGCACTCGCAATTTTTCTGGAGCCAACATGTAAATTACGGGAAACACCTATCTCACTCGGTTCACACATTTCCGGATCGTTCCTGCATATTGTTCCAATGCTTTTCCAGTTCCAGTTTTTTTCACATTCAATCAACTACAATTCTTTTAGGACAGTGCACGTCCCCTTTTTTTTTCTCCATAAGCACTTAAGGTACATAGTTTCTCTTGACTCGTGAAAAAATTTTGCTTTTCAAATAATTCAGCACTTAACACACACGAAAGACAGACTGAATGAAAGTTACATTTCCTCAGTACTCCCGTTATACTAGTAACGCAGCGATGCAAACGTAGGTTTCCTCCTTACCTGACTGCATCGTATTACGCTGATTGTCTACGTTCCACCGTAGCATACCTGCCGTAACACACAGCGCCGGCGTCTGTTCAGCACAATAATGTCATAAGAGGAGAAATGCCTATCAGCTCAATAACTAGAGGTTGCCACAACGGTGCATGAACACCTACTCAGTACGTTGACGATGTGGAAATCGCCAACCAGCGGCGGCAAAGTTGTGACAATCCACCGCACCAACAGGGCTTGTGGAAGTCCAGGCTTCCAGGACAATCAGGGGAATAAATTCACAGCTGATCAAAGGTTATGCCCGGACGTCCCAGCGCGTTAGAGGCCATGAGTGCTGTCATTGGACAAACGCTAGCCATCCCAGTTCACGTACATACCACCTAATTTAGACCTCCAGTCTCGGATTGGTCAGTAGTGTTAAGCTGTACACGTTATGCCCATTGACAGTAGACGTACGAGGTAACGGCGAGAGGAAGACCGCTTGCAGTCTGAGGTGAAGCAGCCAGCCGCCACCGACAGGTTTTACTGTCAATAGTTGCAGACGTCTGCCTGAGCTTAATCTCCATACTGTCTAATTGGCACCTTTGCTAAGTCAGGTTATCTGCTGAGTAAGTAACTTTTACTGATGCCACCTCCTTGGTGAGCAATGGGCTCAAACCTGGACCATTTAGCTGGCCTGTGCCTCTGTCGAAGTTCACCACCATCCAGTGCAGGCCTACGTTGTTGCCGAGCATTATCCAGAAAAAGCAAATTTCATCGCCATCAGCTTTTCCAGAGGCCACAGTCTGACCACGTTTGCCCCTGTTGGCTCATCGCCATCACTACGGAAGCTGGTCGACATCCAGGGCTGTCTTCTGTCTGTAGGTGGGAATTTCAGTGTATTTTTCTTTTCTATTCGAAATAGAGATACGATGATTGTTAATCAGAGGTAATACAGCTATACATTTTATGTTTTTAAAGTTAAATACACAGCTGCAAACGATAATTATTAACAATAAGTGAAAAGAACGCTTCCTAAGTACATAAAAACTTTCAAACAATTAACATGTCGAAAAGTACAGCACCAGCACTCCCTTCCTCTGTGGAGCACAAAAAAATAAATAAATGAATAAACCGTTACCTAAATATTAGTTATGATAAAAACAGAAGGTAGACTTATATTATGTGTAACCAATATTGGTAATTGTGTGTAGGTGAAATGAACGACGCAAATGTACCATATACACCAGAGGCGAAAATAGTTCTATTTAATTCTGCAAACAGCTTAAATAGCAGTGACAATAAAGTTATTAGAGATGGAATGATCTCGGATCATGATAAATACTCTCGTTGTTTACGAAAATCATTGATGCAGTGAAATTAGCCAAGGATGAGTGGATTCATCTTGTCCAAATTACTGCTACGTTCAGCAGGAGCATGCAAACTCGCTCCATACGGGACTCCCCGTGAAACTTTGCGAAAGGATGGAGAGTGCACTCATCTGCAAGAGCAGATGGTTAAAAACTTTATGTGCACTACTTATGCGATGTTACAAGCTCTAGACAAACGACTAAGCTGGTATCCATGTGTGTGCAGCTACTAAGAGAAAATATGGACCTACTTAATGGAGCTAATGCATCAGTCTCTTCATTCTTCAGAAAAAGTCGTCGCTCAGCAATGTGATACACACTGCAAATTAAAAAAATGTTGATATACATGAACCCACCATGTAAGACGTAGTCAGTGAACTGTGTTCTCATTTAACCACGTTTATACATCTAAATATATGTAAGAGTTTATCAAAAACGAAGTTAAAGAATCACGTGTAAGTGTTTCCTCTATAAAGTTCCTTTTACGTAAACCTGTAGTCGATACCGTGGCTGAGTTGGCGAAATACTTTCATCGCAAGGACTTTGACTAGTCCTGCATTACTAATGAAAACTAGAAGAAGAGAATCATGAATTGAACACATCCTCTCCAATAAAGTATGCTCGTTAATTTTAGCTCTTCAACTATTACAGAAGATAATGTCTGACACTGACGGTCTGACATGCACGACCTTCAGCGAAAGGAGCAACATCCCACTGCCAGAAAGAATATAGACGCTCACTGGGTTTGTCTTTAACGATTTAACAGTGGAAAACCAGGAAAAGATACAGAAATACTTGTGCTTAGGTCATCATATAGGGGTAGACATCTGTTATTTGTGTCAAACATACTCTTGAACTCTGAATCTGTTGGTAAGGGATAACAGAAACGTTATCATAAGTTTCAAGCTATGCATTATGAATTTAAAACATGTAGGGCTCAACATGGCATTCAATGAATTTATAACTGTATTTGGAATCACAAGCATTATTAGTTTTTGGTTATTGTGACAACAAGAAAATTGAATAGACGACATTTCCAGAAATATCTTTATAAAAGATATTGTACATGTACTTGTCTATGTCAGTATGGTTCATACTGTGAACAAATACGAATGTATAGAGCATTCTTACAAGAAAATATAAGCAGCCGTGAGAGCTGAATTACTGACTATTCCTCTAGGAGTACATAAACGTAATCCATATACGGAAACAAAACATGAAACAAGTGACACGAAAGTACGAAACACCACAAAAGAATTTTATATATTAACAGATTGGGTGATATGCCTTGAAACTAAACTTGCATCTGTACATAAAGATAAAGATAAAAAGTGATTATGCTACGGACAAATTTGGACGCATGTCATGCATTCATTATAACAGTTTGATGCACAAGTCAAGTATCATAGGAAAAAAGTCATAGGCATAAAACTGAAAAAAAGCAATGAAAATCTTAAATGCCATATTGGAAATGTAAACGCAAGTTTCACATAGCTGATCAGGATATTAGTGCATATTACGAGAGGATGGAAGAGGTGTTCTTAGTAAGAGTTGAGTACTTGTGAAGGACAATCAGTACGTTAGCTACAAGGTTCGTGGCTCACAAAGAAGATATGAAAGCATCCTATCATGGCGATATCCAAAAAAATATTGAGGGTATAAGTCTAGGAGAAGAAAGCATCAGCGAAAGTATCCAGACTATACATCATTAAGAAGGATGCATCAAGAAAGTATCGTTATTATAAAAGCTTGAGAAGAAAGCTTCAAAAAAAAATGTGACGGGTACATATGCTTTAGAGGAAAGCATCAAGAAAAGTTTCAAGAATAAGAAATCTGGGCACGGACGCAATATTGGAGCCTTTTTAAGATGATCGATAAGTTAATTGTAAAGATTGGTGAAACTGGAAAAACTTCTGTACAAAAAATCCAGGATATCTTAAAGTCTATTTAGAACACAATCGGATGTCAACGGAATGAAAAGCTTTACAATTGCAAAAACTATTCAACACATTACGAATGCTAATATTAACACAGCTTGAAAGAGATGATTGTTTATCAGTGTGGTGTCACCGCCAGACACCACAATTGCTAGGTGGTAGCTTAAATCGGCCGCGGTCCATTTAGTATATGTCGGACCCGCATGTCGCCACTGTGTGATCGCAGACCGAGCGCCACCACAAGGCAGGTCTCGAGATACGGGCTAGCACTCGCCCCAGTTGTACGACGACTTTGCTAGCGACTACACTGACGAAGCCTTTCTCTCAGTTGCCGAGAGACTGTTAGAATAGCCTTCAGCTAAGTCCATGGCTACGACCTAGCAAGGCGCCATTAGCCTTACTTAGTTTGATAGTTATCGTATGGAATGTCTCATCAAGAACGATGTATACAACGAAGAATAAAAGTTAAGTATTCGAGGAGCTGCATACTTTTCTTATGAGAATTCACTACTTATCCTGTTCCAGAATTCACGCCCGTCTGCGTTAGATAGCGTGCATTTCGGCCTACTCAATCTACAAGGTGTTGGCACATTTACCAACACATCATTGGCGACGAGGGAAAGGGTCTTGTTCTTTCCAATTGCTTACATTTACTTGTATCATGGCTTCGCCACAATCTCCAGATGTACTGTCCGAATTTTATCGCTTGCAGAATCAGCAGACGCAGGCGTTATTGGATGCCCTTGGACAGCTCGTCCAGGGTCAACGTGCCATTCAAACCGACGCGGCGGCCGCTGCTTCATCGCTCCCGCAACCACAACTCGCAGTTGCACCGCCTTTTAGGCCCTACGACCCAGACGTGGAATCCTGGACTGAATGGTCACGCCAGTTTGGATTTCATCCCGCCGCCTACAGCATTCAAGGTAACGAGCGGCAGCCTCACTTATTGTCTTGTGTCGGCGTGCAAACGTACCGTGTGATAGTGAAATTGTTTCCCCGACGCGACGTAGCAACTCTGTCCTACGATGAAATTTTGTCGGCATTGGACGCCTATTTCAAAGAGACAGTTAAGGTAGTTGCCAAAAGGTATACTTTCTTTCGTACAAAACGTACGGCCGATCAAACTAATCAGGAGTGGGTTGCAACTTTGCAAGGCCTTACTAGGGATTGTGCGTTTGAATGTGACTGTGGCCTTCCTTATTCTGATACAATGGTACGCGATGCAATTGCACAGAACGTTTCTGATGTTCGCATACGGGAACAGATTTTGAAACTAGTTAATCCCTCCCTTCAGCAACTGATAGACATATTGGATAGACAAGACACACTTGACTGTGCTCATGAATCTTTTGAAACTTCGCCAGCAGTGTGTAACATTAACCGGCCCGTCGGGCGCGCTGCGCGGCCCGGTAAACTGCCCTCGCGCGTGTCTGCGTAGCTGCCGCCACGCTCTACACCAGGTGTGCCGCGCCAGCACACAACTGCAGTGAAATCATGTGCGCGGTGTGCTACTAGACATTCGCGTGAAAATTGCCCGTCACGCCAAGCTATTTGCTTTTTCTGTAATAGGAAAGGATATGTTCAAAGTGTTTGCCAGAAAAAGCTCCGATCCGACAATCATCATTCCAGGCCTTTTGCTTCGCGCCGGAATCGAACCAAGAATACTCAGGCTCGTGAACCTTCGCCCATGGACATTCATGTAGTTAATTCCGCTTCGTCCAGTGCCACTTTCTCTATCAGTGACTGTGTTCGTCCCACAAAACGTGTGCGTCGAAGTCGCCGGAAATCACGTCAATTAGCAAGTGATTCTGTACCAGTGTCTGTTCCAAATGCACAAAACAGTCGCTCTTGTCGTCAGCAGGACAATAAACTTTTTGTAGATTTGGACTTTAATGGCAAGGTCATACCATTCCAGCTCGATACCGGAGCTGCAGTTTCATTGCTCAATCACGACACGTACAAACAACTGGGCAAACCTCCGTTGCGTGCCGCAAATGCTCAGTTAAAAAGTTAATCTGGACAGCAGATCCCTGTGTTAGGACAGTGCACTCTTCTTGCAACATATAAGGGACAAACAAAACTTGTGTCATTTTACGTTCTTCATTCTTCTACTGCAGTGAACTTGTTTGGTTTGGATTTATTTCAATAGTTTAACATGTCTATAGTAAATCAGGTCCTATCAGTGAATCAGACTGTGCCTTCAGACAGTGTTTCTCGTCTGTGTGAAGAATTTGCAGACATTTTTGCACCGGGCCTTGGTTGCGCTAAGAACTATGTAGCACATTTGGAACTGAAAGTAAACGCGCAACCGCAATTTTTCAGAGCGCGCAATGTTCCTCACGCATTGCGTGTTGAGGTCGCAAGAACATTACACGATTTAGAATCACAAGGTGTAATTGAACGTGTGCAAGCTTCTCTCTGGGCCTCACCCTTAGTAATTTTGCCAAAACCTTCCGGAAAACTGAGACTTTGTGTGGACTTCAAGGCAACAGTGAATCCACAACTAGTGACTGCAACTTTTCCCTTACCCCGCCCAGAAGATCTTTTTGATAAACTGTGCCCGGGTAAATACTTTTCCAAGTTGGACCTAGCAGATGCGTACTTGCAAGTCCCAGTGGACGCCGAATCCCAGCGCGTCTTGGTGGTTAACACGCATCTTGGTTTGTACCGCTTCAAAAGACTGCCATTCGGGTGTGCATCCGCCACTGCATTGTTTCAGCAATATTGACAAACTGTTTGTGCATCGGTCCCTACTGCTGCAAACTATCTGGACGATATTGTGATCTCCGGAAAGACAGCCGACGAGCATTTAGCACACCTACGAACGTTATTTCAAGTCTTGCGACAAAATGGTCTTCGCTTGCGGAAGGGCAAATGTGTGTTTTTTGCTCGTGACTTACCATACCTGGGGCATGTCATCTATGCCCAAGGCATACATCCGAGTCCAGAGCACCTCCGTGCCATACAAGAATTGCCTTCGCCACAGAATATGAAACAGCTACAGAGTGTGTTGCGTAAAATTAACTATTATCATCGCTTTCTGCGCAATGCCTCTTCCATTTCAGCTCCGCTTCATCGCTTACGCCGTACAGGTGTTCCGTTCGTCTGGACGACGGAATGCGAACGCGCCTTTCGCCAGTTGAAATCGGCGTTGCTTTCAAATACTTGCCTTACGCCATTCGATCCCCAGAAACCCCTTTTGTTGATGGTAGATGCATCGGAATTCGGGATCGGTGCTGTGCTTGCGCACAAAGTTAGCTCGCATGATCGCCCTATTGCCTTTGCGTCAAAATTGCTCTCGTCTGCGCAAAGAAATTATTCACAGATAGAGAAAGAAGCTTTGGCTCTCGTCTTTGGTGTTACTAAGTTCCATGATTTCTTGTATGTTCCTCACTTTACCATCATCACAGACCACAAACCTTTGACGTCGCTTTTTCATCCGCACAAGCCTGTACCTCCGCGTACAGCGCAGAAATTCATTCGCTGGTCTATTTTCCTCTCACAGTACCGCTACGATATCTTGTATCGGTCCACTGCTAAGCACGGAAACGCCGATGCGTTGTCCCGTTTGCCTGTTACTGAGGATAGAGCATTCGATTCTTCCGAACTTGCTTGCATGTTCATTGATTCGGAAACCGATGAAGTGGTCGAATCGTTTCCGATTGATTTTCGTCGTGTAGCTACAGCCACAGCTGCTGACCTGGTCCTTGCTACCGTTTTGCGTTTTGTTGCTACGCAATGGCCTTTGTCAAAGTCTCAGATCGAGGATCCGTTGGTTCGCCGATTTTTTGCTCACAAGGGGAGACTTTTTGTTCGACGTGGTGTTTTGTTGTTGCGTTCTGATAATGATCAGTCCAGAGTCGTGGTCCCACGTTCGTTACAGTCCTCTGATTTAAGGCTTCCTCACCAAGGTCATTGGGGTATAGTGCGAACGAAACAACTTGCTCGTCAGCACTGTACTTGGTTCGGAATCGATGCTGCGATTACGAATATGTGTTCTTCTTGTATGGCGTGTGCCAAACAACAATCCGCACCGCCGTGGAAAGTCTTTGCATGGCCAAAAGCCACTTCCCCTTGGCAACGCTTGCACATAGATTTTGCTGGTCCATTCTGGAATGCTCGATGGTTGGTTCTGGTAGATGCCTTCAGTAATTTTCCTTTTGTTGTCCGGATGTCTTCCACGACGTCCTCTGCCACCATCCAAGCGTTGTCTGCTATCTTTTGCATTGAAGGTCTTCCGCAGACTATTGTTTCCGATAATGGCCCACAATTCATGTCCGCAGAATTTCAGTCATTCTGCCAGGCCAATGGTATTCAACATCTGACATCCGCGCCGTTTTCGCCTCAGTCAAACGGTGCCGCTGAACGATTCATCCGGACTTTCAAGTCACAGATGTTGAAGTTGAAAGAGTCGCATTCTCGGGAGGACGCGTTGTTGCTCTTTTTGTCTTCGTATCGCTCTCAGCCCCGAGATGGTCGCTCGCCAGCTGAGTTGCTCCACGGTCGTCCTCATCGAACCTTGATGTCTTTGCTGCACCCGCCGCAACAGGTTCCTGTGCAGCGGCAGCCTTCTGCTTTTGCTCCAGGCGACGTTGTATTTTATCGCAACTATCGAGGTTCACGGCGTTGGCTCGCAGGGCGCATTCTTCGCTGCCTCGGCCGCGCGATGTATTTGGTTTTGGGGGCCTCTGGTGGGGTGCGTCGGCATCTCAATCAGCTGCGCCTCTGTCGTCGCACGGGTTCTGCCGCTTCCCGTCTGCTTTCAGCGACGGTGCCGTCCGGTCAGCGCCCTGGGGACCCATCTACTGGCTCGCCTCATCCCCAGGTGTTACCCACGATGCCTTCCATTTTGCCCCATGGCGACGCGCCGCCGCAGCCGCCGCCGCCGCCTGTTCTCCCGCCGGCGCCGCCCGCATTCGACGCTTCGCTGCAGCCGCCAAGCACCTCCCTGGGTCACGCGCCGCCGATCGCTTCCAGTGACCAGCTGTCCTCCGTCATGGAACTCTTGCCCGCTCCAGACCACATGGCGTCTTCGCGCGTCGGCTACCCCGACGCAATGGAGGTCGACTCTTCGGCCCCTCCTGTTTCTTTACGGGCGCATACACCGCATGTTGACGTGCACCCTGGACTAGGTTTTCAGGCGTTTCCTAGCTCCCCTCGGACCGAATGGCCGGGTGCGGGTGGCACAGCCTCGCCTGTTGTTAGGCTCCCCACCTCATCGCATACGTCAACATGGGGTCCTCCCCACGGCGGGCGGAAGCCTTATAACACGACCGTTCGCCGATTTGCGGGGGAGGAATGTGGTGTCACCGCCAGACACCACAATTGCTAGGTGGTAGCTTAAATCGGCCGCGGTCCATTTAGTACATGTCGGACCCGCGTGTCGCCACTGTGTGATCGCAGACCGAGCGCCACCACAAGGCAGGTCTCGAGATACAGGCTAGCACTCGCCCCAGTTGTACGACGACTTTGCTAGCGACTACACTGACGAAGCCTTTCTCTCAGTTGCCGAGAGACTGTTAGAATAGCCTTCAGCTAAGTCCATGGCTACGACTTAGCAAGGCGCCATTAGCCTTACATAGTTTGATAGTTATCGTATGGAATGTCTCATCAAGAACGATGTATACAACAAAGAATAAAAGTTAAGTATTCGAGAAGCTGCATACTTTTCTTAAGAGAATTCACTACTTATCCTGTTCCAGAATTCACGCCCGTCTGCGTTAGATAGCGTGCATTTCGGCCTACTCAATCTACAAGGTGTTGGCACATTTACCAACACATCAATCAGAATAGTTTAAACCTCTTCTTAAACTTATAAAAAACTCTCCAAAACGACAAGAAATCAACAAGCAGGTGACGATCTCGTTCCGGAGTAACATCAAGCGCCGGCCTAAACGTTGCAGCAGAGAAGACTGTGAGACGACGTCGGCTAGTAGTAAGCTGACTGAGACGACACCACGACTGGGGTGGAACCTATACGAAGACAATATAAGCGCTTCTCCAGCTAGCCTTGGCCACACTAGAAGAGCCGCCCTTGAACACGAGCCGTCATCCTAACTCTTTCGTCGTGCTGCATGTTTTGCTTGCATGGAAATTGTATATATCGAAGGACATTGATTATTTGTATGTCACCAATTGCTTGCTCAATTCATTGTTAAAAAGGTGAAGTTAGATACCGTCACTTCAGTTCACTGTAATTAACTCCATTAATAAGATTTTCTTGAATTGTTTAGCTATCCGAGAAATAAGCTTCTTAGGCAATCAATATTAAACAAGCGGGCAGGATCCCATAGAACAAGAAGAAGAAGATCGTATTTCTGATTTAATGAATCTTTGCAGCAGTGCTCAGATGGATTAAAATTTATGGAGTCAGCAGGAAGAAACCGTATATCCTGCATACACGACTTCTAAGTTTAACGCAGCATGCAATACTCCTTAGGGTGGACAGTTTAGAAGTACACCTGGTTTACTGAATTTAATATTCATAAAAGCTTCAAAAGTCGACAAGTATGAACTTAAAGATTTAGAAATGTTTCCTCAGCAATTCTATTTGACAGACGTGTATGAGAAAACCTGTAGTAACAAGAAAAATTCCAAAGAGTGCGGAATAGAAAATGTAATCAAACAGATGGTAGAGGGAGCACGTAGCACTGGTACAAGTATTGACAAAGTGGCACAAAAAATGAAAGCTCTATACTATGACGATGTCAACAAAGTAGTGGAAAGGTTAAAACTGCTCATAGCAACAGCCGCCGCTGTTGTTCACTCATATGAAACCATATTAATCATTTCAGAGCTTCCTGAAAGATGAATTATAGAATAATTATGAAGTCAGAACTTCAAGAGCTCCACAATACATCATTCAAATTATCACTTCATAGACGTGCTATAATATAAGGACTGGAAGATATGTAGCAGGCAGGTCTAGTAAAAGTGAACCAATATTCAGGAGGAAGTAAAGGTTTCAAATATATTTTAATGGTCACTTATACATGTTCTAAATTCGGTTGGGTGTCACCTGTGAGAAAGAGGATGGGGAAGTAAACTTCACATGTGATGTAGCAATTGCAGTAGATAAAAACAAATAGATTTCCTATAAACCTTAAAACCGATCGTAGTGATGTGTCTTACAACAGATATTTCAATGTGGTCCTGGATCGGTACTGAACACACTGTTACACAACATCCCACCTGAAAGCAAGTGTCACGGAACGTTTGCGCAGAACGATAAAAGCCCAAATGTGGATGCATTTTAAACTTTGCCTATCACACAAATGAGCAATTTTGTTTTACGGATATTTGGTGAATGTAACGTATCATAGACTAAACAATACAAAAGCGACAGTTGATGTTCGTGATGATGAACTCCTAACTGTAGTATAAAATCATATAAAAAGGAGGAGCCATGGAAGCAGAAATTTAATGTAGTACGTTTAGTAGTAGTAGTTTACAATTTACATAGGGCAATATACTAGTCCTAGAACAGCTGGTAGTTTTTGCACAGAAGATATGCGGAAAAGCGGTGAAACACAAATGTTTATCGTCAAGTGTCATACGCTGACGGGGGAATAAACTCTTTGTTCAATGGATTGGTTTCCTTACATAACACAATAGTTGGGTGGATGTTTTAGGTGTGGTATATAGATTGTACAACACATTTATATAATCACTTTTTTGAAACTCCATAATTATCTCACATTCCGACTGAAGTGTTTGAAATTACGCTCAAATATTCCTACAATTTTTCTTTGCGATAGTGGAACAGCGTGGCGCCCCGTGACGTCACTCTCGGGCTTGACGATGCTTCAAAACAAAAGGTGTCGACACAGCGATAAAAGACAAGAGCTCAGAAATTCATGTAAGATGTACGGCTGTTTACTGATGTCACATTGGCACCATATTTCACCACAATTCGTATCAAAACTTCCGAGGACGTGTCACGCGATAGGAACTTCGTCGCACTCACTCTTACTTAAATTTCAGTCCTCCTTTCGACGCCCCTGCCATGGAGGTCTAAACTGCGATGCGCAGCGTCTTATGTGCTGCCAAGGAAATCATCACAGACAAACTGCTACCCATAATCGACATGAAAAACTTCAGGAGGTTATCAATGAATTCCTTCCATTGTGTCGGTGATTTCTGCACATTTTGTGTACGGGAACGACGTTCGAACTGTTACCAGTGTCCAACATTTGCAAGATCGTTTTCGGGAAATATATGGGGATCAACGCACCAACAGGAGGTGTGGCTTTATTTACGTCTTTTATGAGACTTCTAAGGCCATTTAAAGACCATGATCAGTATCTATAGGACATGGAGCCTAACTGAAAAAAGTATCATGATGATCTCCCCATTAACAAAGGATTCCGGACTAGTCCTCCATTCGGGTCTCTGGTAAGGGACATCCAAGGGAGAGGTGAGCATGAGAAAAAGATTGAATAAACAGTGAAACAGTAACGTTCTGCGAATTGGGTTGTGGAATGTCAGACATGGAGTGTCAGACGTTTGAATTTGTTAGGGAGGATAGAATACAGGAAAAGGGATATGCTAACCCTCAGTCTAGATATAGTGAGCGTCAGTGACGTGAAATGAAAGGAGGACAACGATTTCCGGTCAGACGAGTGTATGGTAATATCGACAGCAGCAGAAAATGATGTAAAGGGTGTAGGATTCGTTATGAATGTGATGGTACGGCAGAAGGTGAGTTGCTGCAACCAGTTCAGTGACGGGGTGGTTTTTATCTTAATTTACAGCAAACCAAAACCGACAACAATGGTTCAGGTATACATGCCGACGTCGGAAGCAGAGGACGAAGAGGTAGAGAAAGTATTTGAGGATACTGAATGGGTAATTCAGTGCGTAAAGAAGATGAAAATCTAATACTCATGGGTGACTGGAATGCGGCTGTAGAGAGGCGAGTAGAAGAAGGTGCTGAATATGTGCTTGTTAATGATAAGCCAGAGGAGAAGGACTGAGTTCCGAAATAAAAATCAGTTAATAGTAGCAAATACTCTCTTCAGTAATCACTAGAGGAGGAGTTAACTTGGAAAAGGCCGGGAGATGCGGGAAGATTTCAGTTAGATTACATAAGGGTGGAGCAGAGATTCCGAAAACAGTTACTGTAAGACATACCCATTTTTCACTCATTGGGCGATGGCTGTTGCCCGTCTGGGAATGTCCAGTAGCTGAATATCCTGCTGGTGCAGAAAGTAGGAGTGGGATAGCTCTGCTCAACGTCACGGGTATTTGTAAAAACCAAGATGAAGTAATCAGACTTCTTATTATACCTGTCTGCTTCGGAGTACTCTTAGCTGACGACAGAGATAATAGAATGTTATTTTTTAGCTTTCTTGGGTCGTCTTCTTCTCATTAAGAGGGTGGCGAGTGGTGCTCATAAGTTGCGAAAATATTCCACAGCACACAGTTTAAGTGTGGGGCACATTGCTTTTACGAATGCTGCAGTATGTTGCCCATACCGATGTCCCTTCGTGCACGTGTTAGCTTAGCTTTATCAGCTAATATTCTATATGGCACACGTCATTCTACCAAACCTTAATTCCCAAAGCATGTGATGTTATATTCTGTGGAAGCTTCGTCCAACAGATTATTTATTTCATCATAAAGTGCTAGCTGCTTGTTCCACATTTCTCCCTAGCCGCAATAGACATATGAGGGAATGTATAATTCTTGTAGAGAATACCGCCACCACCACGTATACTGCGCATGTCACCAGACGCTACGCTACTCCGTTGTTAGATTGCTTGCGTGGGTTACTACACGGCACAATATAATAATTATCGAAAGGTCACTTCCTAAAATGCCGTAATAGTGTCTTATTGCAACACAGAAGTTTTAAATTGTACTCATAGGTTTCCACAGACTTCCTCTGTAATTGCGGAAACGCGTGATGCCTGCCACATCACGCTTAGGGTCAGCAGCGCTTCAAACAATAAGGCGTCAGCACTTTCGAAAAAGTGCCAAAGCTCAGACGTTCGT
Organism: Schistocerca americana; assembly: GCF_021461395.2. Lineage (NCBI taxonomy): Eukaryota > Metazoa > Arthropoda > Insecta > Orthoptera > Acrididae > Schistocerca > Schistocerca americana. The sequence goes on along the minus strand of NC_060125.1, from coordinate 396,497,254 downwards.
TTAAGGTGTAGGACGGCTTAATGCTATCAATTTTGCACCAAATTTCACCACAACTCTCCCCAGCGCCACAATGGATTCGTCACACGATGAGAAAGTCGTCACCTTCCCCATTACCCACATATCACACCTTTTTATAACACCTCTGTGATGGAGGTCAGACACGCGACACCCAGAGTCGAAAACATTCCATTTTCTTATGGGTGGCCGAAGAAAACACTTCAGACACAACGCCGCTCAGTGTCATCGACAATAAAACGACTCTACTTTTTTGAGTCATCAGTCTTCTGACTGATTCGATGCGGAAAAGGGCTTACCCTTTTCATGGAAAAATTCTCCTAGCTATACTACTCAACAGAACATTTCCAAACACTGGTCTACTTAAATTCCACAGAACGTTTCGCGTTCGAATATCTCAGGGATGTTATGTGGAATACAATGCCTAAGACAATGGAGAAATCTAAATTATTGTGGGATTGTAAATTTATATCTTGTTGGAGTACCTGCAGCTCACTGGGTAGCAAATGTTAAATAAAAATACTTATGCTTCATGTTTCTCCTAATGAATCTAATGAATCCAAAGTAGAAAGAAAAACAACCAACACATATATCACTATGTCACTTGTGGTTGAGATTTGATACTGTAAGCAATGGTTTTAAAAGAACCACCGTAAGTACTACATGTGAAACAATTTCTAGCAATTGAGTTAAGAAAGAGGGAATCGATTATTGCATTGAGTAGGCCTGAAATATGCAACAGCAGTCCTAATATTTTTGTAGCAAACAATAACTTATGTCGAAGAGGAGGAGGAGGAGGTGGTGACTATGTGGAAATACCACCTGACTTTCACGATATAGACGTCGCAAAGATATAAATCAAACAGTACTCAAAAGGGTAAAAATGTTGTTAATTTTAAAACAAATATACAAAAAGTAGGGGAAACAATTTACTTTCCACAAAAAGGTTCAATAGTACCATTATCATTTTTCTGAAGTAGTCAAGTTCTCCATACTGATTCTAATAAATTTTGTCATCGGCTCAACCAGTAAATATACTACTTCTTAGCACAGTTTCTCAACCACTAGATATATTACTTATTTGCACAATTTCTGCTGAGTGCAATATTGCAACAAATGCAGAATGATTCACACAAGCGTTGGATTCTTCGTACAGGTGACCTGAGATATGAAAATATTGAGGAGGTAATCGATGTCTTGTACTTTCCGGTGACTGTCCAGACATTAGAATATTTCGAATTGAATACAGTATGTCACGAAGGGCCTATAGTTGACTTTCACTGTGATGCAGACATTACTTTTGAAGCAGAAGCATCTGGATAGCCTAAAACCGAGAAACACAGCCGTCAGTATGCCACCTTTCGCAGCGGAGAAATGGTGTAATGGCATGGAGAAATATAAATTTCTCAAGTCACTAGCAGGAAAAACACAATGATGTCATTCGATACAACCATCCCAGTTCAATTCGCCGACCAAATTATTAGTCAGGAACATCACCCGCTCAAAGCTTTTGCATTGGCAACTTTTAAAAATGATGATGATGATATTTGGATTGTCATTCAACACCATTCATACACACGGAAGGAAAATTTGTCACAAAGAATGGAGGGGCCTGCAGAGTCAGCGGAAATTACAAGAAACAATTTATTATTACTGGTTCAAGAGATAAGATACAGATTGAACTGTTGAAATTGATCAAACAGCAAATTTTAGGATCAAATTAGCTTTAAAACATTTTTTTCCACACCAACTTCAAACTTGAGTCATGTAAGCAAATATAGGACGGCTCATAGACGCTTTAACAACCGATAAATGACTACCAGCACTTTAGTGCGTATATATCACGCAAAATACTAATGGGATGTTTCGAGAACATGAATTTCATTATCATGAATATAAAGCAAGAATTGTGTGTGATATGAACTACAACGAATAATAACTCATACATTGAGGGACAGATTAATCTCAAAGTGAATAAGATTATGCTTGAGATATCAGTATGTAAATGCATCATATTTCTGTAATTGATGAGAAGCATTTAAGATTTTTACAGGTATTGAATGCCACTATTCCTATATCTTTAACTTTCTGTTTGAATATCCCACACTATCAACTACATGTAGATAAACATGGGTAGCTAAAACAGCTGATAAATTTAAAAAAATTAGATTCACTATATCTTCACTGCAAATCAACTGGAAGGTGAGCCTAAAATGTGATTGAAGGGAATCCTGCGATTATATATTAAGTAATACTAAAGTTGACTTTAGTTAAAACTTAAACCCACTGATAATTTACAACTGTACTGTGGGTATAAACTTAACAGCCTTTTTTTCTGTCATGTATGCAAACTTTCCCCCTTCTTACAATGTAGGTACTGAAGAAAATGAGATGACAAAGATGCTTCGCCCAGATGAATTTAAGAAATTTACACCCATTACAGTGACAGGGTGTTCAAAATACAACGAAACAGTGAAATCAGGGCTGACAGAAGTCCATACCGTGTCTGATGTTCAGAAAATTTTTCTAAAAACGCTACAGAATACGCATTAATATTACGTGACCATGTGATTATTTACCGTATTACTACATAATATACGTTACTAGACTGCATCATTAATACTTCTGTAGTCTGGATGAAGGGCATATAGTTTCAGTTTATTTTAAATGTCGTGATAGCAATTGTTTAAACGAGAGCAGCTCTAGAAACTGACGTTGCTGAGCGCAAGGAAGTTGAGATTGGAGCGAGATTCATGTAGCATGAGTGTGGCGCTAGTAAGTTTCTACAAATACCTAGTTAGCAAGCGCCTACATCCGAGATACTGCCACCAGAAAGTTCCTGATGTTAAATATCATAGCGACGAAGTTGAGAGAAGGTCAGAATAGTGGGATAATGATGGAGTGACTGGTCTGCGAAACGAAGAAGTAACAAATTTAAACGAAAATGCTGTCAAGTAGTATATGCTGCGCAAGTAGATGTTTTAAAACGATCTCTAACAATTATCTACTGTAATTAAATCACTATTTTACATTTCTCTTTATTAGAAAATAATAATGTAGTGAAAGCAACTGATGTTAATTATTGCAGGATTAATTAATACAAAGATTGATTAATAAGAAAATTTTTCTGCATTCCTGTTGACTTCTGCGAAGTCTGTCTACTCAAGGCATTCTCCTTGCGTACACCGTGGTACCCCATTATATTACTGATACGGTCTTTCGGAGAACGTCGCAGTCCACCGTGTTTACAATAGCAAAATCTAACGAAAGCACTTCCACATGAATAACAACTATTCCTATTCTCTCACAGCTGTGATCCATTAGATTACAGTAACTGTAAGACATGAAATGTTCTATCTTGTTTGCCCACAATTCTTGTCCGAAAAATAGAGATATTCCCAAATTTGTTCCCTATTTTGGCAATTAATACTAGTACAGATTGCCTCAGGTGTTGCTTCCGTTACAGTACACTTACACAATTAATAAGAATTAGGAATATCTATGAAGGTAGAGGCGTAATCTTCTGATAACATAAATGAATTTTGTCTCTGAATCTTCTTTCCTTGTCTTTGCTTACTTTCACTCATTCAATTCTTAATTCGTTATTGTTGGTTTTCCTGTATTAGATTATCTCTGCTTTCCTGTCTTCATCAGCAATGATCAAAAGTCAATTAAAAATGTAAGAAATCGAAGGTACTATCTAGTTGATGATATGATCTTGATATTCCTCCCCGAACTTCCCTGATACTCGATGTCTGAACCCTTTGATATGATCTCAGATTTCCTTGTTCCCATTCTGTATGGAACATTTAATTCAAAAAACTGAATAGACCAGCACGGAATGACTTGAACGGATCAGCAAGCCAAAATAAGAACCATGTTTCCCTGTACCACAATGGAACAATTTCAGTCCGGTGCAAAGCAATTGCATTACTACAGTCAAAATTCGTTCCTCAGCGAGAACTGTATTTTCGGCCTTGCGTTTTGGGTGTGCAAAACGAGGCGACAGTGCGATCACGTACAGAGTGGCCGAATATAAAGAGCGTGATAAGCGACCGCTGCAATTTGGCGTTACACGCTGCGCGATTTGAAATTTTTCACCCTCGCGAATTAATGGGAGATGCCTGACGAAACATTTTTCATCGACGAATTTTAAACAGTTGAAACGTTTTTATTTCGCGGATGTTTCTGCCATTTTCAGCTCCCAATTTATGCAATGTGACTCGCATTTTTTCAACTGTTCTCTTCCTACGTTACAGTCTGACAGCTTTAAAGATTGTGTTTTGGCTACAGCGTACGAGAACCTTTCTTCCCTTGAAAACAGTAAACCTGGAGAATAGCTGATATATGTTCTCATTGCTCATAAGGGACATGTAAACCTATAAGACACAATCACAACTGTCGATTAGTACCTGGGTTACTTCCATTACAAGAAGCGCTAATTTCCTACAAGATGCATTACAGTGAAAAATAATCATAGTGTTTTGTATATGCGAACACAGATACGATATGTTAAATGAACTTTCTTACTTTCGTGAAACAGAATTATTCTCATTGCAAGTCTTACTGTGTAGTAGCAAATTACAAGATTATAGTTTTGTAGTTTTTCTACATATTAGTGACTGCACAGTTCCATAGAGCTTAAGAAAAGATTTACACTGCAAATATATTTTTAATACCTAGGCTCACTGTCTTTAGATGTGTACTAGCGCTTTGCATAGAGGTTGTGAAGAAACGTAAATTCCTTTCCAGGAACGATTCCTGATACGAAGAAATAACATTTAAGCGAGTCTGGATAAAGTCGACTGGCAGAAATTTTTTTTATTACATTTCATCTCACCTACTGTTCACATTAGGAGTTTGGTAGCAAAACCAAAATACTGAGACCCCAACATAACTTCCTATATCAATGTATTAGATTTAATATAGGCCCTACTGTTATTCACTCAGCTGTTTTAATAGCGATTTTTAAATCAGATAATTGATTTCGGCACTCTGCTGTTTCATCTTCAGAGATGCTTGTGGTAGCTTAGTTAGCGTTATCGCGGAACTTTTTGAAAACTGGTTGAAATAAAATATTCTGTTGAATTTGGAATGAAATGTTTTGTTAAAAAATCTCTTTTACGTTCGTTAAAAGACACGGCAAATTTTTCTCAGGTCGCTATCACCAGAAATACCGTACGCATTCCAAAGTGAAGACATCCGTCTTACTCACGATGGCTAAAAAAGTATCTTTCTTTAATGTTACGCGATAAGCAAATTAAACACAATGCTCAATTAATTAATTATTTTTCTCTGTGAGGCTTCATGCTCCAGTATAGCAGCCTGTGTGCAATGGCAGCGTATACAACTGAAATAATTGTTTTTAATAAAACTGTACATCTGGCCAAAAATGAAATGGAAAATATCTTAAGACGCCGTTTTCTATCTACTGAGGTTAAATCCCTTCAGTACTTTCAGTATTAAATGACTGTTAAGAAAGTTTTTATCATTTTAACACCACTGGCGTCCCTTCAACAATGCACTTGCACAAAATGGCCAGAGCAACATTTACTTGTTACGTAATTAAATGAGGAGCAGCGAAGGTACTTTCTTGCTACTAACAAAAACACATGCTACATTGGATACTGATATATATATATAATACAATAAAAGTTGTGATTACACTACATAAAGTTAAATTAATTACAGACCGCGATCTATGTGCGACCCAGCTAGGATGTCAGAAGCAAGAAGATGAAAGAGAAGCAGAGCACAATGAAACAAAAAGATCTTTTCTTATATACTACAAGACAAAGATCATTCTTATTGCAATCATAGGAGCGCATATAGCGCTTTCATTGTCGGTGAATATCGATTACTAGATTTTATATTCCTTTTTTGAAGAAGGAATGCGATAAAAAACAACCCTGGAGTGCCATTTGCATAGTTACGTAAATGGCATTTCACGATAACATAATTGTGTACGTAAGGTCTACTTGCAAACAGAAGATTTTGGACCTATTTGATTTAATCAGGGAATCAATAGATTTTAAGTTTCTCTGCGTCCAAACAGGTGACGACAGATTTATTTGATTCATTTTTTTTATTATTATTGAGTGATTGAATTCGTCTGCGTCCAATATGTGGCGACAGATTGATTATTATATTAACACACTACTAGACATTAAAATTGCTACACCACGAAGATGACGTGCTACAGACGCGAAATTTAACCGGCAGGAGGAAGATGTGATATGCAAATGATTAGCTTTTCAAAGCATTCACATAAGGTTGGTGCCGGTGGCGACACCTACAACGTGCTGACATGAGGAAAGTTTCCTACCGATTTCTCATACACTAAAAGCAGTTGACCGGCGTTGCCTGGTGAAATGCTTTTGTGATGCCTCGTGTAAGGAGGAGAAATGCGTACCGTCACGTTTCCGACTTTGATAAAGGTCGGATTGTAGCCTATCGCGATTGAGGTTTATCGTATCGCGACATTGCTGCTCGCGTTGGTCGGGATCCCATGACTGTCAGCAGAATATGGAATCGGTGGGATCAGGAGGGTAATACGGAACGCCGTGTTGGATCTCAACGGCCTCGTACCACTAGCAGTCAAGATGACAGGCATCTTATCCGCATGGCTGTAACGGATCGTGCAGCCACGTCTCGATCCGTGAGTCAACAGATGGGGACGTTTGCAAGACAACAACCATCTGCACGAACAGTTCGACGACGTTTACAGCAGCATGGACTCTCAGCTCGGAGACCATGGCTGCGGTTACCATTGACGCTGCATCACAGACAGGAGCGCCTGCGATGGTATACTCAACGACGAACCTGGGTGCACGAATGGCAAAACGTCATTTTTCCGGATGAATCCAGGTTCTGTTTAGAGCATCATGACGGTCGCATCAGTGTTTGGCGACATCGCGGTGAACGCAAATTGGAAGCGTGTATTCGTCATCGCCATGCTTGCGTATCACCTGGCGTGATGGTATTGGGTACCGTTGGTTACACGTCTCGGTCACCTCTTGCTCGCATTGACGGCACTTTGAACAGTGGACGTTACATTTCAGATGTGTTACGACCCTTCATTCGATCCCAGCGAAACAATACATTTCTGCAGGATAATGCACTACAGCATGTTGCAGGTCCTGTACTGGCCTTTTTGGATACAGAAAATGTTCGACTGCTGCCCTGGCCAGCACATTCTCCAGATCTCTCACCAATTGAAAACGTCTGGCCAATGGTGGCCGAGCAAATGCCTCGTCACAATACGCCAGTCACTACTCTTGATAAACTGTGGTATCGTGTTGAAGCTGCATGGGCAGCTGTACCTGTACACGCCATCCAAGCTCTGTTTGACTCAAGGCCCAGGCGTATCAAGGCCGTTATTACGGACAGAGGTGGTTGTTGTGGGTACCGATTTCTCAGGATCTATGCACCCAAACTTCGTGAAAATGTAATCACGTGTCAGGTTAGTATAATATATTTGTCCAATGAATACCCGTTCATCATCTGCATTTCTTCTTGGTGTATCTATTTTAATGGCCGGTAGTGTAAGTTTGAAGTGTGCCTGCGTCCAAACAGGTGGCTACAGGTATATGAGATTTCAATGGTTGTGGTAATACAGGTACTTTCTTCCAGTTGCAGTTCTTGTACGTAAATGATTGTTCTTTGACGTTGAGTGCAGTCTTTTTACTATCTTTCCTCGGAATGGTGTTTTTTATGCTCCCCATCCGGGAAAAACCATTGGGAAACCGAGGGAAAACCAGGGCAGAGCTGTAGGGCTGTACTTTGATCAAACATTAAAGACATGATTACTTACATGGTCAATTCCTGTTCATTGGTGTTTTTGCAAAAATCAGAAAGTTCATTAATGGGTTTACAAAATCAGAATATTAATTGTTGATCTCCAACCGCGGTGAGCTGGTGAGGTGGTGAGGGCGTGGGCACCGGATTGCGCCCCCGACAGCTAGTACTGCAGGTCGTGACGTCATCGAGGGGAACGCTCAGCTGACGCGCTACAGCGACGAGCCGCACACCCAACGGCGAAACGGGCGAGCGTTCTCTTCTATCCTTCTTGCAGGTGTTCTCCGCCACCGCTCCACAGCAAAATTTCATGAAATTCAAGAACAATAGCAGCACCAGTTCATTACAAATCAATAGATGTTATTTCCTGTGGATGGGGTAAACACATCATTATTCATCCTGTTTTATTGTGTCATACAGCACCAGTTTATGTCGGTTTGCTTATGAATTAATCGTTTATCTATTAGTACGTACGATGTCCACTGTATGATACTGTCTAAGTACAGTTCGTCACACACTAACAAAAAGTTTACATTTCAATATCGTATTGCTGTATGACACTGTTCAAATGCCCAGTTTGTCAAACGTTAACCTTAGCTCCACACAGTTCTTGTGCCCCAGAGTAGGTTGTTTGTACAGTATCACTACCTCCGTCAAACACCACACTGTTTCTAATGTCACAAACAGTTCCTTCCGGCCACGCTTGTGCAGATAGCTGTTGTGTACGCTTGCGCGGGCGGATTCCCTTTGTTGACTTCCTCCAGTCCCTTCACTGATTTTCTGATGTCCGCTTAAATCAGCTGTGTCTCGACTGCGTTAAATAACGTCCTTGTCCGAAACAAACCTTTTAGTTCGCCACGGTATGTAGGCTATTCACTTCATTTAAACTTCATAGACTATAATAAAACCAATGTCGCTGGCGTTGTACCGTTCATATTGTTTCATGAACACTGTTCACCACCATAGTTCCCATGAATGACGTTATTTTGGTAACACTGAATACAGTTTGTTGACACCACATTCATTCGGGAATATTCACACACAGTCACTGTTCTTTACAGTCTTTTGTGGTACATTAAACTGTTCACGCAAAACATTAACATTTTGTCTACATGACGAAATGCACACACAGTGTTTTCGTATGCACACTATAATTCATTGCAATGGACATTAGTTATTGGTAGCATAAGTACCTTACTGTTACATTTGCTTGGCCAATTAGCCCATTTCTTGGACTTTTCGACACTGACCTGGTTTTACAATTACTCAGTTTGTTACACACAAATGTGTTACATGTTGTTGTTGTGGTCTTCAGTCCTGAGACTGGTTTGATGCAGCTCTCCATGTTATTCTATCCTACAAATTGCTTCATCTCCCAGTACCTACTGCAGCCTACATCCTTCTGAATCTGCTTAGTGTATTCATCTCTTCGTCTCCCTCTACGATTTTTACCCTCCACCCTGCCCTCCAATTCTTAATTGGTGATCCCTCGATGTCTCAGAACATGTCCTACCAACCGATCCCTTCTTCTAGTCAAGTAGTGCCACAAACTCCTCTTCTCCCCAATTCTATTCAATACCTCCTCATTAGTTATGTGATCTACCCATCTAATCTTCAGCATTCTTCTGTAGCACCACATTTCGAAAGCTTCTATTCTCTTCTTGGCCAGACTGTTTATCTTCCATGTTTCACTTCCATACATGACTACTCTCCATACAAATACTCTCAGAAACGACTTCCTGACACTCCTCCATGTTACCAAATGTTTCTTCTTCAGAAACGCTATCCTTGTCATTACTAGTCTACATTTTATATCCTCTCTACTTCGACCATGATCAGTTATTTTGCTCCCAAATAGCAAAACCCCTTTACTACTTTAAGTGTCTCATTTCCTAATCTAATTCTCTCAGTGTCACCCGAATTAATTCAACTACATTCCATTATTCTCGTTTTCATTTGTTGATGTTCATCTTATATCCTCCTTTCAAGACACTGTCCATTCAGTTCAAATGCTCTTCCAAGTCCTTTGTTGTCTCTGACAGATTTAAAATGTCATCGGCGAACCTCAAAGTTTTTATTTCTTCTCCATGGATTTTAATACCTACTCCGAATTTTTCTTTGGTTCCTTTACTGCTTGCTCAATATACAGACTGAATAACATCGGGAATAGGTTACAACCCTGTCTCACTCGCTTCCCAACCACTGCTTCCCTTTCATGACCCTCCACTCTTATAACTGCCATCCGGTTCTGTCCAAATTGTAAATAGCCTCTAGCTCCCTGTATTTTACCCCTGCCACCTTCAGAATTTGATAGAGAGTATTCCAGCCAACATTATCAAAAGCTTTCTCTAAGTCTACAAACGCTAGAAATGTAGGTTTGCCTTTCCTTAATCTATCTTCGAAGACAAGTTGTAGGGTCAGTATTGCCGCATGTGCTCCAATATTTCTACGGAATCCAAACTGATCTTCCCCGAGGTCGGCTTCTACCAGATTTTCCATTCGTCTGTAAAGAACTCGCGTTAGTATTTTGCAGCCATGTCTTGTTAAACTGATAGTTCGATAATTTTCACATCTGTCAACACCTGCTTTCTTTGGAATTGGAATTATTATATTCTTCTTGAAGTCTGAAGGTATTTCGCCTGTCTCATACATCTTGCTTACCAGATGGTAGAGTTTTGCCAGGACTGGCTCTCCCAAGGCTGTCAGTAGTTCTAGTGGAATGTTGTCTACTCCCAGGGCCGTGTTTCGACTTACGTCTTTCAGTGCCCTATCAAACTCTTCACGCAGTATCATAATTCCCATTTCATCTTGATCTACATCCTCTTCCATTTCCATAATATTGTCCTCAAGTACAACGCACTTGTACAGACCCTGTCCTTTCATCTTTCTGCTTTCCCTTCTGTTCTTAGAACTGCGTTTCCATCTGAGCTCTTGATATTCATACAAGTGGTTCTCTTTTCTCCAAAGGTCTCTTTAATTTTCCTGTAGGCAGTATCTATCTTACCCCAAGTGATATACGCCTCTACATCGTTACATTTGTCCTTTAGCCATCCCTGCTTAGCCATTTTGCACTTCCTGTCGATCTCATTTTTGAGACATTTGTATTCCTTTTTGCGTGCTTCATTTACTGCGTTTTTATATTTTCTCTTTCATCAATTGATTTCAATATTTTTTTCTGTTACCCAAGGATTTCTATTAGTTCTCGTGTTTTTAACCTACTTGATCCTCTGCTGCCTTCACTACTTCATCCCTCAGAGCTACCCATTCTTCTTCTACTGTATTTCCTTTCCCCATTCCTGTCCATTGTTCCCTTATGCTCTCCCTGGAACCCTGTACAACCTCTGGTTCTTTCACTTTATCCAGGTCCCATCTCCTCAAATTCCCACCTTTTTGCAGTTTCTTCAGTTTTAATCTACAGTTCACAACCAATAGATTGTGGTCAGAGTCTACATCTGCCCCTGGAAATGTCTTACAATTTAAAACCTGATTCCTAAATCTCTGTCTTACCATTATATAATCTGTCCGATACCTTTTAGTTAGCTATGATTAAGTTACGCTCTGCACAAAATTCTACCAGGCGGCTTCCTCTTTTATTTCTTAGCCCCAATCCATATTCACCTACTATGTCTCCTTCTCTTCCTGTTCCTACTCTCGAATTCCAGTAACCCATGACTATTAAATTTTCGTCTTCCTTCACTACCTGAATAATTTCTTTTATCTCATCATACATTTCATCAATTTCTTCATCATCTGCAAAGCTAGTTGGCATATAAACTTTTACTTCTGTAGTAGGCATGGGCTTCGTGTCTATCCTGGCCACAATAATGCGTTGACTATGCTGTTTGTAGTAGCTTACCTGTACTCCTTTTTTTTTTATTCATTATTAAACCTACTCCTGCATTACCCCTATATGAATTTGTATTTATAACCCTGTATTCACCTGACAAAAACTCCTGTTCCTCCTGCCACCGAACTTCACTAATTCCCACTATATCTAACTTTAACCTATCCACTTCCCTTTTTAAATATACATACATACATTAACTGAATACAGGACTTCTGAATATGTGTCTGCTTCTGTGATATTTTTTTAACCACTCTACTTCATAGTTCGGTTCACTCAAAACGTGAACGTAACTTAGAGACTTTTATCTGTGTAAATTCGGTAGATAAAACTACCGAGGTTCTACCTATTGATCTCTTTAGAAGATTCATGGGTTGTACCGTTACATGTACTACGCTCATGACTTAATAAATTCTTTAGTCTCTTTAAAAGGCTAGATATACCACTGCATTTGTCATTACATATTTCCGACATTCTAATATGACATTAAGTGCATAAAACTTTTGCTGCATACTAGGAAAAAACTTTCATTTTCATCATAAGTAAAGTGAAAATTCATTAATGGAATGAAACACTCTTAAATTTAACTTATGTCTATTAGATGTATACACATTATTCACAAAAATTTTTCAAGACCTTATGTGGGTATAAACCCACTGGTTTCTTCGTCTCAGGATTAATCAGAAAATAACTACATTCATAAGGTACTTTATCGATGACATATGGTCCACTATACAACAATTGACAATCCTAGGAGTACATATAGCGCTTTCATTGTCGCTGAATATCGATTACTAGATTTTATATTCCTTTTTTCACAAAGCAATCCTGTAACACAAACAAAACGGCCAATAGAACACTTGAAGATATTATTGTGCAACTTCGAAATCGTTTATATAAATTTAATACTTCAATAAGAACTATTGAATGGGTTTCCATTAACAACATATAAAAGGAATCCAGTTGAACGCCGCCAAGGTTCTATCCATAAATATGAATCAAACATACATAATGTAGTAAACTATTAATGTAGTAGTGGTGTTCTTATCCACACATATTACGAAAATGTATGTATATATGAGTGTATATTCAACATTTCCTCCTAAACTACTAAATCGATTTCAGCAGTACAGGGTACACGTATCCCTTATTGTCATTGTCCATGATATTCAGATTTATTACTTCTTTGCCGTTAACTTGTAACACCGGAAATGCATATCCTCGTATTTCCATCTACTGTACTATTGATTTTTCCTTATTTTGTCACCTGAAGATATGACATTTCTGTCTCTTTATGTATTGTAATTGTTTTACTCTTTGTATATATATATTTATGCATTTATGTTGGTTTGTTTTGTGAATATTATTTGTATTTATACTCTGGGTCAGGCCTGGGGAAAACTATGCTATCGAACGAATACATCGATAGGTCGTGTGGAGAACCAAAGTGTTTAGGATCTTTGGTAGTGTTAACTCTGTCGCGTGGAGCGCGGGCAGAGCTGAGGGAGTCTGGCTGGGGTGGTGCAGTGGAGCAGGTGTGTTATGTGAAGCTCCCGCGTGTTGCCGCGCTTTCGGGGTTTGGCAGCATGTAATTGCGCTCGACTTGCGATGATAGTTTCTGACATGGAGTGGCGGACGGGAAGCATTAGCTGGCGCACATCAAGAGGCCGTTTCGTCTGGTGACCGTGTCGAGAAGAAGGCGCGCCAACATCCAGCTTCTGCAACAGCGAAGGCCGACAATGAGTGACTGTCGCCATCTACTCGATCGACGGCTTCAAATCTTCAATCAGCCATCAAGTAAGACTGGAAGCACGTAAAGTCTTAGAACTGTATGGCAGGCCTCAGCTTTTCAAACTTTTAAAATTGTTGCATCACAAAATTACAGCAACTTAGCATGAACCTTTTTTGTTCATTGTCGCAATTGCATTGCCAAGCAGGGTCCCTTCCTTTTCCGAAATGAGCCCGAGTGTCGTTGAAACTCTAACGTCAGCATCATTCGATTTCACTGCTTTAATTTCGAAGTTCAGTTAAGGTATTCATAGCTGGCTACAATATTTAGATTGCACAAGCACAAATTAAGAGTGCGAGTTTTGTTACCGTATTTTAGTTACCTGCGACTGCAGCTCAGCTTGGTACGTACTAAATTTTACTATTGTTAATTGTTCAGAAGCATTTAATTCAAGTTCAAGGTTAAATCCCTTATTTCTAAATTGCGTAGATTCAAGTAGCTTTTGAAATGATTGTTGAGGTAGTCCAAGACTAACTGTATTTTACTGAATTTCGATGTGCTTCAGAAAGAAAGCTCACTATTAACTTCAGTCACTAAATTAACTTTCGATTTTCCGGTTTTATTAATTCTTTTGCTAAATTAAGTCAGAGTGTAGCGAAATTTATTACTTCTAACAAACTTTCAGTTTTCACACTACACGTGTCAACCTTCAGTTGCCACGCTTCTAGTGCTAATTATATGTGTAATAACCTTTCTTTTTTCAGTTACTATAGTAATTGTCCTTAGGACTGGCGACCGTAATTTCCCCCAAATCTCAAATATCTAATTACCGCTAGTTAATTGTTAATGTAACGGCCACACATTTACTTTCTTTATTAACTTTACCCCTTTTCAAAATTAATTTCCACCTGTTTCATTTGCATTTTTCCTTTTTATTTTGATGTAACCCTTTCCTCTCTCTTTACCGACAAATTGACTTCGGTGACGATTGCTTTTCCCAAATTTCCATTAGGTACACGCGGTTTAAATTTTCACTGTCATTAAGGCGATTAGGGAGGGGGAGGTTACACGTGGCGACCTGGTGACAGGACGATCTTCGAATTTGAGGTCGTTCTGGACACTAATTTGCATTGTGCAAATCTCGTAACAAAGTACTCGTTACGAAATGTTCGATACGTCAGCGAGAATATTAGTGTGAGGAATCCTAATTAGATTTGAGATTCTGCATTTATATTGAAAATTATTAAATTGAGTGAAGGCAACAATAGCCAAAATTTGGTAGACTTGGATACGGAACAATCGGTCGAACAGTGGAAAACGCGCACCGCGGTACCCATTGTTCAGGGGCAGGCGGCTAGCATTAAAGTCGCGACCGCCGAAACCCAACAAAGAGCAGAAATGGAATTCCAAACTTTAGAAAATGTTTCGGAACCGGAAGTGAAAATCAAATCTGAATTTCTTGATGACGAAATCGGGGGACAATTAAAGAGGAAGCCGCTACGGAAGTGAAACCGGTAGTTTCCGGGAATTTAACTGATTTATTGAATGTTTTGACTAACGAAATCAAGAGTCAATCGGCAGGAACTGGAGCTCTGTCTGCCAAGCAAGGAGATCAGGCTGCCAAGCAAGAAGCTCAGGCTGCCAAGCAAGAAGCTCAGTCTGAAAAAATTGAACGAAAGCTAGACAATCAGAACAAAGCTATTAATGTTGTTAACAACAATGTTGGAGTTGTTAACACATAAGTTGATAAAATCAAAGAAGATATTGTTGTGATTAATACCGAAATCGGTAATCTTAAACAGGAAATGATAGGCGTTCAGGCGGAAATTGCGAGCATAAATACTCGTTTTTATTCGGAAATTAGCAGAATCAAGAAAAGTGTAGGAAAAGCAGTTGCTCCGATCGTCGAGAATAAGGTAACGGAACAAATTCAATTAGTGAAAAAAGAGGATCAAAATAAGGTGGAAACTTTAAAGGCTTTAGTATCCGAAGTAGATACCAAAGTGACGAAGCAGGCTAATACCTGCGAAGAGAAAAAAAGGGAAGTAGAAACGCTTGCGACAACCACTTGCCAAGTAATTACGAGAGTGTTGGAATTAGAAAAGAAACTTGACGAAAAACAGAGCTATGTGCCAATCTGTGCACATAGTTAGGAATTGTTGACAAAAGAGGAGCGGCTCGACCCCTTTAAAAAAGGCGGTATACACGCGACGGATTTCATTAAAAATTGTGAAAGAGTTTTACCCAGATCATGGACTAAGGAGACAAAAATTAATGCGGTTTTTGATGTGTTGGCTGGTGATGCCAAGCGTTGGGGCTTAAACCTCAACATTACGAACCTGACTTTTGACGAGTTTAAAAATTTGTTTCTGGCTGAATACTGGTCAGAGCAAAAACAGCAAAGTGTCTGGCGCGAATTTGTCGTATCGAGGCCTTTCGATGCGAATTCGCGCGGCTCGATGAAGGAGTTTTGTGAGGGCTGTATCCGCAAGTTGGAATATTTGCGTGATCGCCGCACGGAATCCGAAATAGTCTGGGAACTCTACAAGAAGCTTCCAGATGATACAAAACGCTACGTAGGAAGCAATTACAAGACAATAAATGATTTCCTGGAAAGAGTTAAGGACGAGGACAATTGGCGCAGTAATCGCGACAGTGGTAGAGGCCGTGGTAACAACAACGGGAACCACAACAACGATAACCATGGGAATAATGCATACCATGCCAGCAATAACAATAGTGGTTCGGGCCGTAATGACAGTCGGGACAATGCAAATAATAACAGAAATGACGGAAAGCAGTATCATACTAGCGTGATACGGGCTTCGCAGAATAGTAATAACGCCAGAGGGTGTGATCAGCCGCCTCAGCAGCATCCGGAGAGCGCATCTGCTGGGACGAGACAGGGAAACCATTAGCCGCGCCGGTGAGGGGCCGACCGGGCGTGGAGAAATTTTGGAGGCCCAATAACAAGAGAAAACCCAGGTGTCGTCGTTATGAAAATTCCGAATGGAATAATCAACGGCGGGAGAGTGTGCCAGTGTTAAGAGAAAGGAGTGCGCCCACAAGTAGTAGATCAGCTGTATACACGGCAGTAGAAAGTACATTCACTGGCAGTGAGAACGATTTAAGTAGTGTTCCGGAAATCGATTATAAAGTGGCAGCTGTAATACCCACAGCGGAACTGGAGATTGAGTTTAAGAATGATTCGCAAGTGTTGAGAGAAGATCAGATGTCGGATAAAACGTCCGTCATCGAGCGAGGGGATGCAGAGAGGGATGAGGTCTGGTTAAGGCAGTTCGGTCGCTTATACGACGAACTAAGAGATTATAGGGGCCTGTATGGGAGAAGTGATTATGGGGAGCGCGTGGAGGATTTTCCGCGTCTCGTCCCGCAGGAAGATAGTGTTTGTGAAATGATAGAAAGTTCTGGCCCTAACCGGCAGACTATACCAGAAACAGTTGATGTTAAAGGGGAGCACGAGCAAGATTCGTCGTGTTTCGTCCCGCAGGAGCTAGATGTTGAAGTAGTAACGGAAAGTTCTGGCCCTAACCGGCAAACCTTACCGAAAGTTGTAGTGGTAGAAGTAGCCGACCCGTCCGACGCAAACCTCCAGTTTAAACATTGCGAGAGTCCTAAGAAGAAAGATTACGCAAATTTTAGTGATAGCCGGACACGATTGGTAGAAAAGCACGTAGATTACAGCGTGTATGAGGTTAGAGCTGACGTTATACGGTCAGACGGTAGCAGTGTGGGTTGCGCAGATCCAGAGGAAGTAATTGCAGATACTACTGGGCACATTCCTCCAGGTAGATTAGCAGATGAGATCAATCTGACCAAAGTGGAATCAACGAAGGTGACAATTAGTGAATTGATAGCAAAGCAACACTCACTAGTTGACGAGTTACAGGAAAAGGTTTCGTTATTGGAGGCGAAGCTACAGACTAATCCTCAGGACAAACGTGTTGAAATTAAAACTGTATGTGAACAGAGGCTGAAAAAGCCGCCAGATAAGCCGGTTTTAGGATCAAAGCCGGATGGTTTTTCCTGGAATGACCTGGATATAGACGAGGATTTATTGTGGGAAAATAAAGAAACAGCCGAAGACAAGTGTAGGCAGATAGTAGTGTCTGTTAATATGCACGACCTACAGCTAAACGTGTTGGATTGACACCGGTGCAGAATTGAGTGCTGTATCTGGGAAAATATTTGAGTTACTGAAAGACAGCCCTGGCATCGTATCGTAGTTATGGCAGTAACAGGAGTGAAAATTATTGGTGCTACTGGGAAGGCCAGTAAACCGGTCACGAAACAGATTTTTGTCAACTTCGAGATTTGTGGGCCACGATTTGAACAAGAGTTTGTCGCCGTGCCAGACTTAACTACGGAAGTAATTATCGGGTTGGATTGGCTATTAAAGTAGCGTACAGTGATTAATTGCAAAAGCAAAACTTGGACATGTACGTCACAAAATAAAACAATAGTGGTTTGTTTTGACGAGGCAGGAGACGGTGTGCATAGGCAATACCAGCCTATACACATTGTTAACTGGCCGGATGGTATTCACGTAGGTATGAATTTGAACTACTGTAATGTGAGGAATCTCGGCAATGACAATAGTGTAGAAAGTGATTTGGAAAATTTAGTGGAAGAGATAATCAAATTCCCTCCACGGATTTACATTAGTATTGATGTGAAAAAAAGATCGTTTGCGAGAAGTAATGAAGCTAAAAGCCGATGCTCGCATACGTCGTCATGACGCTAAAGCGCGTTTTGCTAATTTTGCAATCGGAGACTTAGTACTTATAAAAGCTCATGAGAAATCGAGCGAGATAGACAATGAAATCTCGAAATTTAAGATTGTTTATAATGGACCATATAAAGTCATTGGTATACCTCGCACAAATGCTTATTGCTTAGTGTATCCAAGCTCTGGAAAACTATTAGGTATACGGAACATTGTAGACTTAAAATTGTAACAACCTAGGATCGATTAAAACCACAGAATGGGTAATTTGTAAAGTCTGTAAATATAGAGTGTAAGATTTAACGATTTGCTAGATTGCCATGCTTTTGCCTGACAAAGAGGACATTAAAGAAGTTGTAATGAATAAGTAATTAATTTTGACTAAATGGTTTAAGAGTAATTAATCAATTGAAAATTCCAAGCTGCTAGTTTAAGTTTTCAGCTGAGTCACAGTTGATTAAGGAATGTAAATATGATTTTGTAAGTAGCTGTAAGATTTCATAAATATGTGGTTTACTAGTCATTGCCGATGTACTTAGACGCTGTTTTAAGTTTCAGGCTCGTACATGCGTGTCACGATGGACAGTGTTGAGTTATCCACTGTGATAGTGTTAATGGACTCCTTGATATTACTCGGAAGTGAGTTTTTCCGAAAGAATTCAGTGAAACGGACGTTATGGTAATGCCGTTACACAGGTGAGTGAGTTCAAGCGTGCCGAACAGGCAGGCGCAACAATACTGGCGAGGCGGAGCCGCTGTCGGCTCTTGTGCCGCTGTCGGCATTCTTTGCACTTGCGGGTACGGAAGGCAGAGTTGTTTTTCTTCCCGGACAGCTGATGTGACAGAATTCTGTTGTCAATATTTATGTTTTTGTCGATCGCCTGTATATTATTTTCCTGTTTAGCGTTAAGTGGACTCTCATGATGAGAATATTAATTATGAAAAGGTTATACAAAATACGTATTCTATGTAATTAATTATTAATTTGCGTATTTTGATATACCTGTTTTTTATGACCGTATACTCTGATTAATTCTGTAAATAGTAGTACATTTCTTGATACTGTTAAGAATTTTGATTTTTTGAATAGCTAAACCACTTTCTATGTTTTCTATGAATTTTAATATATTGTCAACTTGTTTTCTTTTGTGTAAGATGACAGAGTGGAATAAGGTTAGGAGTCTCCACTCAATTATTATGGTCTAAAAATTGGTTTATGGTTAATTAGCCTAATGGTAAATTTTCTCGATGTTTTGAGCATATCCATTTCCGCTGTTTATTTTTCCTTTTTGGGACATTTTCTAAGTCTGTTTACGTTACACGAACGTCCTCAGACAATGTGGGGCACGTGTAACGCCGGAAATGCACATCCTTCCATTTCCATCTACTGTACTATAGATTTTTCCTTATTTTGTCACCTGAAGATATGACATTTCTGTCTCTTTGTATATTGTAATTGTTTTACTGTTTGTATATATATATATATATATATATATATATATATATATATATATATATACATTTATGTTGGTTTGTTTTGTGAATATTATTTGTATTTATACGCTAGGTCTCGCCTAGGGAAAACTATGCTATCGAACGAATACATCGATAGGTCGTGTGCAGAACCAAAGTGTTTAGGATCTTTGGTAGTGTTAACTCTGTCGCGTGGAGCGCGGGCAGAGCAGAGGGAGTCTGGCTGGGATGGTGCAGTGGAGCAGGTGTGTTGTGTGAAGCTCCCGCGAGTTGCCGCGCTTTCGGGGTTTGGCAGCATGTAATTGCGCTCGACTTGCGATGATAGTTTCTGACATGGTGTCGCGGACGGGAAGCATTAGCTGGCGCACATCAAGAGGCCGTTTCGTCTGGTGACCGTGTCGAGAAGAAGGCGCGCCAACATCCAGCTTCTGCAACAGCGAAGGCCGGCAATGAGTGACTGTCGCCACCTACTCGATCGACGGCTTCAAACCTTCAATCAGCCAACAAGTAAGACTGGAAGCACGTAAAGTTTTAGAACTGTATGGCAGACCTCAGCTTTTCAAACTTTTAAAATTGTTGCATCACAAAATTACAGCAACTTAGCATGAAACTTTGTTGCTCATTGTCCCAATTGCATTGCGAAGCAGGGTCCCTTCCTTTTCCGAAATGAGCCCGAGTGTCGTTGAAATTCTAACGTCAGCATCATTCGATTTAACTGCTTTAATTTCAAAGTTCAGTTAAGGTATTCATAGCTGGCTACAATATTTAGATTGCACAAGCACAAATTAAGAGTGCGAGTTTTGTTACCGTATTTTAGTTACCTGTGACTGCAGCTCAGCTTGGTACATACTAAATTTTACTATTGTTAATTGTTCAGAATCTTTTAATTCATGTTCAAAGTTAAATCTCTTATTTCTAAATTGCGTAGATTCTAGTAGCTTCTGAAATGATTGTTGAGGTAGTCCAAGACTAACTGTATTTTACTGAATTTCGATGTGCTTCAGAAAGAAAGCTCACTGTTAACCTCAGTCACTAAATTAACTTTCGATTTTCCGGTTTTATTAATTCTTTTGCTAAATTAAGTCAGAGTGTAGCGAAATTTATTACTTCTAACAAACTTTCAGTTTCCACACTACACGTGTCAACCTTCAGTTGCCACGCTTCTAGTGCTAATTATATGTATAATAACCTTTCTTTTTTCAGTTACTATAGTAATTGTCCTTAGGACTGGCGACCGTAATTTCACCCAAATCTCAAATATCTAATTACCGCTGGTTAATTGTTAACGTAACGGCCACACATTTACTTTCTTTATTAACTTTACCCCTTTTCAAAATTAATTTCCACCAGTTTCATTTGCATTTTTCCTTTCATTTAGATGTAACCCTTTCCTCCCTCTTTACCGACAAATTGACTTCGGTGACGATTGCTTAAATTTCCATTAGGTACACGCGGTTTAATTTTTCACTGTCGTTAAGGTCGATAAGTGAGTGGGAGGTTACAAACTCTATTCACAACACCTTTTGCAGACAATATCTACATGTACTGCTGAATGTACGTACACAAAAATATTTTGGTGCGAGACTTAGTGCAAGCGATACGACGTGAAGATCACTGAGATGCGTGAGAAAATGAGGCATCATACATAAAGTCTTAAAACATTTATTCTTTACTATTAAGATTCTCCTGTAGTCGATTCAGCCAAAGGGAACCCCTGAAGCCTGGCGGCGCTTTTGACACACTTCAATTCCGGCGAACAAACGGCAGTAGGCGAAAACAATTGCCGTCTGTAGAGCTATGACGAAGCATTGACGTAGAGAATTTTAGAAAGTCATTTCGTAAACACTTTAGCAACTGCGCCCAGTGTACAGAAACTGTCTCTGAATGTGTGTACTATGCTTATAAATTTGTACATTGTGCGCATTTCTTTGTCCAACTGTTTGGTAATGATAATTGCAAAGGCGTTTTCACGAATATATGGAAATGAAACCTTTTTCAACTACAGTTCATTTTTTGTATTCGTTTCTGTATAGATAACTGGCTGAAAATGAATACCTAGGCAATGTCTTGTTTGTCAGCTAGTTAACATGTAAATGTTAGCTTCGCAAAAAAAAAAAAAAAAATGTGAAAGCAAATTTCATGCTCAACACTGTATGTTGTCCAGGAACCGGAAATATGACCTCTGTACTTTCACACATCATGCCCCCACATGCTACGCGTGAGACACTTGACAGCTCACAAATGATCCTCCTCTAGCGGGCTCTGTCTGTTAAAGTGATACGTCTTTGCAGACGAGAATGGGCAGGTATCTGTTGGCGAGGTGGAACCGCTTTGACTGGTGCATATTTTTAGGTTGAATCCTTATTGCAGTTTATGCACGAACCACTCTCTTCATGGGCAGCGCATGGACCAGACTCTTGCTTATTTTATTGCAATGCCCGTGGCGGCGCTACGTTACGTAGGTTGCCGGAGGAGGCACGTCGAGATCAGGAAGGCGTGGACTCTTCTTCCGAGGTTGCAGATGATAAGCGACTTGCTGGATGGGTGCCTTTCTAGTGCCCTTTGTGGGTTAGTAAAACAGTATTAAAGAACCAACCATTTATTGTTAACCAGCGCACTGATGATGCAATGTCGCCCCGGGCTGCCCGAGCAGCAAGGAGAGGTACGTATCCTGCCTGGAATGCGCTGACACCAGAGCCTGGCGCGAATGGACGCTGCTGAGTTAGCGAGACAGCTCTCGTTGACAGCTATGCTGCCAGCGGCAGCCGACAGCCATGCATGGGCTGTGTGAAGACCTCCTCAATAACGCTACTGCCTCTAGGCAACACAGTGGCCAACAGAGGTTGAGTCTGCCCACGGGATCGGCATGCAGCCATGCAACGACGGAGGAGTGACTGCGCATCGCGGGGTGGGAACCAGACACTACCAGGGTGGACGGCGGCAGCAGATGTAGTAAGGTCCCCGAGTGGTCCACTGAAGTCATTCGTGTCGAACTTTGAGATCGATAGCGACACCCCAGATAACAGCCTATAAATGCCGAGAATGGGACTAATACTTTATAGGAGTGTGTGGACAGCTAGAAGAGCAGTTGGACTGGCGTAGGTTCCTCCTTCAGACTGGTCAGTTGGAGGTTAACGTATCTGCACTGGAAAATGATCTGCATTTATTCCACTATCAGAAGCTTGTTAGACTGCCATACTTGCTTATCACCGCAAATCATAACACTGATGTATGCTGAATGTGGTGAAATCTGGCCATCAGAGTCCTAGTTTCTCCGTCTTTTCGCTGAGTCTATAGTTAGGCGCCCTGTGGTGCTCTTCTCAGCTGTAAACTCTGTCTGTAAACTCAAGAGAGAACACCGGACTGTTGACTAATATTACCAGTCCCAATCAACCGTGCCACTTGCCTACAGGGGTACCCAAAATCATTTGCCCGTTACCTGCCTAGCGGCGTAGATCGGTGAGCAGTGATATATCTCGTTTTGTGTTCGTGGGATCATAGTTGCCAGCGTCACTCTGTTAACTTCGTATACTTACTGACATGCTTCGGTATCCGCAAGCGATGGATAATTGCCGTGCATTGCAAGAAAATGTACAGAATACGAAGAAGAGAAGGTATGTGAAGAAGAGAAGCTATTTACGGAGTAACAAGCGTTCGATCACCTCTAATGTTATTACAGTGTGTATTAAAGAGGCGACACAAGAAGGACTGTTGGCTAATATTACCAGTCCAAATCAAAGAGCTGCAATTTATGCAAACGTCAGACTCGCCACAAAAGGACGCATAAGGAAGGAACGATTAAATAAACCACGTGGTTCACTGGAATCGTCACGAGGGAAAACTAATAAGTTTGGCAGGAAACTTATCGTTATTTCACAAAATCGGTCATTCGACAAATGATGGAATACTTTTACATAAATTAAAACATAGAGCCGAAATTATGGAAATTGTTACTGCCATAAAACAAAAAATCTACTTTCCCTGGCAGAAATCTGTTTTGCACGAGACACTGAGCGAAATTTAATTTACCTGGAAAAGATCTGTAAGTAAACAAAAGGTTCTGGTAGAGAGAACGGATATAATTGATTGGCGATGTAAGTACCTGATTCAAGTGAGGAAATTAAGGGAGCTAGGCAGAAACTTCTTTTATATTGATGAAGCTTGGCTGAATAACAACATTACTTATAGAAAATGTTGGCAGGGTCTTGGCGTTGATGGCATTATGGACAATGTTGGTGGAAAGCAATAGGCTTATTGTGGTCAACATTAGATCCAAAGATGGGTTTTTACACAACACGCAGTTAATTTATAAAGTGGGATGTGCGACAGAGGACTACCATGGGTAAATAAACAACGAAAATTTTTGAACTTGGATATCGACTACAGTAATTCCGAATCTGCCACCCAAATGGGTTATTGTTATGGAAAACGCTTTAGATCATAAGAAGGAGTGTAACAAAGTTCGCACTATGTCCTCGAATAAAAGGGAAGTGATTGACTGGTTATTAAAAAATAAGGTTGAAGCTGATTTTCCAGTGAGAAAAACAAAATTTTATTTCATTAAACAACATAAGCTGGAAGACAACGTATTTGAAATTAATAAAATACTTGAAGATTATGGACAAACTGTACTGCCACTACCACCATACAATTTTGAATTAAATCCAACAGAACTGGCGTGGGCAAAGCTGAAGGAAAGAAATATTGTTGGAATATTTGCACCACGAAGTTACTGCAGTTGGTGGAAGAAGGTATGTAGCAATTTTCTAAGCTTCCGATTTTTATTCCAAACTAAATTATGCAGCAGCCCAGAAAGAGCTTTTACCAATACTTGTCCTAGTTTTTATAGGTTTTGAAACTATAACTCAAGATGAAAATACTGCCTCTACGTAGAGAAACTTTAACTACAGTACTGGGCTAAGGATGGAATTATTGAGAACATACTAGACGCCATAGTCATAAATTTTGAATGTGATGACAACGACGATGATAATGACAGTGACACTGTATATGGTGCCCTCTAAAATTCGATTTATGTAATAATTTCTTAAATCAGGTGCCTTGTGTATACTTTCAGACATGGCTATGTACATATACTATAAAGTTTCTTTTGGTAGAAATGTACTATATGGTAGTACAAGTGTTAAACAGTTTTCCAAGATAAATGCAGTGAAATTTAGTGCGAAGAAATAAATACCTTTATCACTAGTTGCACAAAATCAGCAATAATATCAGAGTTTCATGCTGAAATTAATTAATTTTTCACTAATAGAATGTAATTTAATCACGTAAAATATTTGATGTTTTTGGTACACCTGCTTTTGAATGTATTCTGTCACTAAATCTCAGTTACTATTCTAAGACCTAATTCTAAGACATTTTCCTTAAAACATATACGCAATACCTATGCTAAACATTGCTGAAATATCCTCGAAATATGTACACCGATTCTGGATTTCTACGTAAAATGCTTGACATGCGAGGTGCGTTCACATATTAATTTTTATTTTTTGGTGAGAATTTATTTTTAATCTACAGTAATGTTATCCTCTTCAAAATATTACGGACAGAAATTGTGGTAAAGCAATTGCACCACGAGTACATCAAGAACAATGGTTCTGGATGGCGTCATGGCGAGCCACATTTATCTTTATTAACAGAGACGCGTTAAGACTTGTTTAACCTCATTATCGTTTAATCCGCTCTTATGGTGTCTTCTTTCAAGTTGTTGTGTACCATTTTTGTATCAAGTTGTGCAAACAGTTCAAATAGATAGATTTGACAGCCTTCAATAGATTTCTTGCTTAGTCCCATGAGTGTTAAAGAAATGTTTCGCAGTTGTTGAATTCCGTATGGCATGACACCAGTTTCAACTATTCTAAACGTTGAGTTACAGAAATGCGCCTCTTTGATTCTGGTGATTTAAGCACCCACTCATCCTTGATGTAATATGTCGGCCTCCATTCCGTTTCGGTGGGCATCCATCATCTCTCCTTATGTTGCTCTAAACAGTTCAGCGATAGAAGTGCTAATTATCTAACACTTTCGCAAAACCGTTGTTATAACGCTTGTATGTGGCTTTCATATGAATAAAGCTCGCGTCATGGTACATGTTGATCGTATCCAGGGTGCTTTGCAGATCTCCAAACTTTTCCACCGAGTTGATATCCTCCTGGACCTTCGTTTCCACCAAGTCCTCTTCTCTCGTCATCTCGTAAGCTGACGTACCTGGCACTCACACTAAGTGTCCTTTCCTCTCACGTCTAACTGTTCTCCTCAGTCCTGCTGTCGATCTGGCCGCAATGATGCTGCATCATTTCCGATGATGTCATGTTTAATACAATATTGTCTCAATTTTTTGTTTATCTTACTTTTCTTATATCCTTAGGTATTTTCTAAATCACGTGATGTCATTATCTATGTGATTATAACCCTTACTCCCTTGCACTACGTTAGAGGCCTTACAGACATTAAATTCTTATAAAATTTACAAAAGCCCTTATTTAAACTATACAAAATCTTTTTCACATCACTGTTTTTATTAGTCATCTTTCATCCCAATTCAACACAATGTTTTATTAGTATAAAAATCATGGTTTCCTCATCTTCATTACGATGGATAGTAAGAGCGAAATTGATGGTGATGAAGTTTAATGAGATCCCCCATTTTTTTTCTAAGTACACGTGCATTATACACTCCTGGAAATTGAAATAAGAACACCGTGAATTCATTGTCCCAGGAAGGGGAAACTTTATTGACACATTCCTGGGGTCAGATACATCACATGATCACACTGACAGAACCACAGGCACATAGACACAGGCAACAGAGCATGCACAATATCGGCACTAGTACAGTGTATATCCACCTTTCGCAGCAATGCAGGCTGCTATTCTCCCATGGAGACGATCGTAGAGACGCTGGAGGTAGTCCTGTGGAACGGCTTGCCATGCCATTTCCACCTGGCGCCTCAGTTGGACCAGCGTTCGTGCTGGACGTGCAGACCGTGTGAGACGACGCTTGATCCAGTCCCAAACATGCTCAATGGGGGACAGATCCGGAGATCTTGCTGGCCAGGGTAGTTGACTTACACCTTCTAGAGCACGTTGGGTGGCACGGGATACATGCGGACGTGCATTGTCCTGTTGGAACAGCAAGTTCCCTTGCCGGTCTAGGAATGGTAGAACGATGGGTTCGATGACGGTTTGGATGTACCGTGCACTATTCAGTGTCCCCTCGACGATCACCAGTGGTGTACGGCCAGTGTAGGAGATCGCTCCCCACACCATGATGCCGGGTGTTGGCCCTGTGTGCCTCGGTCGTATGCAGTCCTGATTGTGGCGCTCACCTACACGGCGCCAAACACGCATACGACCATCATTGGCACCAAGGCAGAAGCGACTCTCATCGCTGAAGACGACACGTCTCCATTCGTCCCTCCATTCACGCCTGTCGCGACACCACTGGAGGCGGGCTGCACGATGTTGGGGCGTGAGCGGAAGACGGCCTAACGGTGTGCGGGACCGTAGCCCAGCTTCATGGAGACGGTTACGAATGGTCCTCGCCGATACCCCAGGAGCAACAGTGTCCCTAATTTGCTGGGAAGTGGCGGTGTGGTCCCCTACGGCACTGCGTACAATCCTACGGTCTTGGCGTGCATCCGTGCGTCGCTGCGGTCCGGTCCCAGGTCGACGGGCACGTGCACCATCCGCCGACCACTGGCGACAACATCGATGTACTGTGGAGACCTCACGCCCCACGTGTTGAGCAATTCGGCGGTACGTCCACCCGGCCTCCCGCATGCCCACTATACGCCCCCGCTCAAAGTCCGTCAACTGCACATACGGTTCACGTCCACGCTGTCGCGGCATGCTACCAGTGTTAAAGACTGCGATGGAGCTCCGTATGCCACGGCAAACTGGCTGACACTGACGGCGGCGGTGCACAAATGCTGCGCAGCTAGCGCCATTCGACGGCCAACACCGCGGTTCCTGGTGTGTCCGCTGTGCCGTGCGTGTGATCATTGCTTGTACAGCCCTCTCGCAGTGTCCGGAGCAAGTATGGTGGGTCTGACACACCGGTGTCAATGTGTTCTTTTTTTCCATTTCCAGGAGTGTATTATCATGAAAACTTCGCACCTTGACTCCGAGTCCAGTGGTTTTTTCTCTGCAATCTCTTCGTTTCGGCGTAAGCTGTAACAGAACTTCAAAATACAGTATATCTCTTCCCATTCCTTTCCCTTTTCAAAAACTTACTTTATTGTTCTATTGAATTGTTTCCGAGCTAATTTTCTTTCCTCAGTTGTACTTATCCCTTTCTCCTTTTTCTAAATAGTATTTTTATGTTCCTTTCTTCCCCCATCATACCCTTCATTATTTAAATCCTCCCTGGGTTAAGCTTACATCCCTCTATCTACCTCCTTCCATGAAACAACATGTTTCTCACTTAGCTTAATAATTCAATTTATTCTCTTAATTCCTACCTCGAACAACCTCCTATTCTTATTTCCCTCACATCTCCATTTTATCAACTTGTGGTACCTTCCCCAAGTTATATATGCTTCTCATATTCCCCCAAAACATCTCCTTAACTATATGTTCATCGTCCTCGACGGAACAAATTAGAAATAACTATCTCCTTCTTATCTAATTCTTTATTCCTTCGTACTTCTTGACTTCCTTTCGTCCACAGAAATCAACTGATTCACCTTTACACTTCAGTTATAAGAGAGAATCTACTACTATTCTGTCAAACTATCCATATGCTGATCTCTGTCTTCCTCATTTGTTTCTACTCTTTCCCCTGAAAACATTTAGTTTGCAGAAGAGTTACTTTAGTTCTTACTTAACTGTTTTTCCTTCACAATTATTCTTTTACCTTACTACGAAATTTACTCTATTTATTCGACTGAGATAAGTACAAGTTAAAAAGTTTTATCTGTGTGCATTTTGTTCTCCTTCCTGTTCTTTGATTTCTCAATATTTAATACAACTAAATTTTATTGTGAAGTAAGTTACTCTTTTATTTTGTTTACCCTTTATACAATTTCAAATGGCTCACATGATTCAAACCCAATGACTTCCCTTTTTTTGGATTAATTAATGCAACTGCATTATCATGGACTACTTTACTCACTTACATGGGGCCTTTGTATATTTAAAAGAATTTACTTCAGTGCCGTAGCCTTCCTATCGCTGAGTGCTAATTTTGCTTGATGTTTTTACTTTGGGAAATGGTGGGACGTTACTTATAATTTTAGTATCACTGTTGGTGATATCAATGGTGCATTATCCTCTTGGCATACCGTTTCTCTCTCAGTTTGGTATAAATGAACTACATCCTTCATAATTTCGTCATCATCAGGTTTTGTACTATTGGCCATATTAACTGTTAACTACTCTTGTTCCTCATGATCGGGTAATTCCCAGTCAACTGTATCCCAAAATGCTGGTGTTTCTATTTGATCACCCCCTAAACATACTTCAGAATCCTGCTGATCAAAGCTAAGTCTATTCACACGTTTAATTATAAAATCAACTTTATTGGCGAATGAATCACTTGTGACTGGTCTTCGTACCGTTCATCTCGTCAGTTCTGTCTCTTACCAGGGTTTGGTGGCCTCAACTCGACTTCCTGTACCGGTTCATTTCGAGTGTTTTGCCCTGCTGAAGTTTGATTTTCCCAGACTCTCTGCGTTCTAGTTATCCTAATTCCACCTGAGTAACTTGGGTGTTGTTGTGGAAAACCTCTAAACCTTCCTGCTTCGTTTGCACTCGGATTATATTTCTGATCATAGTTACCACCATAGTTTCTGGAACCAAATCCATTATCGTAATTCCGCGGCTCACCACAACCATAGTTACTGTTTGACCTCTGTGAGTTTCCAGAACCATAGCTATTATTACCCCATGGTCGATTACCATTCTTTCCAAAACGATTGTCTATTCCCACATTATTATTGCTATTGTAACCATTAAAATCCATTGTTTTCTCTCACTGCACGTTGTTTCTTCGCGTCATCTTCACTGAAGATCAATTCAAGTTCTCTTATCAACCTTTTAAATGCTTGTATATTATCTCCTGCTCTACCAAC
The DNA here is from genome assembly GCF_021461395.2 of Schistocerca americana. Taxonomy (NCBI): domain Eukaryota; kingdom Metazoa; phylum Arthropoda; class Insecta; order Orthoptera; family Acrididae; genus Schistocerca; species Schistocerca americana. Next base: position 396,467,555 of record NC_060125.1, on the reverse strand, counting down.
CAACGATTATTGATGAAGCAACGGTAACTTCTTTGTGCACGTACGTATAAGTTTCCCGTCACTGTATGGATTATTTAAACACTGATTCTTTTTTGTCATTTCTTCAAAAAATCTAACAGGTTTCTTTTTTCCTGAAATTTTGAATGACTCTTTCTGTGAAAATTCGTATTTTATTCTATATAGAGTTTCCGTGGACCAGTATCGCTCCAAGAAAGCAGATTTAAATTGCTCATATGACTGAAAGTTTGCAACGACTCGTTGCATTGTTTCCGATATTGCACCGTCCATATGACCACAAATGAAGTCAGGTTTATGGCTAAGTGGCCAATGCTCTGGTAAACTAATCTGGAATTGATGTATAAACGTGCGGGGGTGTAAGCCGTTCCCGCTTTTCTGTAATGTTGGAATTTTCTAAATGTAAAAAAGTTGCGATTGTCAAATTTTTCTATTCCACCATAGCGTGTTTGTGTTTTTGCAATTTGTTCTGTTCTCTTCAACTGCGTCATGTTTTCCTTTATTCGTACTATCACATGAGGATCCTGAGATAACATATTAAAGTCTCATCTAGCATCGCTTCTAAGCAGTGGTGTGCAATTATCTAAACCGTACCGTTCCTCATGAATCGGACTGAAAGATAAACTTAAATTTCCCGTTACGGGATCAGTGTTTTGTCTTTGTATTTGATTCATATTGACCTGCGGTATATGACCTGTTGTACTGTAATTGGTAAATTGAGAATTTGGTACATGTGTAGCCGTACTTGCTCTGTTATCGCGTCACTCGCGTACGTTCGGAGGGTCGGCTGTCGCTTTGTTGGAATGCGCGCAGTTACCGTTTCTCGCACCATTGTCTGCTATGAACGAACATTACCTGCTTCGCCCATCTGTCTCCCCTGTTCTCCTCTAGTTTGCTTCTGTCTCGCATTGGAAATTACTGACGCAACCTCTTGTGCATATGCAAGTGGAATCTCGTAACTTTTCTGTCTTTCCGCCGCTGCCACGGAAGATTGTATAACTGACTTGTTTACCTCTGGATTTCTTTCCACCCTTATGTCGGATGACACTACCGACTCCGTGGCCTCACTACGTCTTTCTGTACGGTGCTCGATACATTGTTTCAGTTCTGTACGAAGCTGTTCATACTGGTGCTGACTTTTCGAGGCTATGTTTTCAGTGGGTGTATCAAATCTTGGTAACGTGGCTCGCGTGACACGTTTTCTGACATTCAGTTCTGCCACGATCTGTTGCGCCGTACCAGACGTCTTAGGTCGTAAATTATTAACTCTTTGGTTAACATTAGACACTGCACCAGGTAACTTCAGAACGCATCTTCATGTGGTCAGACATTAGCGATTGAATAAGTTCGCGCAAGTCTCTCGCCTCTTTCCGGATTTCAGTAAACTGTTAACTAACTTCCGTTCGCAATTTATGCTGATCTTCGCGGACTTTTATGAACCCAGCATTGGTTTCAAATTTGAGACCATTTAAGGCAGCATTTTGGGCCGATAACCCTACATCTCTCAGTCTACTAATCCTGAAGTTGTTTCTGTTTTTAAGTCTGTTAACCTCGCATTTTCGCCATCGTCACCTGCTACCATTTGGTGCAAAATTCTGCCGTTCGCGTCTTTCTCGTGACGTCTCACCGACTTCCGTTCATAGTGTGGACGCACGTACACACATCTTTTCTGTTGGAAACTGTCCCGTTTGATTCAGATTTACTCCATTTGGTTCAACGTACAGAAGTTGCTCGTCCTCTGATTCTACTTCTCACCCACTATATCTGTCATTTGTTCGGTTTTGTACGTTCTCAGACTGTGATACCAATCGCGAAACTGCCACCATTCCCTCTGCATTGTCACTTCGTTCGATATCGTGACTTGCGCTCTAAACTCTTTGTTGTACGTCAATTTCTATCCTACCCAGATGTTCAGTTTGCCCTATATGCGAAGATCTCCGACCTTCCACCATCTCAGGCCCCCTAACTAATCTCTGTCTTTCTCGATTTGCGCGAGCCTGAGCTCTAGACAACATGACGTTATATGACCTGACACGTCTCCAAAATATCATAAAAAGATTCTTATACTTTTAAAACATCATTAGCAACGCCGTATACTGTTTGTGGATATTCAAACCAACTCAACAACGTCGTGAATAACTTCGTGCGCGCCAGCAAGGTCATGCAGAAGCTACTTTTACACAAAACGCAAAACATTTTCTTCACTCGTTAATACAACTTCTTCTGTTCTGTGGCTCACTCATTTACAATATTCTGACCACTATGCAGACACATACATTGAGTAACCTTGCCACAATTTTTTTCAATAAAAAATTTTAATTACTCTTTCCAGTTTGACTAATTGCCATCCTGCCAGACCAACTGCCGTCCTGGCAGGGTCGCCATTCTCTGACATATCACTCTTTTTGTCTTTCATCAGAATTCAGCTGAAACTCTCTTTGAGTGCATTACCATCTACAGAATAAATGAAAAATGGCTCAAAGGGCTCTGAGCACTATGGGACTTAACATGTGAGGTCATCAGTCCCCTAGAACTTAGAACTACTTAAACCTAACTAATCTAGGAACATCACACACTTCCATGCCCGAGGCAGGATTCGAACCTGCGACCGTAGCGGTCGCGCGGTTCCAGGCCTAGAACCGCTAGGCCACAGAATAAATGAGTAGGGTACAGAGTTGACCCTTATTCTATGACAAACCCCAGTGGTGTTTCAGTCGTAATTGGTTTTAATGCTGAATTTTTATAAAATAAATACACGAATTTACACATTTTGTGACGTGACATTGTTAGGACAGTTATCAAGATACCATATCTCTTCCTAATAGAAATAACTCTAAACAAAACAATATAAAATATTAAAAAGAAGTTTCTTTACAAATTTAATCTTACTACTACACGGAGTTGGCCAATATTATGACAATCATCCGATTCTGGTTCTATGTTTGGTTCTATCTAGGATGAACAATTAACTAAGTGGCTGGTTCGTTTCTCCCCTGTTGTAGCTCAACGACGCTACAGCTAATATCTAGATGAATGTAAGCCTCAGTGAACGCAGTGTTCACACAAATTTCTCATCTATGTTTTACAGAGCATTATGCGCTCCATTCTGCACTTGATGCTGGTTCAGAGGAGAATCCTCGAAATTTTCGGTCTTTTCTTTCTTGTAGCAAAACTGTACCTGTCCTTGGTCCTTTCGTGCTACACATCACAGATTTTTCCAACCAGTAGGAACATTCTTCTCATTTCATGGAAACATCTCTCTGCCATTCACAGAGGTCCTACCATTAAGCTATGTCGAAACCTCACTACTTTACTCCTTCCTAGTTCGTTTCTGCCAATTGGACATTTTTTTGCCTGCTACAGACGCCTAAAAGTTACATGTGTATATCATGAACATACCACACGTGGTTCACGTGATCAACTGCATCACTGGTTTGTTTGTATTCATTTGGAAATTCCGCAAAGCAGTTTTCTAAAGCTTCTTTCCTTACTACTCCAGTGGCCCACTACCTGCCCTCCTGACTGAGTCACCTGGCCCATCCGCTGACTCCCGCCACGGGATGCCTTTAAAAGCTTCTGTAGTCACCTGCGGTGTATCCCTCACGCTTGCTTCCGAACGCACCATGCTCTCCAGCCGCTTGTTTCACCTTTTGCTCATTAACAAGCAGTATTTAGGATCAGTGTGTTAATACTGATGATTGAGTGCAATCCAATTGCATTTCATACTGTACATTTTTATAGGCAAGTCTGCCAAAGTATGTCAGGTAACATTCACCTTCCCATTATGATGTATGAAAACTTCATGTAAGGTGCAAAATTGACCTTCATTTAATCTGCCACCTTACAGCCTTTTTACAATAGTTCAGGTAATGGTCAAAACACTGCTACAGCCTGTCAAAATTGTTTTTAGTGACGTTACTCGAAATTATTATTTTTAAATATGTTATATGTCACATGAATGTTGAAAAATGTTTTGTCATATTCAATACTTGCTCACCAATGAATGCCACTCTTTCTTATACTTTAAATTTATATTATGTCACTTACATGCTATATATATGATTACCAGTAGCTTGATGCTACACTCATTAGCTCCTGTTTTGAATGATGACTTCTGATGATTTGTAACTGGTCAATGAGTGCCAATGTTCTCTGTAAACAATTGACTTATGAACATTATTCTGTAATACTTCATACATGGTACAGAAATGTTCAGTAACTGGGTGATGAGTGCCATGAATTACTCAAATTAGTTGTTAGACTAGTGTAATTATCAATGATGACTAGCATAAGACTTAATGTCCTTCACCTTCTGACCTAATTACCAGAAATTACTACAATATCCGTTTTCCCTGTCTATCTTCATGCTCATGGAGCACTATATTTGGTTTTTGCACTAATTCTACGTTGGTGAACCTTACAAGAACGTGGTGTTGACACGACATGCTGTCCACCACCTTGAGCGATGGAGATGTTAATTTGGTCCCACTGTTTGGTGTACCTAATGTACTACCAAAATGATAACGTGGAATATTACTACGACATTTCAGTGTCTTGGCTACACTGATTAATACTTCAGGGAAAAGAACTTCAGATTGTCTCACTTGGTGTTGTGCTTCTGTAGAAAGATATGGACTTTCAGTGCAGCTGCGTGCAACCTAATGTGCTACAACCATGATGCAATCCTTCCCTTTCCTATCCTAGTTCTTGTAAAATAGTAAAAAAAAACTAAAGTGCGTGTGCACTTTATGTCATTTGTTAATATGATTTGTACTCATTGCGTATACTTTTTGTGATTTCCTGATATTCTGCACTACAGTACGTGTGCACTTATGTCATTTGTTAATATGATTTGTACTCATTGTGTATACATTTTGTGATTTGCTGATATATTCTGAACTACAGTGCGTGTGTACTTTATGTCATTTGATAATATGATTTGTACTCATTGCGTATACATTTTGCGATTTGCTGATATGTTCTATACTACAGTGCGTGTGCACTTTTGTCATAATATGTTTTGCACTAATTGCGTATACATTTTGTCATTGCTTGATATGTTCTGTACTCAGTGCATGTGCACTATATTTTATTTCATGTTCGGCACTTATATATATATATATGTATATATTCTGTGATTGTAATCTTAGTTAATTAAGAAAAATTTGTTGCTCATGGCAAGTCCAATTGACTCACCATCGCTGCCAAATTTTTGCCCCCCCAGTGAAGGGTTATGTAAGAGGTATGCGATGTATGCGCTGCCTGCAATAGGCAAGGCATAGGAGAGTCTCTGACCAGAGAGCAGTATGTAGTTAGTTGTTGCTTGTCGCTAGTCGGCAGTAGTCGGTATTAATCTTCAGTAGTCTGCAGTAGTCTGCATGAGTCGGCGGTAGTGTGCGGTAGTCGGTGCGTGTCGGCGTTCTGCCCTGGTCGGGACTCTGGAAGATGAGTATTATTGTAGAAGGTAAAGAAGCAGCCTTGCACATATCTAATAATGTATTTTAGCTGTCATTCAATTTCTTTTAAAAAATGCCCCAATAATAATTTTATAATATAAAGTAATTTTCTTAAAAGAAAAAGGAAGCATTCATTTCAATTTAAAGATTTTTATCCAATGGATAATTATTCCTTTCACGAATCACAAAGCATAGGCCAGCATTGCACGGAGCTGTGCCGAAAATTTTTTTGGTAAGAGCAGATATATTCGCAGTTTTTACTGAGGTAAGAATTTTTGCTTTTTATTCAGAATACAGGGCTGTGGCGCAGCGTTGCTGTCGTCATAAAATTTACCAGGTTACTGAATTTTTTTGTTATTTTTGGGTTTAGGAGTTTTTCTGTTTCGAGCTTACATTCAATGAGAAAAGAATTTTGTGGGTACAGTAAATGTGGATGCATTTCTCCACGGAGATTATAAATGGGAGCCAATTTTGTTCAGAGGTTACAACATTTAAAAGAAAATCATTTAATCATTATTTCCATAGGGAGGTTACACTTGGTTCATTTTCATTTTTATATTTCTACGGGGAGGTTACATTTTGCGACCCTGCCAGGATCGTATTTCTTTGTGAATCTTCTGATAAGTAGTCATATATCTGCTCTTATTTACTTAAATGTAGTTTGCATCTGGGGCAACGCATTTACTAATTTGTCACTCTTTTCTTTCGCAGATCATCGGCAATTTGTTGCTCTTTGTTGTAATTGTGTTTGTTGCATTTTTGCATTGTCCTTGTTTCATTTGTGATTAATTTTGATTTGTGAAAAATGCCGCAAAAAACTGTTAACAGTACATCGCGATGTGCAATGAGTGAAATAGCCGACTCTAATAATTTGATCAATAATACTTGCGACACTCAGTGTAATGATGATAATCCCCTAATTGTAGACAATCAGTGCGTACTGACCACTAGTAATGATTTTGATTATAATGATGAACAAATAAATTCAATTGTGCCGTCTGTCAATTAAACGACAATTGATGATGCGGCACGTTCTGTTACAATGAACGCTGGCCAATTTAACACACCCGATTTGCAAAATTTGAATAGTGATCAGATAAATTTTTCTAACGAAAATGAACAGTGTACTCAAAGTACGACAGATTTATTTGATTCCGAGGTAGTGACTAACAGTGCACATCCGTTTGGCAAACCCTTTCAAGAATTACAAAATGACCAAATGGTTACAGAAAACGTGACAAATCCACACACACCATCACACAGCACAGAGAATACAGTAGCTAATTTTGGCATGAATCGAGTCATAGCATTAATGATACAACTTAACGAGAATCTCAAACAACAATTTGGTGAAAATGTTAAACAACTACTTAATGAAAATTCCAAACAACAGAATGAAAGACAAGACAACAATCACAAACACCTTAATGAAAAACTAGACAACAATTACAAACAGTTGAATGAAAAACAAGACACCTTAGTGAAAATTTCAAACAACTTAGTGAACAGAACAAACAACTTAGTGAACAGAATAAACAGCTTAGTGAACAGATTACAGCCGTTGCCGCGCTATGTCATGATACTAATGAACAATTACGTGAGGAAATTAAGGCTTGTGCTAGGAAAAGTAGTGAAGAAATTAGATCTGTTGCTCAAGAATTAAGGAATACGCAAACAGCTGCAAAAGAATCACTTAGAGACGAAGTTAGTGCAGTCGCTAAACAATGCTCTGAAAAAGCAACACAGTTACGCGACGAGTTTAAATTAATGTCAGCAGAACTTTCGCGCACACTGGATGTAAAGGTAGACGCGAAATTTGAACAACTGAGCAGCCAAATTGACGAACGTTTTAATCACCACCTACAAAACAGTGAAACGCGTTACCGTAAATGTATACAGGAACAGAATAAAGTAAAGCGACAAGTCATTACCGCACAGAGACAAGAAGATAAACGTAAATTGTTTACGAAAGCAAAAACATACGTAGACAACAATATTGCTACAGTATCAGACGAAATTAATACTATCAAACAGTTGAACACCGAATTTCGTGACGAAATTTCCGATCTTAAAACAAAAACAGATACACATACAGTAGAGTTTCAGACAGTGACCGACAGACTTGAACAATTAGAATTAATACAGGATCCCGATGCCAACAAAGCAGACATTAAAAAATGGAACGAGACCACACGTAAAATACAAAAACAACTTAATGCTTGTGACACTAAAAACGATGATCAGGTAAAAATACTGACTGAAAAATATGATGAATTGGCCAGTCGTATTGACGTTATTGAAAGTAATAATGACAGCAAATCAGACAATACTTCACCGATTTCGTTTAATCAAACACCTGAATTCCAAAATTTACAGCAGACGATCAGTGAGATAGATTCGTCCAGTAATACATTACGTAGAAAATTGTCAACTTTACAGCAAGAAGTGACAGAGATGAAAAGTGTTTCGGTCAATAACACGTCGCAGCATACGGCACATTCCGAACATTTGTCACACTCACACAGCCAGTATAATTTAGGTAATTTACAGAGAGTACGTGACTTAGATTCCGAACAATCACAGACATATAGATTCTCATACAATCCTGAACCTGTTCAGACATACAGAGACGATAATTTTGATTACAAGCATTTTCTATCCGTGAGAAAATTTAAAGTATTTTAAAATGACAGAACACAGATTCACCCCTTGGATTGGATACAACAATTTAGCTTTGCTTTTCCACCGACTTGGCCTGTAACACACAAACTTGAATTTATTTGCAGTTTTTTGGAAGGCGAACCGGCCACTCGTATGTGACCGGTCGCGAGACAATGCTACTCGGTAGAAGAATTTCAGAGTGCTTTTCTGTCAGCGTATTGGTCGAAGACGACACAGCGCTGAATCAAGGATCAACTAATTAGTTTACCGAATTATGAGAACTCAAATTTTTCCACTGTCACGCAATTTTTTGAACACATGGTCCAACAAAACCAATACTTAAGTGAACCATACAGTGAATCTGCGCTTATTCAATTATGTATTTCTAAATTACCATGATCATTAAGAGTGTCACTTTTAACGGGTCAGCAGAAAGAAAATATATCGGCATTCAGAGATCTGTTACAGCTTTTGGAAGTGCAGCAATCGGATTATTCCTTTATAAACAAAAATTTTTCATATAACAACCAAGGTCAACAAACATACAGCAATTACGATCAGCCACGCAATTTCAATAGCAAAGGTAATAGACGCTTTAGGAATGACAACCAGGAGAACTTTAATACCAGACAAAAATTTAATCATCAGTATGTGTAAAATTATCAGCAACAGCGATCGCATTTTGGTAACAATAGAGGTTTTTTCCCCACAACATCATCAAAACCAGCCGGTTACCATACCTAACCAACAATGTAATGTACAAGGTCAACCAAGCTTTAATGTTTTGCCGCCTACGCGTATAGCGTCGGCCCCAACAAATATTAATGCACAGCAACAAGGAAATCAGTACGTACAGAAAACACACTATTTCAATTCCGATCGCAATGTACCATATAGAAATGACTACCATGACAGACGTAAAAGTAATGAGCACAATTTTCAGCGTACGTTTAATAACAGTCGGTCTTATCAGCAGCAAAATCATCCGCAACAACATATTATCATGAACGAACCAGACAGTAGGTATCATCCCGAACGAAATACGTCGGGAAGAAATAACAAAACAGTACAAATAGTTGAAATGCCACAGCATCCTCCCGAAAATAATAGGACGTCAGATAGAATTTGACTAAATACAGCCAGGTTGCATATTCCAGCAACGTAAGCAATACTTCAGATACACAGAATCTTGTTCACGAAAATGTTATTTGAAACATGCCTTGTTGAATGCACCTCTTTTATCATACGCAGATGCTACTAGAAATTTTTTCATTCCCACCGACAGTTGTAACACCGCTTTAGGCGTACATATTTTTCAGGAAATTGAAGAAGATGGTTGTACAGTAATTAAAAACATAGCCTTTGCGAGTCGCTTTCTGTCACGTGCTGAACGCAATTATTCTGTTACAGACCTTGAAACATTATGTGTTGCATGGGCATTTACGAGATTTCGGCATTTTCTTTATGGAAGACATACCTCCGTTTACAAAGACCATAGAGCGATACAGTTTTTACTTTCCGCTAAATTTTCACACGACAGATTAAGTAGATGGAAACTTTATTTGCAGGAATTTAATTTTACAATTGTTCACATTCCTGGTACACAAAATATTGTAGCAGACGCACTATCGCGTTCTCTCAGCAACAATCAGCAAGACATCGCAACCAACTTCTGCAAAGCAAATTTCAGCGTCATGTACATTCAACAAGTTGCATTTGAAAATTTCATTTCGTCGTCATTACAAGACATAGCACAAGAGCAGAGTAAAGACAACGTATGGAAAGAAATTAAACACCTTTAGCAAGATAGGAATAATGTTACCATTAGAAACCATTACACTGTACGCAATAACATTCTGTTTCGCCGCTCTCACCCTGACAGCAACAATTGGTAATTATGCATTCCTGACGAACTTGTTAACAAATTAATCTGGTATACTCATTTAAGTTACGCACATTACGGAGGCAGAAAATGTTTTCTTATATTGAGACAGAACCGTTATTTTACCAACATGGAGAAACGTATTCGACGAGTTTTAGCGTCATGTAAAATCTGCCAGAAAGATACGACTTCACATATTCCTCCATTACATCCCATTGTACCTGTTAAATTGAGACATAGGCCGCTGTAGACATTTTTGGTCCGATACCCAGAACTAATAGAGGTTTTTGCTACATCTTTTTCGCTGTTGAACTCACTTCAAAATTTGTTACCTTCACTCCGTTACGCAAAGCTACTGCTAAAACTGTTTCGAAAGCATTTGTAAAACATTTTCTATTTCATGTAGGGCATGTACTGAAAGTTATTTCCGATAATGGATCACAGTTTCGATCTGCTATATGGACACGTATATTACGAGTTAGAAACATTTCTCCTATCTATATGTCCAGGTACCATGCTTCTTCGAACCCTTGTGAACGATTAATGAAAGAAATTGGTAAACTGTGTAGAATATATCGCCATAAAAAACATATTGATTGGGACACACACATACTCTCATTCCAAGATGTAATTAATTCCATACCAAATGAATCTACTATGCTATCTCCGTCTGTTATACTGAAAAATGTTGAACCACACAACAAAATTAAAGAATTAGTAACCTTTCCTACATCTCGTCGACTACGACACCATGAAATGATTGACATTGCGCTGAACAACATCAAACGTGCCGCAGAGCGCCGGAGAAGACAGCAAAAACAGGTTTGTACATGCCGTGACTTTCACATTGGACAGAAAATATTAGTACGCACACATTATTTATCTAATAGAGGAAAAATTAGATGTAGTAAATTTGAGCTTCTATATGCAGGTCCATATCGAATTCGCAGCATTCCTCACCCCAATGTAGTACACGTCGAAACTTTGAGAACCAGAAAAACCAAAGGGAATCACCATATCTCCAACATCAAACCCTTTATTGAATGAACATACCTTATGATTTATCACACTGTAATGCCATTTCCTGATTTTTTTTATTATGATCACTTATGCAATTATATTCACATTAACACTTACTGATGATTATCGTATTTTTCTTGGCAAGCGCCAGGCAAGGTAAGGTTAACAGGCCGTTTTTCTTGTCGTTACACATCAGACTGTGGACATTTTCCATTTTTCATGTATGTATGATTGTTTTACTGTTTTGTTTGTATGCACTATGAAATATTTAAGATGTTACAAACACCAGTTGACTTTGACATTTTGCCTTATGATATCTCAACATCGTGACTATTTTTACAATTTTTTTTTTTTTTTTTTTTTTTTTTTGCTGCTACATTGTGACACTCTGTGTGCATTTTTGCATCTGAACGCTGTCTATGTTTTTTGACTATTACGTTTTCTGCCATGCTATGCTGTATCCTCAATTATATCACTAGAAAACAGCTTTTATTTAATGGGTATATGATTTAAATGCAAGACATTAGACATTGTTCATCATTTTCAGAAAGAAATAACGTGTAAAAGAAATAAATTATAGGAATTTCACCTTCGGAATGAACAAAAGAAGATGCAATACCTCGTCACGAAGAGTAAATGGATCAGAATTAACAAGCATTAACAAGAATATACTATACACATCGTATGATAGCAGTCTTAACTAATTTTTTCTTTCAGAATACGAGGCGATTGATGCAGGCTGCCAGACAGAACTACACATCTTAGTTTTAGTGATGAAATATGCTAGAAATAAGGAACTCTATACTATGAATAGTTGTATAATGAATAATGAAGTGGCTTTTTTACAGATGATAATGAATGGTGATGAATAATGATGCAGAATATGCTAATATGGATAATGAAGTTTTTCTTTACAGGTGATGATAATAATGGAATTATAGTGATATGGATAATGAAGTTTTTCTTTGCAGGTGATAATAGTAATGATAATGAAGTTTTTCTTTGAGGATGAAAATAATGATGAAGTTTATATATTTACTGTTAGTTAAGAAATGCTATGTAGTTATTTAGGTATTTGTTGCAGTTCGTTTTGACAGTATGTGTTATGTCGCATGGTATGATGACTGAAGGTTTTGGAAAGGACAGCTAGAGAACACATATATTTAATACACATTTCATTACCTGTTAATTCGAAATTCACTACTTTTCAGCATAATATGCGTTCCTTCTTTCAGTTTAATAATCCATTTTGTATTTTTCCAGAAGAAGCTATTCATGAAATTAATGTGCTATAAGCAGTTGGTTATTAAACCTGTGTCATTCATGAATGTGATCACGTATACTCTATTTGTTTCATAACCTTGCTACAGCTGACTCATGACGAATGATGTTACACATCTTCATTTGCAGCAATAAGTCAAATGCAACTATTATTATGCCCCAGCAATTAATTATCGATCCCAACGCAATGCATTGCTAGCACAAAAAAAATGTATTGCCAGTCCCAAATAATGCTAAGAGAGTTATGAGTAATACTGAATGATGTTTTCTAATCACAGACTTTGAGTAATAGTTACAGACTGTTATATTTTTAAATATGTCATATGTCACTTGAATGATGAAAAATGTTTTGTAATATTCAATACTTGCTGGCCAACGAATCCCACTGTTTCTTATATTTTAAATTTATATTATGTCATTTCCATGCTATATATATGAATACCAGTAGCTTGTTGCTACACTCATTAGCTCCTGTTTTGACTGATGACTTCTGATGTTTTGTAACTGGCCAATGAACGCCAATAATTATTTTTAAATATGTTATATGTCACATGAATGATGAAATATGTTTTGTCATATTCAATACTTGCTCACCAATGAATGCCACTCTTTCTTATACTTTAAATTTATATTATGTCACTTACATGCTATATATATGAATACCAGTAGCTTGATGCTACACTCATTAGCTCCTGTTTTGACTGATGATTTCTGACGTTTTGTAACTGGCCGATGAATGCCAATAATTATTTTTAAATATGTTATATGTCACATGAATGATGAAAAATGTTTTGTCATATTCAATACTTGCTCACCAATGAATGCCACTCTTTCTTATACTTTAAATTTATATTATGTCACTTACATGCTATATATATGATTACCAGTAGCTTGATGCTACACTCATTAGCTCCTGTTTTGAATGATGACTTCTGATGATTTGTAACTGGTCAATGAGTGCCAATGTTCTCTGTAAACAATTGACTTATGAACATTATTCTGTAATACTTCATACATGGTACAGAAATGTTCAGTAACTGGGTGATGAGTGCCATGAATTACTCAAATTAGTTGTTAGACTAGTGTAATTATCAATGATGACTAGCATAAGACTTAATGTCCTTCACCTTCTGACCTAATTACCAGAAATTACTACAATATCCGTTTTCCCTGTCTATCTTCATGCTCATGGAGCACTATATTTGGTTTTTGCACTAATTCTACGTTGGTGAACCTTACAAGAACGTGGTGTTGACACGACATGCTGTCCACCACCTTGAGCGATGGAGATGTTAATTTGGTCCCACTGTTTGGTGTACCTAATGTACTACCAAAATGATAACGTGGAATATTACTACGACATTTCAGTGTCTTGGCTACACTGATTAATACTTCAGGGAAAAGAACTTCAGATTGTCTCACTTGGTGTTGTGCTTCTGTAGAAAGATATGGACTTTCAGTGCAGCTGCGTGCAACCTAATGTGCTACAACCATGATGCAATCCTTCCCTTTCCTATCCTAGTTCTTGTAAAATAGTAAAAAAAAACTAAAGTGCGTGTGCACTTTATGTCATTTGTTAATATGATTTGTACTCATTGCGTATACTTTTTGTGATTTCCTGATATTCTGCACTACAGTACGTGTGCACTTATGTCATTTGTTAATATGATTTGTACTCATTGTGTATACATTTTGTGATTTGCTGATATATTCTGAACTACAGTGCGTGTGTACTTTATGTCATTTGATAATATGATTTGTACTCATTGCGTATACATTTTGCGATTTGCTGATATGTTCTATACTACAGTGCGTGTGCACTTTTGTCATAATATGTTTTGCACTAATTGCGTATACATTTTGTCATTGCTTGATATGTTCTGTACTCAGTGCATGTGCACTATATTTTATTTCATGTTCGGCACTTATATATATATATATGTATATATTCTGTGATTGTAATCTTAGTTAATTAAGAAAAATTTGTTGCTCATGGCAAGTCCAATTGACTCACCATCGCTGCCAAATTTTTGCCCCCCCAGTGGAGGGTTATGTAAGAGGTATGCGATGTATGCGCTGCCTGCAATAGGCAAGGCATAGGAGAGTCTCTGACCAGAGAGCAGTACGTAGTTAGTTGTTGCTTGTCGCTAGTCGGCAGTAGTCGGCATTAGTCTTGAGTAGTCTGTAGTAGTCTGCCTGAGTCGGCGGTAGTGTGCGGTAGTCGGCGCGTGACGGCGGTCTGCCCTGGTCAGGGACTCTCCAAGATGACTTATTATTGTAGAAGGTAAAGAAGCAGCCTTGCGCATATCTAATAATGTATTTTAACTGTCATTCAATTTCTTTTAAAAAATGCCCCAATAATAATTTTTATAACATAAAGTAATTTTCTTAAAACAAAAAGGAAGCATTCATTTCAATTTAAAGATTTTATCCAATGGATAATTATTCCTTTCACGAATCACAAAGCATAAGCCAGCATTGCACGGAGTTGCGCCGAAATTTTTTTAGGTAAGAGCAGATATATTCGCAGTTTTTACTGAGGTAAGAATTTTTGCTTTTTATTCAGAATACAGGGCAGAGGCCGAGCGTTTCTGTAGTCATAAAATTTACCAGGTTACTGAATTTTTTTATTATTTTTGGGTTTAGGAGTTTTTCTGTTTCGAGCTTACATTCAATGAGAAAAGAATTTTGTGGGTACAGTAAATGTGGATGCATTTCTCCACGGAAATTATAAATGGGAGCCGATTTTGTCCAGAGGTTACAATATTTTAAAAAAAAATTCATTTAATCATTATTTCCGTAGAGAGGTTACTTTTGGTTCATTTTCATTTTTATATTTCTACGAGGAGGTTACAAATAAAAACCGTCTTTTCTTGTTTCAGTATATTTTACCTCTTTAAAATGCGAGTAAAGTGATATGAGATTAAGAGATTTCGAAAGGTGTTAATAGAATAGTTAATATGTTATGTGCGTCTGGCGTCTTAACATTCTGGTAGTCTCTACTGTTCCGGCTATTTGACTCTGTCAGAGCGAGGCATATCTCTCGAAAAGGGAAGAGCATCTGTGCTTATTTATTTCCGAAGCACAGTTCTATCAGCTTCCCAATTGATCCGGTGTTAGTGAGTAAATGCGAGTATTTTGAAGTTCTCTCTAGTGCGTCCAGAGTTTTCATAGAGTGGTAGAACTGTAGTGACAAAGTATGTTGCAGAACGTTAGTACTGGAATCAGAGACGTCGGTTAGTGACACGTGACAGAAGTCTGTTTCTACACGATATACGTGTACAGTAGGTAACGGGAACTTCCCCCTTCCCTGTGCGCGCTGTAGATCAAGTGAACATGGGGCAGCCCTTCCCTTTTGGCTGATACGTGCTGGACGCTTTCTTGGAGCACTGCTCAGGGATCACGCATAAAGCTATTCGATTAAATTAATGTAAACTGAGATTACTGTTAATTCTTTTCGTTTCTCTGCACGGATTAGGCAAATGTTCTGCTATCCGTTATGATTTTTAGTTTATTTGGGTCGACTCGCGTGCTGAAATTAACTTTCAGTTTTTCACTTGTGTCCTTAGGGAAACCACTGAATTTGTGCTCTCCTGGGAATACATTTAAAGTGTCGGGAGCACCTCTATTTGCGGTGTTTTTCTGTCTTTTAAATTTTCACGTACTGATTTTCAAGCGGTGTATTTTCGTGAGAATTGGTGGACTTTTCTTTGTGATGATAGTGTAAATTTTTGCACTCAGGTGATCACATGGCCCTTATTTAGAGATTATTGGTAAATGGTATTGCTTAAGCAACAGAACTCAAAGCTCTGAGAGTAATGAGTACTTATAAGCATGCACAATATCTGTGTCTAAATGCATACACTGAACCTGCCACCACTGATGGCAGCCCCAGCCATGATTCAGAGCGATTAATTATGAATACTTTGGCTACAATTTTCTTTTAATTTCTGATATTTTTGTATTCTACAAATATCACATGAAATGAGATCATTTCGTATGATATTTGTAGATACTCTTTGCCCACTAGACGCATGATCCTGGCGCTCCCACTCAGTCTCTGAACCACAGCATGCGAGAATACTACAGGACTGAAGTAGTTGGGTTGCCGCATGTATCAGTAAACAAATAAATTGAATATATATCGCAAACCGACACCCATAATTCAGAATATTCCTGACTAAATCCGTGCTATTTAAGACCCCAATGTATGAATCTTTCTCTTAGATATATCTGAAAGAAAAGGTGGTTTTGAATGAAGCACCGAAAAGGAATCAGAAGGGTTCGGACTGCTCTTGACGTCATCTACTCCCTCCGTCAGTGCCCATCAAAAGAATGAGTGGGTGCTTATAGGAATAATCATTTTACTTATAGGGTCACTCCCTTTGTTTAAACACAACCTATCCGATGGGCATGCGGGATGGTGAACATGATGCGAATGAGTGAAGTGTGACCTTTGGTGGTCCTACATAACGTCGTAAAGTTAAGACATGTAGTAGAAGTACAAATGGAACTATTTTCAATTTATGAAAGGAACGCGAAACCACTCGTAGTGGAATACCACAAGCACATGTACATCTACACACAATTTCCGCAATCCACTATACGGTGTGCGGCTGAGGGTACCCTCTACCATTGCTGCTCATTTCCTTTCCCATTTCTCTCGCAAATAGAGCAGGGGAAAGCCGCTGTCTTTAAGCCTCCGTATCACTGGTAATTTCTTGTATTTTATTTTCGTGGTCCTTACTTGAAATGTATGTTGGTAGCAGTAAATCGTTCTCCAACCAGCCTATGCCTGATCACTAAATGTTCTCAATAGTTTTTCTGAAAATGACGTCGCCCTCAATCCACACATTCTCATTTGAGGTCTTGAAGCATCTCCGTAGTACTTGTATGTTGTATGAAGCTTCCGGTAACTAATCTTGCAGCAAGCCTCTGAGTTGCTACTATATCTTCCTTTAACTCCACCTGGTGCGGAATCCAAACATTCTAGCTGTGCTCAAGAATAGGTTGCACGAGCATCCTATAAGCAGTCTTCTTCGTAGATAAACCACAGTTTCCCAAAATTCTCCCAATAAACCGAAGTCGACCATTTGCCTTCCCTGATACAGTTCTCACATGCCCGTTCCATTTCATATCGTTTTGCATTGTTGCAGCCAGATATTTAAACGACGTGATTTTATCAAGTAGTAGACTACTAATGTTGTATTCGCACGTTATGGGGATGTTTTTCCTACTCGTCTGCATTAACTCACATTTTTCTACGTTTAAAGCTAGTTGCCATTCATCATACGAACTAAAAATTTTGTCCAAGTCATCTTGCGACCTATCGTCACTCAACGCCGACACTTTCGTGTACACCACAGCGTACTGCTGCACATTCTTTCCGCACGATCATTTACGTATCTAGACTGTATTACTTGTCCTATCACGTTTCTATTTCCCAACGTACTGGGTTCTATTACCTAAGAAGTCTAGGAGCTAATCAGGTAAACCAGTACGCTGTTCCATACGCTCGAATCTCCGTTAACAGTCTGCAGTGGGCACTGTGTCAAATGCTTTCCGAAATCTAGGCATATGGAATTTGCATATGGAATCTGTTTCGCGCGAGCTATATTTTCTGAAAGTACAAGTGAACGTCCAAAGGATAGGGAAACGCGGCGATGGGCTGGTAATTCAGATATGTTCAAACAAAACATTGCGAAATTTTGTCACGCAGCAGTACCGACATTACACAGCACTGCCGAAGCGCATTTAAATGAAAACCTTTGTAGTAAATGGGACGTACTGCTGGTTATGGGGTGCTGTCTAAAGTGACACGCCAGAGGCATATCGCAGATATGGATGATGAGGGATTTTGCTCAACAACAATACGTTTTTCACCTTAAGAAATTCATTATATATTTCCCTAAGTTCGCGAGAACTCCGTACCAACATTCAAGACTGTTTACAGTAGACTACCTGCAGCCTAAATTCCAAAGCTTTGAAGACACCATAGTAATTATACGTCCAAAATACAAGCCCTACTGAGAAGAAAAAACATGTGATGTTAAATTAAGCGAATGAGTTATTGATCAGTGTTAATATGTCCATAACGGCATTCTGTATATTTCTGCAATGAAAGATGGAAAATGGACTACATCATGCGTTAATATTCATGTAGAAGGCGCCCATACGTCATCACTATTTAAAGAATGTCACAGTCATAAGGTTAAGCTACTACTGCTGCTGCGTTAATGAAAACTTTTTACCGACCACCAGTTTCGATCACACAGATTATCATCAGATAAATAAAAATGCCGAGGTATTTAACATAAATATGATGATGATGATGATGATGATGATGATGAAGAAGAAGAAGAAGAAGAATGTAATCTGAGTGAGTCTTTTAGAATAACATCTAGCAGGAGTTCATACGGCGTTATGGTCGTAGTGATGAGAACACGTCTGTCACAATTAAAAACCGATGTGGTTTATTGTCCGACTGCAGATAAAAATCGTTCACAATATGCGTTGATTTAAATGTATGTAACTACTTCTTCGGATGAGATTTATTGCAGCGAAAGGCAGGTTGTGTGATCAAGACAGCACTACGTAACCGACTCTACTACTACTCACGATTCCGCTGTAGCTCAGTTTTGTGGATTGCCTAGTTGTCAGGTTCAGAGCCCTTGTTGAAGAGCGGATAAGTTTAACGATGGCTGATAGTGTTAATATGAAGTATAACACGAAAAATGTTTTGCAGCGCTAAATAAATAAACAACAGTGATCACATTTTAAAACCATCGGTGTAGACTGCAAGGCTCGATCTTCATAAAGCGATCTGCACATAACGGCGAGTGGATGGCCTGATAAACGACACATCACCAACCCAATCTCTTTCCAATGTGATTAAAAGCAGAAACATTAACCCACTAGCGATCAGCGTCCTAGTTATAGGACAATTCCTCGCCATTGTTGAATCGTGCAACAATGAACACAGCGTAATTTCTGTCTGCATTGACTGTTACCTACACACTTTCAGCTGCCACAATTTTTGATGAAAATCTTTCGATCGATGAAATGACGTCCAGGTACTATGGTCATCGTTTTCTGAAGCATTTTCTAAAAGGGGAACACATTACGTTTAGGTAAAAAGTTTGGGCTTTGTGTGGAAGTGGTGGCTATTTGTATAATTTTGATCTGTTCTGTGGGAAGGATGTCTCTGAAGAATGTCAACCTTCGGGAAATAGAATCGTAAAGAATGCTCAGCCGCATAATATATTTTGATAACATTTTTCCTTTATATTAACTGTGTGTAGAACTAAAACAGATAAGATTTCATGCCACAGGTACAGGACTGCTCACTGTACTTTCTAAGCAGATAAAATCTTAGTAAAGAAAGAGCGAGGAGATCATGACAACATTTGTATTTCATTGGCAACAAATTTTTTTCCATTTGAGCCTCTGGTTTCAGCTTCTAGACGACAAAAGGCACAGAATGAATACAAACTCGTCAAACGGCCTTATCTTGTGAGTCAGTAGAACAAATACATGGGCAGCGCAGACCACCATGATTGGCTTCTGGATAATAGTACGATTGCAGTTGGCGGTTGGCCAATTTTCATTAGAATTTTTTACATGGCTGTGGTAAAGACATATGTAATTTACAACAACGTACCTCAGGAGGACAAAGGCAACAAGGATATTCGAAGACACTTTGCCACCTCATATCTGAAAAGCAGGCAGAATGTAACAAAAAGGATTGGCAACCAGTACCACTGTAGACGTCTAGGAAGAAAGTTCCGGATACAACGCAGGGGGATAGGAGAGATATCGTTATCATTAAAAGAGAAAAGCAGAGAAGATGTCAATTCCAAAACTTCTCAGGAAATCTCTAACATTTGGTACCAAATGTACTCCTTATTTTCCATAATTTCGTAACTAACCAAACTCGCCGGCAAATTTGTGTGATTGCAATTGTATCATCTAACTAGCTACTAATATCTATGAGTACTTGTTTTCCAACATTTAGATCAATAGTAACCAGATTCAACATTTTTAGTAAGTGTAACTCATCGGGCCTTTAGGTTCTAATCATTAACTTTCGTGGATAATCACAATTACCCTTGTTCACTAAGTGTGTAACTGCTATAACTAGATTTACAGGCCAATTGCAGGCTTCCACACATTATTTCTCCCAATTTTTAAAGGATAGATAATTTATTTTGTAATTTGAACACTTAAATAAATCTTTCCCACTTTGATATTGTAAGTAGGCTGTTTAGGTTTTTATATTGGTAACGCCACGTAGCGCTCTGTATGAAAATCACGGGCTGTGCTGTGTCCAGTCTTGTGAAATATTTTGAAGACATGTTGTACAAGAATCAGTACCTGCAAACCCATACAGCCCTCAGAACTCATCTGCATTTGCTTAATCATATTGCCTGAACATTTACGACATACTATTTTGGCAGGACGTTGCAAAGATGACATTGAAGCTTTTCAGTGACTGTTACAAGAATTGGAAATCGACACTGACAATCGCAGAATGCGAAAACAGAAGCACAACAATTACAGGTCACATCCGTCACAGTTCCGCGATGACAGAAATAATACATGGACACTACAAGGCTATTCTTATAACGTAAATCGTGACCAAAACAGACACCACCCGTATGACAACTGTTGGCAGAGTAGTAATAATTACAGGGAAAGATCACCTCTCCGCAGTAATGACTATCACAGAGACAATCAGAGATACAGACAATATGGGAACCAAAATAATTATTATCAAGGGAGACAGAATAACTTCAGACGCAACGGTCCAGCGTGCAGTTACGATTCAGGGAGAAATTCTCCACGATGTGACCGACAAGAAAGAAATTATGGAATCTACCGACATGAGGACATGCGATATAATTGTAACGACAGCCCTGAATTGCATCAGAACTGGCGGGATTCAAACAGGGCAGGGCCCTTTCGACAAGGTGAATTTGTATAAGTTAGGTCTCCTAATCCCAATAACGACGTGCGCCAACAAAGAGGCAGATAATGACTCACACCGCAGGCAGCCACGTGCGCTGGTTGGCTCAGAGAAAAATAACATAGACGCTAACCTTGAGAAATATTCCAGTATTCGTTACCGACGTATACCGCATGATAATTGCGTTTAAGTTGAAACTCTGAGAACTATGAAGAGTAAAGGATTGCACCACATTTCACATGTAAAACCGTTTATTGAAAGATAATCTGCTTTTTAACTTAGTCTTCGCCATAAAACTTTTCGATTTACATTACTAGTATGCTTTGTCAGACTTAGAATCTGTTAACATGCAACGATGTTTGAAGTTAAATATCCAGTCAAGAGCCAAGAGAACTTATTTAAACAGAAATTACGAATGCATTGTTATAGTGAACAGACATCACAGTGTTATTGCGTGTGTACATTCTTGCTTGTTAATTGCAGGATTACGTAATGACTATAAGGCTTACATCCTTTATACTAGTACTGCTAATGAGATTTTAATACAACATTTTGGTTTACTTGAAAATACATTCTGGATTTAAAGTACTTTCTGTGAGATACCAGTTGACACAGTGGTTAGTTTATGTGACAGTTACACGATTTTATCATGACGCTACTGTTGTTGTGGTCTTCAGTCCTGAGACTGGTTTGATGCAGCTCTCCATGCTACTCTATCCTGTGCAAGCTTCTTCATCTCCCAGTACCTACTGCAACCTACATCCTTCTGAATCTGCTTTGGGTATTGATCTCTTGGTCTCCTTCTACGATTTTTACCCTCCACGCTGCCCTCCAACGCTAAATTTGTGATCCCTTGATGCCTCAAAACATGTCCTACCAACCGATCCCTTCTTCTAGTCAAGTTGTGCCACAAACTTCTCTTCTCGCCAATCCTATTCAATACCTCCTCGTTAGTTACGTGATCTACCCACCTTATCTTCAGCATTCTTCTGTAGCACCACATTTCGAAAGCTTCTATTCTCTTCTTGTCCAAACTGGCTATCGTCCAATGACGCTACTAATGGGTGACAATTTACAATGTTGCTTTTGCGGTGTTTCTGTTTTATATCTGCACAGTTTTTCTGTATTATTCTGGAAAGTAAAACATGTTTTAGTAGTAACTTGCGTGGTATAGCTACAATGAGGCAGCCTTTTCTGTAGCACAACAATACATTACATTATAGTACTTTCTCGATCAAGGTAAGGTACGTAATAACTACGATATCTTTACGCAAAGCATTTCACTTTAGTTTATCATGAGGTAAGTACATTGACTTCTGCAGGTCTTAGCTTTCGGAGGACGATAACTATGACACTTCCACAGAGATTATCTTACAACAAGACGCACAGTATAGCGCTACAGTAAACGTATTTCAGTGATTAATTTTGTACTTAAAACATTTATTTTTAAAGATATTTGAAGTACAGCGATACAAAGGTTTTCCATGATACATTTCATTCCATCGCTGTAATCTGTAACACCTGAGGGTATAATTACATTAATCCTCAGGGGGGTACACGCTTACTTTGTGTACCATGTGTTTGGCAAGCACAAGGAGCCGTAGCTAATATGGTATTTGCTTATGCAACTTAACACATCGGTATCATATTTCTCTAACACATAAAATACACAGCTATCTGATCATTTAACAGAGAAACAAACTTTTTTTTTTCTACATCAGTGACACATGTTTACACAATTACACAGTTGGATAACTTCACACTTATGAAATGGTTTTTTGTCTGTACTTTGTGAACTGTTCATATTTTTTTGGAACCATTGTGATACTATGAGAGCTTTGAATGATGTATTTGGTATGAGATCACGATTTTTAAAGTACGTTGGAGGTAGATGACACTATTGAAATGAGCAGAGAATTTTCTTCAGGTTTTGAAATTATTGCAGAAAGCTACGACATTTTTGAGATTTGGCTGAGTTTTTATGGTGTTATTATTATGATGACAATGTGTACTATGCTGTTGAGGTATGTTTATGATCAATAAACTGATGCTATATGAGGAATTTGATTATGCTATGTATTTATTATGATGAAATATTGAAGAAGTGTCGACAAATATGTGTATGTATAAGGTAAGGAGTAATGAGTAGTGATTAGGGAATCTGATTTGTGAAAAAGGATGTTGGAAACTAAGAATCGTACTTTAAGAGTTATGAAATGTGTGTAAATGCATGAATGTATCACAATGCTGGCGAAAATTTTTTGGAGACTTATATTTATAGGATTTTGTTTCTACAGAGTTGCAACGCAAACTCTCGACCTGTGAAATTTTTATATGAGATTGTCACTGTAGTGCAAACTGGTGTCGTAAATATTTTGGTAAGAAAGTTAGGTGACCACCTCCACGTAACGCGTTGTGGGCACCCAGCTGCACGACAGTCACCTGGAAAACAGCCATTGGTGTGTGCCTTTCAGAGGCACAGGTGAAGAAATAAAAGAGGCCATTTTCCGCACTATTGACATTCTTTTGCAGAAAGCATCACAAATGTGACACGCTCAAACTTGGAAACATACACTCCTGGAAATGGAAAAAAGAACACATTGACACCGGTGTGTCAGACCCACCATACTTACTCCGGACACTGCGAGAGGGCTGTACAAGCAATGATCACACGCACGGCACAGCGGACACACCAGGAACCGCGGTGTTGGCCGTCGAATGGCGCTAGCTGCGCAGCATTTGTGCACCGCCGCCGTCAGTGTCAGCCAATTTGCCATGGCATACGGAGCTCCATCGCAGTCTTTAACACTGGTAGCATGCCGCGACAGCGTGGACGTGAACCGTATGTGCAGTTGACGGACTTTGAGCGAGGGCGTATAGTGGGCATGCGGGAGGCCGGGTGGACGTACCGCCGAATTGCTCAACACGTGGGGCGTGAGGTCTCCACAGTACATCGATGTTGTCGCCAGTGGTCGGCGGAAGGTGCACGTGCCCGTCGACCTGGGACCGGACTGCAGCGACGCACGGATGCACGCCAAGACCGTAGGATCCTACGCAGTGCCGTAGGGGACCGCACCGCCACTTCCCAGCAAATTAGGGACACTGTTGCTCCTGGGGTATCGGCGAGGACCATTCGCAACCGTCTCCATGAAGCTGGGCTACGGTCCCGCACACCGTTAGGCCGTCTTCCGCTCACGCCCCAACATCGTGCAGCCCGCCTCCAGTGGTGTCGCGACAGGCGTGAATGGAGGGACGAATGGAGACGTGTCGTCTTCAGCGATGAGAGTCGCTTCTGCCTTGGTGCCAATGATGGTCGTATGCGTGTTTGGCGCCGTGCAGGTGAGCGCCACAATCAGGACTGCATACGACCGAGGCACACAGGGCCAACACCCGGCATCATGGTGTGGGGAGCGATCTCCTACACTGGCCGTACACCACTGGTGATCGTCGAGGGGACACTGAATAGTGCACGGTACATCCAAACCGTCATCGAACCCATCGTTCTACCATTCCTAGACCGCCAAGGGAACTTGCTGTTCCAACAGGACAATGCACGTCCGCATGTATCCCGTGCCACC
Source organism: Schistocerca americana (assembly GCF_021461395.2). Lineage (NCBI taxonomy): Eukaryota > Metazoa > Arthropoda > Insecta > Orthoptera > Acrididae > Schistocerca > Schistocerca americana. Next base: position 396,442,697 of record NC_060125.1, on the reverse strand, counting down.
CAACGTGCTCTAGAAGGTGTAAGTCAACTACCCTGGCCAGCAAGATCTCCGGATCTGTCCCCCATTGAGCATGTTTGGGACTGGATGAAGCGTCGTCTCACGCGGTCTGCACGTGCAGCACGAACGCTGGTCCAACTGAGGCGCCAGGTGGAAATGGCATGGCAAGCCGTTCCACAGGACTACATTCAGCATCTCTACGATCGTCTCCATGGGAGAATAGCAGCCTGCATTGCTGCGAAAGGTGGATATACACTGTACTAGTGTCGACATTGTGCATGCTCTGTTGCCTGTGTCTATGTGCCTGTGGTTCTGTCAGTGTGATCATGTGATGTATCTGACCCCAGGAATGTGTCAATAAAGTTTCCCCTTCCTGGGACAATGAATTCACGGTGTTCTTATTTCAATTTCCAGGAGTGTATGATTACACTGTGGAGTTCTTAATTTATGATATTTACTAAAATTCCTAATGAAATTATGAAAACATTTTTACATCTATTGTCTTTCTAGTTGAGAGATTGCTCAATTTGTTTAATATCTAGTTTCTAGCTCCACTGCAGCATTGGTTAAAATATAATTTAATAGATGTACTAATATAAAAATTTTCTGTCTACAGGTCCAGTAAATAATAATTTTGTGATATACTTCCAAAATAATGAGGGAGCACAAAAAGACATTTCCACTTCACAGGAATTGCATAATTAATTTTTGTCAACGATTTTATAACTTTTTGCAGAGTAATTTTTTGTGATGCATCACTCTAGTGTTAAGATGTGACATAGGTATTAGACATGGCCATCTTTACTGTAATATTATTTCTGCTTGAACTTTGTCATGTTTAGGTATAAGTTATTGCATTTGTTGCTGCTGCTTGCCAGGCACAGTTCTACTGAATTTTAGATTGTATTAAGCTAGTTTTGCTACTGATTTATTTTTCTTGTTGCTGCTCATTGTCTCATATTAGTTGTATTTGCTTTTCTAATTTTTATAGTGCTGCTTGCTCTGCCAATTTGCATTTTTTTTCATTGCTGTTTGTGTTAATTGTTGTGTGCTGCTGCATTGCCTCGTTCCTTAGTTTAGCATCTGAGCTCAGTAAATTTAAGTTAGCTTAAGATGGGGTAGGCTATATAAGAGAACGAGTTGTGATGAATGGAAAGAAATGCATTGAGAAGCTATAAGAAAATGGTTTGGCAAAATAATTATTTTGAAAGAGGATATGAACAAAAAGTAGGGTTTAGGGACAACAGGTTTAGGTAGGATTTTCTTGGAAATAAATGATGAGGTAAGATAATGGAAAATAAATAATGAGGTAAGAAATATGTGAACATATAAATACAGAAAGCATGCTTGGGTAGCATTTTTTGGAGGAAACAACTGTTGAAATAAGACAGAAGATCTATGGAATGAAGTTTTTGGTTGGACTGCAGTACCAAATGTTACACTGAAAACAAACCCTGTCCTGTATTTTTGTGTTATTACACTATGTGAATTTGTGTTTTTCCTGTCTGTATGTGTTTAGCTAATAAGATTTATGTTGTAGAATTTCTCTGGTAATATGTTATTTACCTTGTAATGATGCTTACACATTATTTATTCTGTTTTGTTTTAATCCTCATGTGTGAAGTTGATGTTCCAAAAGTTATTCTGATCTTTTATGTATTTACTTATGTCATAATTCCTGTAACACTGATGTATATGTTTATTTCTATTGTTTTGTAAAGCCTGTATTACTACAAATGTTATCTGTATTATTATGTTTTTAATTATGTATTTCGTACCTTTGTTATTGTATTCTTATGTTATAAAATTATAATTGACACCAGTTCATCAAATTAAGTAACTTGTAAGTCACATTTCACTGCACACATTTCTGTCGGTCATAGTATATGGACAATATGTGAGAAGTAGGGACTGATAGTGTTTGCACATGTGTTAATAATTCAGCAAGGGACTGGATAACAGCATTGCTGGTTCTAAGGACATTTCAAAAAAAAAACTGTGAGTGCAAAAGTGGTGGTTCATGGACTTGCTATATTGTCCACAAGACTCTTCTATGGTGATTGTGAACCTGCACAGTCGCAACGGATGGCTGCTAGCCATCTCTACAAGGACTACAGTGGGTCTACACCTTTGATGACTCACCAACACCATTATTTCTACAAGGACTGCAGTGGGTCTGCACCTCTGGTGGCCCACCAATACCGTAATCTGTAACAAGACTACAGTAGTCTGTTCTGTGATGACCTACCTACCAATATTCTTCAAAACTTCGACTGACTCTGCTGTGGGTTTGCTCTGGTGTGGCCCATTACCTGTATGCATGTCAAGAGTCAGCACTGTCTTTTCGTTGGAAGGACAACACTACTTCTTCAAGACTGCATGGAAATCCACTACTTTTGTGTGCATTTTCTTTTACTGCTCAGACTTTGAGAAAAACACTGCAATTTTACTGTGATGAACGATCAGGACTGTCTTTATAGACTGTGAGAAAATTTTAGCTTTTGACCAACATTGTATCAATAAGCGTGTGCATTTTATTTCTTTGTTATTGTAATTATGAAAAAATTTTTCAGATCTGTATTGGCCACTGCCCAAAACAATTGGTAAAAATTTTGTGGGGAGCATGGGGGCTATGTAAGTAGGCTGTTTAGGTTTTTATATTGGTAACGCCACGTAGCGCTCTGTATGAAAATCACTGGCTGTGCGGTGTGCAGTCTGTGGCTGGTTTGCATTTTTGTTGGCCATTGTAGTGTTGGGCAGCTGGATGTTAATAGCGCATAGCGTTGCGCAGTTGGAGGTGAGCCGCCTGCAGTGGTGGATGTGGGGAGAGAAATGGTGGAGTTTTGAAATTTGTAGTACTGGATGTCATGAACTGCTGTATATATTATGACTTTTGAACGCTATTAAGGTAAATACATTGTTTGTTCTCTATCAAAATCTTTCATTTGCTAACTAAGCCTATCAGTAGTTAGTGCCTTCCGTAGCTTGAATCTTTTATTCAGCTGGCAGTAGTGGTGCTCACTGTATTGCAGTAGCTTGAGTATCGAAGATTTTTGTGAGGTAAGTGATTTGTGAAAGGTATAGGTTAATGTTAGTCAGGGCCATTCTTTTGTAGGGATTTTTGAAAGTCTGATTGCGTTGCGCTAAAAAATATTGTGTGTCAGTTTCCTGTTGATCAGAATAGGTAAAGAGCGAAATGTAAGTTCAGTTTTGCTCAGCTGTTTGAAAATCAAATAACGTAAGGGATTTACCAGCACAGTAATTCATTAATTTTTCTAAGGGGATGTTACAATATTTAGTGTTTTATTTGTAATTTATCTTCTTAAATATTAAATGGAACAAAAATTGTAAAACAACAGAGAAAGCTTAAGAATTATTGTTTTCGTTACAGAGAACGAAAAGCGTCCAGCATCTTACTGATAGTACAGTGAGTATTTTTTTTGTAAGAGGGAATTTAATTTTAGTTCTTTTAAATATTTCTTTAACAAACTTGATAGAAATTCACTCTGATAGATCGGGCGCTAATGGGTCAAAATAAACTATTCATATCACTAGTAAAGGATACTGGTATCATTTTCGAGGAACAAAACATATATCAAGACAGGTATTATTATCAGTAGGGTAAATGAACAACAAGGAAGATCATAGTATGCTAACATTAGGCAAGATCATAGAAGACAGATAAAAATCAGAAGGCAATACGGACCTCAGTTTTTTTAACCGACTACCAAAAATATTCAAGGCTGTTAAATTTTGACAAACACGCCTGATACACTTAGGTCTCGGCTTAAAGATGTCGAATTAATTGATTATACTGCCGAACAACAAAGTCCATTACAAACCTTTGTGAAAATACATGTCGTTAAATGCAGTTTTCTCCTCCAGGAAGAAGTAAATGTCATATACTTCCATAATTAAGAAAAGTGAGTAATATTTGTTCAAATTTCGGAGGCGAGTATAGATGACGGAAAACGATCTACCGTTTCCTTCAAGAGAACCATCCATGCAAGTACTTAAGCCAAGATACCAACGAAAATTTAAATCCAGCTGATGGGACGGTGATTTGAACTAGCTGCTACAGGTTTGAATTCATTGTGTATTGCGCCAACGTACGCGGTGAAATTACGGAAAAGATCAAAAGTTTAATGAATGCCACATTCATTATGTTTGCGGTGGATATTAATTTCACGTCACACGAGGCTTCCGCCGAAATGGATTAGAGTGTCAAACCATTTGCCGTATGTCTGCCGTGAGAATGCAAATCCTGTTTCAAAATTGTGTTCATTTATTACATTAGCATCATCAAGCAAAGTGAGGAAGAGTGTGAAAAACGTTGTACTCTTTAAGAGAAACGTAGTACGAGAGGGCTTTCCATGGTCATTATTTACCGTCATAGACATCATTATAATCAACAGATCTAAATTGACATACTGGATTGTTTAAACGTATTTAACTGGGAGTTCTTTTAGCTAAGAAATAAAAATTTTGGCGAAAGGTACCCAACCACATACATTACACCACCTAGGTTTTAGAGTCTAATCTTATTTCCTCGTTATTTTTTGAAAAATATTATATGTGCCTTCTATTTGATATGAAACACAATATCTACAGTAACCAAAGAAATTAAGGGATGTTTCAGAATTACACCGAGAGCTAACAGAATACAACGCGAAACTGAGTGGTTATATGAGATGCTGAACGTGTAATAATTAGATTACTGGTAAAGTGTTTACATTCCGACCACAACCTAGTGATAAAGGTAAGGCTGTTTGTCTAGCTTTCACAGCATTTGAGGCTAGAGTTCTTAGAACGAAATTATGGAAGTGAAGAGCGGAAAGAGAGAAACATCATCCCCCACTTCTTTTAATTCTTCTGATTGTAACCAGCGCTCATGAGTAAACAAAGGCATTTTGCCCTCTCTGTTGCACTTCTATGTGCTTCTTTGGAATTCAAATAGTTCCAAGTTCGTCTTCTGCATTGCATTCAGTTGTCACAAAATGAAGGAAACAACAGCAGTTGTTGAACAAAAGCTGTTTTATTGTTTACTATCGATTTCGGCATGGACTGTAACGCTGGAAAAAATATGCTACAGTTATGGGTAAGGAGTAACCCAAAAATGGAACACTAAAAAAATGTAGCACTAAACTGATAACTGGGCATGACTAACATAAAGCGTAAAATGACTTCCACCTTACGTTGCCTGGTTTATAAAATAGTGAAACTAAAAGGTTACCAACGAAAAAATCCATTAGAGAACCAACCCGCAGAAGCACGAAATATTAAAATATCAAATAGAGTACAAGGATCACACAGTATGCGAAAGAAACTGACAAAGGATCCCTACAGCACCACTTTCTAGCTCATCTGGCCGAAGTAACAGGAAAACCGTAAACAGATGTGCAGGAGGGGAGGCGGGGGCAGAGGGGCAGAGAGACAAAATAACAGCGCACAGCGCGCGCCACACGTGATACAAACAATGTTGTTGCATGAGGGGCAGCGAAGGCAGGTGAGAAATTTAGAATCGGGAGCAGCGAAACCAAATAAAACGGTATGGATACTCTAATCACTACGGAGGAAGAGAACCTTTACAGCTAGTTTTAAAAAGCACAAAGGTGTGTAAGCCCACAACAACCAATTTTATAGAAAAAATATCTGACCAGTTAACAAAACTGTAATTAAGTGACGCAATTCAGGGACTCTTTAAGTACATTAAGTATGCGATCTTTACTTACATTGCGCGAGACTACCAAATTTTCGTTTACCTGTTGCAACTCATTCTGATTGTCAATCAACGGAATGGTCCCCTCATTTTTTTTAGAGGAACGGGGATATCGGCGTTCTCTATGCCCACTGCTGTGAGTGCATCTTGATTCCTGTATTACAGAGACTGTCTCTCGTAAGTTATATGACAGTCCCTTATTCAGCAATCCACTCTAGTCATCACTGAGAACGATAACTGTCTTATTAACTACCCAAGGATAAAATGTAATGCCATACTTAACAGCTACTACACCTTCCTGCCGCTCTGACTTAAGCCAGTACGGATTCGGTTAGTACCGCCAGATGAGCGAGATGGGGTTGCTCTAGCGCTTCTGTGTAACTGTCTATAGCATATTGTGAGGTCGTTTTCCTGTTTGACGTTGTATTCATCATTTCGTAAAAAAAGAATCCTTCAAGGATCGTTTTGTTGTCCTTCTATCTGTCGTCCCGTCCGACTGTTCAGAACTCTTTTTACAAGGAGCGGGTAGACATATCAAGTCAAAATTTATGTCACATACCAAGGTCTACAGTCCCTTGGTGATGTAAAAAATTACAGTTCGTAAGTCAATGAAACCAAAAGATACGGCCATTTATGTAACATATTTTGATACTCGCAAAGACACCCAGTAAAACCTGTAGAGCATTTCCCGTTGACCAAGAGTCAATGAAATTTGGCAGGAAGGAAGGTTTCACAGTGCAAATAAGAGAAAAATATGAGATACTTCAAAATTTTTGTTTATATCAGGCCAAAAATATTCATTTTACAAATGTTATCTGACTTTAAAATTAAAACACTCTTAGAATTCCTGGGACCAATATCTTGCCAGTATCAATATTTATAACAGGCAAAAAGCGTCGATAGTATTGATACCAGAAATGGATGAAATGTCTTTAAACACCGATTACGTGTGTACGGATCCCTTAGAGGGCGACTCCTACTCGCAGCTGACCAATTTCTTAAATATATCTTAGCTGTTTCGTGATTCTGCTTGTAGTGATTTCCTAAAGGATTCTTTTTATTCGCCGATGGCTTCTAAGGTTTGCTGTTTTATGTACTGGATGCGAAACTTTTGTTCCCCAGACAATATAGGAGGGAACACAACCTTATTTCGTCTACGCTTTATGTGAGAGTTGCCCGTTAATTAGTTTGGTGTTACATTTTCATTTTTGAAGTACTGCGTATTCATAATTGTAACGTATTTTTTTCAATCTATGCTGTGTATCCCAGGGGATGAAATTACATTGCCGCGCGGGACTAGCCGAGCGGTCTTGATCGCTGCAGTCATGGACTGTGCGGCTGGTCCCGGTGGAGGTTCGAGTCCTCCCTCGGGCATGGGTGTGTGTGTTTGTCCTTAGGATAATTTAGGTTAAGTAGTGTGTAAACATTTTTTTTTTTTTTTTGGAAATTACATTGTTTTCGAAACCGGTCGTAAATACAAAATAGTATTGTACATAATTGCGTAAACGTCCGCGGCCAGAGTCAGTCGACATAAAAGTTTCCTGGATATGTTACACCGTCATATTGTATAAAACTACTGCTGGGGAAAACCAACGTTTCGGCCACGATTGCAGCAGCCTTCTTCTGGGTCTACTGGTGCGTTCTAGCTACGCAGTGTCCCCTATATTTTGTTATTATTGTTCACTGCGTATGCCATTACGTCATAATTTTAAAAGGACAGTTCATTTCATTGGTCAGTTAAGGAAGAAGGAGTGGGAACTTTATTTTAGTAGGTTACTGCGGTGGAGGGAGAGCGTAATCTCTGTTGTCTATTCGGTCTTGTATTATCTACCATTATTGGTGGTCAACGGTGAATGAGAAGTTGGTTCCTGTTTACCAAGTGGTGGACGTCGGCCGCGCGGCGGCAGTTACTCGCCGGCAGTGCTCGTGCCTCGTGTTGACAGTGCGGTCTGTTGGGCTCTGGGTGCTGACAGCCAAGATGAGGCAAGCCTACCTATCCTCTCCATGTTCCTAGGGTGTTTAAGTATTTCGATGGTTTCTCTGATCTTGCTCGTGTTTCTGAATGCTTGTTGCTATTGGCCTGCCAGTCTCGCCGATGTATGCCTCTCATCACTCGCATGGCTGCAGCCATAGTCGATTCACACAGCCTTGTCAACAAATAAAAGTAAGCAACATAAGCTAGAAATAGATAAACTGCTGTCAGCAGTGTGCTTACCTTATGCGAAAAATGTTACTGACGGAATAGACAAATACCTTCTCAGGGTTGGGGTGCAGCCTGTCTTCTACAGTGGTCGCAGGATTCAGACGTGCTGGGCTCCTCTAAGAATAAGGTGGATTTACATTACACATACTGCAGGCGTGTACAAAGTGGCATACGAATGTGGAGAGGCATACATCGGCGAGACTGACAAACCAATATCAACACGCATTCGGGAACACGGGCGCTATGTTCGTCTAGGGCAACACAACAAATATGCAGTGGCAGAACATCAACAAGATCGCGATCGCGGGAAAGGAATAAAATTCAGCGAAGCCTGTGTGTTGGCCAAGCAGCCGATTATGCCGAAACGGAAAATCAGAGAGGCTATCGAAGTACTTAAGCACCCTCAGAACATGAGTAGAGAGGATGGACTCAGGCAGGCCCCAACTTGGCTGCCAGCAATCGGAGCCCAACACACCGCACTGTCAACACGAGGCACGAGTACTACCGGCGAGTAACTGCCGCCGCACTTTGTAAACATGAGCCGCTTCTCATTCGCCGTTGACCACCAATCATGGAACATAATACAAAAGCCACCTATTAAAATAAAGTTCCCTCTCCATCTTCCTTAAGCAACCAATGGAATGAACTACCCATTTCAAATTATGGCACAATGGCATACGCAGTGAGCAATAATAACAAAATATAAGGGACACTACGTAGCTAGAACGCACCAGTAGACCAAGAAGAAGGCCGCTGCAACCGTGGCCGAAACGTTTGTTTTCTCAAACAGTAGTTTCTTACAGTATGACACGGTACCATACCCAGAAAACCTCTACGTCGGAAACGGTATTGATTCAACAGCTCTTAGGATTATCTTCACGCCGGCCACTGTGGCCGAGAGGTTCTAGGCGTTTCAGTTCGGAAGCGCGCTACTGCTACGGTCGCAGGTTCGAATCCTGCCTCGGGCATGGATGTGTGTGATGCCCTTAGGTTACTTAGGTTTAAGTAGTTCTAGGTCTACGGGACTGATGACCTCCGATGTTAAGTCCCTTTGTGCTTAGAGCCATTTGAACCATTTGATTTTCCTAATTTTGTGAAAATGGACCTGAACAGCTGCAGATACCCTATGAAAAGAATTCTTTGTTCTGCATGTAGCATTCCACCATCTATATAGCATATTCACGGACATTTTCTAACCACTGCTGAGCAAGCGGGGAGGAGGGTGGTTCAGATATCTAGGAGAGTTGATAGTGGTGAATAACTGACAAATATGGCAACAAATGAAGGATCAACAAGATAGAACGGGCATGCCAGCTGAGCTGTGGTTTTCACGAGAAACAGTTCGTGTTTTGAACACCAAGATCGGGCTCTTTAATGTAAACTTTCTACCAGATACCTCTGCAGGCCAGGAGATAGACGATGGAAACTAGACTTGCGAGCCAGTGATAGATCCACGCTGTGCTCCTCTCTTCGCGATTGTTTTTCCAACCGGTGTGTGGCGAGCTGCTCTTGCAATGTCCTGGAGTCAGGATATGGTCGACTAGTGCAATAACTAGCACTCAAGTCACTTGATAATGATTATTCCCATGCAACGAATTCCAGATAGTATGGTTATATGAGGCAAGCAATTTGCATCTTGGCGTTTCATTAATTTGAAGCAATTTTCACATCTTTAATATCTTGTATTCGCACTTAACGTCTGTTGCTCAGCGAAGCAAAAAATGGTTCAAATGGCTCTGAGCACTATGGGACTCAACTGCTGTGGTCATAAGTCCCCTAGAACTTAGAACTACTTAAACCTAACTAACCTAAGGACATCACGCACATCCATGCGATTCGAACCTGCGACCGTAGCGGTTGTGCGGTTCCAGACTGTAGCGCCTTTAACCGCTCGGCCACTCCGGCCGGCTCAGTGAAGCAATTAGCTTCCTATACACGTGGTGGCATACTCAGATTTTTAATAATTCATCCACATGGTACGTGGCTTGATTACCTCATGCTTTCATTTATTGAAATTTTTCTAGGGATATATTTGTATATAGAGCTCCCATTTATTAAGTCATTTCTTTTGTGGTGACTCTGTGTGCCACGTGTTTCCCATAAGTAAAATTTTACTGCTTCTTGCATTCACAGTTATGGTCGGAGTCGTGAAATTGTAATATTTCATGTTTTCCGTTGGTAATACTCCATTAACCAAAATTAATAGTGTTAGCGTGGTAGAGATCTCTCGCATTCCATGGGATTGTCCACATGGCTACTATATTTCGTATTATCATGAAGGAGGAGGGGATTGCTAGAGGACTCTATAAAAAGTCGACAAATCATGCAGACGTGCAAATGATTATGGCTGAAGTACGACATCTTGTCAATTTTAATTAACTGGACTATATTAATGAAGAGAAATAAAAGTCTTACTTGACATACATGAATCGATAGTAACGTTTACGTGTTCTAACTTATAGCTAAGAATAACCTATGTTTCCAATCTTGGTAACAAATCTTTGTACGGCTTATTAGTACTTTATGTGAGCCTTCATAATCTAACTTCGGTGAATAAAGTCATCAGATAATAAGACCCAATTGCAAAATGATTTACACAAGATATCTTGGTGCAAAAAGTGACAATTGACTCTAAATCAGGAAAAGTGTGAAGTCATCCACATGGGCCTAAAATGAATCCGCTAAATTTCAGTTTCACGATAAATCACATATATCTGAAAGATGTAAACTCAATTAAATATTTAGGGATTACAGTAACGAATAACAGAAATTCTAACGGTCACGTTGATAATTTTGTGGAGAAAGCAAACGATAGAGTGCGATTTATTGACAGAACACCTAGAAAATATAACAGGTCTGTTAAAGAAACGGATTACACTACGCTTGTCCGTCCTCTTCTGCAGTATTGCTATGCGGTGTGGGGTTCCCATCAGATAGGTTTGACGGAGGCCATCGAAAAAGTTCAAAGAAGTGTAGCTCGTTTTGTACTATCGAGAAAGAAGTGAGAGAGTGCAATGGATATGATACGCGAGTAGGGATGGAAGTCATTAAAACAGAGGCGTTTCTCGCTAAGGCACATCCTCACGAAATTTCAGTCACCAATATTATCCTCGGCATGTAAAAATCTGGTTGGAGCCCGCCTACGTAGGGAGATAGGACCATTATAATAAAATAAGAGAAATCAGAGGTCGCACGGAAAGATTTAAGCCGTCGTTTCTTCCGCACGCTGTTCGAGAGTGAAACAGCATTAAGGTAGCTTAAAGATTGTTCAAAAACCCTCTGCCAGGCACTTTATTGTCAGTTGCAGAGTAATCATGCAGACGTTCAGGTAAACGTAGATTTCTTATGCTACCAGTTTCGACGAATTATATTTGCCATAAATTGTCTGTTTCCAGGACCTTGCTCATGGACCGCTATTTACCAGCCTTTGACTTCGACTTTAAAAGACTGTACGCAAAGAACTACTCGAAGTGAGCAATAATAGTTAAAGTGATCAGAACCCAACAAAAATATTATTTGATTGTAAAATTATAGTATTATATTATGAACTGATTCTACAGTTATCTGTTTTCCTTCCTGACCCTCTGACGAGATCACGTTCAGACACACGAATGCTTACGTGATTTGGATTACACTTCGCAATCTGCACGTAATTTCAGGTACGAGTTCCAATCCGTACCCTGCCTTCAGCACGAACATTATTTTATACGAGACCAAATTGGCCCAACGTCCCTCCAATGCTGAACTGGAGGTCCCTTGATGTCAAAGAAATCGTCTTATCAATCGATCCCTTCTTCTAGTCAGGCTGTGCCACAAATTTATTTTCTCTACAGTTTTCTTCAGTACCTCCTCATTAGTTTCGTTATATACCCATTTAATCGTTACCATTCTTCTGTAGCACCATATGCCAAAAACTTCTTTTCTTGTCTACATTCGTTATCGACGATGTTTCAATTCCATGCATAGCTACACGCAATACAAATACTTTCAGAAAAGACATCCTGTCATTTGGATCTACAGCCGATGTTATCAAATATTTCTTCTTCAGAAAAGATTTTCTTGTCATTGCCAGTCTACATTTTATATCCTCTTCACTTCGACCATCATCATTGTTTTGCTGCCCATATAGCAAAACTCATCTACTACTTCAAGTGTCTCGTTTCCTAATCTAATTACCTCAGCATCACCTGATTTAATTCCACTACATTCCACTATCCTTGTTTCGCTTTTGTTGATGTTCATCTTAATATCCTCCTTTCGAAGGAGCGACCATTCCGTTTAACTGATCGTCTAAGTCCTTCCCTGTTTCAGACAGTTTCAATGTTATCGGTGACCTCAAAGTTTTTATTTCTTCTCTGTGAACTGTAATTCCTACTCAATTTTTCTTTCGTTTCCTTTTCTGCTTATTCAGCGGACAGATTGAATAACATGGGAGATAGGCTAGAACCCTCTCTCTCTCCCTTCTCAAACACTGCTTCCCTTTCATGACACTCGACTTTTATAACTGCGTCAAGTTTCTATACAAGTTGTTGATAGCCTTTCGGTTCCTGAATTTTACTCCTGACCTTCAGAATTTCGAAGAAATTATTCCTATCAACACTTTCAAAAGTTTCTGTAAGTCTGCAAATGATATAAACGTAGTTTTGCTTTTTCTTAACCATCTTCTAAGATATAGCGTCAATACTGTTCCTACATTTCTCCGATATCCATACTGCTCTTCCCTAAGATTGGTTTATACCAGTTTATCCATTCTCCTGTAAAGAATTCGTGTTAGTATTTTAAACTATTACGTATTAAACCTATAGATCTGTAATTTTTACACCTGTCAGCAACAGAATTCTTTGGAACTGCATATATTACATTTTTCTGGAAATCTGAGGATATTTCGCCTGTCTCATACATCTTGCACACAAGATGGATACGTTTTGTCATTTTTGGGTCTTCCAAGGGTGTCGGTAGCTCTATCGGAATGTCTTCTACTCCCAGGGCCTCGACTTATTGCTTTTAGTGCTCTGTCAAATTCTTCTCGTGGTATCGTCCATGTCGTGTCTGCCAACTCATCTTCATCTACGTCCTCTTCAATTTCTATAAACTGCCCTCAAGTACATCTTCCTTGTATAGACCCTCTATATATCCTTCCCACCTAAGAGCTTTCCCTTCTTCGCTTAGGACCGGTTTTCCATCTGAGCTCTTGATATTCGTACAGCTGCCTATGTTTTCTCCGAACGCCTCTTTAATTTTCTTGTAGGTGGTATCTATCTATCTCCTAGTGAAATATGCTTCTAAATCGTAACATTTGTCCTCTATCCATTTATGCTTAGTCTTTTTACATTTCCAGTAAATCTCCTCTTTTAGACGTTTATATTCCCATTTTTCTGCTTTATTTACTGCAATTATATATTTTCTCCTTTCGTCAAGTAAATTCAATATTTCTTGTGTTATCAAGGGATTCCTAGCAGACGCTATCTTCTTACCTATTTGATCCTCTGTTGGCTTCACTATCTGATCTCTCAAAGCTACCCATTCTACTTTACTCGTTGCTTTAAAAGAGGGAATGTTCAGGCGAACAATAAGGGCATTTTTTCCAAAGTCATATTTTAATATACTCAGAGGATACAAGTAAGAGGGGGTGACTTACTGTGTTTAGTGCCCTGCAAGAGGGGATCGTGAGAACGTAATACTGTATAAAAGTGACCTATATTTTCATGTGAAAAATGTGACAGATAACCTGCCAAAGAAGAATACTGCAATCTTTGGACGTATAACACTAATGGTCCCAAATACCCTGATGAACTGATTTCTTACCTATATTTGGTTCAGTGAGGCTGAGGTGGACCAAGATGATTATTGTTTTAGGACGTTAATCCTACGAATCAGCAGCGGCCTGAGATCTTTGATATGTTGTGAATACAGATGAGAGTATGAGCACATGTAGGACTGGGGCTCGTCCATGACTCGATTCTGCTGGAAGGTGTGTCAAACTTTTTTTTATCATTTCTCACTCATCCTACTTCTAAAATGCAATATGACATCTCCTCTACTTTTTATGTATCACTGACGCCCTCAAATTTAATAACAGTAACAACAGAAGACGTAAAATGTTTAATATTAACAACCCGTACTCTGCTTTTATCCTACTGATTTTCGTTTACTACGAACTAGTTTTCGGCTTACTGGGCCATCTTAAGGAAACAAATGACTAGCCTCTGGAAGGGACACTGGTTCTTGGGTGCTTTAATGTAATAATAACAAAAACTTAATTGAGTATAGCGAAAACTCTGCGTCGAGGTCCACCAGGGCACATATCCATGTTTTGGTTCTTTTGTGGGATCACTGTAAAGCTGTTTCCCTTCCTTCGCAAGTCCCCAAATCGAACTTACTGCCATCCTACCTCTGAACGTACCAAAGACATCTAGAATTTTATTGATAATAACATACACAAAATGTTTTAGTATGACAGTAAAAAATTATTTTACATCACTGCTTAGTATATCTCTCTAGCATAATTTCCAGTAACATGCAATAAAAAATAATTAAAAAACAGGAAAATTTGAGCAGTATGTAAATCAGTTAATTTAAGAACCATAATAGCAATAAACTCTCAGAACTCTGACAACGTCATAATTTTTATGATATGAAATTATAGTGTGCACTCACCATTACCAGTACTGTACCTAGCATTACGATAACGAACACGAGTCTGCAGTCTATGGGTACGCCAGCAAGTAAATGAGAGGGAGACTCTTTGACTTGTTTCCCCTTACGTTCGGGACAGCCAATCTCTCCGTATTTTTTTTCTTAGCGCTGGGTCTATCCATGTCTGTCTTATTTTAATAAACTTCTTGTCGTTTGCCGATACTCTTTGTATACTCCAGAACCGTGTTGGATTTGTTGCCAGCAACAAGTACAGTAACCCTGTGAACGGATGACTTTATCTGACTGGAATTTCCTCCACAAACTGTTAAAGCATAAGCTCATCCACGTCGGTATCGAGCTAATAAGTGCCATGTGTTCACCATTCATTGCAGTTTTCTAATTCTCCTGTGTATTATTCACCGATCCCTGTGATAACGCTCCTCCTTCCTTTACCCTTTGTATTCACTCGCCGGCAGAAGTGGCCGTGCGGTTAAAGGCGCTGCAGTCTGGAACCGCAAGACCGCTACGGTCGCAGGTTCGAATCGTGCCTCGGGCATGGATGTTTGTGATGTGGCACGAGACGAGAAGAGTGCGAGCGGTTAAGATGATCAGAACGTCGACGTCCTCCGGCGGAACTAGAGGAAGACTAAGCGACGCCGGTGACGCAGGCTGCGTCGGACAGGTGCATTATCCGGGCAGTGCAACCGGCTCCATTTGTTTGAAAGGTAAGCGATTAGCAGAATTAGTCACCTCGCTTGAGCTAGTAAGTATCAAAACCAAAATATTATTACAGACCAACTAAAACAGTCTCAATACTGCAACAATTCTCGGATTACTCCATTTTTATGTGGTTCAAAACAGTTCATACGTAGTTTTCCTTAGTATTTATTATACATGGTTATGGTGGGAGGTATACACCGCATACACTTACCAAGGGTATGGAGTAATATAATATTTATTCTGAGAATTACCTTGTCACTTCCTACGCTCACCCACGTGTGCAAGTCTCCTGTAGACCTGCTGAGGCCCCGTTAACAACAATTGAGAAAGTAGCCGGACTCTAGCTTATTCTTATATCTCCTCACTTAACCCTTCCTTTGTTTAGTGTCAGTAGGCAGAAACCGTGAACATCTTTTTGGGAATTACATCATAATTTTTCGTCTTGTTTTCTAACCTCAAATATTATATAGTTTTTCTGCTTTAAGCACACTGCAATTTATGGAAGTTTCCGCTTACATTGACGAAGTATCAGTCATGATACCCACTGTTTGCTACTCCATTTTACATAATCTTAACTCGACACATTTTTCCTTTGCTGTCAGCTATTGTAGCCGAAGGTGTTTGCTTTCACTTTAACTCTTTGCATTTTTTTTTGGGGGGGGGGGGGGGGGGGTTCAGCTAGCCGCTCTCCCTTTTACTGCGTTTGCCTTTTTTCATTTCGTTCGAACTTTGTAAAATTTCGTACAAGTTGTCTTCATGGAAATTCTTCTGTTACATTCTATTCATTCTATTTTTGTGTCTTTCTTTCTCCGTGAAGACACCTTGTGCAAAGTTTTATGTAGGTCAAGTGATGTGCATGGAACGTATTGCAGCAAAAGGAAAAGTTGGTTTGTAACGGCCTAAAAGAGCCAATGAGTAAAGAAAAAAAAAAAACGAGCTTTTCCGATTACAGCCTCCGCTAGCAACGGGGGAATGACCTGTCGACTCTAAAATGTTAAACAGGAAGTAGTAACGAACAGCAGCTACCACTTATGATATTTTGTCAATAAACATGAAGCGCAGTTGATGTAAAAGTGTCTTTATCTGCAGTACGCTTAAGACTGAAAACAAATTGAATATAGTGCATACTGTGAAGGTGTCCATCAAAATAAACATTTTTAATTTTTTTATTTTCTCATAGTAGGCCAGTACTTTAAGATGAATTCCTGATCTTCATCCCTTCACACTTGAATATGTGAACAAATCACCTGCATCAATGAACAGACTACCTGCATCAACAGGACGCTGGTTGTAACATATATCTACTCCATATTAATAAATGATTTGACCGCAGTTTTGTGGGTTCATGACAGTTAAACAGTTCCGAATTAAATGATGCGTCACCGGAACAAAACAAACCAAATAAATGGAAAAGTGCTATTAAACATAAATAGATATGACGGAGTGAAAGACAAATAGAAAAAATAAACAAATTCAATGTCTTCTTACTAAAGTAATATGTCGGTTCGTCATGTTACAGCCATTGTGGCCACTTAAATCGACTGCTGGATTTTAAATTTGACTTCAGTACGGTAATTCAGGCGTCCACTGGTTTAATATGCTGCTGTTAATGACCATTCTAGCTACAGATATATCAAAAACGGTTATGTGTATGTCCTGAATGATCTAAACAGGAAAGTCGATAGGGTGGAATGGATCACTCTGAAAGTTGATAACGGTAACACCATGATTATCATTTATCGCAGGGATTTCACAGAAAAACTGAAAATTCTTTTAAAATAATGATAGTCTATTTGAATTTCAAAAGGATCTCTCTAGAAGCTTTGGGAAGAGCAGCATATCAGAAAATAGTGCTTCACCCATAAACTTCATAACCAGGTGGGTTACACAGAATCTTGCTGCTAGAGTGGCGGACTTTCATATTGATAATTCAGACCATCTATAGTCGAAAATCACCTATAAAAGTAATCACAGAATCTACAATGAGTAAAATTTCGATTTCAATCCTTCCTGGTGTCACAACTTTCAATTGCAAGAAGTGTGTTTCCGTCTTTGTTTGATCATGCAGGGGAATTTAATTCTCATCTCTGATTGACAGCCATGCGCCTTTGTTTTTAGTTTTCGCTATTAACTATGGTAGATCCTTTATTAAAATTTTGCATTGGGTGTCTTTGGTGCCCCAGGTGGATACTTGTGTCGCCTGGGCTTTAAACTTCCGATGTTTGCACTATTCGTCAACTGTAGGACTGGCTTTTTTCTGGGCGAAAGATACTGATAATAAGCTTCGATAAGGATGAGATTTCTATCAACACATTACAGAGGCATGGAAATACTGGAGTATCAGTCTCTTAGCATTCTGACAAGGTGGTTATGTTGTAACACTTTCGATTTTCGTCGGTCGATTTCTAAAACTGGGCTCGATATATATAGTATATTTATAAGTCGAATTATTCATTCATGGATGAAAACCCGCAGGTATCAGCACATTTAAAGTAATCAAAAACGGAAGATAGTATACGAGAAACTTTACTGTTATTGGAATCTGCCTTCTCATCTTTCAGGCGTCAAGTCAGGAGCACTTGTCAAGAAATATAGCCTACTTTTTAATACTCCAGTTTTCTACGAAATTATGTTCGCACAGACCTTTGTGTTATTGTTGGAAATGTTTCTGTTCAGTGACAGCACAGGCTGAACTGGAAGATAGTGTTCAATTCAAATTAGGGCAATCGACCGTCAATCAATCTGGGCCACATTAAAAACTTTTCAGTCAAATGAAAAAGGTTTTTTGTAAACTGTTATTAAATCCCAGACATGTTTATCTTGCTTCACATCATACGGGACTGCCATATGTGGGACTGTTTGTAGGAACTGGCAACAAAAATAAGAAACTGAATACAGTAGAAATCGACTGGATAACATTTGGTACGCTGCTTGGTAATCACGCTATGTGACGCAAGAAAAGCGTGGTTGTTACCTGTCTCCAGCTCAACAGATTTGTTTTAAAACTCAAGACCGACAGGAAGACCGGTCATAAAAAGTAAAGGAAATGTAACTGATTGAGTGAAAGTGTGATACAGGACAGCTGATCTTCCTGACATGCAACTGAACTGACTGTGAAATGGTTAACGACATTCATGTTCCACATATTCAGTCAGTGGATTTTAAGTTTTCGTATGGTCTACTGTACTGTACTAGGCCAAATAGTAGACTTACGTCTCCAAGAGAACTTGATGGGCTGATGCAACAGAGCAGAAACATCGTAACCTGGCAAGACATTTTAATAATCAGAAATCGCCTATATGTATATTGGAAAACATTTACCAAATGAGTTTCTAAAGTTGGCTAATGCATAGGTGTACCCGAAACAGAAACAGTGCCAAAAAGCTAGATGGGAATGTATACATGCAGCCATGTCCCATCTCCAGTGTTAAAAACAGGCACTCGATACACGCTACACAACGGTCTGAAACATGACGAACCCATACCTCCTCATGCTTCAACACAAGTCAGGAAATCGTATGACACAAAACACTGATATACACAAGCTGAGGATTAGCCCAATATCGCTTCCGCAGGTAATTTGCCTGCTGCCATGCAAGCCATACATTTCACCCTGAGGAAAATTTGAAGTACGAATATATACATCTACATTAGACTCTCTTACAATGCCAGTAACGTATTAGTACGCTATCATAAGTAAAACAAAATAGTGAAACAAACGGAATAACGAGAAACGAAAACTGGATAAGATGCAACTGAACGCCTGTTGTGTATTAAAATAAGCGGTGATCAGAAACTTTGCGTTTGAAAGCCATGCGTTCGAATCAGGCAAAATCACCGTGAGTATTGACGCAAGCATTCCAGCACCACTTGAAAATACGTGTTTGATAAAACAGGATGTCCAGCAGCATGAAGATGTCCGTAAATGCCTGTCCTCGCACGACAGGTATCATCGACCCTTCACGGCCTTTTTTAAGGGATCTAAGGTGTGATAATCGCTCGGGGAGAGATCAGGACTATTGAGCGGAAGCTCGAGGTACTCAATCTTGAGTTGGAGTAACTTATGGGTCATAAAATTTGCGATATGGTGACGTGAGTTATCTTGAAGCACGAAACGTTGTGTACCATTCCACAACGGTGGTTTCAGACAGACATTCTGTGAAATATACGTTGCTGGTCGTTGTGACCGAGTGGTTCAAGTCGCTTCAGTCCGGAACCGCCCTGCTGCTGCGGTCGCAGGTTCGAATCCTACCTCGAGCATGGCTGTGTGTGATGCCCTTAGGATAGTTAAGTTTAAGTTGTTCTAAGTCCAGGGAACTGATGACCTCAGTTGTTAAGTCCCTTAGTGCTTAGAGCCATTTTTTGAAATACACGTTCATCGCTCTCCGACAGATGTCTACCGGTGTTTTTCCACGGAAACCAAGAAAAAAATAACAGAACGTTGGTCCTGTCTGGATGCATTTTGGTACTAAAGTCGTCGTAGTTTACGTTTCCGCATTTATGGCACGCGCATCCCAAAAACATGAATCCATTGAGCACATGTCGGTGTTTACACACAAGCAGCAGCCATGCCCTCAGACGGAAAATTTCTGACCACCCTTATAGGTCAGTAATGGAAAACGTTTTCTGACTACAGTATTCAACAAATTCAGTTTAATATGCCTCTTTGAACTGATATTCTCCTCAGTGCTTCCTGTAGTAAGGAGCTATTCACTCTCTCATTCCAGTATATTACTATAGTAACATATGAAACTTTCTTGGATAGAAAGAAATATTAAATAAGTGGAAAGGCTACATAAATTATTAAAAGATGAGTAATTCCAACGTTTATTAACATTTTTTAATGGGAAGTGGCAACAAAACGACTATTCACGTTGGTGTGTAGAATATATTAGTGACTTTCGGAGAAGCATCATCCACACAATTCCGAAGACAGCAAGAGCTGACAAGTGCGAGAATTATCGCACAATCAGCATAACAGCTCATGCATCGAAGCTGCTTACAAGAATAATATACAGAAGAATGGAAAAGAAAATTGAGAAGGCGCTAGGTGACGATCAGTTTGGCTTTAGGAAAAGTAAAGGGACGAGGAGGCAATTCTGACGTTACGGCTAATAATGGAAGCAAGGCTAAAGAAAAATCAACACACTTTCATAGGATTTGTCTACCTGGAAAAAGCGTTCGACAATATAAAATGATGCAAGATGTTCGAGATTCTGAGAAAAGTAGGGGTAAGCTATAGGGAGAGACGGGTCATATACAAAATGTACAACACCCAAGAGGGAATAATGAGAGTGGACGATCAAGAACGAAGGGTGTAAGACAAGGCTGTAGCCTTTCGCCCCTACTCCTCAATCTATACATCGAGGAAGCAATGATGGAAATAAAAGAAAGGTTCAGGAGTGGAATTAAAATACAAGGTGAAAGGATATCTATGATACGATTCGCTGGTGACATTGTTATCCTGAGTGAAAGTGAAGAAGAATTAAATGATCTGCTGAACGGAATGAACAGTCTAATGAGTACACAGTATGGTTTGAGAGTAAATCGGAGAAAGACGAAGGTAATGAGAAGTAGTAGAAATGAGAACAGCGAGAAACTTAACATCAGGATTGATGGTCACGAAGTCAATGAAGTTAAGGAATTCTGCTACCTAGGCAGTAAAATAACCAGTGACGGACGGAGCAAGGAGGACATCAAAAGCAGACTCGCTATGGCAAAAAAGGCATTTCTGGCCAAGAGAAGTCTACTAACATCAAATACCGGCCTTAATTTGAGGAAGAAATTTCTGAGGATGTACGTCTGGAGTACAGCATTGTATGGTAGTGAAACATGGACTGTGGGAAAACCGGAACGGAAGAGAATCGTAGCATTTGAGATGTGGTGCTATAGACGAATGTTGAAAATTAGGTGGACTGATAAGGTAAGGAATGAGGAGGTTCTACGCAGAATCGGAGAGGAAGGGAATATGTGGAAAACACTGATAAGGAGAAGGGACAGGATGATAGGACATCTGCTAAGACATGAGGGAATGACTTCCATGGTACTAGAGGGAGCTGTAGAGGGCAAAAACTGTAGAGGAAGACAGAGATTGGAATACGTCAAGCAAATAATTGAGGACGTAGGATGCAAGTGCTATTCTAAGATGAAGAGATTAGCACAGGAAAGGAATTCGTGGTGGGCCGCATCAAACCAGGCAGCAGAGTGATGACCAAAAAAAAAAAAGGCTGAAATTTTCTCGAGGGCACGCAGAGCTACTGTATGGTTAAATGTCAATAGCATCCTCCTGGGTGAAAGGTGAAATATTCCTGAGGTAAAATAGTCCCCCATTCGGATCTCTGGGCGGGGACTACTCAGGAGGACGTCGTTATCAGGAAAAACAAATTTGGCCTTCTACGGATCGGAGCGTGGAATGTCGAATCCCTAATCGGGCAGATAGGTTGGAACATTTAAATAGGGAAATGGACAGGTTAAATTCGGATATAGTGGGAATTAGTGAAGTTCGATGTCAGGAGGAACAGGACTTCCAGTCAGATAAATACAGGGTTATAAATACAAAATCAGATAGAGGTACTGGGGGAATAACTTTAATAATGAATAGAAAAATAGGAAAGCGGATAAGAGTTTATGAATAGCATAGTGAAAGCATTATTATAGCCAAGAAAGACATGAATTCCACACCCACCACAGTAGTACATGTTTATATAGCAGCTAGCTCCCCGAATGAAGTGGAGATGGAGGAAATATATGATGAAATAAGAGAAATTATTCAGGTAATTAAGGGAACCGAAAATTTAATAGCTTTGTATGGAAGTGAAATATCAACGATAAACTGTTTACACAAGAGGAGAATAGGGAAGTTTTTGAAATGTGGTGCAACAGAAGAATGCTAAAGATTAGATGGATAGATGACGTAACTAACGAGGAGGTACTGGATAGAACTGGGGAGAAGAGAACATTGTGGGACAACCTGACGAAAATAAGGGACAGGTTGGTAGGATGCATTCTGAGGCATCAAGGGATCACTAGTTTAGAACTGGAGGGAATTGGGGGGGAGGGGGTATATATCACCGAGGCAGACCAAGAGATGAATACAGCATGCAGATTCAGAGGGATGTAAGTTGCAAAAGTGCTTGCACAGTATAGAGTCGCATGGAGAGCTGCATCAAACCAGTCTTTGGACGGAAGGCCACAACAACAGGATATTTACAATGAAGCTCAATGACATACGTAACTAAAGCCATATTCGACTGCCGTATAATAAAACACTGACGTAATTACCAAGCATCGAATGTTTCTCACTCCATACAATGTCACTTTTACGTAACATCGTGATCAACAATTCTTGCAGCTCATTCTCTTGTAAACTGATAAGAAGTACATCATCGTAAATGAAGAACCGCCTTATTATGATTTGACGAAAAGAGTTTGTGTATGAATACTACCATGACCAGAACATCTATGCCGCCATCGAGTGAGCCCAGTACGCAAAGCGTTTCATCAAAAATTAGTATTTGTAAAATCGACAAAAATGTGGCCTTTAACACAGAATTACTAGAACAACTCTCGCCTCATTCTGTAATACCTAGGTAATCAAAGTGACAAACAGGCTGAGCTAGAGACAAACAAGAAATCGAGCCATGAGTGAGGAAACCACTGAGGCAGTTCTCCAGTCAAATCACCGAGTGCACGGTTTTCACACATTGCCTCTCTCTCTACCTCTCTCTCTCTCTCTCTCTCTCTCTCTCTCTCTCTCTCTATCTCTCTCTCGCTACTTATCAGTCTACCTATGTAAATGTAAACAGCAAACAACATACATAACAAAGATTTTCCTTACTATATTACCCACATTACAAGTCTTTGGCTGAAGCCCTCGTCGTCTGCTAAACAGACCGCTGCCTTTCACTGTAGAACACACCTGGGATATTTAATGACTCGTACCATAAGCGTCCGACTGCAGGCTTGCTGCTCAGCAAATTGCACAGGATATCGGAATACCTTCTCCATTTGCTATAAATATAAGAGAAATATACAATATTAATAAAAGTTCCTTTATTAATATAAGGACAAAAGCTATCTTAATATCACGACTGACTTTACGTTTTAACAGGTGGGAATGTATAGCTTCTGTTGCTGTATTTCATGGGTAATCCGAATACGTCATAACGTGGACTTATCGTTCTACGTACTACACCCTACCAGAATGAGCTATACTTTGTTTCATGATGTACATAAATAGATATTATTAATCATCACCTGCACATGAAAGATTACTAGCAAATTGGCTTATAAACAACGTAAATGTTGGTCTGAAGCAGCCAACAAAAAGAGAGACGGAAGACAAACCTGGGTGTGTAAACACTATTTGGTTACTTAGATGCCGCGCAGGATTAGCCGAGCGGTCTTGAGCGCTGCAGTCATGGACTGTGCGGCTGGTCCCGGCGGAGGTTCGAGTCATCCCTCGGGCATAGGTGTGTGTGTGTTTGTCCTTAGGATAATTTAGGTTAAGTAGTGTGTACGCTTAGGAACTGATGACCTTAGCAGCTAAGTCCCATAAGATTTCACACACATTTGAACATTTTTTTGTTACTTAGATCTTCTTATATTGGTCCTTCCCTCGAAATTAATTACTGCGCTGAAAACTGTAGTCACTGGACATTTCAGGAACTGTGATATGTATATATTACGTGAAATACACTGAGATGATGAAACTCATGCGATAGCCATCGCCACATGCACTTATGCCGATGGCGGTTGTACCACATACACAAGGCATTAAAGGGCAGTGCATTGGCGGAACTGTCGCTCTTATTTGCTTCATGTGAAAGGGTTCCCGAAGTGATTATTACTGCCCGACTGAAGTTTTCAGACATTGAACACGGGTTGGTAGTTGGAGATAGACGCATGTGACATTCCATTTTGGAAATCGTTAAGGAATTCAGTGTTTCGAGATCGAAAGTGTCAAGAGTTCACCGAGAATACCAAATCTTAGGTATTACCCCCTGCCACGGACAATGCAGTGGCCGATGGCCTTCACGTGACAGGAGAGCACCGGCGTTTGCGTAGAGTTGTTAGTGCTAACAGACAAGCAACACTGCGTGAAATAATCGGAGAAATCAATGTGGGGCGTATGACGAACGTATCCGTAAGGACAGTGCGGCGAAATCTGCCGTCAATGGGCTATGGCAGCAGACGACCGACGAGAGTGCATCTGTTTGCGTGACATTAACTGTAGGTTCTCTCATGGACTCGTGGCCATATCGGTTGGACACTGGATTACTGAAAAACCGTTGGCTGGTCAGATGAGACCAGATTTCAGTTGGTAAGAGGTGCTGGTAAAGTTAGAGTGTGGCGTAGACCCTGCGAAGTTACGGACGCAGGTTGTCAAAAGGCACAGTGGAATCTGATGGTGGATCCATAATGGTGTGGGCTGTGTTTACGTGGAATCGGCTGGATCATCTGGTCCAACTGATCCGACCATTGACTGGAAGTGGTTATGTTTGCTTACTTGGTGACAGTTTGCAGCCATTCATGGACTTCATATTCCCAAACAATGATGAAATTGTTACGGATGACAATGTGCCATGTCACCGGGTGACAACCGTGTCTGGCTGAAGGACGTCCTGGACTACTCGAGCGAATGATTTGGCCACCAGATCGCCGACGTAAATCACATCGAACATTTATGGATCCAGAGATCAATTCGTACACAAAATTCTGTACCCTCAATTCTGAAGTAATTATGCGTGGATATAGAAGTAGTTTCACCCTCCGCCACACACCGTCAGTGGGCTTGCGGAGTATGGATGTAGATGTAGACTCATTATTTATGCAGGAGACTTCCAACGACTTCATGAGTTCAGGCCACGCCGAGCTGCAGCACTACAGAGGGTAGGAGGAGGTCCAATACGATGATCAGAGCATTCCGTGACTTTTGTCACCTCAGTATATAACACACGGGAATCAACATAAACTGCATAAGTAAACAGAAGTTGTATGCAGTTATCTATATCCAGGACGTAAGTATAAGTATTTTCTGTCTTTCTCACTATAGTCTATATTGTGTTTAAGTGCCATTCAGACTTATGATCCCACAAAAAAACTTATTGACTTCGAATATTGTGTATTTACTATGCCAGTAGACGAAAAAGAAAGATTTATCCTTTCACATTTGACAGCCTTGATTTCGTAAATTACGTACAGTTGCAAGAAATTCGTTCATAAAAACCAGTGACCGAGAAATAACCAAAATTGAGCGAGGTATTACAATTGTATATTCTCCATCCTGGGTGCAAAAGAAATTACGTCATATTTAGGTATCCTTACGGTATTAAGATATTGGAGACAAATGTACCTCTTGAGATATTTGACATAATTTTTATAAGTATTGTACCACGTCGTAATTTAGACCCAGGAGAAGGACGCAGTAACCGTACTCGAAGAGTGGGTTTCTCCGTACTAAACTCAGAAAACTTCTACGTGAACCGATTCTATCCGTGGAAATCTACATAATTATAGTGTACGGACTACTGACGATTCATGTGCGTGCCTCTTGCGATTTAGTTCGAAGTATGTTACAGTCAATCTCCCGTGCAACTATGAAAGACGTCCGATGCAGAAGTAAACGCAAATTTAGAAAAAGCAGTTCAGGCAGGACAAATGAGTGACTCACCTGCTTCTCGGCTTGGCATCGTAATGTACAGTGATGAAGCAAACATTATAACCACTTGCTTCCGAGAGAGTTGTAGTACATCTAGTGTATGGCACTGATTCGACTAGATGTCTACACACAATTCACGCTATTTCCGTAAATTGCGGGCTGGTGGTTTTGTACACTCCTGGAAATTGAAATAAGAACACCGTGAATTCATTGTCCCAGGAAGGAGACACTTTATTGACACATTCCTGGGGTCAGATACATCACATGATCACACTGACAGAACCACAGGCACATAGACACAGGCAACAGAGCATGCACAATGTCGGCACTAGTACAGTGTATATCCACCTTTCGCAGAAATGCAGGCTGCTATTCTCCCATAGAGACGATCGTAGAGATGCTAGATGTAGTCCTGTGGAACGGCTTGCCGTGCCATTTCCACCTGGCGCCTCAGTTGGACCAGCGTTCGTGCTGGACGTGCAGACCGCGTGAGACGACGCTTCATCCAGTCCCAAACATGCTCAATGGGGGACAGATCCGGAGATCTTGCTGGCCAGGGTATTTGACTTACACCTTCTAGAGCACGTTGCGTGGCACGGGATACATGCGGACGTGCATTGTCCTGTTGGAACAGCAAGTTCCCTTGCCGGTCTACGAATGGTAGAACGATGGGTTCGATGACGGTTTGGATGTACCGTGCACTATTCAGTGTACCCTCGACGATCACCAGTGGTGTACGGCCAGTGTAGGAGATCGCTCCCCACACCATGATGCCAGGTGTTGGCCCTGTGTGCCTCGGTCATATGCAGTCCTGATTGTGGCGCTCACCTGCACGGCGCCAAACACGCATACGACCATCATTGGCACCAAGGCAGAAGCGACTCTCATCGCTGAAGACGACACGTCTCCATTCGTCCCTCCATTCACGCCTGTCGCGACACCACTGGAGGCGGGCTGCACGATGTTGGGGCGTGAGTGGAAGACGGCCTAACGGTGTGCGGGACCGTAGCCCAGCTTCATGGAGACGGTTGCGAATGGTCCTCGCCGATACCCCAGGAGCAACAGTGTCCCTAATTTGCTGGGAAGTGGCGGTGCGGTCCCCTACGGCACTGCGTAGGATCCTACGGTCTTGGCGTGCATCCGTGCGTCGCTGCGGTCCGGTCCCAGGTCGACGGGCACGTGCACCTTCCGCCGACCTCTGGCGACAACATCAATGTACTGTGGAGACCTCACGCCCCACATGTTGAGCAATTCGGCGGTACGTCCACCCGGCCTCCCGCATGCCCACTATACGCCCTCGCTCAAAGTCCGTCAACTGCACATACGGTTCATGTCCACGCTGTCGCGGCATGCTACCAGTGTTAAAGACTGGGATGGAGCTCCGTATGCCACGGCAAACTGGCTGACACTGACGGCGGCGGTGCACAAATGCTGCGCAGCTAGCGCCATTCGACGGCCAACACCGCGGTTCCTGGTGTGTCCGCTGTGCCGTGCGTGTGATCATTGCTTGTACAGCCCTCTCGCAGTGTCCAGAGCAAGTATGGTGGGTCTGACACACCGGTGTCAATGTGTTCTTTTTTCCACTTCCAGGAGTGTATGTTCGAAACTGGAGTTCGATAGCGTCCCAGACGGGTTCCATCTGTCTCAAATAAAACGAATTTGGTGGCCAAGGCATCGCTATTAAACTCCTCAGACCACTGTTGCTGGATGCTGGCTATCCTACTGTAGATGCTCATCTGGGAAGGCATCAAGCATGAAGGTATGCCAGTGGTCCACGATAATGTTCACATAGTCCACAGGTATCGTGGGTCCTGTGATTACTACCACGGATACCATGCAAGCCCAGATGACTGTCCTCATACCTTAATGCTGTCCCCATCGGCTTGCCGCTGGTTAACCTCGTCGTTGAGCGCCCCTAAGCACCAAGCAACCACCCGTCGGTTTTGGTTTGTGGCGCATTTTTTTGTCCGTTCCATTGGCCAGCTGTTAATCTGGACTTTCATTTGGAAACTGCTGTGCTGTGCAGACATAACTATAAACATTCAGTCTACAAGAGCGATTTGCTTAGTATTTGAGTGTGCATTCAAGGCTATCAAACACCGTGCATTTTAAAAAATGTAATAATTAACATGATGAAAAATGCGGTTCTTTCAGTATTAGGTCTTAGTTAAAGCCTTCTGCTGGCTCCTAGAATGAGAGAGTGTTCTGTGAGTGTGAGACGGTTAGTAAATATCTCCATATTTGCTTCATTGATTTGCGGTACTGTATGTTTGACGGCCTTGTTAGCAAATTTCTGTGCATAAAGTGACAACACAGAAGAGATATTTTAAAGCAAGGACCTTCCTCCGTTTGGTAGTTACAGGCAGACCTGGGAAAATTAACTCAATTCAGTAGTATCCTACGGATAAATATATTTTTACTTCCTGTTGAAAGCTGTAGTGCTGCTAGTTTTTTAAAGCTTCTCTTAGTTAATTGTAACATTGCACATCACTTCAGGAAATATAATGTATTTTAGTACCGTGCGGTCGGATAAGGTGATATCGGCACTGCCACAATGCATACAGAGATAACTGAGTTTATCCTGCTGTATATATATGTGCCTCCAGAAGCAATACAGATAAACCCTTCCTGAAATTTATGACCAGTACCCGAGGATTCGATTTGTCGCTAGCAAGACTTTAAAGCCACGAAAAGCTATTTAGGTGTTCCGGCGTGGCTGTGTTAAGGCGGCGATAATCCCGTTCGCCAGTAGGTTTTCCGAGGCCAAGTTCTTGCAGGTGCAGTAGGGGAAGATGGAAGGGACGGGTTTATTACTGAATTGCGAAACTTTACTGCATAACCAAAGAATAGTGATGTGTTTACTGATAAAATATCACACGTCACAATCCAGTCATCTGTGATTAAAATGTCAGACGGAACGGAAGGGAATTGCACAAAATCGTAGTTAAATTAAAGACAGTTCAAAACAGGTTTAATATCTCAAGCAATATATTTACATACAACGGGAGTTTGAAGAAAGCGTGAGAAAGAAAAATGTTTATCCGTGGAAAGAACGGAATCATGTATACCTCTTCTTGGAACGAAAAAATGTGATACTAACAAAACTGCAAAAGTTCACGCACGGATTACGCCTTAAGCCTTTTCCGACTGGCCGACTGCAGCAAATAAGGAGGTAGAAGGAGTGTGAAACAACCCCCGTTTAAGTCCTTTACTGGATTTTGTGTAATTTATCGAAGCTACCAAACAGTTAATTATTATGATTATATGACTGTATGCTCAATGGATGAAGGCTATCGGTTTTCCTGCTGTGGTTTTGGGGGTATTTCAACCGAGTGCGGCTGTTCTGAGACTGAATAGTGGAATGATTGAAATTTTGTCTATTATTAAGGACCACAAAGGTTGTGATGTACAAACTGTATATTTTCTACTAACACACAAATTCTGAGGTAGTCGCTACCTTCGCCTTACACATCTAATTACGGTTATATCTCTTATTGGTTGCTGATTTTAGGTGTTTCGTCACACGCAATGATGATGGTTAACATCCACAACAATCCTCACTGCAATCCATGGTTGTTTCTGGCCGATGGGTTTGACGCGAAACACGAAATTCGGCACTTGTCACTTTTGGTGTCATATCACTCGCTAATCGGTATTGATGAGGGTCCACCACACGACGATTAGGAGGACGCGCTCATCTGTCACACTTGGGTGAATTTACTCAACCACCATTCTTGCCCATCTCTCCAGTACCACTTCTCACTCGACACTCTTCAGTACTACTGCACACCCAACACTCGCCTCACTGCCTCCTGCAGTACTTGACAATCGACTCCTGTCTACTATCGAACTGGGCGTCGGATACTAGCATCTATGTTCGTGGGATCACGGATCCCTTACATCCCCAACCTAAAAACCTTCTTTGTAGCCACAGGCGAGAAAGAATAATAGGAAAAAATTATCACATAGCATATAAATGAAAATGAGGAACATAAGTTCTAGTTCACATACTGAAGTTACATCGTATCACAAATAATACCCTATTGACTCCGGTAGCAAACTGCCCCTACAGAAACATAATACAAAATCAACAAAATCTATCTATCTTAATTAACATAGTATGATAAATATTTTTACTAACTTATCTTACATTCAATTACCAGAAATCTTCACTTTCAAAGGTTTGTACGAGCCATTAACTACATATTTGTTACTGGTTAATCTTTAATAACTTGCTACAGCAAAGACAAGGAAAAACTAGTTAAATGCCAGCTACCCCTTTGGTATGCCATCCTTTCAGCAGGGTTTGTGCCGCCCATACTACTATCACTGTAACTATAACTCACTTGGCCAACACACATCAAACTTAAGGAAGAAATTCACAACTTATTCATTTGAGTTTTTAAACAAGCGAAATTAAATATCAAAACAAAATATAGCATTTACATCTTGACTTATGCAATTATTTTACGATCCCTCATACCTATACAAATTGATTCCATAATATTAAACGCTCCATATTGCACTAAGTATGTCTTACATAACTATTTGCATCACTATAACTAATGTGGTCATCCAATGAAAAGTTTTAAACTACTGATCATTTCATTTTGCCAAACATTACTGCCATATTTGAATCGTTATCACTAAAGCTTAGATGAGAGGTACAGTATTTCCTGTTATATTGACATTAATTCAAATCTGCTATATGGATATTTGTTATTCATTACACAGTGCCAGAATTCTGCTCCTAAAGTTTGACCTAAGTATAACCATAATTGACTCTGATAGCTAATTGGATACATGAATTACTCATTACTCGTAAGTTACACTTTCTGTTTTATCAGCATACTTCAGATAAACATGTATACCAACAAATAACTTGCAAACAGATGTTGCTCATGTGCTAAATGACATACTTCAATACTTCAAACATCTCATACTCCATACTCTTCATTACACATAACTCCCTCAACTTAACAGTAACTTCAACTACAAATAAATATATATCTTCAACTTACATCAATCCT
The DNA here is from genome assembly GCF_021461395.2 of Schistocerca americana. Classification (NCBI taxonomy): domain Eukaryota; kingdom Metazoa; phylum Arthropoda; class Insecta; order Orthoptera; family Acrididae; genus Schistocerca; species Schistocerca americana. Next base: position 396,411,732 of record NC_060125.1, on the reverse strand, counting down.
CCATATACTTCATAAAAATACTACTCCAGGCTCCTTGGCCTCTCCGTTCATCATATTTCACATCATTTATTTGAACAACTATCTCCTCATTTATTTGTTTCTTTATATGCTTTCCTACTTACAACCTGATACATTACTTCAGTTCTCTTACAACAGTTTGACCTTTTCATCCCTCACAAAACAACTCTGTAAGATTACACAAACTCTTGTCTGACCAATTTGCTTCCCACCACATTTTATAAACATTAAATTTCTGGTCTGGTTCTCCATTTATTACTTCTGGCACTATTACTTTTGTAATGCACTGACACTATACTGATTTATAACTTATTGATTCTTTGGCATCTCACACTCCACATCAACAGTAACTACTAACCCTTATTTTAAGTCAACTATAAATCTGCTGGATGGTTCCTGACTGAATTACTTGGATAACCGCTACCAATCCGAACTACTATGCACTAACTGTCTTAACCTAAGGATAGAGAAAGATGGTAGAGGAGTGATACTTGAAATAAGAAATAAAGTCTCACCTAGCTGGGAGTGCACCAGTCGCCACTTGGTATACCAGCAAAAGAGTTGCTGGCTCTCTACACCTAATTTTCTTCCATTCGTACGTCATGATCCCTTCGTCTATCTTCTCCCCTCTCATAATTCCTGTCATTATCATCATCACCTCTCCCATGACTGGTTAAACTGTCAACCATTGCCATGGTTCCTACGTCCATTACCCCACCTCTACCAACGTAATTTGGTGTACCATTAAACTGACTTTGATGGTAATTATTTCCACCTTGGTTCTGATCATGCATCTGGTTGTTTTCCTGTGCATGAATAGTTTCTAATTGCCCCAATACTTCCATTAAGGTATCTTTATCTTTAATCAGGCTTCCAGATAAGTTTTCTTGCATCCTACGACTTAACCTCCTTTTAATTGCTGATATCATTATGTCGTCATTCAATGACTGCTCCAGTGTTTCGTTCAACTCCCATAGATGCTCAGCAAATTCTCTCAAGATACCTCTCCAGATATTAAGGGACTTGTGATGCAGTAAATCTTCAAGTATTGCACACTGGTGACTTTTGGACCAGTATTTCTTTAAAAACTCTTCCTCAAATTGACTGTAGCTGGTAACTTCTTCTTTCTTCCTAACTCCCCAGGTGAAAGCTTCACCTTCGATTCTGTCTATTGCGAACTGAATTTTATCTGCATCTCGTAAGCATCCTGGAAAAACTCCTCGTAACCACTTAGTAAATTTTATTGGATGCAATGCCCCTTTGGATTTATATTTTTGGCCCATGTTGGTCTAGGTATACCTATTATCAGCGTTTACTAATGAAACGAGCTTGCCCTCCCCTACTGTTAAGATGGCACTATTTATCTACCTATCAATCTCTCCGGTTTTAGTTTCTAGATGTTGGACTTCCTCCTGCAGCTGTTTGGTCTCATTTGTGACTATATGTTCCACAGCCTCCTCCAATTTCACTTGCCTGTTTCCTAGTTTACCAATATTAACATGGCACTGCTGTTGTATTTGTACTACATCTTTAATCTGCTGGTGTTGTTGTGTTTCAATTTTCTGCATTTTCTCTTCCAATTCAGTTTTAAGGTCCATGACATCTCCCTCAGCTTTTACAATTATCTCTACTTTTATATCAATCATCTCTTCCCAGAGTCGATCTACCTTCACCTGTAGCTTATCATCTCTCTCCTGAAGAGATATTCGCATCTGTTCCTGGAAATCCTGCAGTCCTTTCCTTAAGTATTCTTGGTTTTCTTGGGACATCTCTGCTATACCTTTCGTTATTTCTTGGAGCATCTTAAATATTGTTAACTGCGATTCTCCATCCTCTAGAGTCAATTCTTTTCCAATAGGTTTTACTGGTGTCTCAGGGTAACTGGTTGAATGACCCAATGGGCTGTTCATTGACATTCCACTACTACCAACCCCTGACTCATCCATGTCCTCTTGCCCCATCCCCATTTTTCTAACTACCTCCTCCACAACATTTTCTTTCAATTCAGGATCCATTCTCAACTATCCACTATGCACACATACAAGAAAATAAAAATTAACCTCGTAGTAACCCAAACACTCACTAATTAACTAATAATTAAATAATCCTTCACTGTATTAGGTTAACCAAGATTGGCAAAACAGACCTCTCCATTGAACACCATAAGTTACAGAAACCTACCAAGATCAAACATCAATGACTACATTTATACACAAAATCTTGAAGTAACGTACACACAACTTAAACATGTAGTTTACAATAAATAATGCAAATGAGACACTATTCTGTGCTGTACAGCATGAAAACACATGCTTATTAGCATACCAGGCTTCAGAATAAATTCTGAAAAAAATGTTAAAAGATATTGTTCTTATAATTTCTGCAATTGTCAAATTTAATTTGAAGTTCCTTCCACACTGTTAAGATAGTGCAATATTAATTAGTCTCGCGCCAGCAAATCGTCCTCACTCACCCCTCGACGCTCGTCGAAGTCGCGATGTTTTGACGTTTGAAGTCGCACTGCCAGTCGTGTTGGCATTGGCTCCTCCGGTGCGGCAGCTGTCAGGCGAAGCGTCGTTGAAGCTCTTGTGGTGCCGTGTGCACTGTTTACGTCCGCGGCGAATCGCGCTGACGCAGTCTCGTAGTTCGGTGGTTGGCGACAGGATGGAGCTGCTGTCACGTATTTCGTTGATCGGCGAGTAGGTAGCGCAGACGTCGTATACTTTGAGGGTTCGCCACTAGATGTCGAACTCCACGTCATCGTTGTTTCTACTTCAACCACTTGGCTGCGCTGCAGTCACTGGTCAGTGTGGTACATCACCGCTATCCAAATCCTTGCTGTCGCGGCGTGTGGACCTTCGTCACTGCTACAGGTGCTTTGGTTAGCCGCTGACACTCTGGGTGACGTCATCCAACAATTACGCCACAGACAACACTCGCGAATGCGGTAACAGTTTATGGGTCCACTTTATATTTAGCGATTTACACCGTTCAAAAATAATTTCGGATACAAAGTCACTTGAAAACATGTTCCTGATACTTTCGTAACGGAATTTTGGCTGGTTCACTCGAGATAATGCACAAACGCTTTTTTTCTAAGAGTATGAATTTTGCAGCAATTCACGCAGGTTCTCGTGTCCATACTTCAATATATTGCTTATTAACACTGCTTTTGTCACTTTAACTCATAAAAACAAATTGTTTACTGTTTCTCAGTCACTTTTGCACTGTATTGTCTAAGTAAGTCACTTTCGCACTGTATTGTCTAAATAAGTCACTTTTGCACTGTATTGTCTAAACAATGTGCTCCATTCCCGCGATTTCTAATTTCACCATAAATGTTATATTACACTGTTTCAAGTTGGAATACTGTAATTTTAGTCACGGTAACAACAATACCGGATTGCTCTTGCACTAAAATTGTCCGATAATTGCAAATGCCATTCCACTGAAACCAAAAATGGTGCTTAATAAATCATTGTTCGGATCCTAAGATTGCAGCAGTCCTTTTCACGGGAGCCAGGATGAAACACCCCCGTTTAAGAACTTTACTGGATTTTGCGCAATTTATCGAAGCCGCCAAACAGTTAATTATTATGATTATATGACCTTATGCTCAATGGATGAATGCTATCGGTTTTCCTGCTGTGGTTTCGGGGGTATTTCAACCGAGTGCGGCTGTTCTGAGACTGAATAGTGGAATGATTGAAAGTTTGTCTATTATTAAGGACCACAAAGGTTGCGATTTACAAACTGTGTATTTTCTACCAACACACAAATTCTGAGGCAGTTGCTACCTTCGCCTTACACATCTAATTACGGTTATATCTCTTATTGGTTGCTGATTTTAGGTGTTTCGTCACACGCAATGATGATGGTTAACATCTACAACAATTCTCACTGCAATCCATGGTTGTTGCTGGCCGACACGGTTGACGCGAAACACGATATTCGGCACTTGTCACTTTTGGTGTCATATCACTCGCAAATCGGTATTGATGAGGGTCCATCCCCCGACGATTAGGGGGACGCGATCATCTGTCACACTTCGGTGAATTTACTCGACCATCATTCTTTCCCGTCTCTCCAGTACCACTTCTCACTCGACACTCTTCAGTACTACTGCGCACTCAACATTCGCCTCACTGCCTCCTGCAGCGCTCGACAATCGACTCCTGTCTACTATCGACCTGGGCGTTGGATACTAGCATCTATGTTCGTGGGATCACGGATCCCTTACAAGTAATAGATGATCGTGGGATATTTTATTAGCATCTAGCCACTCACATCAGCCGTAATTGCCGCTGATTGTGCTGGTGCTTCTTTGCTGAAGCAGCTCTGAAGAGGTACAGAGAATCGAATGTGGGTCCTTGCGCACTGAAGGCATCGACACTAATCATTCTGATACAGAGCTTGTATAGAGTGAAGTGACACTGTGTCTTAACCTTGTAGGAAAAATAATGTGAATTGTCCAGCTCAGTCTTGACCGTGTAAGCTAATCGAACTCGTTCCTGCTTCCAGTGGTCCTAACCTGATTAATTAACAAAGTGACTTAGTGGACATGAAATGCAATAGACAAAGAAATAAATACCGGTAAAATATTTATTTATTAAAATTAAGTACTATCAATTGCCGAGAACAGCCTCCAGAAAAACACGCATATCGGCGAGAATTCACAACAGATAATCATAAGGAAAACAGTGACACTTATGGGGAAACAGGCATCTTTAATGCGTTTCTAAAAAACGTTTGGTTTCATAGCGACGAAAAAACGTTCCGCTTAGAAGCTGAATTTAACATCTACACTGCAAAAACTGTTGGGGAAAAGGTTTCCTGTAAATCAGAGAGATCATAGAGATAGTGATACTCCTAAGAGTTCGATCGAGGTAATATACAGGGTGATCGGAATATCTCCTTAGCAAATAGTGATACGGAAAGTACCTCGCAGCATACACACAGCTGCTGCAAAGCTCCTGCTCGGTGCAGTTATCTGTATATCGTCAAAACGATCGAGCACTACCTCAGACGTCACTAGACACTTATCGAAGATGATAATCAGCAAAACTGTGATGGGATTCCATACAGGAAGCGCCTGCAGATGAATGCAATAACCGTTGACGATTACCGAACGTGCAACCACTCACGTAAACCTAACAAAAGGAATGGGCCGAAACGGCCACGTACCGGAAATTTATGATCACACAAAGACCAATACTCTGTCAGCCTTCTAATGCAGACAAAAAAAAATCTTCCGCCAGCTGCCGTGAAAGTCAGTATCAAACACAGACGGCAGATAGTGCCTTCGTTGCGCAGAGGTTTTCCAGCCTACATCCTGCGTAGAGAGTAACCGTTGCGAAAAGGGACGTTTTCTTTATCAAGGCGCCTCACTTAACAAGAAGGAACCTTTCAAATTTTTACCGTATTCAAGCGACTGTTGCCACTTTGGACAAATTACTAAATTATCTCAAGATAATCGAGTCATAGATCGGATTATGGGATATATAAGGAATCTGGCCACTATAGTCTCTGTAATCCGAGTGATCGGCCACGCACTAGACACGTCGTGAGTCTGGTTTGAGTTGTACCGTGTACGTGGTAAGATTTTATGGGACAAAATTGCTTAGGCAATAGGTCCTTAAGCTTACACATTACTTAATCTAACTTAAACTAACTTACGCTAAGGACAACACACACACACAACTACGCCCGAGGGAGGACTCGAACCTCCGACGTGTACGTGAACTAATAAATTACGTTTCTTTTCTTTCCTGAAATAACATTTATACTTATCTTACGAATTTACATAGTTAATTCAACATTGTGGATCGGAACTGTTTTGGAAATCCACTTCACTGTGGCTAGGTGTTACTGGAAGGCCGACCCCGAGTAAAGGGGAGCATCGTTCGTCTGTCTGTTGCTACGTCTTGATGTTGACAGGAGACCACCGGTTTTTTGTCGTAAGCATCCTGTTGACCGGTCTGGTAGCAGACGTTCACCACCATTCTCTTCGAGTCTGTATTTATGGTTGTAATAAAAAAAAAATCTATAAAATTTTCTTCATAATTTGATATATTCGTTGTCTTCTCATGATGGTCCCGTGGATAAATTAACAATATAATTTCGCAGTGTGTCGCAGGTGATAGATGGCGTGCGCTGTTTGGGTGACTGCTCATCTACTGACAGATGTCTTACAGACAAGGAATGCCTTACAGCCTAGTGCCGTAATCTCTGTTGCGGGGAAATGCTTTGCATGGTTCTGATTATCAGCCTGAACTTTGTTCACTAGATTTCACATACTTTCTTGTGCTCCAGAGAGCCTGGTTCACTGCACAGGTAGCAAGCGTCTGTCGTAATCAGGTATATCCCTGTTAATTTGTTATTGGCTGCTGCCATTCTGTTAACTTGAACGGAATGGACAGTGACTTGAAAGGAGGGTATAAGATGAACACCAACAAAAACAAAAGGAGGATAATGAAATGTAATCGAATTAAATTGGGTGATGCTGAGGGAATTAGATTAGGAAATGAGACACTTACAGTAGTAAAGGAGTTTTGCTATTTGGGGAGCAAAATAAGTGATGATAGTCGAAGTAGAGAGGATATAAAATGTAGACTGGAAATGGCAAGGACAGCGTTTCTGAAGAAGAAAAATTTGTTAACATCGAGTATAGATTTAAGCGTCAGGAAGTCGTTTCTGAAAGTATTTGTATGGAGTGTAGCCATGTATGGAAGTGAAACATGGACGATAAATAGTTTGGACAAGAAGAGAATAGAAGCTTTCGAAATGTCGTGCTACAGAAGAATGCTGAAGATTAGATGGGTAGATCACATAACTAATGAGGAGGTATTGAATAGAATTGGGGAGAAGAGGAGCTTGTGGCACTACTTGACTAGAAGAAGGGATCTTTTGGTAGTAAATGTTCTGAGGCATCAAGGGGTCACCAATTTAGTACTGGAGGGCAGCGTGGAAGGTAAAAATCGTAGAGGGAGACCTAGAGATGAATACACTAAGCAGATTCAGAAGGATGTAGGCTGCAGTACGTACTGGGAGATGAAGCAGCTTCCACATGATAGAGTTGCATGGAGAGCTGCATCAAACCAATCTCAGGACTGAAGACCACAACAACAACATCCTGTTAACAACGTTGTACAACTCGCTTCGGACTTCTAGTGACAAGAAATGCGATTAGACAATTTTTCATAAAATTTTCAGCTATATTGCGCAAATTTTAACTCAGTGGCGTTCTTGAGTGGATTGTGATTGCGCCATATAGTTCCTTCGCAGTCTTCACTCTGGAACTGATGGTGCTTCCTGTTATGTAGCTCAACCGTATCTAATATTGTCGCTTGTAGCCGAGTCTAAATGCAATCTCTGTGTGGTCCAACGGCGCTGTTTCGGACTCCGGTCTGTATTTATGGAGAAATATCGTTATCTGACTGGAAGGGTTGATGGATCAACAGAGCAACACACTTTGACATGAATTCGATTATGCCATGGCATCTTTGTTCTAGTTTTAGAGGGCATGTGGTGTATGCTAACTTAAAAAATCTTTCCACGCTAGAGTATTCAAGAGAATGCCTATATTATAGGTCGATCTACTTATTTGTGCGGTTTTAGAATTTGAGTCATAAACAAAGATTCTAGTAGTAAATACATGCTTATTAACTTTGTCTTCTCCGTAAATCCTTCTTGCTGAGTTTGCTTTAGCTAGTGGTCTGGTACATAGTTAAGTTCGCCATTTGTAATCTGCTATTATATTAGCACTGGTTTGTGGTTACTGGGTATTTGCTGTGTAGGGAATCATTAATGAATGCTAAATAGAAAGCAAAGGCTACATTCTTCTTGTAGTAACAGTCTACACAAATGATAGACGGTATACAAAAAAAGCACGATTAGGACCACAGAGTATCCGCGACAGCGCACGCTGTCTCTCTCTTTAGTGGTCAGCATAAGTCATGGAGCCAAGGAGGTGGGGTGACGAGATGCGATGCTGCCAAACACGTAACTAGCAGGCGAGGTGCATCCGGCGACCGTCGCCAGCTCTCCTCTAAATTAAAAGGGGCATGCGCGGTACGTTTCACCACAATTGAGCAGGCCACAAGAATGTAACTAAACTCATAAACAAGAGCAGTAGTGCGAGGTGATAATTGTAACGCACGAGTACAAACAAAGTCATAAGTCGAGCTAGTGAACTGATCTATACAGCCTGAAAAACAGCAATAGACTCCACCGAAAACTAACGGTAGAACAAGAGAACACTCCATCACACACAGATGCTCAAAGTCGTCAAGGCCTGGAAGTCGAGCCAATACCATAAAACAGTGACACAGAATCAGTCGGCATAGCAGCAGTGAATTACGGTCAGAACTCCACTTCCTACTTCCTTGCAACGGGTTGACAGCTACAGTTGCAATCTTCAATCTTGCATTCACGTTTTAACTGTGATTTATAACTCATTACCTTGAGATGACTGTGTGATGTTCACTGCTCTCAATGTCACCAATTAAGATGAAAAAAATTGACATATTGTCTAGAGATTGAGTATTAAAAATAGCAGGCAAGACGTCTTTGTATGGGTTAGCAACAATAATCATACACAAACACACTTTTTTTTTTCTTTCTCGGCCACACTTCGTTACTCCTGATTTTCACCACGCGTTTCGGCTAAATGTCATCATCACATCTCCAAGTCCCGACTAGGCACCAGCAGATGGCAGTTAGGCGAAACATGTCGTCAAAATAAGAAATAATAAAGCGTGGACACGATGGAAAAATGTTTTGTTTGTTAGTGCATAATTATGATCGCAGACATATAAAAAGACGTCCTGTCTGCTACTTTGAAGCTTGCGCTTTGTCGGTCCGCGAAGGAGATGCGATGATGGTAGCTAGCTGAAGCGTCTAATCAAAATAAGAACTAATGAATTGTGATCACGACGTAAAAATTTTGCGTGTTTGATTAAGTGAGTGTCTTAGGTTATTTTATTTTTTATATTTTTCACGGAAGACTGACATGGGCATTTCACAATGCCGTTACCGGTCTAGTCTGGTGTGGTCTCCCCACTAATATCGAAACTAATCTACACATCCTGAAACACAGCGATAATTTGCACCGAAATTAACAGTGGAATAAGAGAGCTGTAACAGAAGCCGTCAGAGCATCGGCTACAGTTTTCAAAACATTATCACAATATGTGATATATTCTCGCGACACATGTGAACAGCAAGTGGCGTAATGTTTCGAATTACGAAAAAGGTGCAAAAGTTATGTTTTTCTGTGTTCAAAAGCAACTGCAATGCCGATCAACGAACGTGAGTGCATGAAAAGTTATGTAACAACCTAGTTCACACCAAAACTGTATTAACAACGCTACCGCACTTCCTATCGGTATAACGATGACGTTTATAGGTTTACCTTTTATATCTGATAATAGAGTCAGTCGTGCCGTTGAAGAAGAGATGCTGTCTGCTGAAGAAACACGAGAAGGAAAAGAAAATATGCCGAAAATAACAGCAACAAAAGTAAACACCATTCAGTGACTTAAAGTAAATAAGTTATTGTGGCTCTATTCAAAGAAGACAATATTTAGATCCAAACAGCACACACGTAACACTGTTTTAAAATGTATATAACGCTGCTGTTTTTCCATGTTTTAGAATAAAGAAAAATACCCAGAAATGAGGGAGATATTGTCGCTGAAAGTAGTTTGGGAAAGAAAAAACACTAAAATAAATGAAAAGAAAAGTGTGTTGAATCAAGGAGGACCCACAATCCCTTATTGTTGTTCTTATTCAACCACGAACCAATGGGAGGATTTCAATGTATACTCGATTCTGTAATTAGGAATCACAGCTGCCACTTGAAACGCACTATAGTTTACTTGTGCTGAGTTATTTCTCTTTGAAATTAGTTCCGTAGTGCGTGAGCGACGGAATTGACTCTCTAATCAGAATGATCTCGTGATACTATAAAGCTCTGTAGTGAACACATAGTGTGTCGTGGGGCGATCACTCTTTTGTAGAAATAATTCAAAAGCCAAGATCGCTTAAATACTGTTAACTGGTTAACCGGTTTCAACATACTAAAGATGCCATAATCGGATATGAATGTAGCTTAACATTATATCCAAATGGTTTATAAATGTTAAGCTACATTCACATCCTTTAGTGTGTTGAAACCGGTTATCCAGTAAACAGTATTTAAGTGAACTTAGCTTTTGAATTATTTCTGCTATAAAATTCTGCTGCAGTAAAACAAAACGAGAGCTATATTTGCGCTAAAATTAAAAGTTTTCTTTTTCAAAAAGGTATAGAGCTTGAGCTTTAGTGAAATCGCTATTTGCTTGGAATTCTGCTTGAAGGTGCAAAAAATGTAGCTCAGAAAGTTTTTTTGACTGTTGAGAAATCCTTGAACATACAATTGGCGTTATGCAGAACAAAAGAAAATTTGGTGCAAGCCAAATAAAGTATTTTCCTTTATTGATTTTATAAGCCTACACGTCTAATGAATGGCAGGGTCTCTTTGAGCCCTTAGCGATCAAGCGGTTTATCGAATAACTAATTGTACATTATGTAACCAGCACATATTCGCGAGATTCCTGACATCAAATAGCATTTCGTGAAAGTTTCACACATTTTTGAAAATTCAGAAGTTGTTTAAAAGTCATAATTACTGTGTAAGTTACATCTGAGTATTCTTTTGAAATGTAAGTTCCCTTGTTTCTGTCACAATAGTTTCAGATGAGCATGAGTTTTATTCCATAAACAGAATAATTAGGCAAGATATTTTTTCTCCTTTACGTAGAGTGTGGATATCATATTTTCTGCAAGAAATAGAAACCATCTAATGAAGTCAGAACATGTAATACAAAACTTAAGTCAATAATTTCTGATTATCTCGAAGTAGAAGCTCTCGTTGATGACGAAGGCAGCAGTGATTGAGACTCTGATGGTTCTCAGACAATGACCACGTATCTTCTAATGTCACAAATAAATAGCGCGATGGAGGATCAGATCAGGCAGACGACAGAAGTGCTGATTTATTTATTTGTCGCTATGGAGCATAGCGGAGTAAAACATCTCAACCGTTGTACAGAATTAGAGTACACATTAACATGGAAATGCAAGATAACCCAGCAAGATTTACTATAGCTGTCTCTCCGAATCACATGTGGGATTAGTTTATCTCACAAAACATGTCAGAAGGAATCCTGCTTTGCTAGCGTAAAGGAAGAAGAAAGGTACAGTGCGACCTTCGTGGGAGTGAATGGCTATCCTAGACTCCTGATTATTGTTGGTGTTATGGATACCAGAAGCTTTACCCTGTCTACTTGCCCAGATATTCAGTTAACAAATCTGAAGATATACGGGGTGTTTGATTTAGATTAAAATAGCTAAATATATCGAAAACGAAACGAAACGAAGGAAATGTTGTAGGTGAAAAGTTAACATTAGGAGGGAACATCAGTCTGTGCTACAACTGACCGCCCTCTAACCACCCTTACAGCAAGAGCGGGGTTAACTTTGTATTTGCAAATGGGAACTCCTCAGTTTTATTGCACACTCGGATTCCATGTGAAAAATTTATACTGTTCCCTCAAGTTATTGTTTCCCATTAGTGGTAGATGGCACTGTAATCGACAAATATTAAGTGTGCCTGTCTTTGCAATTAAGAACCGACCCATTTGATTCTACATTTCATTCACGATGTAGATGAAAACCCTAGTGTCTGGCACATCACTCCGCAAGAACCAAAGCAGCACTGAATCGCAATTTCAATGGTCGCTGGGTCGGGAGAAATGGTCCAGCAACGTGTCCCGCCGGATCACCCGACCTTACGTCACCTGATGTTCTCTTGCAGGGATATCTGAAGGACAAGGTGTTTGCAGAAGTACCAGCTATTTGACAGAACATGATTAAACATACCAGAAGTGCTTTCGCAATCATTCCCCCGGATACGCTTTTAAGTTTCGTGCATAGATTCCACGAACGAATTATTAAATGTATCGAAATGGAAGGTACTCACCGAAATCAAACAGACCAACGGTAAACGGTAAAAGGACTCATAGAACTCAAACACCCTAATGGTGAGAGGCAAGGGAAGCCACCGATCTCAACCGTCCCGATGGGAACAGAAAACTGTTACACCCACGTCGTTTCTGATTTACCGTAAACGTAGTTTCTAACCAGACACTGAAATGACTGACCAACTATGCTGTGCGTCGGTTCGTAATTGCAGAAACAGATACACTTGATATTTAACGGATACAGCTCCGTCTACCACGAACGAAGACGGTGGTTTGAGTAAACTGTATGTATTTTTTGATATGGAACCCGAAAATGCAATAAAATTGGGGGTTCCCGTTTGAAGACACAAAGATGGCCCCAACCACGCATTAGATGTGGTTAGGAGGTGGCCTGTTGTAGCACGGACAGATGACCTCGTTACTAATAATACTTTTTGCCTAGAACATAATTCCCACTATGTGTGTTTTACGGGATATTTAATTGTCTCGAAACGAACAATCAGTGTTCAGGGCCTTCACATTAGATGGGAAATGGACCAGAAAGACCAGGAGGAAAAGTGGTAATGCGGCACTATTTCGCTGCATTTGGTAACCCTCCATAGAAACATGCAGACAAAAGACGGGTTCTGAAGAAATGGAGAGGAACAATTTGTCTAATTGAGAAGCTTTTTCATGTTTATTCAGTACCTTTCCAACAAAAGTAGATAGGAAATTGGTCAAACAGCTTGCAGTGTATAAAAAACACTAGAAAAGAACGTAGACTAAATATTTAGATAGAACTTCTTTTGAAAGCAATACTTCTCATATGGGCTCGGTAAAAATGAAAGATTGTCGTTTAACCTCACGAAAATTAAATTTCATTTACGATATTGTGTTTTATATCATCCCAAAATAAACTTAAAATATCATAACAAATATTTCGGTAATCATTATGTATCACGAAACCCATAATTTATAATTTGATAATATTGTTTTAATGACAAGATTTGGTATTCATTTGCAGGTAGGAATCTTACGTAATTTTGTTAATACAGCCATTAATGCATCCAAAGTTTAACAACAAGACCTGTCCGGAACTGAACCCGAGCTAGTGCAGAAGAACTGGGGGAATTCCATCACGCTTCTTTTCCGTAGAATTTATCCCATTTAGTAAGGGGTTTATTTTTTCAGCATTTGAAGAACTTTATCTCATTGTTTATCTTTTCGGCCTGATGACCTTCCCAACACCGCTCTCACCAGCTTAACGTAAGGGAGGGAAATCTTGCGCGCCATCTGTCTGTGAATAGTGTAAACTTTTTTCTGTGTGTAATGTATTTTAACTGTTTGTGTATAATATTCTCTGTTGCGGAATCTGGGGACGAGCCCAGCATTTGCCTAAAAGAATGTGGGAAGCCGCCTAAAATCAACACTCAGGCCACAGGCTACATAGGCCCATAGTCATATATCGGCCACTTGGATTTCAACCGGATTTGGTTAACCTCCCCGTCTTACTACCTAGCGCACTAACCCACACGCTATAAGAGTACTCCTCATAGTGGTAGTCCCATGTATCCTAATTCGCTACTGAGCCAAAAGTTAACACTTATTTATACGTTTGCGGCGTCCAAAGATGTCATTATTCATTGGTTCTATTTGGGACCGAATGATTCAATACTCCTTCAGATCTCACATTATCAAATTATAAATGTAAATGATTTTAACTTTCAACCGATTCAAAGACGGGCGTTTCCACTTTCTCGGAGCGCAAGGCGACAAACTAGATGAACAAGTACAGACATCAACAGTTACATCTCTATATCCCTACTATTGCTTCCGCTTTTCACTGCGAGCCTCTCGTTTCTCAACTAAACATTCGAAATGGGTGATGACTGTGCTTTGGTTGCGATCGAGCTTTTGCACTTATCTGGTAAGGAGTCCTTGTAAACGAAAAGTAGCGCTGACTCAAAGTTTCAGACGGGATGAAGGAAGAAGGTGGAGACAAGCATATTCGTGGTCTTGGAGTCACCAGCGTTTGCTTGTACTGTTAATATCATAAAATATGTGATGTAGATTGCGCATAGTCAAAAGTACATTGTAGAATATCGACAAACCAAATGAGGCAGAGTGGCAGTTAGAGACACACACTTCTTATCTGGGAGGATGGAGTTTGCTCTGTCTGACCATTTCCTAAATTTTTCCGGGCCGGTGTAGTTTTCTCACCAAGACCACGGCCGACCACCTGTCCCAACGTCACTACATATATCTGAAAAGTTTGTGGGACAAATGTTGCTTGGGACAAGGGGGGCCATAATATGACGCTGGTTATTTGTTGCTAGGTGGGGTCGCTTCAGAGAAATGAAGGTCAACTATGTTTTTTTTAAATGGGATGCTGTCGTTTGGTACTTATTTTCTGATAGCGGTTATCGAGACAAATCCAGTGGCGTGTAACAGTAAGGTCTTTGAAGATCCACGAAAGTCACAAAGGTGTAATGAACGTCCATTTACAGAAGGTGTTTGAAATGACGACCATTGGTATCAATGCAATGCTGCAATCTTCTTATCATGGACTGAGTGATATTCTTCACCACATTGGCACTTATCGAACCTCATGCTCTGACAATTCTCTCGCGTATATCTTCAGGTGTAGTTTGAATATCTTTATAAACAATGTCTTTTACGAATCCTCACATGAAAATATCCAGAGGCGTCAAGTCTGGCGAACGAGACGGCCACGACACATCTCCTCCGCGTCCAATCCAGCGATTTGTGAATTGTCTCTGCAACTCGTTTCTAGTTTGGGTATTGTCTTTGCAACTATTTCTAGCCATTGGTGAAAAATGTGCCGGACACCCATCGCGTTGATACCACATTCTGTTCCTTGCTTCTAAAGGTACTTCTTCCAATAACAAACCTGATGTTTCTTGCAGGAATTCGGTGTACTTCCTACAATTAAGATTTCCTTCCATGATATAGGGGCCTGTAATTCTGTCCTCCAGAAACCCGCACCATATATTCACTGACCACGGATTTTTGTGTGCAACTTGCCGCAGCCAACATAGATTTCAGTAGCCCAATAATACATGTTATGCAAATTAACATTTCCACGGTTCGTGAATGTACCAACGTCAGTAAATAAAATCAAGGTAATAAATGTGTTATCCCTCTGAATCTGAAGTTGAACCCATCGACAGAATTCAATGTTACATATACAATCCGTAACAGCTAATTCTTGGTGGAGACTGATATGGTAAGGATGATACCGTATTTATGGCGATGCAGAACACGAACAACAATACTCTGGCTCATTCCAAATTCGTTTGCGATTTGACGCGAACTAACACACGGATCTCGAACCACAGTGGCAAGAGTGCCAATTTCCGTTTCCTCGTTAGTAACTTTCCTCTGCCGGATATGTTTCCGATGCGTTAAAGATCCAGTTATTCTCATTTATCATAAACATATTTATATGTACGACGTGTAGGATGAGTACGTTGAAGATATCTTTCAGCGTATAAGTCTCTAGCTCTCACTGAATTTCGTTGGCATTCTCCGTAAATGAGAAGCATATCGACTTATTCTTCGACGAAATACATCATTCAGATTCACTTCGTTCAACGATACTCGTCTTACCTTGCTATTGTTGTTGTATTGCAAAACCATCGAATGGTGTTTATACGTCAGTGGCACGTTGGATGGATACGCCGTATTCGGCTAATATTTGCTATTTGCACGATATATGAGAGAGAATTGTCAGAGCATGTGCTTCGATAAGTGCTAAAGTGACTAAAGTGATAAGGAATACCACTCAATCCATGATAAGAAGGTTACACTACTGTATTGATACCAATTGTCATCATTTCGAACACCTTCTGTAAATGGACGTTCATGCCACCTTTGATACCTTCGTTAACCTTCAAAGACCTTACTGTTACACGTCAGTGGATTCGTCTCGATAGCCACCATAAGAAAATAGGTACCAAAGTATAGCATCCCATATAAAAAGAAAACAAAGTTGGATCTCACATCTCTGAAGCGACCCCACCTAGTAACAAAAACCAACTTCATATTACGGCCCCTGTTGTCCCATGCAACGTTTGTCCGACCAACTTTTTAGCTCTTATCGTACTTTCGGAGTTACTCTAGGTGGCAATAGTTAGTGACGCACATTGCATACTCTGTGTGCATGTTGCCAATATAGGATCTGTTTATTTTCGTTGTATTATGATGACAAATCCCACATAATTGTGAGGTGCTTCTTGGATGAATAAAAAAATTAACAAATAAATGGCACAGTTGTGTCGGGACTTGTTACAAAGTATCATTCCTCAGTTGTCCTGTCTACTATTTTTTCAAGAACACGTAAATGCTTTCAGGCTCAAGAATTTCGAAAAATCAGTAATTGCACAATATATGCTGGAAACGAAACATGTCATCAACAGTCTAGAAAACAATTTGGTAATACTACATAACGAAGCCAATGGTAAGGCCCTGTTAGAACAACTGGAGATATACCTCCACAAAATCAAAGAACCAGAATCTATGTTAAATGAACAGACAGACTTCGCAAGCCATAGTTATTTCAGTAATTTTAAAGACCTATTCTAAAGTTATTTCTAACATATGTCAAATGTTTAACATTTATATCTTTTGCACTACGAATAAATTCATCTTTGACAACACCACGTACGAAAACATTTGTAAAGTATTTATAAACATGTGTGTGCAAATGTACATCTTGAATGAAGTGACATGTACTAAAACGACGGAGAAAAGAATGTTTGCCGGTACTAAAACGTTAAAAATGCTCTCCTTGGATGATATGGTAAGTTTACACTGTTCATTTTCCACTATTTTGCACATATTTTCCGCGTTCGAGTTACGAAATTCATAACCTAACATTAAACCTTATCGTGACAGGAATATACATTTCATCTCATTCAGGAGAAGAAATAAAACATGTGTTAAGACAAATTACACCTGACGATGGACTCATAGGGTCCGAAATGTATCGAGTAGTTAATAAAACACGAAAAAGTTGTGACTGAAGGCGTTGTTTAGTTCATATCCCAAATGTTATGAATACAGTCACGTTTTAAACTGCAAAATATGCATAAAATTAAATTAAAAGATTAGGATTCTTCGCTCTTGCCAAGTTCTTCTCAATTTGAGAAATAGGATATTAATGCTGGAAGTCGTAAATTCGGTGATATTTTTGAAGTAACATAATGTATTTCAAAGAAAAGTGCTGCAGATCACAGTAAATTTTTTTAAATTCTTGCTCCGTTTTTCTGTACAACCAACCTCAAAGGCTCTGCATTCGTGACAGATGCCAGTCGACACTGCACAGTTATCCCTTGAACAGGCACCTCATGTCATCAGAAACCTACGGTCAGGAAATATTCGTATAGACGTAATCCGTTTACCAGAATTAAACACAAATAATTAATTGCGATCTGCTTTTTATTCATATATCAAGTACGGTAGCTGTGTGGCATAAATGGTGTAAAATGTTATTAATATAATGTAGTGATTTATAATCTTTAAAGCAAGGAATGAAACCACTGAGGTCTTAGTAAGTAGTTAAGGTAATATGGATTGGATTGGATTGGATTATTTGGGGGAAGAGACCAAACAGTGAGGTCATCGGTCTCATCGGATTAGGGAAGGACAGGGAAGGAAGTCGGCCGTGTCTTTCAAAGGAACCATCCCGGCATTTGCCTGGAGCGATTTAGGGAAATCACGGAAAACCTAAATCAGGATGGCCGGACGCGGGATTGAACCGTCGTCCTCCCGAATGCGAGTCCAGTGTGCTAACCACTGCGCCACCTCGCTCAGTAGGTAGTATGTAGTTAAATTTTGAGAGTAAGTGGAGTGACGGTTGTCATTAGAGAATTAACGGGTAAATGATATTTCTCTGAAAATCGTTACTAAATAAAACAATAACGTGAGATATATAATACAAAGTTACTCGCTGTATCCCTGGCAGCAGAACTACTTGTATACTACTTATAAATACAGAAATAATTATTTTGTGTAGGTGATGCATAGCTTTAACGAGGTTTAAAAATTGCAGTATGAAATATACGGCTGCATAATGTCTTCTTTATTAGAGACAATCGATTTGGCTCTCAAATGAGATCATCGTCGAGCGGAAGAGAACATCTCAGCTTGTATAAACAAATAGCCGAGATGCTTATGGGCTTAATGATGGTTTGATACTGGACCTAAATGGATCGTCTCTAATAAAAAAAAGGGCTGATACAGCTGTCTATCCCATTATGCAGTTTTCAACTTACAATAAATAATTATATGTTTGAAAGGGAAAGATCACCTTTTTCTGGTTAATACTCCTTCTATTGTTTGACTCGTCCCGTTTCACGTTAATGCTCTCTATCCAAGCCGATTCCTGTGAATAGTTTCCCGAACGAAAAAGAGATACCACTTTACGATTGCCATAACCTATTCATGCCACGTATTTCTTTGGATGTGGGGCTGCAAAATTTTTTGAGTGGGCGGGGAATTACAGCTATTTACATTCCTCACTTTCTCCACTGTGATAGCGTCTTTGGCAGTAGAGCTAATGCCACATCTACCACTATTCCTTCTTTCGTCTGATGCAGAAGACTGGCACAGTATTCTCCTCTTATTTCTCATCTTTTGTATGGTAACCTGCAAGAAGATCCTCTTAATCACTTTGTTACCAACCTTGCTGCCCGTTTAGCCACTTCCATCCTCTGCTTTCATTACTGTGTTTTTCCTTCTGTGAAGTGTTGGATTAACGTATCTTTTTTGGTAACAAATCGATGTACTGAAAGAATTGGATATTTTTTAAAAATCGATCCAAGCTTTTCACAGAAATTTCTTTCCGCGTTTGCTGATAGTCATCATTATGAAACTGCAGATCTCGTAATTTTGTGTATCTTTTTTATGGTAAATGAATCGCCCTTTTTCTTCCGATGTGCATGTGGCGTCTAAAGCTACATACAGCTTTCGCTTCCTATCGCACAATACCAAACCGCGATTTTTCTGCTAGGTTTCACTTGTGTTCAAGACTTTATGTCGTCCTGGCTGTGGATCATTTTCAAGAAACGTACGTTAATGTGCTAAGTTACCCATTTTTATCTGCGGAGAACTATCTATAGGAAGTGGAGTATAAGGCTGCTCAGTAACCTTAAAGACATTTCGTAATCTTCGTTGGTGATAATGTATCGTAAGCTAAACGTTAATCACGCTAGCTACTCTAATTTATACATATGAACGAAAAATGTTTGCCTCCTTTAAAAAAAGCACTGTAAACAGTGGTATTCGAGAGATGTGATTTACTCTTGCCTTACTTTGTCAAAATGTACCAAGACAGAATTTTTAAAAGTCATATTTGTTCGAAGCCAGTTAAATTACAACTTTCTCGTCGCACTCAACTCGTACGACTCTATTTTCATAATATTTTCATAAATTCGAACGCCCTTTTCTTGCTGCACTCTATATTTATTTTCCAGATGTGTTTAGCCTTTATATTAAGATATCTTCAATGCATTTAATGTCCAGTTACTCGTTTTCCGGCCGACATCTGCGTTTCCTCTCATCTGGTCTTAGGTTGTACTGTCACTTCACTTATAAATTTGACCTTATATAGGGTCTGGAATCCTACAATTCCCCCTGTTTGGGATAAAAAGCTTCGCTGAAGAATGGTTAAAAAAGTTTTTATAGTCATTTTCTCAGCCTTAAAGAGTTGGAAAGTCGGATCGAATGACACACATTGTGACTCAGAGATGTGCACTTCTGTTAGTGATAGATCTGTTGTAAACTCGAAAAGCTCGCAACATCAGCGTGCAATTATTTTGCTCTGAAATGGAATCAAGTTTCGTGTGAGGCACCTACATATTCTCCGACTGTAATTATTTCTCATGCGTGCGTTCGGTTAATTTAGTTTCCAAGGCTCAAATCTCAACTGCAGCTACGTGCTTAGTTGGTCATCCCTCAGGGAAATAATTAACACTTAGCACAAGCCTGTGCAAGAGAGAGAGAAAGAGGGAAAGAGAGGTTTTGCACGGCGAGACCCGCTAATGCAAATGATGGCGGCCAGGCGGTAGGTGGAAGAAGGGGTAGAGGGGTGGGAGGGGTGGAGGGTTAGGAAGACTGATGGCCCATCTGGCTAAAGCGTGAGGTGCAGCTTGTTCGAGAATAAGCGAGGCGATGTAGACAGCATTCACCTGGCTGAAGTACATTTATCACTGCATATTGCTTTAAATAGGGTGCTGAACCTAAACCTCATCACACTTCATTGAAATGTCGTCAATCGCCAGATGATTATGCAACGGCCCGGCACTACCTCGTGGTGCCATGAGCCGAGATGCTTTAATGATTCCTAAAATACCCACCTTTTCTTTTTTAATCGTTGCCTGGTTTCAGGTACTTTCCTGTGTCCTGCCGGGCTGGCTCTTTGGTCCTACATGAATTTCCTACAACGGCACTTGACGCCATAATCATGTTACTATAATCTGTCGGTAAACTTAAGAGTGAGAAGAAGAAAGAATCAGTGACTTCCAACTACGTCACATGGAGCAGGTAGTGGCTCTCTCACAAAGCTACATCACATTTTAAAAGAGTCTCCTTTAAATAAGTGATGACATTTCTAGTGGAATTGTTATGCGTTTACATTGTACAAGGTATAGGATTCGGTATTCCCTCGAATCACAAAATTTTATATCTACATCGCGAACACATCGACCCAGCTGGCAACGCTATCTGAAGGTCTCAGTCACGTCCATTACAATATGTCTGTACGTCTCTTTCGCTTACATTAACTCTACCACTTTCCTGCCACCATTTCAGTTGATGCCACATACCTCGTGCAGGACGCCAAGTCCGTCGCTTTCGACGACGACAACCCGCAACGCATGCGTATGTAGCGGGTTATCGCCTCTCAACCCCTGCGTCCATGCTGTTTTCGGCGGTATGCGGCTCAGCCCCCAAAGGGCTTCACGGTAGCCGGCCAGGGTGGCTGAGCGGTTCTAGGCGCTACAGTCTGGAACCGCGCGACCGCTACGGTCGCAAGTTCGAATCCTGCCTCGGGCATGGATGTATGTGATGTCCTTACGTTAGTTAGGCTTAAGTAGTTATAAGTTCTAGTGGACTGATGACCTCAGAAGTTAAGTCCAATAGTGCTCAGAGCCATTTGAACCATTTTGCTTCACGGTAAACACCCAGAGGGAACAGAAGATAGCAACATGGGTCACTCCAGACGTGCACCTCTTGCTGCATCCACCACACCTTCGATAGCCAATAGGAAAATTGGAGCCTACCGCCGAGCGAGTATTTCTGTCCGCGTGGGGCCGACGTGAGCCTGTTACGTCTTTGGCAGCCAGCGACTGACGTACTATCACTGTCTGGACACCGCTTCAGATCGACGTCGCCTTCGCCACCCGGACGGCTCAGCTCCCGCTACCTGCGCACGTAGTTTTGAAGTTCTCAGCTGTCGACAAGACGAGCTAC
This sequence comes from Schistocerca americana, assembly GCF_021461395.2. NCBI lineage: Eukaryota > Metazoa > Arthropoda > Insecta > Orthoptera > Acrididae > Schistocerca > Schistocerca americana. The sequence continues at coordinate 396,390,220 of NC_060125.1, read as the reverse complement.
TCGTGACATTGAACTTTGAATATATACTTTGTCGTGAAGATAGATTTTCCACTGGCCAAGACAACGTAATCTAGCTCTTAAAATTCTATTTTCGTTTTGTTGAAGAACTACTTTTTCGACGAACTCTTTCTTCACATTATTAAGCAGAATCTCTAAAGAAAGTTTATTTAATTTTGTTTTACTCCATGAGAAACAGCTGAATGTTTGTGATCGAAGTATACTTGTTCAATAAATAAAGTTTAACTACATCTACTTGTGATCCTGTGGAAGTATCCCGAGAGAGGAATACTTCAGAGGACATCTAACTCGAAATTTATTTTTCACTGCAGACATCGTGCAATAAGCAGATGACGTTAAGCCAATATATGGGTCTTTCAATTTTCTCATTTCTTGATTAATACACTACCCTGTTTTCCTTTCGTCTTCTATCGTCATTTCCATCACTTAGGGACTCTCCTGGTGATGACATTCAAGACGTTGATTCTCGTCCACGCACTTGATCACGAACGAGCGATTGCGTTCCATCTGGTGTGCGCTCGCCTAATGTTTCCACTGACATTCATTTCCTTCCACTGATCAAATATGTTCGTAATGTGAGAGTACAAGTTGTGGCAGGAGATTGGAGCGGCAATTTCCCGCAGCAGAGCCCGTGGGTGGTGGTTGCTAATGAGCCGTTGCGAGCAGCTAGCGTGTACGCGACGTTGGAAAAAACCTGAGTGGACGCTTGGCAGGGGTGCATATGGCCGTGTTTGCGCTCTTGGAGAAATTTATATGCCACAGGAAAATTGATAAAAACAGAACTAAGAGTGACACGGAGGTGCGAGTTGGCATTCATGGACAGAGAAATATGAAAAGCTAATTTATCTAGACGCGCCACAAAATTATATAATATTTTAAAAGTTATTATTGTCTTAAAAATTGTAAATTTATGGAAGTTCAGAAGCTAATATCTCGTCAATGTTTTGGCCGATTAATATGAACAAAAGTCTACGGATGCGGCTAGTAGAGCTGCATCGAACAATCATAGCCGATTTAGCACAGTGTGTACCAGTTTCAAATTAGAGGTCGGATTATGCGATTCGACTGAGAGAAACCGTGTTTTTGGCAATAAACAAATTTAAAGTAACGAAACTAGTGGCACCATTCTAAAGTTTAAAGAGGCAGACGAGTAATTAAGTATGAATTTTTATTTGCTTATTTATGTTTAGTATCAAAATCCGGGAAAAGCAATATCATGCCACAAGAACATTGTCTGTGAAAAACAATTGGCCCTTAAATTGTTATTTCCCGGAAATTTTCCCTATTTTTAAGTGTATCATATGCTTTTTGCGTTTAGGTTTAGTATATTCGTAATTCTTTTTGTCAAACACTGTTTTCAGTTAGGCAGTCGTTTCGAGGGTGCATAGTGCAGCCGTCTTGATCTTTTGGGCATTTAGTTCTGAGCGACGCTAGGAGCCAAAAGTGCTTCGCATCTGTGAGTAGTAGTGGGTTGATAGCCACGTTCGAAAGCGATCAAGTGGAGCGCAATATGGTGGTTTAGGACAGCAGAAAAGAGTGATTTTTGGGAATCGTGAACACACTGTGGAGTGCCCTGATAGCGAAACGTGAATTTTATAGCGAAATGTTGGAGCATCAGTTATTAGCGACCGCCCTTACGTAAGAACCCCTCAGACTGAATTTTAAGTGTTTAGTGAATATATGGTAGAAAAATAAACTACTTGTTCAAATTATAAATCAACGTAAGTGATTCAATATTTTAAATTTCGCTACAATACCTGCCTGCATTGTTTTGTTGTATTTTATTTCAGCTTAAAAATTGATTTTACGGTAGGTGTGGGTTGCCACCCTATGACGAAAAACGTAGCCAAACATTGAGACCAGCCACATTTCTGACCCATTCAATTAAGCTGAGTATATCAAATACATATCTTTTCCTGTCATAGCAACTGCGGGTTCGAGCCAAACTCTTCAGTGTCTAGTGCCGAGTACAGTCGTAGTAGGAATACCGCACACTTTACCTCATCTTATTTCCGTTGTTGTAGGTACAGAATCGACGAGAATGTCAGAAACGTTACACAGCTTGATGTCACAAAACAGCACTGTCAGCCGCAGCAGTAGCAGTTGCATACGGAATACACAGCAATGTCAGACTCACTTGTCCGTGTGTGTACAAGCACGAGATTCTGGCCACAACACGTACATCAGATACTGCAAACTAGCAGTCAATTGTTAATGTCATTATTATCATCATTATTGTTATTAATATTAAAACTTCCACAAGTGTGATGTGATTCTTTCCTTATCCTTTTGATTGTTTATATTTATTCTGTGTAACTGAAAAAGTACTCTATAGGTTTTCTACTTTCAAATAAACGAAGCAGAAGCGGACGGCAATAGAACGTCAATACAATCTCCGAACAGTCGCTTTATATGTCAGGAACTTTTTGCCCTATGTAACAGTTTCAGGCCTATTACAGAACAAATATTGGCATGTTTTATTTTTCATTCCTTACCTTGAGAAGGGAAGCGGTTGCTTAGAGAATTGACCCATTATATATTCAAGGATATTTCACTCAAAAACTTTTCTTTTGATGGTGCTGATAGTCGGATACAGTGAGTCGCAGTTGGGAATATTTGCGATGGGATTACCAGTTTCGGCAGTTACCCTACAATCTAAGGGAACCCTGGCAGAAATCTTGTACCGAACTGGGGGAAAGGAACTGTTTTTTATTCTGGTACGAAAGACCAGTTTATGTGAAAGCGTATTTTTTTTTGTTCAGACTGAGTAAAGTTGATACATTGCACGGCATGTGCAGTGTACTTACGAAGAGGGCATGAATTAATAACACTCTTATTCTAATTTTGCAGGTGACTGTCATCAATGGAAACTCCAGCTGTAAACGTCCGACACTATTTAGTTATCCTGCTCAGCAATTTTCGGTCTTCGGGGGTCATCTTCAGGTAATAACAACAGCTTCTCAAGTCAAGGTAGTCCCATACTCTGGAAATTAACGTAGGGAACAGATGATGGAATATTGCAACACCGTTCTAGACATCTAATTATTGATTTGCCATTACTTTCCCCCAGCCTGTTACAAAGTCGAATGTGTGTACTTGTGTCGTATGGATGACTGCTGAGTTTGTGTACAGTGTGGTATTTTTTTTTATTATTTTTATTTTAAGAATGAAAGGAAGGGAGAGGGTGAAACTTGTTGCCGGCACTTAACCTACTCCTTTTGAATATCACAAAATGGACCACCGACCTTAACGTCCCCTCCGAGATACTGCAGAGATCTTTGGTTCTCAGTCCAGGTCACTAGAGCAAAGTTTCCTGATAAGGTACTTTACGCTAACTCTTCTCTACTTGCCATCCGAGTACTGGAAGTGAAAATTTTCCATCACAAAAATTCGACCCGACCTACCTCCAAATCGACCAGAACTATCTAGGCACACCTTAGCGACCTCGGCTATGCTGACAAATACAATAACCGGAACACAATTGACAACGCCTTGCGAAAGTTACAACACTCAGTGGTTGTGACCTCACATTGATTCTTCCTACGCTGTAACCCTTTTACTTTCATTTTCGCTTTAAATGATCTTCTATCCCATGCTTAGCAGCTTGTATCACTAACACTGAAAATCCTGCGTACACAACGACCTTGTGATGTAGTTCCAAAAGTAAATACAATGTAAAACTGGTTGGTAACACAGGCATGTATGAAACCACGCATTTAAGACATTATCTTATCTAAACCTAAATTTTCGTATTTATAAACTCCTGACGCATTAGTATTAAATTAATGCATTAGGGAATGATTTATCAATTTTCGATTAAGCTGTAAGAATATTTTAGCATGTTATCTATCGTCTTGTCATGGAACACATCCGCCCTGACATTGATCAGTTATATCTTTTTCAAACATGTTATTATTGAGAATATTTTGGAAATAGTTTATGAAAACATGGCAAAATTAATAAATATGGAAAACAGAATAGAGACGTTTGGAATAGGAATACGAAAGTGTTTCAGAAGACAATCTGAGATGTACGTTTTGCGTTTTTGAATGTTTGTTTGTATGACGAAGTATGATGTCAAAAGTCAAAGTACGATCTCTCTTAGGGGAGACTCTATCCGAAAACTTAAGTTTTTTCCTAAAAAATTTAAGAGTATCTGACATATTCGGAATGACGCCCGACCAACCTGGAAGTAACATGTGTCGAGATTAGAAAATGGTGCATTGATAATGGCTAGGCACGAGCCGATATCTGGATTGGCATAATGAAACCCGCAAGTAAATAAATAAATAAAAGAAAGACTGATTGCTGCACTCTATAATTTATAAATTTATAAATATTTGGAATGTTTGCTTTAATATCCCAAAACGATTTGGCTGCATGCGAATTATAAGTGTGTGTGATAAATATTTCAGATATGCACAGCTTCAGAGGCCGTAGCAGAGTGACAGCTGCAAAAGTCGTCAAGGTAATACCAGTCAGAGACTTTCATTTGGTATACTACTGGAAAGATGCAGTGATGGAAAGATAGAAAATGCAAATGAAAGTCTGCCCAGTGTCATTTGCTCCAAGTGCTGCACAGAAGAAGAAAAGAAAGGAAACGTATATTTGGGTCTTGTAGAAGCTATTCCTAGTTTGTGGTGTGTTTGAAGACTCAAGAAACTAGAGCCCCAGCACATCTTTATCAGTGAACCAGGAGAAGACCTGCTTATCTAGAATCAACGACGAATCAAGCGACCAACAAGATGTTCCTTAGAGAAGGATAAATTCAAGAAAACGGCTGCTTGTCTAGAAATTACAATAGTAAGAACTTCTTTCACAACGATAGTCAGTTATAGTCCGATGGTGGTCTTGTAAGACGAAAACCAGTTAATAAATTAATCCTATAGAATATAAGCAGTATAGCGCTTTCTATTGATTATCATGTTTTTCTACCAAGATCTGACTTAAGAATGAGCTAACAACGAGAATAAGCCTTACAGGAGTAGGAAAGGAAAGTGTATGGTGCAGATGAACTGTAATGGGTACGTGTCGAAATTGCATTCATTTTCTAATAAAATTTTAAAATCCATTTTACCGTAAATTTGCTTTTGTAAACTATGAGTCAACATTTTTGTTCTAAATGTTTGCCAGTCGCAATGAAATTTTTGTGTGAACTGAGTTTTACGTATTTGCATACTTCTATCCATTAATGTTATCGAAAATGTACTTGCTTTATTTGATTATTACATTTGTGTACCAATAATTTAAATAGTTAAGCTTGAAACTTGAAACGTACGTGGAAAATAAATTATAGACATTTCTCATAAAAATTAATATGCCGCTCGGGTAGCCGCGCGGTCTTGGGAGGCTTGCCGCGGTTCACGTGGCTCCCCCCGTGGTAACTTCGACTCTTCCCTCGGGAAACTAGCGCCAGCTAGTTTGAGATATATCAAGTAGTGTGTAAGCCTAGGGACCGATGACCTCAGCCGTTTGGTCCCATAGAAACTTACCACCACAAAAAAAAGAAAAGAAAATGAATGCCCAGAACAGTTATATATTGTCTAGTGAATGTGTCAAAAAATCTGCAATGTGAAAATTGAGATCTGAATAGCAAAAGTTGGTTTCAAAAGCACCATCAAAATCACATTAAAAATTCAAATCTCAAGCGCAAATGAAGTTCTGCACGTCAAAGTTTGGGTGTTGCTACAACATTATGTGGTAAACGTGATATTGAAATTCGGTTGATATCGTATAAGCAGAGAAAATGTTAAATTTTTAGATTTAGTCTCCCCGTAACATTATAAGGAAATTGAGAAAGATCTAATTACTGCTAGGGACACAGAGAGCATCACCTCTCCGTCACGGATACAATTTTGAAGGTGGAATTTTTGAAGAATGTCTGTACGTTTCTCAATGAAAATGTAGTGATTTGCCGAGGACACTTTGTGTGAAAATGAGACATTCCTGTGCAGTGGAACGGTGATTTGTAATAATCAGTGTCTACCATATTGACAGCACGGTCTACTTCCCCACCACATGAAATTCTTCTCGAGTTTTGTTCTCACGCTGTGCAGGGCAATGAATGCGAGCACCACTGCAGCCGAATTGACGACAGGTGAGGACAGCGGTTGTCAGTCAGATGGGGCGCTTGGAAATAGGAACATCGTCAACCGATGGCGCCGTCGCCTCGTTAAGGTCCCCGTAAACGATCAAATGTGTTGGACAAGATCTCTCATGCCTATCCACGGATTTGCCGTGAAAGCCCGTACACGTTCAAACAATGTTTAACCTCACTTTGGTTCTGAGCACTATGGGACTTAACTTCTGACGTCATAAGTCCCCTAGAAAATGGTTCAAATGCTCTGAGCACTATGGGACTTAACATCTGTGGTCATCAGTCCCCTATAACTTAGAACTACTTAAACCTAACTAACCTAAGGACATCACACACATCCATGCCCGAGGCAGGTTTCGAACCTGCGACCGTAGCGGCCGCACGGTTCCAGACTGTAACGTCTAGAACCGCTTGGCCACTCCGGCCGACTAACCTCACTTTGAAGTAGACGTTGTCCTTGTTCATGAGTAATTTGACAGTTGTGAGAATGGCCACAAGTGCAGACGAATCAGTCCATGCTTTGAGTTTGGCACTGGAAGAAGAAGAAAACAAAACGTTGTCTAGGGAACGGCTTAACATGAGAGATTTAACCACGCAAACTGCCAAGAAAGGAAATATTACTCTCAGAACCCGATGATTACCTCAACTTCCTTCGAAGGGACTATGAAATTTTTTTTAAACTTGTTACGCCTCTCCTGAAGGAGCAAACTTGTCTGTCAAGTTCGCTCTTATCTAGCCATTGATGTGCCAGAACAAACTTGTACAAGCACCGAGAAAGCTTATCAATTTAAGCTGTGTGGTTGGATTGAAGAGTTTTTAGCAAACAGAATACAGCATGTTGTTCTCAATGGAGAGACGTCTACAGACGTTAAAGTAGCCTCTGGCGTCCCAGAGGGGACCATTGCTTTTCACGATGTATGTAAATAACCTAGTAGATAGTGTCGGAAGTTCGATACGGCTTTTCGCGGATGACGCTGTCGTATACAGAGAAGTTGCAGCATTAGAAAACTGTTGCGAAATGCAAGAAGATCTGCAGCGGATAGGCACTTGGTGCAGGGAATGGCAACTGACCCTTACCATAGACAAATGTAATGTATTGCGAATACATAGAAAGATGGATCCTTTATTGTATGATTATATGATAGCAGAACAAAAACTGGAAGCTGTTACTTCTGTAAAATATCTGTGAATTGTGTACGGATCTAAAGCGGAATGATCATACAAAATTAATTGTTGGTAAGGCAGGTGCCAGGTTGAGATTCATTGGGAGAGTCCTTAGAAAATGTAGTCCATCAACAAAGGAGACGGCTCACAAAACACTCGTTCGACCTATACTTAAGAATTGCTCATCAGTGTGGGATTCGTACCAGGTCGGTTTGACAGAGGAGATAGAGAAGATCCAAAGAAGAGTGGCGCAATTCATCACAGGGCTATTTGGTAAACATGATAGCGTTACGGAGATGTTAAGCAAACTCAAGTGGCAGACTCTACAAGAGAGGCACTCTGCATCGCGGTGTAGCTTGCTGTCCAGCTTTCGAGAGCGTGCGTTTCTGGATGAGGTATCGAATATATTGCTTACCCCTACTTATACCTCCCGAAGAGGTCACGAATGCAAAATTAGAGAGACTCGAGCACGGAGGCTTTCCGGCAGTCGCTCTTCCCGCGAACCGTACGATTGGAACAGGAAAGGGAGGTAATGACAGTGGCACATAAGGTGCTCTCCGCCACGCACCGTTGGGTGGCTCGAAGAGTATAAATGTAGATGTAAATGTAGATGCAGAAACATCGAAGCAGACGCTGTTCGTGTATGCTGTACTTCAGCACTAGTGGAAATGACTATGAATGTAGATCAAGCATTTCTAGTAAAATGGAAAGCTGCATCAATCAAGTCTTCGAACTGTAGGCCACAACATTGACTCTGGCACTCCGTTTAAAGAAGCAGCAGACAAGACGCTGGTCCAGGGAATGGTATAAAATGGGAGAGAAATATGCAACTGAATATCTGTTAATGGAAATTTTACACTCAGAACCTGATGATTATACCAACTATCTGCTGATGGACAGTGAAACGTTTATTAACTTGCCTAGTATTATTCTGCCTTAACATTGAGAAAGAAGACCCAAGAATGTGAAAATTTACTTTCTTGTACTTAGTCCTCTAATGAATGTTTATTAAAATACACTAATGGACATTAAAATTGCTGCACCACGAAAGTGTCGTGCTACAGACGCGAAATTTAACCGACAGGAAGAAGATGCTGTGATATGCAAATGATTAGCTTTTCAGAGAATTCACACAAGTTTGGCGCCGGTGGCGACACCTATAACGTGCTGACATGAGGAAAGTTTCCAACCGATTTCTCATACACAAACAGCAGTTGACCGGCGTTGCCTGGTGAAATGTTGTTATGCTTCGTGTAAGGAGGAGAAATGCGTACCATCACGTTTCCGACTTTGATGAAGGTTTATCGTATCGCGACATTGCTGCTCGCGTTGGTCGAGATCAAATGACTGTTAGCAGAATATGGAATCGGTGGGTTCAGGAGGGTAACACGGAGCGCCGTGCTGGGTCCAAACGGCCTCGTATCACTAGCAGTCAAGATGACAGGCATCTTACCCGCATGGCTGTAACGGATCGTGCAGCCACGTCTCGATCCCTGAGTCAACAGATGGGGACGTTTGCAAGACAACAACCAGCTGCACGAACAGTTCGACGACGTTTGCAGCAGCATGGTCTAACTGCTCGGAGTCCATGGCTGCGGTTACACTTGACGCTACAACACAGACAGGAGCGCCTGCGGTGGTGTACTCAACGACGAACCTGGGTGCGCGAATGGCAAAACGTCATTTTTTCGGATGAATACAGGTTCTGTTTGCAGCATCATGACGATCGTATCCGTGTTTGGCGACATCGCGGTGAACGCACATTGGATCCATCGCCATGCTGGCGTATCACCCGGCGTGATGGTATGGGGTGCCATTGGTTACACGTCTCGGTCACCTCTTGTTCGCATTGACGACACTTTGAACAGTGGACGCTATATTTCAGATGTATTACGACCCGTGGTTCTACCCTTCATTCGATCCCTGTGAAACCCTATATATCAGCAGGATAATGCACGACCGCATGTTGCAGGTCGTGTACGGGCCTTTCTAGACATAGAAAATGTTCGACTGCTGCCCTGGCCAGCACATTCTCCAGATCTCCCACCAATTGAAAACGTCTGGTCAATGGTGGCCGAGCAACTGGCTCGTCACAATACGCCAGTCACTACTCTTGATGAATTGTGGTATCGTGTTGAAGCTACATGGGCAGCTGTGCCTGTACACGCCATCCAAGCTTTGTTTGACTCAATGCCCAGCCGTATCAAGGCCGTTATTACTTCCAGAGGTGGTTGTTCTGGGTACTGATTTCTCAGGATCTGTGCAACCAAATTGCGTGAAAATTTAATCACATGTCAGGTCTAGTTTAATATATTTGTCCAATGAATACCCGTTTATCATCTGCATTTCTTCTTGGTGTAGCAATTTTAGTGGCCGGTAGTGTACCACAACTTGGAAATATCTATCTCACATCGTCCGTGGGTGAACCAGAGAACTTCGATTTCTTTTGTTTCATTCCACTTCCGCTTGTATGTTGCTGCATTTTGCTCATAACCTCTTTATGCGTAATTCGATGCTGTGAAAGATGAGATACATCTACCATTTTCCAACCTGTCAGTACTATTTTGTTTTTATATTTGATCGTAATTTCCATAGTTGTGGAAATTCACGATGAAGTAAGATAAATTGTAATAAAAGATTTTCAGTGTGCATATGTGGTGAAATATTGACTAAGACGACGTCCGTCATCTTGTCAAACTTTCTGTCGGTCAGACCTTCTCACAAACACGTCAAACCGAATCTATGCTTGACAACCGCGCCAAACAGCATCGTACACGGTTTGAAAAAAAGTTCGATCGGTTACGGTAGCCTTTATAACTGATGGACAAACCGGCAGAGGTGTCACTAATAGTAGGATGCGGCTGGAAACGACACGGACGACATGTTCTGGGAAGACTGAGTGGACAATACGGACTTCCTGTATCTTAAGTGAAATCATGTATTCCTACACAGCATACCGCAGTCCTGTGGACAATACAGCTTTGGTTTTCAATGCTGTATCTGCTGTTCTCAGCCACTGTATCGGAATGGACAAGAGTATCGAATAAAGGATGCCAACGTAACTAAGTGTCTGTTGCATTTTGAATGCTTTGTTGGCAGCAGTCCCCTTAAATTAAACTAAAGGTATTTAGTGCTCAGAGTATTTTCAATGGAAAAGCTGCTTTACAGTTTTCGCCAGTGGGTTTCTTCTCGTAGGGCTTCACTATGAAACACTCGTGGAAAGCAAATTTCTAGCCAGACCTAATCTGTAATGCCCGTCGGAAAGCATAATGAGGGGGGAATGGAAGTACGCCGGCGCCTTTTGAGGGCGGGTCGCGCAGGGACCTGGGGCCGTCGCGTGCTGCTGCCGCGGCTTTGTTCTTCTGGAGAACAATGGCAGCTGCAAGCGCGGCTGGCTTCTTTCGTGTGAGGAATTCGCCTACTCGCGGCCAATGGCAGTCAGGTTTCTTGTCCAGAGAATTCGCCATCACCTAGCACACACTGACACGTAGTGGTTATGCTGTTGGGCTTCTCCTAAGGGAATCAAGTATTCCATATATAGTTGCACCGTGAACACAAATTATTTCCTGCAGTAAGTGACACGTTTCTGGTTTAGATAACGACGTTTAGCCACGAAATTTACCTAAAGGCTCCGTCTCTTTGTTTGCAAATACTTCCAGTTTCACTTTTCCATTATTTCCAACCACTACGTGTGTAGCTAATGAACTGTGAACCAAATACTGTTTGTTGTAAATTACATAGGTAGGAAACATGGATAAAGAGTATTTCTTTCTTCTCAAACTTAAATTCATATCCTTCCTTTTTTTCTTCGCAACTTTCTCAGTGAACAGTGTACAACTGTCTCAGACCCATTTAAACAACTCCTTCCTTTTTATGTCCTTCGACAGTTATAACTGCAGTCTGATTCCCGTGCATTTTGTAAAGAGCGTTTCACAATGTTTTGACGATTTGAAATTTGAAAAGCACACAAAATTTCCGCGAAACAAAGTTGAACATTTTACGCAGGGTACAACATCACTAATTCTGAAACCTACTGCCAGATTAAATGTGTATCCCGGACCGAGATTCGAACTTGGGACCTTAACCTTCGCGGGATAGAACACTTTCCAACGAAAGGCAAAGATCCCGAGTTCTAGTCTGGGTCCGGCACAGGAAGTTTCATATCAGCGCATACTCCACTGCAGAGTGAAAATTTCATTCTGGCATTACTCAAGTTTACTTATGAAATACTACATTGGACAAATGACAGCTGTTCGCAGCTACACAGTTCTCGACGCACTTCATCCCGTTTATGAACACATCTTTCGCAACTGCTAGAGGAATTATGGAAATTTCATCGTGATTCCATCTTTAAACTGTTGCAAGCTTCTCGGCCAATCGGAGAACGTACTCGCATTCAAATAATCCCATTGGTAAAAGTCTGTCACGGTTAAATCAGACGAGCAAGGCGGCCATTCGTTACGGTTGATAATGTAAATCACACCGGATTAAGCAATGATTGGAAGCCAGCAAAATGTTCAGCATTTGGGCGCGTTTTCGTCACGAACGGTGAGGGTTTGCCTGTGAACTGTGAACCGCTGCTCACACGTTCGGTGTTCTCGGGCGTTCGAAGGGCCGGTTGACTTCTGAGTCGATGCAATAGCAGTTCGCCGGAAGTTTCTTACCCAATTTGTTCCACACGGAAGAATTGACTATCACGGCTGAATCTTGAAATGCTTACGAAAGACACGTTGCAAGAGCACGAGAGATTCGCCGTAACGTAAATAGCAATCCATCGCGATCGCACTATATTCCTTCGATCAGTACGACTTGATTGCTGACCTGTATGTGGGATGAGACTTAACACGCCGCAATACTAACAGACGACACCACGGCCTCTGTATCATGCTCTTAGAGCGCGTTACTCAAATTTGAAATCGTCAAAACATGGTGAAACACCCTAAACACAATTTTTCTCTCTCTCCGTATATTATTCCCACTACATTCAGGATTGCAAACTGTGTGTTCTGGTCAACACTGAAGAAAGCCATTTCTAAATCGATAAATTCTGTTCTAAGTTCTGAGTCAGTCCTTCCGACAGTCACTTCCTTTCGATTTCTTCACATTTTTCATTGAGACATCCCACCTTATCTTCCGTGCAGTTCCTTTATATTTAATTCCTAGATGACTCGTATTTCTGTATTCCTGAATTCCCCTGAACATTTTACTACTTCCTTCTTTTGTCGAACAACTGAAATATTTCTTCTTTTACCCAAGGTTTCTGCATATTTATCTTGAATGTGGTATCAAAACGTTCCGCTTCGCCATTTGACTGTGGGAGGAACGGTGCACTAGTTAGTTACTGCATGCCACTTCTTTCATAGAATGTTTCAAATTCATTTGACGTGAACTGAGGTCCGTTGTCTGACACTATTACCTCAGGTAAACCTTCAAGGCAAAAAATCGATGACAAACCTGAAATGTGCTACATGACGTTGTCGAGTTCACTGGCACAGTAAAAGGATACTTGGTATATGACTCAACCACAATAAACCAACTGGTGTTCCAAAAAGGACCAGCAATGTTCAAATGGCTCTGAGCACTATAGGACTTAACATCTTAGGTCATCAGTCCCCTAGAACTTAGAACTACTCAAGCCTAAAAAACCTAAGGATGTCACACACTACACACGCACTACACACGCACTACAGAGTTCCTTATGCTATGCAATGAGCGAGGTCAAGATGTGCGAATGTACTATAGCAAAATGTTCACATCTGAATCAGCTTCCGTGGCGTGCGCAATTTTCTTATAGTACAGCGGAAAAGACTGAAGCAAGTCTGAAGCCAGAGCATCGATGTGACAACAAGATGCAGCAGAAGCATCAAAGTCTGTGTCAGGGACAATCGGAAGACGTGAAACTGCGTCTCCATTACCGTGTTGAACCGTCGGATGATAAACAATCTCGTACTGGTAGTGACACAACAAGAAAGCACTGGCAGAAGTAAAGCTGTGAGGATGGGTAGCTCAGTTCGTAGAGCATTTGCCCGCGAAAGGCAAAGGTCTGGAGTTCGAGTCTCGGTCCGGCACACAGTTTCAATCTGCCAGGAAGTTTCAAGAAAGCACATCTTTGCAATTTTTGGGCAGTTTGTACAGGAACCGGCTTTGTCGGATGAAACAAAGACTAAAATGGCTTGTGATCCGTTGCTAAGTAGAATTTTCTATCACAGAAATAGAGGTGCAATTTGGTGACACCATACACAATAGCCAATGCCTCTTTCTCAATTTGTGAATGGTTACACTAAGCCTTGGACAACACGTTTGATGAGAAAGCAATAAGCCTGTCTTTATCACTAATTCTGTATGAAAGCACTGCACCGACTCCGTAATAGGAAGCGCCCACGTGCAATGCAATTGGTTTTTCATGATCAAAGTGAACTAGGCATCGATCACTGAGCAATACATCCATAAGTTTTTTAGAAGCTACTTGGCACTCATCTGTTCAAACAAAGCGTACATTCACGCGACGCAAACGATGCAATAGAGCTGTGATTTGTGCAACATTCGGTTTGAACCGAATGTAATAGTTCATTTTCCCTAAAACTGACGGAAGTTCTGTGATATTGAGAGGAAATGACAAGTCTCCTCTGGATAACAAATGAGCCTGGGGAGGATGTACACGTTGGCTGTTTTTGACATGTCCAAGATACTGCAACTCAAGTTTTAAAAAAATCACACTTGTCGACACTTTAATCCTGCATCAGGTAACACACGAAACAAAGCAAATAAATTTGCAATATGTTCTTCGGGTGTACGATCTGCTACTACAATATCGTCCACATAGTTCGAACAATTTGGCATTTGTGCAGTCAGCAGTTCCAAATACCGTTGGAAAATGGCGAGGGGTACGGAAGCACTGCCAAAAGGCAAACGCAAATATTTGAACAAGCCCAAATGAGTATTTACTACACACACTTTTTGAGATTCTTCATCGAGCGGTATTTGAAGACATGCATCGCACAAATCAATTTATGACAGTAGCGTCCAGCGCCTAATTTGTCCATGAGATCCTCTGGGCGTGGCAATGGATAACTATAGATGACAGTTTGTGGGTTGATTGTAGACTTAAATTCAACACAGAGGCGAATGCGGCATGAGCGTTTGGGGAGCAAACCAGTGGCTCATTGACTAGCTGATATGGGTGCAATAACTCCGCTATCTTGCAGTTCTTTAAGTTCAGGAGCGATTTTGTCCCATAATGCTACTGAACCGTGAATTTACTTTCAAAATCTTTTCTTAAGAATTTACTTTATTTACTAGTGATTCGTCAAGAACATTAAAACATTTAATCACACTATGTGAGCGTGGGAGTAGTTGCCAGTGGGTAACTGATGAAAACAAATTTCTTTCAACAAATGGAAATTTTATTCCTAAAAACCTTTTCCTTTTTTTAAAAACAGATTTAAAATTTATAATTAGGAAGCACCCTCTAAATATCAAGTTACAATATATTCAAAGGCAGAAATAACAATTTCTTTATTTTTTGACAGTATGAGCTTTCGGGCTGAGAACCCTGTCGCTCCCTTTTAACACGGCCGTAGTCACGTCCGCTCACAACAACCTCTGAAAGACTACACTGGTGCAAATCTGCAACACGCCAGATTACTTTAAACTAAAAATTTTAACAAGTCACACAAACACTTCAGCTATGCACCCTCTAGGAGGGATGGAAATGGTACAAGACACTCACACTAAAAAATTTACTTGCCACCGAAAGTGCAACTTGTTTCTAAAAGAAAACTCTTACGGTGGAAGGGTGGCAACTTTATATACTAAAATGACCATTTAAATAAAAACCCATAAAATTCAGTCATACATAAAATGTACAAACATGCTCTACATTGCACATATACCGCCGCTCGAGATGATAGACAAGATAAAAACATATTTCTGGAATTCGGCCTTTACACCTTAAGCAATAAATTCGTTAACACCGAATCCAACAAACGTAACAGAGGCAGCTATTAACGTACGGCAGACCGACAGAAAGACAGACAGACTCTAACTGCCTAACAAATGCGGACGAGAGACAGACGAGCAAGCTGGGGACGAGAGACTGACCAAGAAAACAAATAGCATTTAAAAAGTAAATGAAACAACATATCACGAATCACTTAACTTCTAATAAACTGCGATGTCTGGCGAAGACCTGGAGCAGCTCCCCCATAACGCTCTCCCGAACCGTCCGCTGCCAGACGCTTCAACGGACGCAGGAAGGCGCGCCGATCTCCCGTCTCACGGCGTCGCAGCTCGCACCGGCCAGACCGATGTCGTGGGTTGACTCCTGTTGCTCCCGTGTCGGCCGCGAAGCCACTACCTCTCGCTATACAGTGCGGCCTACTGGACTGACGTGGCGACCTCACATGCGCTGACGCTCCAGACGGACGAGTCATCTTGTGTCCCAGTGCGCAACCGACCAACCGATCGATCCAACCGCCAATGACCATTGCCTGCACAAACTCGAGCAGACTGGCGGCCTAACACCTACTAGCACTCCGGACGACAGACAGACACTGACTGCCCCACACTGACCCGGTTGACCAACTGACCGACTGGCGAGCTCATAGCGCCCCTTAAATGCACATGAACAGGCAACCTTTCCCCTTTCCCACCAGAGAGTGAAACCAAAGCTGCGATTGCCACAGCGGCGCTACCGCCAGAAAAGAGGGCCGACTGCTTCACACTAAGCACTGCGGCGCACTCTTCAAAACAGCAAATTTTAGCACCGCTCAGCAACAGGAACAGTTCTCGCCAGGCAAAATTTCGGCTGAGCTCTGTCTTTGATCGTAATACGAGTATGTGCAGCAAAATTGTTATCTTTTCCTAAACCTTCAGAAAAGAGTTCTGGGAATTCTTTTGGGAAGCTAGCTACACTGTCTATTCCATTAAATGCAGACACTGACAACACATTGTTCTGCATGTCAAAGCCAAACAAAGTACATGTTCCGAGGATGGGAACGCCTTGTCCATTATAAGCTGTCAGTTGCATCTAGTTTTGGACAGGTGTGGAAGCCTAACGGTTCATATGCGTGACGATTGAGCAGTGTGACAGAGGCACTTGTGTCCAACTGAAGTTTCTCACGTTTCCCAGAAATAAGTAAATGAACAAAAAGTTTGTTTGGCTGATGTATCACTGACGAAACTGCAAGCTTGCTTGTTGCAGACTTGGAATATACTGCGTGAATGACATGAGCCTTGTGACTACATGTTCGTGAGTGAGTCGAACTTTTATGTTTGTTCCGTTGCAAACATACGGATTGCACATGTTCTTTTCTGCCATAAGTGTAACACACAATTCTTTTCACCTACGTAGCCGCCTGTTTAGCGAACTGCTTACGCGGCGTGGACAGGTGTTGTTTACTCGGCGCAAATGGCTCTGAGCACTGTGGGACTTAACATCTGTGGTCATCAGTCCCCTAGAACTTAGAACTACTTAAACCTAACTAACCTAAGGACATCACACACATCCATGCCCGAGGCAGGATTCGAACCTGCGACCGTAGCTACTCGGCGCAACTAGAGCACGCCGCCAGTGCGGCATGAGGCGATCGCCAGCAAGGGACTCAACCCGACAAATAGCTATCTGCTGAAGTGTATGATCCGAAAATGCACCGGAATCGTACTGATCTAGTATTTGCGCTAACTGCTGGAATGATGGATCGGATTGTTTCAAAATTTGTTCCTTGAATTTGAGATCAGGCACATTGTACACGATCGCATCATGCAACATAACATCAGAATATAAATCACCAAAAGCACATTTGAATTTGCATTTCCTTGTCGCACCCTGCAAATTTGTTACCCACTCGCGATACGTCTTTTCTGACAGTTTTTTGCAACTAAATAATTGATACCTAGCTGCTACCACATTCACTTGTTGGTCATAATAGTATGTTAGTGAGTCTATAGCCTGCTCGTAATCAAGTTCACTCGGAGTGGCGTTAGGAAAAAGTTTTTGTAGTAGCCTAAACACTGCACTTCCTTCTGTTAATAGTAGATAGGGAAGTTTCATAGTACCTGGAACGTAGTGGACGAATTAATGTGCCGTGAACAGTGACAAACACTTGAGCCATTCTTCCTCTTGTTCACTAAACTTTCGGAAAGATGGTATAGCAGCTGTAGTAGGCAGTGTTGATTCCGGTTGGCGCGCGACGTTGGCCAGTAGCTGCTGCACCACGCTGAGTAGCGTGGAGAGATGTTGAATCTGGAACTGAAACATCTTCATTAGCTGTGTTGCATCTAACGCTTGCGGCGGTGGGGCCTGAGCAGGGGGCGGGACAGGATTGGTGGCCACGTTGGAAGGAAAAAATATAACAAATAGTCAAATATATGCAGAAAGAAATGTTCTGCAACGCCCATCTGAAAAAAAAAAATGATTAGCAAAAACCGACAAGAAACTGTTCAAACAAAGCGAACGCATCTGCAAAGTAAAGACAAGAGAGAATTAAGGCGCCTGCCAAAATATGCCCGCGGCCGTCGGCACGGAGGGCGTTTGTAACACCTTGTCGCCAGTTATAGGATCTTGCCCACTCTTCGCTTATAGGGTGCCTAAAGAATGCTACGTTCTCGGAATGCTATACAACAATTCAAACAAATAACATCAGTAGCCTTATTTCAAACAAGCACATTGACAAAACGTCGAGATTTACAAGTAATAGTCGCAAACGAGGGGCTACGTGCCATCTAATTTAAAGTCCTTGGCTACGTGTGATGTTCCTGGAAGTTGACACATGTCACTAATACTGCTCGGCGAATCCCATCTACTATTGTCCGAATACAGAGGTGATCTGAGTGCCCGAGGGCAGCAGCAGCGGCGCAGGTATTCACTTCTTGCAAAGGGAGGCGGGGGGGGGGGGGGGGGGGGGAGTTCCCGGCGCGGCTCGGTCCTTGTTAGCAGGCTATTGGCTGACGTTTCATCACCGCCTTCTCTGGTTTTCCGTTCTTCGTCCTTGTTCCGCCGCTTGTGGTTACTCCACAACAACTGGTATTTGAACCAACAGCTAGAAGTGGAATCACTTTTGGGTACGAGTGATGTAACACGCCCTTTAGTAAGAAACACGTGTGGAAGACTAGAACCCTTCATGTCTTCAGGCAGGAATTAGTGGAGATATAAAAATTTTGAAAATAAATTGGCTCTAATTTGTCTAATACAAATTCTTCTACGTTTTGGAGGTAAGTAGAAAATGTGATACTTGGGAAATCATATAAACTACATGAAGAGATGACATTTGATACCAACTGTCACTATTTGGAGTCAAATCCTTTACGTACGACTCCGTTCAAACAGTGAGTGCTGACATAGTGCATTGTGCAGAAAATATCAAAATATCTCTTACCTGGGCTTGCAACCATGCCAATACAGGCGTAAGATACTGTAGCTGCTTAAATTTCGAACCAGAAGAAAATATAAATTAGACAAAACAGAAATTTTACAAATCTCGGAACTAGAGCCCAGAACCTTGCAGATATTATTGATCGTTTTAACTGAAAGTAATAACTAAAATTTTCGAAAAATGCAAATATTAGTGGACACTGAGAAGAAACAAATGCAACAGTGAATATCTCACCAGAGTCACGACATTGCAATGAAAGAGGGGTCAAGGTTCCGTTAGCCATTTTGGTCCACTTTCGTTTTCAACAATTTCTTTTCCGAAAAACGTGCCATATGGCATACAAATGAAGAATGTGACTTAATTATGAATTTCTATGTGTTTGAAGCATGATTTTAACCTACAGTCATACACGATAAACCCTGCGGCAGCTATTCATAGTAATCCCTATTTCAGTTATTCAGTGCATACTTTTAACACATTAACTTCCATATTATCTTAGACCTTAATTTTGTACTAGAAAATGCTGCAGGATCCTTTCTGGGCCCTCTAACAATATTCCATCACTTATATTTTAATTTCCATATGATTCCATAGACCTTTGCAACTCTCAAACATCTGTGATGTCTTTTGCTCATTACGCAGATGCACTAACAGCTGCACCAGCGTAGCATAGTGGTTTTGCCCAAGGAAGCAGACTACTCTAGTGTTCCTTTCTACTTAATAGAGGTTCCGATACACGCCTCAGACCAACTGTTACTCGATCTAAACTCGGACAGCATTGTAGATGCTCCCTAAGTGTATTGGGGTAGCATATCAGCATCGAACGAAATGGAGGATACTGCCTGAAACGTGACACAAGTAGATTTGAACGAAGGTCGGGGTTCGAACCCGAGCACCTGTTCATTAGGCAGATCCCTACAGAAATTTTCATTCGTATCTTCAGTCTGCATGTATATATTATAACCATCTGAGACTTGAAAAGCCTGGAACCATACAGGATCCCTCATTTACATAGACGCTGAGGTGCTGTTCCAGTACAATTGGAGAGCTTCTACAATCTGTTCTAGTTTAGCGGGAGTACCAAGTGGGCTGAGGCGTGAATGAGAATTTGGATTGAGCGGGGAAAGCGTGATGGTGTAGTCAAAAAATGGTTCAAATGGCTCTGAGCACTATGGGACTTAACATCTATGGTCATCAGTCCCCTAGAACTTAGAACTACTTAAACCTAACTAACCTAAGGACATCACACAACACCCAGTCATCACGAGGCAGAGAAAATCCCTGACCCCGCCGGGAATCGAACCCGGGAACCCGGGCGTGGGAAGCGAGAACGCTACCGCACGGCTGGTGTAGTCCGAGCAGTTTGTGCAGAGCTACGGTTCAAGGCTGGTTTAGTGGTTTAGCCGGCATGGTAGCTCAGGGTGTTCGGTTAGAGGGTTAGCTACCCTCTGTAATAAAACACTGAGTGAACGGATCAACGAAAACCTGAACGGGTGTCATCGGATGTCCACCCTGAACAAATTCAACGAAGAATGTAGAACAAAATGAGATAAACAAAGAAATAGTGATTAGCGCATCTTCCTAGTGAGCCGCAGACCTGTGTTCGAATAGTGGCCTTGGTGCAAATTTTTATTGGTTCAAATGGCTCGGAGCACTATGGGACTTAGCATCTATGGTCATCAGTCCCCTAGAACTTAGAACTACTTAAACCTAACTAACCTAAGGACATCACACAACACCCAGTCATCACGAGGCAGAGAAAATCCCTGACCCCGCCGGGAATCGAACCCGGGAACCCGGGCGTGGGAAGCGAGAACGCTACCGCACGGCTGGTGTAGTCCGAGCAGTTTGTGCAGAGCTACGGTTCAAGGCTGGTTTAGTGGTTTAGCCGGCATGGTAGCTCAGGGTGTTCGGTTAGAGGGTTAGCTACCCTCTGTAATAAAACACTGAGTGAACGGATCAACGAAAACCTGAACGGGTGTCATCGGATGTCCACCCTGAACAAATTCAACGAAGAATGTAGAACAAAATGAGATAAACAAAGAAATAGTGATTAGCGCATCTTCCTAGTGAGCCGCAGACCTGTGTTCGAATAGTGGCCTTGGTGCAAATTTTTATTGGTTCAAATGGCTCGGAGCACTATGGGACTTAGCATCTATGGTCATCAGTCCCCTAGAACTTAGAACTACTTAAACCTAACTAACCTAAGGACATCACACAACACCCAGCCATCACGAGGCAGAGAAAATCCCTGTCCCCGCCGGGAATCGAACCCGGGAACCCGGGCGTGGGAAGCGAGAACGCTACCGCACGGCTGGTGTAGTCCGAGCAGTTTGTGCAGAGCTACGGTTCAAGGCTGGTTTAGTGGTTTAGCCGGCATGGTAGCTCAGGGTGTTCGGTTAGAGGGTTAGCTACCCTCTGTAATAAAACACTGAGTGAACGGATCAACGAAAACCTGAACGGGTGTCATCGGATGTCCACCCTGAACAAATTCAACGAAGAATGTAGAACAAAATGAGATAAACAAAGAAATAGTGATTAGCGCATCTTCCTAGTGAGCCGCAGACCTGTGTTCGAATAGTGGCCTTGGTGCAAATTTTTATTGGTTCAAATGGCTCGGAGCACTATGGGACTTAGCATCTATGGTCATCAGTCCCCTAGAACTTAGAACTACTTAAACCTAACTAACCTAAGGACATCACACAACACCCAGTCATCACGAGGCAGAGAAAATCCCTGACCCCGCCGGGAATCGAACCCGGGAACCCGGGCGTGGGAAGCGAGAACGCTACCGCACGGCTGGTGTAGTCCGAGCAGTTTGTGCAGAGCTACGGTTCAAGGCTGGTTTAGTGGTTTAGCCGGCATGGTAGCTCAGGGTGTTCGGTTAGAGGGTTAGCTACCCTCTGTAATAAAACACTGAGTGAACGGATCAACGAAAACCTGAACGGGTGTCATCGGATGTCCACCCTGAACAAATTCAACGAAGAATGTAGAACAAAATGAGATAAACAAAGAAATAGTGATTAGCGCATCTTCCTAGTGAGCCGCAGACCTGTGTTCGAATAGTGGCCTTGGTGCAAATTTTTATTGGTTCAAATGGCTCGGAGCACTATGGGACTTAGCATCTATGGTCATCAGTCCCCTAGAACTTAGAACTACTTAAACCTAACTAACCTAAGGACATCACACAACACCCAGCCATCACGAGGCAGAGAAAATCCCTGTCCCCGCCGGGAATCGAACCCGGGAACCCGGGCGTGGGAAGCGAGGACGCTACCGCACGACCACGAGCTGCGGGCGCAAATTTTTATTCTTCGTTTTAGTCTGCATACAATTTTGGGACTGTTGCTTTTTACAATGTTGCTCAAACAACATTGTCCCAACAAATCTGCGTTCGAAATAATTTAAAATGTAGAAGTATTACATTCAAAGGCAATATTATTCTGCATTATGATACGAAATATGCCAACACGTTCAATACCTAGAGTGGTACCGCTTTTACTACAAAAGTAAGTAGTTTGGCTGCGCAGTGTTTCGTTTGGTATCTTCTTTGTTTACTTATATTTTGTCCCTTTCCATCCCATCTCACTCTTGGTGGTACACTGGTGTGAGTTGCAAGGACGGATGTTGAAGGTCTCCCTTGTGCATTTTCGTCATCAAATTCTTTCTTCGCCGGCCGGAGTGGCCGAGCGGTTAAAGGCGCTTCAGTCTGGAACCGCACGACCGCTACGGTCGCAGGTTTGAATCCTGCCACGGGCATGGATGTGTGTGATGTCCTTAGGTTAGTTAGTTTTAAGTAGTTCTAAGTTCTAGGGGACTTATGACCACAGCAGTTGAGTCCCATAGTGCTCAGAGCCATTTTGAAATCCTTTTTTCAAATATGTCACAGTGATCTGTCTTCTCTAGTCTTTCATAGTTACGGAATTATTTACATGGCCCCGGCTATGAAGATGTTCTGTATTTACCACACCCATGACAAAAGCTCTGGGTTTCCCCTTAGCGCAGTGGTATGATTTGTAGGAGCCAGTTGTGTTGGTCAACGGCTCCTGTGAATTTACTGCAACAATAAGGGCATGCTGGTTGTCCAATTCGAACATCTTCGTCCTTTTCATAGCATCATTTAACTTTTCCTCTTAAAATGGCTCTGAGCACTATGGTACTTAACATCTGAAGTCATCACTCCCCTAGAACGCAGAACTACTTAAACCTAACTAAGGACATGACGCACATCCATGCCCGAGGCAGGATTCGAACCTGCGAGCGTAGCGGTCGCGTGGTTCCAGACTGAAGCGCCTAGAACCGCTCGGCCACACCGGCCGGCGTAACTTTTCCTCTAAGTAGAATGTTGTCAAATTCATGCTCATTCTAACTCAACTGTTCTCATTCCACTTAACAGTTTCTGTCACTCTTCCTGTCAAATTTGTTTTCATTATGTGCTCTTTCTTTTTTTTCTGTTTTGTTGTTATGCTTGATAGAGCAGCTTCGGTTGTTATCCATCACTGTTCCGCTTGCTCTGAAACTTATGTTTCAATACTTACAGCAGTTTCTAGCTCGTAAACAAGACGACTTCATGGAGAATTAACTGTAGCTGAAACATCCAGCCAAACTCGTTCTCCTAAGTGAACATTTTCTGAAAAATGAGACAGTTTTTTGTTTCCCACAATAAAGGGAAAATTGGCAGTAATAACCGTCACTTCCGCAGAGTGCCCGAAAATTACCCCCAAAGCGTATAGGGTTTCCTGTCATAGAATTGTTTCAGGCTATAATGCTCTTAATTCCCTGCTATCGTTTCGCCTAAAGAGAAGAAAGCGACAACTGTGTCTCGGCGTTTTAAATTATCGTTCATCGCTTTGGATAATGGCCTGATATAGAAAGTGTTGTCACATATATCGCGTTCTTCGTTCTGGTTTTCTTGAAAATGGATCACCGATTTCAGTTAAAAATACATGTTTCTATTCATGCTAGTTTTCACCAGTGATATTCCTTCATACTATGCTCAGTAATCTTTCTAGCTTGATAAGTGTAATGTCAGCTGAAGAAAGAAAACCGATAAAAACCATTATTTCGTCAAGCGCTATAGAAAATCTCCCTTTTGCTTTTCCTCACAAACCATATTTAACATCATCTGCGAATAATAACATTATAA
This sequence comes from Schistocerca americana, assembly GCF_021461395.2. Taxonomy (NCBI): domain Eukaryota; kingdom Metazoa; phylum Arthropoda; class Insecta; order Orthoptera; family Acrididae; genus Schistocerca; species Schistocerca americana. The sequence goes on along the minus strand of NC_060125.1, from coordinate 396,366,423 downwards.
GTGTTTAATAATTTATACAGTTTAATAATATTGTTCGCCGGCCGGAGTGGCCGAGCGGTTCTAGGCGCCACAGCCTGGAACCGCGCGACAGCTGCGGTCGCACGTTCGAATCCTTCCTCGGGCATAGATGTGTGAGGTGTCCTTAGGTTAGTTAGGTTTACGTAGTTCTAAGTTCTAGGGGACTGATGACCTCAGAAGTTAAGTCCCATAGTACTCAGAGCCATTTGAACCATTTTCTTCAATAATTGCTCGATAATAATTTTTTTACTTAAATGCCTATAAACTTTTATTTACTTTGTCGTCCATTGGTTCTGAACTATAAGACGGTGTATCATTGAGGTATTCTTGAACCTGCATCAATGTTTCCGTTCGAGACTGTTCGCTGCGTTCAAATTGTAAACTCTCATGTTTTTCAGCTTCTTTGAAAATCAACCGAAGTAATTTTTCAGATTAGGTCCGTTTTGTAAATTTTTACGATAGCTTTCCATTATTAGTGTTTAATTCTGAAATGTAACATTACGTAATGCAAGCTTGTAAACAAAAAGAAACTGCAACTCGTCTCAAATGAGAACGATGGGATGTGATAGGTAAATCTAGCCTCTTATCTTTAATCTTTAATGGTACGTAAAATGTTGCCTAGCATGCCATCGTCGAGGATAATCAGTTATTTTCTGAGAACCATATATGCAGGTAATTAGCAAACGATATTAATTACTACTGTACAATTTCAACAGTGTTGTATCGTTGACAAACATGATTTTTCCATAAAGATCAGAAGCCTTTCTTCAAGGAATACTGGGACTACTAGATATGTACGACATATACAGGTTGATTATAATGTCCATGGGGCAAATTCGGTATTAGTGGAAACAGCGAAAAATACAACGAGATGAACAACCCTCCACCAACACACCGCCGAAGAGTTTAGTCCTATGCAGTGCGAAGTGCAACATAATCGGTTATCTCTGAGGTAAATGATTAACGTACGCCGACGGAATGGTGTTATAGGGGTGCAAGATGCCACAGCTGTACAGCCTGGTGCTGTTCTGTAGTGTAGTGATTCACTCAGTAATGTACACGCATCAGGAGAAAGTGGAAATCGCTCTCATCCATGAGGCAAGCTTGAGTGAACAGGAAGCAGCATCAGAATACCACAGGCGACGTCCGAACCAACGTACACCTACTCACAGAATGCCTGTCCGTTCAACGGAACGGTACAAGTACAAAGGTAATGTTCACGACGAAAGAAGTTCCGGACGACCATGCACAGAACGCTGGATATACAAGCATCGTAATGTGGCATCAGCCAAACCTCCATATCTAGGATAATGTCCTTTCATCATTTCCAACCCTATCGAACCCACTTTGTACAGGGACTCCACGCTGATTGTACAAACTAATATAAAACCAAACTCCTCCCAAACAGGCCATTAAGGCCCAACGGTACCGACCGGCCGCCATGTCATCCTCAGCCCACAGGCATCACTGGATGAGGATATCGAGGGGCAAATAATAATCCCCATCTCGCTGTCGAGGCATACATTCAGACTAACCATGTGTTGAATGTGCGGTGTTGCATTCATGGTGATGCCATCTTTGGTCCATGTCTTTTAACGGTAGGGTCACTGCTGATCGTTACAGACACCACCTTGAGTAAACTTCATTATCCTATTTGGAAAGTCTGACTCTAGAAAAGAGATGCAGGTTTGTCTTCCAGTAGGATGGCGCACCTCCACACTTTGGATGAGACGCCCATCCACCCCTGGATGAGGTTCTTCCGTGGCGTTGGATTGATACAAGGGGTCCAGTGGAATGGCCACCTTCGTATCCAGACCTGAAGCTACCAGACTTTCTAACTTTGGGGGCACCTCGAATTTACAGTGTACACCAGCACACCTAAAATATGAACTGGCCTGGAAGTGAATATCACCGGAGCTTGTACAGAAATGCAAGCAACGATGTAACGGTCAATGTCATGCAGTGTCCATCGCTATATTTAGATATGACGGCTGCACGGAAGCAGTAAGTTTGAACACTTTCCATATCAGAGATACGTGCAACCAACTGACCGGGAATGACGATTAAAGCACAACTTGTCTCTTTGTATTTTCATCATTTCCACAGATTACCATTTTGCCCTGTGGGCCAAGACTAGTCACTCATCAGTGTAGACTCTGTCCTCCGGGGCATGATGTTTGATCACCCGGTATAAATGTATACACATTAAAAACACAAGGAGTTACGACATAGTGTAAAACATCATTTACGGAACGCGACTTTTTGTTCGTTTCTGCGGTTATTTTGAACGATAGGGAAGCGGGTTTTCTCCAGTCTCGAGATAATGGGCCCATCCCGTGATATCTGCGTATGAGATCTGCTCAGGCTCGAATGATTTCCGAATGACGGGCAGTGTTTCCCGACGTCTATTCTGAGTAACTTCTGTAAGTGTTCGTAGGAAGCAGTACGTTGCAGATGCCCTTATATTGGAATATGGAATGGCCAATTAAAATGCCAACATTCTGCTCCTGATTCAGATTTGCTGAGTGCCTCATTGTTAAATACTTTCGTAGGGCTCTTTGGAGTCAGCCGGAAGCAGTCGTTGGGTATAGAATTTCTGTGCCTTCTGTTTTCGTAATTTTAGAAGTCGGGATCCTTCGTCATCTTATTTCCAGCAGTACAAAAATTTGAGGAGCAGAAAGTGCGTTCCTTTGTGCGGCTGCAGATTTCATGTGAAATAAATCCCATCTCTTTGTTGTTATTCTCGCTTAGTAAATGTGTAGACGCTTAGTGGGCGGAAACTTCAAATCAGGTCGTACGGTGAAATAGCTGGTTATGATGTGGTGCTTTGGTGAAAGAGACGGTAAATTATGTCGCTATTCGTAGAAATTTGAGAAGTATGCTTTTGTGTGAATCTTTCAGAATTGACCATGTATCATATTCCTCTTTTGTTGTTTTGGGGGTTATCGGCAGGAGTTGTTAGAGGTCAGTTGGAGGCAGTGTATTGAACTGTTAGCGATGAACATATTCCAGTCCAGCGGTTGGATCCCGAAATATTTCCTGAAACTAGATAGGTCATTGGCTTTTAATTATGGATTTTGTAGTTGTGAGAAGTTCAACCACGTCCCGTCGGTCAAAGCTGGGCTGTTGACCTTTATGTAGCTTATTTTACACGTGTATCGGTGCAGATAATTAATCCACAACAAATGTTAAACGTTTCCAATTAAATCTTAGGATTTTTGCGTTGCTCTCGGCCACGTCTGAGGGTATGATATCGCGCGACTAAACAAAACGTCGGGGAGATGCACGAAAGGAACCTTTCAAGATGACACAGAGACACTATTTGCTTTCAGAACTGTTATGCGTAAATTGCTACGAAAAGTCTAAGTGCTGCAAGAAACACTTGAACAACAACGAGTATATTTTAATTACCTTGAGCAGGAAGCTAGCAAACAGTGAGTGGCACTATTACACAGCTTGCAGGAAAGGAGCCATGTGAATTGGATGTGTTTTTCTGGGATCCTAGCTGTGTTAGTCCCTCATGGAGATCAGCTTTTCTGAACAGAGCAGTGTGACGGTTTGTCTTCCAGTTTTTACCATAGCAAAATCCCTGTAATTCCGGACGGTCTTATTGTCGCTCACCGAGGTATGGCGGAGGGATAGCGAAACAGCTTGTCTGGATTTGTGGTAGGGGACAGGGAGGAGGGTGGGGAGAGGCCGAAGGGTAAATAGGCTTACTCGCCAGCGGTGAGTGCCTCCCTGTGTCGCCCGCATTAGCAAACACTCTGTACTTAACGCCTACTTGCCTAGATCCTCGGACCTCAAACCCTATTAAACAGTTTGCCACATTTTCTGCTCTTTAAATATTTATTTCCTCTTGTTGTTGTGGCCTTCAGTCGGAAGACTGGTTTACTGACGTTCTCCATACTACTCTGTCCCGTGCAAGCCTCTTCCTGTCCTAATAACAACTGCAGCCTCCTAATTCGTTACATGATATACTCATCTAATCTTCAGCACTCGTCTGTAGCATCACATTTCTAAAGCTTGTGTTCTCTTCTTCTCCATCGACCATGTTCCGCGCATGCCTACTGTCCAGACAGATACCTTCAGAAAAGACTTCCTAACACTTAAGTCTACATTTGATGTTAACGAATTTCTCTTCTTCCGAAATGCTTTCTTTGCCATAGCCAGTCAACATTTCATATCCTTTCTACTTAGGCCGTCGCTTGTTATTTTGATGCCCAAATAGCAAAACTCATCTACTACTTTCAGTGTCTCGTTTCCTAATCTAATATCCTCAGCATCACCCGATTAAGTTCAACAACACTCCATTAGCCTTCATTTGCTTTTGTTGATGTTCATTTTATATCCTTCTTCCAAGACACTGTCTATTCCGTTCAGCTACTCGTCCAAGTCCTCTGCTGTCTGTGACAGAATTTCAAAGTTATCGGCAAACTTCAGAGATTTATTTCTTCTTGTTGAACTACTCCAAGTTTTCCTTTGGTTTCCTTTAGTGTTTTCTTAATGTATGGATTGAATAACATCGGGGATAGACTGCAACTCAGTCTCACTCTCTCTTCAACCACTGCTTACCTTTCTTACCCCACGAGTTTTATAACTGCCGTCTGGTTTCTGCACAAGTCTTAAATAGACTTTCGCTCCCTGCGTCTTACCCCTGCTGCCTTCAGAATTTCGAAGAGAGTATTCAACTCAGCAAAATCAAAAGCTTTCTCTAAGTCTAAAGGTTTTCCTTCCCTTAACATATCTTCTATGAGAAGTCGTTGAGTCAGTATTGCCTCGTCTACTCCTAGTTTTGTCCGAAAGCCGAACTGCTCTTCCCGGTTTAATCTTCTTCCAGTTTTCCCATTCTTCCCATTCTTCCCATTCGTGTTATTATTTTGCAGCCATGACTTATTAAATTGATAGTTTGGTCATTTCCACAACTGTCAGCAACTGTTTACCCTGGAACTGGAATTAAATGAATGCAGTGAACCGTGTCGTTGTAACTGCTCTGTTTCTCTCTTCGACTCCATCACCATTGCTTTCCGTAGCTTTCAATGCTAAAACTGGTGGCACCTATCGTCTAGTGGTAGCCGGTAAACTGGAAGTGGTTTCATTTGACGTCCACGAAGACGAAGTGTCGAGAACAATGTCGAACAAAATGAGCAGAGAAGAAAGTGGTAAAGGGAGTACCTGGAAACAGAAGGCTCATTGATCGAATCCAGCACGGTGCACAGATTATTTTCAGTTTCCCCTTAGTCTTGCGTTGACTTCAGTACGATGTGAACATTCGCCAGGAATGACACGTGGGTCGTCACGGAAGCGGAAGTGGTATCCAAATGAAGGATCTGCACGTGGACGTTGATCCACACAAAATGATTATTATTAACACTAAAACAAACACTAATAGCGGTATGACGGAAGCAAATGCCCTTAACAGCATTAGTGATATTAATAAATCGGAACATATAATACTAATAATAAATGAAAAAACTGGCCAAGTGCCAGCAGGACTTGCGCTCTGAGGGATCCGTACGAACTTCGTTATATATATGGATAGTTCAACCGTCCCAGAAACAGAGTATCTCGACAACTTTTGCCTCTTATCGACATCGGTAGTAGTAAGAAATGGCTCCCGAGAATTCCAAGGCACTGGAAAATGTTTTAATTACAATTTTAAGCTTTTTGTGTAATTTCATATCGACTGCTGTAATTTTTATATACTTTTTTAATTTTGGGGGTTATATTAACATGCTTTGCTAGTTAGGAACACCAATTATTTAAGCTTTTTTTAAAATTCCTTATTGAATAACGTTTGCGTTGCTGAATCAAAATTTAAGATCAATGAGCATATTTTTTTGCAATCCTATGCGCTGCGTCCAAAAATCATTTAAATTTTTAAGTTGTAATAATTGAAGCAATGTAATCATGATAGAAAGTGACTAATATATACTGACGTCTGACGCTTCAACCCACGGGTAATTTCGAAATTTAATCCAGTCACTCAAATTCCTGACGAATACAGAAGTAGGTATTTTCTTATAAACAATTTTCCAAAAAATGAAGCCAGTTACTGAAACGTATAGCTACAACATTGGTATCGTGAAATAAAGAACAATCGTCTTGTGTCGTAATTATGAAAATCGAAAATTGAGTTAAAATGATTACCACCGACATGGCCCAGTATAATTATAATCTATATAAATTACAAATGTAAAAACTTTTTTAAATTACGAACAAACGAAATTTCAGAGTTTCAGAAAACAAACACTTGAAATGCACGAAATTAGAATAACCTTCACAAAATTATTTTAAAATATGTCACATCTGTGCAGACCTTTACGTAATTTTTGTTTTCGTTCTTCTTAAGTTAAGTCGTTAAACGTCCTCATTTTAAGTGTGCCTGTGCATGAAATGTGGCAGTGAGTCCCATTTGTTTCGGTGTCTTCATTCTTTTCTGTTCTTTTTCACTGTGTGAGAGTGGATATGGTGCCTCTGCTGATACATCCGCTTCCTGATGCGGTTCGGAGACGACACGGCGCATGCGCTATTCCGAGTTCCCGGTAAACCAATATTGTGCCGAGCGGGCTGCGGAAATTGAGAACAGAGGGTGGAACTTCCCAGAGAAATGACTAAGGTTGGCAGACAACAAGATTTCCGACCTGTTGGTGCTACGCGAATTTTATATTCACATACAATGTCTAATGATAATGCGTGAATTTTTGTTCAGAATCGTGTCACACACAACCTTTTAAAGTTGCTCGTAGCATGGCAGAAGACCCCGAGAAGTATTCTGATGAGGAACATTCACGTTTCAACACTGGTGGAACACAGAGAAATCTCTCATCGCAGGAAATTTGTACTGAAAAAAGGAAAGTAATCATCAATCGCGTAATCATACGTTCTAACTGCATGTATACTATCGCTACCCATTGCGCTCCTTAGACCTGCACATCTCGCTAGCAGCAATGTCTAACGCACGGCCGGCCGAAGTGGCAGAGCGGTTCTAGATGTCCTTAAGTTAGTTAGGTTTAAGTAGTTCTAAGTTCTAGGGGACTGATGACCTTAGAAGTTAAGTCCCATACTGCTCAGAGCCATTTTTCTAACGCACGACAGTCAGACGGTGCTAACCGCAGAGCACAGCCACTTCGCATTATAGTGAGAGGGAAAGTGTCGGCGCCCATGGATTAAATTTCAAATGTCTCCGTCATACACCACATGAAATGCACCATTCTGCACGGAAGCTTTTCAGATCCTTTCCTATTAGGTTACTGAAAAACGTTTCAGGTTTTGCCAACCAACAATGCAATAATATCGTCTTTTCTTTTCATGGATCTCTTCTGACCTTCCGTTTTCCCGACGTCCTGCTTGCAGCTGCTTGTATCGGAAGTTCGATACAGACATATTTCGTTAAGCTGCATAACTCATTCCATTCCCCATAAAGATGTAAGGAGCTAAGATACTTCTCTCAAACAAACGTCACAACAAAGTCTCGAAAATATATAAGAATGTCTCAATCTGATTAATTTTTGTATGGAGAAGAAACTGTGTCATCAAATCAACAGTCAAATTTTCTCGACAAATGTTCTCAAAAACCAAGTTATGTCATTCTCTAAAGTTGATGAATCACTCTTCAAAAAGCGGTTCAAATGGCTCTGAGCACTATGGGACTTAGCTTCTGAGGTCATCACTCCCCTAGAACTTGGAACTACTTAAGCCTAACTAACCTAAGGATATCACACACACCCATGCCCGAGGCAGGATTCGAACCTTCGACCGTAGCGGTCACGCGGTTCCAGACTGTAGCGCATAGAACCACTCGGCCACAAGGCCGGCAGTCACTCTTCGCTGCGGCCAATTCTTCAGTGCCTTGACTGACATTGAATACTTAAATTTTCTTCAGTGCACAATTTCCTTCCCGTACATCGACTAAGCCAATTTAGTAAGAATTCCTTAAGAAATAGGAACTATCCTCGCGGTGCCCACTTCTTCCCTCCTTATGATAATTGTCAGCAGTCTTATCTCTCTGTTTCAGCATTGTTAACAGCATGAATGATTGAATGAGAAAGTCCGCACACTCCTATTACCTTGAGGCCATTTTGTACAACCGATTTATATACATAAATCAGTTGTGAAATGTTAGAAAACAAAAGATTGCCGGAAACAGTTGAATGACGAAACAGTTATCTGTACAATTGTCGAAAGAACTTGAATTACTGTAAATAGCCACTGACTTAGAATTATAGTGCATCTGCTCTACGGTCTGTTACGAACACACTCTCGACTTACTAGTTGTAGCGATGCGTATAGCATCTCCCTCATTCAAAGAGGCTTTCTTCCAAGGAACTCGAACAAAAAGTTCCATTTAACTAGAAATTGGATCTATTGAGGTTAAATTAGTTTTATCTTCATTTTGGGTGCAATCTTTCTTGTGAGTGAGGTATTGGTTTTGTACTAGTGAAGCGTGTTAGTACTTTCAACAATTGGCTCCTCCACGAATGTCATGCGCAGACGTGAAACATTCGTTAAGGTTTCTCGATGCTTATAGTTTCATCAACGTACTGCAAAAGTCATTGCAATGATATCCTGTTTATCCAAGTACATCTAATTGCGTGTGCAAGGCGTAGGAAGGCGAGAATCGTCTAAAAATCGATCGTTTGTGGCTGTGCACTGAAAGGAACGGAAGTGATCCGACATTAGAATCTCAGAGTTTGAATGGTGAGTCATCATAGTCTACGTGTGTTATCAGAACATACGAACAATCCTGCCAAATAAGTGTAATATCGAGTACAGCCCAGCGCGTGTAGTAGGGATAAAGTTGCAGTGCCTGTCAGACAGCAGGGCTGGCGGAGTGCAAGCATAAAGTAAGCATGCAGATATATGGACAATAACACAGTTTTCTTTCAGCAGCCACATGTCCCTGACGTGCGTTAGTTTCAGGCCAAATGCCCACAATATTACATACTGGTTAAGCAGCATGAAGACCATACACTGCCTTTCGTTCCAATAGGCGAACGTCAGCAATATTCGTCGTAATTCTCTGTATCTGTATTTTTATCCGTTACTCTGCAGTGGCTGTATAGAGTACTGTCAAGTGTGTGGAGAAATAGTACAATACTTGACGACTGGAGAAGAGGAGACATTGTTCCCATCTTCAAAAAAGGCAATAAAAGACTTTGCGAAAACTACAGAGGAATAACCCTTATGACTCATACAGCCAAGATTTTTGAAAGACTTGTACTAAATCGAATAAGTGAAAAGATAGAAAAGGAGCTGACTGAAGAACAGAACGGGTTTTGGAAAGGAAGAAGCACGATCGACCTGATATTTTCTATCGGTCAACTGATGGAAAAAAGTTGGGGGTGTAACAAAATGGTGGTAATGGTTTTTATTGACATAGAAAAGGCATATGACTCAGTTAACAGGGAAAGACTCGAGGAAGAAATGAAGAAGATAGATATAGAAGATGGATACATTAATGTAACAAAGACAATGTACAGAGTGCACAATTGTAGAATTAGAACACCATTGGGGAACTCTGAATACTTCGAAATAAGACAAGGACTTAAGCAAGGAAGTATTCTATCTCCTGCACTTTTTAACGTTGTTATAGAGAAAATGAATAGGGCAGTTAAAGACATATTAAAAGAAAAAGACAAAAAGTTGATTTTTGCAGATGATATGGTAATATGGGGTGATAAAGAGGTAGATGTATAGTTGCAACTTGAGGCGTGGAAGGAAATAATGAAAAGCTATGGATTAAAAATAAATAAAGATAAGAGTGAAGTAATGGTATTTGGAAGTGAGAAGGGGATCAACGGAAATATTCCCTTGAATGGAGAACCACTCAAAGTGGTAAAAAGTTACACTTATTTAGGGAGTGAAATATCTAGGGATGGAAGAGTAACTAACGAAATTAATAGGAGGTTACAGAAGGGAGGCAATTTCTACGAAACAATAAAACACCTTATTTGCAATAAGGAAGTTTCAGAAAAAGTAAAACTTCTTATGTATAAGAATTAATACTTCCCTATTGTCACCTATGGTGGAGAAACATGGAAAATGACAGAAAGGGACTGGAGCAGACTGCAAGCAGGGGGAATGAAATTTCTCAGAGCAGTTAAGGGAATAACAAGATTGGACAGAGTAAGGAATGTAGAGATTATAAATGACCTTAAACAAGAAAGTATGAGAGAATCAATTGGAAAAAAGAGATTAAGATGGTATGGGCATATTAATAGGATGCATGGGCAGACACTACCCAAAATTATGGAAGAACTAAAGATGGATGGGAAAAGACCTAGTGGGCGCCCAAGAACACGGTGGAAAATGGGAGTGAGAATATCTATGGAAAGGAGAAGTGTGACCTTGCAGCAAGTGGAGGAAGAAAAGTGGTGGGAAGACCGAGCCAAATGGAGAGGACTCATCAGCACCCAGACCCGGCAGTAGCTGGAGCGGGATCCGGATTTTTCAATTGCGAGGGACTAATTACTACGCAGGTAATTCCCCGAAACTGTGAACTAGGAAAGGATCTAATTCCAAAGTGAACTCACAGGGAAGAGAATTCCGTTATGGTTTCTTGACACGTTTGAGCAGCCTCAATTGTTCTTCAGTTCAAGCAAAATCAATGTGAACGTAATTCCATTATGGTTCCTTGATATGTTTGAGCAGTCTCAATTGTCCTTCATGGGATTTACGCAACCCGCAATGCCATCAAATACCACGTGAAAGATTTCGATATTCTCTCGCTCAGAATAAACAAACTATTAGTCATACCGAATAAATGAACACGGCATTTTTGTAGTGAATTTAATGTAGTTACATTTTTTACTGGGATATCGTTTCGCCAAAGTCCGTAGTTTTCGAATTATTCAAGAAAAACTTACAAAAGTTTTTTCTTAAATAACTCGAAAACCATGACCTCCAGCGAGAGGTATCCCCGTATGAAACTTATCTACACTACATTTCGTAAAAAAAAAAGGTGTTGCTCGTTATTTTTCTCTAGGACTAATAGTTTGCATGCAGCGAGGGAGAGAACACGAAAATTTCGCGCGTGGGTTTTGAACGCATAGTGGGTTGCATAAATCTTAATAGTGGATGCACCTGAACCACCCTGTACAAATATCTTTCATTTACGAATCAGCACAGTGGGCAAAATTTGGTGTGCCAGACCTCATGCGTGAATACAGTTTGAAATGAGAAACTGATGTTTCTACATTTTCCTCCTTTCTTCAGTTATTACACCAGACTACTCCATGAGTTATGGGATGGAATGTTACGAACAGTTAAACAACGTTACAAATGACCAGAACTTCCTTGGTCTTTCTGACAGATATTTCTTCGACATATGACTATGTGAATCATTGTAGACTTCTTACAAAAATACTGGTGGCAATTACGACTTAGTGTTCTCTATCACCCTACATTCACTTCTGCAACGAGAGTGTAATATTCTCCTTTTTCGTAGTTCTTTGAATGATATCATTAAACCAGGGTGAGTCTTTCTCGGTCTTTTACTACCTCGTACTTACTAGTATATACTTACTAGTTTACAATGTCTTTTAGAGTAAGTCACAGCTGCACGTCGTTCACGGCAACATGACGGCCAAGGAGTATCATACACTGGTTGCAGACCAGATATATCATTTCGTGACGATCCCACGTTTCCCAACGGCAGTGGTATTTTGCCACATGTTAATGCGGCATGTCACAAGGCCAGCAATGTGGTGGAGTGGTTTGAGGAACACAGTGGCGAGTTGCAATTGATGTGCTGGTCCGCCAACTCGCGAGATCTGAACTCAATCGAACACATCTGGGATGAGATTGAACGTGGCCTCAGAGCTCATCGCCCCCTCCCCGGTATTTAAGGGAATTAGGTGATGTGCAGATGTGGTGTCGGCTCCCTGTGTTGCTACACAGCAAGGCCTCATTGCTTCCATGCCACGGCGAGTGCCGCTGTTATCTGTGCCAAAGGTGAACATACCGGCTACTAAGCAGGTGGTCACAATGTTCTGACCGATCAGTCTAACCATTCCGCTCGTATCGCTGTGGTGCAGTGTATTACTTTCGTTTTTCTAGATATGCTATTGTCGCTTATTGTTACTCACTGTTATTTTGTTACTTAGTTTATTCTACATTATTACATTCAGTTAAGCTGTATCTGTTGCTTAATAATGCGCAGCGCTGTAGCGGCTATATGTACATCGATCAGCTTTCCGTTTGGAGAATGTGAAAGTTTGTATTAATAAGTGCTACGTGAAATATCAGTCGTCACCTGTGATATCCTAATCCCGTTATGGCGTGGCCATCATCTAACCTAATGACAAGGTTTCTATAAGACCTGTGATATAATGATAAATTGATTAAACATGTTTACCTACTGCGACCATGACAGGGCAATGATGGGGAGGTGGAAGAAGGAGCTTAAGTCATCCATGTCCACTCGCAGGTGTTACATTAGAGGCATTGTCCGTCACAGTGTGGTTTATAATTAAAATTCTTACAGCATACGTTCCTGCAAGAGGTAACGAACATGTTTCTCCTTGCTCCATATAGAGTGTTTAAAATTATGGGCTGTATTCCTTCAGGAGATAGTACCGGTCACGAATATGAAGAAAAAGATCCTCTAGCACAAGTCGGGAAACAAATTTTTCTTGACAAACGTGCCACTCTTTCCTACGGCAGACACGTGTCCGTTGAAACTGCATGGGCTGCACCAAGCAGTTACCACGCATTCATTCACATCCTTCATTCCTCATCTCAAGGAATCATTAAATCGCTGAAACACATCTTGCTGAACTATTGTTTGGTCACGCGCTCCTAAGTGTGTACGTTGCTCATATACAATTCGAGACGGAAGACAGCGTTAAGGATAGTTTCTGAGCAGTACATATTAGCCAATAGTAGCATACCATGTCTTCCATTTCCTACCTCGAGACAGAGGATTCCACTTTTAACTTGACTAAATTTACGGCGTAACCTATCGTGTTCAGATGCCAGTACTACCTCCGAACTCTACGTATGGACTTACTGATGTCGACGACATGCTGTGTATGACATCAGCATAACAGGCACAAGACAAAGTAATGTCTGCACTCATAAACGTGCGTATGACCGGATTGCAGCACTCAGTCGAGTGTACGTTGTTACGAGCACTAGAACAGAATATAAAACTCTGTTTTAAAACGACTTCTACAAATTTAATTACGTCAGTATTGTAACTGTGACAGGGTTAACTTAAATATACTAATTCATCTAATCTCTTCAGAATACTGGTACATCCTGAATAATATCAGCCAATTTCTTCTCTTGTGTGTACATGCTGAGAGCAGCTGCTGTACAAATAATTTATTAATGTCCGTGTCAGCAACGATAGAAGGGTGTTTTTTCGTGTCGATACATATTTAGTTTCTTCCAATTAAAACACTGTCAACGATACGGGTTTCTCCTCACTTTCTTGCTTACGACGGAGACGTCATCCCTGCATACAAGTTTAATTATAATTCTTCCATTTGGCTATGACACAGTTTAAAAAAAAAAAAAAAGAAAATTGGAGACTGTAAACGGCTAGCAACGAAGTACAACATCGCTAATAATGTAGCCTATAGCAAAGTAGTATTATTTGGGCGGGCATTATTATAGATGAGAGCCAGGCACTGAGCGGAATGGAGTGATGGGAAATGACTGTTTGTCCGTTCCTCGTCTCACCACAAACAGCCGTTCCTCCCAGCAGCAACTGTACAATAAAGCAAATACGACTGTGCAGCGAATGTCAACAGAAAAAGGCCTACAGCATTGGGTAATTCCTGTACTCGACACATGCTAGATGACACATATCACAAAAAATATTCGCTTCCAGATATACAGGGTGAGTCACCTAACGTTACCGCTGGATATATTTCGTAAACAACATCAAATACTGACGAATCGATTCCACAGACCGAACGTGAGGAGAGGGGCTAGTGTAATTAGTTAATACAAACCATAAAAAAATGCACGGAAGTATGTTTTTCAACACAAACCTACGTTTTTTTAAATGGAACACCGCTAGTTTTGTTAGCACATCTGAACATATAAACAAATACTTAATCAGTGCCGTTTGTTGCATTGTAAAATGTTAATTACATCCGGAGTTATTGTAACCTAAAGTTGACGCTTGAGTACCACTCCTCCGCTGTTCGATCGTGTGTATCGGAGAGCACCGAATTATGTAGGCATCCAAAGCGAACGGTGATGGACCTTAGGTACAGAAGAGACTGGAACAGCACATTACGTCCACATGCTAACACCTTTTTAATGGTCTGACGCACATGTACATTACCATGAGGGGACTTCTTTCTGTGAGGTACGTTAAAGGAGAATGTGTACCGTGATGTGCCTACAACCCCAGAAGATATGAAACAACGTATTGTGGCAGCCTGCGGCGACATTACACCAGATGAACTGCGGCGTGTACGACATCCATTACGCCAGAGATTGCAATTGTGTGCAGCAAATGATGGCCACCACATTGAACATCTATTAGCCTGACATGTCGGGACACACTCTATTCCACTCCGCAATTGATAACGGAAACCACGTGTGTACGTGTACCTCACCCCTCATGGTAATGTACATGTGCGTCAGACCAATAAAAAGGTGTTAGCATGTGGACGTAATGTGCTGTTCCAGTCTCTTCTGTACCTAAGGTCCATCACCGTTCGCTTTGGATGCCTACATAATTCGGTGCTCACCGATACACACGATCGAACAGCGGAGGAGTGGTACTCAAGCGTCAACTTTAGGTTACAATAATTCCGGATGTAATTAATATTTTACAATGCAACAAACGGCACTGATTAAGTATTTGTTTATATGTTCAGATGTGCTAACAAAACTAACGGTGTTCCATTTAAAAAAACGTAGGTTTGTGTAGAGAAACATATTTCCGTGCATTTTTTTATGGTTTGTATTAACTAATTACACTAGCCCCTCTCCTCACGTTCGGTCTGTGGCATCGATTCGTCAGTATTTGATGTGGTTTGCGAAATATATCCAGCGGTAACGTTAGGTGACTCACCCTGTATGTTCCTACTTCCCGAAAGGACGCAAGACATAATTTTAAGTACCTGTATAACTCAGATACACCAATAACCTTCCGTTACGCGCTCGAAAATTCATGACATGGTCACTCGCACGGATGACAGGTACAATGCACAAAGAAAGCCGTCTGTTTGTATACTTTAAACGGTCTTTATGGCTGATTTTATGGTTTTTTATTAAACCTAAATACAATACATTTAATATTCGTGCAATGTATAACATATAATAACGTTTGAAACAGTTCGAACATTCGAAAAACAATATCTTTAGTTGAATTACTGGCATTACATAATCCCTCTGATTATTTACCGACGTACAGTTATAAATTCAAAGTGTATGCTGTTTTTACATCAGCCGAACCAAACACTTTTAACCCGTACATTGCTGGTTTGCTAGGGATATATTGCCTAAGTGGAATGGGCTGTTTCCTCGAAGTGCCAAAAGCTGTTCATCAGCAGTAAGGCTTTCACTAGGTGAAAAATATTTTTGGCAATTTTTCGTGAATAGTTTGAGAGGTGTCACAAGCCCCCTCTCATATTTCTATCTTACTCTGAGTAATTCGATTTTCCTCTCTAATTGCATGCGGTGAAAAGTTGCTATTCCTTCACACGCGGACTTCCCACGCAGCGTCTCTCGTCACCCGGGTGGTCCGGTGACAGGCGGGCTCTGCGGATCTTGAAAAGGTTAAGCCGACAGGTTTGAGGGAGTCGAGTCAATGCTTTCCAGACGCCGACATTGTCATAATAGTGGCGGAGACATTCCCGCACGGCCCTGCAGGAGCGGCTGGGCTAGAGATTCCGTTACTTCGCAGAAACTTAGCGAAAACACTTTCTGGCTGGTTACCAGCGAGGCGTAGGAATGACATGTGTTCCCATGCAGTATTGGCGGGCAAATTCCCGCTTGCTGAGATGTGGTAGTGAAGAGTGCTTGTCGAGAGGTCGTGGTGGAGAGTTCTTGTTGAGATGTGGTAGTAGAGAATCGGTGTGGAGATATATTGTAATGATTAGAGTGATTTTGGTCAATATATGAAGGTAAAAGAAAAAAATTTTTCCTTTTCTTTTTATTATCTCAATGTCTTAAATAATGCAGCATTACAGGTTCAGTCAACAAAGCATCTGGCTTGTGTTCTTGTATTAGAGTGTAATTCTGGGTTTCTTGCGCAATTATAGTATTTCTAATTTTTTTCTATCACGTCAGTATAAATGGCATTTGAAATTTCTTGCCTTGTTGAAGAAGAACCGTGCAAGATGTGTACGTTGAGTCACACTCCCACACACAGAACAATTACACTTGTGCTTTGGTTTCGTAGGTTTTATAGTTGCTGGGGACTTAATTAATTAATTGTGTTAACGAAAATTTTCATTTCATTCTTTGTTGTTGTTCTATGCAGTCAGATTGCGTAATAATACTAGTCAGGGCCAACCGTTTACGAGACACAGCGTAATCGGACATACAGCTACTAAAAATATTTGCATTTTATTTAAAAAAGCCCCCATGCAATATTAATCATGGATTGGAAACACACAGCAAAATAACATTTGCACTGAAATGAGGATTGACACATTGTTGGATGAACCATTCGCAGAAGTGTACCCGTGGAGGCCAATCAGCTGCTGATAGTGCCTGCACACACTGTACATGGTACGGAAACAACTGGTTCTCCCGTAGCACTCTCCATACAGTGACGTGGTCAACGTTACCTTGTACAGCAGCAACTTCTCTGACGCTGACATTAGGGTTATCGTCACCTGCACGAAGAATTGCCTCGTTCATTGCAGGTGTCCTCCTCGTTCTAGGTCTTCCCCAGTCGCGAGTCATAGGCTGGAATGTTCCGTGATCCCTAAGACGCCGATCAATTACTTCGAACGTCTTCCTGTCGGGACACCTTCGTTCTGGAAATCTGTCTCGATACAAACGTACCGCGCCCCGTGCAAATCCATACATCAAATGGGCGTCTGCCAACTCCGCATTTGTAAACATTGCACTGACTGCAAAACCACGTTCGTGATGAAAACTAACCTGTTGATGCTACGTACTGATGTGCTTGATGCTAGTACTGTATAGCAATGAGTCGCATGTCAACACAAGCACCGAAGTCAACATTACCTTCCTTCAATTGGGCCAACTGGCGGTGAATCGAGGAAGTACAGTACATACTGACGAAACTAAAATGAGCTCTAACATGGAAATTAAGCGTTTCCGGAGACATGTCCACATAAAATCTTTTCTTTATTTGTGTGTGTGTGGAATGTTTCGCCGGCCGGAGTGGCCGAGCCGTTAAAGGCGCTACAGTCTGGAACCGCACGACCGCTACGGTCGCAGGTTCGAATCCTGCCTCGGGCATGGATGTGTGTGATGTCCTTAGGTTAGTTAGGTTTAAGTAGTTCTAAGTTCTAGGGGACTTATGACCACAGCAGTTGAGTCCCATAGTGCTCAGAGCCATTTGAACCATTTCTTTTTGTGGAATGTTTCCTGAAAGTTTGGCCGTACCTTTTTGTAACACCCTGTATATAGAAATCATGTAAGTCGAAAGCGATAGATAACACTATATCGAAATTTCTTAATTCACTGAGGCAAGTGGCAACCAAAAACTATTCGTGTGTAGAATCTATAAGACAGATGACATACCACCACACTTTCGGAAAAGTACCAACCAACAACTGCGAAGACAGCGGGACTATGTATTACGAGAACTATAACACTGGCACTCAACAAGTCAAGCATGAAAGTTACGGGCGAGAATAATATACAGAAGAATGAAAATGAAAATTGAGGATCGGTTAGACGACAGTCAGTTTGGCTTTAGGAAAGGTTGCAGAATGACACTTGATAAGACGGAAGACGGAAGACGTTCATAGGATTTTCGAAGCGTGAAAGGCGAGATGGAACTTCCTGGAAAACCGGTTGTCGGACCAAGATTCGAACTCGAGACTAAGCGCAAGTAAAGTCCTGAGAACGCTCGTGAGTCGTGCTTGCATAGCTCAGTCTGTGAAGCACTTGCCCGCGAAAGGCAAGTTCTCGAGTTCGAGTCCTGATTCGGCATAGAGTTACTATCTGCCGGAAAGTTTCATATCAACGCAGACTCGCTGCAGAGTGAAAATTCCATTCTGGTGCAAGATGTTCGAAGTTCTGAGAAAAATAAGAGTCAGCTGTAACGAACGACGGGTAATATCACTGTGTACAAGAATCAAGGGAAGACCAAGAACGAAGTAGTCGGACTAAAGAGCGGGAAAGAGAAGAATGCCATTATTGTTCAAACTATAGTTAGAAGAAGCACTGACAGAAATAATAAAGGTTCAAGTGTAAATTTAAATACAGGAGGGAAGGTTATCGATAATAAGATTCGCTAATTACTTTGCTATCTTCAGTTAAGATGATGAAGAATTACCGAGTCTGTTGAATGGAAGGAGTTCTCCAAAGTATACAGAATACAGACTGAGAGTAAACTGAAAAAGCCGAAAGTTATGAGAAGTGGCGGAAATGAGAACAACGAGAAACGTAATATAAGGGAAGGTGATAACGAATTAGATGAAATTATGGAATTACTCTACCTATGCCCCAGACGAAGCAAGGATCATATTAAAAGAGGATTAGGTCTGGTAAACAAGCCATTCCTGGCCAAGAGAAATCTGATAGCGTAAAACATAGGTTTTAATTTGAGGGACAAATTTTTGATAATCTACGTTTGGGGCACAGCATTGTATGGTAGCCAATCATGACTGTGGCTAAACCGGAACTGAAGAAAACTGAAGCGTTTGGGATGTGGTACTGCAGAAGAAAATTGAAAATGAGGTAGCGGCGAAGAACAAAAATGTTCAAATGTGTGTGAAACCTTATGGGACTTAACTGCTAAGGTATCAGTCCCTAAGCTTACACACTACTTAACTTAAATTATCCTAAGGACAAACACACACACTCATGCCCGAAGGAGGACTCGAACCTCTGCCGACGAAGAACAAAACATACGAAAAACAAGACGAAGACACATGATGATGAGAAGTGTGTTAGGACATCATGGAATAACTTCTATTGTACTAGAGGGAGCCGTAGAGTGCAAAATCTGCAGAGGAAGGCAGAGACAGGCATACATCCAACAAATAATTTTGGATATTGGGTGCAAGACCTACTCAAATACACTCCTGGAAATGGAAAAAAGAACACATTGACACCGGTGTGTCAGACCCACCATACTTGCTCGGGACACTGCGAGAGGGCTGTACAAGCAATGATCACACGCACGGCACAGCGGACACACCAGGAACCGCGGTGTTGGCCGTCGAATGGCGCTAGCTGCGCAGCATTTGTGCACCGCCGCCGTCAGTGTCAGCCAGTTTGCCGTGACATACGGAGCTCCATCGCAGTCTTTAACACTGGTAGCATGCCGCGACAGCGTGGACGTGAACCGTATGTGGAGTTGACGGACTTTGAGCGAGGGCGTATAGTGGGCATGCGGGAGGCCGGGTGGACGTACCGACGAATTGCTCATCACGTGGGGCGTGAGGTTTCCACAGTACATCGATGTTGTCGCCAGTGGTCGGCGGAAGGTGCACGTGCCCGTCGACCTGGGACCGGACCGCAGCGACGCACGGATGCACGCCAAGACCGTAGGATCCTACGCAGTGCCGTAGGGGACCGCACCGCCACTTCCCAGCAAATTAGGGACACTGTTGCTCCTGGGGTATCGACGAGGACCATTCGCAACCGTCTCCATGAAGCTGGGCTACGGTCCCGCACACCGTTAGGCCGTCTTCCGCTCACGCCCCAACATCGTGCAGCCCGCCTCCAGTGGTGTCGCGACAGGCGTGAATGGAGGGACGAATGGTGACGTGTCGTCTTCAGCGATGAGAGTCGCTTCTGCCTTGGTGCCCATGATGGTCGTATGCGTGTTTGGCGCCGTGCAGGTGAGCGCCACAATCAGGACTGCATACGACAGAGGCACACAGGGCCAACACCCGGCATCATGGTGTGGGAAGCGATCTCCTACACTGGCCGTACACCACTGGTGATCGTCGAGGGGACACTGAATAGTGCACGGTACATCCAAACCGTCATCGAACCCATCGTTCTACCATTCCTAGACCGGCAAGGGAACTTGCTGTTCCAACAGGACAATGCACGTCCGCATGTATCCCGTGCCACCCAACGTGCTCTAGAAGGTGTACGTAACCTACCCTGGCCAGCAAGATCTCCGGATCTGTCCCCCATTGAGCATGTTTGGGACTGGATGAAGCGTCGTCTCACGCGGTCTGCACGTCCAGCACGAACGCTGGTCCAACTGAGGCTCCAGGTGGAAATGGCATGGCAAGCCGTTGCACAGGACTACATCCAGCATCTCTACGATCGTCTCCATGGAAGAATAGCAGCCTGCATTGCTGCGAAAGGTGGATATACACTGTACTAGTGCCGACATTGTGCATGCTCTGCTGCCTGTGTCTATGTGCCTGTGATTCTGTCAGTGTGATCATGTGATGTATCTGACCCCAGGAATGTGTCAATTAAAGTTTCCCCTTCCTGGGACAATGAATTCACGGTGTTCTTATTTCAACTTCCAGGAGTGTATGTTGACACAGAAGAGGAATTAGTGGCTTGTCGCAACAATGCAGTGAGAAGACTGATGACAAGAAAGGATCAGTCGTTATCCTGGTGCATCATCCACGACTCGCGACTGTTACAGGAATGGAGAGAAGTGGCAGTGGTTCACGAAATATGTGAGTCCTACTTTCAACGTTTTAGTTATCAACTCAGGCTAATCCAGATGACTTGTTTATCTCTCTGGATTGGTCTTGTTGTTCCGGAGGCAATAACAATAATTGGCACAGTAATGGGCTCTTAGCTTTCCTCCTGGAGGAGGCCGAGTTGATACTGCAGCACTGAAACGTGCTACAGCTTCAACTAGACGAAATACTTTGTAACAGTCCATGTCCACACGAATGTTATGAGTATTTAATAGTGCCACTGACTATTAACGTACCACTTGATACAGAATAAGTTACTAGTCTCTTGTGACAAAGTAAATTGCCTATACATTTTTGTGCCGAGTTCTGCCTAATACAACAGTCGCACTGCTGGCTTGATAGAGAGGCAGTGCTGTCATCTACAGCAATGATTGCTGACTGTTGCTGAGTGGCGCATCACCCAGATGGTAGTAAGCAAAAATGGCTCTGAGAACTGCGGGTCTTAACATCTGTGGTCATCAGTCCCCTAGAACTTAGAACTACTTAAACCTAACTAACCTAAGGACATCACACACATCCATGCCCGAGGCAGGATTCGAACCTGCGACCGTAGCAGTCGCGTGGTTCCGGACTGCGCGCCTAGAACCGCTAGACCACCGCGGCCGGCTGGTAGTAAGCACGCTGACGCGGTAGCGTACGGGAACTCCTCGGGGCGTGTGCACGCCGAATTCATTCGTTCGTCGCTTCGTCCGGCAGACTGCCTGGTTCCGTCGCGACGTACCATCGCTCTTCGGACGGCACCATAGTCCGATACAACTATGACATTCCTGTTCCTGCCGACAACGAAATACCGCATGAAACTCTACTCTGTGATTTAATTCGCGCCATTTCAACTTCTTTAGTGCCGTGTCACGGTACTGTGGCGTTGTAAGATTTCAGCGTGCAGCAAAAATGTGAATAAAACTGGAAAGCAATTTGAGAATTTTAGGATCAGTTAATTAGGAAGAGGAGTGTGCTGGTGGATTTGAGTAACGAAAATGAGTTTTTATTGAAACCACATTTTATTTTCTCAGAAACTCTAACTGCCTGTTTCCGGCTCCCGGCATTTAACCCGATAAAATGTTAAACATTAAGGCCTTACGATTAACAGCAGTTCTTTTTAAAATTGAACTGAACACAGTTTAAAGGTAGTTAATAAATTTAAAAAATAAAAACACTAAATGCTAATAAAAACCCAATAAACATAAAGCGTTGAAGATTATTGAGAAATTTTCACTAGAAGCTAATTGTTCTGAGCACGGCATTCAATTAATTGAGGTATTTTATTATAAAAAAGTAACTGAGCAACTCAAAACGTTGTGTCAACTTCGAAAGCGAAACAATAAGGTTGAAGAGAAAACAGATAAAAAAGTACAAATGATTCTAAATGACAGCTCTTTAGGTTGTCAGATAATTGTTAATAAATATAAACTATTGCTCTTTCCTAAGAACAGTACATGAACAGTGCAGAGGCATTCACAACACAAACACGCTGCTCGCAGCAATCTACATCATATAAATTCAATATAGCAGACGTCATTTCATTTCTCTTTAAATCAAAATTGAAATAGTCGCACGCTTTAGTGAGAACTATATCATGGGGCTTGGTCGTAACAGCTGGAATCGTCACGCCTAAAGCCCATGTCAATATCAGAAATGCTTGCACGTCGACACTATAACACCATGCAATAACAACAGATGTAGAAAAAGCCGTATCGCTGTTCACTAAGGTCTTAAACCAGTCGGGCTACGAAAACAATACGCAAGCTGTCCCTGATGCACGGTGCTGACGCAGTGCACTTCTCCGCCGTGAACTGTCTTCCTCATCCTGACGTACTCTCCATAGGGACTGTTTTCTGAGCTGTCACCAAACTATTTGGCATCCTCTAACTGCCCTGTCCCATCCCTCCGGGAGGCTGTGTCAAGGGAAACAGAAATAAAAGCTTGATAGCTGTTGCTGGCGTCTGCAGTAAATCGGGCCGTCGGCAGTCACAATTCCTAAATTTTCTCCGGGTTCCAGCAGCGTCAAATGGTTAAATGCGACGAGATTTCGACCATGCGCTCTCAAATCTTTGTCAACTATAATGTCTGATGATGGCGACGGATACGCCCCCATACTCTATAGTTGCTGGCTGTGATGTGATTGGTGCTCGCGGTGACTCGGTGCTCGATGTGCACGCTTCAAATTCGCGATCGCTTGATCCCATATCATGCTCACACCGATTTGACTGGTACTGACAGGATGTGTAGAGCGCTACTAGGACTTCAACATGTGTGAATAGTAAGACGTAACTCTCAACCGTTTTCGAGAAAATTTTAGGCTTGCTTATATACTACGTATGATCACTAACGCTATGCGCTTTTTCACTAAGCTGCGGATTCCGTCAAAACTAGTGCCCTTCCAAAGGTTCCAGCGTCAGCATGCATATAATTTTCAAGCTAGATTTCCTCAAAAATGGTTCAAAGTTGCTTCTTCCGGTTTACATACACTATGTGATCAAAAGTATCCGGAAACCTAGCTGAAAATGACTTACAAGTACGTGGTACCTTCTATCGGTAATGCTGGATGATGTTAGCCCACCCTTTGCATTGGTGACAGCTTCCACTCTCGCAGGCATACATTCAGTCAGGTGCTGGAATCTTTCTTGGGGAATGACAGCCCATTCTTCACGGAGTGTCGGCCGGTGAGGCCTGCCACGAAGGCGGGGTTCTAAAACATCCCAAAAGTGTTCTGTTGGATTCAAGTCAGGACTCTGTGCAGGGTAGTCCATTACAGGTGTGTTATTGCCGTGTAACCACTCCGCCACAGCCCGTGCATTTTAAATAGGTGTTCAATCGTGTTGAAAAATGCAATCGCCATCCCCTAATTGCTCTTCAATAGTGCGAAGCGAGAAGGTGCTTAAAACATTAATGTAGGCCTGTGCTGTGATAGTACGACGCAAAAAAACAAGGGTTGCAAGCTCTCTCCATGAAAAACAAACACCGCCTCGGAACTCTGGCAGATGACGTTCACCGGACATTCGCCACATCCACACCCTGCCATCGGATCGCCACATTGTGTACCGTGATTCGTCACTCCACACAACATTTTTCCATTGTTCAGTCGTCCAGTGTTTACGCTCCTTACACCTACCGAGGCGTCGTTTGACATTTTCTGGCGTAATGTGTAGCTTATGAGAAGCCACTCGACCATGAAATCCAAGTTTTCTCACCTGCCGCCTATCTATCATAGTTTATGCAGTGGATCCTGATGCAGTTTGGAGTTCCTCTGTGATGGTCTGAATAGATGTCTGCCTATTACACATTAAGACCCTCTTCAACTGTCAGCGGTCTCTGTCAGTCAACAGTCGAGGTCGGCCTGTACGATTTTGTGCTGTACGCATGCCTTCAAGTTTCCACTTCACTATCATATTGGAAACACTGGACCTAGGGATGTTTAGGAGTGTGGAAATCTCGCTTACAGACATATGACACAAGTGACACCCGACCACCTGACCACGTTCGAAGTCCGTGAGTCCCCCGGAGCGCCCCATTCTGCTCTCTCACAATGTCTAGTGACTACTGAGGTCGTTGATATGGAGTACCTGGCTGTAGGTGACATCACAATGCACCTAATATGAACGACGTATGTTTTTGGGAGTGTCCGGATACTTCTGATCACATAGTGTATGTTAAAGTCATAGCAGTTCCCTACACACCCTGTGAGTATGAATCATACTGTCCCATTGTAACGTACCTACAACTTAGCTACAACAAATATAGCTTATTTTCGTCTGTCAAAATGGACTCAATAAGCAACCTCAGCTATCAGTTAACGGAATCTAACCTGCATAACACTGTATGCGTGTTGTATGAGTGTCAGTTTCACTGCCATTTAAGCCCTCAACAGATCATTACAAGAAAAACTTAAAACTTAACATTTGGATAAGCTACCTGAATGCGTTTTTTTTAATAAGAATTTACAAGTGATGCAGAATCTGGGTTGTACAACGGGATTTACTGGATTAGAGTGCATTACATGTTGTGGTGTGCCACTGTCTCTGTTTTGGGCACAAGTTTTGCACTCACCTCTTTGGATGACTGCCTTTTTCCAAGTGGTTTACAGAAATTCGCAACAGCATGCAGCAGCAGCGGCTAAAGCTTATTGTTGCTAAAAATTAATTTAGTAAAAAGGAGTTTTCTTGGGTTCTGTCATCTACTAAATAGCTTTTGAGAAGGGATTTCATCAATTAAGTCTATTTAAAAACTTCAGAAATTATCAAGACCAATAATAGTTTGACAAGTATTAATAATGGCGAAATGCCTCACAATCACATAAGTATCAATAATGGCTGAGTGCCAGATTAACTAATTATTGCAATTTCAAAGTTACATTAACATTTAATAGCCACAGCATATTTATTAATTAGATGTGGAGAATAAGTATTATTATTAGGTGGATAAGGAGGCTTTCTTTTACTGGCAAGTGAAACGTGGGATTAGTACAAACACGGACTAACAATCACGACCCTAACCCGGTGATTGCTCTTGCGCTATCCTTGCGAATTTTACCTTGAATTTCATCTTCAAGCATAGTTAAGCCATCTAAATCTCCCTGGCTATATAAATGAAATCAGATCTTGAGTGTGGTAAGATCTGCCAGCACCAAAGCGAGGGCAGTAGCTCTCGACCGACATTACTTAGAATCGCGCTCCCATGTTTCGCCCATAGACTGTTGATATCGATATCTAAGTGCTTATTTATTTCCAATCTCAGACAACGCAGAGAATAGCGTTAAGTTGGCTATATTGTTTTCACTGTAATGGAATGTTCTGACACACTAGTTAGACACTTTTCTTGTAAGAAGTAGGCCGCCGTCTCTATTAGGAGTGCTGTCTGCTATCAATGGCTTATTTAATTGCACTGTCCCAGAAGCCGTTCGTGCGAGCACCACATAGTCTCGTCGAACTTAATCTAGCGCACAATTTCTACTGCGTATTGAGCTAAGAAAGGTTTTAGGGTAGCGTAGGGTCTGCTCTTTCCTGTGTTTTTCTACAGTACACTACGTTTGGCCTACGTAGGAATGGGCGAGCTCGTTGGGTATTAATTACAGGGTGATTCAAAATGAATGGGACAAAAAGAAGGTATTCCTGTGACTACGGTAATACATTTATTTCAGAAATACACATATAGATTGAAGGGTTAACTTTCACAGTTCCTATGGACATTCACAGATGTTCGATGTGGGTTCTACTCTTGAAGGCAGATGTCTACCCGATTGTGCATTTTTTGACAGTCCCGTTCCAACGTAGGCCAATCAATGTAGTTAACCGCGTGGCTTAGCTGCTGTATGTCCTGTCGAAATGGAGTTACGTAAACCACGTCCTTCACACACGACCCAAAAAAAATTCCAATTGTGTGAGGTCGGGCGACCTGTGGAGGGCTCAACGATAACATCATATCGTTCGACCCTGCAGGACCAGTGTGGGGCTGTGGAAGATGTTCACTGATGTGACTACTTACGACGTTATGCCGATGTGACGGGGCTCTGTCCTAATGCGAAATGAAGTCAGGTACCTCTTGTGTCATCTGTGGCAAAAACACGGGAGAAAGCACATAGAGGTAGGTAATGCCTGTAGAAGTAGATTCTGTGAACAAGAAAGAACCCGAGACAGTTCGTTATGGTGCGGAAAACAAGTTTCGGAGAACCACGTTCACGTTCCAGAGAGGCATGCGATTTTGGGTACCCTATGAACTCAACTTATAGTTGCCACTTCACCGTGGATGCACGGTTTGCTGACCTAACTACCTCTGGTACCGGTATCTATAGTCACCTCCCTTGTGACTTAACACTGGACTCGCATTCTGGAGGACGACGGTTCAATCCCGCGTCCGACCATCCTGATTTAGGTTTTCCGTGATTTCCCTAAATCGCTCCAGGCAAATGCCGGGATGGTTCCTTTGAAAGGGCACGGCCGACTTCCTTCTCATCCTCCCCTAATCCGATGAGACTGATGACCTCGCTGTCTGGTCTCCTTCCCCAAACAACCCAACTCAACCCCTTGTGACTTATCTTTGGTTTTCCTGGTTGAGGTGTGGAGGCACGGCGCGGCGGGGTGAGTTGTGAACGGCACGTGACGGTAGGAGGAGGGCTGGAGCAGCAGTGCCTGGAGGCGGAATTTGGTTGAGCATATTCGGGATGGGCGACGCATGTACCCAACCGGATCGCCGAGCGACTTGCCGAATGTTGGACAGTCGCTAAAGAGGCTGACAAAGGTCGTGCTCTGGACCTCTGGTGACGTGGGCCTCCTTCCGTTATTTGAAACGGTGTTAAAATGACCTTCTGGCCCTGTGGTGTAACTGTTTAAAGGAAAATTGGGGGAATAATATTGTCTCGTTCAGCGAATAATATTTATTTGTTTGTTCCGCAGTATGCCTTGGCTTAAGAGTGGCGAATGATTATTAGTGCGTCTTCTTTGAAGCCACGTGATTCCGTTAATTCGTAAACCGCTTGTCTGCACCCGCTTGGGGTGTGATGTTACGAACTGAAGTGGTAACACCGGCGATTGGCACTGTGTCCGGTGGTAATGTCATGATACTGGGCATGAATTTGAAATCTAATTGTGGTTTATGAAAGTGTATTCATTCTAATCAACTTTGATGTGTTTTAGTCATAACTGAATTATGTAGGGTTACTACTGAGTGAAATTTTCTGCCTTGCTTAAGGATTAAACTGCAACTGCTTTGTTTGTACCTGTACCTTGTCAGTTACATATACTATCATCTTACCTAGACAGAGGAATATATTTTTTTTTGTGTACGTCTAAATCTATTCCATTTATCTCCATCAATCTTAGCGAGTCTCCCCTGATCTGATTAAAAACAAAGTTTGGCTTTAAATAGTTGTTTTCTCTAAGGTTACGAGCTGTATTTACCTTGCTAAAGCGAGTGTCATCATTTGTGAATGTATACTCTGTGTTGTGTACATAGTTCCGCGTAGTCAGCGCGTACACAACTTTCCCACTAGAGCGCGCCCCGCTAAGCACAACTGCGCAGGCGCATCGCCCGTCCATCTCCGCACTAAGAGATGGCGCTGTCTTAGAGACGGACCAAATTCTGCTTTCGCCGATCCGCGTATTAATATGTCACGCAGCCAATGAGATTGCTGCTAACGTAGAACCTTTTCTCCTCGTGGATCACACTCGCGCAGTGATACCTAAACGCTCGAGGTACTGTAACGAGTGTACAGACCTCCGATTAGTCAGTCTGCATTAGTCTGCATTAGTATGCACCAGTCTATAGTCAAATTTCAGTCTGCGCCTAATGAGATTATCATATTCCTGTACATAACCATGAAGATAAATGAATAGACACTTCGTCAAGTATCAGAGATATGTGAGAATAAGATTAACGTACCAAGACCAAAGGAACTTCAGACTGTCAATTGTAAATAGCATCCAGAACCAACTTAAGTTATTTTTATGCTTCTTATTATTTTAATAAATGTGTTTGAAAATTAATCAAGTTCTGTTTAAAGTTGGTCACCGTCAATCTGCTACTCTAATAGTGCAAGTGGCATTTCTGTCGTCTGACCTAACGGCAGAAGATAAACACCCCACGATAAGACCACGAGACATATTGCTGACACTCGCCTACTTCGTTAGAGCGACAAGTCAAATAATCTCATGGTGTGTGTACCGAAGGTCTTACAGTACGCACACCACACTCTGTTATCGCTTGAAGGTGCTGACTCGCGTGTGATTTATGTTCACAGTTGATTGCGAAACACGCGAGTCTACCTTGGTGTTTGCAGACGTGACTTACGGGCCGCTACCTTGGTGGCATCCTGCCTAACGCCCGAAGCTATTGCCGCGGGAGTGCTTTGTCATACCTAGGCAAAGTTGGGTAGTTGTCTTGTTCCTTGGACCTATACCTGGGCTGAGCGAATGCCGCCAGGATTATAGGCTGTGGAGTATGGCGGGATGAACTCATGAACTTTGTAAATTGCGATTCAAATTTCATTTGTACTGTTATAAAGTGAGACGCTTTGTGTTTATTGGACACTGTTCCCTTTTGCTTATATTGGTAAATTTCAGTAGTGTGTCACTTTATATGTACTACAATTCTAATCGTATTCGTGTTATTAATCTGGAATTTAATTGATCACTATGGTTTTCTTACATAAGTGTTAATTTGGTGAAAACGATGAACTATCTCATGGGTCTCCCTTCCTGAACCTGTTACCTTGGTTTCACCACTAAAGTGAAATGTGTCATCCTCAGAGAACACCAGTCTGTCTGCGAAATGGTCCACCTGAAAATCAATCCATAATTCTCTCCGTTGTGGTTTATCGGCTGATTTTGACGCCTGTAAGCCTTGAAATGCAGACATTTGTGCAAAAGCACCCCACTTCTCCGCTGGCAGAACGCCTGGAATTTCTGGGGATTCTTTCCTAGATCATACGAATGTACTCCATTACTTCATTCTGGACGGCTGACTGTTCTGTGGATTTCTTCTTGGATATGCATTCTGTCTCTTCGAATTGCTTTGCCCACCTAGCAGTGCTATGATGGCGTGGTACCAGTTCACCAACCTTGGCCCGAAAATGTCTTTCAGCAATGATTATTGATGATGTTTTTGGTTATTTTGTGGCAGAATGCGCCTTTTCCATCGCTGATGCAACTATTTTCACCGATTTGGTCTCTTCCCCAAAACAATCCAATCCAACTATTTTCAGTACAAGCGTCAGCAATGAACAGCAGTGGTGACTTTCCATTACTTCATGGTTGCCAACATAAAAAGTGAATGCTAGCCTTTCAGTCTACATGTGTATTTTTGAAAGAAAATCATTACTGTTGAGGCGGTAGGGCAGTGGTTGGGTTGAGAGGGTTAAGACGATAGTACGCGTTAAGTGATACGTTATTTAACTTTTTAACATGAGCCAATTTTTATTTCCCCTCTTGTGTTCAAAACATCAAAACAACACAATGCCTCCTAAATTACAAGTGAAAGAGTCCAGCAGGCTCTGTTAGTAAAACTTAATAGATTAACCAAGGGGCCAACCTCATCACAGACAGCAAACGGCAACGCCGCTGCGTTCCTCGTCAGACCCGGCCCCCTTCAACACCGCCCTGCAGCACATTCCGTCCACGACCCACACTAACCGTTATTTCCAGTGGTCGAATTCCTCCAGATCCAGTACGGCATGCCTCTAAATACGCTTCTCTCACGCCACCAATGCCCTCTCCCGGCATAAGTCTCAGACTCCTTAGTCAAATCAAAGAATATGTGAGCGAAGTATCGATATCGAAATAGCGCCACATGGCAGTTACGCGTGCACGCTACTTCTGTAATCTCAAGAATACTTTCCTTTTGTCTCGTTCTTTTTTCAGTCACCCTGCATTTAACTAACCTTTTTTTGGCGACGCAGTAATTAAAAGTTTATATCTACCTCCATATATGTAGATACAGAGTTCATTAATTCGCCAGAGAGAATAGTATAACATAATTCGGCACTCCTGGAGCAAGTAATACAATGACAAATGCCCTGCAAGTGTTGGATGAAGTGTTGCTTGAAACTGCAACAAAGGAAACAGTATCAAGAGGACAACAGGCAGCATTCTTTATTCGAAGTAATGGATTCATGGTTACGAAATCAGAGGTGTCTACGCGTCGCAATGGCCGGACTGTTAATTTATCTCGGTCTGGCACCAGCAGAGCAAGTAATCCGATCCAGGGGCGGCGCAGTGCGAGCCAGAGTACTTCGCCCGCCGTCCGAGGCCGGCCGGCCTCCACCGCGGCTGCTCTTGAAGAGCGGCGGCGGCGGCAGAGAAAAATAGGGGCAGCGAAGCGGCGTTTGAGGCGCGCGCACCACGCCGGCCTGAATTTTAAACAGCCGCGCGATGAATGTCTCGCGCTCCGCCCCGCCGGCGCGTCTGCCACTTGTTTACGCGGCCTGCGCGGGGTTAATGTGTTTACGTGTAAATCGTGGCGGGAGTTTGCATGCCGCGGCGCGCAGCCCGGCCGGCGCTGCCCTCCCAAGCAGTGGGCCGCGGCGGCTATCCTGCTCTCGCGTCGGAACAAAGTTCTTTGAACTCACGACTTCCCTTTGTGAGGCCTCTGAATGGACCGGTGCGTTGCTTTTCGCTGTTCCTTCCCCCATCTCCCACGTTTTTCCTTTCTCTCGTCCTCCTCAGACGGAGTTGCTTCTCATCACGCCTATTAACTTGTAGTAATGAAAAAGTTTTTTGCCCCCTTGTTCCTTTCGGCTTCCATTCCTCCACTTTTCATCTGGCCTGTTTCTAAATGAATGTAAACTTAGTAGGCTGAAAAGGTAGTCGCGCGAAGCGATATTTGCTCTCTACCGTAAACTCCTTAGGGGTGCAGCTTAGCGCTTTCTCTGAGTGACCGCTACAACAGCGTTCTTCTTTTTACGGTTTCCCCCCTTTCCCTTTCAGAGGAAATCCGGCGTAAATTTAAATTCATCCGAATCCCCTAAACCGCATCTGAAGTTTCCACTTTCCGTATTCAGACAGACTTACAGAAATAACATTTAATTCCAGTTTCGCAGCTATAAAACGCTTACGTGGCAACGCTACGCTTTGAGCGTTATATAGCACACTTTGCACAGTAGGGAAAAGTAATATTCTGGATTTTTGTCAACTACGGAGTAACAGATGTGTCACTTATGAGGGCAAGTACCTGAATAAGCGTCACAAAATTGATTTTTAATTTTTGTCTTAAAAATTCTCAGTACTTTTCTGAGCAAGAAAAAGCGAGAAAAATTGTACCGAAGAAAAACCCGAAATAAAAGGAATTTAAAAGTGTCTGCACCCATGACGACGACCACATGTCACGCAGCCAGCTCTGTTGAGAAAAGAATTCCTTTCCCACTTGTTTCTATTTTATGACCGAGCGAGGTGGAGCAGTGGTTGGTACATACTCGCATTCGGGTGGGCGACGGTTCAAACCAGCGTCCGGCCATCCTGAGTTAGGTTTTCCATAATTTCCCTAGATCGCTTCAGGCTACTGCCGGGATGGTCCCTTTCAAAATGCACTGTCGATTTCCTTCCCCATCCTTTCGTAATCCGATGGGACCGATGACATCGCTGTTTCGTCCCCTCCCCTAAATCAGCCAACAAACCTATTTTATGACTTTAGTCCGTAATTTCTTAGTGACACAAGATTCAATATTATTAGAAAACTAATCACATGTTAGGACTCAAAAACCAACAGAAGGTTTTAACTACCGTACATGGGGACGGATATCAAAAAGAACTTTTAACATTGCAGCGCGTCAGCAATCGAATAATTTAATGATTATAAAGGATCCGCCTCGACTGCAAATAGAAACCGTATGTTGACCTAGGTTTCAGCGCGGATAATCACGCCTTCTTCGGAACAAACTAAAACTACAAACTGCCTAAACAGGCATCGTTCAACATTAATACATGCCTCTTGTAAGTAGGCTGTTTAGGTTTTTATGTTGGTAACGCCATGTAGCGCTGTATATCAAAATCACTGGCTGTGCTGTGTGCAGTCTATGGCTGGTTTGAATTGTTGGAATACTCGCCATTGTAGTGTTGGGTAGTTGGATGTTAACAGGGCGTAGCGTTGCACAGTTGGAGGTGAGCCGCCAGCAGTGGTGAATGTGAGGAGAGAGATGGCGGAGTTTTGAGAGCGGACGATCTGGACGTGTGTCCATCAGACACAGTAAATTTGTAAGACTGGATGTCATGAACTGATATATATATATATATATATATATATATATATATATATATATATATATATATATATAATGACTTTTGAACACTATTAAGGTAAATACATTGTTTGTTCTCTATCAAAATCTTTCATTTGCTAACTATGCCTGTCAATAGTTGTGCCTTCAGTAGTTAGAATTTTTTACTTAGCTGGCAGTAGTGGTGCTCGCTGTATTGCAGTAGTTCGAGTAACGAACATTTTTGTGAGGTAAGTGATTCATGAAAGATATAGGTTATTGTTAGTCAGGGCCATTCTTTTGTAGGGAATATTAAAAGTCAGATAGCGTTGCGCTAAAAATATTGTGTTTCAGTTTAAGCACAGTCATTTATAATTTTTCTAAGGGGACGTTTCACTCTTTAGGCAGTTTGTAGTTTTAGTTTGTCCCGAAGAAGGCATGGTTATCTGCGCAGAAACCTAGTCAACATCCGGTGTCTATTTGCAATCGAGGCAGGTTCTTTATAATCATTGGATATCAAAAACTTTGAAAATAGGTGTGCTGGATTCACTGCTTGTTTCAGTTAAGGTACAGCGTCGCGGTTTAATGTTATGGAATTGATGGGAGTCACTGGTGGACTTTAATTGCCATTGACCGCAGGTGACTGTTCGAAGCAGAGATATCAGTGTTCAAAGCAATCACAGAAGGAAGAATAAGAAGAAGAAACCTGAAAAAAGAGATGGAGAATAACACAGAAACAAACGCATATGGCCTGGGATGTAATAGTGTTATACAGAGTGCGTATAGAATCAAGCTTTAACTTGATTTTCCTGAAGCTTCCCTTTTTTATATACTGGTACACATTGGTTAAAAACTATTAAACTTAGAGGGCCGAAATTTTGTGAACTGTCTTAGAATGTACTTAACTAAAAAGCAGACTTTTCTTATGACTTAAATGTGAAAATTAAGGACCTTTTTAAACAAAAACTAAGATGTAAGTATTGAAAATTTTTGGAATCATTATTAATAAAAATTTAACCACTATTTTTTAAAAAGTCTACCTTAACCATAACAGTGAAAAGAGCTTCTAAAAAATTAAGCTTCTGATTTGCTTTTTTGATATATGTGTACCTATGCTGTACATAAATAATTAGTATGCTTTCTTTAATTTGCAACACAAAATGCAATTCAGAAAAAGTGCGGGAACAAAGGCTGTGGTTCGTACGTCAAATTGATCCCAAAAGATCTGTTAATCTGTTAAAATATGGTAATCATCACAAGTGCTTACAACTCTTATTCTTTGAGTTACACTAGAAAACGGACAAATTTCTCAAGATATCCCTTTGTGTTCTCGAACCAGACCCCATGACTGTACAACGAAATTTACTTATTATGCGGACTCATGTAGTGATACAGCATCGTAATTCTGTGGAATTTCATGTTTTCGTATTTTTTGTCTAATACTACTTCGGTCCACCTCGGTAACTGAGCATTGCACTCGCTTTTGTAATGACACAAGTGAGTCATAGTTACGTTTACAACATGGTAAAGAGCGGCCGAGTACAGAATTCGCTGAATGTGAGAAGTTAAAATTAAATCTTACTCTAGGACACAAATAAGAGGTACTGATATCGTGGGCTGAAAGTTGGTAGCCCAATGTCAGCATAAAAGTTGCACACAGTCATTGCCTATCGTATAAGGTTGTTCTAAAAAAAAGTGTCAAATGCTCTTATAGGTGCATCAAAACAAGAAAAATAAGTTCAGTAAACATGGGTCCGGAAACGCACACTATCCGAAATAAACATGTGTTTATAAGAAGGGCTGTGAGGTGCTTGGTTGTGGATTTTAGTACAGTCGTTGCGTTGGCACTCCGTCAAATCTGGCGGCAAAATATTTTGATGTCTTACGTACAGTACTCTACCTATCGTTAGGTGCTCTGCAGTCAGTTGTGTAATTCGAGTCATGTTGGAGGTCACGTTAGTTTTCGTCGTGTTTGTGTGCCTTATTGTGCGGTACTGTCAACCCTGGGTACGTATCATGATGTTTTACCTTCTTCCAAACGCGGATTCACTTATGTGTTTACTGTTATTATCCTGTTTGTACTTACAAATGGTGTAGTACATTTACATTTTCTCTCTTCCACCACTTGTTAGCAGTGAAAGCCTACTACGTGACAAGTGAAATGGCGGATAGCAAATGGTCGTAGCTTGCGAGTCCACGCCCTCTACGCTGAAAAACATCCACTGTGCAGAGTGCCCTCTGATAATCTATTCGCCAGACATTTACAGGGTCTGAGGGACACAAGTATCCTTGCGTCTCGTAATAATGACAGTCGAAGGTGCCGTACAGTTCGTACTCCTGACGTGGAGGAGCGTGTGCTACGTTATGTGGGCCATTAGCAGCAGCAGGCGTTCAAAAATTGGCTCTGAGCGCTATGGGACTTAACATCTGAGGCCATCAGTCCCCTAGAAATTAGAACTACTTAAACCTAACTAACATAAGGACTTCACACACATCCATGCCTGAGGCATGATTCGAACCTGCGACCGTAGCGGTCGCGCGGTTCCGGACTGAAGCGCCCAGAACCGCTCGCCCACTGCGGCCGTCCGAAGATGGCGTGTCTCACTCTCTTATCAGGGGTACTTCATGAACAGTTCCTGTACCCATATCATGTACAGCACGTTCTGGCTCTAAGACCACAGGATCATCATGGCAGACGTCGGTTCTGTCAATGGTTTTTGCCGAAGTGTGCAACAGATCCAATGTTCATATGCAAGATTTTATTTACCGATGAGGCAGGGTCCACGAGACGTGGATGGGCGTGTGCTACGGTATGTGGAAGAAACCCCTGCGACCACGGGAATTTCCATTACCAGCATGTATGGGCAGAAGTACACAACCAAACAATTCAGGATTCAGGGCAGCAACACCGATTCTCAATCAACGTATGGCCAGGTGCACTTGTCTATAGATTAATAGGGCCATAACACAGGTTAACTGGGGCGCATCATCTGGACGTTCTCATTAACGTATTGCCTAATTTGCTGGATGTTGCGCCGTTGCAACAACCCATACAAATGTGGTTCATCCATGATGGAGCACCAGCAGACTTTAGTCGTAATGTTCTAGAACATCTGACGCTGACAATTCAGGATCGCTTTTTAAATATCATTTTAAATGATGCAAGTAAAAATGTAACTCAGATATGGTTCGTGTGTTTACCTGGGCGTTTAAGGTCAGTTAATCTCTGATCTGTTGCTGTAAAGATCAGACAGTTTGCTAGTGAAGCCAAGGAGACTGTCAAAATTTATATATCTACAATCGAAAAAGTGGATTTGCATCTCGTATATTGCGAATATACGGCGCTAAATTAACAGATACGTGGTACTTACTGGAACTGAGGTAAACGTGGAAGGGAGGACCCACCAATACCAGCGGTGTTTATTAAATGCCCTTCTGCCACACATGAAAACTATATACGTACCATTGATGACAAGAGTGACTCAAAACAGATGACGTAGCTTTTAATTTGAAAGCTTGTAACCTCCCCACAAAAAATAGTTAAATGGAAATGGAGCCAAATGTAACCTCCCCACAGAAAATGTTAATGAAAAATGTGAGCCAAGTGTAGCCTGCCCAAAGAATAATAATTAAATGAATTCTTCTAATATTGTAACCTCTGAACAAAATTGGCTCCCGTTTATAGTCTGTGTGCAGAAATGCGTTCACATTTAATGTTACCACAAAATTCCTTTCTCATTTAATGCTAAGTTCGAAACAGAAAAATTCCTAAACACCAAAATAATGAAAAAGTTTAGTAACCTGATAAATTTTATGAGGACAGCAGCGCTGACCTTCGGCCCTGTATTCTGAATAAAAAAAGCAAAAATTCTTACCTCAATAAAAACTGCAATTATATCAGCTCTTAATTAGATATTTTTCGACACAGCTTCGTGCAACGCTGGCGTATATATATTTTTTTATTCTTGGAAGGAATGATCATGCATTGGAAATATTCTTTAAATTGAAATGAATGCTTTTCTTTAAAAGAGTTACTTTATATTATAAAAATTATTATTCGGGCATTTCTTTTGGAACATATTAAATTACAATTAACATACATAATTAAATATGCGCAAGGCTGCTTCTTTACCTTCTACAACAATACTCATTCTCCAGAGTCCTGACCAGAGTCGCGAGCAGAGGACACAGCCGACACATGCCGAGCCCACATCTCGTGGTCGTGCGGTAGCGTTCTCGCTTCCCACGCCCGGGTTCCCGGGTTCGATTCCCGGCGGGGTCAGGGATTTTCTCTGCCTCGTGATGGCTGGGTGTTGTGTGCTGTCCTTAGGTTAGTCAGGTTTAAGTAGTTGTAAGTTCTAGGGGACTGATTACCATAGCTGTTAAGTCCCATAGTGCTCAGAGCCATTTTGACACATGCCGACTCCACCAGACTACTGCCGTCGACTCGCGCAGACAAGCGCAGACTAGAGACAAGCAACAACTAACGATAAACTACTCTCTGGTCAGAGATTCTGTCATGCCTCGCCCATCGCCGGCGAAGCATACGCCTCAGAAGCTGTATGTCGCAAGGTTCGGGTTTAAGGTGCGCACTTGTGCATAAAACTTAAACAGTTAACGAACAATATGACAATGATAAGGCTTACTTCAAAGCAACCAACCTTTTAATTTCAATCGGCAACCAAAGTGCGACTGGATGCCAACCCGCCCCTTGTGACGTTTTGATTTTCACTAAATCCCTGGTGATAGTTGGCTGTTAATATTTTCAGAGTTAAACTGATCGTCAGTTATTAAGACCGCTCTGAAGGAACGTCTTAAAACATCACTTTTGAACACTTATTGCAAGAGAACTCACTCAGCGGAACCGCAGGATCCAGATAAAATACATCAATAATGACTTACTCTTTCAAACACAGCAACGAACAGCTTAGTACAACAGGTTGTTCGGATCAGAACCAATGACTGAGAAATGTAATTACAATCGAAGAATTGAATCAGTTGACACACAAGTTCCCTCTTTGCTTAACGGCAACCTGTGCCTTAGTATAATTGTTCCGGCTGTATTGCCGGCCGGAGTGGCCGAGCGGTTAAAGGCGCTACAGTCTGGAACCGCGCGACCGCTACGGTCGCAGGTTCGAATCCTGCCTCGGGCATGGGTGTGTGTGATGTCCTTAGGTTAGTTAGGTTTAAGTATTTCTAAGTTCTAGTTGACTGATGACCACAGCAGTTAAGTCCCATAGTGCTCAGAGCCATTTCAACCATTTTGAACCGGCTGTATTTACGACCAGGAGCTGATACATTAGAACATTAATGATCGGGTAGAAGGGAAATGCAATATAATAGCGGGTCAAATTTTCCAACGACAAGTAGTGAGCTACTACAGTACTACGGCCTTTATTTACGATCAAAGAGCCGACCGAGTAAAATTTTAAGTGTCTGGTACAAACCAGAAAATAATGTGGAAAGGCAATCTAATAGTGGTACAAATTTTCAAATGACAACTAGTGTCTTAGTACAATATAACGGCCTTTATTTACGACCAAAGAGCCGACCGAGTAAAAATCTGTCGGCCGGGCACAAACATGAAAGTAATAAAGAAGGCAGGTAGGCAATGACACAAATTGAAACTTACCGTTTGAAAATTAATAATGACTGTGTTGGTAAACTTCCACGTTATTTGATACTGAAATAGCTAAATACAACTGAACGTACTCAGACAGTTTACTCTTTACTTATTCTGATCGTCACTAAACTGACACACAATATTTGAGCGCAACGCAATCTGACTTTCAGTAATCCCTACAAAAGAATAGCTCTGACTAACAATAATCTAAACCCTTCATGAATCACTTACCTCACAAAAACTTCGTTACTCGAACTACTTCAATACAGCGAGCCCCAATACTGCCAGCTAAGTAAAAGATTCTAACTACTAAAGGTGCTAACTACTGATGGGCATGTAGTTAGCAAATGAAATATTTTAACAAAGATAAACAATGTATTTACCTTAATAATTTCAATATAAATTCGTGAAATCCACTTCGAAAAATTTCCTTTTTCTGACGGACACACGTCCAAATCGTCCGCTCATATTAATATTTCAAAACCTTCACATCTCTCTCCCCACATCCACCAATGCTGGCGTCTCACCTCCAACTGCCCAACGCTATGCGCTGTACACATAGAACTGCCCAAAACTATACTAGCAAATAATCCAACAATGAGCCCAACCATCCACAGCCTGCACACAGCGCTGTCACCGATTTTAATACAGAGCCCTACGTGGCGTTACCAACATAAAAACCTAAACAGCTACTTACAAAATCACCACGTGGATTACGGAACGTTACTCCCCTTTATCAGCAAGCAGTTCCATCGATACACAGTCCTTCGCACCCGTTACTGAGTGGTGCCGATGAAAGCCAGTTAGAAGTGGGCACCCAGACCATGGTTGGTCGTCCGACACGAATGTTGCTAAGCAACCGACGGCAAGTCGGTCTGCTGCTTGTAGTCGACGCTGACCCCAGTGAAGTACTCTAGTATCTTCAGTCTGCATAGGTTCTCCTTGGGCAGCTCGTGGCTACGGCTGTTCGGACCTCGTAACCACCTCTTGTCGCGACGCTACCGCCAGTCCCCAAACTTGGTGCCTCCTCTCGGGCCAGCGAACCACGTATATATATCGGCAAGCAGAGATCTTCTAAGGACTTAACCCACAGATACCAACTCTTCGCCGGCCAGGACGGCCGAGCGGTTCTAGCCGCTACAGTCTGGAACCGTGCGACCGCTGATGTTTCAGGTTCGAATCATGCCTCGGGCATGGATGTGTGTGATGTCATTAGGTTAGTTAGGTTTAAGTAGTTATAAGTTCTAGGGGACTGATGACCTCAGAAGTTAAGTCCCATAGTGCTCAGAGCCATTTGAACCACTTGAACCAATTCTTCCTCATAAATATTGGCAATGGGGCCGCATGAGGGACAGTCGATACTACACCTGAGCCAGTGGCGCCAGACAGAACAGTCTACTAATTCAAAGGCGCCACGGCTCAACCTCCTCCCCTCAAACCTGAACAAGAATCCCCCAGTTCTAAGAACGCCTCACTCAACTGAAATGTTTAATCTGACTGAGATGAACCCTTATGAGCTTCCCCTTTTCTGGATCCCCGACCAAAAGATTAACCGGGCTTAAAATTTTGACAGTGGAATAGTGACCTAGAAAACGAGGGGCGAGGATCCCTAAGCGTTTATCACGGGGTCGGCCCAGGAATGTTCCTGACGTAGACAAGATGCCCTATCTTTCCTGGATGGGGCTTTTGTTTATATTATAGCTCCAGGCTTGACTATCATGAGCCTTCCTAATATTTGCCCGAGCTCGCCCCTATTTCTCCCTAAGAGCCTCCGGATTGATAGACAGAGGTAAAAGATCATTTATGCCCCATAAATTAGAGAATGAGGAAGTCATGGAATATTCAAGCATTGGGCTGGCTGGGGTCGCCTGGAATGCTTCATGCTGCGCGGAGTTAAACGCTAACTTTAACCAGGGCGGGGTGGTATCCCATTCCTTGGGCGATTTATGGTGGTAAATAACCAATGCTGACTTCAAGCTGCGGTTAATTTTTTTGGCAAAGGAAGCCTGAGGATAATAAGTTGTGGTGGTAATTTGCTTTATCCCATTACCAAAACAGGATTGTCTAAACGACCTTGCCAGAAAGCCAGGGGTGTTACCCGTAACCAACGCCTGCGGAGCGTGAACCACATAAATACATTAGTAAGGTGAGAGATGGTGATAAGAGCGGTCACACCCCGTCTAGGTATCAACAAACGGACCTGGAGAAGACGTCCACCACTACGAGAATGTGCGAATTGCCTTTTTTCGTCCGGGGAAGCGGGCCCACATAGCCAAAAATCATTTTGTCCAACGGATATTCTTCCTGATCTGACTGCAGCAATTATGGAAGTACCAGAAGCCCGAAATAACAAAGGTTCGTGGGAGACAAATTCTAGCTTCCGCAGACCTACCCTTGCGGTTACACAGAATGCCATTCTTCCTGTCCATCTAGTATTTGCTTCCTAAGGCCCACACAATGGGTCTTGTTCAGTTTTCAAATTGTTAAAGAGATGGCGTACCTCAGTAAGGATTGTACATACTAGGTGACAGTCCGGCGTTCCCTCATGAAGCTTGTGCTCTTGCAACATCCTGCTAAGGGCGTCAGCAACTTGATTATCAAATCCCATAACGTGTCGAACCTTAAAATGGAAAGCCAAAATGCGGACCGCCCACCTTGTTATACGCCCTGTCATCCTAGGACGAGATAGGGCCCAACTAGGGGCCCGATTATCCATCTCTAGTTCAAATTCACAATGTTCGAGACAGAACCGAAATTTTTCCAGTGCAAATAACACAGCTAACGCTTCGCACTCATATACCGAGTAATTGCTCTCAGGCTCCTCCAGACGTCGGAAAGCAAATGCTAACGGATGCCTGATATCGTGACTTCCTGTAGGAGAACCGCCCTCACACTAATATTGCAAGCATTAGTCTGGACCAAAAATCTTTTCTTAAAGTCAGGTACTGCTAAAACCAGTCGGTTGGCAATCACAGTTTTAATTCCTTCTAAGGCTGCCTTCTGACTTCCAGCCCAAACGAATTTCGCATTATTTCTATGTAACAAATTTATCGGAGCTGCAAGTTGCGCAAATTTTGGGATAAATCTGCGAAAATGATTA
This sequence comes from Schistocerca americana, assembly GCF_021461395.2. Lineage (NCBI taxonomy): Eukaryota > Metazoa > Arthropoda > Insecta > Orthoptera > Acrididae > Schistocerca > Schistocerca americana. The sequence goes on along the minus strand of NC_060125.1, from coordinate 396,325,207 downwards.
GCCATTTCTACAAATCGAGCAACCTCCCCTGTATATCGTGGCTGCGGAAAATTCCTCAATGCCTCAGTGCGTTCCTGATCAATGCTAATTCCGTCCCCGGTCACCAAGTGACCCAAAAATGATACTTGGCACTTAGCCAAGGCTATCTTTGAGAGTTTCACAGTCAGCTCCGCATCCCTGAGCTTGGATCGTACCTTCCGGATGTGCTTTAAATGCTCTTAAGAGGAGGCATTAAATGTGGCATCATCGTCCAAATAATTGAACATAGAATTAAAGTTTCAGTCACCTAAAATTTTCTCCAATAAACGTCATAAAACTGCTGCACCAGTTGACCAAGCAAACGAAACACGGTTGAACTCATATAAATTATAATCAGTGGCGAAGGCGGTGAGATACTTCGATTCCTCCATGAAAGGGTATCTGATAATAAGCCTGATTGAGATCTGTGACTGTAAACCAAGATGCTGCAGAAAACCAGCTGAGACAGTTGTGGAGATCAAGCAGTGGCACCAAGATCACCTTTTTATTGAGAATCCAATAATCAACCACAGGTCGGAAATACTGCCCCTGATCTTTAGGTACTAAGAAAATGTGGGAAGTATAGGCGGAAATGGACGGTCTTATGACTCCGTCTTTTTACAAGTCCTCAATTTTGTGCCTCAATATCTTAGATGGTGACAAGCGACCCACCCCACATGACCACATGAAGAAAAGGCCATGCAATTGTTGCGGGAAAGTTTGGAATAAAAGGTTCGGGTACCAAAATCTAACACCATACCGGTCTTACGGGTGCGATCAGGCTCTAGAATTAATTCAGGCACCAGTCTCTTAACTAATAAAACTTTACAGGCCACGAAAATTCACACACAGAAACATTTCCCTGCACTTCCCCGCACAAACTCTTGCCTATTGGCCATCCGACGTCTCTGATTCAAGGCACGTACTGGAGATAATCTACATAAGTGTCCATAGTCAATAAACCACTGGTAATTAAGGAGTGACGTAGAGCTGCCTGAATCTAGTAACCCACACAACGGTTCATGCCGTATTGCCGCATGAGCAAATGGTAAGGTACTCGTGGTGGCTGCCTGTATACTACTACACCAGCCCTGTATCCGAGAATGAGACCCCGCCTGGCGTCCTTTCTCAGCGCGAGGCGTCGTTGGAACAGGGCATCCTCGTACTAAATGGTCACGTGCGCCGCATCTAAAACAAGCCCCTGATTTCATTGAACCGCGCGCTCTACCTATCTTGCTACCTTCTGGACCGTAGATAAGTCTTGCTGTCCCCCCCGTTAACTCATTTCGCTGTTTGTCGGCAAAAGACAATTTCATAACAGAGTTAAGATTCTTTAACTCACGAAGAGTGACCGGGCGATGAAAGAGTGCAAGCCGAGACCTTCACGCCGAATACCTTCCAAGACATTAGCAACTGAATTGGCCTCGGGACCATCCACACGTAGTTACGATACTGCCTCACGAACCTGCTCTACATATTCAAACAACGATTCCAGGGAGTCCTGCATGCAGCAATAATATCTACACTCTAGCTCATTGCACATACGATCTGATAACTTACCCTCCACGACGGATTGCTTCGGGTGCCCGATCGTCTTACCCTACTGTAAGGTTTCGGATAGCAGATTACTTAACCTATCGCGTGCTGACGGGTAAAGTGCGCTCAGTACTACGTGATGTGGGACCCTTAATGCGTCAACATGCGACTCAAACTTAACTAGCAGCCACAGTACCTGTTTCATATTTTCTAAGGTTTCAATTGACAATTTAAGAGACACATCATCGGGTTAGATAGGCGGGCAAAATGTTCCCCAGACCCATCACTTACACCTCGAGCGAAGGATCCCCATTCGGCTATTGGATTGTCAGAAACACATTCTATATTATTTGCGTCAGCCCCACTTTCTAATTCTAAAGCTGCAGTTTGGGTTTGCAAATCAAACAAAAGATTATGTAAATGAAAGACACGTACTAACTGCTCAGAGCTCGGTTCTAGAAGTTTAACATCCTTTACTCCTTTGCCCAGATGGACTAATTGTGCATGAATGCGCTTCACCTGCCTCGCGGTTGGTTGATTATTTTGCATAAAGGAGAGATTTTCTCGTAACTGACTCAATGCTACCACAATAGTCTATGAATGATTGATCATCTCGCCAACCGTGCTGACAGAAATGAATAGTGGTGTTCGCAACGCAGCTCACAGCCTGGCTGCCAGCTCCCCCACCGCATCGTGAACATTTTGTTGGTTAGTGCTCAGTTCATGCCCGAGCCGTTTCTGTTTTCGACACGAAATACCGGAACACTGGCGTAGGTCCATGGTGCGGATGTGGACAAAAGAGAATAATTAGACAATTCCCCAAAAAAATAACGGACAAAATTTAAACTGAAGCAGGTTGCGTGAAATGAAACATTTGACAAAACACAGCTAATGGGTCGAAAACCACGCTCTGCTACCTATGATATGTTGTAATCACTGGAATTAAGAAAAACGTCGAAGGGAGGACCCACCAATATAACTTTATTTCCACAAAACTTGTTTATTTAACAACATATAGCCATAACTTCTTGTTTTTCTAAGAAAATGAACAAATTGGCAAATTTTTTTTTACCTTAAACCTTGAGGTGAATAAACTTTGCAAAAGAAATCAAAACAAACAACATGACAATGACTGCAAGACGGCCGGCCCTGCAGCCCACCTGTTATCGGGTCAAACAGCACTGTTTACTATCGCGCTGGACACAGTCTCTATTATTATATGCTCTTGTGCAACACTGGTGACAAGAGTGACAAAAAAACAGATGACGTAACTTTTAATTTGAAAGCTGTATGTCGAAAGGTTCAAAATGGTTCAAATGGCTCTGAGCACTATGGGACTTAACTTCTGAGGTCATCAGTCCCCTAGAACTTAGAACTACTTAAACCTAACCAACCTAAGGACATCACACACATCAATTCCCGAGGCAGGATTCAAACCTGTGACCGCAGCGGTCGCACGGCTCCAGACTGTAGCGCCTAGAACCGCTCGGCCACACCGGCCGGCTGTATGTCGAAAGGTTCGGGGTTAAGATGCGCACTTGTGCTTAGAGGTTAAGCAGATTAGGAAACAATATGACAATGATAAGGCTTACTTCAAAGCAACCAACATCTTAATTTCAGTCGGTAACCAAGGTGCGACTGGATCCCAACCTGTCCGTTTTGACAATCTTATTTTGACTAAAGCCCTGCTGACAGTGGGCTGTAAATGCTTTCAGAATTAAACTAATTGTCAGTTATTAAGAGCGTTATGAAGGAAAGTCTTAAAACAATGTATTTTATTGTATTGTATGGAACTGGGGATAGAAACGATGGAGAGGCTTCGTCCCCGCCGTAGGCCGGAGTGGAACAAAACCCCACATGAGGCTACAGCAGTCCACTCACCCCACCGCCGTCCCACACCGAACCGACCGGCCGGCACAGCGGACTTCGACACTAATCCGGCGGGCAGATTCGTGCCGGGGACCCGCACACCTTCCCGCCCGGAAAGAAGTATGTTAGACCGAACGGCTAACCTGGCGGGCTCTTAAAACATTACTTGTGAACACGAGAACTCACTCGGCGGAACCACAAGATCCAGCTAAAATACACCACTAATGACCCGGTCTTTCAAACACATCAACGAACAGCTTAGTACAACAAGTTGGTCAGATTAGAACTAATGACTGAGAAATGTAATTACAATTAATTAACTGAATCAGCCTAACATACAAGGTCCCTGAATGAGATTTTCACTCTGCAGCGGAGTGTGCGTTGATATGAAACTTCCTGGCAGACTGAAACTGGTAGAGCACTTGCCCGAGAGAGGTAAAGGTCCCGAGTTCGAGTCTCGGTCCGGCACACAGTTTTAATCTGCCAGGAAGTTTCATATCAGCGCACACTCCGCTTCAGAGTGAAAATCTCATTCTGGAAACATCCCCCAGGCTGTGATTAAGCCATGTCTCCGCAATATCCTTTCTTTCCGGCACACAGTTTTAATCTGCCAGGAAGTTTCATATCAACGCACACTCCGCTGCAGAGTGAAAATCTCATTCTGGAAACATCCCCCAGGCTGTGGTTAAGCCATGTCTCCGCAATATTCTTTCTTTCAGGGGTGCTAGTTCTGCGAGGTTCGCAGGAGAGCTTCTGTAAAGTTGGGAGGTAGGAGGCGAGATACTGTCGGAAGTAAAGCTGTGAGGACAGGACGTGAGTCGTGCTTGGGTAGCTCAGTTGGTAGAGCACTTGCCCGCGAAAGCAAAGGTCTTAAGTTCGAGTCTCGGTCCGGCACACCATTTTAATCTGCCGGAAAGTTTTACAAGGTCCTTCTTTGTTTAACGTCAACAAGTGCCTTAGTACAATAATGTTCCTGCTGTATTTACGACCACGATCTGATTCATTAGAACATTAATGATCGGGTAGAACGGAAAGACAATATACGAGGATTGTAACTTCATTAGTGGGAACTATTTATTAAAGCTCGTACAAAAAAGATACGTGTCTCAAAGTTTTACTGACATTGTGTATGGTTCAAATGGCTCTGAGCACTATGGGACTCAACTGATGTGATCATCAGTCCTCTAGAACTTAGAACTACTTAAACCTAACTAACCTAAGGACATCACACACATCCATGCCCGAGCCAGGATTCGAACCTGCGACCGTAGCAGTCGCACGGTTCCGGACTGCGCGCCTAGAACCGCGAGACCACCGCGGCCGGCTGACATTGTGTATAACCCGTTGCCAGTGATGTGGAAGTCGTAGGATACTCTTAGCAGAGCCAGTTGTGTTAACAGTTAGAACGGCGGGGTCTATTTACCGACGATATTGTAGCAGTTCTGAAGCGAATGCAGTGAAGTTTTTCCTTCTGTTTAGAAATCGAGTTGAACTCACGAGGGCTTAAGTCAGAGGAATGCAGTAGGTGGTATAGCACTCAGCAGCCCCATCAGTCAAACAAACCAGTAACAGCTTGCACTGTACGTGCTTGAGCATTGTCCTGCAAAATGATGGTCAGGTCCTGCAGAAAGTGTCATCATTTCTGCCTCTATGCCGTTCACGTTTCGAACACTACCTACGACCACCTTACTTGATCACTGTGATACGGTTTTGAATGGGTCTTTAGGCGTGGAAGTGAATTACCGAATAAAAAATACAGGGTTCCGTTTAAAGAAGTCATATCGCTGTTCATATATTTGTAAAAAACAAAGCTACAACGAAGGTAATCATGCTGTTTGATGTCCCCCTGACGGATAAAGAACATTTGCTTGAAACATTTTGTAATTTGCATCTGGACAAAGTTATTTAGGGTCGTCAAGATAAAAGGCACACCATATATAGGGTGAGTCACTAACTATTGACAGCTAGAATAACTCTTCGAGCGGTTCTAGGCGCTTCAGTCTGGAACAGTGCGACCGCTACGGTCGCAGGTTCGAATCCTGCCTCGGGCATGGATGTGTGTGATGTCCTTAGGTTAGTGAGGTTTAAGTAGCTCTAAGTTCTAGGGAACTGATGACCTCAGATGTTAAGTCCCATAGTGCTCAGAGCCATTTGAACCATTTGAACCAACCAATAACTCTTTGACAGTAGCTGAAACGTTTGTGGGACAAATTTTGCATGGGACAACGGGGGCCATAATGTGACGTTGGTTTTTTGTTGCTATGTGGGGTCGCTTCAGAGGTATGAAGGTCAACTTTGTTTTTTTAAATGGGGTGCTGCAGTTTGGTACTTATTTTCTGATAGCGGTTATCGAGGTGAATCTAATGATGTGTAACAGTAAGGTCTTTGAAGGTCAACGGAGTTCAAAAAGATGGCAAGAACGTCCATTTATAGAAGGTGTTCGAAGTAATGGCTATTGGTGTCAGTGCAGTGCTACAATCTTCTTATCATGGATTGAGTGGTATTCCGTATCACTTCGGCACTTATTGAAGAATATTCTCTTACAGTACTGTCTCCCGTATCTTCAGGCGTAGTTGGAACTCAATTAATGAGACTCTCGTGTACTTCTACCATTTCAAGACTCTACAGATTTCCTTTTCGCAGACCATACTAACATGCCTGACTCAAAGTATGAACAGATAACAGATTCCAATCTGCTCAGAATAATGCCTCAAAATTGGTAGAAAAAGAATAAATTTTTTCCCTTCTCGGACGTTTTTGTTGAGGAGAACAACCTCTGAGCAGGTATGGGGAGTGAAAGTAAGCGTTTCCTTTCCAAACGGATCTTTCCACCACCCGTCTAAATCCATTTTGAAAATTACGAAAAACCTAAACCTTGTGGGACCGTATCTACCTCCTCTCGAATGCCGTACCGGTTCCTTAACAGCTGCAAAAATAAGGCTACAACAATTCCTGTGAGCAAGGTTGCTTGGATTAAAACGACGCAATGAGAAACTAGCTGTTCAAGCAACCTGTGCAGCAGGAGCTGCTAAACATTAAAGGGAAGGAAGGATAATACCGTTTAACGTCCCAACGACAACGAGGACATTAGAGGCGGAGTAGATGCTCGCATTACGGAAGAATGGGGAAGGAAATCGACCGTGCCCTTTCAAGGGAACCATCCCGGCATTTACCTGCAGCGATTTAGTGAAATCGCGGAAAATCTAAATCAGGATGGCCGGACGCTGGTTCGAACCGTCGACCTCCCAGATTCAAGTGCAGTGTGCTAGCCACTGCGCCACCTTACTCGCTAATATGTTAGCGGATAGTTTCGTCCCAATGCAAAATTTAGTCAGTCCTCTCTGTTCTGAAACTGAATGAGATGTCATTGATTCGCTTATTGTATCTGTCCCATTTCTCTTCTGATCCTGTTATCTATATCTGATTACCTTCAACGGGGAAAAAGGAAACAAGAGTTTAAAGTTTTTGCGAATCAAATATCATTATTCGCGCAGCACAAGCTCAAACAGGTGAAGGATGAAAAAGAAAGCCATCCATGTTCTTCAAAAGGAAACATTCACCGTAAGTGATTTAGGTAAACCAGAATGAAACAAAATCTGGATGTCCGGACTAAAACTTGAGCCGCTAACCATCAAAATTATATGCCCAGTGTGTCAGTACAGCAGGGTTTCACCGCGTTCGCAGTGGGCATCAGCGGCTGGGAATCAAGCTCATAAGCGTTTGGTAATTTTGGTAATTAGCGGAAGTAATGCGGATTGTAGCGTGTGCAACACGTTGCTTAAAAAGAGAGCCTCTTAATTAATCTTTCCCACAGAAAGAAGTAATTTAATTTCATCACGGGGAAGTGCTCTGACAGTTCTTGTGTTCACTCATACTTAAATTAATTTCATTTTAAATGGCGGTGGGATGGAGCTGACACATGCGTTTGTGGTAGATAATTAAATTCTGTGTGCAATTAACAGCTGACAATCGAGTATAGTAGCACTCTTTATAAAAAATCTGTCTGGGATATTAAAATGTAAAATCTTCTGAATGGGTTACATTTGAAAGAAACTTCATTAATTTTTTATGTTTATAACACATACTCCTCGCTATAGAATGCACTGTTAAATGCAGATCAAGTACAATGTTGGAAGAGTGAAGTCACTGTGCACTTCTGAACTTCAGACTGCTGGACGAACTCAAACGTCAATACTTTTAGGGCTTAACATTCCTGACAGCTGATGGCCACAAAGTAACCTATTTGAGGTTTCAGTGGTATCCTGCCCGCTTATTAGAATCCTCTACAGAGACACACAAGTACAAATACGAAGACAGGTCCATCATACACTGGATGCACAAAAATTATTAGAGTAGCTATACTACGAAATCGCGAGCTTGAAAGAGTTTGTTCACAGTTTTCTATAGGACAACGGTGGCTAAGTACCCGATATCTGATACCTGGCAATGAAGATGATGAAAATTAAAACAGTGTTATTACAAATACAGTGACGCCTTAAGTTTTGGACTGTGTTCTGGAACGTGGCAAAAGATAAATTGCTGCTTCTAATCAGAGCGATAGGAGTCGTAGTGCAACATCTCCATTCGAAATATTGTGGCCGATCGGTTCTAGGCACTTCAGTCCGGAACCGCGCTGCTGCTACGTTCGCGGGTTCGTATCCTGCCTCGAGCATGGATGTGTGTGATGTCCTTAGATTAGTTAGGTTTAAGTGGTTCTAAGTCTATGGGAGTGATGACCTCAAATGTGAAGTCCCATTCTGCTTAGAGCCATTTGAACTATTTTCGAAATTGCTTTCCAAGACGTGATTATGTTGACTGGTTGTCACAAGCTAACAGTTATGGCGGGAGTTGCAGTTGGATGTGTATTCTTCAGGCACACGTCGCAAATGTATTATCCTCTCACCTTATATCTTGTTACAGTTTTGCTCCTCTCGCAGAAGATATCGCATGATCGTAAGTCCGTTGACCCCGCACTTTATGGTATAATGAAGGCTGAAAATTCTCTAAATCTACTAGTATAATTTATTGCCATGGTGCAATGGGAGCCACTACACTTCGTCACAATCGCAATGTATTACCTACACATTAATTAAAAAGCACATCACACCACACGTAAAGAGTCGCCAAATCCAAAATCGAACTGACGAACTCAACTCTCAAAACTATACAAACGCCACTACCTGTTGCTCACCTCTCCGGCATCTCTGTTCTTGTTTCAGCCAGTCAGTGGCCAAGAAAGGTAACGCTTCCTTTTATGGGATAACCAGTGCGAGACAAAAAACGTGTATCTTCCTTTCTTTTTGTTTACCTTATCTGCAGTTTCACGTCTCACCCACTCACCTAACCTGTGGTCACATCACAACGCAATCTTTGTTGCCTGTTTCTGTTTAAACCGTATTACCCCAGTTTACGTCTTCCGCAAGAGACAATGAAACAAACGTGTCGACGCGCAGGGTAGCCGCGCCGTCTGAAGCGTCTTGTCACGGCTCGCGCGGCTCGTCACGTCGGAGGTTCGAGTCCTCCCTCGGGCATGGGTGTGTGTGTGTTGTCTTTAGCTTAAGTTAGTTTATGTTAGATTAAGTAGTGTGTAAACTTAGGGACCGATGGCCTCAGCAGTTTGGTCCCACAAGATCTTACCACAAATTCCCAAAACATAGATGTTACATTAGTCAGTCGCATGCAGACCACTTGAAGATTATTCAAAAATGGTTCAAATGGCTCTGAGCACTATGGGACTCAACTGCTGTGGTCATAAGTCCCCTAGAACTTAGAACTACTTAAACCTAACTAACCTAAGGACAGCACACAACACCCAGCCATCACGAGGCAGAGAAAATCCCTGACCCCGCCGGGAATCGAACCCGGGAACCCGGGCGTGGGACTTGAAGATTATTGCCACTTGGAAGTCTAGGGCAAAGTGGTAGAGTGATACCACTGAGCTTGCAAGATACCGTCGTGCTACCAAACCCCATAAACGTTTCTCTTTTGAACGACGGGTCAGTAAGAAACGCTATAGTTGACTTACGGTATAATTGGTCTTGCGTTCCCACTCGAGACTGCGCAGTTGACGTCTACCTGGAATCGCCGTGTAATATTTTTTCCGTTGATCCCTGTGGATATCTAGGCGATGTTGTCGTTCAAAGTAGTTCGTGCAGCGCTCTGGATTCTCTAGAAGATGCAAGCAGGTGACCTGCGATGATATGTGGAGGTGTGAGTAGCTGATTAACTTAACATTTATTGGTGAACACCGTGAGTCAGTTAACAATGGAAAAGTTGAAATAACTTATGTTACATTTTTTACTAAAAATCGAGAGCGTGGTTAAGACAACCGGGACAGGGAACAGACTGACATTACATCTTATTGCAGATTACCACAAACGAACACTCCCAGAGTACGTCTGTCGCCAACTAGCGAGATTAGCGCACAGCCGAGATCTCTCGCATTCTTCGTAAGACTTCATAGCAATTTATACATCTTCAGCAGCTTAACAGTATTCAGTTGTCTGCTGATTTAAATGACGTATTGCATAGTGGTATTGTCGTATTTAAGCTATGATGAGACGTAGGCTCTTCGTAGCATTTGCTATGTCAGAAGTGGATTTTGACAACTAATATTTAAGAAAGAAAAATTTGAGTTTCATGCGTGGTTGTATCTGGTTCTCTTAGGTTACGATGGCCAATCAAGGTTGTATCTCAAGGCTCGCTAACGCTTCTCATTCCAAAGACTTTGCATTCTGCAGTGCTGTTTAAGAGGGCGAATTACTTCTGCTAGCTTCAGTATTCCAGCAAATCCAGCTCACATGCAACCAAAACTCTCCAGAGCTGCCTCCTGGCTGCGTACATGCATACCGTGAAGCGGTCCTGTTAACCTTATTTTTTGGAACTTGTGCAGATGGACGTTAGGGCCGTGCTAGCGGCGACAAAACGGGAAACGTATGAGTATGTTAACGAAACTTGTAAACCGAGAATATTTAGGATACTAATATTGAACTTCGCTTAATATCGATGACAAATTAAATTCAGTAAGTGACGTTTAACCACCTCACACAAGCATACGCGTTTGTTCCTGTCTCTATAATTAACAAATAGTGAACGTCAAAGCAAATAATTTGAGGAAGCTAGATATTACACTCGGTGTCAGGGATGGTAGCGAGGAGGCTGAGGAAAACTAAGAGTCTGCAACCAACCTGTCTGCTTGTTAGGCTCACTGGACATATACCTGGAGTGGCGGTCGGGGGTGCGATTTTCTATGATAGCCGGTGCTCCCTCGCGGTTATTCCACATTCCCTGACTGAAAATTTCCACCTCAGTCTGGTGATTCGACCTGCTGAATAGCATTCCAGGGGCTGCACGGATGATGCTCATCTGTATACCGGCGTTGTGACTAAAGACGAGATCGTGCTGCCGCGCACGCGCTGCTACTGGTTTAGCGGATACAGATTTCTTCACACTGACAGACCACATTGTACATCCCCGATATGTGCAGGGAATATATGGTATCCTAGCTGGAGCCTAGCACATCCTAGATCTTGCGAATGCTGTACAAGATAGGCTGGATACAAGCCCAGTCAAAATGTTTCCTCCTTCGGTCAGTAACTCACTTCAAATAAGAGCGGTGCTGGCTGCAGTTAATCGATGTCTCTTGCATTTTTCTACATCTTTCTATGATGGTGGCATTTCAACCATTGACACAACGTGTAGGCAATGTTATTATGACAGCCCGTTTAGCTGCGTGTTGATCTGCGTATGGAACGCAATACAGCAGCGATTCTGCGCATAACTGTCTGTATACATAAATAACTTAATATTTGTTGTTCTTAATTTCTAGTACGTAGATACGTCCAATACTCTTGCAAAAAATATCTACAGATAACTCAAACAGCAACAACTACAACTACGACTGTATCGGATCGGCAAGTCCATGGTACGTTTACGGAGGTATGTAGCATCAGATACCTACGCACAGGTCACGCAGTTCCTGCAAACCGCGGGTCGGTGGTTTTTGGGCGCAACGCTGGCGTTGGACAACGTCACAAACAGGGAGTAGACACAAATATAGAAGATCTGATCACAGGGTTTTATTTTATGACGGATAATATTGGTTATATTTAATTAGGTGGTATTCTTTTAGACATTTGAGAGGTTGAAATGTTTTCATGAAGGAACTCCTCCCCCCCCCCCCTGCCCTATTATTTTTATTTATTTTATATTGACATATGGTTTGAGTTGTGCTTAGCGCTACTGCTGGCTATGGGCATAGTATGGAAAGGTAAAAAGTTTTGGAGTTTTTTTTAATTAAAAAATGCATTAGTGTAAACGTGTATGGAAGTACTATTCCGGTTGCTAGTCGTAATTACACCCTGTTAGACGTTATATGCTGAGTATATTATTATCAAATTACATGTGAACGCGTGGAGCACATGACCATGCAGCGCCACCTACCGAGGGCGCTTCGCCGCTAGTTGACTTGTTTGCCATCAATATACGCTCTGCTTCAAGACTGCTTGTGTCGCAGCTATAGTCATATGTTATTCGACACTTTCTTTGAGCTGTCAAGGCTGTACGCCTGGTTGGTTAGGAAGGAGTTGAAGTTTGCGGTATGTAACTCATATGACCAGATCTTATTTTCTGTAACGTTGAGACGTATTGAGTGTGCCGTTCACTTATATTTTGTACATTTTTGTAACAGATGTCTGAAGATGAGTGTAATCGCGAAACGCTTAACATGTTCTAATAAAAGAGTCAGTTGAACATCTCATGACTTTATTGCGATTGTACAGCATTGGTTTCAATTATTAAGAAATACAGAACACCAAAGAGATAATACAACGCTATACGTAATGCTGTGTAGAAAGATAAGGCATTAAAAAGACAGTCTTCTCGAAATGGATAAATAAATGTCCTGTATGTTTTCAAGGCACTCTTGTAACTTTCTTCCAGCAAAATAGTGGAATATTAAACTAACGGTGATGGGAGTAGGTATCGATCACACAAATTTCTCTCCAAATTAGACCACAAGGCCTGGACGGTACTGAGATGTTGTGACTGTGGTGGCCAAAGTGGATGCGACAGTTTATCCTAGAGCTCAAAGAACAAGTCCTGGACGATGAGAAATGTGTAAACGGGTGCCTTGAATTCTTGCAACACAGCATCACAATTGGAGAGCAAATACTGTTCCATGGGGGTGACCTGGTCAGTCGAAATCGTCACATAGCGCTTGTCAGTATTTTTCCTCACAATCCTCTTGAATGATCGTCCGCCACCATCCCTCAACATGTGCTTTTGTCTGCGTCATGACTTAGCATACGGTGTAAATCTTCGATACGGTGCCTCTTGTAACTCCGAACACTCCGGGTATCATCGTAACGGAAGCACGCACCACACGAGGATCAACAATTTGTCCACGTCTGAATTCACTTAGATTCGTTCGACATAATGCAATTACTACTATACAGAACAGTGTTCTAACAACGACTGACGTTTGTATCGTATTAAGCCCACTGCACAGGTGACGTTCGCGACGAAATACAACAGGCCGGACAAAGCACGCATTTATCGCAGTGCTCCCATATTTTTGTTCAACAATCTGGTCCCTAAGATCCAGATCAAGCAAATTTGGAGGCCAAGAAACCAACATGACTTCACAGTTACGTTCCACAAACCACTGTAGCACCATTGTGGCGTTGTGGGAAGAACAGTGATCCTATTGGAAGACAGCACTGCCGTCGAGGAAGGCAATAATGATGAAGGGCGCCGGTGGTCCGCAATAATGTACACCCATCCCGCAGCTGCCGTCGTGCCATCGGTTCCTACCACAGGTCTATGTACCGAGCAGCTGTTCACCTGGTCGACGAGATACCTGGACACAACAATCGACCTGGTGTGACAAGAAACTCATTTTACCATGCGACCTGTTTCCATTGATCCACAGTCCAATCTCGATGGTTCCCTGCATACTGTCGTCGTAATTGATGATGACGTTGAGTCCACATATGAATGCGTAGGTGCTTTGTGGTGCGGAGACATGAGTTCAACAACGTGCGCTGAACGGTGTGTACCGGAACAGCAGGAATGTATTCAGTCGTCATATCTGCCACAGCCGTCCATTCTTCTTTACAGAGCGGATAAAGTTGTGACAACCACTTTCTTGCATCCAAGTTCTGTGATGAGCCATCGACGTCCAACTCCTTGTCGACTACATGTTTTTTTTTAATTTTTTTATCGTCTATTAACCACTTCCCAGCTCGCGAACAGGCGACTAGCTTCGCCGTCACCGAGATGCACCTCCCTAGGTGTTGGCCCATAACAATCTTGTGTCAGCGGATTTCCCCATTTGCGGCCGGGATCGTTGGAAGAATTATTCCCCATTCATCTGTGCTCCACTGATCCACAGGGGACCCAGACTATTTCTGGGATAAGGCTAATTTTTGCCTTACAAACTGTCTGTTGTCTTCTGCCTCGGGTTCTTCAGCCAATGTTCATCTATTGAATTTTTCGGGCGCTGATGACCTCGATGTTGAGCGCCCATAAATCCCAACACACACAGACACACACTTGATTTTTTCGACGTGTCGCCAGCACTAGTGGTTGACGCTGTTAAGGCTTCAGCCTCCATTAATGTTGGTGAATCTTTGACGATGCCATCTACTCGTGCTGGCGGAACGTCAGAAAAATCATCAAACAAACGTTGGCCGAAGAACCCGAGACGAAGATCAACAGGCAGTTTTTCGACAAGTGGCTTCAAAAACCTCAATAACTTAGTAATTTTTGTCTCTTTATTACAGTTAGCCTGAAAGGTGTTGAAGACAGAACGATGTATCAGTGTCGTAAGTAGGAGACTCGGTCGACTGTTCTTTTCTGACGTTCAAAAACGGTTTCGTTGACGTTGTCATACAGAAGTCCCAAGACAAACAACCATTAGAAGCTTGGTCAACAAGCTACAGCGAACTTGGAACGTTCGTGATGAGAAAAGGATCCTGTGGGGATGATACGACACGTTGTCGAGCAGAGTCCGTAAGACGGAAACACTGAATCCCTGAGTCCACTGTTTGGCAAACCTTACTCTTTGTACTGAAGAAACAGGCTTATCACATTCGGGTTCCCCGTTTCATCTGGTACCTGAGGACTACGCGCCGTGCATTGCCATGTGCCACGATTTAATTCAGGCAGTGAACAATGAAAATTTTTGGTTCTTGTTCTGTTCAGTGCCGAGGCTGCATTTCATACCTGAGGCCTTGCCAATCGCCACAACAGAAGGATATATGCTGGTGGAAAACCACACAACGCCACGGGATTAGAATGCGAAACTCCAAAGGTATAATACTGCATGTATTGTATGTTAACCGGGGACCTAGAAACGAGGGAAAGGCTCCATCCCCGCCGCAGCCGCAGTGGTCCACAAACCCACGACGACTACCACAGTCCACCCCTCCGCCGCCCCACACCGAACCCAGGGTTATTGTGCAGTTCGGCCCCCGGTGGACCCCCCCCCCCCCCAAGGAACGTCTCACACCAGACGACTGTAATCCCTATGTTTGCGTGGTAGAGTAATGGTGGTGTACGCGTACGTGGAGAACTTGTTTGCGCAGCAATCGCCGACATAGTGTAACTGAGGCGGAATAAAGGGAACTAGCACGCATTCGCCGAGGTAGATGGAAAACCGCCTAAAAACCACCCAAAGACTGGCCGGTTCACCGGACCTCGACACAAATCCGCTGGGCGGATTCGTGCCGGGGACCAGGCACTCCTTCCCGGCCGGAAAGCCGTGCGTTAGACCGCACGGCCAAACGGGCGGGCACTCCAAAGGTAAGTTTGCGGCTGTGTCCTACCCAACAGCTCATGGAATGTCCACTATTTTGTTATGTAACACCAAATGACATCAACATTGTACCTGGACATGGTTGAGGGATTCCTGCAGCTCCACTTGTTTGCCGACGACATTCTATATTCGGTAGATTTTCCACAGAATGGCGCCCCGCTGCACTTTGCCTACATGGTTCCTACTTTAACGAAACGTTTCCAGGTCGCTGGACTGGACGAGGTTGACCACGGTTCTGCGCAGCCCGCTGACGTGATCTAACGCCGTTGGCCTTCAATGCATGGGGTTACCTCAAAAGTCAGGTGCACAAGACGAAGATCAGAGATCTGCAGCACCTGCACGAACGCATTTCGGCGGCGGTGCGTGCAATTACTCGAGCTATGTTGCAGTGGGTGTTCAGGTGCAATGTGGATATTGAGGGGAATTAAATGAACCGTAGTAACTGCATTGTATCACGGTTTTTTTACGTGTTAAAGTTATATTCTTTCGTATTGTACATATTTAATTTGAATTAAAGTGCTTCTTTCCAGAAATGGTTAGGGACTTCTCACACACCCTGTACTTTGTTTGCCGCGTCACGTGTCCGCAATGGCGCCAGTGAGCGTTCAGACTCGCGGTGGGCAGCAGTCATTAATGTTTTGTAAGTGTGTGCCTTTAGCTGAGTTACACAGCCCACATTCATCACAGAAGCTACGATTTACCCCATGGCGTTGCTTGACATATGAAGAGAATACGTACGTTGTCTGTCATCCCCTCGCAGGACAAGTGGTGGCCATTCGCAATCGCGAGTACCGGCGAGCCGTTGTTGCAACCAGGCTAGAGAATCCAAGACAGGGGCGGGCGCGGACGTTCACCCATCCACAGGCCGCAAACAGGCATCCCAATCGGATCAGGGGCTCCTGGGGCGTTTACTGGTAATCGCGTTACATGCCGAATGGTTGGGCATTAAGGATGTTACTTGCATTACCGCTGTGCACAACCCAATTACAAGCGTAAAGCTCAATTAGTGCAGCTGCTAATTGAAGGCCTATCGTACCGACGCTCGCCGAAGCCTGTCACCAGCACGCGTAATGAAACACGTGGCGGCGGCGGCGGCTTCGGCGGTGACGGCTGCACCCCGGCGTATCTGTGACTCGGCTCCACATTTTAACGCTTCAGTCAATGTGTTTTCCGCACATCAATCCACTGTGCGTGAAGCTTCACATCTGAAACTTCAGGCAAGAGCGACTCCTACAAAACCTAACTGTAGTAGAGATGCGTATAGGAACTGTTCGATTTTACACAAAATGCATTAGACTGAAATTATATATCTATTTAATATGACGTGCTGGATACATTCACTGTTCAGTGATAACATTAGCCAAACACAATACAGTATAGCCGAATTAAATCACATGAGGCCGAGGGAATTTGATTAGTATATGATACTGTAATGTAATAAAATAAAAAAATTTATTTGTTTTGTGACTGTTAGTGTAATGTAACAAAATAAAATATGAGCAGTGACTTCTATAAAACAGAAACACACATAAATGCAGTTCACAAACGTTCATACTTTATACAATTTATGTGATCAGGGTGACACGTTAGAAACGTTCACTGTAATAGTATCATTGTATTGCCAACAGTGGCAAACTTTAAACATAATTAATAGTTTACTTATTATTACTGTATTTCGTTGGTGGGTCCAAACGATGTTCACACACACAGATAGACATGTGTGTGTGTGTGTGTGTGTGTGTGTGTGTGTGTGTGTGTGTGTGCGTGTGTGTGGGATGGAGGCTGGCATTCACAGATAGAGGGTGAGAGGCATGAGAGAAGCGGAGTGAAGTTTTGGTTATGCGAGAGTTGTCAGTTGTAATATTACATCCGTTATATGTCGTAACGAAGTAAAGGCTGAAGTAATACAATGATTGTGACTTAAAACAGTGTACGTAGATACATATACTCGCAATTGTGGTAGTCTGTAGTTCAGAGACAGAAGATGAATGAGTGACAGGAGGACGCAAAATTTTGGTTAAGATGGAGTTTGTTTCGTTCGATATCAAGAACAGTGACAGCAACGCCTAAAAAAAAAAAAAAAAAAAAAAAAAAAAAAAAAAAAAAAAAAAAAAAAAAAAAAAACTTTACATCTGCATATATTTGTAAAAGGTTCTTATTTATAACTCACGCATTCCTAATTGTGCCTCACTTCTGGGCTTAGCGTCATTTGTAGTGATAAGTTTTTCCTTCAGAGTTGAGTGAAGATGTGTATCCATAGAGTTAAGATATCATGCATTAGGGATGTTAATGTGGAATTTTAATACCTTTTGTCCGTATTCATGTGGGGAAAGTAAATAAATATTTGTTAGTAGCAAACAAGAGAAAAGAGCTCTAGCTGTAGCAGGCAGGTAGCAGATAAATATTGTGAATTCAACAGAGCTGACGAATTCATTTCGAGCGGCACCGGCGAGCAAAGACGTTAGACCATTGAGGAGTGGAACAGCAGGTGGCCTATGAAAATTAGATGTCATTTTTCAGGGCTGGCCGAGTTTTCACAGTGTTAGGCGAGTGTTGACATAAACACAGCTGGCAGCGGCCAAGACCCAAGCCATCAGTTTTGACACTTAAGAAACTCATACAATCTAGCCACAGCTCCAGGCTAATCTCATTCCCATGGGTGACAGGCAGGCTACATCGAGTCACTGCATGGGACGCTTTCGAACCAGCAGATAGTCTCAAGAAGACTCAACTAGATAGGAAGCCAGACATAAGGACTGCTTATAAATTAACATAAACTGCAAACGAGGTAAATTAGAATAGATGAGAAGATCATAAGAAAATTGTTCGGTGTAAGGAGTAATTAATAATTATTTATAAGGTGTAAAATTTGAATGCACTATCCTGTGATTAGCGAGATGGAAACAACTGTTAAGTCTAGAAAGAATATGGGAGGGGTAGTCCATAAAAGAAGAGAAAGTTAATACAAAAATATGGGTAAGCTAGTTGCGCAGTTAGCATTTAGATTAGCATATTGAAGCGGAATTCACAAAAAGATGCTTGAAAGTGTTCATGTAGAACTCAGCGTCGCATGTAGTTGAAACGTGGACAATGAAGATGAAACCAGAAGCATCTAAAATTTGATAGTGTCGAATAAAGTTCAAATGGAGCTACAGGTACGACAGAAAGTTAATGGAAACCAAAAATAATAACAAGGTCCTCCCATGGCATACAATCTCGTGCTAGATAGAATACCACATGAGGAAAATAAAAGTAGCAATTAATGCATATAATATACAACGAATATCACAGGGTGTGATGAGTATAAATTTTAGCTAGGAGTAAAATTACTAGCAAAAAATAGAAACAGATACAGGATAACATCAATCCAATCGAAAAACTGACTACTTAAAAAGTAAACGAGGAAGTTATAATCAACTAGATACATGCAATAAAAAATTTAAAAAAATTGTTGAAGAAAGGAGTGAACGAGATGTCTATGGAAAAATGCTACAATGAGAACAGGCTAATTAGAGGGAGCCTTTCTTTGAAATTGATTCATGTTTACGTTGTAAGTACAAATGCTGGAGGCAAATTTATAGTTTCAAAATGTGTTTGAGAAAGTTTAAAGAATGATGGGGCAACACTACGAAGAATGAAAAATTATGGAAAGAAAACAGGATGCCACCAACTTGTCACAAGCCCCTTAATTAAATCCATACATATTATAACAATGATGGATGTGTGTGTGTGTGTGTGTGTGTGTGTGTGTGTGTGTGTGTGTGTGTCTGTACGTGTGTGTACGTGTGTGTGTGTGTGTGTGTGTGTGTGTGTGTGTGTGTGTGTGTTTCACACTCCTCCTAAGTCACCTGGACCGATTTCAACCAAACATCTTACACATATCCCTTACTGTGAGGCAACAGTCTCTGTCGGGGAAAGAACCACCTTCTAGGCATATTTCAGGAGACGTGACGTCATAAACAACAATAAGTGAAAAACTGCCCCGTCGTGCATAACGTTTAAATTTATTACTTCTGTGCTACTAACCCCTCCACAAGAAATTTCGGAGACAGTATCCACATACGCCGTTAAATGCACCTGCAAAATTATATTGTGGTTACACACACAATATTCACGACACAGTACGTCATAGACACTGGGTTGCATGAAAAACTGCCCCAATTTGCATGAAGTTTAAATCTATTACTAATTTTCTACAAACTCTATTCGTAATATATTTCGTAAATAGTATCCACATATGCCGCTGGATGTATTTATCCAAATACATTATTTTATGACTCTTACTTCAAGAAATATCACGTGGTAAACACTGAGATGCGTAAAAAGTCCGAATCATGTATGATGTGTAAATTATTTCCGAGACACTCCTACAGAAGAATGAACCTAGGAAAATCCCTGACACCTGGTAGTGGTTTTGTCAGCTTTTAACTGCGAGACGCAGATGGCTGAAGGAGAAAACAAAAGATGCCTACAGAGCTATGAAGAGCTACTAAGAGGCGTTGCCATAGAGAAGCTCACAAAATAGCGTTGTAGACACATGAGGCAGCTGTATTTGTACATATGTGCATTACGCATACTTCTTTGTACGACTGTTTCATAATTTCAAAAGTAATTTCACGAATACATGGAAATACATTTTTTTCTACAAAACCACAGATCATTTTTTCCGTTTCTAGTAGACGACAAGCTATACATCAGCTTCTTCTTTGCGGCAGAAATGTGGATGTGGAGCTGCAGAGGGTATCTTCGATGGAGGCTCAGTTTAGCAATCCGTTTGGACGCCGGGCACGGTACATTAGTACCTTATCCCTTAGGCTTCTATGTGATGATAAACTGCGTGCTGGACGTGCTGGACACCAGAAAGGTGGCATTAGCTGCTCCAGACTATTAATGGACATTGCAAATATCCCGTAGTAGTACTGGAGCACTAATTAGGGCTGCTGCAATTCCGGACGCAAGCCCACTTTGCGTCTATGGGGAGCGGTAATTATACAGATGTCGACTGTAACTAACAATATCTAGCGGCAAAGGTAAATAACATATCTGAACTTCAAGATGACTCCATGTGGGATACCAGACAAAAATACCATAGAGTAATCGTTGCAAAGCGCAATTTTGTACCACCACAATTAAGTTGTTTAATTTAAAACGTTTTTTTATGTAAAATCTTGATTTTTGGCTATTGTTAATCCTTTGACACAATCATTCTAATTCTCATCTCTTAATTTTCTCTATACTATTTTACTGTTTCTTCATCCAATGGCTGTTGTTGTAGCACACTTTTGCGTTACTAGGACCAGTTACTACATTATTTGTGTGTCTGATGATGTATTTTCGTTATGGGACCGTGTAGAGAATAGTGATTAATTTTAGAGACTACATAGGATCGTATAACACAAATTACTCTTAGGTTTGTTTCATCAAATGCTTTTTTTATTAATAAATTGAACATACTACTAGGATTCAGATTCTATTCGATATAGAAGAATTTTGAAGGCGATACTGTACAACTGTGGGATTCGACATAAACTATCCTGAGAGTCAAAATCAATTATACTCTTCTCCTCTTATAAGAGGTGCACTGGAACCCAGGTGCAATTACTATTCAGAGCAGGTACTTTGTGTTCGGTGAACGCCACTACAAGGGAAGTTTACGTCGATTCCTACACACATATTTTTTCAGCTTCAGGATCCTTCTATGATTGAAAGGAATGAATCCTAGCTGTATCTTCAGTTTATTAGTTAATAAAGCATGTAATATATGTTTCACGATCTGGGTGATACGTACATGGGAAGAAGAGGCACTGGATTCGACAGACAATGAGCTGCATCTAGTAAAGTCCACAACGTGGCCCAGGCGTACCTCCTTCCAGCGATGCAGAGGCAATGAAGTTCTTCTCACTTATCTCTTCTCAGGACACAGCCCTATGACGCATGACTTTCTACCCCGACGAATATCTCTCAATGTGTAGCGTACGGATCACAGTGCACCACACTTTAGTAAACCGCTTTTGCCCTTCAGACAGGAGGGCAGGAGAAAATTTAAGGGGCAGTTTTTAAAGCGTTATTGAGGTGGCTGGTTCATGCTTTTTGTAGGCCATCAGCCAGTCATGTTTTCCTGCCTCATTATTTTAGTTTTCCCGTTGTACTACATGTTCTTTAAATGCCAGTTGTATAATATCTGAACAATTTAAACTTCTTACAATATGTGCCAAACTGTGAATGTGCAGTCGACTGCGATTTGGGAATGAGTGAATGTAAGTATCTCACACTTACTTGTTTTATGGTGTTTAAGTATTTTTCACCATATTCGTAACTCAGTAACATTTTAAATATTCACTTTAAAAAATCTTGGCAATCGAAATAAATATGAGAATCTGTATAACTTCCTTTCATCTAGTCTCCCATATGATCATCAATGTCAATGTTAACGAAGTCCGAATGTTAAGTCTGAGAAAAAACAAATTCACGTTCCGTTTACGGAAATCTTAGAACCTTGTTCTCAAGAGACCCGGAAGTTCTAATTGACAATGTTGAATTATCTTCAGAATTATTACTGACGACTAGCACTGCAGTATTCTTTAGAAAAGAGACGGAGAACATATTTCCTAACACCTAGCGAGAAAACAATTAATGCATTTGAACGTAAGGCAAGGAAAGTTCGTTTTTCGTATTACTCTAGTGATTAATACGCTCTACTTCTAAATCTATTGTCATCACAGGTTACCTCCCGAGCTTCTTTGACTTTACTGCGGTCACTTCATTTTCCCCGTTATCGGTTTTTCTAAGACATTATTCAATATTACAGACGACTGATCAGCTGTAAGTGTTCGCATTTCATTATTTTGAACGACACGAAAGGTCCCTTAGTAGTTCACGCATACATTGTGTGCCTTTCTTATTTATAATTCAGCAATTCAAAAGCCGTATCTACTTAAAAAGTTTGTGATGATTGATAAAAGAAATAAAATAACATAAAACTGTCGAAGTACTGAAAGGTAAACAGGCATTTGGTGTAAAAAATTTTAAGATTCTAAGATTTGTAATGGACGACATTGAGCAAATACTGGATGCAATATCAAGTAAAATGTATAGTTTGTAGAGTGAGCAAAAGTTATCACCTGTCGACGTGAAATTTAAGTTGACCTGCATATTGTCTTCTGAGCAGAAATAGTGGAACGAGGCTCAGGGTTGATATTTGCAACATTCAGCTATAGAAATGTTGATTCTCGCAAGAAACGAAGGATTGAGATCAAGGTATTCTCTGACAAACATACTTTCTCTTTCCCGGGAAATTAATTTCCACGTGAAGTCAGAGATATTCACTTTTTAAATGCGCTTGCTACGTTATTATTTAACTTCTGTTCACTAATCCTTAAATGATTCAAAGAACACTTTAGTCAAGAGATTACCACGCGGCAGAATACAGTATGCAATCCGCTTTGGCGAATTGCATGGGCAGTCTTGTTGAGAAAAATCATAAATCACAGTGAAATTTTAGTAGCATAAAAAGTAATAAAAAAATCTCGTATATTTTCACAGGACACGTCCCGTAGGAAGTAAACATTTTTTGAAGGTCAGATTTTGAAGTAACACTAAGAGCTAATTATAAAACGTGTCCTTTATTGCTGATAGTTTTGATGGGAAATGTCATTTTGATGCAACGAATATGACAATCGAAAGGACATACCGACTACATTTGACCACATGATGACCCCCATATAATAACATGGGTGAAGATGTTAACCAAGCTGTAATAAAATAACTCTAACATGCATAAGACTGATGTCTGGTGCAATATGGGATTATTATTACTGTGGAGTATCTGATGAAAATAAAGTTACGAAATGTCAGTTTGCTGCACATAAAATGGAATACACGTTCTGGTCTGAGGTATCTGGACACCCCTATGTATTGCAGAATTGACCACCAGAGGTAAATAAATACCAGTATAAAGTCAGGCGGAAAGTGTTGTGTTGACAACAGAGAAGCAGTAACAACACAATGGGCCGACTTGAAGAGCTGAGTGGCTTTGAAAGTGGATAAACCATTATTGGTGGTCAGAAATGATACATCCATCAGGAAACTTTCAACCTCTCTAAAGCTGCCCAACTCAACAGTAAGCCACGTAACTGTGATGTGGCCGGCCGCGCTGGCCGAGGGTTCTAGGCGCTTCAGTCTGGAACCGCGCTGCTGCCACGGTCGCAGGTTCGAATCCTGGCTCGGGAATGGACGTGTGTAATGTCTTTAGGTTAGTTGGGTTTAAATAGTTCTAAGTTCTAGGGGACTGATGACCTCAGATGTTAAGTGCCATAGTGCTCAGAGCCATTTGAACCATTTTAACTGTGATGTGTAAACGCGAAGGGAAATCACAGCCAAATCAAGACCAGGCAGACATCATGTACTGATAGGCCCTCTCGAGTACTGCGGCGTGTGGCTGTAAAAAAATTCCGCGAAATCAGTGGAGACCCGAAATACTATCAGTAGTCCAGTTATCACGATGACTGTGCTAAGGGAGCTACGAAGAATGGGGTGAATGGACTAACAGCTCTTTGTAAGTGAGCCACGGCGGCTTCTTCCTTTCAAATCTCCCGCCGTGCGCACCAGAGAACTAGCGGTTCCTAATCACAAAGAGCGCTTTTCAACTAGGAGCGCGGCCATGACACCGCGAGCGGCCGTGCGGTCGCTGTCAGCGACAGAGTGCTTTGCGGAGTCCAATCGAACTCGGCTTGGCCCGGATATGGACACGTTGGCCTAAAGTATTTGGTACGAGGCCTGTTGATACGCGGTTCTCCGATGTTACTTCAAATGGTTAAATGGCTCTGAGCACTATGGGACTTAACATCTGAGGTCATCAGTCCCCTAGAACTTTGAACTACTTAAACCTAACTAACCTAAGGACATCACACACATCCACGCCCACGGCAGGATTCGAACCTGCGACGGTAGCGGTCGCGCGGTTTTAGACTGAAGCGCATAGAGCCGCTCACCCACACAGGCCGGCCCGACGCTACTCCCCAGTGCGCGTTAATGTCAATAATCTTGGCACTGTGTGTTCCTTCAGCGCCAATATTTATTTCATTTGTTCGCTCGAGACATTTTCCTCTCATTTGGGGATTCACTTTGTATGAACTAATGTACGGAGAAATTGGCGTTTGGAAACTCTGATTTATTAGGTGTCTGTCCATTGGATTAGACTATTAGAGGATTACCGTGCTGTCCGTCGCCCAGTGAGCTTGGAGCTGGTTAAGCATTTTAGGCGCACTAAGTCAGGAGAAGGGGACGTTGGCAGTGTCTGGGTTTGTTTCTGTCCCGGTATCTTGTCTCTGGGGGTAGGAATGCGTGAACTGTGGTTCTACACTACTGACCATTAAAATTGCTACACCAAGAACAAATGCAGATGATAAACGGGTATTCATTGGACAAATGTATTATACTAAAACTGACATGTTATTACATTTTCTCGCAATTTGGGTGTATAGATCCCGAGAAATCAGTACTCAGAACAACCACCTGTGGCCGTAGTAACTGCCTTGATACGGCTGGGCAGTGAGTCAAACAGAGCTTGGATGGCGTGTCCAGGTACAGCGGCCCATACAACTTCAACGCGATACCACAGTTCATCAAGAGTAGTGACTGGCGCATTGTGACGAACCAGTTGCTCGGCCACCATTGACCAGACGTTTTCAATTGGTGAGAGATGTGGAGAATGCGCTGGCCAGGGCAGCAGTCGAACATTTTCTCTTTGCAGAAAGGCCCGTACAGGACCTGCATGCACATGCGGTCGTGCATTATCCTGCTGAAATGTAGGGTTTCGCAGGGATCGAATGAAGGGCAGAGCCACGGGTCGTAACACATCTGAAATGTAACGTCGACTGTTCAAAGTGCCGTCAATGCGAACAAGAGGTGACCGAGAAGTGTAACCAATGGCACCCCATACCATCACGCCGGGTGATACGTCAGTATGTCGATGACGAATACACACTTCCAATGTGCGTTCACTGCGATGTCGCCAGACACGGAAGCGAACATCATGATGCAGTAAACAGAACCCGGATTCCTCCGAAAAAATGACGTTTTGGCATTCGTGCACCCAGGTTCGCCGTTGAGTACACCATGCTGCTGCAGTCGTCGTCGAACTGTTCGTGCAGATGGTTGTTGTCTTGCAAACGTCCCCATCTGTTGACTCAGGGATCGAGACGTGGCTGCACGATCCGCTACAGCCATGCGGATAAGATCCCTGTAATCGCGACTGCTAGTAATACCAGGCCGTTGGGATCCAGCACGGCGTTCCGTATTACCCTCCTGAAACCACCGATTCCATTTGTGCTAACAGTCATTGGATCTCGACCAACCGAGGAGCAATGTCGCGATATGATAAACCGCAATCGCAATAGGCTACAATCCGACTTTTATCAAAGTCGGAAACGTGATGGTACGCATTTCTCCTCCTTACACGAGGCATCACAACAACGTTTCATCAGGCAACGCCGGTCAACTGCTGTTTGTGTATGAGAAATCGGTTGGAAACTTTCTTCATGTCAGCACGTTTTACGTGTCGCCACCGGTGCCAACCTTATGTGAATGCTCTAAAAAGCTAATCATTTGCATATCACAACAATTTCTTCCTGTCAGTTAAATTTCGCGTCTGTAGCACGTCATCTTCGTGGTGTAGCAATTTTAATGGCCAGTAGTGTAGTAATCGTATTGTTGATTCTTACGCTCAGCAGTAACTCTGACAGGGCAGTAATATTTCAGATCACATACACTGAAGAGACAAAGAAACTGGTACACATACCTAATATCGTGTCGGGATCCCAGTGAGTACGCAGAAGTGGCTCAACACGGTGGCATGGACTCGACTAATGTGTGAAGTAGTGCTGGAGGGAACTGACGCCACGAATCCTGCAGGGCTGTCCATAAAAATATAAGAGTACGATGGGATGGAGATCTGTTCTGAACAGCACGTTGCAATATATCTCAGGTCTGTTCAGTAATGTTCATGTCTGGGGTGTTTTGCGGCCAGCGGAAATGTTTGAACTCAGAATAGTGTTCTTGGAGCTACTCTGCAGTAATTTCGAACTTGTGGGGTGTCGTGTAGTCCTGCTGGAATTGCCCAAATCTGTTGGAATGCACAATGGACGTGAATGGATGCATGTGATTAGACAGGATGGTTACGTACGCGTCACCTGTAAGAGACGTATCTAGACATATCAGGGGTCTCTTATCACTCCAACTGCACACGCCCCACACCATTACAGATCCTCCACCAGCTTGAACAGTTCTTACTGACATTATGCATCTATGGATTCATGAGTTTATCTCCGTCCCCTTAAACGTCCATCCGCTCGATACAATTTGAAACGAGACTCGCCCAACCAGACAACATGATTCCAGTCATCAACAGTTCAACGTCGGTGTTGACGGGCCCAGGCGAGGCGTAAAGCTTAGTGTCGTGCTCTCATCAAGGTTACACGAATGGTTCTTCGGCTCCGAAAGCCCATATCGCTGGTGTTTGGTTGAGTGTTTCATACGCTGTCGGTTGTTGATGGCCGAGCACTGACATCTGCAGCAATTTGCGGAAGGGCTGCAGTTCTGTCACATCTAATGATTCCGTTCGGTCGTCGTTGGTCCCATTCTTGCAGGATCTTTTACCGCCCGCATCTGTGTTGGGGTTTGATGTTTTACCAGATTCCTGATATTCACGGCACACTCGTGAAATGATCGTATGGGGAATTCCCATTTCATCCCTTCCTCGGAGATGCTGTGTCGTATCTCTCATGCACCGTCTGTAACTGCACTTTCAAACTCACTTAAATCTTGATAACTTGCCATTGTAGCAGCAGTAACCGATCTACCAATTGTGCCAGACACTTGTTGTCTTATATAGGCGTTGCCTACGGCGGTGCCGTATTCTACGTGTTTACATATTTGTGTATTTGATTACGCGTGCCTATATGAGTTTCTTTGACGCCTCAGTGTAAATGATTGGTGACTCCTTGTGAGGAGAGCTATCGACTTTTACGGAGGTGGTGCCTATTAAAAACCGCAATAATTATAGTATTTTTGTTTTATTGTCCTTTTTTAAAAGAGGTATTTTCCTATCCCCTGTTTTAATTTAAAAATGGTTTAAGGTTTTCATTCTGTTGGGTTAATGTTTTGCAGGGCCATGGACAGCTATTGTCCACGTTGTTAAATTTCCTTAAATTTTATTATCTGGCTCTGGGAAAGTTTAAAATTTTGAAGAGCCGTGATTGACCGTTTCTCATTTGTTAAATTTTTTGGGTTTTGTTACCTGTCAGTGGAAAAACTTTCTTAATTGTAGGAGGTATTGGATGTAGAGGCGACATGTTAAGTGATGCGTTCATAAATATTTGTCCTAATTACAAATAATATTCTTGTTTTCGTGTTAGTCGGGATCGCGTTTGTACATTTGAATTGTTGTATAAGCCTGTAGAAGGCCAGCTGATGCTCTCTATTACAATAATTACGCAACATGTTGCCACTGATAGTTTCTTCCTTCTTTCCCTAAATGTTTATTATCAGAATTAGACTAAATTCCTTTATTTCTTGTTCAAGTTTCTTTTATGTTCCTTGTGGGCTTATTATTAAATTCTTAAATAATTTTTTCTTTCATTTGGTGTATTTTAATTTCGTTAAATGGGAATAGCCTTTTGGTGTATTAAGGAAGTTTGCCTATAATGAAGCCGTACGTTTGTCTTTCATAATGTTTCATAATAATTCTTTTGCAAATGATGAGTGATGTTTGTCCGATTCCCTGTCCAATCATTCCACGTAATTTATCCTGGGCGCCTGGGTATCGTTTGAATAGGCCACACATTTCTACAGTCACTGGTAAGCGGTCATTGAGTGGTGTGAAGAGCGAGGTTACTGCACAGTTGGTCACTTAAACGAGTGATTTAGAGTCGTGAATCACGGGAATACCCTTTGTCAATCGGATGGAAGAGTTAAGGTTCTGGCGAATGCCTTGAGAACATTACCTGCCATCAAGTGTAGCGCCAACAGTGAAGTACAGAGGCACATTTACGTAGTTAGGTCCTGGTCATCTTATTCTGCTCAAGACAACGCTAAATGTAGAGGGATATGAATTTATCAATTAACATTGACTTATCCGTCTTAAGCTTGCTGCAATTAATTAAAGAGAATTTTGCACCACATGTATTTATCTTTTGTTTAAAAAATATCTTCCGTGGTCATTCTGCAAATTGGATACATACGTTTGTATATTTTTTATTGATTTAGATTAAACAGCTTTTTGTTTTTAGAGTTGATGTGCCATTTACTCCACCTTCTGTTATCACCCCCCCCCCTCTCTGTCTCTCTCCCTCCCCCTCTCCCTCCTCCCTCCCTCTCCATACCCCGCAAACAACGACCCACCTACCTACCCACCCACCCACCCACACACACACACACACACACACACACCCATTAAAAAAGTAGTATCACGGGTTGCCAATGCTCACAACCTTCAAGACAACAAAGGGACAATCATAAACACTGTAATACTGTGCTGGGTAAGAACATATATAGTGAGAACACACGTAACTTCAGTTTGTTTTCCAAAAGCGGGGTGATGTGTGCATAAGGAAAATGCAGCGTAAGAAAAAGAGCGAAAAGGCAAAAATGTCCTAGTGTATCATCGTAACGAAGTCTCTTTCGACATCAGCCTCTACTTACAATGAATTAAACAGCTGTGGCATGTAAACAAGAGCTTTATAAACAAAATTCTGTTTTTAATCTAAAACAAATAAAAATACAAAAACAAATGTATCCAATATGTAAAAAGACAACATAAGTTACTTTGTAAATACAAGTGAAACGCATGTATTGTAAAATACTCTTTAATTAATTGGAGTGAGCTTGAGACCAAAAACCCATAATAATGGATTTTAACAGCTGCTCCAGAAGACGGCCGTGCAAACAAATGTGATATGAATTCATTTTACTTCATGGTGTACTGCATATAGTAGGGGAACCGTTCTGACACGATGATTGTTTACATCAGCACGACAATCCACATAAGCCGGCCGAAGTGGCCGTGCGGTTAAAGGCGCTGCAGTCTGCAACCGCAAGACCACTACGGTCGCAGGTTCGAATCCTGCCTCGGGCATGGATGTTTGTGATGTCCTTAGGTTACTTAGGGTTAACTAGTTCTAAGTTCTAGGGGACTAATGACTTCAGCAGTTGAGTCCCATAGTGCTCAGAGCCATTTGAACCATTTGACAATCCACATAATGCCATTGAGGCAACGTTGTGGGGACAACAGCATTATCGAAATGGTCAGACCTACCTGAAGCCCCGATCTGAACCCAATCAAAAAACTTTGGAGTCCGTTAATCGTCGACATCAGAACCCAGCTTGCGTTACTAGCTTGTCTGGTTTCGTCTGAGTAAGAATGGGCTGTCATATCTCCAAAGGCGTTCGGTCATCTCATTGTCCACACTAAAGTTCAAACTGCCACAAAGGCGTTGGATGGACACACCCCATATTGATTTCCACTAACAGTTTTAATCAGATAATGTATTTAGTTCAGTGTAATGGAACCTATCACTGTCATGCATCCAGTCGAAATATTTGGATATGACGTATTTGTAAAGTGTTAACAGTCCGTCAAGGGAACACACGTATGTACAATTGAGTAATCTCAATAAACAGCCAGCCGGTGTGGCCGAGCGGCCCTAGGCGCTTCAGTCTGGAACTGCGCGACTGCTACGGCCGCGGGTTCGAATCCTGCTTCGCGCATGGATGTGTGTGATGTCCTTAGGTTAGTTAGGTTTAAGCAGTTCTAAGTCTAGGGGACTGATGACCACAGATGTTAAGTCCGATAGTGCTTAGAGCCATTTGAACTATTTTTTTCAATAAGCTCTACATTCCTCTGCTCCCTGCTGCTGTGTGATGTGCACTCCGGGAACTGACTCGCTGGCGTACTCCAGTTTGCTACAACGACGCAAAGACTGTGTAGAATAGCATGAAAAGAGATCACAGCTACCGAGACTTAAGCAGAAGAATGAGTGAAAGACATTATTTACGGTTTACTACAAGCACGCACACACACACACACACACACACACACACACACACACACACACATACACACACAAACACACACATTCTCTGCCCTACCACAAGTGAACTATGTCAGGTACTGTTATGTATCTTTCTCCCCGTTGTCTGCGGATGTTGGTTTCGATCTGAATTTGTGTTAGTATTGTATTTATATTAGACAACGAACGACACCCGATCAATGACCTCAGTACGTTGCAATTGTCAATCTCGGTCAGAACAGTGTTCCGTGTAGTTGAAAGTGGATTATTGTGGAGCTGGGAATCCGAAAGAAGGACAAGTTGTTGGTGCTCCGTAAACAATGGAGCCGAAGTGTTTGGTGTTTCCAGAGGCAACTATCGAAGATTTATATCGCATACAGGCAAAGAGGAGAAACGGCATCCACTAAGTTACAACGAGGAAAAATGTCTGTGTGCGTAGAGTTGTCGTGACAGACGGCCAGTGAAGAAAATTGTGACGACAAATAAGAGGACGACAGCTCATTGCATATCTGAATGTCACCCTATGGATTCCTTTCGGTACCAAAACAACAAGGAGCTCCTAATGCATAGAATTGGAGAACCGGCTGGAATTCTAAAACCACTCATAAGTGATGCAAAAGCCCGTAACATTAAAACGTGGTGCTGAAACCATGGAGAATTGCACGAAAGTCATTTGATGAGTCTTTTTTTCACACTGTTTCCAAGAACGAATGAAGGCAGGTATTCGATGGCGATTTGGGTAGCCATATCCCGGTTTTGTATGGATCTCCTGGTTACTCTACGAGGTCGCATTACGGCCAGGGGTTGAGTGACCTTTACAGCTCATCAAGCCCATCCCTTAGTATAATATTTGTTCCCTAATGGTGATGCCTTGTTTCACACAACTCGTATTATGCGAAACTGATTTAGTGAGCAAGAGGACTTACTGTCACATCTCCCCTCCCCACCATAATCTCTATACTGTTGAGCCTTTATTGTCTACTTCGGAGAGAAAGGTGCATGATTCCTGTCTGTCTCTATCATCGTCACCTGAACTTCCCATCGTTTTGCCGGAAGAATGTTACAAGACTCCCGTTAAACCATAGAGAATATACATTTAACTATACAGAGGCAACTGAACCTGTTTCGAACGCCGACCGTTTCTCTGCGGCTTCAATGGTTATGTGTTGTTTGTTCTATTGGTGTCCATCCCCTGTATCAGCAACTGTCGATGTTTCATGAAAAGTTACTTCCTTCAAACTTAAAATCTACTACAGCCTCCCTACTTATAAAAAATATGTGTCTGGAACACACTTCAGTTTTTTGAGAAGACTGGATACTATTTACCATATACATACACTAGCGCAAGATGATGAAATGAACACTCCCTTCATTGGTCACGTATCGCAGAACAAAGACGGAACAATGGGATACAACGTGCCGGGGCTGTAGTGGTGCGGCCTTTAGTGAGGCATTAGGGTCGCACGTCACGTACGGCGCCGCAGCACGTGGTAGGGGCACAAAGGGCGCGAACGCGCTGGTCCCGCCACCGGCGCCGCCCTCTGGTAGGAGCCCCGCGGATGCAGCGCGAGCTATGCACAAACACAAGCAATGTTCTGGAAACGCTACGCCACCCTTCTGTGAGTAACACAGAAGATTACGAAGTATACTGGTGTGTAAAACTTAAGGACGAAAGAATTATGTGTCCAACATAGCACAGTGGAACCTGGAGCATACATACCAGGTGTAGAAGTATGAAACCGGAATTTGGCTTCAACAATTACGCTTCTGTATTTTGATACTAGTAAACAATATTTTATCGAAAATTATCTCCATTGCTATTTATATATTTCTCCCATCTCTCCGGCAGGCTATGAATGCCACGCCAAAAACACAGTTCTTCTTTTGAAGCGAACCCGTCAGCGAGCCATTTTCGTACCTTTTCATACGAATTAGAGCGTTGATCTGCGAGAGGGTGTTCCGGTGATGATGGAGCCAAGTCTGGAGAATAAGCCGCATGCCCTAGTATTTTCCAACTGAACGCTTCGATCGTTTCCCTGACCCGTTTCGCTGTGTGTGAAGGGGCGTTATCATGGATCAAAATGGCTTTGTGTTGCCATTTTCCATATCCCGGTCGTTTTTTACGTAATGCTCGATTTAAATCGATCATTTGCTGTCGGTAGCGATCAGTGTTAACGGATTCACAGGCTTTAGCAGTTCATAATAGTTGACACCCTTCTAATCTCACCAAACACAGAGCATTGTCTTCTTACCAAAGCGATTTGTTCTTGGAGCGGATTTCGATTGTTTGCTTGTATTCACCCATGATTTACAACGTTTAGGGTTCCTAAAATATATCCATATTTCATCACCTGTCACTATTGGATGGAGAAACAACTTCCTTTTGAATCTGGTGAGCAGAATTCCACAAGTGGTCTTTCGACTTGCTTGCTGGCTTTCATTCAGTTCATGCGGAACACATTTTCCCACTTTTGACACCTTTCCCATAGCTTTCAACCTAAGAGAAACGACTTTCTATGTCACATTCAATTGTTCCGCGAATTCCTGTTGAGTTTGTGAATCATCTTCATCCAATAAGGTCTGCAATTATTGCCTTCGAACTTCTCTGGTGATATCCCGCAATCGTCGTTCCTCACATCAAAATCGCCACTTCCTAATTTTTTAAACCACTCGGAACACTATGTTTTCCCAAAAGCATGTTCATCGAAAGCTTCGACAAGCATTCGATGCGATTCTGCAGCAGTTTCTTCAGTTGATAACAGAAAACCAATGCTGTCCACGAATCATACTTCGTAGTTGACATTCGTCGTCAGCCGTTACAGGAAACCGATGGCACTGCAGACGCTTTCTCACGGGCCCTACACAGACGACTAGCACCATCTGTAGGGAAAGTCCCTTTTCATGCTTCTACACCTGGTGGAAACAACTGTTACAGCACAGTACCGAAGGTTCCTCAAAGAAATACGCTACGAGACGAACAGAAATGCTGGACGTACTCTCTTAGACGAGGGATGGGAACACGTAATGGCCCCAGGAACCGTGACGAACATGATCGTTTTGGTGGTTCAGGTGTTATGGCGTGGGGAGGCGTGATGTTCCATGAGTGTCTGACCTTCAAATCTTTGCAGACGGTGCAGTCGCCGTCAACGTAATTATGAGTCTATACTCGTTCACCATGTGTGTACTCAACCCTGACTTCATTGTCATGGATGACAGAGCGGAATGTGTCGAACAGCGCACAGGTCGTGGAGCACTAGCAACGAGAGAAAATTCAGTGAATGCATCAGCCTTTCCGCTTTCGCAACATATCCCATCGAGCCACGTGAGGAATGCGTTGGGGCACCTATTGAAATACGTGTACGTGCAACCATGACGATACAGCAGTTGTCATCCGGGCAAGTGGTGGAGTGGAACACCGTAGCACAAGAACTCATTATCAACCTTGTGGCCAGCATCAGGACATGTTGCACACATGCACTGTTGTCCGTGGTGACCACACTCCCCATTGATATCCATGTCCTGCCTTTTTAATGAACATGGGACCATCGTAAATCATAATAATTTCAGTGTAAATATTGTCTTTGGATAAAAGTGTGGTACGCGCTCTTCTCATGGTGTCTTTATTTCGGTTACCTACTGTACTATATCGCAACAGTTATTTTTATGCATGGTCCAAGTTTCATCGAGATATGTTCCATGCCCATGACACATCGTGTGAAAGCTACTTTCGTCCTTAAGTTTTGCACACCGACGTAATGGATTTGAACACTCAGTGGCTTCTCTTTCTGTCGAGTCAAAAAATATGGACGGTAGTTATAAAGTTATTATCAGTTCGAAAAAAAAAGATCATTCTGTAACAGTGAAACTTGGTGATTGTCTTACTGCTTGACTACTACAAAATGTAATCATTGTCGCGCTGGAAGTTAGATCTGAAAGCTGGAGAGATCTGTAGAGATTGAGTATTAGCCCTTAACCGTTCTTTCCACCAACCTGTCGTCTTCTAAAATTGTGTCCCCAGTGCAGAAGGCAGCTCGTCGGTCGTGGGATTTTCTTTGGCAGAGGCTGCTATGCTGTCATCTCAAACTTGATCTGTGTTTCTGCTTTTTTTTGTGGTATGCCACTTTCCCGGGCTAGTCTCTGTATCTACAGAGGGCAAGATCTGTATTACTGACAATGATGTTGGGCGACACCTCTCAATCATATATGTTTGTTTATATTTTAAAATATCACTTTTTACACTGTCTTCGACAACACTCGACATAGCTTTCTTAATAGTACGGTAACTTTCCTGACAACTTCCAATATATAGTACGACATGTCCATTCGAAACAGAGATACGCGCCTGGCTCTGAAGAACACCCGAAACAGTGTGACTAGCGCAGCCGAAGTACTTCGTCTCCCAGGCGTGCCAAAGCGACCCGAAAGTGTCCTAAGCACTTTAGTTGTAATATCATTGCTCTTGTTCTTCTCAAAACTAGCGAAATTTAATTAAAAAAATGGTAGACTCGGAGGGTAACTATGAAAGATTGTCATACAGAAAACTGGGTTAAGTACAATAAAAAGTACAAACATCTACATCTACATCTACATCTACATGATTACTCTGCAGTTCACATATATGTGCTTGGCAAGGGGTTCACCGAACCACAACCATACTATCTCTCTACCATTCCACTCCCGAACAGCGCAAGGGAAAAACGAACACCTAAACCTTTCTGTTCGAGCTCTGATTTCTCTTATTTTATTTTGATGATCATTCCTACCTATGTAGGTTGTCCTCAACAAAATATTTTCGAATTCGGAAGAGAAAGTTGGTGACTGAAATTTCGTAAATAGATCTCGCCGAGACGAAAACCTTGCTTTAATGACTTCCATCCCAACTCGCGTATCATATTTGCCACACTCTCTCCCCTATTACGTGATAATACAAAACGAGCTGCCCTTTTTTGCGCCCTTTCGATGTCCTCCGACAATCCCACCTGGTAAGGATCCCACACCGCGCAGCAATATTCTGACAGAGGACGAACGAGTGTAGTATAAGCTGTCTCTTTAGTGGACTTGTTGCATCTTCTAAGTGTCCTGCAAATGAAACGCAACCTTTGGCTCGCCTTCCCCACAATATTATCTATGTGGTCTTTCCAACTGAAGTCGTTCGTAATTTTAACACCCAGGTACTTAGTTGAATTGACAGCCTTGAGAATTGTACTATTTATCGAGTAATCGAATTCCAACGGATTTCTTTTGGAACTCATGTGGATCACCTCACACTTTCCGCTAATTAGCGTCAACTACCACCTGCCACACCATACAGCAATCTTTTCTAAATCGCTTTGCAACTGATACTGGTCTTCGGATGACCTCACTAGACGGTAAATTACAGCAACATCTGCGAACAACCTAAGAGAACTGCTCAGATTGTCACCCAGGTCAATTAGTAAGAGAAGTTAGGCGATTTGGCGTCTAAAACCGAATGTGCCGGCCAATCAGAATCAAATTCAGTACAACTGGCGGACTGTGCCACTGGAATAGTATACACTGTACCATTTGCTGCTTGTACCTCACTCCACTTTTGTACCATAGCTACTTCACATGTATCAAGCTGCATCAAGACGAGCTTTTAGCAAGATAAAATACGGGCGGCCACAGCCAGATATATTACACTACATACTCACCTTTGAACGCTACACATTTTTCCCAATAATGGATAACTTGGC
The DNA here is from genome assembly GCF_021461395.2 of Schistocerca americana. Lineage (NCBI taxonomy): Eukaryota > Metazoa > Arthropoda > Insecta > Orthoptera > Acrididae > Schistocerca > Schistocerca americana. Next base: position 396,289,187 of record NC_060125.1, on the reverse strand, counting down.
AGTTACCTTGGTTGTAAAAGACATCATGCCGGTTGTGCAGGCAATACACCTCATTGTCGTTCTGGAAATGCCAGTGATAGAACTTTCGTTGTGCGAGGAACGAGGGAGTAATTGATTTTCAAGTCTGAAGATTTCGAGGGCTGAAGGAAATTTTGATAGAGTAGAATATTTGAGGATGTTAGTGCGACGTGAGCTGATGCTTTATCGTGGAGTTATTACAACCTGTGTGACCGCTTCCTGCAACGCTTTGCCTTGACTGACTTCAGTAAGGTCGTCTGGATATTTCGGTAGTATGACCCTGTGACAGTTAGTCCTTCACATGCGTTATTTCATAGCATCACACTGTGGCAGTCAAAAAGATTCTCAGCTTCGCCTTTGATGATTGGTGGATCTTCATCTTTGTCGACGGTGATGAATCCACATGTTTCCAAAGCTTGCTCGAACATTCTCCCTCGTCGATGGTTATTAGGCGACTACAGAGGTCATCTCCATTGGCCTTACACAGCTTCCAAAATCTCGCTTCTCCCTCGATTCGGCGACATTTAGGACAGTTGTGAGTAGTAACGGAACTGTGAGGAAGCGAATTTTGTCATCTTAAAAATGTCTTGCAAAACTTATAACTGATTCACTGTTCATCCATCGCTGATTTTCACTTTTTCCTCTCAGTTGTCATACGCCAATCCCTGAGACCCTTCAATACAGTTTCTGTTGCAGCCCCCTCTTCTTCACGGAGAGTAATTGGTCAGTTACTTCGACCTCGTCAGTCACAGTTGCCTGACCATACTGGAAGCGCCTACGCCACGTAACGATTTTGTTCAGATTCAAATGGTTCAGATGGCTCTGAGTACTATGGGACTTAACATCTGAGGTCATCAGTCTCCTACGACTTAGAACTACTTAAACCTGACTAACCTAAGGACATCACACACATCCATGCCCGAGTCAGCATTCGAACCTGCGACCGTAGCGGTCGCGCGGTTCCAGACTGAAGCGCCTAGAACGGACGATTTTGTTAAAATGCTTTGTTGTCATACTGTAACATGTCACTTCCTAGCCACCCGTGACGGCAAACACTGTTTTCCTACTGTACACTGTTCGGCTAGTTTCCGCACGCAGGACGAAGAGTTCCTTTTTGTTCGCCTGAAGATGATCCGCCGGGCTTTCCCTAATCCTCTTATACAATGGATATCGGAACTGACTAAGTTGATTTTAAGAGCGAGTATTTTCCCCATGCTGGCCGGTGTTTCCGACATCTGTGAGAGAGAAATTTCTTAATGTGCTGCCAGAAAGCAGCATCTTACTGAAGTGCTGTAAGCAAGAGCACGACATGGCCAATGGCAATATCTACATTACGTCTATGGTTCTGAGTAGATAACAGGAGAAAACGTTAGCCTCATGGAATGGTGTAGAGCTCGCGAAGTCGTGGAATCGCTCGGTAGTCCTCGCGGTGTGGAGGTCATGTGCAATGTCGGATGGAGATGGAGTTTTCTTCTTCTTCTTCTTCCTCTTCTTCTTCTTCCCAACAAGGATTGCTCCATCGGACCTCTTACGGCTTCATGGGACTTATTCCCATTTGTTCTCCGCTCTTCGAACTCTTCCCATCTTGATATATTCGGCCTTTTAATCTACCCCCTCCCCTCCCAAAATATTGTCACTGAGAAAAACGTTTTTAGCTATCACATGTATGCCGTTCATCCATTTGACATCATACACTGACGGAAAAAGTCGTGAAACCAAGAAGAAACTGTGCGACGTAAAAGATGGTACCCATGTTTCTACACATTAAATATAACGTCAGTTGAAATTTCGAGCCAGTCGCATACCAGCTTTGCTTCAAATACACTCTGGATCGGTATCGAGAATTGGTTACCACTGCGTGGGGTAAATGAGGGGTAAATGAAACTTTCTGAGGGGTAAAAACTAAACGATTCGATTCTATTTCAGTCACCAAACTTAATTATTTTCTAATTTTCATTGCTATAATGGCAATTTCGTTAGACTCTAAAATTAATTAGATAAGTTAACAATTAATAGTAGCATTCATGTGGTGAAGGTTACAGGTTATTCATATAACCCACCTTCTACACAAATATGACGTGCTTTGTCCCGTACATCACCGATGATAAAAGTGAAACATATACGTAAGAAATGTTAAATAACTCAAGAAAATATCTTGCCCAAGTTGCAGATACTGTCTGCGGTAGTCCAGAAATTGCTCCATTATTCGCTTAGAAACAGATAAATGAATTAATTGACAGCATGACACAGCAATAACTACATAAGTGCTACTACACTGCTGTGCACAGTATTATTATTATTATTAATATTATTACTACTACTACTATTAGTGGCTAACGTCAGACAAAAAGCATCAACAGTCTCAAATCTTACAATTTTTGCCAGTTCAGAAGTAAGGAGTGCAGCAATCAAGTGATTTACGAACAGTTAGTATAATGCAGACGTTTGAACTAATTTGATTGTAAATGGGGTTGCAGTGTGCGGGTCACGCAAGTGTCACTATGGAGAGGAGTAATGCAGGGGAAGTATGTTTAGTAAGAAGTGCCTAGTCTCATTGTGGATAGTTAGCTTTCTTATCTGAGAAGGAGTTGTGGGTAGCATTTGCGGAGCACCACACATCCATACATACATACACACATACATATGCTAAATGTTATACGCCTTTCATCATTTTGAAATTAAAGGAGTTCCAAGAAAAGTTTTTCACTCTACAGTTTAGTCAATTGCTAAATTTAGTGATAAGGGGGATAGGGGGCGGGGCAACAGACGGCAGGGGCGGGGCAGGCCTGGGGTACTAGCTAATATCTAATTTGCGCTCAGGGAAGCCTGGAAACCACTGCTTTAAGGCGGCAAAGGAGCCTCTATCTACACATCACTAAATTTGAATGAGGTAGTGTAATAGGGCTACAAAAGCTGGATATTTCCTCTGCGACATTGTAGATAGACTTGGTAGGAATGTGGCCACTGTACATGACTGCTGGCAGGGGTAATCACGAGAATGAACGGTCTTAAGGAGACCGGGCTACGGACAGCCACGTAGTACTACCGAGAGGAAGGACCATCGTGGTCGTATGTTTCTGGTGCATTGTCCTGTATCTACAGCAGCTATCTGAGCAGCAGTTGGCGCCACAGTGAGACAAGAAACTGTTACAAATCGGTTACTCCAAGGACAGCTCCGAGACAGATGCCGTGTAGCGTTTATCCTACAGATCTCACGCCACACCAAACCAACAGGTCTTCCACATCTTTGACATTAGACCACCACAGCTTGGCAACTGATGTATATTTTTGTTGATTCGGGTGACGACGGATCTTGTATAGGTTTCTTTTATTGTCTTTCGAACAATGTTGCTTATATCGTGACAACGGATTACGCTTTCACTTAACAGCAGACCGACAATTAATTAAAAATATCTGTCTACCTTCTTGCAAAATCTGAACCGATTCGCACTATTTTGAAACATAGAAGAAGTGTGCGTAAAAAGCCTCACAAAAACGCGTTTTTGCACTTACAATCAGAATGAAGCTAGATATTTGAGAGCAAGTTTTCAGTTTTATCGTAAGAATGCATTTTTTTTTATCTGGTATTTTTCGAACTGTTTCCGAGTATTCAGTTCAAGTTTTAACTTATTTTACGGGCTATATGTAGCTCAACCTTAAACCATCCTATCTCGAGAACGGAAAAGGTTATTGGATCACAAAATTCTTTTTGACTGTATCGTACAAGTTTAAAGTACAGAAGTGACGCGCTTCAAAGACCTTCCAGGATAAGATGTTTTTTTTCACTTAAAATACAAATAAAGCAATATCATTTTGAAACGGTTTAACCTTATCTTAGACCAAGATCCGACGCACCGGTGGACCAAATTTGAACCATCTGTCTCACTCCAGTCTCGAGTTATTTAGCGGAAATTTTTTTTCAAGTGAGATCTGTACGGTGCACGTAATAACAGCGCCATTAGGTGGGCGTTAAATTCCGTCCAATCAAAATCTTTTGCAAAAGGAATTAATCAGTTTACAAAGTTTTCCAGTGCTCCATTTCCGGTTTCTCTTTCAAATATTGCTTAATATATTGTACCATAGCTACAGTACGACAGATGTCCGAATGCCTAATTAAATGGCCACTAGTCTGGTTTAAACTAGAAATCCTTTACCCTATGTTCCTAGCGCAAATAGAAACCGAGCACGAAGCCCCCCAAAAACCGCGATTCTGCGCACGAACTTTCCATACATATTTGCTTCCAAGGTAGCTTAAGTTACAGACGTGTTCAGTTGTTTTTGTTTATGAAAATATTGAGATTATACGGAGTAGAGCACAGATGCAACTTATGTAAAGCACTTTGCAATACATCTTCTGTTTTCACTATAAGCAGCAGGTCGTCAGCAAATGCCAGGTCATTAAGATATCGGCTTTGCCCTAAGGTAATACATTATATTGGAATGTACTTTGCTACATCAAGTGACGTTCTCTAAGCATACACATCCTTGTCTTATCACTTCATTTAAACTTATATCTCCTCCTCTGTTCCTCCTTAGAGGAGTATGGGTGTCTTCATATACAGTTTCTTTATTGCTGATATAAGATATTTAGAGTACCCACGTCTTTCCAAAGTTTTCCATACTATGCCACTGTATATTGTCTCGAATGTCTTTTCAAAATCGACGGACGCGATACACATCGGAAGGTTATATTCTCTCTGCTTCTTGGACTCGCATTCAGGGTGACGATGATTCAAACCCGCATCCGACCATTGACATTTAGGTTTTGTCTATTTCCCTAAATCTTTCATCTCTATCCTTGACACAATCCGAGCTTTTGCTCCATCTCTAATCACCTCGATGTCGACGTGACGTTAAGCCCAATCTTCCCTCCTTGCTCTGTTTATTGTGTGTATATTATCTGAGCAAGATCTTCCTTTCATACACCCAGTTGGGAACTTCAGATAATTTTTTTCCTGCTATGGATTGCAAACAAGCGTTCAGTACTTTAGCATACATTTCGTATCCTATGTTCAAGACACTCATTTTTCTGCAGCTTTTTTGTGTTGGGACTTATCTCCTTTCTTGAAGACGGAAACTATATTTGCTATACTCCACTGCTCCGTTATCCTGTTTCCAACTCATCACATATTTATCGATATTTCAGTAACATTCCTCCGTATTTCAGTACTTCCGTGCTAATTCCTTTTGAAACTATGTTGTTTCTAGAATGAGATTTTTCACTCTGCAGCTGAGTGTGTACTGATATGAAACTTCCTGGCAGATTAAAACTGTGTGCCCGACCGAGACTCGAACTCGGGACCTTTGCCTTTCGCGGGCAAGTGCTCTACCAACTGAGCTACCGAAGCACGAGTCACGCGAAAGGCAAAGGTCCCGAGTTCGAGTCTCGGTCGGGCACACAGTTTTAATCTGCCAGGAAGTTTCATATGTAGTTTCTGTTTTTCTTTCTTCTTAATGCTTATTCCAACATTTCAGTAGTCGTGGGATGCACGCCTCTTTCTTCCATCATCTCCTCTTATTTTATCACCTGATTATCATTGCACAAATAATTTTAAAGTGTTTCGTCCAAAACGGAATTCTATTTTACCCATCTTCACACTATCTCTCTCTGTCTGCTTCACGTTTCTCAACAGCTTACAATAGAGGACGATACGTCCGAGAACATCACTTCTTATTTGGTCGTTAATCCTATTCTAGCTTTCCCTGCACGCATTTTTATTATTGCCTTTTCTTTATTTCGTTGTTGTTCATATTCTCTTTCTGCATTAAATTCAAGTAGTTCTGTATGTATGTCTTATGCTTTTGGTATTGCTAACACATATTTAGTCAGTCATCTTTGGAAAATATCTCTTACGCTAAAACTCTGTAGTAGTCCTATCTTAACCGTCTCCTTACCTTCTCCATGTTTCTCGTTTGTACTGCTTCACTTCCACCTTGTCCAAAGAATCATTTCACCAACGAGTAGAAAATGATTTGCAGATGTTTCACTTCCCATGTAGACTCGTGTATCTTTTACCTTTCCCTTGATATTTTACATTGATTATTAAATAGTGTTTCATTATTCGTTAGTGATCCTGAATTAAATTCAAATTGGTGCAGTATGGGAGATTAAGAGAATTCTGCATTCCAGGGCGGGGGCGTGGAGTTTTGTATGGGCCCTTTCCTGTTTTTCTCGGTGAATGTGTACAAAATTGTTGATGGTGAACATAATCCAGCCCAATGGTAAGATGTAATCTTTCCTGAAAGTATGTAGATGACTAAAGGGCTTTCAGTTACCGATTACGACGTTGTGGGAAGTCTATCCTTGTGTTGCGGGTCACAGCAAGGCTTACAAACCTTATTTCACTGCTATTATATTTAATCCGGATCCACCTACAAGCATACCCATTTAAATCCATGGAGCTTTACGTTCCATAATTTTTCTTACGCGCCGCTCATCGCAAGGAACTATGTGGATTTCAGGCTGTGCTCGCGAGTTTGATTACGCGCGACACAACGGAAGCTTCAAGACGCAGATGTAAGGGACGTTTCAGACATCAAGCACTTACGTATGGCATCACAGAATGCTTTAATAAGACGTTGGCAGATATTCTGTCAATGTAGGTGGCTCACATACGACACTGGACGCCAGAAGCAAGATCTAGATCACTATATACTGATTTTACGCCTTTGCAAAGTTCCTAAAACGCTTCTTTCTGCCGTATCGTGTCCTTCGTCACTAGTCGCGCGTCATCAAAAAGACAAATTAACGATGGGGTCTTTTCGTTTGAGGAAACTGAACAGCCCATCGACGGTCGTTAAACTTCGACAGGAGGAACTACCTCTGAGGCTGATCATAGTGAAGAGGATGTGAGAACTGTACTACAGCACAAGGATTCGCCAGCTCCACTATAGAGATAACTGACAAGACAACATATACATCAAGAGTGCTGTAGTCGGATCCACTGATAGCTTCTGAGACAACAGATCGCTGTTAGATGGGGCAATGGCTCGAGCTATTGCGACTGCAGTCTGGCGTAGTGGTTAGCATTGTTGGCTGACGGTCTGTGGGTCACCAGTTGAAACCTGGCATCCGCCAGTTATGTGTTACTTATTCTCAAAATTTCTTATGTTCGTTGTGTTTGTATATTCTCAACAATGGGTGTTTGCATAATCAGCAGTACTTTCCATTCAGGGTACAGTTCCGTTCTGTCTGTACATTCACGTTCATTGTAAATGTGCTGTATGTTGCACTTCATGGACGACCCTGCATTCAGAATTTGTTTTGATTGAAGATGAAATGTGACAGTATACTAGCAGATATTGTCAGTAAAATCAGTGAAATCAGTATAGCCTGAGCTGTACTGTAGTTTGTCAGTAAGTGTCAATTACTGTAAATTTTTGTTTTACACAGTTCTTGTAACATATACATAAGTAGGGGTCATGTGGTTGACATTAAGTGCAAGTGTAATAAACAGTATATACTTTTCTTAATTATTCACTGTGGGGTATGAAAGTAAATGGAATCAGTTTCTAGTTGTGCTCGCTAACTTTGAATGATACCTTATGGCTTATGATAACTTATAATTAAAGAAAACTGAAAACATTTCCATCTTTTGAGACATTCGAATCAGCATCGAACGTTAGGACCATATGAAAGTAGAGTATAACGATAATGGGGCAGTATTTAATGAGTTTTAAGATACAGGAAGGGAATTTGAGGTGTATTTACTAATTGTTCATGGGTTATACGTTACTTTCATGCTTGTAATGGGCTTTCTGATAGCGAAATGTGTCACACAGAATTTTAGTAATGGAGAGTTATTAGTCAATGATAGCGTAGAAGAACTGAAGTTTCAAAAATTACATACATCAAGATGAAGAGATTGATGCATGTACAAAGTTAAAATCAGTGTATGTGTGGAGAGAGGTAAATTACGTAAGTAATTTACAAAGGAAAAAATATCATTGTTAGCAGTATGATTCTTCCAGGGAAGATAATACACTCGACCTAATTGAGCAGAATGTGTTAAAGCTTCATGAGTTTTCTGTTCTGTAAAGATGTGTAATGGTGGAACTTTAGAAAGAAATCATTCCGTAATCTCTAGGATTGGTAAAATTCGTAGATATATATACAAATTTCATACTAAGCTACCCTACATACGATTAATGAAGGAGCTACAACAGAAGCCGAAATTCAAAGAACGACAGTAGAAAATATTATTGAGAGATTCTACAGTGGGTACTGAGACTATAACATGTGTATGGAAACAGGATGATGGCATGTGGCTTCTCGTCAGTGTGTGAGTGGTAAATTAAATAACCCTGCCACAAAAAGCTGAACCATGAGAAACTGCTGTTCTGTTTGGAAGGCATATAATACTTAACTAGTGTGGATTTAACGAGTGCTTACTGGCAGCTAGACCTTGATCCTAGCTGTCACAAATATATGATTCTTTTCGTTGACAGCTGTTGTTACTATTTAAAGTGGCACCACTCAGATTAAATGTGTCACTCCTTATTTTGCAGACTGTGTTTCCACGTAGAAGTATCTGTTTCGAATAGCGAACATGAAATAACTGTGCCAAGGGACGCTGCACATGTATGATGATTGGAAGAGTTACTATTGTTTCTCAGAGTAGGAAAGGATCAGACCTTTTTTATGTTATTGTGAGGTTGAATCCATAATACCGTTATGACAAATGTTATATCATGTGTACTACATTCCTCAAACATTATTTCACCATGACTTGTGGTGGGGAAGTAACAGAGACGCCATGGACATGCATATGCAGCTATGTTACCCACTGCAACACTTCACGAGTGAGTGATGTTGAAGACTGCACACAAGTTATGGGAGGGGTTGTCCATACAAGGTCAGTTGATTGCCAGTTAATTCCGTAAACTTGCGAAATTCCAACAATCTGCTCGCTGTCCCTGATATCAAAAACTATATATGTGAAGAAAAAAAGAGAGGGGAATTACTGGAAAGACCAAAAAAATTGTCAATATTTTATTCATTTCTTTCGACTGAAGTGCACAAGTGTTAAAGCTCTCAATGCATCGAGAAAAAATGGAAACAAACCCTCATGGGTTTAAAGCTGTAATTATAAGGTATCTTTCTTTTTAATGTATTATTTTTCTTTCCTCGTAGTTTGTCAGTAAGTGTCAATTACTGTAAAATTTTGTTTTACACAGTTCTTCCAATATATACATAAGTAGGAGTCATGTGGTTGACATTAAGTGCAAATGTAATAAACAATATAAACTTTTCTTCATAATTCACTGTTGGGTATGAAAGTAAATAGAATCAGTTTCTACTTGTACTCGATAACTTTGAACGATTCCTTAGGGCTTATGATAACTTATTATTTGTATGAAGATTATAGGAAGGAGCTGTTGCTGCGTTAGCACTGCAGGAGTATACTGCTCTGGCACTGCACGTCTGAGTCACCTTAAGTTCTGTTATGTGTGGCTGGTCCCGCTGGAGGTTCGAGTTCTCCTTCAGGCATTGGTGTGTGTGTTTGTCCTTAGGATAATTTAGGTTAGTAACGTGTAAGCTTAGGGACTGACGACCTTAGCAGTTAAGTCCCATAAGATTTCACACAGATTTGAAAATTTTTCTCTTTTGTGAACTTTCACCGATGGTTATCTTGGTGTGCCATGATCTCACTTTTGATTTTAGAATAACACTCTAGAGGATCCCCTGCGAATGTTTGAATAAAAGTTGCTTTGCACTTAAGCAATGGTTTGTGGCAAAATACATGAATCAATCTGACGAAATTGTTCTAATAAAAAAGGTAAGTGAAAAATATCACAGTGCTTCTGTTTTTAATCGATGAATCCTGAGAACTGTGGTGGTAATTATTATAAATCATTTTGCTGTAGCGGCCTCTGAATACAGCATTTACGAACATATTGTTACACATTGTATTACCAGGATTAACATGGCACTCCATCTACACGGTTGAAGTACATGATCCCTGAATAGTGAATAATTTGTTTACGAGGTATTCCAATACGAAGATAATCCGACAGCGATTTGATTGCATCTCGTATTTAGGACATTAATGGGCTAATAGCGCTTCATGGAAATGCCAAAGTTATCCTTTGAGGTAGTCTGCAGCTACTTGTTCCTCTCATTATTCTCCAGCTGCTCTGCCATTGGGCTGATGTTATACTGGAACATACTAATGACGGCGCTGTTGTGAGTCCAATACATGTGATAACAACAATGGAATTAAGCGGCGCACAGGAGGCAATGAAAAGCGTCAGCACAGCGCCTGCATAATGGTGCACTGAACTGGTTGCTGCGAGGGGCACAAACGCGAAGACCTGTCAAAATGCTTTACAAGCAGGAAAAGCCGTTCAGTATGGTTCCTTTGGGTCAAACATGGCTCCTGGTTTGGACACTGAGAAATCTATCAATCTTATACCAGCGAGGTCAGATTTTCGAGTGAAGGCGAATCCTCACGATACTTTTTCGTCCCATTACTTTGTTGCTCAAAATATCAGTTTGCCAAGATCTATCTATATCACACGGCGAAAACCGCCAAAATGCACTAGTACTACTTTTATCAAGCAAATTCTGTTGGCAAGCCAGAAACTTATTAACAACTGAAAGTTTCCCTCACTTCTTTCATTCACTCATTCATGAACCTCCCGCTAGTTGGTGACATGTCACTGTATTGTAGAGCACTCTAGCAAGATGTCTACATATTTTACTACAGTGGATACAATGGCACACGCCAGAAATAAGACAAGCACATTCAACACTATCAAATTATTATAATTAACCACCAACAAGTGTGAAAACTATCTAACTATCAGTTTAATAAGTCATGGCTGCAAAATACTACTATGTTTTCTTTACAGAAGAATGGAGAAACTGCCAGAAGCCATCTCGGGGAAGATCAGTTTGGATTCCAAAGATACGTAGAAGCACGTGAGGCAATACTGACTCTACGACTTCTCCTAGATGATAGGTTAAGGAAAGGTAAACCTACGTCATAACATCTGTAGAATTCGACAGTGCTTTTGACAATGTTGAGTGGGATACTTCCTTTGAATTCTGTGGGTAGCAGAGGTAAAATACAGGAAGCGAAAGACTATTTACAACTTGTACAGAAACCAGTTGGCAATTATAAGAGTCGAGGGGCATGAAAGGGAGGCAGTGGTTCTGCAGGGAGAGAGCAGATTGTTAGTCATCTTTACATGGAAGAAGGAAAGAAATGAAAAGTTTGGAATAGGAATTAAAGTCCAGGGAGAAGAAATAAAACCTTTGAGATTTGCCAATGACGCTATGACTCTGTCAGAGACAGCAAAGGACTTGGAAGAGCAGTTGAACGGATTGGATGCTGTCTTACAATGAGGATATAAGATGAACAGCAACAAAAACCAAACGAGGATAACGGAATGTAGTCTAATTGATTCAGATGATGCTGAGGGAATTAGATTAGGAAATGAGATACTGAAAGTAGTTGTTAAATTTTGCTATCTGGGGAGCAAAATTAATGATGGTTCCAGAAGTAGACATGCTATAAGCTGTAGACTGGCAATAGCTTGGAAAACTATTCTGAAAAAGAAATTTGGTAACATCAGATATAGACCTAAGTGTTACGAAGCCTTTCTGAAGGCATTTGTGTAGAGAACTGCAATGTACAGAAGTCGAAAGTGGACGATAGGCAGTTTAGACAAAAAGAGAATAGAAGCGTTTGATAACTGGTGCTACAGAAGAATACTGAAGATGAGATGAATAGCCCACGTAACTAATGAGGAACCACTGAGTCCATTTGAGGAGAAAAGAAGTTTGTGGCATAATCTGACTAGAAGAAGGGATCGGTTGGTTGGACACATTCTGAGACATCAGGAGATCACGAATTTAGTGCTGGAGGTCAGCATGGGAGGTAAAAATCGTAGAAGGAGACCAAGAGATGAATACAGCAAGCAGATTGAGGAGGTTGCAGATTGCAGCAATTATTTAGAGATGAATAGGCTTTCACAGGATAGAGTAGCACAGAGAGCTGCATTAAACCAGTCTTTGGACTGAAGACCACGACAACAAGACTTACGCTTTACAGTATAATACACACAAAGACAGGATGCTCCATGCAGGCGTGGATCGATTTCGTTAGTCGATAGTAGTGGTTAAGGGCACTTTAAGGTCTGCGCATTGAGATCTGGGGTTGTGGTGAGACAGTCTCGAACTGGCCAGCTGAATAGTTAGGCAGTGATGGCTCGAGCAGGCACCAGAAACAAAGGCGACATACCGATTGCAAATGCGTTGAACCAGTGCCAGTGGTAGGCGTAGGGATAGTATACCAAATCATCTGGATGTGAGTAGTGGCAAAAAGTATGTACCACACCACTCTCCATTGTTGCCAGATGGCGGCCTTGACGTTAGTTGATGATACGAGTACCATTATCCAAGATGGCGTCTTTTGGCGGGAAAGTGTCAAGCACCCTGCCATGCACCACTCATGGGAAGTTCTAATTCCCTCAGGACAATGCAACATACCACAGCTACCTCCACTAATGCAAGAAAATGGCGGAAAAAAGGGCACTTGGGCTACCTCCATTAACGTAAGTCACCTGACAACCATGTATTCCTAGGAACTGGTAGGAAAAGGACTCAGCCTGTGCTTGACATGTCTTTATTTTCAGTCTTTAATTGAACAATTAGAATCAGTACCACTATCAAATGCGTTCTCCATCGGGTCTGGAGTCCAACTGACTTAGTGCAGTACTGCCACTAGAGTACACCATTGACCTCCCATGACGTAAACCAAGAAGGCGGTCTGGGGTGGGGAAAATGGTAGAATAGGACTCAGCCTGTGCTGGATTTATGTCTTTATTTAAACAATTTGAGGCAGTACCTCCATCCAGTGTGTTTACACGAGGTCTGGAGTCCAACTGACGTAGTACATATTACTGCCACCAGAGGGTGCCATCGCCCCTCATGTGACGTAATCCAAAATGGCGCCCTCAGGGCTAAAACGGCGGGAAAAGGACTCAAGTGGTTCTAAGCTGTTGGAGAGGGGAAAGAGTTCACTTTAATTATTTTTGGAATAATTTATTTCGGTATGGATTTGCCATAGTATATTTATTACACTGATAGAAAACACTCTCCTGACATGTTTGGGATCTCAATACGTCATCAGGCCTGCAAACTACTCATAAATATTGCAGTACACTGATGTGCAGACAGGGAAGCAACTCATAAATTACCGAAATAATGCAGCACACATCATACAGACCTTAAAAATACACGTAAATCACGGAAATAATGCAGTACACTGAAATACAGACACGAAAACAACTCCTAAATTATCGAAATAACGTATTTAAAATGCCCAGCAGACACGCTCACTACTTGTAAACTGTCCAAATAACGTATACCACAGCCTACAGACATGCTCGCAAAATAATGCAACATACACGCAAACAACTCATACAAAAAGGCTCCAATGTGTGCACACACCGCCCACCGCCCCTGTCCACTGCACACCATAGGACGCTACCGCAAATGCTCCCAGAAGTAGGGATGCCCAGCAGCCTCCGAGCCATTGGCTGCCAAGGTACCCTTTTGGATCACACAAGCAAGACATGGTGGCAACCCTTTCACACTTGACAAATGAGAAATTCCTGTCGAAATATGTGTTCACCTAGGCACCGTTGCTGACACGATGATGCATAGCTGCGGTGCAGGTTCTGTGTCAAGAGAGATGTTTGCTTACTAGCTAAAAGGTTCTCAGTATTATAGTGGCGTCACATGTCGTGCTATAGAAATATGTTCAACTTTGATCCAACCAGGACAGCACGTTCATCCCTTCATTTACCCATAAAACTACTGCTGGACCTTCCACCAATGTTTTCTGCAGACGTGACTATCAGTGGCAAAAAATCTATTTTTCTACTGATCGTTATATTTCGCTGACAGTTAAACCCTGCAAAAGAGCCCTACATATCGTCAAATACAGAAAACTTTTACTCAATTACACTGCTCTGAAACTGAGGATGGGAGCGAAGACGTAATTGCAGAGCGACTCACCCTCGCAGACACTGCAGAAATCCATTCCATTGCTTCCAAGAATAGCAAGGGCTGCTTTCTCTTCCTCAAATGGTTCAAAAGGCTCTGAACACTATGGGACTTAACATCTGAGGTCATCAGTCCCCTAGAACTTAGAACTACTTAAACCTAACCAACCCCAGGACATCACACACATCCATGCCGAAGGCAGGACTCGAACCTGCGACCGCAGCGGTCGCGCGGCTCCAGACTGAAGCGCCCAGAACCGCTCGGCCACACTGGCCGGCTTACTCTTCCTCGCAGTCCTAAAGGGACATTCAATCCAAGTCTACCCATGCAATTGTGCTTACCTGCCCAGCGTGGTTGACACATCACAGCATATTGCGTGTGCATAGCTACGTACCATCACAAGAGCATCTGAAAAGATTCTCAATGTTATACTGATGTCACATGGCTATGTTAAATAAGAATCAAGTCGACCTCTCGGAAATTGTATAGCATCCAAGAAATAGTTAATGCTCAGTTTTGTAGGAGTTTTCATGATCTCTCAGCTTGTCTGCATGGAAATTCTTGCCATCAGAGAAACTGTTTACGAAAGTAGCACAGAATATCGTCGAACGCATTCAACCTCGTGGTCCTAATGTGGCACCCCATGTTACCCGACACGCTTTCAACATATGCAAACGTTTTCACCGCTATGTAGAGACTCCTATATGCCAGCACAAAGGATTCCTTGTGAATGAATGGAGCATTATGATTGGTTCTCATCGAATTTACCAGCCGAATTACTAATGCCAGCGGTGTGGAAGCACCATCCACATCTCTCTTTCTGCAGACAGAAACTGCAGCAAAAAACTATTTTACACAAATCTCCGTGTTGCATAGACGATTAAACCCTGCAAAGTGCCCCTACATCTCGTCAAATACAGAAGGACCCTTACTCAAATACACTGCTCCACCACTGGGTACAGGAGCTTGAATATTACAGTGTGGAACTGATCTTCAACCCAGCAATATATCACCATGCACCGTGTCGATGTAGTAAACATACAGTTTGTATCCTGTGCTATACAAAATCGCCCCTTTTACATCATTCGTACATATACAGCGTAGACAGAATCCATAAGAACATCCACTGTAGGTACATACATGGCACTAAATATTTCCTACGAGGTTGGGTAGCCATCCACTCCCAATATATGACCAGGGCACCCTCAGTGGATCAAAGTCACTCTCAGAATGGTTGTGAAAATATGGGCACGTTTCCCCTCAGCGCAAGTGTGTTAACGTTTCTGGACACGAGCTGTTTGCTTGCAAGCTTTTCTACACACATATCCAGAGTCTGGAATTACAAGAAAACATGTATTCTGTACATGGTTTTCTATAATATTATACCATTTACGCTACACATCCCGATATGAAGCACACGGCAGCATCCTACCGATCGCCCGTGCAACAGAACTCTGAAGATATAGACTGGAACTTATATCTCTATCAAACCGTGCGGTAAACCACTGAGTAATTGTAAATTTATCAGGTCTGCGAAGACCGATAAGTGAGAACTCGAAAAAAATAGAGGAAACTGTTATTTCCACTCATTACTACCGATATCGACGATGCAAAAGATTCCAAATCATATCTATAATTTATAAAGTCAACTGAGTTGTTTCTCATGTCTAGAGAACAAGTAAATGTGTCGTCCGTCTGTCTTTCACCTGCTGGATACACGCAACACAATCGACGTTCTCAAAAATGGTTCAAATGGCTCTGAGCACTATGGGACTTAACTTCTGTGGTCATCAGTCCCCTAGAACTTAGAACTACCTAAACCTAACTAACCTAAGGACATCACACACATCCATGCCCGAGGCAGGATTCGAACCTGCGACCGTAGCAGTCCCGCGGTTCCGGACTGCGCGCCTAGAACCACTAGACCACCGCGGCCGGCAACGTTCTCTTAACTAAATAAAGATGAGAAATGAGAAGAAGCAGTCAATTGAACAATTTACATGGGAGGGAATAATGGCCCAGCGCAAACACATGTCCATGTTGAATATTCTCAGATTTCCATGCGATCATGGAAGCTACCCCACACATACTAAGGATTAGTTCGCTATTCGGCCGCCTAGAGGACGACGTGGTTAAGTCAGCTGCAGTCCTACACTGCCAACAGACCTCTCCATTCGCACAGCTCGTTCCGTTAATGGGAAACGCGAGTCATTACCATCACAGGACACCGGCGCTGCACGCCAAGCAATCCTGGAATGAATTGTCCTAGCAAAACAGTCACATGTATATGTTTGATCGCTTTGCTTCAATTACATGTTACGATCGCGCACTCAATTGAACGACATTCGACAATGAGCGAAGTATCGGAAATACACCCTGCTCACGGTTGTAGCACTGGAAATAGAAATATCTGTACCATTCTTATGACTTGACATTCTGTTCCCTTTGCTATCACAGTATTCCAAGTCAAAACCATACCTTCCTGACGACAGGACATTGTCATTTCCTTTGCACATGTCGGAACACAAACATATATTTCATAAGCCTGATGCTCAAGGCGAACATATCATGCACCCCCTAATATTAAGTATAACACTTCGCCAATAAATGACTGCCGGTGATACGAAATAATACTGACCGAGAAACAACGATGTAGACACGTCACATAAGTTTTTCTTGCAAGTGGTACCACAGTGTCTTAGAAAGAGAGGCATAATCGTCCTACAAACCGCCAGTATTTAAAAAAAAAAAAAAAAAAAAAAACATATTACCATCACAAGTGGTCTTGATTCTACAGGTGGATACAAGTATCCATGTTAAAAGCTATACTGGCTTTATAAATCTTTGTGTGTCATTACCTCTGCATGAAGTGCTTTCCCCAGACAAATACCGTGACACTGAATACAGACGGTGATCGCCCAAGTGTATATCAGACAAACAGTGCAGTTCCACAACGATGATGGTGCAATCTCGTAATAAAATTGCTGAATTTTGAAAGTGAGTAGGCTAAGGAGTGCAGTATGCAACCAGTATTTGCAACTCCTTCACACTGCCGCCGCTAGATATTTCTCCAGTATTTGTAGCACCTTCTGTCTCGATGCCATGTGAGAGGTTTGGTGAAATGTCGACTGGATTATAGGCGATGGGTGATTGAGAAGGATCGCAGACAATAGTACATGGTGTGCTCATTGAGATCGTAAGAAATGAGCACTAGCTTTTCAGATCTCTAGTGCTATCATTTCGCTAGAAATTCTGTCTTGGATTTGGAATCAAGTCTTTCCATTCACATACCTGCATTGGATCCTATGGAGAAGTCCTTTAATGGTGTCAACCACTAGTGAATCATATTTCTGGCACTCTCATATCTCGAAACGAGTCACCTATCTTGAACATCTCTGCTACAGTAAAAGTCCACTTTACTGCTTTAAAGTAGTCCCTATGCATCTTGCAACTGCCCCTCAGATTCTGCGCTACCATCCTTCAGCTTGGCTCATGTAATCTTTCCAATGTAAGTTGGAACTGAGTAGAAGTCGCAGAAGAATCTACCAACTTCTGCAACTTATGTAGAAACAGGCTCAGCTGAGTTACTGCAACAGGACTGTGTTTTAACCAATCGATGGAAACGGGAACTTGGAGAAGGATGAGGATTTTGCTACTACACTGTGGTGTGCTCCCAAACAACATAAAAGTACTAAAGATCAGCGTCCCACAGGGCCCTTTCACGTCAATCAACCCAAACTGCTATCTTGGTTATTCTGTCTCATCCAACACAGAAAAATTTTGAACTATAAAAGCTCTACCAACATCATCTGATAGAGAACTCGATAACATATTTACTGCATCCCTCTCCACCCATATATCGAAAATAAATGCCATTTGCTTTCCGACATAGATTACATGTGACGATCCTCTTAAATATACAGCTATTGATCCATTGCTCAGACCAGTGTAAAGGTGCATCGCCTACACTCTAACAGGATGACAGTATTCCACAAACTATACTATAAGTCGAGGAGACCCTCCCTGTGACCATGTGTCGTTGTTTTAAACATTCTTTTTTCTGGTGTAACATGCTTTGTACAGTGCCATACATATTGTCTTTTTCCGCCACAACTTGAAGGTCTGTGCCAGGTTCTTAATTGGCATTAACATGTTCTGATACACTTTTTCTCACAGTAAACTAGACGTAACATGGTATAAGTCATGTTCCTACTGCTGCTACCATAACACACCACACACACTGGATGATTTTAAATAAAAGACAGCTGCAACATAAAGAAACTGGAAGAGTTTGGTGGCGTTGAGGAGAGTTTTCAAACTGCTGTCCGAAGGTTATTGACGACCTCTACATTTAAACTCATTTGTCACAGGGATGGAATAATTGGTGGTTCTGTTTTCCGTTTCGAGTGATTCCTCATACTGCAGTCATGCACGCGATCAACTGTTGAAGGTGTTGCCTCTTCAGCAAATTTCTTTTTCAAACTGAAGTAAGCAATGTTAGTCAATCATTGGGTAGTAACCAACACTGTAGCAGTGGATGGATTGGATGGAAAAGACACTGTCGATCTACTGTAATAATTACCGTCACAGTTGATAGTGAAAGCAATTTTAACAATTTTAAAATAATTTCAACACAGACTAGCGATGCAACAGCATGTTTCCCAATTTCGCTATCAAAGCTATATCGCCAATTCTCTAGTTTGCGAGTATCATTGCGAATGTAGATAGATGACTATGGAGTACCTTCATTCATTGTTAATTCTTGAACATAAACATCATCGAAGTATCCCAGACATACTTGTAGCATCTCGAGCATTGTACTTACTTTACTATCTATCTCTATGTGGATGGGAGTCACAGAGCATTATCGCAGTCTTAGGATGAATTTAGAGATTGAAAGACCCCTCACACTATCTTTGTTTTACCAACCCGCTCTGCAGCTAAGTTACCGATTTAATCTGCAGTTGACCGGAAGTAGACCACTACATTCCACATCTCGTGAATGAATGGAGCTTGCAAGTCCTCGCCCATCCAAGTGCACAAGGTTTCTCCAGATCCACCCATGTCGAGGAGGTTAGCACCTCTTATCAGTGTATAGCAGTAGGTTTGAAAGTGTTGTCATGCAACAGCAGCAAGTAAAGAAGAACAAGAGAAGGAAAGCAACAGACAGATGGAGTACGAAGCATTTTGCGTAAATCAACTACGGTATCAATTTTAAAGTATTGTTACAGAGTCTGGAGTCAGTACCAGGAGGGTATTGGTAAGAGGGAACATAAAACACACACACTCCTAATGCTACACGGTTCTGCACTTAAAACAGGTTATAAAGTTATATCGCTTCAGTTTCTGACCTATCAGTCGTGTGGAATGCAGTGCTATTAATATTCCATTGTAAGAAATATATTTCTAGCGCATGACATACATCATTCTTGCAGGTTTCTCTAGCATTAACTATGCTAACAAACAGTAAAACGACAAACCTACTTCCTTAAAACAGTGGCTCTGTGTGATACTTGCAAAATTTAGCTTTTCAGAGATGTATAGCACCCACGTCTCACATCCGATCACGGTTCAGAAGTTATACTATACCCACATCAGTCCTATATAAAATGATCGTTAGTAATGGAGAATGCCTCTTGCAAGGAATCAGATAAATGCATAGCAGCGGAGTCCGACATGTGAAATTACAGTTCATGCCGCCACTAACTCTGTAAACACCTGTCGCTAGCTTAGTTAGGAAACTGAAGTCTCGATTTTATACCCAAGACGCGACAAGGGGGTGGAGTACATCACATAAATCTTCGTTCGTTTAGTGGAATGTGTCACGTTTCATCAGACATGAGATCGAAGTCCTCTGATGACGGGGAGATTTACTGTTAACGATAGCAAGTAGACAGTGTTCTAAGTCAAACACAGAACACTTGGTTTTATACGAGTCGAACCCATGCTATGTCACACAACTGATGGATCCTGACAGAACATCAGGAAAAAATGACCTGCAAGAACTTCTCCCTCCCTCTCAACAATGCATCATCAGTCTGCCATTAAATAGCACATTGTTACAGATCAATCTCAATCAATCACCCCGTCTACTCAATGTCATCCTTAACGCAGATGCAAGTAAGTTTAGAGGCTGATGGTTCTCTGTCTTCCTTAAATGCGTCATATAGAATAGTCAACTCGCGTGAATCACTGTTACTTCGATAGACATACAGTAGAATGCTGCCTCGACGGAAAGAAGTGACTGTCTCCCTGGTTCCCTTCGCTTCCATGTAGACGTTTTCTCGGATTCCTCTTGCTGTAGCATACTTGTTCCAATGTACAAATTGTTCTGCGCCTACCAAAAGACACGCAAGTACTTCCTTGATTTCCCCACATTTCAGTGTATATTCCTTCAATTTATACGAACTTTTTACTCAATTCTATCGATTTTATGTCTGTTCTACTCATGCGATCGTGACATAACCTCTCGTTCCGAGTTCTAAAATTGCTTGTAAATGTAGTACAGCTGCCAACGCCTACCGCAAATGCACTGATCGGGAGGCAAAGTATAGCACTGTACTCAGTTGTACCCAGTCGCTTCTGAACATCGGTCTGGATGTATAGTGTGTGGCACATCCACACTCCAACGCTAACACGGATGTGGTATGTTGTAGATCTGCATCCCAACATCGCTTCATAATTTGTGCGTGGAGGATCCACCTTCAAACCCAATCCCGAAGGTGGCAAACTGTGGATCTGCACCCCAACATCGCTCCAGATATAACACATGGCGGATCCACGCTCAAACGCTTTTTACCATAGCTTATCGTAGAGAAACCAGCAAGAAGGACATATGTCATCTGCTGGAAATATATTTCTTACATTGGAATATTAACAGTGCTGCTGTCCTCGTGACTGATAGGTCGGAAACTGAACTGATCTAACATTATAACCTATTTTAAGTGCAGAACCGCGTACCCATAGTAGTGTGTGTGTTTATGTTCCCTCTTACCAATACCCTCCTGGTACTGACCGCAGACACTGGAACAATACTTTAAAATTGATAGTGTACTTGATTTACATAAAATGCTTCAAACTCCATCCATCTGGAGCTTCATAATGCATAAAAATTAACCATTTCCTGTTCTTCTTAACCCTATTCTATTACATCACAACACTTTCAGATCTACTACTATACATCAATAAGGGGCGTTAACCTCCTCCATGAGAGCGGCTGGAGAAATCTTGTACACTTGGATGGGCGAGGACTCGGCAAGCTACATTCATTCACGAGATGTGAAATGTAACGGTCTACTTCTGGTCAACTGCAGATTAAATCGGTAACGGTGCTGCAGAGTGGGTTGGTCGAACAAAGACAGTGCGAGGGGGTCTATCAGTCTCTAATTTTATCCTAAGACTGCGACAATGCTCTGTGACTCCCATCCTCATAGAGATAGATCGTAAATTAAGAACTATGCTCGAGGTGGTAGAAGTATGTCTGGTATACTCTGATAATGTATGTGTTCGAGAATTAATAATGAATGGAGGTACTGCATAGTCATCTATGTACTTTCACAGTGATACTCGCAACGTAGAGAAGAGGCAGTTTAACTACGATAGTGAAATTGGGAAACATGCTGTTGCATCATTGGTGTGTGTTGAAATTACTGTACAATTGTTTGGACTAACAACAGTGATGCTTATTATTACAGTACATCATCAGAATGTTTTCCATCCAATCCATTCACTGGTACACTGTTGGTTACCACACAATAATTGACTGATAGCGCTTGTTTCAGTTTGAGAAAGAGGTTTGGTGGAGACGCAAATCCTTCTGGGGATGGCTCGCTCCCAAACAGTGATCGCGTGCATGACCGCAATATGAGGAATCACTTGAAATAGAATGCAGAGCCATTGTGACAGATAAGTTTAAATTTAGACGTCATCAACCACCGTCATACAGCAGTTTGGAAACTCTCCACAACGCCGCCAAAATTTTCCAGTTTCCTTACGATGCAGCTGTCTTTTATTCAAAATCATCCAGTGTGTGTGTGGTGTCTTATGGTAGCAGCAGCAGCAAGATAAGTTATACCATGTGACGTTTAGTTGTCTGTGAGAAGCAGTGGATCAGAACGTGTTAATATCAGATTAGAAACTGACACACACCTCAAAGTCGTGGCGGAAAATAAAACAAATCTATGGCAGTGTACAAAGCGCGTTACAGCAGAAAAAAAACAATGTTTAAAACAATGACACATGGTCAGAGGGAGAGTCTCTTCGACTTATAGTACAGTTTGTGGGATACGATCATCCTCTTAGATTACAGGCAATGCACCTTAACACTGGTCTGTGCAATGGATCAATAGCTGTCTATTTAAGAGAATCGTCACATGTGTTATATGACCGATTTCCTAGGATAATTCTGTTTAGGGTTGCTTGGCGCGCAGCGCCGCTGTCCTGTGGTGGTGATGATTCCCGTTTCCCGTTAACGGCAGGGGCTGTCTGAATGGAGAGGTCTGTTGGCAGTGTAGGACTGTAGCTGACTTAACCATATCGTCCTCTAGACAGCCGAACAGCGAACTAATACTTAGTATGAGTGGGGAACCTTTCGTGATCGCGTGGAAATCTGAGAATAATCAACATGGACATGTGTTTGCGCTAGGCCATTATTCCCTCCCATGTAAATTGTTCAATTGACTGCTTCATGACATTTCTCGTCTTTATTTAGTTGAGAGAACTTCTATTGTGGTGTGTGCATCTAGCAGGTGAAAGACAGGTGGAAGACACGTTTGCTGGTTCTCTAGACATGAGAAACACCTTAGTTCACTTTATGAATTATAGAGGTGATTTGGAATCTGTTAGATCACCGACATCCGTATTTGCGAGTGGAAATATCAATTTCCCTTATTTTGGGGGGGGGGGGGGGAGGGCGCTCACATAAAGGTCTTCACAGATGGGACAATTTTCTAGTTACTCAGTGGTTTGCAGCACGCTCCACCTCGCTATAGTTTCGAGTTTGAAGCGAAGTTATTTCCAGTGTATCTCTTCAGAGTTATGTTGCACGAGCGATCGGTAGGATACTGCTATGTGCTTGATATCGAGATGTATCTCATAAATGGTATAATATTATGGCAAAACATGTGAAAATACATGTGTTCTTGACATCCCAGAATCTGGAGATGTGTGTAGAAAAGCAAGCAAGCAATCAGGTAATGTCCAGAAACAGTAATTCATTTGTGCCGAGAGGAAACGAGCCTGTCTTTTCACAAAAGCTCTGAGAGTGACTTCGAACCACTAAGAGAGCTCTGGTCATGTGTTGGGAGTGGCTGACTACCCGACCTCGTGCGAAATACCTAGTGCCGCGAGTATATCTACGGTGCATATGCTTATGTTGCCTGTCTTTGCTATGTATACGAAAGGTGTCAAAGGGGCGATACTGTATGGCACAGGGTACGAATTGTATGTTTACTACATCGACACAGTACGTGGTGATATTATATTGCTGAATTGGAAACTGATCTCACGCTCAAATATTCAAGCTCCTGTCCTCAGTGGGAGAACAGGGTTACTGAGTAAGAGTCTTTCCGAATTTGACGATTTGTAGGGGCACTTCACAGGGTTTAATTGCCAGTGTAATATGGCGATCTGTGTAAAATAATTTCTTACTGCAGTTTCTGTCTGCAGAAAAAAAGAAAAGGCTGACAGTGCTTACACACCGGCGGCATCAGTAATTCAACGTGTAAATTTGATAAGAACCAATCATAATGCTCCATTCATTCACAAGACATCCTTTGTGCTGGGATTTAGCAGTCTCTACGTAGAGGCGAGAACGTGTGAGTATGTTGAAAGCAGGAGGAGTAATATGTCATGGACGAGGTGCCACGTTGGATGGTGAGGAAGAATGCATTCGACGTTATTCTGCGCTTTTCGTAAACAGGTTCTGTTATGGCAAGAATTTTCGTACAGACGAGATGACAGATCAGGCAAGCTCCAACAAAAGCGAGAGTTAACAACTATTTCTGGGACACTATATAATTTCCGAGAGGCCAACTTGGTTCTTATTTTACATACCCATGTGACATCAGTATAACATTGAGAACCTATTTAGATGCGCTTGAGATGGTGTGTAGCTACACATGCGCATCTCACGGCGATGTGTCAGCCTTGCTGCACAGCTAGACATGGCTCGAATGTCCCATTAGGATGGTGAGGAGGAGAAAGCAGCCTGTGCTATTCTGTGAAGCAATGGAATGGAGTTCTGCAGCGTCTGCGAAGGTGAGTCGCTCTGCAATTAGGTCTTCAGTCCTGTACTGTCTTCACTCCCATCCTCAGTGGCGGAGCAGTGTAATTGTGTAAGAGTCTTTCCGTATTTGATGACATGTAGGGCACTTTGCATGGATTACCTGTCAGTGCAATATAACGAACAGTCATAAAATAGATTTTTTGCCGCTGAAAGACTCGTCTGCAGAAAACGTTTGCGGGTTATCCCACACTGGCAGTAGTTTTATTGGTAAATTCAGTGACGAACGGGCTGTCCCTGTAGGATCACAGTTGAACATATTTCTACAGCACGACCTGTGACGGCAGTGTCACATTGAGAACCCTTTAGCTGCAATGCAAACATCTCTCTTGGTGCTGGACCCACACCGCAGCTATGCGTCATCGCATTTCCACAGGAATTTCTCACATGTCAAGAATGAAAGGGATGCTGCCGCCTCATGCTTGCGTCACCCAAACGGGTACCTGTGCGTGGCTTCACAGCTGATGGCTGCGTCATCACTTCACGGGGCAGCCAGTGCATCCTGACTTCTGGGAACCTGTGTGGTAGCATCTTGTGCAGTCGAGTAAACAGGAGGCAGCGGGCGTTTGTGTGTAGTCATTGGAGCCTTTTCTTTTTACTTGCTGTTTGCGTATCTGTTGCATTATGTTGCGAGCAGGTCTGTAGACTGTGGTATGCGTTATCTCTACAGTTTACAAGTAATGAGTGTGTCTGCAGAGCATTTTACATGCCTTATTTTGATAATTTAGGAGTTGTTTCCGTGTATGCACCTCAGTTTACTGCATTATTTCGGTGATTAAACAGTAGTTTACAGGTCTGTATGCTGTGTGCTGCATTATTTCGGTAATTTACGAGTTGTTTTCGTGTTTGCACATCGGTGTACTTCATTATTTACTAGTAGTTTGCAGGTCTGCAGACTCTGTATTGTGACCCCAAGCACGTCAGGGCGAGCGTTTTGTATCAGTGTAACAAATAAACTATGTCAAATCTGTCCCTAAATAAATCATTCCAGAAATAAATAAAGTACACTCTTTCCTCTCTCCAGTAGCCCAGAACAGACTGAGTCCTTTCCTCGTCATTTATCCCCCTCCAGAGCGCCATCTAAGATTACGTCAAAAGAGTTGCGATTGCGCCCTCTGGTGGCTGTACTGTGCTCTAGGTCAGTTAGACTCCAACTCTAATTGTTTAAATAAAGGCTGAAAATAAAGACAAGCATAGCCTATATTAATCAAGCCACCTATTTTGTCAAGACTACAATTGTTTTGGTGAGTAGCACTGTTGCTTCTGTACCTTGACGCTAGAGTACTTGCATGGCGTGCCCACGTGTGATTCACTCTCTAGATTGACTGTATATTGTACAGAAATATATTGTTTAACTGTATTACTGAGAGTGCTACACATTTGAGTGGTAATTGATTCCACTCGTATTTGTACTCTAGTGGAAGTTGTCAGTTTGGGTAAATGCAATGCAAGGCATAAATATAGTAGGCCTTGCGTGATTTGTATTTTGTAGCCAACACATGAGTATGAATTGAGACCAAGCAAATTGAGTGGACCTGCTTAGTTTTTATTTTCAGATTTCATTGTGTTTCATAAATATAAAAAAATGTGTGTGAAATCTTATGGGACTTAACTGCTAACCTAAATTATCCTAAGGACAAACACACACACCCATGCCCGAGGGAGAACTAGAAACTTCGCCGGGACCAGCCGCGCAGTCTATGACTGCAGCGCCTAAGACTGCTCGGCTAATCCCGCGCGGATTCATAAAAATAATCAAAATATAGTGTCCTATAAAATCTTGAGAAGCAAAACTGTTTCTGACTTTGGTTATCGCTAGTTTTAAGAATCGTGTAACTACCCCAGATGGGCAAATTGACTAGAAGAACTTCTTATCCTAAAAACGTTTTCATGTTTCTTAAGTTGTACAGCCGTTGTGCAGTCTGAATCAGATGCTGAATCATTATGGCGCGTTTCATTGGTGTTTAATACCCGCTGCATTACGTACATTAACCCAAATACGGCAGGTTGTCGCTGATAGATTGTTGTGTGGCCTCTATCACTGAATTGTGGTTAACGAATTTAGCACAACTTTTACTGAACAGATGGCTGTTGCTGTTCTGAATTCCTTATACTTTTAAAAGTTCCAAGGAAGTGGCCGAACGGTTCTAGGCGCTTTAGTCTGGAACATCGCGACCGCTACGGCCGCAGGTTCGAATCCTGCCTCGGGCATGAATGTGTGTGATGCCCTTAGGTTTGTTAGGTTTAAGTTGTTCTAAGTTCTAGGGGACTGATGACCTCACATGTTAAGTCCCGTAGTGCTCAGAGACATTTGAAACAAGTATTTATGCTTAAGTTAGCTCATTTTTAATTATTTGTAATACATCCATTACATCCATTATTACCAGTACTGTTGGAACTAGAATCCTCCTGAAGTGGTATTGGAATTCTGTTAAAGACATTAAGTTTTAAAAATTTCAAGGTTTAAATTATATGTGGCTGTTTATGTTGGGCCAAGCTCAGTAAATTCAAATATTTTACACTACTGGCCAGTAAAATTGCTACACCAAGAAGAAATGCAGATGATAAACGGGTATTCATTGGAAAAATACATTATTCTAGAACTGACATGTTATTACATTGTCACGCAATTTGGGTGCTTAGATCCTGAGAAATCAGTACCCAGAACAACAACTCTGGCCATAATAACAGCCTCGATACGGCTGGGCATTGAGTCAAACAGAGCTTGGATGGGTGTATAGGTACAGATGCCGATGCAGCTTCAACAAGATACCGCAGTCCATCAAGAGTAGTGATTGGCGTATTGTGACGAACCATTTGCTGGCCACAATTGACCAGACGTTTTAAATTGGTGTGAGATCTGGAGAATTTGCTGGCCAGACCAGTAATCTAACATTTTCTGTATCCAGAAAGGCCCGTACAGGACCTGCAACAAGCGGTCGTGCATTATCCTGCTGAAATGTAGGGATCGAATGAAGGATAGAGCCAAGGGTCGTAACACATCTGAAATGTAACGTCCACTGTTCAAAGTACCGTCAAAACGAACAAGACGTGACCGAGACGAGTAACCAATGGAACCCCATGCCATCACGCCGGGTGATACGCCAGCATGGCGATGACGAATACACGCTTCCATTGAGCGTTCACCGCGATGTCACCAAAAACGGATGCGACCATCATGATGCTGTAAACAGAACTTGGATTCATCCGAAAAAATGACGTTTTGCCATTCGTGCACCCAGGTTCGTCGTCGAGTACCCCATCGCAGACCCTCCTGTCTGTGATGCAGCGTCAACGGTAACCGCAACCATGGTCTCCGAGCTGATAGTCCATGCTGCTGCAAAAGTCGTCGAACTGTTCGTGCAGATTGTTGTTGTCTTGCAAACGTCCCCACCTATTGACTCAGGGATCAAGACGTGGCTATGTGGATAAGATGCCTGTCATCTCGACTGCTAGTGAAACGTGGCCGTTGGGATCCAGCACGGCGTTCCGTATTACTATCCTGAATCCATCGATTCCATATTCTGCTAACAGTCATTGGATCTCGTCCAACGCGGGCAGCAATGTCGCGATACGATAAACCGCAATCGCCATAGGCTACAATCCGACCTTTATCAAAGTAGGAAACGAGATGGTACGCATGTAGCACTTCATCTTCATGGTGTAGCAATTTTAATGGCCAGTAGTGTAATATTTACATGACTTTTCTGTTGTGCCGCTGTTTAAGACTTTAATGCGTTTCACTTACCTGGCAAGAAAAAAAAAGGAAGAAAATTTGTCTGTTTCTGTTTGAACTCTAAACTTAGTTTTAGTCTACTATAGAGAGCTGATTGTAACTGGCCTATGGGTGCCGTTTAGTGATCCTGTTATGCTGGCTGGGTCCGCCGGATTTTGACCGTCTGTGATGATGTGTACTTAAAGACTTTCGTTCTGAATTTGATACTGTACTCCTTTTCAAAACAGTCAAGGTGCTGATAATCGTTGGATGTTGATATGACTTGCTTCGACAATGATGGGAGCCATCGAATAAAGCAGTCGATTTGTTTCTTATTTGTTGCCAATAAGAAGCTGTCAGATGAATTTTCGTCTGTGTTTACGAATAGGCGTCTTTAATAGCGAACTAAGTGTCTGCATGGAAATGGTCAGTGGCATGGGAATGAAAGAAATCAAATGAGTTGATAAAACGTGACCCTCAAGATAAGTTCAGTGTGATACAGGTTACAGTATATTCAACAATGATTTATATTCTGAAAGAAATAAATTCAGAGTGATGACATATTTTTCACTTTTGTTAGCCTGCAGTTAATTTCCTTGTAGCAGTTTTCAGCTTCTGTAGTTGTCCTTTTTCTTCATCATTACTAAATGGTGAACAGGGTCCCTGTCTACTCCTGGTTACGTCTTGCAATCAAACATCTTTTTCGGAATCTCTGTCTGACCATGGTGCAATCCAGGCAGAATCTTCCCGCATCTCCAGGTCTTTTCCTCTAGCGAGTTTTGAACTGTGTATTCGCTATTATTAGCTGACATGTACTGCCAAAGTCTCTTACTCTTTCGCCTATGTCATTCCTACAACCCATATCTATTTCTTCTAATACTCCCTCTTCAACCGCATTCTGATCCTTCACGATTATCTGCCTTTACATGTTGAACCACCCTTTCGGTATCCTCATACATTCTCTCAATCCCTACATCTTCTGCCCGTGACGTCGGCTTGATACCAGAACTATTGCTGTTGGTGTCGGTTTGCTGTCGATTCTGATGAGAACTACCCTATCACTGAACTGTTTGCTGTTATTCAGTACTGTCCTAATTTCTCGTTCATAACGATTCCTACTCTCGTTATATCATTTTGTGTTTGCTCTTCACCTTACCTGATACTCATTTGACTAGAAATCCTTCTTTCTATTTCACTACACTGTCCCCACTAGGTCTACAGGTAGCCTTAGCCTTTGGATGTTCTAATTTCCACGTTCAAAGTTCTGAAATTCTACGCTGCAACTCTCAGTATATTATCCTTTCGTTGGTTATTCAGAATTTTTCTCAGGGATGTCACCCCGTTGGCAGTCCCCTCCCAGAGATCTGAATGGGAGGCGGATTCGGAATCTATAGCAATGGAGAGACCATCAAGAAATCTTTTCAATTACAGGCCACATGTCCTGTGGATACATATTACGTGTTTTAGTGCAGTTGTTTCAGTTTCCTTCTCCATGCTCATTTCGTTTGTCATGATTGATTCTTCTACCTCATAGGGGAAGTTCGCAACCCCTAGGGCAAGAGGTTGCCCTAAAAATCTATTCGCTCTCCCGACTTCTTCGACCGTTGGCAGAAGGATGGTGACTCTCTACATCAGATGTCTTCGGTCGTCAGTGCTCCTGATTTTTATTGAAAAGGTTAGTAGGGACTCTTTTCGAACCCGTAACCCAGAAAGCTTAAATTACTAGTGAAAGACAGAAGCCCAGGAAACTGATGAACGCTTGTATCTGTCACATCGAAATAATCAAGGGTGACGACGAGACATGGTGGTGGCGTTAATAAATCTGTACCCTTCAGTGTGTAGCGTTACACACATATACAGGCGAGCTGTTCAGCTGCCTAGAATTGGTAGGAGGTGAGTTTGCTTGCGTCGCTAAAGACCAGCCGGCAGACCCACAATCAAGAGCGTGGGGCGCCGGAACCAGCCGCAGCGACTGTTGCTGGACGGCCAAAGGCGGAAACCGCATTGCAGGATGTGGGTAAAAGCAGTAGCACAAGGACAATAGTCTCTCTCTTGGGAGGTACGTAGAATCACCAGCATTGGCGGAGTGAAAGACAATGTGAAAGATGGCTTTTTACAGCTCTTATGAATTCAACATAAATCACAGTTACCTAATAAAGAAAATCTGAATACATCGGTGATCTCAGAAAAATGAAGCGAATCCAGTGGGACAAAAACCTTTTCAATATTTAAAAAATTACAGAAGGTAATATTTTAAAGCGACTACACGTTTCTACAATGAACAACAGAATGAAAGACATATAAACGATACAAGCGATTCCAACAAACAATATTTCAGATGATAGCATTGCACTATAGCTCTCATCCCTGAAATCTAGACATCTCTAACTACCATATTTGTCGCTTTATTACGTTTTTACATCTTTTTCATTATGCGAATGTCTACCAGAATGTCGTATCCTTTACAACAACACAGCAACTGAATGAGCATGAATATCCCATATCTTCTCACACTTGTGTAGTTGTTTAACGGATATTCTACTACTTTTGCCACCAGATTTATTTATATATGATTGTAGATGACATTAAAAATCCGGTATAATTTAAGCAGTAGTCAATCATATGTGTTAGCTGACACAACTACGAATGTCACAAAACATTTCCGTCAAGCAGACATAAATAATTGTTAAAACAATATTTAACGACTAACTGCTCTCATTTAATGTGACTTCACTTACGCAAGAATACTGGCTTATTTATGTGCGAGTAGGAACAAAATATTATACACATGTATTTTATATGATCTGAGTGTCACCGAATATTAATAACTTTTCTTTTTTTTTAGTACGATTCCGGACGGTGAACTGTCGTTACAAGACTAAGTTTTAAGGGAACTCTAATTTCATGAGGTCTGGATGTGCTCCGGTGCAGAACTTTAAGTTGCAGTTGGTTTTCTCGTATGGAATACTGGCTCTGAAAATTACTCAGCACAATACCCAGTAGGAAATGTCGCAAATGCTTCACATTTTTCCCAACAATGGATGACTTTGCGAAGTCCTTGGTTCAAGAAGTTAGTATTTTGGCTCTTCAGCATACATTTCAGCTCTAAATCGACATCGTTATTGTTTCTGGTAACACCTGTCACTCAGAGGATTCTTGGAAATTGGAAATTTGTGGTAAGGTCTTATGGGATCAAAATGTAGAGGTCAACAGTCCCTAAGTTTACACAATACTTAAGATAACTTAAGCGAACCTACGCTAAGGACAACACACACACCCATTCCCGAGAGAGGACTCGAACCTCTGATGGGGGGGGGGGGGGGGGGGGGAGGAGGCGGACCGTGATGACAAGGCGCCCTAGACCTCTCCCTCTCAGCTTCCACGCGCGGCAAGGATTCTTGATAAGAGGGAAGATATGTTACTAGACGCCATGTCGAGTAAATACAGAGCTGAAGTATAGTTTTACAGCCCAAAAAGCAGCATGAATGACTGTGTCGTGTGAAGAATGAGTTGGTGCCTTGAGGGGGAGCAAAAAATCACCTTCCATAGCTTTGCGCGGCACGTAGTCTTCACAGTCTCCCGCAAATTCATCAGGAGAATTAACTAGAACGCTCTCGAGACGATTTGTCCCTTAGGAGCATAAGCGTGCCACATTGCAGCTCCAAAATACATTTGCTGGATAATGGTAAAGTCTTCCCCATTTTACGCCTTGGTGAATCCACATCATTCTGCTGACAGCTTTGCTCCTAATCTTGGGTTCTTAGTCACACAGCCATCACTCGCCCATGCTAAGTAATTCCAGATTGTCCTGACTGAGCTACAACATGTTCACACGTGCCTCTGTTCGCGTTCTCTTTGAATGAGTATAACCATAAAATAAATTGCACCAGGGCCCCCACTTTTAGCGTGATTCACACAGATATGGCCCACCACTTCTTTCACAATCATCCAGACTTGTTTCGCCATACACTTCTACCAATTCCGTTGAAGTGTCACCCCCCCCCCCCCCCCCCATAAAAAGTGCGAAACGAACTGCCACCTAATACTGCACTTTGTCAATGGAAGACGCTATTTTGTTTAAATTCTTTGTACTGATAGACAGCAAGTACACTCCTGGAAATCGAAATAAGAACACCGTGAATTCATTGTCCCAGGAAGGGGAAACTTTATTGACACATTCCTGGGGTCAGATACATCACATGATCACACTGACAGAACCACAGGCACATAGACACAGGCAACAGATCATGCACAATGTCGGCACTAGTACAGTGTATATCCACCTTTCGCAGCAATCCAGGCTGCTATTCTCCCATGGAGACGATCGTAGAGATGCTGGATGTAGTCCTGTGGAACGGCTTGCCATGCCATTTCCACCTGGCGCCTCAGTTGGACCAGCGTTCGTGCTGGACGTGCAGACCGCGTGAGACGACGCTTCATCCAGTCCCAAACATGCTCAATGGGGGACAGATCCGGAGATCTTGCTGGCCAGGGTAGTTGACTTACACCGTCTAGAGCACGTTGGGTGGCACGGGATACATGCGGACGTGCATTGTCCTGTTGGAACAGCAAGTTCCCTTGCCGGTCTAGGAATGGTAGAACGATGGGTTCGATGACGGTTTGGATGTACCGTGCACTATTCAGTGTCCCCTCGACGATCACCAGTGGTGTACGGCCAGTGTAGGAGATCGCTCCCCACACCATGATGCCGGGTGTTGGCCCTCTGTGCTCCGGTCGTATGCAGTCCTGATTGTGGCGCTCACCTGCACGGCGCCAAACACGCATACGACCTTCACTGGCACCAAGGCAGAAGCGACTCTCATCGCTGAAGACGACACGTCTCCATTCGTCCCTCCATTCACGCCTGTCGCGACACCACTGGAGGCGGGCTGCACGATGTTGGGGCGTGAGCGGAAGACGGCCTAACGGTGTGCGGGACCGTAGCCCAGCTTCATGGAGACGGTTGCGAATGGTCCTCGCCGATACCCCAGGAGCAACAGTGTCCCTAATTTGCTGGGAAGTGGCGGTGCGGTCCCCTACGGCACTGCGTAGGATCCTACGGTCTTGGCGTGCATCCGTGCGTCGCTGCGGTCCGGTCCCAGGTCGACGGGCACGTGCACCTTCCGCCGACCACTGGCGACAACATCGATGTACTGTGGAGACCTCACGCCCCACGTGTTGAGCAATTCGGCGGTACGTCCACCGGCCTCCCGCATGCCCACTATACGCCCTCGCTCAAAGTCCGTCAACTGCACATACGGTTCACGTCCACCGGTGTCAATGTGTTCTTTTTTCCATTTCCAGGAGTGTATATCGATAATAGAGGTTACTGGCTTCTACAGATTTTAACTGCCTTTTAACTGACTAAAGGACCTAGCAGTTGACGTGTTTGTCGCAGGAACCTCCCATGAGAATTAGCCTCCCGACTGTGCATGGCTCCATCTTACAATACAGCCAGCTAGACCGACAAGTAAAACTTTTTCTAGTGAATCATTTTATTGAGGATGTAGAGCGATGCGGTACGTTGCAGGAGCAAGGAATCCTCAGTTTTAGTACGACCAGATCGAAATTTACAAGATAAAATGTCGTAATTGTGCTCCAGAAAAATATATACTTATCTGTTTTGTATATAAATCATAGTGTGCGGATGTATGTGTGTATGTCTGCGATCTTCTCCCAAATCCCCGGATCAGTTTCAGCCACATTTCGTACAGAAATCGCAGGCCTCACTAGTATCAGGACCGTGCTATTTAATATCCTAGATCCAACTGGAGCATAATGCAGGAAGGTCACGGTGTGGCTGGAAGAGTCCGCAGAGCTCCGCTTCCTCCTACGTGCATCTGAAGGAACTGCTCTCCAAGGCATTGTCTGATGGAAGAGTCCCACGTAGGCAAACGATCAGTGTCTTCCTGCTGGCCGGATGATTCAAGCTTGGTTCGTTTACGTTGCCTCTTATAAACGCCACCGAAGCACGCGCTACATACTCACGATACGCACCAGGCAACGACCATCCGAATCACAGATCAGGCCCACACGAACACAGCACAGAGCAACCCAAACGTTACAATCCGTCGGCGTTAAGCCCTTGCCCTCACTCCAAGCGTCTTCTCGCCCAAGTCACTTCCCGCCGTCTTCACGGACCTAGCCTCTATATGTTGCCAAAGAAACCACTTTTGAGGGGTGACGCGAACTATCGAAACGCGGCACGGCTCAAGCTACCTCGCACGACAAGTATGTTGTGTAGGAGCACCATCGGCCTATCCAATCAATCAGCATTACAGGGCAGCCTATGTGTCAGCGGCGAAAAAGGATTTTACAGATCCCAGCGTGTGAACAGCCCTGCATGAATATTGGCCTGCTTGATCGAAGTGCTCTGCATGCTAGCCTGCACATCAGGTCAGCCCGCATCTCGTGGTCGTGCGGTAGCGTTCTCGCTTCCCACGCCCGGGTTCCCGGGTTCGATTCCCGGCGGGGTCAGGGATTTTTCTCTGCCTCGTGATGGCTGGGTGTTGCGTGCTGTCCTTAGGTTAGTTAGGTTTAAGTAGATCTAAGTTCTAGGGGACTGATGACCATGGATGTTAAGTCCCATAGTGCTCAGAGCCACATCAGGGCAAGTAAATAAGCTTCAAGCCCCAATTTGTAGCCTGCCCTGCATGGTAGGTATGTTGTAGAAGCAGGGTCAGCTTGCTTTACTGAACAATGCTACAAGGGCTAAATGTGTCAATGAGCATAGCTGGGGGCAGGTGGAGATGGATACAGGACGTTATGGACAGACTTAGGGAGAGGAGGAAATGGACAGATGGAGGGGGAAGAGTGGGAGATGCATGAGGAAGGTGCAGTGTGTGGAGGGGTTGTGGGTATAGTGAAAGGAACAGGTGAACACAACACGTGGAAAGAGAGATAGGGGGGATGATTTGGTCAGAGAAAGGGCAGGAGGATGTGGTAAGAGAGACTGGAGGAAGGAGGAAATGGGCAATATATATATATATATATATATATATATATATATATATATATATATATATATATATATATCTATATAGAGAGAGAGAGAGAGAGAGAGAGAGAGAGAGAGAGAGAATGAAAGAAGATTACTGTTAATGAAGTAAAAGACCAAATAAAAGAGCTACTTCTTGTGTTTCTGATCTAGACTAACATAAAAATGAGAAGGAACTGTTAATCATAACTCAGGGAGAGGTAGTCTATTTCACAATCGATTTGTTGATCTTAAACACTACAAGACAACAAAATTATTAAAGAAACATCATAGAAAAATATTTATTTAACAAAAGCCTTACTTAAATGGCATCTATGGTGGTCAAAGTGACCTCCTGGAGATCGCCACAAAACACTAACCAGAATACTACTCTATCGCTCTTCATACACATGTATCCAGGTTATGGCATCAAACTACGCCACCACCAAGCATCTATATTCTACCATACAAAGAAAAGGAAAAATATGGTTCGAAAGAACAGGGTGCTGAGAAATAGATATTATAGCCCTACGGCGCAGCAGCGAATACTTTACCATCCTACTGGTCAAGGCGGCACACTACGATGCGTTCGGTGGCAATCTGTTATTAAACGCATGTTCCCAAAAAATGCAAGTTTCCGGACTCGCGTTCCGTTAATTCAGAACGCAGGTATTTCCCTAAGAGCCTCTGAAACCCCGGTGGATTCCAGTGTGCAGGTGGACCCGTTTGCTGGTCTGCCAAACCAATTTGACTCCGTGCCACAACTGTGCATGTCAGAATATGTCAAATTTTTCGACTGCCGACTCAAGACAAATAAGCAAACCCACGCGTCACTCATTGTGACCGTGATGATATAAGCAGTACCTCTGACGGTTCAGAAGGTGACTGGCACAGGCTCTAAGTTGCACCCTAGCGAAGGACATAAGTCTCACCGTTTAGGTAGAGACCTGCAGTTCTCTACTATTGAAGCGCCATTACAAGAGACTTGTACAAGAGTGCAGATCTCCCTTTCTCTGTGTTGCCTCCTCAGCTCGGTTCCAAAAGCACATTTCCCTTTTTTGACTTTCCCCAACTTCGCACAAGCCAATCACGAGCTGGAGCCTGGCATTCTGAGCTCAGTGAATGGTCTTTGCACTGCAAACCGATTTGAACAATCAGAGACTTGAAGTTAATTGGCAGAAAATGTAAAAATTCAGCTTCACGACCTCTTTCTCACACGTTTGCTGTGCCTTTTGCAAACACAATACAGGGTGGAAGCACAGCCTTCAATAAATACCTTGTTATCTCCCCTGTTGCGTCCATTTCAAAGTTTGCAGGGTATGGATATAAAATCTCATTGACAAAACATGAACGTTTACATTTCTTTTGGAGGCTTGCTCATAACAAGGCCTACAGTGCGCTGTTGGCGACTTTTCTGCGCTAGGCCATATACCTGGACGTCTGCCCCTGTCAGTGGCGCCAAGCTTAATGTGTTTTTGCACAATACGAACACTGCACAGGCCATCTGGAAATGTCTCAACCGTTCTCCTGAAAAAACGCTCTTTGCCGCCTCACCAATGCCATGCTTTTACTGCAGTCGTTTAAGTCGGCACCCTGTTCCTACGAACGCAGGTAAAGCTTACTGTATTTCTTTCCCTAGAGCATCCAAACAAGACCATAAACTGCTGCCCACCATTTCATCTTAACGTATGATGTCAAATCGCAGTAAATCGTATTCCCTACACCGAATCAGAAGTGAGAGTGCCCTGCAATCTCTCAAGAGTGTGTGTGTGTGAGAGAGAGAGAGAGAGAGAGGAAGAGATGAAGCGACGAGAGAGTGGGGAGGAGAAGATATGTAAAGATGGGAGGATGAGGTGGACACCGTGAGATGAAGAGGTGGTAACAAAGGCGGGAATGAGCAGATTTATGCAATACATGTGTCAAACAAAGCCACACGGAAGGCGGGGGGAGGAAGTGGGGCGGCAAAGCGCTAATTCAGGCATTAAAACCTGGGATAGGCACTTTATGGTTTGGTTGCACCACTTCAAGCATTTTACGGTAACAGAGATGCTTACACTCTCAACGCAAATGAAAATGTGGGGTAACATACACATAGTCCACGACTTTGCAGACAGTGTAATCTTATACCTCTGCTATCGATAGACGAAACGTCCATGGCAGATACCCTTGACATCAAAGGTTTAGCAATTCCTCCACGAGCGGCGCTAAGCACGCCATGTGACAGCCGGTCACGCAAGCCGACAGCCTAGGAACCAATAAGTTGGCGATATAGCCACCTCAAGAGCGGTGGAAGTCGATTTCTCTTGAGTTAACAACCTCAAGCACATCATTATCAACTGCATTAAGCCATCGGTTTCCCACTGCCACTACAACTGGACGTTAAGTACAACTGCAGTCTGCTGGAGCGCATATTTCGCGCGTCGTCCTGCTGTACTGCCATGGATCTTTGTCAGCAGTGCTCCACTGCAGGTCATAAACTCAGAAACAGTTCTTTTATATACCTGTACTACCACGTCTAAGACCGTGTAAACAAAAACGAAATTTGTTTACGTCATTACCAAGTATCACTGTTGTCCAAAACATTGTCAGGAGGACGAGAAGACAACAAGAAGACAGAATTATAGAGAAATTATGTGCTTCCTGATTCAAGGTGTTCAAAGACAAATGGTCAATATCGAGGGATGTAACAGCAATGCTCATCTGAAGCTAAAATCCATTGGTTATCGGTCTAGTGGCGTGCATGTATGTGCCTTACCCAACGAACCACTTTGACGTTTTATTCCAGCCCAAAACAACTCGACTTATTTTCTCCGGACGGCTCTCTGCCATAAGTAATCCTTAGAACACTTAGTTGTCCATGGTGTTTTGTGACAATTATTGCGAGGGTTTGGGAGTGAATCGGAGAGAAGCACTGGTAACTTGTTTTACATATGTTGCCTAAATTGCCACTCATCTACACCAGTGAAAAATATGTAGATGTTGTGTACGTTACGGCTTCTGCAACGTTAGGGCCCGTGCTGGTGTTGAAAAATATCGTCGGCGCTTTCCACGCTTCGAATTACTCATCGTCGAGTGTTTACAGAGTTTTCAGCACGTCCATGTTCTCATGTTCCTTCTGAACGTGTAGGTCGACAGCCTGTGCAGAAACAGCAACACAGTGTTGAAATACTCCAGCGTAGTCCTACTACCAGTGCACGTAAATTTTCTGTACGTAATAATGCCCTACGAACACGACTGTGGCAAACATTACAGGTGGGAAAGCCTGTCGCCAGTAAGCCGTGCACACGCCGTAAGTGATAAGGGTAGTAACAGTTGTCCTGGAGAATGTTCTAGACGGTCGACTGGCTTACTCTGTACTGGCGGGCCAAATGCCTGGTACTGATACAGTTTTAATCACATTTTCCTCCAAGGCTGGTGTCCAAACATTTCTGGTACGTTCTTCATGATTTCCTGCTTCCTGAAACAACCCTCTTTCTGACATATGATGAAACATTGTTGCAAATACTGAAAGCTGTGTTTGTAGTCGGCGGGGATAGTTCGACCTGACACAACCTTGCTGCCCACCACACTTTGCCATTTGCATATCCGTAATTCTGTACAGCGTTGTATGACATCCACTACAAGGCGAGTCAAAAGTGAATCAGATACATCATTACCAATTACTATGGTAGCAGAGAGCGCTAGGGCATGACGTATGACGAACAGCACAATCCTCTAGAAGGAAATTGTGGTGTCACCGCCAGACACCACACTTGCTAGGTGGTAGCCATTAAATCGGCCGCGGTCCATTAGTATACGTCGGACCCGCGTGTCGTCACTGTCAGTGATTGCAGACCGAGCGCCGCCACACGGCAGGTCTAGAGAGACGTTCTAGCACTCGCCCCAGTTGTACAGCAGACTTTGCCAGAGATGGATCACTGACAAATACGCTCTCATTTGCCGAGACGATAGTTAGCATAGCCTTCAGCTACGTCATTTGCTACGACCTAGCAAGGCGCCATTACCAGTTTATATTGAGATTATAATTCATGTATCATCAAGAGCGATGTTCTCCAATTATGGATTAAAGTTAAGTATTCCAGCAACTACGTTCTTTTCTTACTAGACTCAACTACTTTACCTTGTTCCAGACCTCACGCCAGTCTGCGTGAGCGTAAACGCGTGCATTTCGGCCTCCTCTAGCAACACGGTGTTGGCTCTTCTGCCAACACATCAGAAATCATGCATCCCACAACTGTGGCTGCATGGTGCAGTGCGTATTAGACCGCAGTCTCTGTAATAATGTATGAATGAATTAATAGTCCGTAGCGTGGAAACCTTGCATTTCAGGACATAAGTTCATTAGACCTTCTTTGTCCAATCCTCTTATTGATCAAACTCTGTACACGGTCGAAAAAAATCACAGTATATGATAAAAATTATCCACACCTTATTTGTCCATCACAATATATGATCAAAATTATCCACACACCCACAAAACATACGTTTTTCATATTAGGTGCATTGTGCTGCCACCTACTGCCAGGTATTCCATATCAGTGACCTCAGTAGACATTAGACATCGTGAGAGAGCAGAATGGGGCGCGCCGTGGACCGCAAGGACTTCGAAAGTGGTCAGGTGATTGATTGCCGCTTGTGTCATACGTCTGTATGCGAGATTTCCACACTCCTAAGCATCCCTAGGTCCTCTGTTTCAAATGTGATAGCGAAGTGGAAACCTGAAGGGACCCGTAACGCACAAAAGCGTACAGGCCGACCTCGTCTGTTGACTGACAGAGACCGCCGAC
The DNA here is from genome assembly GCF_021461395.2 of Schistocerca americana. Classification (NCBI taxonomy): domain Eukaryota; kingdom Metazoa; phylum Arthropoda; class Insecta; order Orthoptera; family Acrididae; genus Schistocerca; species Schistocerca americana. The sequence continues at coordinate 396,249,392 of NC_060125.1, read as the reverse complement.
ATTTAAAGAGGGTCTTATTGTGTAATAGGCAGACCTCTATCCAGAGTATCACACAGGGATTCCAAACTGCATCAGGATACATTGCAAGTACTATGATAGTTACGTGGGAGATGAGAGAACCTGGATTTCATGGTCGTGCCGCTCCGTATAAGCCACACATCACGTCGGTAAGTACCAAGCGACGTCTCACTTGGTGTAAGGACCGTAAACATTGGACAATTGAACAGTGAGACAACGTTGTGTGGAGTGGCGAAACACGGTACACAATGTTGTGATCCGATGGCACGATGTGGGTATGGTGGATGCCCGGTAAACGTTATCTGCCAGCGTGTGTAGTACCAACAGCAAGCCGGCCAGAGTGACCGAGCGGTTCTAGGCGCTTCGGTTTGGAACCGCGCGACCGCTACGGTCGAACGTCGAATCCTGCTTAGGGCATGGATGTGTGTGATGTCCGTAGGTTAGTTAGGTTTAAGTAGTTCTAAGTTCTAGTGGACTGATGACCTAAGATGTTAAGTTCCATAGTGCTCAGAGCCATTTGAACCATTTGAACCAACAGCAAAATTCGGAGGCGGTCGTGTTATGGTGTGGTAATGTTTCACGTGGAGGGGGCTTGCACCCCTTGTTGTTTTGCATGACGCTATCACAGCACAGGCCTATATTCATGTTTTAAGCACATTCTTGCTTCCCACTGTTGAAGAGCAATTCAGGGACGGCGATTGTAGCTTCGAACACGATCGAGCACCTGTTCATAATGCACGGCCTGTGGCGGAGTGGTTACACGATAATAACATCCTTGTAATGGACTGCCTGCACAAAGTCCTGATCTGAATCGCATAGAACACCTTTGCGATGTCGACTTCGTGCCAGGCCTCACCGACCGACATCGCTACCTCTCCTCAGAGCAGCACTCCGTGAAGAATGGGCTGCCATTCCCCAAGAAAGCTTCCAGCACCTGACTGAACGTGTGCCTGTGAGAGTGGAGGCTGTCATCAAGGCTAAGGGTGGGCCAACACCATACTGAATTCCAGCATTACCGATGGTGAGCACCACGACCTTGTAAGTCATTTTCAACCAGATGTCCCGATACTCAGAGAGAGAAAAGAGAGCAATGGTATTAAATAATTTCTTTTCTTGGTAAATATTCGAATGGGTGTATATCCATACGAAGTTTTCTGCTTAGAGGTGAGTGTGTTACAAAATACGTAATTCCCAATTGATACTTTGTAAAAAGCATGCGGTAATTTTTTACTAACTGTTGTACTTGTGTACATGTGCCAGCTTGACAGTGTACATGTAAAACAATGTATATTAAATAGCTTCCTTACGGAAAACCGTTCGGAGTATAGCATACGTCCATATGAAGTTTTATGCTTCAAATGATAGTTCCTGTCTTATTCGCGAATACTGAAGCTTCCTCCTGAGACATCCTTATAAGAATCAAAGTGTGCCAAGCATATTGCACTCAAAACAATTTAAAACTTCACCCTTGCCATCACTAGCACACCCCTCTCTAGGATGACCTACGCAGACCATATTTTCGCCGGCCGGAGTGGCCGTGCGGTTCTAGGCGCTACAGCCTGGAACCGAGCGACCGCTGCGGTCGCAGGTTCGAATCCTGCCTCGGGCATGGATGTGTGTGATGTCCTCAGGTTAGTTATGTTTAATTAGTTCTAAGCTCTAGGCGACTGATGACCTCAGAAGTTAAGTCGCACAGTGCTAAGAGCCATTTGAACCATTTGAACCATATCCCCTCCCACCCACCCACCCTCCAGTCGTTTGTACAGCCGAAATAACGTGGCCGACGCGACGTGCGCACCAGTCCCGTTTCGTGGAACGGTGCCTGCTTCTTGGACGCGCCGCACATCATAAAGAGGGTGTCCTGGTAATTACTGGGCTCGGACACAAAGAGTGAAAAAGTAAAATTAACGACGGCCTTTAATGGGCGCGTTAGAGACGGCGCCAGTAATTGCATTCGAGACATCGCAGCGGGTCAGATAGGGCGATGCCCGCCCTACTAAAACACTAATTACGACTCCATCACGTCCGACAGCGGCGCGGCGCGGCGGCTGCGATGACGACCTCGCTGGTACATGTTAACGGCCGGCCGCAGCTTTACGACGTAGCGCGCCCCAGCCTGGAGGCGGCCGCTCTCCAGTCTCCAGGGCACTCGCCAATCTGGAGCCAACTCACAAGTGGCAAGTGCTGGAGCGCCATCAACTGCAGGGGTGCTGGCACTGGTAGAGCAGAAAGCAGCAGCAGAAGTTCGCACTTAGGATACGACGCTTACATTAGTCTTAGTGTTACATGCTTCCGAGTAGACGTGGAGAGATCTGTCTCCAGGGTGAATTTTCATTCTGCAGTCGCGTGTGGCCCAAGTTAACCTCCTTAGTCCTGAGCTTAGATTTTGGAATGAAAATTTTATGTTGTTCAAAAAATGGTTCAAATGGCTCTGAGCACTATGAGACTTAACTTCCGAGGTCATCAGTCCCCTAGAACTTAGAACTACTTAAACCTAACTAACCTAAGGACATCACACACATCCATGCCCGAGGCAGGATTCGAACCTGCGACCGTAGCGGTCACTCGGTTCCAGACTGTAGCGCCTAGAACCGCACAGCCACTCCAACCGGCTGCTATTTGAGTAACATTGATTTTACACTCCCTGTACCGAAATGGTGAGATAATTTTATACCGTTAATGCAGTGTCTGTATAGTTTGCATGCATTCCTGAAGGAACAGACACTGTTGAGGATCTGCAGCCGTATTAAATTATGAAATGTGTTGGCAAACTGTGAATAAGAGCAATAACACATCATCTGTATGATTTACAACAGACACACAAAATTATGTGCTGGATCGAGACTCTATACCGGATTTCCTGCTTATCGCTGGCGGCTGAATTTACCAATTCTTTTTTCTTCTCTTCTTCATTATATTATCAGAACGACTTGGCATTATCATGACACTTCAGTAGACCATAGTGAAATCATCATGTAATATAAGCAGCAAATGGAAAAAATTAATTATAACAGAATAATAAATAAAGAGAGAAAGGAAAGAAATAAACAGAGAATTTAGCCGACAAAGCACCACCAAGCTCACATGATACGTATTAAAAATTATTTTTCTTAGTAATTTTTTTATTTTGTGTTTTTTATATTTTTATAGTTTTTAATGGAATCTAAAAGTAGAAGGAAAATGAAAAAGATTACATTGGAAATAGAAAACTAAGAAAAATCCGCATGTGATTGCAAGGATTGTGTACGTTCATGAGTACCTGTACTTCATCAACATTTTATAATAGAACTGGAGCGATGCTGAGTCAAAACGCAAAACAAAACGAAACGGGGAAACCAGGACAGGACAAGCCGAAGCAAATCAGATGGGGATATACATAAAAAAAGAAAAACACTTGTCATCAGAAAAATTAAGTTAACCAACACCTTGCCGACGGAAAACAACATTCAACATGTTGGCGAAGAGGTCTCGACATCGAGGCATTCGCAGCCATGTACAATAGGACGTGATCATGTACTGCACGAAGTTCATGTGACCTTCCCCTCGCATTCTACAACATAATGAACGAAGTGTCCCTGCAACCTCATAACGGTATTGGTTTTCGGCCGTGGAAAGAAGGAAGAATCTGGGCGCAATATGATGTCCGTAGTGTATGTAGTCTCAGAAGATCAAGTAAGGAAGGCCAATTGTGTCCTGATCCAAGACCAGTTTGCCTTATCACCTCCACAAGTATAACGATGTCGTATCGTATCGGAAACCGTACAACGACTACATAAATCTGTGTCACTAAGCCCAATACGGAAAAGTCGGTGGTTCGTTGGAATTAAGTTATTTATTACCTTATACAACGAGGACGCTACGAGCATCATCAAAATCTGAAGACTAATAATGAACCAAACTGTCGTCGAGGTTGTTTGCGGCGATTCTCTTTCAACGAGGTTCGGGCAAGGGACTGCTTCCCAACGAGTCTAGGAATTTCATGTTGAGGACAGGTCTCCATAATGTGTAAGCTCCTAAATAGCTCACCGCAAGATAGAAGTCACGAATGTGTTTCAACTTATAATGTATGCGACCAACATCAATAGGGGACGGGCACAGAGAAATAAATGAGACGTGAAAGTGAGAGTTTCTTGAGTCACCGTCAAAATAGTACGACGTACATATAGCATATGCATCTTACTTCGTATATCAGTCATGTCCAGTCCTCCAAAGGAACGAGGCTTGATAATCACCTCATACCGTAGGCGAAATACATGCCTTTTCCATAAGAATCGACCAGACGTCTGTTATAGTCTCTTCGCTATCATCGAGGGAAGCGGATAAACTTGGGCCACGTAATAAGCTTAGCTTAAGACATATGTATCCAGTATTCGGACTTTCTGGAGCAGAACGCCTTTCATGTTCCAGTACCGCTCCAAGAATTTTTCCCGTAATAGACTTCCAGTTGAGTGCCGCCATTTTGAGTGGACAATGATCAATTATGATACCAAGAAATGTATGCGGATCCACCGCAGTAGCCCATGGAACAACCAAGTCATCAAAACCTTGCAAGGGAAGAAGCTTGGATTGACCTTCATTAAGTTTTGCACTTGATTTCCGACAAAAATCATCGATATCGACCCTCAGTCGAGATATCTCAGCGGGATTGCGAAGTAGAACCATCACGTCATACGCGTATGCACGAACGGGTATAGTCCCACAGGAACGCATCCAACTTATCAGCTGGGATGCTAGCATCCGAAGTAGGGGCTCCAGAGGCAACACAAACACAGTCATTGACAGCGGGCTTCCTTGAGGCACTCTCCGACGGATATTTATCGGGGGTGTCAGTTGGCCGTTAACAACCACCGTAGCCGAAATACCCATAAACAGATTTGAGAGCACGCGCCGTGTGTCACAGTGAAACCAACTGCCCCCAGAATCCGAAGCATAAAGTCGTGATTAACGCGTTTATCTGCCTTATCGAAGTCTAGAAAAGCAAGGGCACAAGGGACGGACTTCACAGCAGCAACCGAAACCACGTCACGACACTCGACTCCGGGAATAAGAACGGTACAACCAGGTACGCAGCTTTGATGTTTTGCAACAATCGTCTCCATCAGAGCCGACATCGTACTATTAATTGACCTCGCCACAGTCTTATAATCAAAGTTTCAGAAAGTGGGCGAAAGCTATCAGGGGCAGCCGGTCCAGTGCGTTTCGGGATTAAAACCGTAATTCCCACTTTGAACGAGGGCCGCACTACTATATCCTGTAACACTTCATTCAAAACGGTGGTAAAGGTAGCACCCAACAATGACCAAATGCGCACGCAAAATTCCTTTGGAAATCCATCTAGACGCGGAGACTTTTGAGAAGGCGATCCCACAACAAGTTTGTAAACTTCCTCAGGCTGAAAGGCAGCTAGCTCACAGCGTTGCATTATGTTCAGTTGTAATTGTCGTATCCAAGATGGTGACAAGTGGGTCATAAAAGGTTTCATTGGGCTCATCGATGCCGTACATGTCTGCATAGAACTGGTGTAAGATACGCACTACATCAGCGTGCTCCATTACGATACATCCATCATTTGTTGTGAGAGAATGAATACAAATGGGTCAGCGACGTGTCTGATGCCGAAGCAAATGATATAAGGAAGTCAGTCCTTCCGTCAGCAATGAACGCGGCTTCGATCGGATTTTCAAACCTTCCATTTGTATTCTAATCAAGGTCTACAATTTTGCTTTTGCGCGCTTAACATTCGCAATTCGCAGAGGGGAGTGATTAAAGCAAGTTCACGCAGGACGGAATAATAATATTCATAAGTTCACCGAAAGTCTCGCGATTTGGCAACACAAGAAACGTATCGAAGTTTGCCTGAGCTTCGGTTTTCCTTGCTGTGTCCACCAGTCAAGGGTGGAAGAGTATTTCCCAGTGAACCGTAGAAAAATGTTCAAATGTGTGGGAAATCTTATGGAACTTAACTACTAAGGTCATCAGTCCCTAAGCTTACACACTTCTTAACCTAAATTATCCAAAGGCCAAACACACACACACACCCATGCCCGAGGGAGGACTCGAACCTCCGCTGGGACCAGCCGCACAGTTCATGACTGCAGCGCCCCTGCCCGCTCGGCAAATCCCGCGCGGCAGGACCGTAGAGTACGCTCCAACGCGATTCGCATAACGTCATTGAGGGAGGGGTCAGCTAGGTGAACGAAGCTTAACATCCACGGGTGGGGGGGGGGGGGGGGGACAATTTGACCGGTTGCCGTTCAAGACTGACACTTGTGACCACAGCACAGTGATCCGTAAAGGAATGTGGGATGACTTCAACATTAAGAATGCTATCGCTCAGGCAGTCTGATACGTAAATTCTATCTAACCTGCTACTAGAAGTCGCAGTAAAGTGGGTAAATTTAACTAACGTCGGGTATTTAAATATCCTGACGTCTTTTAGGTGTAACGAACTGACCAATTCGTATAATTCACGAGAGTAATTAAAATTGGGAGATTGATCCGCAGGACGCGATACACAGTTAAAAGCGACCCAACAGAACACCCGGAGGGCTCTTACGCAACTGATAAACAATATCTTCTTAATAAAAACGCGATCCATCGCGCGACCAGTGCCAGAAGGGGCGTATAAATGAACCAAGGTAAGATTAAAACGTTGACAACCTATTCCCCTGCCAGAATCCAACATTTCCACCTCAGCAATAGGATTGCGTTCGCGAAAGAATAAGGCGGCCCGTAGAATATTCGGGTGCAACACTAAAGATCATGCGAAAACCAGGTAAGGAGAAATTACTCAATAACACCTCCTGTTAGAAGACTATGTCCGCACGTGACTCAATTATCAACTGACGCACCGAAGCCAACCGCAGTTCTGATACTACGCGATTAACATTTAAGGAAAGGAACGTGTAAGCTTGGGTCATTGATCACAGCTATACAGGGATGTACGGAATGTACTGAGTAGAATTAGGTACACAGCTGAGCGTCAAGGTCGATTGCGGAGTCCACAGATGAATCAGACATCGGGGAAGCAGAGCCCCCGTCATCACAACCTATATTCTTAGATTTCTTACGTGCCACAGCACGGTCAGGTTGTATATGCTATTTCTGTCGGCTACGTGGCATGGCTGCCTCTGAAGAGGGAGGTGTGGGAGGGACCATAGGCACAGCCTCCTGCCACTCAGAACAAGTGTCGTGTACAATCACTAAGGGGAAAGCATTCTGTAGAACTACCAATACAACAGGTGATACATCGTCGCTAATTTTGTTCTCCTCAGGAGTTGTATGCTGCAAAGTAGGGAAACCGTCGGCGTCTGCGGACGAAGGAGCAGGAGGACATTGCGTTGTCTCATACTGTAACTGAGGACACGAATGGGGCGGGGGGGGGGGGGGGGGGTGGGAGGGGGTGGGACTCCATTCCCTCTCCACACACAGGCAGCTCAAGAGGAGCCACTTCGCAAGCAGGAAGGATGCTGGAGATAACTTGTTCGCCACTCACCGTACCACGGATGGGAGGTATCGTAGCATCGAGAGGAGCGGGGGACACAATCGATGCGGAGGAGGTTGAGACAGAAGGCACAGCCAAATCCTCACCTTCTCCATCTTGAGTAAGACGTCTCATGTTTCTCACCGTTACGGGTTCTATCCTGGGGGAAATAGGATTCTGAACCTGTCGCGGAGGTAAAGGTGGAAATTCAGTTACACAGTTACCAGAGGTGACTTTTTGATCATGATGATCTGAAGCAGAAGTAGGTCTGACGTCGTGAGTGGATGGAACAAGATCAGCAACGGTCAATTTGCGACGCTGCATTAATGACGGATTCAGTACAAAAACGCTCCGCGGACAGTTAGTCCGAACGTGTCCACTTTCGTTACATAGGAAGCAGGTTCCCTCTTGACCATTATACATGACACGAACGTGGTAACCACACACTAATAAATTTAATGGAATATTGCGTTTGACATGCATTTCCATGGAACGAATTTCACTATAACAGTGTAATCTGTGTTGAGTAGACCAACGTTCACGAAGGACAATTCTCACGTTACCATAAGGAGTCAATATATCCTTTAGAAATTTGTCATCAACTTCCGGCGGGAGTTTGAACACTCGCATATTGGTATAGTCAGTTTCAGCATCTGCGAGTGGGATTATAGTAACGGAATTATCGCTATGCTTGAACGGTACTTGAGAACCATGTCGCGACAATAATCTTTCAACGTGTAGGGGATCCATAAATTTCACGTAAAACACGTACTCGTGTGCGTGAAAATATGCGGTGTGCACCTGATCACAGTTCACATGAATTGTATCGACAAGCCAAGCGTGGATGTCTAGAGACCAGGGCTGCACATGTAGCGTCGTTTTATCGACAGTAAAGCTCACAGTTCCTTTTCGTGGAGTACACGTGGAAACCATGGTAGCCATAGCGGAGCGGCCGACGCCGCTGCAAGTAGACGAACACAAACAGACAGTAAGGCGGAGCGGAGGCGCTGCGACTCACTCTGCAGACAGATCAACAATAACGCGGAAAACTTCACACAAGCGACGCTGCGTCGTGCGAAATAAACAAGAACCTTCCCGCTCGGCACTCGAAGCGGAACTATCATTTCGGCTATCCGTGCGTGCCTCCCACACCGATCAAAATATCCATAAATCATAGTGTCTCCCACCGTCGTGTGATTCCGAATACATTACATAATTCAATACGGCTGTAGATCATTAGCACTGTCTTTCCACCAAACAGGCAGCGAAGTCTGCAGACAATGTATTTCATGACAAAGAAAGGAAAACTGGAGAGAAAAGCATTCTCTCTAACGATGTAGGAATCATATGAACACACTGTGATTTATTTATTTATTCCGAATTTATAGAACTGCTACCTGAAGTCCTAAAACACATCGCACATCTTACAATTTTTGTTTTTTGATCGTTTTTGCTGTTTTCTTTCCTTTTGTTTCTTCTACAACATTTTACAAAGAATAATACTTTTCAAAATAATAATAATTTAAGATTGAAATACAAATAAAATTTAGTTGTTTTTAAGAAGAGTATAAAAAGATGATAGGATCGAGGAGAGGTTTGTTAGTTGCATCAACGATTGTGACTTACGGTGAATACCACGGAATGATTTCTTCGAGCTGTTGACCGCCAGTCACATACACAAAAAGTGGTTATTAGTAGAGAAATAGTATTGCTAATCTTATGTGTTGCTCATCCGTGTACAACATTTGGTGATATCTTGGCTAGAGCGCCAGCATCTTATGTCTATTAACAATACTGTCACATCTCGTTTTGCTCCTCTTGTTCCTCTTCATTGTCATTGCTTTCCTGTCACTATGGGTATCGCCGTGTCCGCCGTGTCTGCAGGTACTCTTCATGTGTTGTTTGAGAAATACTGTTTGTCGAAGCGTTTAGTTGTTCCCATTGATTTTCGTCTCTTATTACGGTATACATGTCTATGTATGCTTCTGTGTAGTCTAAGTGTACTGTATCCCTGTTGTTCGCGTATTGCCCGCAGCAAATTAGAGTGTGCTCTGGGGAACCTTCTTCCCTACATGTGCATGTACGTGTCTGCCTCAGTGCGTGGGATAAGATCTGTGTCCGGTTAAGTAGTGTACCATACCGTGGCTGGGATCGATATGTTTCATTATCGACCGTTCCCTTACGTTATGGAGGAAGTCTTGCAGTCTACGTCCCCTATCACTTACATCCTACTCACCTTACCAGCCGGCCGGGGTGACCCAGCGGTTCTAGGCGCTACAGTCTGGAACCGTGCGACCGCTACTGTCGCAGGTTCGAATCCTGCCTGGGGCATGGATTTGTGTGATGTCCTTAGGTTAGTTAGGTTTAAGTAGTTCTAAGTTCTAGGGGACTAATGACCTCAGCAGTTAAGATCCATAGTGCTCAGAGCCATTTGAACCATATTTTCACCTTACCATGTGTCCAAACGCCAACTTTTAAGGTGACGTATCGTCTCTATCGTCTCTATCGACACAGCAGTTATTGAATGTACCTTATCTAGTCTCCCCATCTTTAACCAGTACCTTGCAGCTCTGTATGTGATCGTGATATCTATTGATTATATTCGGAGCATCACACACAGTGCATTCGCTGAGGTGGTACCGAAGGCTCCAGATAGCCTAAGTAGGACACTTCTCTGCCCTCGTCTGACCGATGCTTTGTTGGTGACCATGTTCAGTCTGTGTGCCGACGTGCTAGCTGCGAATCTGAGTACTGATTCGAAAAGCGCACAGTGGTATGTTGGTATGACTGGTAGACATAGTGTGTATTGTTTTGAATTGAGCCTTACCAGTTTATGTAGCATTTTTTCTGCTTTGTCCGTTTGTAGCCTTATGTGTTCGTGGAAATCCAATCTCTCATCTATATGTACCCAAGATAGCGTGTAACGCGTGCTCGTTTGATGTTTGTGTCACCTATTTTACCTGAGGGGTTCCTTTGTAGTGATCCTTTCAGTAACGCGTATGTTGGTTTGTTTTCTGCTGTCCTGAGTTTATTGTTGCGACACCGTTGTTTAATTCTTTACAATATTCCACTCGATATGTCACACGACATAGTCACGTGAAACTGTTCACACTTTATTAATAAACAGATCTAATAAAGAAGCCGGCATTTTGTGAATATAAATCACTACTACTCACACTAGTAACTGCAAGCAAATAATTTCCCAGACCCGAGCAATGAGACAGTACTAAGGGAAGCACAATTATACGACCTAACGCCCATCAAGCACTTGGGTAAAACCTTCACAGTGGGACATTTAGTGCACACAATGAGACACTGGAGCCACTGTATAGGCTGCCGGCAAAAGTAGGTCTTTCCCTGATTTTAATGACCATCCTCCAGAGAGCTTTTGCTACAGGAACACGGCAGGAGATTTCAAACAAACTTCTAGAGAAACAAAACTTAAAATAGTGGGGACTCACTGTAGCCACCTGTGTCAAAACGCACGTGAAAGAAAAAAATGTTATCTTAGTTTTACGTAGCATAAGTTAATCTCTGCCCTACGAAAGAAACAACGCCCGAGATAGGTTACAAAAACTATAGTTGGTGGAGTTATAACAAGTGTGAATGCTCTGACTGGCCAGAAAGAAAACGCGTGGCCACCAGCTTTGATATAGACAAATTGCATACAGAGTTATACGCTTCTTCTGTTGCAGAAAATCACTGAGTGTTTGAGCAAGGCAACTCTCGCTGCACTGAGACTATTGCGAGAGTCAGTATGTGAACTTGCTCACAGGCTCGTCTTAACTCGCAAGGAGTTAAACTCCAATGTCTCCTAGTACGGAGAATTGCACTGAGCACTGACACTTAACGCTTGTGAGCGATTTGAAAGGCAATGTCCCACGCACTATTTCAGCCAAATAGCGTGTACCATACCAATTAGCTATGGAATAACTAGGAGTCTCAGCTTCACCAAAGACGTAGGAAATGTGTGTACCTGGTGTTTAAAAGTCGAGAGAGTTTTAGAATAGATTCTCAGGTTAACACCTTGTGCAGACAGCAGCCACTGCCGCCGTTGACCAAAGGTATACACATGCACTCGCCTATGCCAGCAAGTAATATTCAATGAACACTCAGAACTGCGGTCATCTCCATCTCTCACAATTTTTGTACGTTTAGCCATGACCTGTAGTTAAACGTAATCACTATTGTAGGGTTAATTGAAGCAGAAACGCGAGATATCCGATATAATGAAAAGGCCTGATCAGTCACTGTAGAGTACTTTATACCCTGAAGTTATTAAATTTTTTTAACTCTGTACGTCTTTTTTATTGCTCTTTACTGATATTTCCATTGTGCATTTTATCGTAATTGATACCTCTGGCCTCAATTGTGTTTAATTTGTTTCTATTTTTGTTGACCCCCAGACATGGTCACCAACCACCTTACCATTGAAGAATCTTACAATAGTTAGAAAATTCGGTTCATGGTTATGAACACCCAATATCAGTATTTTACCATCCTGTACGTACATTTGATATGTTTTCTATGTCATGAAGTGATACTTAGAGTATAAGTAAACCTTAATAATGAAAATCTAAAATTTTCATTTTTGCTAACATATAGTTCTGTTAGCGATAACGTTTCCTTTACAGGGAGTGTAGTGGAACCAACATTGAGATTATATATGACGGTAGTATCTGTTCCCGAAAGAACAGTTACCGTGGATGACCATGCAGCTTTGCTAGAAATGAAATGATAATTAAATGGACACCCTAGCTGCAAACAGACGTTGATGTACTTCACTGGGGACATGTTGAAAATGTGTGCCCCGACCGGGACTCGAACCCGGGATCTCCTGCATACATGGCAGACGCTCTATCCATCTGAGCCACCGCGGGCACACAGGATAGTGCGACTGCAGGGACTTATCCCATGCACGCTCCCCGTGAGACCCACATTCCCAACATGTCCACACCACTACATTCGTAGTGCGCCTAATAGATGTTTGCCCATCATACTCATTACTCGTGGCAGATTAATCTACCAAGTACCGTACGAGTTCGGGCATAGTGTGTGCGTTCGCACAAGAAGGTCAATGGCCGGGAAGCCATATTTTAACTATATATGACGGTAGTATCTGTTCCCGAAAGAACAGTTACCGTGGATGACCATGCGGTAACTGATGTTGAAGAGAGAAGATAGGCGAAAATATTTCAAGGTACACCTTTCCAAATAACCATCCTTTGTAAAATAGTTGTCTGGAAAGAGCTACAAAAATAAAAATACCTTCACCAATGTCTTGAGAAGCAAAATACACGTTTTTAAAGCCAACACTCCACGAGACTCCACACTACAATGTCCACATTATTACGAGGGCCACACCAAACTACGGCAACATCCTATTCAAAATTCGACGTAGAACGACATTGTCTACCCAAAGGTTTGCCGACAAACATCTCGTACAAGTCCATCAGATTCATGCCAAGGCATTCGTCGCCAACCTCACGCAAGAACATTCGTAGACATCGTGTGAAAATAGTAGTCGAAATCAGGTAAAGATCAGTATCAGGCACTGAAGAAGCTTCAAAAACGCAACAATTAAAGTAGGACTTCGATGTACTATATCGATTCATCTCTCTATGCAGTATGTGTAAGTGTCTGAATACGAACTGCGTAACAGTCTTTGCATAATCCTTGTTTCCTGAGACAAACTTTTTGTAAATAAATGTTTTATGTACTTATAATGTTAATTAGAATAATATGTGAAAAGGAAAACATAGTCAAGTGATATTCAATGGAAACTCAGAACTGATCTCGTCTCCGTCCCTCCCAATTTTTGTACGTTCAACAATAACCTGTTGTTTAACATATTCACAATGTCGGGCGCAACAGGAGCAGAAACGCGAGATATCGGATCTAAGAAAAGAACTGATCAGCCACTGTAGAGTGCTTTGTACCCTGAAGTTATTAAATTTTTTTAACTGTGTACTTCTTTTTGATTGCTCTTTACCGACCCCAATTCAATTTAGGGTATTTTCATTGTGCATTTTTGTGTAATTGATATCTCTGGCTCCAGTTTTATTTAATTTGTTTGCATTTTTATCTACACCCAGGCATGGTCACCAACCATGTTACCATTAAAGAAGCTTATAATAGTTAGTTGGATTGCTATGTCACGAAGTCGTACTAATAGTAAAAATAAACCTTATCAACGAAAACATAAATAAAGTTACGCCTGAATCCGTACGCTTATTTTTGCTAGCGATAACGTTTCCTTTACAGGTAGTGTAGTGCAATCTACACTGAGATCATTGTCTGATTACATCAGTGCCCATACTGCTGCACTCTTCTGAACTCTGCCTGCGTGAGGTGGTAGCTTCCTACCTTGCGGGCTGTAGGTTCGGCACCAAATCCCTAAAAGACTCACAGATCATCCTTGCGCAACTGTGGTAGGAAGACAGATGAGAACCAGTCTCACACACGTTAGAAAGTGGACACGAACATGCTACATTTCTCTTTACAGTTCCTGAAGCTATGTACTCCGCTAAGACTTAGCCAGGTCAGTGACTCCTGTGTACATATATTTTATACATAGGAGGCACTGACCTGACGAAGTCATAGCGTGAAAGGCTGCATGTACAGAGGTCATTATTTGATATTTAACGACGACAGATACAACCGAAACGAGGCACTTTTATAGATCGTCATTATGTAGTTGCATTGAAGCGGTAGACTTTCACAGGACATGACATATGCGTAAGGCTATAAGCATGAAATATAGAAAACCTTTAACTACAGATGGTTGGTTCTCTGTTGCTATATTATAGCAAATCGTGCCTATAACGACGCGTTTTCGGAAGATCCTGAATTTGTTGATGCTCTGAAATATCTTATATCCATACCACGTACGTTATAGAAAAGAAACTCCAAATACAAACTCCATACAATTTGGCAGCTCCTAAATTCTGCCTATGAGGTGAAAACGATGTCACATCTCATTGACCACTTTCCTGTACACAGTGCAAAAATCTGACATGCCATATTCCTCCTTTCACGCTTCGCGGTATACTGAAACGTGGAATTTCACGCTGTGATGTCTTTCACGTCCCGTTAGAGGCCGGCTTACGGAACTAGCTGTCTTCGACTTCGTCCACTACACAGCCAGCAGACTGCTGCAGGCAGTAAATTTTGTTAGACGTCTCTCCAAACACGTGCAACTGTTCTGTGTATCACAGTCATAAAATGGTATGGTTGCATAAGACGACCCTTAGCTGCTTTTTGTCGTTATTGATATAATCTACAGCAGCGAATTAAAGTCAGTGGCACAGACGGAACTTGAACCCGGGGGTCCTGCTTATTAAGCGGATATGCCAGCCAATATACCATGTGATGACCTCAACCCACAGGAAAAATAATTATCAAACTCTGAACTGTGAAGTCATCCAAAATTGTAGTTGGAAAACCACACTCTTTGTTATACTTCTCAATTGGTCACTATCCTCCTTTGTTTATGAACTGAAAACTCTAATATTCACGAGAAACTGCTCTGAAATTAACCTGAACCGACAAAATTGTGTAATATTCTCTGACACTTCAAAGACATCTAAGACAATATCTGAAAGGAATTAGAAAAAGTGACATTTCGTGAATCACACACAATACCGTTAATAATTGCATGAATACTGGTTGGGGGGGGGGGGGGGGGGTTCACCACACATCTACCCACATTTGAGTATAACCAGTGTCTCTTAATACTACGACTCGTAGCAATACAGTATCAAAAACTTTTATTACTGTGTAAACAGTCCCTACGTGATTTGACAGCTGACATTTATAATTCACGCTCACGTCAGGAAATGCACCAGTACGGGAACAGCACCTGTTACGTTATTGGTCAGAACGCAAGCAATTACGGCGGTCGCCGTAATTTTCGCTCGACGCCATATTTCTCGACAAAATACTCTTACTACTCACTGTCATATATCTAGTCTCATAACAATACATAAAACTACATAAAATATCTACAATAATTTTGACATTCAAGGAGAATTACTTCTAATGAGAGGAAGAAGTTTATATTTACTGGTGTTCCAACAATGACTACCAGGCAACTTTTAATTCACTGATTGTAATTTTATTTTCGTTAGCAGAAAGCAAACATAAACTAAACAAAGAATTTATTTGAATAGAGTCTGTAATTGTTATACTTTTAATAGAGAAATAAAGTTTCTAGGTCAGGGGATAGCGTTCGGCGAAATCTCTTTAACTTTTCGTTGCATACGAAGCGTCGCGTTGGGCAGCACGATGTCGGCGGGTTACGATGATGAGAGCAGGATGCAGGCAGTTCCGCTGGTTAATCTTCTCCGGCGAAACGCAAATAAAGTTCCGGCACAGCTGTATCATTAACCCCGTGGTGATTAACAAACCACAAGACGCCATTATACGACCGTTGTTGACATGTCCTCTCTTTCAAAGTACGTTACGTGGACATCGCTCGTTTTTACACTTTATGCACTGTCCGCGGCGCTATCGTCCATAATTACACAGTTCGTCACATTCATATAGTCTTAGCCACAAATACACAGTACATAGAATTGTTCTTGTGTGTGAAGCACACCGTAAACAATGTCCACTCTGTTCTCGCATTTTAACTTCGACAACGTCACTGAAAGTCGTTTATATTGCACAGTTAATTAAAGTCTTCACTTTCACGGCTTGAAAGAATGTGATAGACAACAGTTCCACCACCCAAAGCCAACACCATCAAAGTTTATTCGCATAAAAGCACTGTTCGTGTCGGCAACAACAAAGTATTGTTGGCGGCACTTTCACAGTCCGGTTTGTTTGCTCTTAATGTTCGCTGGCGATGGCATTACATACCGCAGTGGTAAGGAGAATTAACAATCTGATAGGTCGGTATCACTGTCCATACAATTACGTATGCTTGTCATAAAGCCTAGCGTTATTTTTCCCGCGCACGCTTCACAGACACAGCATCCACCATCCCCTCTACTACACAACAACTTTTCGACTATCGATATCACTATCGCTGTCCCGTCTATGGATGGTATATCGTTATCGTAAATTACATAAATCCTTATAAATGTTATTGACTGCATTTTTCATAATTAATAATATTCCAAAAGAGAACTTTACAAACTTTACCACAGGTACAAGGCAAGAAACATATTTATCCATTGGTAAACGAAATAATCACAATTACATCTTTACATTTAAACATCACAGTAGAATGTTACACAATCACAATTAGAAATGCCCATTTGAACAAAAAAACAAGAATAGAAATCTAAAGAAAATCACGAAAAAAAGTTTTATATCCGTAATTAGCAATACCTTCACAACCACCGCTGTGGTATCTATCACGTCGATGATAAAGTTGAGATTCATATGTCTCAAAGAAAGTTTAATTCCTTAGGGTCAGTAGATTAGCTGAATTTATTGAAATTGCCAAGTTCCATTGGCTTTTTAACTTATATGCCAGTGTGGTCAGGCTCTAGGTATATTTCTACTATTATTTGTGTAGTTACAGACCACTGCCATTTGGTTTGATGTATGTAATTCCACCCAACGTTACATGTTATTCTGAATATCCCTTGTTACCAGTAGGTCAGTGGGCCAGCTCTCTGTCTTCATTAACACTACTCGTTACAAATTCTCTAAGAGCCAGTGGCCCTCAATCAACGTTGGGTATTTAGTGGTAAGTCTCTCGGCAGTAAACTTGTGCGTATTTGACTGTACTGGTGTAGTACGGGCTCTAATGTGAAATATTTCGCTTCTTTGGGATAGATATTTTCTTGGTCTGGCTACTTCCTGTTCCTCACTCTCAACCTTTCATTGATTGATCTTCAGGTAGTCAGTTTTTATAGCTGTAAGCGCTAAAACAGCTTTATTTTCAGCTTCTCTTGGCACTGATCGTTTACTTCTTTGACATATTATGAAAATATTATAATAAAAGGATAAAGTGATGTGTGGTACAAACAATTAAATTTTTAGGTCTTTGATAGTTTTCTTGAAAACGCTCCTTTTGTGACAAGAGAGCCTACTTGCGGGAAAAAACGCTCTAAATTTCAACAACAACAGAATGAAGTCTCGGGCTATATTAAGGATGTTCTTACTACACAACCTTACATCAATGTTTCCTTATCAGATTTGGTCCATTATCTAGCTTACCCTTCTGTATCCGTTTCCACTCAGTGTTCTTCTTTCTCTCATTATCAATGCTATCTATGAAAAACGTATTACTGATTATTCTCTTTTCAGAGCACATTAACATTTCCTTTGTTGTATGCGGCAATTACGCTATATACTCCAAAGTGGAGAGTATAATGTACTCTTTCTACAGGCAATAAATTTATGTGGATTATTTCCAAAGTGACTAGACACTTGGCATAAGTACCATAGACACCAAGGATCAGTGTATGTATGAACATATCACTGATGGTTTCCATAAGTTGCAAAGCACATTTATAAAGCCAATTTCCCGAGGTAAGTCTGACAATGAGATACTATAGGAATATACACAGAATCAGAACGTGAACAATTCAGCAGAGTGCTGGTCTTCATAACGATGGAGTTCCTCTGTTATCCTCACACACCGTCTCACTATTGCTGGTGGCATCGTCTGCATTAAAATGATAAATTGTCATTGGTGTATTACTGAATCACGTCATGCTGGGACTGAACTAACAATATAACTCACAAGGCAACAGCAAAAATATTACGTTACGCTTGAAGGTAGCCTTCTAAAACGGAATTGCCTCTAATACCATGTAAATCAAATGTGGGAACGTGTCATATGGGTATATTATATGTGAATTACTGCAAAATCCGAATGGCAGTTATTTTTACCGAGAACTTCTAACAAGTGATCTGAGTTAGAATATTTAAAAAAAATTAATTACAATACTGAAAACTAAGCTATTAACAAAATACCTTCATTATTACAGAAACGAAAGCTTGTACCGTTATACAAAGAAACCAAATTTTCGCCTTTTTATGGGTATAGCATGTGCTTAAACAGATAATAAACGTTGTCGATGAACAGTGTAGCTGAGATGGTGGTTATCGTGATAGAGATAACTACCGTATTTATAATAAGAGTGTGTCAACCCTAAAAATCTATATTCTTGGCTGTATATACGACAATTAACAATATCATCCTTTAGTCACGCTTAGGACTTTCACAGCCTTCAGCAGACGGAGTACCCGCTGAAGCAAAGACACCCTACTCTCAATCAGGAAACTGTTTGGGCACAAGAACCGTATCTATGTTAAGCTAGTAACAGAAATTAACGAAAGCTTCTGATTACGCGGAATTCACGTGTGACTCTTTGTGTGATTGTGCACTTAGCTAGTATTTGCGAGACAGCGGGTATCACAGACAAATTGGTCTGCAGCTGTGGGTAACGGAACTTCCATTATTCTTACGTTTGTTCTGCGAAAGCATTTTGATCATTCCGACCATTAATGTTATAAATATTAAAGCCATATTCTGGGGGTATCATGGGCGCAGTATTTAGATTACGTGGTTTTCGCGATTCATAACGTGCACACAGATCAATCAGTTACTTGACACGTGAACGGAAGTTCTTGTTTCCCATATTCTTTCTTTGTGTTCTCTTATCCCATTCTCAATGTACTTTTCAGTGCCTTTTTATAATCACAATTATTGTAAGAGATGGCAAGTCTTGCACTTTAGATAACACCTGGTCACGCGTAGTATGCTTATAGTATTTGGCCATGTATGCTTAATTTGTGATTTAGAGCTTCATAGTTTTTGCCGTTTTCTTCTCAGCATAGAATTTTTTTAACTCTGCATGCATTTCTAGATTTTGCACACCTTCTGCGTACTCCTCGACCTGTCTTTTCCACGGTCAGGATCTCACCTATTCATTGCAGACTAGCTTAGCACCTACTGTTTCACTCGCATACACGATGTGGCCTACGCAGACTATTTTTTTCTTTTTTTCTTTCATCGCATTTTTATGTTGTGCACAAGGTGCTACATCTTCCTAATTTTTCACGCGAATTAACGCCATAGATGCACGGTCATTTTTCAAGTATACTTCTGATGATAAAGAGATTCTGGTAGGTGGACTCGGAGGTCTATGTCAATCCGGCCTTTTGAGTTCTTGAGATGAAATTTCCATAGAAACTCTCCTTCCCAGGTCCACATTTCTTTGGAAGATAAATATTAATTTTCATAGATTTTAATTAAATTGATTTTACTATAAGGTATAAGGAATATTTTCATAAAATTTTCATTCCCTACCACACAACTACGAGTTCAATTTCCAAAAAAAAAAAGAAACGGTACGAATATATCTTTGTATCCACTGAGAAGTCAAATACAATTTTTCAGAGATTTTGTTTCAAAAATGGCTTCTTAAAAAAAATTTCCATAACAGTTTTCGCCTCTTCACCCCAGTGGTTGAATTTTCAAAAACACTGAAACACATATTCGTTTTTATTTCTATCCGAGGAGGCAAATACAGTTTTCTTAGGTTTAAAACTGATTTTATAATGAAATATTTTCATAAAAATATTTTGAAACACTTTTTTTGCTCTTTTTTTTTACCGAGATGCCAAATAGCAATTTTCATACATGTAGCTTTAAAATGCGTTAGTATTATTCTAAAAGTAATTTATTTCCAAAAACAACTATCACCCACTATTTTACTCCAACCCCCACTCTCACGAGGCTGAATCAAAAAAACTCTGATGGGTGTATTTTTTATTTTTGACCAATAAATCAAATACCAGGTTTCGTAGTTCTGTCTGTGACATGTATGACGTGATGCAAAAAGGAACGTGAGTGGATACAAAAGAGATAGGGAATCCAGTATTTGAATGAGAATTTAAAAGAGCTTTGGAAAACTTAACAACAATTGATGGAGAAGTGATAGATATGATTCCATCAGGATTTTATTATTATTATTATTATTTATTTTATGGCCTTCATTGGACCACTCTAGTCAAAAATACAAAGTTGTAAAGAAGTTGTTACACAGGGATACAATTTGATTCAACAATAACTTAATATGACATTTAGTTAATATAATTATTAGAGTCTACTCTTATATGAAAGGTGTTTTGCTCTTCTGTCTGCCCAATACTTCTTCATTCTTTCAGATATTTTCTTTCTTTCTTCATCTGAGACCACTCTTCCTGTACTCCTTTTATTGATTTTCATTTGTAGTCTGGTTTGCTGATCTTGCAGTATTCTGGTTTTCTCTGTCTTGTTTTTTAGGTCATCTACTGTAATTTGAAGTTCTTTTATATCCTCCTTAATTTCTGTGATCCATTTAACGTCGCTCTTGCTATTCCACAATTTTTGTATTATTTTTTTACTAATTCTGTTTTCTGGAGTTCTCATCAGATGTCCAAAGAATGAGATGCGTTTCTTCCTGATCGTGCTCATGAATGGTTCTATTTTCTTATATACTGTTTCATTTGATGCTATTCTCCAATGTCCATTTATTTTATACTGTTTATTTACACATGTCCTAATTATTATTCTTTCTATTTTTAGTATTCTGTCAGTTTCTGCTGTATTAGTTGTTTTGAAGGTAGTTTCAGCTGCATACGTTATTTCTGGTTGTGTAACTGTTTTATAGTGTTTTAATTTTGCACCTATAGATGGGCTTTTTTTGTTGTATGTAGTTTTGGTAATGTAATTTGCGTAGTTCAGTTTTTTATTCTATTCTGCCATGATGGCTTCTCATTTAGATTGTATATTATTATTTCACCTAAATATTTAAATTTATCAACAATTTTGATTTCCTGTTCTCCTATTGTAAGTTTGTTTGCAAGTGGTGGATCAGTTAGCATAATCTCCGTCTTTTCAAATGATATTCTATGGCCTACTTTCTCTGCTATTTCTTGTAGTGATTTCACTTGTTGCCTGGCTTCTTGAACAGTGTTGGATAGGAGAGCAAGATCATCAGCGAAACCCAAGCAGTTTAAGCTAATATCATATTTTGCACTTCCAATTCTTATCATCTTTGGATTGTCCTTGTACCATTCTCTCATTATGTATTCCAGTGCACAGTTGAACAGTAATGGTGATAGGCAGTCACCTTGTCTTAAGCCTGTTTTTATGAGGAATGGTTCCGAAATTTCTCCTCTATAACTTTTGATTTGGTGTTGGTTAGAGTGAGTTGTATTATTTTAATTAGCTTTGGGTGGAGTCATAGATTTCTTAAAATTTTTAATACTGAAGGTTGTGGAGACAGTCATATGCCTTATTAAAATCTACAGATGTTGTTGCCAGAGATTTGTTCCTTTTCTTGTAGTATGGCAAAGTCAATTTTAAACTAATTATCTGCTCTGCACAGCTTCTCCATGGTCTGAAACCTCCCTGATATTCCCCTAACTGCTGTTCTAATTGCTCCTTGATTCTTTCATATAGGATCTTGGATAGAATTTTGTATGTGCAATCTAGGAGAGAGATTCCTCTGTAGTTGTCTGGGTTGCTCTTATCTCCCTTTTTGTGTAGTGGGTGGATGATAGCTGTGGTCCAATGTTCGGGAAATCGTTCTGTTACCCAAATTTTTGTTAGAGTCATGTGTAAGGACGTCTTGACGGTGTCACTTGCATATTTCCACATTCCAACAAAAACCTGATCTTCTCCACATGCCTTATAATTTTTTTGTTCTTTAAGAATTTTTTCTACTTCTTGGAAAGTTGGAGGGTCTAGTTTGTTAGGTTTGGTTTTTATTGGGGTATTGATTTGTAAGGGTTCTTTGGCTTCCTCGCAATTCAGAAGTTTGTAAATGCTTTTGCCATGATTTCTGCATTTTCCTTGTTACTGTGTGTCATTCTTCCATCTTCATCTTTCAGTATTAGTGCAGGGGCCTCATATTGTTGTAGTTGTTTCCCAAAGGTTTTATAGTAGTTCCTGGAGTTGGTTTTATGATAATTACTTTCTATAGAGTTTATAATATCTTTATGAAATCCTCTCTTGATTCTTCTAACATTTTGTGTGAATTTTTTCTTTCATTTTTTACGTTGACGGCATTTTCTTCAGTTTTATATGCTTGGTGTCTATCTTCATGGAATTTGTCACATTCTGATGTCCACCATGCATGTTTCCTTCGTGGGTTCAAGTGAGCTAGATTCTCTGCTTCTTTTTTAAGATTAGGCACCAGTTGTTCTAGATCATCTCTTAATTTGATGGTTTGTGTTATTTGTTGGTACTTATTATTTTTAATTAGCTGATGTGGGTCAAACCTCCTTTTTATTTTATTAGTTTTTCCGGTCATCTTCTTTAACGGAGTAAATTTCATTTTAATTTTAACCGTATAATGGTCTCAGCCTGTGTCTACTCCTCTCAGTACTTTAACATTGTGGATCTCCTTATGAAAATTTTTGTCCATACGGACATGGTCTAGCTGCTACTCGCCCTTCCTCCAGTCTGGATGTTTCCATGTTTTAAGTTTACTTGGCTTCCTCTTAAAGTATGTTGATTTAGATATAAGGTTGTGTTCTCTGCAGAGTTCTACAAGTCTTTGACCGTTTTTGTTCGTAAATTTATGTGGACTTCATTTTCCAATTATATCTTTATATTTCCTTTCTTTTCCCAACTGAGCATGGAAATCTCCCAATAAAATTTTTACATTCTTTTTATTTACTCTGTTCACAGTTTGTTCTAGAAGGTCCCAAAATTTATCTACCTCTTCCTTTGTTTTTGTTAGACAATTTTTTTCATTTGTTGGGACATGAGCATTTATTATTGTATAGGTTTTATTCATTGTTTTAAAGCTTAGAGTCGCAATTCTTGGTGACACTGCTTGGAAATCCGTTACTGAATCTATTATTTTTATGTTTACTAAAAACCCTGTTCCAAACTGGGGACATTGTTTCATTGCCCTCGGTCCTGGTTTCCCATTATAAATTCTCTATACTTGTGATTCGAATGGGTCCTCTGTGGTGTTTCTCATTTCTTGGTTCCCTGTTATTAAAATTTTCTGTTTATTTAGTTCATCTGTGAGCTCCTTGGGTTTTCCGGTCTGAAGTAGTGAGTTTATGTTGTGTGTTGCTATATAATTTATTTGCTCATGTTTAATTTTCTTTTTGTGTTTTAGTGTGCATTTGGATGGTTGCAAACGCTCCGATTCGTTGCTGTCTTCTAGTTGACTACCCACCGAATCCGATGTAGCCTTTTCCTGCCTTTTTGAGCAGAACGGTGGAATTTGTTTTCCTAAAAGACCTTTCCATTTTTGACTTTCGAAGTTTGTCAACCTTAGTTGGAGCAAGTTCCGATTTGATTTACAGCTACGGTTGTTAACCGCAGAGGGTGTGTTTGGTCCGCGAGAGCTATTTTATTTCATTCAACTCCGCCAGTAAACCGGTGAGGACTTCCCTATCCGCCACCTGGGACGCGCCACGTACGAGTATCACCTCTTCTCCTACTACGACAGCGTAGTAGGTTCGTGGCCATCAGGATTTGTTAAAATATTGAGGAAATTTTTTTTTATAAAGTGCATTTTAAACATCAGCTGTTAATTTTACCTATTATTCATCTACCGGTTTTGGTTATTAACCGTCACCCAGGATATCGGGTGTAACAGATTAGTTAAAAGCATTCCATATTCCTTTCGAGTTGAATAGTATCGAAATTATCTAGTGACACTGTACAAACAATTTGTGTATGAATACCGACAGTCGTATGTCAAACAGACAGACATCACATGGACAAGAAGGGACAGGATGAAAGGACATGTGTTAAGACATCATGGAATAACTACCATGGTCCCAAAGGGAGCTGCAGAGCGTACGAACTCTCGGGGAGAGAGAGGTTGGACATATCCAAGCAAGTAATTTAGGACTTAGGTTGCAAGTGCTACACTGAGAAGAAGTGTTTACCACAGGAGAGGAATTCGTGGTGGGCACCATAGGACCAGTCACAATTCTGATGACTCGAAATTCTTAGCGATTTGAGCTGTGACATTTCCTTTCCCGTATATAAAGACTGAACTATGTACAGTACATACTCAGGTAAATAAATGTATTATTTCAGCTGTGAGGTAAATTCGTCGCTGTATGAGTCTAAGAGATGGAGATGTGGCGTAGTGGGACAGACAATCAGATGTGCTAATTATTGATTGATTCTGTTGATTCATGCCGGCCGGAGTGGCCGAGCGGCTCTAGGCGCTACAGTCTGGAACTGCGCGGCCGCTACGGTCGCGGGTTCGAATCCTGCCTCGGACATGGATGTGTGTGATGTCCTTAGGTTAGTTAGGTTTAAGTAGTTCTAAGCTCTAGGTGGCTGATGACCTCAGAAGTTAAGTCCCATAGTGCTCAGAGCCATTTGTTGATTCATTCCATGGCTATGATCAATAAGATAGACTGTTAACGTGCAGTAGCTGTTTACCTTACCCACTAGTAGAAGTTTTGTATTATCAATAAGATTAGCTGCCAAGTATCAGTCGAACTAACATTAAATATAAAAGCAAGAAAATCTCAACCTACTAAAACTGTAGTACTGTAAATCCACCCAGTGATGCTTTCAGAGAAAGCTCATGGTCTCGCTTTTTTTGTCACAAACGAACACAGTCGTGTAGCAGGGCGAATGGAAAGTCCTACACATGACATCAACTGCGAAGTGCGTCCGCGGTTTGTTTGAAGCCGCGACGAGTCCCTAGGGGGTAAACATGCCCGCTTCACAGTATTGCGGCGTGGGCTGCATAACGCCCAGGAGACTGGAGCGGCAAGGCGGGGCGGCTTGCCCGACAGGCGCTCTGGAAAATTAGGGCCGCTGCTGCTGCTGCTGCCGCCACCGCCGCCACTGTCTCTCACAGAGTAATTACAAAGAGGAGGCGTGGGATTTATACACCCGCCACGCTGCCCGGGGCAGCGCCCTGTTAAACGCACTCCCCGACTCCGGCTCATATCTTTGCCGGACTGGCCGAGTGCTTTGTGAAAAAGTAGTCGTCACGTCTCCAGAGTCATAACGTCACTGGCAAAGGAGCGACCGACTTGCTTGATATATATCACCCTAGTATGACTCGAGTGTGTCTGACACGCAAATCTCGCTTAAGGGCTTCGTCTGTAGTAAGACAGATTCTATTATGCACTCCTAAGCATACAGGGTAGTTATAATTAAACTTGTCCTACTAGAGTGAATGTAGAAGAAAAACTATAAGGGAGGGTCATAAAGTTTTAGGCTGAGGGGTATTGCTGCAGCTTACATGCAACGTAGTATGGCTCGGATGAAGGCGGGTAAGCACCCATATGTAGGCAAGAGATTAGCGCTGCATTCGTACCTTTCCGACGAGCGTCCCCAAAATACGGACGAAATATGGAGACGTTATTACCAAACGTGTCCAGACAGGACCAAAGTGCTGTTAATTTTCTCACTGCTGCCGAATGACAAACACTGGCAAACATCCATCAGAAAATGACTAATATGTATAGGGCAGCATGTTTGTCGAAAGTCACAATTGTGGAATGGTGTGACAGGGGGTACTGCTGCTTCATGAAAATAGCCATCCCCATATCGCAAATCTCGTAACGCAGAAGTTAAACCAGCTCAAGTGGTAGAGGTCTGCCCTATGATTGTGATACCTCCCCATACGACTACCACGCCTTCGGTTCCTTAAAAAAGGCCTTGAAGGGTCGACGATTCCTGTCGGACGAGGATGTGCATCAGGCAGATAGCGGATCGTCACACAGCTGGACAAAGTCTACTACCTAACGGGTTTCCTCAACCTGATGTTTCTGTTGAATGACTGTCTCAACCACGACGATTTTGCCTGAATGGCATACTGATTTTGAACTGTACGGACTTTGAATGGTGACTTTTTGATTGCCTCTCATATTTACTGTACTAGTGCACAACTTTGTAGAAATGATGTTCAGACTGTGCAACGCAGGATTCGCATTGTTAGTTCTGTTAGTGTCGTGACTTGCCGTGAGGTTCCGTTACCGATACATCGACGTAGAGTAGAAACACAAACATCAGTGAACATTACGGTTTCAGACAGTCAGCATGGGCCTGGACAGGGTGAGCAGGGATTTACTCACAAAGCTGTTTTATAAAAAGAACAGCAATAGTTCTGTTGTTCTTTGCCAGTGTCAACGCATTAAGGCAAATACGGAAGGGACCTCTTTCATTATAGAAGTTGACAAACACAATTTGGAAGTTCGAATTAACTGGCGATATGGGAACTGCTCCTAGGAGAGGTCGACGGCCAGTTGCACCACATATTGTTGAAAAGGTTACGTCGACACGACTGAGAATGTTGGAAACAATTAGCCACCTTCAAGAAGTGCACAAGCTTCACGACAGCTTAACGTTCCATGGTCCACCTTTCGAAAAATGCTGCCAACAGTTGTGAAATGGTGTTGTGAATGTATACGGACATCACACAGCGCAACATTTGTAACCTGGAACGTAAACGTGGAACGCAGTTAACAAATGTTACCCACTCACGCGTATATCAAAATGCTCTCCACGGTTTCTTTGTTATTTCTCTTCTCCAAGTCGTTGCAAATGTATCCACAAAATTTCATTTCATCTGATCATTTTTTCATATGGACCGCCTCAAGTAACACAACTGTAATTATAAGCAACCTACGTTTTTCATTCTTATGAGACAGGTTCCAATATCGCAATATGGTGTGTAAGATTCTGTCGTGAACCTCAGAACCACTGTTCCAAGTCGTTGCAAATGTATCCACAAAATTTCATTTCATCTGATCATTTTTTCATATGGACCGTCACAAGTAACACAACTGTAATTATAAGCAACCTACGTTTTTCATTCTTATGAGACAGGTTCCAATATCGCAATATGGTGTGTAAGATTCTGTCGTGAACCTCAGAACCACTGTTCCATTTCGATAATGATCTTTCTGTGCATAGGAATGGAAGTTTTCTCAACGGTTGTATTAACGCTTGAACCCAAGGAAACCATAAACGTTCTGAAATTCGTCATTTTTCTGAGTGAGACTACTTTTTAGTTAAATAAAACACGTTGCTTCGTTTCATTTGATGTCAGCTGATTTCGAGCCCTTTGGCAACGTTTAGTACCCTGCAGTTATCTAAAAGGATTCAGAGATAATCTGACGTTCGACCAGTGGACAACAAAACACACACTGAGACCAATCAGTACACGGAGGGAAGGTGTTTTCTAATAGTTTACACCGGTAATCGGCACTAAGAAAACCCAGGATAAGAGAGGAAAGCCTATTAGTCAAACATCATATATAAGCACCACACGTGAAGCTTCTGCAGGCTCAAACCTTCGTCATTTGTTAAACGGCATCTCCAGAAATTCATTGGTCCACGCCCTGAGATGAGGCACCTTATGGACACGTACACTAACTTTCAGCGTTTCATATGAAACTAATCAGAATTTGATGACAACAGAAGGGAATTCATTTGTGAATGCTTGGGGCATTTACTGCCACCTCAACACTAGTAAATGGCTAATCAGAATTTCTTGACAGTGCATAGGAATTCGAATACCAGGAGCATTTTCATATCTGAGAAATGGCTTTGTTGATAATAAAATGTCACTAACAGTCGATTTCAGAAATGTTAAAACCTTTTAAACAACGCGTCAGCTCCTCTGGGAACAGGACTCGCCTAGTACAATCGCTCGACTCCATGAACTACCAAATATTCCCAAAAACTTTTCAAACACTCCGTACTTACAGCTAATCATCGTCAGGAGCAGAACGCTTGCGCTCTCGTTGGTCAATTCCTTCTCTGACCATTAGTACTCCTCCGGAAAGAGTGCCACCTGCCGGAATTTTTTCACGCTTACTGTCAACAAGTGCTAGAAAGTAACTGCCGTCAAGGGGGCCGTCAGTAACCATCAGGCCAGCGTAGTACGATCGGGTTACAACACACTAGATCAAGCCATCAACTGGGCAAAGCATCCATCCATAGGATCATGCTTTTCTGTCTGTAACACCCACGAGAACGACTGCACAATCGCCCTGTACTATATTAGGTGCGGGAACAAAAATCACATGGAAAGTTCTGTATGCAGAACGAAATAAAGTGCCACCTATATTCTGATTCTGCTTACTGTACAAGCGGGTACACCATTTTAAAATAGATCAGTGCATCTTTTGAAATAGAACATACACACAGTGATCATCATCATCTTAAAATGAAATAGGTACAATGTCAGAAAACTCAAGAATAGAACTATGTTGCCAACGACATATCACGTAACTTTTTTTAAGGAGAATATTCACACAATTGAATGAAATGTTTTGTTAAAGATTCTCTTTCATGTTTCTTAAAAGCCACAGCTAAATTTTCTCAGGGCACTGTTGCCAGAAATATACGTATTCCAACGTGAAGACATGCGTCCTACACACGGTGAATTTTAAAAAAATCTTTGTTTAATATTACGCGATAATCCAATTAAAAACAATGCTTAATTATTTTATCTGTGAGGCTTGATGTTCCAGGACAGCTGCCTATGTGCAACGACAGCGTACAGATTTATAGAAATTACTGTTCATAAAACTGGCCAAAAATGAATTGGAAAATATTACAAGACGCCGTTTTGTGTTCATCAGGATTGTTCTTTTTAATACTTTTAGCATTAAATGACTATTAAAAAAGCTTATATTATTTTTATCATTAATGGTATCGCTACAACAATGAGCGTATACAAAATGGCTACGGCAACATTTAATTATTACGTAACTAAATCATGGGCAGGAAAAGTACTTACTACTGACCAAAAGACAATTTTAATAAGCAGTAGTTTCATATATATTCAAAATATTACTAGTATTACTACAGATAGTTGTATTAGTTACAGACCGTGGACAATAATCGTCCGTCGGCCAGAACATCAGAATGAAGAAGACTATGAAACAAAATACGTTCATCCGTTTTGTACCAAATGACAAAGATACTACAAATTACTATTCTGAGAGCGCATATAGCGCTTGCATTGTTGAGTATCGATAACTTAATTTCTACTCTTTTTTTCGGAGGCTATGCTGTAAAAGTCCCCTGGAATGCCATTTGCATAGTTACACACAGTCTTGTAAATGGCATTCCACGATAGTATATTTCAGTTTATAATGTCTACGTACAAACAGGTGACAGTAGACGTTTTTGATTTAATCATGGTATTAATATATTTTCAGTTTATCTGCGTCCAAAGAGGTGACGACAGATTTATGTGAATTATTTTACTGGTATTGATTGAAATCGTCAGCGTCCAGACAGGTGACGGCAGATTTATCATTGTATTAATAAGTTTGAAGAATGCCTGCGCCCAAACATGTGATTACAGATTTATGTGATTTATTTTTATTGCTTTTGATTGAATTCGTCTGGGTCCAAACAGGCGACGACAGATTGATCATTTCCGTCGCGCATTGCTGTATGAGACTCTTCAAATGTACAGTTGGTCATACGTTTACTCTAGCTTTACACAGTTGTTGTGCCCCAGAGTAGACTGTTTACGCAGCCTCACTGCTTCTGTCACACACCACCCTGTTTCTCATGTCACAAACAGGTATCTCCGGAGACGCTTGCACAGATCAGTTATTCTGACGAAATAAATCTCGGGTGAACAGCCTGGTATGAGTGTGTCCTATGCATGGAAAAATTGAAGAATCACATCAGCTGTTCCGTTTGCTTGCGCGGGTAGATTCCCATTTTTGACTTCATCGTCGGTGAGATATTGATTTGCTGACGTCCGTTTGGATCAGCTGTGCTTCGACTTCGTAAAATAACGTCCTTGTCCGAAACACACTTATTAGTTCGCCACAGCTGTAAGCTATTTACTACATTTAACCTTTATACACCGTAATAAAACCAACGTCTCTGGCGTTGTACCGTTCATATTGTTTCATGAACACTGTTAATTACACAGTAGTTGCCGTGAATGACGATACTTTTGGTCACACTGAATCCAGTTTATTGACACAACATTCGGTTCTATGCACACACAGCCACTGTTTTTTACAGTCTCTTGTGGCACATTAATTATTCATGAAAACGTTAATATTTTACTTACGTGATGAAATACACACACAATGTATTCTAATGCACATTATAATTCATTACAATGCACATTACGTATTGGTAGCATGACTACCTTCCTGTTACATGTGCTTGGCTAATTAGATCTGCTTTTGGACTTTTCGACGCTGGTCTGCCTTATACAATAACTAAGTTTGTTACAATTATATATTGAATACAGGACTCCTGAACATGTCTCTGCTTCCGTGATATTTTTTAAATCACTGTACTTGACAGTCCTGTTCACTCAAAACGTGAACGTATCTTAGTGACAATTTATTCTTATAAGTTTGGTAGATGAAACTACCTGTTGATTTTTTTAGCTGATTCAAGGCTTGTAGCGTTAGGTGTACTACGCTCATACCAATTAATACATTCTTAAATCCCTTCGAAAATTCTAGATATATCATTGCATTTTTTCATTGTATATTTCTAACAAATTCTGTTATGACATTAACTGCATAAAACTTTTACTACATACTAGGAAAAAAGCATTCATCTTGACTACAAATAAAGAGGAAATTCATTAATGAAAAGAAATACTTATTAAGCCTAGACATCTATTACATACACACATATTATTTATAAAATTTGATCTGTCAAAGGGATTTGCCAATATGAAAATCGCAAATCAATGGAGGAAAGATATTTTACTCCAA
This sequence comes from Schistocerca americana, assembly GCF_021461395.2. Taxonomy (NCBI): domain Eukaryota; kingdom Metazoa; phylum Arthropoda; class Insecta; order Orthoptera; family Acrididae; genus Schistocerca; species Schistocerca americana. The sequence continues at coordinate 396,218,221 of NC_060125.1, read as the reverse complement.
AGAACTTTTGCAACTGCAATTATTCCCCATTCTAGCATCTTACGTGTTTCTAGTTTCACTGCCTTCTTTTTGACCATGGAACGGAGTAAGTAGCATTACAAAAGTCTTGTGTAGTATCACACCAATGTTATATGTATAGCCTCTGAAGACCCCTGCTCTCTCAGAATAGCTGAGATAACTGTAATTGCTGCTCTGATGTCAGGTATGTGGATTCCTCTATTTTATATTTTATCGATTGACATGACTCTGAGGTACTAACATTATCTCTACTATGATGGGTATAATCTCGCCTCCCAAAACACTGCTGCATATGCAATATATTTGGCAGGTTACATTTGACTTTAACATTCTGACAATATTTTCATGTATAGCTATAGTGCGCAGCAATTCCAGTTGCACTCTTACTTCTCCATTCCCTAAACTACAAATACCTCGAGAGTGGTCCATATAAGCATTCCTTTCTCACAAAAACTCCCAACCCAGAAGGCAGGCGACTCTCAGTCCCTTTACAACCAGGAACGTGCAACTGAAATTGAATGCTCCATTTCCTGTCAATACGTCCACCTGTACCTGTCTCTTAACTGCCTGTGCTTGGGCACCAATAGCACCCGACACATTGCAATTCTGAACTGGCAACAGTAGAACTTTATGCAATTGGCACAGTGGCTTATAGAAATCCTAACTCACCACATTAACTGTAGCTCCTGTTTCAGTAATCTTATTGACCGGTATACTAAGAACTTTAGCCTGAACCACAGTCTGTATTAACTCACTATCTACTTGGTTACATCTCTTATTCCTAGATAAAAGTTCCTCTTTCATTCCAACACCATATTTATATCTTAACATATTGACTACATCCTGTTTCTCTTTAGTCTCTTGTGAGCTCTCCCTCCGGCCCACCGCCAACAACGGAGAGCTTTTTGCGGCCGTCTTTAGTTTGTCGAATCGATTGACGTAGGACGATTATCATTCGTCACATCAACTATTCTCACACTTTGATTCCGGTTCTGCCAAGCCGGGCTGTTTGAAGTACCTGCCTGACCGTGTTCGTTCTTACTATTCCTATTGTTCGAGTATCTTTCGGGATTATTCTGTGACTCTGCGTCTCGCATCTGCTGTTGATTGCCACCTCCAGGGCAAAATCTTTCCTCATATCTTCGTTTTAGTCTGTATTAAGATGAACTGTTTCCCCAAGCCTGTCTATTGTTATTACCTCTGTCATCATTCAGATGACTGTTAAATAACTGATTTCCGTTCATAGGTTTACCATTGTGGTTTCTCCGATTAGAACAATTCCCACAATTATTCCAACTATTTTGTCTATTATTGTTGTTTTCTTTATACTCGTAACCATTTCCATTGCTACTTTGTAACTTAAAATTTTCCTGAATTTATTGAATCCAAGATAGACAAGAAGTCATCCAAATCATTGTCTGGAACATGGATTAGTTTCTGTCTAATGTGGTGGAAGTCTGAATTTTAATAGTCTTATCACATCACTATTTGACATCCGTTCGTCCAAATATCGCGTTTTGTTAATATATTTTTCGAAATAATTTCTTAGGCTTTCTTGCTTAGGACTATATGCCTCTGGACATTATACTTCTTTTCTAAGTCTTTCCTGAATACAAGGTGACCAGTACTTACTTGAAAATGCTTCCTCAATTCGTTCACAGGAGTAGCTAGTTTCAGCTGCATCTGTCGCCCATAGAGCACCGTCTCCTGCTATGTGCGAAACAATAAACTGTATCTTTTGTTTCTCGGTCCATGCTCTGGGCAATATATTTCGAAAACTCTTTATGAATACAACCGGGAGAATATTTTTCTTGTCGGTGGAGAAGGTTTCGAACTGGCGGTGTTTGATTATACTCTCCTCCATTATTATTGAAGACACAGTAGGCACAGCCCGCGCACCATTCAACGGTTCATTGTTTTTCGTGTGAAACATGCGAAGCGGGTACATAATTGTCCTCCATTCTCATGTTATTTGCTCTTTCCTCTTCTGTCTGATTAATCTGACGAGCCGAGTGAACTGCACGAATTGCGCATGTCACTTCTGACTGTATTTTATCGTCTGTCTGTTTCTCTTTGTTATGTATCCGCCTTTCTACTCTTTTTACGACCTTTTTACTACGTTCCGGTAGGCAATACTGTATTCTTTCCTCATTTCCTATCTGTATATTTTCTACCCACTCGGTTATGTTCTGAATATCTTCCTTCATGGTATTCTGCTCTATCTGCAAGTTTTGTACGTCTGTTGTTAGACTAGCTACCAAATTTGGCAATTTTTTGTTCATTTGTTTCAAACTGGCTATGTCTGTTTTCATGACTTCGAAACTTTTAAGCTGTTCATACGTTCTGTTTTCTCTCTCTTTTTCCCTTTCCTCTGTCTCTCTTTCTCTCTCCTCCTGCTGTCTCTCGGTTTCTGACCATGTTATTTCTCTCTCTCTTTCTCTCTCCTCCTGCTGTTTCCACACTTCTAACTGTATTCCTTCCCTCTCTTTATCGCTCTCCTCCTGTTGTTTCTGGAACTGATCTATCTTCATTAGGGTTGCAGTTACGGCGTCGTAACCCTGGGCGGCGCACGTAACTGTTTGCTTAATTGTGCGCGTGGCTCTTTCACCCGCAACAGTTGGCAAAACGCTGCTATTAACGTTACGTTCTATCTCTGCGCGCTGATGTGCAGTCTCTACTTCATGACCTGTAATATTTTCTTGCATATTACTATTGGATATAGATCCTATGGGGATTTCCTTCAATTCGTGAACACTACCCTCTCATGAACCTGCTTCCATATCAACTTCTCTCCTAGTCTTACTACGTAATCTCATAGACGCTGAACGAGACATTGTTCTATCACAAATTATTTTCACACTGCAATCACCACAAAAATAATAATACAATCTACAATTTTTAATTCTACACAAAATTTACAGCAAATATGAATTTCATTGCCTACTTGAATTACTGTTTGCAAAACACTACCACCCGGTACGAACCATGAATACTGCCAAACAACACGACCCACGAAAGCAAGAGATATTTTCAGAAGCCATTACCTTCGTTTTTACTGTCGGTTCTATTCTTATTAAAATCTGCGGTGGGTTCCAGGTCTTCAGTTTCTCTTAACATCGAAAGTAATAACCTTCGCACACATGAAACAGATTACATCTACAATGATTAATTTTCATACCTTAATAATATATTCTTTTCACACAGATAAATTTTCTGGAACATCGAGCCCCACGTTGGGCGCCAGTTATCGCGTAATCGTTTATTTATTTATTTTTGTTGGAAAGAGAATATTCTGATAATTGAATGAAATATTTTGCTAAAAATTATCTTTTATGTTTATTAAAAGCCACGACTAAATTTTCTCAAGGCGTTATCGCTAGAAATATCATACGTATTCCAACGTGAAGACATCCGTCTTACTGACGATGGATTAAAAAAATCTTTCTTTAGTATTATGCGACAAGTCATTTAAATACAATGCTTAATTATTTTTCTCTGTGAGACTTGATGTTTCAGGATATCTGCCAATGTACAATGGCAGCGTACACATTTATACAAATTACTCTTAATAAAACTGTACCTCTGGCCAAAAATGAATTGGAAAACTATTACAAGATGCCGTTTCCTATTTATTGAGATTATTCTTTTTAATACCTTTAGCATTAAATGACTATTAAAATAGCTTATACCATTTGTGTGATTAATAGCATCGCTACAACAATGAGCCTATACAAAATGGCCAGGGCTACATTTAATTATGTAACTAAATCATGGGCAGGAAAGGTACTTGCTACTGACAAAAACACAATTTTCGTAAACAGTAGTTTCATATATACGCAAAATATTACTGCAAATAATTGTATTAGTTACAGACCGTGAACAATAAACGTCCGTCGGCTAGAACATCAGAACCAAGAAGACAATGAAAATAAACACGTTCCTCCCTTTTGTACCAAATGACAAAGATACTTCAAATTACTATTCTGAGAGCGCATATAGCGCTTCCATTGTTGAGCATCGACAATTTAATTTATGCTCTTTCTTTCGGAGGCTATGCTATAGACATACAAGTTACTATGATAAATCGATAAAAACAGTGTCAGAAACATTTTATACAAATGCATATAATCAACAAATTATGCGTAGGGTACATCGTTATCTCTGTACTGATCTTACGATTAGCTCGGTTGGTAACACCTAAGGATCTAAAATGACAAATCATAAACAGAATGAAATAAAGAAGTTATGTTAGTTTCATGCAAAAAAGTAACTTATTTCTTGAGATTTAGACAACTATGAATCAAAGTATAGAAAAATTACTGTTGATTCTTAATTACACTCTTCACTTTGATAACCCTATTTCCAAACGTATAATCCTTCCAAATATGTTATGAAATGACCAAATGTATATAAAAAAGTGCTACACACCTTTCCCATGATGGAGATAGTCGTCTGAAGTATTATTGTACAGGTGTGATGAATTGACTGAATATCCTAGGAGTTAGATTCACTGACTGCTAGTTCGAAGACACATGTTTCATTCCATAGCACCTCCTACAGTAGTTTACTTGGGTGCCCAAACAGCTCCATGAGCCCAACGATTGCTGCCTGAATAAATAGTCTTAACACTGAACGAAAGATTTCAAAGAGGCTTCCTGTGGTGTCACCGCCAGACACCACACTTGCTAGGTGGTAGCCTTTAAATCGGCCGCGGTCCATTAGTATACGTCGGACCCGCGTGTCGCCACCGTCAGTGATTGCAGACCGAGCGCCACCACACGGCAGGTCTAGAGAGACTTACTAGCACTCGCCCCAGTTGTACAGCCGACTTTGCTAGGAAAGGTTCACTGACAATTACGCTCTCATTTGCCGAGACGATAGTTAGCATAGCCTTCAGCTACGTCATTTGTTACGACCTAGCAAGGCGCCATAGCATTTGATAATTAATATTGTGAAGCTTGTACGGTAACGAGAGATGTTCACCAATTGTGGATTAAAGTTAAGTATTCCAACAGCTACGTACTTTATTTGCTAGACTCAAATCCTTTAACTGTTCCAGACCTCACGCCAATCTGCGTGAGCTTAAAAGCGTGCATTTCGGCCTCCTCTAGCAATACGGTGTTGGCTCTTCTGCCAACACTACACTTCCAGCAGCAATACTTGTACTATGCCTTGAGTCATATGATGTTAAAAATTTTATTTACTTCAATGTCATTATTAATAAACGTAAGTAGGTATAATTGGCATCGAATGAATCATAAGATGGTGTCTCTGGATGGTAATATGCGTACATCTTGGTATCTGCATCGAACTGGACAACACTTAACAAGAAATCTCTTGACTGATCTCTTACACACAAAATGAATGTCTTGAGCGACTAACACCGTTAGATGACAGTGTCCATAGAGAAGATGCTGAGAGCCTCTGTAGCCCTTCTTTCTCCCTCTTGGCGTGCTCTAATATTCTCTCTGAGGACTCCGCTATATTTGGATGGCCAGTTCCAACTATCAATTATTCGTCTGTCCAGTAGAATTACTTGTTGGCAACTATAATTGCTGTTTTGTTACGGAAGAGAAAACTAAAAGATGGAAGCAACATATAGAGCGACTATTCCGTGGAAATGAACTTGAAGGCAATACCAGAAAAATGAGAGTAACTGAAGATGAGATGGGCGGTACGAGCTTGCGAGAAGGGTTGGGGAATGGTAGCCCATTCTTCATGGAGTGCTGCACTGAGGAGAGGTATCGACGTCGGTCGGTGAGGCCTGGCGTGAAGTCGGCGCACCGAAAAGTGTTCTATACGATTCAGGTCAGGACTCTATGGAGGCCAGTCCATTACAGGGATGTTATTGTCGTGCAACCACACAGCCAGAGGCCGTGCATCATGAACAGGTGGTCGATCGTGTTGAAAGATGCAATCGCCATCCCTGAATTTCTTTTCAACAGTGGGAAGATATAAGGTGCTTAAAACATCAATATAGGCCTGTGCTGCGATAGTACCATGTAAAACAACAAGGGGTGCAAGCCCCCTCCATGAGAAACACAGTCACACCATAACACCACCACCTCCGAATTTTATTGTTGGCACTACAAACACTGGCAGATGACGTTGACCGGGCATTCACCATATCAGCACCCTGCCATCGGATCGCCATATTGTGCACCGTAATTCGTCACTCCACACAACGTTTACCCACTTTTAAATTGTTCAAAGTTTACACTCCTTACACCAAGCGAGGCGTCGTTTTGGCATTTACCAGTGTGATGTGTGGCTTATGAGCAGCTGCTCGACCATGTAATCCAGGTTTTCTCCCCTCCCGCCTAACGGTCAGTGGATCCTGATGCGGTTTGGAATTCCTGTGTAATGGTCTGGATAGATGTCTGCCTATTACACAATAAGACCCTCTTCAACTCTCGGCGCTCTCTGACAGTCAACAGACGAGGTCGGCCTGTACGCTTTTGTGCTGTACGGGTCCCTTCACGTTTCCACTTCACTATCACGTGGGAAACAGTGGACCTAGGGATGTTTAGAAGTGTGTATGACGCAAGTGACACCTAATCACCTGACAACGTTCGAAGTCCGTGAGTTCCGCGGAGCGCCCCATTCTGCTCTCTCAGGAAGTCTAATGACTAATGAGGTGGCTGATATGGAGTACCTGGCAGTAGGTGGCACCACAATGCATCTAATATGAAAAACGTATGTCTTTGAGGGTGTCCGGATACATTTGATCACATAGTGTATTTGGCACACTTAAAATTTCTATTATTAATTACACTATCTAGTACTGTTTATTTTGTTTATTTCTGAATTTATTTATGAAATAGTACTCGAAACTAATAGAAATTCATTTGTCAAAAAAAATTGTAAACCGTTTTTAATATTGTTATTTTCACTGAGTGAGACAGTAATAAGAACGCCTCTGATTTATTCTAACGTAATTTTGTATTTTGTGCGGCATTGTAACTTTGGCTTTGTTTATGTGAAAAATCAAAAGACTGTATGACACACTAAAACGTGACAAATATATTAACGCAACAACAAAGATTCTGCATGAACAATCTGCAAATTTATTTAGATCAATTCAACTATGAGGACCCAAAATGTGAGAATATCAGCTTCAAGAAACAGACCCGTAGACAAAAAGGGCTGGAGCCAACTCTACGTTAAAAGATACAAAAACTATATATATCATTATAATATTCCCTCCTCTCAAATCTTCATAAAAGGCTAACGTGGATAATAGCTGCAAGTAGGAAACAGGGGGTGGATTACAATTTCAGGGACAGGAAATAAAAATTTTAAATTTTGAAGATGACACTCACACTGCAATTCTTTCAGAGACAGCAAAGAAGTTGGAAGAACAGTTGAACTGAATGGAGAGTGAGTTGAAAGGTGGATATGAGATGAACATCAACAAAATAAGTAAAAGAAGATGAAAACAAGGGGAAGGGAAGTCGAGTAAAATCAGGAGATTCTGATGTAATTAGATTATGACATGAGACACTAAAACTAGAAGATGCGTTTTATTACCTGGGTAGTAAAACTTCTAATCTTGGTCAAAGTACAGAGGTTTTAAAATGTGTATTAGCAAATGGGAAGAAAAGCGTTTCTCACGTAGAGAAGTTTCTTAAATGCGATGTAAATTTAAATATTAGGAAGTGTTGTTTTACGGTTTTCGTCTGGAATGTCGCGTTTTAGAGAAGTGAAACGTGGACGATAAACAGTTCAGACAAGAAGAGAATAGAATTTAGCAGTGAACGATATGTGGATGATAAAAATTGTAGGGGGAAGCAAAGATATGAATACAGTAAGCAGTTTATAATGGATGTGGGTTGCAGTTATTATTTAGATATGAAGAGGCTCACTCATGATGGTGTAGAAATTAGAGCTGCATAAACCCAGTCTTTGAACCGAAGAACACAGAAACAACTATGTTGAATTTGTTAATTCGTGGATCATAACGATTAATAATGGTAAGCTGTTATGATTTCCGGGCTAAATACATATTTGTCTAACTAAATGCTAGTTCTTTGTGTACGAAATATCCCAATAATCGAGTCGTTTATGTGTTCTCCTATGTGTTTATTTGCGGTATTCTCCTACCAGTTCAGTCACATTCACATAATTAACTTTAATTAGTCAGTGTAACAACTATTGCCAGTAAGAAGAATTGAGTACGAAATTTTCTCTAGTCTTGAGAATGGAATACATCCAACAAATAAGTGGAGGCGTAGTGTGCATGTGCTATTCTCAGATGAAAAGGTTGCCAGAGAAAACGAATTCGTGGCGGCTGCATCAAGCCAGTCAGAATGCTTATGACTTTATTCTGACATCGAATTCAATAAAAATGGTGCTGTAAATCAAATTACACGAAACTTGAGAAAGAATGGTAATTACATAAAACAAAATGAACACACGAAGTGTTGGAACAATTGAAGTTCCAGCGCCTCATTTTACCGCGCACCATATTAAGTACACTAAATATCTGTTGCACTTTATACTAATGTGCATAACAGCTTTTGAAAAGTGAAGTGTTTCATGGTTTTCAACGGACTGCAGAACCTTGAGAGATAAGTTGCTGCTGCTTACTCTGTGCTACATTAATTAGTTGCACAGTTTGCTCTTCGTTTAACAAAGGCAGCTACTGCTTTCTTAGAATCAAACTACTTGCCAAGAAATCCTGATCCTGGATATATATTTCGCAGCGTTAAATCAACAGAATATCTGTGTAATGAAATGAGAGACCAATTTTGGAAAGTAAAATTTTATACATAGATTTTTAATAACGCGTGGACACCTCCAACAAATCGATATATTCACATGCTCACAGATTTAACAATACGAAGTAAGAACAGCAGTATATATTCTAATTCATATGGCGGTCAACAATTATTCGTCAAGCTTTCCGATTTTTGTTTGCTAATGTTGCTGTTAACATTAACAATGATGACACATTTCGACGAATCACCAGTAACAATGAGGACTAAAGCAGCAAACACATTTACGAAAGATGCTGTTTATACGAGAGCAAATAATAGTCGTTAATGGGGAAGACATGCCATCGTAGCTGCAGGACAGTTATAGACAATATTAATTTGTTTAATGGGGTGTGGCTTAGTGGTAGATACCGTATTGCTTCTACAAATGAACGGATCAGAATGATTGTCAGAGTGTTATACGAGCAGCTCATCATTACATTCACATTTTCGTCATTAATATTATGATTTTAATAGAATTTATTTAGTATTACTGAGGGTTAGGTACGAATAATTAGTAATCTGCATAACTTTTATCGAGACAAACTGTTGTCGCTGGTTTAAAGCAGACTAGAAAAAGAAATAAATATTATCTGTTTGTGAGACTTCTTTCTTCGTCGCTGAGTGGAGCAGACGTATTTGTACTAACTCAGAAAATTTTCCAGTGAAACAATATGTATAAAAATCCGAATGAAAATATTAACACTGAAAATTGCTTAGTTATGATAGACGTCTCCCTAAATAGTTTACTATTAAGCCATAATTTTTGCTATATATAAATAGGTGGATCCAGCAGCCTAGAATTGCATATATAATCTAATTAGGAGGAAATCAAATACTGCTGCAACAAAAATAAGTTTTTGGTGCCTACTAGCAACCTCTAGAATTATAATGCTTTATACACTTTCATCCATCAAATTATTAAATTTTTCCTTCAAATTTTATTTTTTCTCTTATTCCGTAATAGTTGTGTTTCTACGTAACTACGTCAGTTGCATATTCTCATGTGATCATAATCATGTCACATCAGTCATACATAAAGGGAACGCTTGTAACTTCAGTTACCAGATGGTGAACTCACCGTTTCCTGCAGTACATATTTATCCTTGCTCATAAATACACACCGAGAGAGGTGGCGCACTGGTTAGCACACTGGACTCGCATTCGGGGGAACGACGGTTCAATCCAGCGTCCGGCCTTCCTGATTTGGGTTTTCCGTGATTTCCCTAAATCGCTCCAGGCAAATGCCGGGATGGTTCCTTTGAAAGGGCACGGCCGATTTCCTTCCCCGTCCTTCCATAATCCGATGAGACCGATGACCTCGCTGTTTGGTCTCTTCCCCCAATTAATCCAATCCAATCCATAAATACACAAGTAGCCCACAACTGGAGATGTTCCTATCAAATTCACCCTACACAGTGTTTGGTTAGCAACATCTCAATTGAAGGAAGAAGAATCTCTAGCTGTTACCCTATACACACGAGGACTATTAGGAAATGAAGGTGCATTAGGTCGCAAAATAGACACGACAGTGAAAATACAACGTAGCTTTGCACAGCTGTGCTGGGCATTGTCTCTAGTATTCTTTCCAGTACTGAGCACACAGTGAGCACGTAGAGGTGCCTAGAACAATATTGGCTCCTGCCTAGTAAGGGTGTCCGTTGGGAAGTTTCGCCTGATTTCATGCCTGCCCACATAACGAAAATGCCACACATTTCCTTTTTCATCACAATTCCCAGTCGCATATTGCAGGGCAATGAGGATGCATCTGCAGCTTTTCCGAGCGGAGGTGTTTGATCACCCACCATACAGTCCTAACTTTGCTCCCTCCGATGTTCGCCTCTGCTCACATCAACTATTGAAGACAACATTTTCTCATAGGACACTAACTGCAAACGAGAGTAGAGAAGTGTCGGAAAGCGCAGGCGGCTATCTTCTTTGAGAATGGTAATGGGAAGTTAGTACAACACCACGACAAGCGGGGAGAAATAGTTGGGAGGTGTAGCAAACTGTTGGAAATAAAACATTTTTGAGTTTCTCTGAGGTTTCCGTTTCACGATCGAACAGAGTTACTTTCCGAATAGCCCTCGCATTTCCACTACCCTTAAGGAAAAAAGAATGGCCCGTCGTATCTTGCCACATCAGTTAATTTTGGACTGAAATTTTGCTTTAGTACAACTGTGCTCCAACCAAAATGCAAACGGAAAGAGAATTTTTGAAGATGACTGCAGAAGATCGAACATACCGCTAGACAAGGTGTCCTCAAACATTGAAAAGAAAACTGCAAACTTGATAGAGTGTCCTATACTAAATACTTAAAGAATAGCGGCCGAAAATAAGCATTTAGTTTCAAATATTGATAAAACAATTTACACCTTTCACCAAAAACGCAATCCCACAATTTATTAAAAGTGACAAAAGGTGCCGCAAAACTTGAAATGTTCTCTTCTGACCATTGTATCCTCATAATACCAATTTTAGGAATTTTAACGTCTGGACAATTTTGACACCAAGTTTAGGGGATATCCTGCACAAACTACGAAGAAATAATGATGACTTTACAGGACTTGTAAAATGCTCTGCTTTCTATTTGTAACAGGCCAACATTTGGAGCCATGTATAGCATTTGGCTAAAATATTTCCTGACGAATATATATTGTGGTATTTATTACCTTGAAAAACATTAGCAGAGAACTAACATTTGCTATTGGTCTCCGATTCGAGTCCCCGATTCGAGGAAACAACTGCTGTGTGATTTTTAACATTTCGCACCTGCTTTCAGAGTCGTGCTGGTATTCCTCGTATTGCATAAGTTTAGGGTGATGGGGTCGTTAGAGAGTGGGCTTGTAATAAATATGTTTTTTTATTAAGCAAGCGATTAAAAGATGCGAACGCATCAGCAAATTAAAAGCGTGGCACATAATAACACAATTAATGAATTCTAAAGCTGCTGCCACCAGCAGTAAAACAATATTTCTACCAGATAGAAATATAATAATTCTTAACTGAAAGGGACAACAGTAATAGGTAACACAATTTATTTAAAACACACCTATATTAAAAATAAACTCCTCCCGAACAGGCCATGAAGGCCCAACGGTACCGAGCGGCCGCCATGTCATCCTCTGCCCAAAAGCGTCACTGGCCGCCGTTGGATAAGCAGCTGCAGCAGCAAGTCGTATACTCCTAGCTCACTCATTTGTTACATAGTTCAATTCTTAATTTCTTTGCGTGTTTTTGGTACTTGCATTGTTTAATTCATAAATTTCGGGCGTATTATAGTATTTGAGAGTGTAGCATCGTGTTTTAGTACCTGAATAGTGTAATTTCGCTTAGTCTCCTTCCGCCGCCGAGCAGTGTCAGCAGTGCGCAAGTAGCAGCATTACTGCATTTACTAGGCAATCTTGTATTTTAATAACCGTTTAAATTTTGTCGATTTGTTTGCGCTCTCTGTAGATTAGTTCAGACGTTCTTAGCAAAACAGTTTTTAGCATGGATAGGGACTGCAACTGCTGTGTTCGGATGCAGGCTGAGTTGGCATCCCTTCGCTCCCAGCTTCAGGCAGTGTTGGCTTCGGTCACACAGCTTGAGGCTGTTGCCAATGGGCTACGACTGTGGTTGCCCGGGATACTGCCCGCATTGAGGCTGATCCCTCACCTGTGGTAGAGTGGGAGGTCGTTTCAAGGTGTGGCAGGGGGCGAAAGACATTCCGGAGGGCTGAACGGAAAGCCTCTCCAGTTTGTCTGACGAACCGGTTTCAGGCTCTGTCTCAGGCTGATACTGATTTTCGGCCTGACATGGCTGCTTGTCCTGTTCCAGAGGTTGCCCCTCAGTCTGCAAGATCCGGGCAGTCGCAGAGGGTGGGCTTACTGGTAGTTGGGAGCTCCAACGTCAGGCGCGTAATGGGGCCCCTTAGGGAAATGGCAGCAAGAGAGGGGAAGAAAACCAATGTGCACTCCGTGTGCATACCGGGGGGAGTCATTCCAGATGTGGAAAGGGTCCTTCCGGATGCCATGAAGGGTACAGGGTGCACCCATCTGCAGGTGGTCGCTCATGTCGGCACCAATGATGTGTGTCGCTATGGATCGGAGGAAATCCTCTCTGGCTTCCGGCGGCTATCTGATTTGGTGAAGACTGCCAGTCTCGCTAGCGGGATGAAAGCAGAGCTCACCATCTGCAGCATCGTCGACAGGACTGACTGCGGACCTTTGGTACAGAGCCGAGTGGAGGGTCTGAATCAGAGGCTGAGACGGTTCTGCGACCGTGTGGGCTGCAGATTCCTCGACTTGCGCCATAGGGTGGTGGGGTTTCGGGTTCCGCTGGATAGGTCAGGAGTCCACTACACGCAACAAGCGGCTACACGGGTAGCAGGGGTTGTGTGGCGTGGGCTGGGCGGTTTTTTAGGTTAGATGGCCTTGGGCAAGTACAGAAAGGGCAACAGCCTCAACGGGTGCGGGGCAAAGTCAGGACATGCGGGGACCAAGCAGCAATCGGTATCGTAATTGTCAATTGTCGAAGCTGCGTTGGTAAAGTACCGGAACTTCAAGCGCTGATAGAAAGCACCGAAGCTGAAATCGTTATAGGTACAGAAAGCTGGCTTAAGCCAGAGATAGATTCTGCCGAAATTTTTACAAAGGTACAGACGGTGTTTAGAAAGGATAGATTGCATGCAACCGGTGGTGGAGTGTTCATCGCTGTTAGTAGTAGTCTATCCTGTAGTGAAGTAGAAGTGGATAGTTCCTGTGAATTATTATGGGTGGAGGTTACACTAAACAACCGAACTAGGTTAATAATTGGCTCCTTTTACCGACCTCCCGACTCAGCAGCATTAGTGGCAGAACAACTGAGAGAAAATTTGGAATACATTTCACATAAATTTTCTCAGCATGTTATAGTCTTAGGTGGAGATTTCAATTTACCAGATATAGACTGGGACACTCAGATGTTTAGGACGGGTGGTAGGGACAGAGCATCGAGTGACATTATACTGAGTGCACTATCCGAAAATTACCTCGAGCAATTAAACAGAGAACCGACTCGTGGAGATAACATATTGGACCTACTGATAACAAACAGACCCGAACTTTTCGAATCTGTATGTACAGAACAGGGAATCAGTGATCATAAGGCCGTTGCAGCATCCCTGAATATGGAAGTTAATAGGAATATAAAAAAAGGGAGGAAGGTTTATCTGTTTAGCAAGAGTAATAGAAGGCAGATTTCAGACTACCTAACAGATCAAAACGAAAATTTCTGTTCCGACACTGACAATGTTGAGTGTTTATGGAAAAAGTTCAAGGCAATCGTAAAATGCGTTTTAGACAGGTACGTGCCGAGTAAAACTGTGAGGGACGGGAAAAACCCACCGTGGTACAACAACAAAGTTAGGAAACTACTGCGAAAGCAAAGAGAGCTCCACTCCAAGTTTAAACGCAGCCAAAACCTCTCAGACAAACAGAAGCTAAACGATGTCAAAGTTAGCGTAAGGAGGGCTATGTGTGAAGCGTTCATTGAATTCGAAAGTAAAATTCTATGTACCGACTTGACAGAAAATCCTAGGAAGTTCTGGTCTTACGTTAAATCAGTAAGTGGCTCGAAACATCATATCCAGACACTACGGGATGATGATGGCATTGAAACAGAGGATGACACGCGTAAAGCTGAAATACTAAACACCTTTTTCCAAAGCTGTTTCACAGAGGAAGACCGCACTGCAGTTCCTTCTCTAAATCCTCGCACAAACGAAAAAATGGCTGACATCGAAATAAGTGTCCAAGGAATAGAAAAGCAACTGGAATCACTCAATAGAGGAAAGTCCACTGGACCTGACGGGATACCAATTCGATTCTACACAGAGTACGCGAAAGAACTTGCCCCCCTTCTAACAGCCGTGTACCGCAAGTCTCTAGAGGAACGGAGGGTTCCAAATGATTGGAAAAGAGCACAGATAGTCCCAGTCTTCAAGAAGGGTCGTCGAGCAGATGCGCAAAACTATAGACCTATATCTCTTACGTCGATCTCTTGTAGAATTTTAGAACATGTTTTTTGCTCGCGTATCATGTCATTTCTGGAAACCCAGAATCTACTATGTAGGAATCAACATGGATTCCGGAAACAGCGATCGTGTGAGACCCAACTCGCCTTATTTGTTCATGAGACCCAGAAAATATTAGATACAGGCTCCCAGGTAGATGCTATTTTTCTTGACTTCCGGAAGGCGTTCGATACAGTTCCGCACTGTCGCCTGATAAGCAAAGTAAGAGCCTACGGAATATCAGACCAGCTGTGTGGCTGGATTGAGGAGTTTTTGGCAAACAGAACACAGCATGTTGTTATCAATGGAGAGACGTCTACAGACGTTAAAGTAACCTCTGGCGTGCCACAGGGGAGTGTTATGGGACCATTGCTTTTCACAATATATATAAATGACTTAGTAGATAGTGTCGGAAGTTCCATGCGGCTTTTCGCGGATGATGCTGTAGTATACAGAGAAGTTGCTGCATTAGAAAATTGTAGCGAAATACAGGAAGATCTGCAGCGGATAGGCACTTAGTGCAGGGAGTGGCAACTGACCCTTAACATAGACAAATGTAATGTATTGCGAATACATAGAAAGAAGGATCCTTTATTGTATGATTATATGATAGCGGAACAAACACTGGTAGCAGTTACTTCTGTAAAATATCTGGGAGTATGCGTACGGAACGATTTGAAGTGGAATGATCATATAAAACTAATTGTTGGTAAGGCGGGTACCAGGTTGAGATTCATTGGGAGAGTGCTTAGAAAATGTAGTCCATCAACAAAGGAGGTGGCTTACAAAACACTCGTTCGACCTATACTTGAGTATTGCTCATCAGTGTGGGATCCGTACCAGGTCGGGTTGACGGAGGAGATAGAGAAGATCCAAAGAAGAGCGGCGCGTTTCGTCACTGGGTTATTTGGTAACCGTGATAGCGTTACGGAGATGTTTAATAAACTCAAGTGGCAGACTCTGCAAGAGAGGCGCTCTGCATCGCGGTGTAGCTTGCTCGCCAGGTTTCGAGAGGATGCGTTTCTGGATGAGGTATCGAATATATTGCTTCCCACTACTTATACTTCCCGAGGAGATCACGAATGTAAAATTAGAGAGATTAGAGCGCGCACGGAGGCTTTCAGACAGTCGTTCTTCCCGCGAACCATACGCGACTGGAACAGGAAAGGGAGGTAATGACAGTGGCACGTTAGGTGCCCTCCGCCACACACCGTTGGGTGGCTTGCGGAGTATCAATGTAGATGTAGATGTAGATGGATGCGGATACGGATGGGCATGTGGTCAGCACACCGCTCTCTCGGCCGTATGTCAGTTTATGAGACCGGAGCCGCTACTTCTCGATCAAGTAGTTCCTCAATTTGACTCAAAAGGGCTGAGTGCACTTCGCTTGCCAACAGCGCTCGGTAGACCGCACGGTCACCCATCCAAGTTCTAGCCTAACCCGACAGCGCTTAACTTTGGTGATCTAACGGGAACCGGTGTTACCACAGCGACAAGGCAACCCTGTTTTACTTATGAACATTACTTTGCTTGACCCACATAATCTGTACAAGTGAGCTCGAATTAAAAATGACAACTTGTTTGAGGACATTGACTTTCTAAGCGGATACATTAGAACAAACAAATAACTCGCTGTAATATCTACGAACTGCTACTATCAACCTCCACCATCTGACAGATCAGCAACATAAGGCAACACAGCTACACAGGTCTAACTACTGTCTAGGCCACAAGAAAAGCAATACGATAGGTAGTAATTTATCACTTGTACACAATCATGGAACCACGTATATAATTTCACAATCAAAATATTACACTCAATTTTAATTCTTCAAGGCCTTGCCATGCTCCTACGCAACCACAAATGATACACACCCCGTTCACCTAATATGGCGCACACCGCTACAGTGTAAACTAATAGGTCAAATACTCCCAATGCTTGCCGGCCGTGCGGTTCTAGGCGCTTCAGTCTGGAATCTCGTGACCGCTACAGTCGCAGGTTCGAATCCCTCCTCGGGCATGGATGTGTGTGACGTCCTTAGGTTAGTTAGGTTTAAGTAGTTCTAAGTTTTATGGGACTGATGACCACAGATGTTAAGTCCCATAGTGCTCAGAGCCATTTGAACCATTTGAACTCCCAATGCTTGCTACTAACAGATATGTGTCAGAAAAACACACCCTACTTTGTCTTCTGTTGGCTTAACCAACTTCTCCAACATTCTTCCTCATGTCTCCATCTTAAAACCGTCCTGCTGACTAGCTTCTTCAGATTCCAGCAACGACTGCTGCTTGGGCAGGCAGTGTGCCATGGCAGACATAGCGCCACCCCACAACTTTTCCGCCGCTGCCCCCGGTGGGATCCGACTCTGCGCTAGGCCGACGTCGCCGGCGCTCCAAAGATCAGACTCTCTTTGGCTATGTCTTGTCACCCCAAGAAAACTTAGAGTGATGCTGCGTCTGCTCTTTGGCTCCTACATGTACCCTATGGCCGCAAAAACAGTGCCTGACCCACGCTGGTGCGACTGGCACGGCGCGCGGGAAGAGGGCCACGAAATTTCTGTTTCACAGAACACTTCTTGCATTTAGTCGCTCCTCCATCAAGTTGCAAGAAATCGTTTCTCCCTCTAGTTCCAAATATACTGATGGTTCTCCTACAGCGAAATATTGCAATTATTTCACACTGATTCAACCCTTCTTTGGAACCTGTCTGGCACTTTTGCATCACAAACTGAGTATATTCATCAGCACTTTCTGACACCGTCTGATTATCCTCCCCTCCCCCTTTTTAATACTTCAATGTGTTTAAAATATTCAGCAGTACTTCTTATTTTAGATGCTAACTTAATTCCAATGTATATCTTGCAGAATTTTGTGACACACGTCTTACTTATGTGGCCAACAGGTGGTTAGATCTTAAATGTTTGTTTATTTAATACGAGGCCTGTTCAGAAAGTAAGCTCCGATTGATTGCCAAATTGAAACCACAGTGAACATCAGAAATGTTTTACTTCTAACAATTAGCTACACGTTTCAGCTACTTCTCTACGTAGTCGCCGTTCTGACTTAGACTTTTGTCATAGCGTTGTACCAACTTTTCAATAGCCTCATCATAGGAGGCAGCCGCCAGTGCTTTCCGCCAATTCTCCACGCTGGCCTACACCTCGTTGTTTGTGTCAAAATGTTGTCTTCAAAGACAGCGGTTCATGTGACCAGAGATGAAACTCAGGGGGAGACAATTGCGGACTGTATTGTGGGTAATCTAACATTTCCATTTGAAAACGATGCAGGAGCATCTTCATTGCCCCTGCAGAATGCGGCTGAGAATTGTCTTGAAGAAAAAACAGCACGACAGTTATGCAATGTTAGCTGCATAGCTTCAGGCGAAATTTCTCACCAGGCCCTCGTACTTGGCGGCAGACACTATTTTGTAGACATCTTTACGCACTCACTGCGAGCTCAGAAATGAAAAGAGCGACGTGATGCTAACTGGGGTTATGCTAGAGACACTACCCAACACATCTGTGCAAAGCTTTATCGGATTTTCATAGTCGTTTCCATTTCGCGACCGATCGGAGCTTACTTTCTGAACGCCCCTCGTATTAAGCTGCGACAGTGACCTGTAAACTACTGAGACACGTAACCTAAAAATATGTATAAAATGCATGTTTGACCGTCAGCTGTTTTTATTTTCAACCCATATATCGACTGATTTCAGTCATGGACCATCTTCATGGATAAGAGTTACAATTTCCTAAGCAACAACATTACGTTTGTCATTACTTCAATTCACAAATATTAGTATACGACGCAAGCCTTGTAGTTTGTGCTCCACTTTGTACACATGTTATTAGTATGTTTGCTTCTAAAAGTACTGTGTCGTATATTGACATTCGTGACATGTTCTACACATTACTTAAGTAATGACATATACACTCCTGGAAATGGAAAAAAGAACACATTTACACCGGTGTGTCAGACCCACCATACTTGCTCCGGACACTGCGAGAGGGCTGTACAAGCAATGATCACACGCACGGCACAGCGGACACACCAGGAACCGCGGTGTTGGCCGTCGAATGGCGCTAGCTGCGCAGCATTTGTGCACCGCCGCCGTCAGTGTCCGCCAGTTTGCCGTGGCATACGGAGCTCCATCGCAGTCTTTAACACTGGTAGCATGCCGCGACAGCGTGGACGTGAACCGTATGTGCAGTTGACGGACTTTGAGCGAGGGCGTATAGTGGGCATGCGGGAGGCCGGGTGGACGTACCGCCGAATTGCTCAACACGTGGGGCGTGAGGTCTCCACAGTACATCGATGTTGTCGCCAGTGGTCGGCGGAAGGTGCACGTGCCCGTCGACCTGGGACCGGACCGCAGCGACTCACGGATGCACGCCAAGACCGTAGGATCCTACGCAGTGCCGTAGGGGACCGCACCGCCACTTCCCAGCAAATTAGGGACACTGTTGCTCCTGGGGTATCGGCGAGGACCATTCGCAACCGTCTCCATGAAGCTGGGCTACGGTCCCGCACACCGTTAGGCCGTCTTCCGCTCACGCCCCAACATCGTGCAGCCCGCCTCCAGTGGTGTCGCGACAGGCGTGAATGGAGGGACGAATGGAGACGTGTCGTCTTAAGCGATGAGAGTCGCTTCTGACTTGGTGCCAATGATGGTCGTATGCGTGTTTGGCGCCGTGCAGGTGAGCGCCACAATCAGGACTGCATACGACCGAGGCACACAGGGCCAACACCCTGCATCATGGTGTGGGGAGCGATCTCCTACACTGGCCGTACACCACTGGTGATCGTCGAGGGGACACTGAATAGTGCACGGTACATCCAAACCGTCATCGAACCCATCGTTCTACCATTCCTAGACCGGCAAGGGAACTTGCTGTTCCAACAGGACAATGCACGTCCGCATGTATCCCGTGCCACCCAACGTGCTCTAGAAGGTGTAAGTCAACTACCCTGGCCAGCAAGATCTCCGGATCTGTCCCCCATTGAGCATGTTTGGGAGTGGATAAAGCGTCGCCTCACGCGGTCTGCACGTCCAGCACGAACGCTGGTCCAACTGAGGCGCCAGGTGGAAATGGCATGGCAAGCCGTTCCACAGGACTACATCCAGCATCTCTACGATCGTCTCCATGGGAGAATAGCAGCCTGCATTGCTGCGAAAGGTGGATATACACTGTACTAGTGCAGACATTGTGCATGCTCTGTTGCCTGTGTCTATGTGCCTGTGGTTCTGTCAGTGTGATCATGTGATGTATCTGACCCCAGGAACGTGTCAATAAAGTTTCCCCTTCCTAGGACAATGAATTCACGGTGTTCTTATTTCAATTTCCAGGAGTGTATAATATTGTGGCTTAAATGATTTTAACCTTTACCCGTGAAGATGGTCCATGACTGAAACCGGTCTATATTTGGATTTAAAACAAAAGCGGCTGATGGTCAAACCTACATTTTGTACATTACTTAACTGCTGTTGATAGTCATCTTCCAAAAACGTTTATAACATGAAAATAGTCGTAGAGTTACCTGTAGTTTGCTACTGTTTTTAACTGGAGCTGGAGCTTGACCAGCCATGTGCTTTGAACTAAATCTGCTAATGTTCTTATTTTAAATAATTGAAAATTTACGTAAGAACTTTTTTTCGTTTTTGGGTGGGTAGGGGGTGGGTGGGAGGCTGGAGCTTGACCAATATCGTGCTCGTTCTCTGAAATAAATTGGCTAGAGTTCTTGTTTTCGAACAATCGAATTACAACACGCTCATTGGCATTATAGCGAGAAGGAAGTACTTCCCTGGGCGGTATCACTAATCTGGTGTCTTGGTGTTTCGGTAAGTCCCTCGTAGCACAGTAGTAGCGCTCAGTCACCTGTTTCCATGTAGGTGGTGATCTTCCTCAATTGGAGTGTTTAGGGATGACAGTTGTTAATTGTCAACAACGTTTGTACTGTACTTGTTTTAATACTGAAATTGCCTTGACACACACGTCACAGAATCAGCATTTGCAATATGGGGGCTCTGGACTATGCCGTTATATTCGACCCTTTACACACCGTTTTCTGACTTTATATCATGATAGACACCGACCACGACACGTGGCGTTCTGATAAGTAATAACTTCACTTCATATCTTGTTTAACTGCTGAAATATGTACTGGCGACCGTTCTTTTAGAGCCGCCCCGGTTACTCGACCGTGCGTTTTGAGTGGCTCCTCGTGACTAACCCGCCCTGTCTTCCCGAAGGACCAGAGAGACCGCCCCCCCCCCCCTTTCGCCATCAGCCAATCAGGACACTTCTATCGTTTCCTACACACACACACACACACACACACACAAAAGCAACCAATGGGCGTTCAGATCGCTGTTGTTAGGCGGATCTGGCGTCACGTTTGCGGACATTGTGACGGAAGTTTGTCTCGGAACACTGTCTCAGATTGTAAGATCCTACTCCCGAATAGTCGGATCTTGTCCTTACTAAGGTTGCACAACATTGCCTCCTATGATTTCATCTCTAATGCTCCTTGCTGACGCTTAACTGTTAAACGTACATGTAGCCTGGCTGTCACTGAGCATTCCCGATCGCATAAATATGCAATATACTTGGCTTAAACACGTAAAGGGAAGACACATATGCGTTACAGAATATTTATACAAGAATTTTGTGTGAGATTCTTCCGTGCCGCTTTGAAGATAATTGAAACCACAGCTTGACCATCGCAATGCTTGAGTAATATGTGCTAACGTTCTGTTTGCCGGCCGGTGTGGGCGAGCTGTTCTAGGAGCTTCAATCTGGAACCGCGCGATCGCTACTGTCGCAGGTTCGAATCCCGCCTCGGGCATTGATGTGTGTGATGTCCTTAGGATAGGTTTAAGTAGTTCTAAGTTCTAGGGGACTGATGACCTCAGATGTTAAGTCCCATAGTGCTCAGAGTCATTTGAACTTTATGTTTTTAAATGCTTGAGTTTTATGTAAAACTCTTGGATGGGCTTCTTCAGTGGCAGTTCATGTTAACAGACGCTGAAGCTTTGCCAACGGTTGTCTTAGACTGACTCGTATTTGTGACGTGAAATTTTCTTGTTGATAGTGGTGCTACTGTTTGAACAAGAGGGTGGATATATTGTGTGCATTTAAGAGTGGGACTGGGCCTTACCCTTTAGAAACGGAACTTTTTGCTTTGGCGATTCTGGAAGGGAGACTGGAAATGTATGCCAACCTCTCAACCCAACAACACTGCTCTCCAAGAACAAGTTCCTTTACACAATGGTAGCAGAGCACAGTTCTGGGGTGCTGGAAGGCGTGTTCAGCACAGTGAAAGAAAGAAAAATTGTGAGTGTATATGTATATAAATATAAACTGTTGCTAATTTTTGGGAAAATTTACTTTTGTCGACACTTCTTGTATATCTTTGCTGCAGGACGATAGCGATTGAGGTGCCCGGCGGGACGGAGTTACGCAAGCCGAGCTTCATTGTGAACTTGGGATAAGAGGGTGTGAGACGGCGGGCAACACTGCCGGGCCGACGCGACGGCTGCGGGACGCAGCGACTCGGGCAGACACGGTACCCACCCTGCGGGCGGGCGAGGTGAGTTGCGTCTTGGTATTTTTAAAAATATCGGGAATCTGATATCTAAAAAGCACCATTACCGGGTCTCGATACATCGGATAGAGGCATCGATATATCGATACGTCACGGAAAAAGAATAGACTTACTGGCCGGAAATATCGGCTGCACATTGTAAATATAATGTCGATTTTAGAGTTGTATTGTTAAGCATTGATTTATTATTAGATATTCTGCATATCATCAAGGCACCCTATCCCCCTTAGAGCAAGAATTGAAAAGCAAACGATGCATGTTCAGTCTTGGTTACAACCACTTTGTTAACCTACACCTACATCTACATCCATACTCCGCAGTCCACCTGACGGTGTGTGGCGGAGGGCACCTTGAGTACCTCTGTCTGTTCTCTCTTCTATTCCAGTCTCGTATTGTTCGTGGAAAGAAGGATTGTCGGTATGCTTCTGCATGGGCTCTAATCTCTCTGATTTTATCCTCATGGTCTCTTCGCGAGATATACGTAGGAGGGAGCAATATACTGCTTGACTCTTCGGTGAAGGTATGTTCTCGAAACTTTAACAACAGCCCGTACCGAGCTACTGAGCGTCTCTCCAGCAGAGTCTTCCACTGGACTTTGATCTCCGCAACGCTCTCACGATTACTAAATGATCCTGTAACGAAGTGCGCTGCTCTCCGTTGGATCTTCTCTATCTCTTCTGTCAACCCTATCTGGTACGGATCCCACACTGCTGAGGAGTATTCAAGCAGTGGGCGAACAAGCCTACTGTAACCTACTTCCTTCGTTTTCGGATTGCATTTCGTTAGGATTCTTTCAATGAATCTCAGTCTGGCATCTGCTTTACCGACGATCAACTTTATATGATCATTCCATTTTAAATGGCTCTGAGCACTATGCGACTTAACTTCTGAGGTCATCAGTCGCCTACAACTTAGAACTAATTAAACCTAACTAACCTAAGGACATCACACACATCCATGCCCGAGACAGGATTCGAACCTGCGACCGTAGCGGTCACGCGGTTCCAGACTGAAGCGCCTTTAACCGCACGCCCACACCGGCCGGCCATTTTAAATCACTCGTAATGCGTACTCCCAGATAATTTATGATATTATCTGCTTCCAGTTGCTGACCTGCTATTTTGTAGCTAAATGATAAGGGATATACCTTTCTATGTATTCGCAGCACATTACACTTGTCTACACTGAGAATCAATTGCCATTCCCTGCACCATGCGTCAATTCGCTGCAGACCCTCCTGCATTTCAGTACAATTTTCCATTGTTACAACCTGTCGATATACTACAGCATCAGCCGCAAAAAGCCTCAACGAACTTCCGATGTCATCCACAAGGTCATCTACGTATATTGTGAATAGCAACGGTCCTATGACACTCCCCTGCGGCACACCTGAAATCTCTCTTACTTCGGAAGACTTCTCTCCATTGAGAATGAAATGGTGCGTTCTGTTATCTAGGAACTCTTCAATCCAATCACACAATTTGTCTGATAGTCCATATGCTCTTACTTTGTTCATTAAACGACTATGGGGAACTGTATCGAACGCCTTGCGGAAGTCAAGAAACACGGCATCTACCTGTGAACCCGTGTCTATGGCCCTCTGAGTCTCATGGACAAATAGCGCGAGCTGGGTTTCACACGACCGTCTTTTTCGAAACCCATGCTGATTCCTACAGAGTAGATTTCTAGTCTCCAGAAAAGTCACTATACTCGAACATAATACGTGTAATAGTAACTGCATGTAAGTGGCACAATAAAAGGTGTACGATGGCTCAGTCGTTCAGTTTCGTCACATACCGGATTTGTACGGAACACTTCATGACAAATTCCCTGTTTTTTTCATTTCTGCCATCTGCAGTGACCTAGCAGTTGTAGAGTTAACATTGCATGGTGAAGTTAGACGTGAACCTTCTGTTCGTAACACCGTGAGCTGATTATGTCAGCATTTTGTTTCACACGACTCTGCCCTCCGCGATGATCAATCTTGTCATTTAGATTTATGTTTAATCATTTTCAGCAAATTGCTTTAACGCAACTGTTGTGCTGTTTCTTCACTTTGGAAATCTTGTTATTCCATTCACACCGCCATTCTCCACTGCAATCGGACTTCTTCACAGTCAGTGAGAGAATGGCCGTGATGAAAGCTCAAAAAGTATGTTCTACTACAATTTCAAAAGAATAGTTTCAAATATTTACCGAAAGCTGAGAAAAATATAACAGAAAACAAAAATATCGGCCTCTATATTTCCACTTCGATATCGATATGTAGGGAAGAAAATATCACTGATATGTATCGATATTTTCTGCGGAGCTATACATATATCGATATTTTACCAACAGCCCTAGTAGCGTCACCTCCATTATTGCTTGTGGATTAGCTGAACTTATATGTTAAGTGTCTTTTCTTGAATTGTCTGAGACGTCGCACGAGCAGTTTGTTAGAATTAGGGCATGTGCTGTCCATTACCCGAATAGAGTCCAAGATTTTCGTGGCGCCGATACGACTATGTCGGTTTATGAATCATTACAAGGGCAGGTTGACGAGTTAATGAGTACGATACAGTACGGAATCACGTTCCACGGAGTTGCAAGTTCAAATGAACGAATCGTTAAAAATAGTGCAAGGGATGAACAACGTCGTTCTGACGACCGACAGTGAAGCAAAACCCTCGTCTGAAAATGGGAAAGCTAACAAACGTGTTAAGAGACACCACGGGTTCTTTGACATGTTTACCAAAATACCGAATCCCTTGAGTGGCCTATTCGGAAAAGGGAGAGCGTTGTCGGCCGTATCAGCAAGGAGTTCATTCGAGGCTTAGATTTTCTTTAGGAATTAAAGGATCGGAGTGAAATGTTGAATCTGAGTAATGAGCAGTATCATCAATTGTTGAACCTTGTGATATATGTACGACTTGAACAAGTAATGAGGCAGATTATGCAAAGTCGAGTTCCACTTCTTGATTTTAGGCATTCAATCGGTAGGAATCTCTTATCAGCTCGTGCACGTTAGCAGTTAATTGAGAGGAAGTATTTTAGTGTTCTGCATTATGTGGAATCGTTAGAGGATTATGCCAAAACGGTGCGAGACTCTATACAAAGCATGTTTTTGGAATTCGCTGAATGCCAGGTTGTGGTTAACATTTTGAAAGGCATGCATTTTAATGATCGATCTGGCGTTATCCTTTGTGAGAGATTGGTTGCTTTTGAGCGGTTAGAGAGCGTGATCACTGAGTTAGAAGCATTTCCAAATGCCGACTGCATGCGATTACGTACTAAAGTGTGGGCTGGTGGGTCGAACAAACAAGAATAGGATGGCACAGCACGCTGGAGTGACCCTAGAAGTTACCGGTGCCAGCAGAAAGGTCATGCAGCTAAAACATTCACTTAGGTTCGGAGTAAAGGAGCCATTTGATACAACGCGAAAGGTGGAGTCTCAAAGGAGCTGTATTCTAGGCGAATTAGGGTGATGTCTGACTTAAAGCTGCCGTATCTGTGCATGAGATGCAATAAAGGCCCTGTGTTTGTCCACTTTTAGATTCAGTAAGTTCGTTTAGTCTCATTAGCAAAGCTGGGTACGGCTCTAAATTTCCCAAACTTGTGAACCTCAAAACGCGAGTACAGGTGGCCAGGTCTTGAAAATGTAGTTACTTGGGGAGGTTTCGATAAATACATGTGTTCAAAACTTCACTTGCAAATGTATGGTGAGCATTGCACACAATCTGCCTGGGTCCGCCATACTTGTTGTTGGTTTTATTTATCAGTGGGCTTAGTTCTGCTCTGGAGGAGGGGCAGACACCTACACGTTTAGCCAGCACCGACTCAGAAGGAGGCAAGGGTGTCGTGCTGTGGTCTGAAATTCTGCCTCATTGGACCGCTACATTTTGGAGCATCTTGAACGTTGACAAGCTCAGTGGTTTAGAAATTAAGCAAACAGTTCCACTATGTGTTGTCGGATGGACTGGGGAAGTTTGAAGAGTTGACGGATAGGATTCCTGTCAGATATCTTCATACAGATTGTCCCCCTCCCTGGATGAAACAGTTTACGCTCATGATAGATAAGAGATTAGCGGAGTGCTTGGCTCTCCATCCAAGGGCACAGATGGAGTGTATCCGGAAGTGGACTATACAAAATTAAATAAAAAGGTAATGGGCCTATTCCATTGCCTGTCCTGCATTCATGCTTCGAGCGGTAGCTTGGTTCATTGGAATCGCGAACTTCTTCCGTCGGCCCGGGCCGAATTTCGCCCAGTTGATGGCGCCACTTAACGATTTTATACTGGGTGCCTCTAAACAAGGTGCCTTTTGGGGAACTTAAAAAAGGCTTTAGCGTCTGATCTGGTATTGGTTATGCCAGATTTCAGTCACGAATGTACAATGAAAACCGATGCTTCGATGCCTGTTGTGGCTGCGGTGCTACTACAAAAGCGTGCAGGAGAAGGGGCATGAGGCGTTCTGTCAGGTATGCTGAATTCTCTCGAAACGAAATATTCGGTACATGAGATCTAAATGTGGGCTGCGTTACTCAACATGGAAAAATTCCGTATGTACTTAGAGAGCATCGTCCCTTCTAGCCGGAGATCGATAACCAGCCCAACAGCTGGATGCCGGCTAGGCCACAGCGCACTGGTTTTATGACTTGGTGGGTGGTCCAGCTGTCAGCCTTTAAATATACTTTCAAGCAGATTCGTGGAAGCGAAGAATGTTGTAGCAGACAGCCTCAGCAATATGCCTGATGAAAAGGAGGAGGGCATTATGGGCGAGCAAGAACTAGATCCGCCGGAAGAGCACTTGGGCGCCATACTGTCTTAATTCCCACTATTGTTGAAGGACGTAGGGGTACGACAGGATGCCGATCCCGTCCTTAGTCAGCTGAAGGAGCGGATCCGAAAACACGTAATAATTAGCACCTACCATTTAACAGGCAATGTTATGCGATATACGGTCAGGGGTGGCTGTGGGCATCCCGTGGCGTTATACAACGATTTAGTCTCTCTCTTTTTTAAGTAGTTTAGTGAGAAGGTAGGGGGGCATCCTGGCGTCTTTAAAACTGGAATGAATCTAAGAGAACACTTGACATGGGAGGGCATGGACAAGAGTATAATTACGGGTTATGGTGGCCGTTTGTAAGGCTTGTGACAGATACTAGGCCTCACTAAGTTTTACTCGCGTCAAATGTTCGCACCCGTTCCTTGGAGAGGCTTTGAATTGATTATGTGGGACTGTTCCCTTTGGTCATAATACGGCAACCGCTATAAAGTATTAATTAGAAAATTACACTCCCCAAGTATATTCACTCTACAGCCGGTTGCTAAGCTCCAGCCTGTTACCATGAACTGGCACTGTCGGTGCCTACCCAAAATTATCTTTTCAAATTTCAGTTAAAGCAGAACATTAGCAGATTGAATCCAAAGCACAACGCTAGTGAATACCCAGATTCATTTAGCATCATACCGAAAAATTTTACCTAAAAATTCAGCTACTAAGGCAGTTACCAATTTTTCGAAATACAGCTGCCGATCGAACTCCAGTTTCAACCCGAGTAAGGTGGCGCAGTGGCCAGCACACTGTACTACACTCCTGGAAATGGAAAAAAGAACACATTGACACCGGTGTGTCAGACCCACCATACTTGCTCCGGACACTGCGAGAGCGCTGTACAAGCAATGATCAGACGCACGGCACAGCGGACACACCAGGAACCGCGCTGTTGGCCGTCGAATGGCGCTAGCTGCGCAGCATTTGTGCACCGCCGCCGTCAGTATCAGCCAGTTTGCCGTGGCATGCGGAGCTCCATCGCAGTCTTTAACACTGGTAGCATGCCGCGACAGCGTGGACGTGAACCGTATGTGCAGTTGACGGACTTTGAGCAAGGGCATATAGTGGGCATGCGGGAGGCCGGGTGGACGTACCGCCGAATTGCTCAACACGTGGGGCGTGAGGTCTCCACAGTACATCGATGTTGTCGCCAGTGGTCGGCGGAAGGTGCACGTGCCCGTCGACCTGGGACCGGACCGCAGCGACGCACGGATGCACGCCAAGACCGTAGGATCCTACGCAGTGCCGTAGGGGACTGCACCGCCACTTCCCAGCAAATTAGGGACACTGTTGCTCCTGGGGTATCGGCGAGGACCATTCGCAACCGTCTCCATGAAGCTGGGCTACGGTCCCGCACACCGTTAGGCCGTCTTCCGCTCACGCCCCAACATCGTGCAGCCCGCCTCCAGTGGTGTCGCGACAGGCGTGAATGGAGGGACGAATGGAGACGTGTCGTCTTCAGCGATGAGAGTCGCTTCTGCTTTGGTGCCAATGATGGTCGTATGCGTGTTTGGCGCCGTGCAGGTGAGCGCCACAATCAGGACTGCATACGACCGAGGCACACAGGGCCAACACCCGGCATCATGGTGTGGGGAGCGATCTCCTACACTGGCCGTACACCACTGGTGATCGTCGAGGGGACACTGAATAGTGCACGGTACATCCAAACCGTCATCGAACCCATCGTTCTACCATTCCTAGACCGGCAAGGGAACTTGCTGTTCCAACAGGACAATGCACGTCCGCATGTATCCCGTGCCACCCAACGTGCTCTAGAAGGTGTAAGTCAACTACCCTGGCCAGCAAGATCTCCGGATCTGTCCTCCATTGAGCATGTTTGGGACTGGATGAAGCGTCGTCTCACGCGGTCTGCACGTCCAGCACGAACGCTGGTCCAACTGAGGCGCCAGGTGGATATGGCATGGCAAGCCGTTCCACAGGACTACATCCAGCATCTCTACGATCGTCTCCATGGGAGAATAGCAGCCTGCATTGCTGCGAAAGGTGGATATACACTGTACTAGTGCCGACATTGTGCATGTTCTGTTGCCTGTGTCTATGTGCCTGTGGTTCTGTCGTGTGATCATGTGATGTATCTGACCCCAGGAATGTGTCAATAAAGTTTCCCCTTCCTGGGACAATGAATTCACGGTGTTCTTATTTCAATTTCCAGGAGTGTAGATTCGTGAGGACGACAGTTCAAACCCGGGCATCACCATTCTGATTTAAGTTCTTTGATTTCCCTAAATCGCCTCAGGAAAACTCCGGGATGGTCCCTTTCACACAATCTCCTTCCCCATCCTTCCCTAATACGAACTTGTGTTCCCTCTTGTTCCCGACGGGATGTTAAACACTAATCCCCTTTTCCTCCTCCATAATCTCACAACCATCTAATACAAGGCACCAGGTAAATACCGGTATGGGTATCATAGCTTCAGTTACTATGAACCAGTTCAAATTTTTAATCCCAGTAAAAATCCTCTTCAGGCAACAGTAGCATACCAGTATTGGTATCGCAGTTACTATGAACCAGTACAATTACAGTAAAAACTCTGTTCCGGGTTCAGATACAGTTGGGGTTGCTATCAAGGAACGAGATGCGGCCAAAGGCTGCCACATATAAACAAAATATAACTGCACGCAGATACAACTGCACGGAACTCAGGCTGACGCACGTGCTCAAACGACCGCCATGCTTTGATTTCAACTCGACAGTCGCTGCCAGTTTTCCCGCAAGCCACAAGTCTCCATCGGACAGTCATAGCCGACCTCACGAGAAATCTTAATGTTTCTTCTTAGGTTCTGACCCAAGAGACATATTCAGGTAGTCTCCAGCACTGCCGACGACAGGCACAACGTCGCTGCTCCACCAGTATGCCCCACCCGGCATCTTTCTGTGAGGTGATGTTTTCAATTGGGTGGGCACGCACAAAGAGGGCCTTTCCAACCGACGCTGCTCCGGCTCGTGTCACAGTGTCACCAGCAGTTACGGCGGTCCAGGCTTTAGTTACGATCCCGAGCCCTTCAGGCACGGGGAGAAGCCGCGGGAATTTCAACTTGTGTACGTAGTGTCTGGTTATACCGTCACAGCATTCCCCTTCCCCCCCTACCCCTTAGACGCTGAACTGCGGGCGAGGGTGATAGCTGAAAAACCCATATATACACTAACTTAAAGTCTGACAATATAAAGAAACAACCTTCATAACTGCTTGCAACAAACGAGGCTACGACACCACGAGCGGGGACATATACAACCGTGGTTCCCGACACTGCTTCTCGGCATACAAACCCCACTCGAAGTATTTTGCGTCACAAGCCCATAATGACAACGTTTCATTTGAGACAGGTGTGCCCTTAATATCCGCTTGATACGCAGGTGCTCGACGAGCAGAGTGACGGCAACACGAAGTGTAAAATCTGGGTAGCAGCTTTCCCACCACATTATCCCCTGCCCTACTAGAAAGGCGAAGATTTTTTTCTACACTCTGTCCCCCAGCGGAAGTGCGGTTGACCGCCTACAAATATTACACTTTTGCGCCAGTCTTTATGAGCGAGCTTCAGATTTTTAAGAGCGCCTTCCCATTTTTCCCTAAAATAGATGGCAACCCGCTCAGGTAGTAGATCGTTCAGCGACTGCAAAGTGGAGAGGGGGCTGCTGGGTTTAAAGTTGAACATGAGGGCAATCGGTCCCAGCTTATCGGATTCGTGCACTGCCGTGTTCAATGCGTACCTGCGTACCCCAACCACGAAAAGGATGAATCTCACCATGTGTAATCCATATGGTGATATGCAAATAGGGCAGACCATAGGTTGTGATTAACTTGGATAACATGGCGTGGTGGTGGTGTGGCAGATGTCTGCCAAAAATCAAAACATCCGAAAGTTCACAGAGGCACAATTCGGTGGATTGTCGGGCCCGAAAATATCAAAGATCGTCTGGGGTGCCTTGGTGGTAATTTTTCATGTCATCCTTCGTGTCGAGATCAACCAATTGAACCACCTAAGAGCGTCAACGCATACTGAAATGCGGTGACACAAGTCATGAGATGCCACCTAATACTGTGTCGGACCTCCTTCTCCCCGGTTTAGTGCAGCAAATTGTTGCAAGTTCCTTGCAGACATATTGAGCCATGTTGTCCCTATACCTGACCATAACTGCATTAAGTGTTGGCGGTGTGGAATACTGTGCACAAACTGACCTCTCGATTATGTCCCATAAATGTTCGGTGGGATTCGTGTCGGGGAGTCTGGGTGGCCATATCATCCGCTATAATTGTCCAGAATGTTCTTCAAACTAGTCGCGAACAATTGTGGCCTTGTGCCATTGCGTTGTTCGTGGTGAGACGTAATGCCTCAAATTTGGTAGTTTCGGCACATTCTCGACACTGTTGATCTCGGAATATTGAATTCCCTAACGACTTCGTAGTGGAATGTTCTGTCCGTCTAGCTCCAACCACCATTCCTCCGTTCAAATTCTATTAGTTTCGTCGTGTAGCTATAACCAGGCCGGAAACCTTTTCACATGAATCACTAGAGTACAAATGACAGCTCTTCAACGTATTATCCTTTTATACATTGTGTGCTCGGTACTTCCGCCATATGTATATGAGCATATCGCTATGCCATGACGTTTTATCACCTCAGTGTAGTTTTGCTACTCTTTGAATAAGAGGGTGGATATAATGTGTGTATTTGTATGTGACACTGGTATTCACTCTGTAGAAGTGGATTTATTTTTCGTTGGCCTCCTGGAAAATAAAGTTGTGTTTGAAAATGCGTGCGCGTCTCTGAACCCAGTATGAACCACCATCAAAGACCAATTCTGTTACACAAATTTCAGCTTTGTGTCTTCAGATTTTTGGGGATCCAAGAGGTTCTTAAATTATCGATTTTTGTTCGAGCTATTGAACTGTGGAAGTTCATATTCTAAACTAATTTTGTTTATATTTTTCTTCTCCTTCTTAGTAATATATTACATGATTTTAAATTATCAAAATTTTCAGAGAGCTGTTGCCGACCCACACAGTTGGAGGCACGATGGGCTTAGCAGTGATGAATGAGGGGAGGTGATCGTTGTCCCGCTCTCTCTCTTTGTTAAACCAAGCTTGCCGCTATTTATTCAACTGCACTTCTCAAGCAGTCTATCAAGGAGAATGGTACATAAATCATATCCAAATAAGTGTGCATCTAGAATGCTCCCTAACTTTTCTCCATCAGTTAATTAAGTAATATATTGTGAAGGCTGGATCTTGCTCTATACCTGTTTTCCTCCTATAAATCTTTTACCAATTTTTTCCAATTCTGCTCTTTAACATACGGATCTACGACCTTGCTGTTTGACTCGTACCGTATATACGCCTCTATTGTTTCACAATCACGAAGGTCGCCTTCACTGTAGTTCCCACTAATATATCCAACATTCCATTAGTCTGGGAAATGTCCTTCATAAATTATACGCTTATTTAAAGTCCAAAATAGCTTCCAATAGAACGTTTGAATTTTTTCTGAATAGGAATTCCTCTTGACCTAGGAGTATCACCATTGTTTGAGGCGTTCGGCACTTTTTTCCACCTCGAGTAACAACCTGTCAAAATGTGCATACCTTCCGACAGAACATATTCTGTTCCATCTGCATTATGACACTGCTGCCATGTCACTGAAACACAGCAAAGGACAAATAATTACGAAATTTTGCTTGTTGTTCATAGACGTGTAGTAGAAAGAATTTAGTGTTGGATATTTTGATCATTTGGGGGACAATCAGAACAGAAAATTTAGTACATGGTGCTGCCACCTCTGGTGGCAACTGTAGCTCTGTCCCGACCGGGCATCAGTTCGAACTGATCTAGAATGACGGATGTGGGTGTTGCATTCCACCTGCTACATCTCCGTGCCAGAGTTCATCAACCGTAGTGGTTAGCGAGTGGTGATGAGCCAGTGTCTCCCCCCCCCCTCACCCCCCCCCTCAAACCATGATCAAATGTTTTCAGTAGGTGAGTGCTGTCAAAGGTAACAGTCGGACACAGGCCAGGATGACAAGGACAAAAAGGGCGGTGAAGCTTTATGTTCTTGAAAGATAATGTTAAAATTACCCTCTATGCGAAGTAACATTGATCGTGTCATATACACCATGGCGCTCTATACCATCAGGCTAGTTTTATGAGAATGACAAATGCAAGCTGGAAACATTAGTTCTTCTGAGGACCTCAACGAACGTACGTGTCTATCACAGGGTTTTCCAAACTATGTTCCCCTGAACATTGATGTTTTGTGGGTAGACGATAAATGCTCCAAAAAAAATCATCAATGAAACTGCGCTGTTTTTCGACTTTTCGGCGACACTAATTATTTTTTTTAAAAGTTTTTATCATATCAGTGTTATTGGTTATGATTTAAAATTCAAATAGTCATTAAATAAAAAAAGTTCTTTATTTTTTTATTTTATTAATCTGAAAATTAAACGATTTGTTTCATCAAAGTACCAGGATTCTCAAAGTTATCCATCTGAGGAAAAGTTTGGGAATCTCTTGTCTATCGTGATGGTGTCCGTACGATCAGAACTAGTCTGAAAAGATATCGTGCTGCCACTTTTGAGTCCACTACCAGCTTCCCTCCAGTTGCAACACTAGTTGTTCGTGGTGCTCTCAGTGTATATATCACTTGCTATGCATTTGCTTTCTCAATGTCAGAGTCCTGGCTACATGATGCAATAGAGCTTATGAAAAATTTGCCTGTCCTCTCGGGCTCAAGTCGCATGGGGTTATTGAGGTCATACTTGGTATTCTGCATAGCTTTCTTGAAACCATCGATTCCACATCAGCGTGGCAATTCTTGAATCACGCCAAACGCGAACAGTAATATCGCGTACCCATGAACCGCAATGTGCCAGGTTGTATTCCGACATATGGCAGTAGACGTTTCTTGTTCTCATAAAACGTGTAGCAGGATATTTTCCCGAATAACAAATATTCAAATGCTTTTTCTGAATTAGAGGCCTGCTGCGTAATATTTCTTATATACAGACTGCAAATGGTGTTACTCTTACCTGCATTATGCGGTTGCACACATCGAAGAATTGCTAAGAACTCTGAATGAAAATGCTCAAGCTTTGGGAGTAATAGCCTATGCCGAAGACATACTGGTTCTGGCGGCCAAGAACTCAAGATCCGTGCTGGAAAGAAAAGTGTGTAATTTGGTTGCTCTGGTGCAAAACTGGAGCTCAGATAATAAACTAGGAATCGTAAAAAGAAAGACTACTCACCTGCTACACAAAGGCATCCTAACCCGCTCGCGGAGTCTTACCCTGAGAATTGAGGGAACCCGAGTGCGGTGCAGCGAGCTGTGTAAGGTAACTGGGCATGCACTTGGGCGACAAGCGTAACTTTCACACACAAACATCTGGTAGGTCAGAAAGTAA
The DNA here is from genome assembly GCF_021461395.2 of Schistocerca americana. NCBI lineage: Eukaryota > Metazoa > Arthropoda > Insecta > Orthoptera > Acrididae > Schistocerca > Schistocerca americana. The sequence continues at coordinate 396,183,576 of NC_060125.1, read as the reverse complement.
CCAACGTTATGCAGATGTCGTCAAGTCTTTAACATCCATTTTCAACACCTTAGACTCTAACATGATGGAATTTTCAATACTATCATAGGATCTGCCAGCATCTGGGCATGCAATTGTGATACAATAGGTGCTAGTCAATCTAAAGACATACACAGAGGAGTGTGCTGCAGAGACTCATAGGAACCTAAGGGGACAACGCTGGTGAGTCACTATTAGTCACATAAGGGTGTGTCTAGTGGATATTACCGTCAGATACTCAGGATTTCTGTATTGGCTTCACGAAGATAATCATCCCCAGATGAGAGAAATAACGGGCTAGTTAATAACAAACAGTGATTAAAATCTTCAACTTTCGTAGTCCTGTCTTCCTCATAGTGCTGTGAAATGTGGGAAAAAACCTCAAATTGGCATTTATAAGAAGATGAACAACACCAAAAATGCAACAGGAGTGTAATATGTAGAAAATCATCCACGCAACCTGCCACCGAAGATGCCTTGCACAAAATAAAGGCGAAACGCATATGGCACGAAAATTGTGTTTCATTCAGTTGTTGTCCGAAGGTCCATAAAGCAAAAATTATCAATATACCATAGTAAAACAGTGATTAACTTTGTCGAAAACGCTTAAGGAGAGAAAAGACTGTAACAGTATCACAACAGGTCGCAGGTTATATGGCATATTTCCAAACATCAAGGATAGGATACTTATGACCTATGTAAATCCACCTAAAGTCATGATTCACTACCTGACAAGCCATGTGCCAAACCCTAAATATTTATACAAGATAAAGAAACGTCAGACAAATACGTGTGCAAATGGCGACGCTGGTACATCAGACCATATTATACAAGAGTCTCAAATATTTTAATATCTGCAGGCTCAAGTAGTTGGTACCCTAGCTGACATTGTTAGAAACAATGACAAACGGCATCTGCTGAACAGGGTAGAAAATAAGATATCTCGGAGGGAACTTATACAATATTTATACTCCAAGAGAAACACAAATATAAGCCGTCCATGGTGGCCGAGCGGTTCTAGGCGCTTCAGTCTGGAACCGTACGACCGCTACGGTCGCAGGTTCGAATCCTGCCTCGGGCATGGATGTGTGTGAAGTCCTTAGGTTCGTTAGGTTTAAGTAGTTCTAAGTTCTAGGGGACTGATGACCTCATATGTTAAGTTCCATAGTGCTCAGAGCTGTTTGAAACATTTTTTTTAAACACAGCTGTAAGTGATAAATCTGAAACGAATAATGTGAGTGAGTGAATGAATATCACCAAAGATTCACCGAAGCAGGAACTCTTTCCTACAGACGACGACAAAAAGCAGTTAGTATATCACCGACAACGTTGCAGCTGTGGCAGTATGAATGGAAACTTACAGTTGACTTTTGTGGGTCTCCCAGTAGAAGCAGGCTCCCAGGGGGATTACTGTAGCGAATCCGTCAGATTCGATTGGTTGCCTCCACTGGGACTACGGACGATGGTTCTAGCTCACATGTGGTGCTTTCTCAAGGCTGATGCTGGTTCACACTTGTTTGTCGGTAGCATGGAAGTCATGGAACCCCGGTTCTAGAGATTTGGCATGCTGTCCCCTGCAAATGGGGGCCTCACTCGCATATCAGTAGGTAATGGTAGCATGAATCATGTATGTAGACATCCGCAACGGAGGCATCCTGAAGAACATATCTCCCTCAACCCCATTGTCCCCTAGTGGTTAATACTAGGAGCTGTCAGTTAGCCATCTGTTGCGATGGTAGTCTAGATGCTTAACAAACGTAGTATCGTAGTTTAAAGATGTAATACTGAAGTGTCAGATTCCACCCATCTGTGACCCGTGTCGGATATCCCTATTTCCACCATACAGAATATCGCGACCTTAATGTCACTATTCAAGGTTAGTCACTAACTATTGCTACCAAGAATAACTCCGAAAGTATGATAGGAGCTGACAAAAAGTTGCATTGGACAACAGGGGCCATAACATGACATTGGTTTTTTGTTGCTATGTGCGGTCGCTTCAGAGACATGAAGGTCAACTTTGTTTTTTTAAATGACATGTTATAGTTTGGTACTAATTTTATAATAATGGTTATCGAGGCGAATCCAATGAGGTGTAACAGCAAAGTCTTTGAACGTCAACCATAAAAACCAGTAGCGCTAATTTCATTTAACCTTTAGCCTATAGGTCATACGAAGCTCACAATACCAACAACACACAACCTGCAGAACTGTATGCTAGAAATTCCTGGTTACTCATATTTCGTCGTCAGTCACAAACTCTAAATTTTTTAATCGCCGTTCAACGCGTTTCGAAGCTACAAATCCATTTTCAGGGGTTGCATGGCTACAATGGGCGTTACAACTGCTTCTGCTTTTCACCGAACACTAACAGAAAAACAGAATTGTTAGATTTAACGAGTCACTGTATATCAGGCGGAATTAATGAGAAAATGTTAGATTTACGTAATACATTAAAGTAAATCCAATATTCCATAATATCACCGTGAAATAGGGTATATATGCAGCATATGAGTCACGTAACAGTATCATAACCATGTTGAACAGTTTCAAAACTTACGTTCAAATATGGAAATTCTTCACCAGTGCAGAATATCAAAGCTATATGGTCAGACGCATAGTAAAATGGTACTTGACTTTATTTCTCAAATTTCTATAGCATTTTCTCATTAATCCTGAGTGAAGTGCATCTTGTCGCGTGTAAGAACTATGTCGCTCGGTTTCTGTTTGGTAAGATACTGAAGTATATGTAACGTCCATTATAGCCATACAGTCCGTGAAAATGGAGCTCTAGGTTGGAATCGCGTTGAAAAGCAACTAAAGAAAAAAAATCGTTACTGACGACAGAACATTATTAACTAATATTACCTAACGCGTAATTTACAGTCACGGACAGCCCACATGTTAATGTCTGCTAATGACGTAGCAGAACTATTATCAAAACATAACGGTACCAAAATATCTCCCATACATCCATGATACCTACAGCAATAACCACTAAATACGAACTTCAATTACCGATATAAATTTCAATACTCAGATGTCAAAGGGCATTATGAACATATAAAAACAAAGCTATGCTTCAAACAATAAAGATGTAATCCGGATAAAGACGTACTTACTACAAAAAGTCAGCTGACAAATTTATTCACACATATACACACGCACGTACGCGCGAGCGCATGCACACACTCTCTCACACCCACACACACACACACACACACACACACACACACACACTGCCAAACCAAATTAACCAATACTGAAACCCAGTAAAATACCGCCACATACGCTAGGCCCTTGTTTGGGAGCCACAGACCTTGCTCAGTTTCACAAATTCAGCGCACTGCTGACACGTCACACATTCCGCCGGGAGGGCATATTACTGGAGAAATTTAATTTTAAGCACCATCCACCTATAGCAGTAACCAATGAATGACTACTAAATTTCGTTGTAAGATCCATGCATAGTAGGAAACGAAAAACACACCCACATACATACACACACGCACACACACACTTATAAACACACGAACACAAACGCGAGCGCGCAAAAGAGAGACAGAAACGTTCAAACCATTAACAACACAACGAATTAGAAATTTCGAAACCGAAAACAAATCAATAGCCAGTAACTAACAACATAAAAGTATCTCACTGCCAACAGAACGAAAACAAATTCCCGAAACATCAAGTAAAACTGAACACGAAGTCCAATGCCGAACTAACATCACTTTCAAACTATTTAGAAAAGCAAACATCCCACTAAAGCGCCCTCTGGAAACTCAATCTGTTTAAAAAACGTCACACAACACCACACAGTTATGTCACGGGTCAAAGCAGATGCGTTCAGTAATCGGATACTTCCGTAGACGTCGTAAGGGTTTTGCGTGTTTTCTTTGTTTTCATTTAATATTTTTGAAATTTTCTCTTCCTTGTGTGATTAATTTCACTAGTTATTACATATACTTCAATGATCAGTCTTGGACTGAATGATAATAACATTTTATAGATTTCCTATTGTTATGTGAAAGTTCGACTCGCATTGTATTTCGGGTAGCAGGTGACGGTATTGTAAGCAATAACTAATAAAATAAAATATCATAGCACATAGAACACTATACGCCAGTTTGAGGTTTGTTGCATGCCCTCTTGATGGTGTTGTAAGTTTTGTGGTCAGCAGCGTATCTTTCTTCTCTTAAAAGTTACCCACATTAGGTCTTCCAATCTTCAGTCGGGATCGGAGATTACTTCTGTTTGTATTTGGTTGTTTTTAAGTATTTAAGAGTTTAATTTGCAGCGTCATTAGGGAAGCTTGTTACCATTTAAAGGGCGCAGTTGTTCGACCTGCTGATAAACGAGAGCCAGCGCCCCAGAGAAGACACTTGAGGAGGGAAGCCCTAATGGCCCGCCAGCTGGCTGCCGGCGCTGTTTATACGGTGCGCTGGCTGAACTCCCAGAAGGAAGGTCGCGCTCGCCGCCTGTCCCCCGAGTGAGATAATTGCGTCTCACCGTGCAGATCACGTGCGCCGTATCTCAGCCAAGTTTACTACCGACACAACGGTGGCCCTCCCCCTGCTCAGGGGCGTTACTTACCTCGCCTTGTTGCTGCGATGAACGTGAGCCGATTTCCCACCCAATGTGGCACTTCCCAGAGGAGTGTCTAATGAGACGGCATTACAGAGCTTTCCTCCACTGGAATATACTCACAGCTTTCTCACGTGTTTAACAACCAACGCCTCCGAACACCAAAACAGGCTGGAGGGTGAAATTGAAACAAATGAGCCCTCGGTCACAAGTTTTTAGTCTTATTAACCAGGTTTCAACACTTCTAAGAGAGCCTTCATCAGAATTTAGACATTTAAACTGGTCTATAACATAACTACAAATTTGTCGGTAGAAATTTTTTTTATATAGGGTGAAAAGTATTTAAATCGACAAACTCTGGGTAGTTGTAGGGGACATCAAAACAAATATTTTTCCCTAATGTCATTTTCTCCTATGAGGAGTATTTAAACCAGTAGAGGAAGATTTCTCTGGTGGAAAATTAATTAAACCGACAAACACTTTTCTATTTTTTATGACCAAGAGACAACACATTAACACAATCAAATTTCAATTGCAGTAGATTTTCAAAAATGCCTCCATTGACACGTAAACAATGTTTACACCGTCGGATCATGTTCGGTCTGACGCGGGCAAAAACCCCAGGAGTATCCTGAATTGTTCCTGTTGCTGCTACTATCCGGGCAACCACATCCTCTTCTGATGCAACGGGAGTTGAATAAATAAGTTTGCACACCTCTCCCCACACAAAGTAGGCCAGTGGGGACATATCTTGGGATCGAGCAGGTCATGGTGCAGGACCACCTCTGCCAATCCACGTTTCTGGGAACCGTCGGTCCAGGAATCGACGCACACGACGACTGAAATGTGTTGGCACCCTGTCATGGTGGAACAACATGCGTTGTCTTGTAGGGAGCGGGACGTCTTCCAGCAAGTCTGGCAATGCTCTGGTGAGAAAATTGTATTAGTGCCTGCCATTTAATGGCCTAAGTAGCAGATACGACCAATTAAATAGTCCTCTACAACACCGACCCACACATTAACAAAGAACCGCACTTGATGAGCGCTAGTAACTGTGGCATATGGGTTATCCTCACTCCAAACATGCGAATTGTGCATGTTGAAGACTCCATCAAGCCCGAACGTTGCTTCATCGGTAAACAACACAGAGGATGGAAATGTAGGATGCATTTCACACAGTTACAGGTACCACTGCGAAAACTGTGTTCTGGTTGGACAATCAACTGGTTTCAGGTTGTACACACGCTGTAAGTGAAATGGACGTAACAATTGCTCTCGAAGGAGTGTTCTTACATTCGTCTGATTCGTCCCCAAGTTACGTGCAATTGCACGAGTGGTGATTGAAGAATCCCGCTCCACATGTTGCAAGACAGCTTCCTCAAATTGCAACGTTCTTACCGTGCTACGGCGTCCCTGTCCAGGGAATCTGCTAAATGACCCGGTCTCACGCAGACGTTCGTACACAGTAGCAAAGCTCGTATGATTCGGGATACGGCGATTAGGATATTGTTGTTGATAAACCTGCTGTGCAGCTCGTCTGTTGTGGTGCGATACGTAGTACGCACCAACCATATCAGTGTGCTCACGCCAGGTGTATCGCTCCATTAGTAAACAGAGACAATGCACTACTACACTGGTGGACAGCAGTTGCCTACAACTGAAGAGCGTAATACACCCTCCAACAACTGAAGATCGTAATACGGCCTCCACCGGTTTAAATAATCCTCATAGGAAAAAATTACATTAGGGAAAAATATTTGTTTTGATGTCCCCACAACCTCCCAGAGTTTGTCGGTTTAAATACATTTCACCCTGTATAAACCATACAAGACAGTACAGGACAGAGAGAGTACTTACACGTCACTTATAAAATAAATAACAGGCCAGAAGGGATTTAGTCACAAAATGTTTGAAAGGAATGTTCGAAGGCGAGGCTCTAAGAGCTGCTCATACCTGTATAGCTACAGGTTGCAACGGACTGAGGCACCCGCGTTCACAAGCGCCGTATGTGAACATGACATTGTAGCGCGAGCGCTATCTAGTAGCCGCAGGTTACTTAAGATTCAAATGTAGACAGGCGAAAATTATAATGAATATTTTTCAGTTCATAATGTAAAAACCGCAATATTTAGTTTAACAGTGACAGATAAAGTAACATTTTGTCTACATCAGATCTTAGAAGTACTGTTTGAAGCATAAAAACGTCATTATTGAAAATACAGGAAGGGCTGAATGACAGAGCCTGTAGAAAACGATATAACTTGAAATACAGCCAATAAACCTTTTAACAAATGAAAAATTACGAGATGACTTACATGGAAACATTTCGATGAATTACACCAGGAGGCCGGAAACTAAACGTAGAGTTACGGCTTTATACCGCTGAAGAAATTTTTGTTGCGAAACTTCAGGTGTTCATTGAGAATGAGGCTTTCATTTCGAGGAATGTGTTTAAAAATCTCAAATTCTTCAAGAATATCTAGTCTACGCACTTTCTTCTTTGTCTGCAAGATGTTGAAATCGGAAATAGCTTTAGGCGCGTGACCTGTAATCGGAAGATGGTCGGCAAAAGACAAATTTTGGGAGCTAGTGCCATTTCTTCTTAAAAGTGAAAAGGTGTTCTTTATATCTTGTTGTAAAGGCACGTCCTGTTTGTCCTGTGTAGCAACAAGAGCACGTATCGCAGAAAATCTTCGAGTTCCGGTACACATTCATGTATCATAATATCTTCGACAGTTACCCAGACTGGTACAAACAGGAAACCTAAGTCACAGAATATAAGATTTTCTATTCATCGGCCTTTCGCACGTGTACTATTTAGCTGTCATTGACAACAGGGTGTAGCCATATAATTAAGGAAATACTATTCAGACAAATACTTCCATAATCTTGCTATTTTATTAACTTCGAAGGATCATTTCATATTATTAAAGAATTTGCCAAGTTTATGCAAGGGAAACATGCTCTTGTGAGGCCAAACAATATGAGAATTTGCTAAATAACGAAACGCAGTACAATAAATTTTCTGCCTTGCATATATTCTACAAGACCTTGGTAGGTTTTCGGACGTATGTGGAGTCAGATACCTAAGCACAGATCATGCAGTTGCGCAGATTATAGCCCGGTGCTGTGTGGACTCGGAGTTGGTGCCCGAATGCGTCCTACATTTGTTCCCTAGCGTTCAGAAGAGGCAAATTTCGTGACCAACGCATCACTGCGAGTTCACTATTATTCTGCGCAATCAATATAGCACGATTCCAGTCTTTTTGACACGGACATTTATCTTGCTGGAAGATACCGTCGTTGTCAAGTAAGGCTGGAAAATCCCTTCCACAGGACCAAATAGTTGACGAGAAATATAGTCACACGCAATTGCTAAAACCTGTCTAGAAGAACAAATTGGAAGCCAAATGAAAATTTGAAATTTGTATGACTTATTAGCACTTCTAATATTCTCCTTCTTTTTTTTTTCTTTTTTTTCTGAGGACTGTTATAGAAACATTTGATCAGTGTAATACGTTTTCACAGCTTTATTGCCGAGTGCAAGACAAAACGAACATTTATAAAGATCGAGGCATCCACTTCCGATGTGTATCGATGCTCTTGCTGTAGATCCTGTCTCAAAGTTTACATATCTGTGTACTTACAGAACATAAACTTGGTGACGGGTTTTAACTATTATCTAAGGTACATAATATGTACAAAAAGTAATAATTTTTGTTGATGTTAATGTCAAGTGGAAATTTTTTAGACTAGTGAAGGGTTAGTACTAAAAATAAATAAGCCCACCCGGTTAGCCGAGCGATCTAACGCACGGCTTTCCGGAGTGGGAAGGAGCGCCTGGTCTCCGGCACGAATCCGCCCGGAGGACTTAGGTCGAGGTCCGGTGAGCCGGCCAGTCTGTGGATGGTTTTCAGGCGATTTTCCATCTGCCTCGGCGAATGCGGGCTGGTTCCCCTTATTCCGCCTCAGCTACACTATGTCGGTGATTGCTGCTCAAACAAGTTCTCCACGTACGCGTACACCATTATTACTCTACCACGCAAACATAGGGGCTACACTCGACTGGTGTGAGACGTTCCCTGGGGGGGGGGGGGGGGGGGGGGGGGGGGAAGGGGGGTCCATCGGGGGCCGAACCGCACAATAACCCTGGGTTCGGTGTGGGGCGGTGGAGGGGTGATGTGGACTGCGGTAGTCGTCGTGGGGTTGTGGACCACTGTGGCTGCGGCGGGGACGGAGTTTCTCCGTCGTTTCTAGGTTCCCGGTTAACATACAATACAATACAATATTAACATAAATAAAACCACTACAGTCTCAGAAGTAGCGGAACTACACATGTGAAGTACCAGCGAAAAATGAACACATTTTTTCTTTAAATTTTTTATTGACCTGAAGTTGTTACAGGTGGGGATACGTTAACGTTAGTAAGGAAGAACGATAGACATATTTGACCTAATAAAACGGGTACTACTCTGTACCACCTGTGTGCTGAAGACAAATTTATAAACAATTATCTTGCCAACAATGAGAAGGGAGCTCCAACGGCTGATCTACAATCAATGACATTGTGGTATTCACAAATGAAATGTGAGTGCAAGAGAGAGAGAGAGAGAGAGAGAGAGAGAGAGAGAGGATTTCTATATATTTATAGCGCCACAAAAGTGTATGTTGCACGAAGAAAGATATTATACATTTTTCTAACAAACAGCAGAAAACCAAGTTCACTCAAACTTGTGGTGAACTTTGACACCGTCCCATTTCTCAGTCTTTCTTCTCTTTAGAGCCTTTCGTTGCACTGCGTTCTTGAACGAAAGCTGACCTCTTCCTTTAACTTCGTTAATTAAGCCAGTTTCCCAACTTTGTCGAAGCAGTGGCTCCGACCAAATGGCGAACTTTTATTTCATGGACGCTTCGTAGACAGTAAGGAGGAAGTTTCCATAATATCCAAAACTAAAACTTTTCAACTGTGAAGAGAGGTTTGGATAGTTCAGTCGTATTAAGTTTCAAAATCGTTTCTTTATTTTATAACAGCAAAGTTTATTTTAGACAATATAACTATAATGTGAAAACCGAAGGAAATTAACACTGGGGACGACGTCAAAAGGCTTTAACAAGCATAATTCGTCTCTTTTATCAGTAAGAACTGTTTTGATACAGTTTACTGCTCCAATTTTTCTTGTACAGGGTTTTTATATCTGCATAGATGCTGCAACCAACATCCACTTCAGTTGTTAACTGCATTCAAACCACAGTCTTCACCCGCCCCCTCACTTACGCTCCCCTCCACTATAAATTTTTTTCTTTGATGTATTCTCTCCCCAGCACCTCTTCGTTTGTTAGTCGATTCACCCACGTAATATTCACCTTTTTTCTATAGGTCCACATTTCAGAACCCTCTAATGTCATTCTTGTAGCACAAGTTCTCGAAATATGGCCTACTTGTTTTCATTGCTGTATGTATATGGAGGAGTTGTTATTGAACGTCTCATTCTTTCTGGATGTTTAATACCTCTTTAACAAAATTCCTTAAATATAAATGAAATACATGGGAGGACTTGTCGTGTCAGTCGGTTATTTTGATTCTGTGTACGCCAGGGATGTTAAACTTCAGTGCCCTGTCTCTAACCTCCGACCCACTTCGTTTCCATATTTCTTAATGCGTGTTAAGGGACACTGATTGAAGACCTGGCTTTTCAATATTATATTCAAATAAAGAACATATAGCTCTCCGTTAATTATAAACATACAACTAAGAATACAATGTCTTTGAACATCGCAAATTACACTAACATCGTAGAATATTTATAGATGTGGATTACGAGCAATAGTTACCAGAACATATATTTCGTTGGTTCCGATCGTGTCACGCTTGCTCCTTACCCTCTGTATAGGATTCTAATGTCATTTCTATTATAAAATTTTGCTGACTTGCTAGTCATTCTTGCTGGACACATTCGAGGTGTGATAGCACATTACAGACAGTACTGTAAGGTGCTTAAACTCCCATTAGGAAGGCAAAAATAATGTGGTCCGCAAATAGGACAGCTGTATATCTGAATAAAGTTAAAACAATATGGTCATTTGTGAACGAAGCAATTGGCTAACATCACAATTATTTCGAACACATACAGCCAATATACAGTACAAAGTTTCTATATTTGATAAGTCCATTATATGTACATTATTTAACTAACACTTACTGAATTTAGCAGGTTATATAAATAATAAATGAATTCGTGCAAGGAATCATACAACTTTTCGAGAAAACAGCTTTTCAAGAATATTATCTGAAATACAGTTAAGTGATTTATGACAAGGGCTAGACTCAGTACGTAATTAAATCGCTGAAGACAAAGACTTCTTGTGGATACTAAAGCACTGTACCGCCTGCAGATGTTAGCCCTTTACGTACCACAATTGTAATGTTTTCTTTAGGAATGATACCTTTCCTGAACTATTAAAATACTCCATAGTGAAACCACTTTATAAAAAAAGGAGGAGTGAGAGCCTAGAAAATTTTAGAAGTATTTCTGTGCCATCGGTATCTGCGAAAGTTATTGAGGAGGTTGTTTATTGTTAGTAATTCATCATTTGTTTCATATAATTTTCTGTCAAACGCACTGTTTGGTCTTAGAAGTCATGTTAAACTGAATAGTATACATTCTCTATTCTCTGTGAGACACTATATGCAGTGAACAAAACATTACGAAGATCAGGCGTCTTGTATTATTTAAATAAGCGCTTAAACAGCTTGTATAAAAATGTACAGTTCACAGACGAAACCGGAAATAACGTTACGATATCGGTTTTAGACGTGGAGGTATACAGAACCGCCAGTGGTAGACTTGAGACATACAGAGTGCCAGAAGCCGGCACACACCAACCGGTACCTGCACACGCATGGGCACGACCACTCGGTTCAGAAGTATTCTGTCCTGTAAACACTGACTGCTCGTGTCCATCTATAAGTGACACTAGTATCATCTGATGTCGCTGTGCTTGGAGTTTACGAGTGCTCAGCGGCGAGATTATCAACGCCCTTACAAATATTTTTTAAAAAAGGCTGTGGATAAAATGTCTAAATATGTTATCACACAGTGAGGTGCTAAAATTCAAAATGGGATACACTCACTCGTGCTGACTCACATAATCACTCTATCTAACAAGTCTGAAGACTGTGGAAAAAGGGTGAAAGGTGCTATTTATCAGATAAAAACAAGTTTGGGCGCTGATGACCTCGCTGTTTAGCGCCCGTAAACCTCAAACACACACACACACACACACAAAAACAAGTTAAAAGACAGAGAAGCTAAAATAAGGCTGACCATTTACAAAAAGCGTGGGTGAGCCAGCCACCCTATTAACACATTAAGAACATCTCACTAAAATTTAAGGGAACAAGTTGGACATATCACAAAACGTTGCAAGTCTCACAACATTCGTTTGAACATCACTTAAATAGAAAGGAGGTCTGTCGGCAAACCTACCTGACACTGTCCTCTGGGCTGAAAATAAAATATAGTCTCATAATGTATAAAATACATGTTTCACCATCAGCTACTTTTATTTTGAACCCACATATCGACCGGTTTCAGTCATTCACCGTCTTCACGGCGGAGGGTTAAAATGGTTTAAGCCACAACGTTACATTCGCCTTCACTTAAACAATGTGTAAAGCATGTCATCAGCAGTACTGCTCAGCGTGCACTCGGTATTAGTATGTTCGCTTCTAGAAGTTCTGTGTCGTATATTGATATTCATGACATGCTCTACACATTATTTAAGTAATGACAGATGTGATGTTCTAGCTTAAACCGTTTTAATCCTTATCGTTGCGGAAGGTGCATGACTGGAACCGGTAGATATTTAGGTTTGAAATAAAAGCAACTGAAGGTCAGACATACATTTTATGCACTTACTTTACGGCTGTTGATAGTCATCTTCCAAAGATGTTTAAAACAGTCTAATAAAATTTGGCGCACAGTGATCTATAGTCACGAATACCACATATTGGAGGGTCCTCTCGCCGTTAGTCATAGGGCTGTCACGTATGTGAAGACGAGTAAGGAATATATCATCCCCCCCCCCCCCCCTTGCGTGGTTGGACGGCCGCTTTGTGCACCTTACTAGCAGCTTATTGCCTGTAACTTCCAGCCACCACTCCTCCCAACGACGCATGAGTGTGTACGTCAGCAGTGAGGCGATAGCATGGAGCGGGATCGCACACTGAACTAACGGAATATCACGACACGGTCCTTGGCTGCTCCATTCGATCTTTCCTTTCCTACGATACCCATGTATTTCGGCACACAGAAGAAATGTAATTCCTTCGAAAGCCTTTGTAGTCAGAGGAGGACGTCCTGAATGTTCAGGATTATTTTATCTGCTGGATACAAGCGTTGTTGAGAGTGAAAGGGATCCACGGAATCTAAACAGACTTGGAATTTAGCATCCCCACATTCCGCAAGATCGTGGATAATTACGAGTCGAATACAGTAATCTCGTGAGGAAGATGTTGATTCGACGTCCACCATGGTCACTCGGGATGTGTGGCACATGGCGCCAACCTTTTGGTACTAGACGAAGGTAAGTTCTTCATCGCTCACAAATATCCGAAACATTTCGATGTGAACAGCACTTGTCACAGTAGACTTGAAAAAAAGTGCTCCAATGAGTCGACGCTGTGATATTGCACAAAAACGCCAGTCTTTTGTGAATGCAGGTGCTGCTCGACAAGTACATGTGGATTTTCAATGCACCACAAACATGTATTCTGAGAGTTCACATACCCAGAGAGCTGGAACCATGCCTCATCAGTCAACCACGTGTACTGCAATACTCCTGGCCTCTGAGCAATAAATTGCTGAAACCAACTGTAAAATTTAATGTGTTTGTCTTTGTCATTGACATTCAGTTCCTGAACAACTGCAGACATGAATGGGTACATACCAGCTTTCTTTACAGCTCTGTGACATATACCGCGTGACATTCGACATTCCTGAGATAAACGTCGAACAATCGTTGCAGGAGGTCCAACAGTCGTTGTTTCAGGTCCGTCACTTTTTCCTCCGATAAAGTAGGCTGTCCCCTTGTGAAGATCCAACGCCATCTACTGCTCTGAACCTTGTTCACCAACTTTTGTATGGAGTATCTAGACGGTAAATGCTGGTCAATATACCGCTCAACAAACAATTGCTGACATGTCTTAATGGAACCAGTAATCCAATATTGTTTCACAAGAAACGTAACCCGCTCTTCGACAGACTAGTGATGCCCTGTACACTGAGCACCACCCGGAGCGACGTGCGGAAGCACACTGTTGAGTCAGACGATGTTGCACAGCACAGTTTTGCCGCGTCATACGTCACAAATTACACGGTGCAGTTTCAGCGGAATTACTATACATGTTTTTAGGACCTCTTTCGAGTGGGACGTCCTGTATATTACAGTGATCAGATATGGCTGCGTGAAGAACGTTAGGTGTTGCTTGACCTTGAAAGGACACAAAGTTGCTAATGGTACCTGGTGTCTAGGGGAATGTTATGACGTTGACTACTCTCTTCAGCTGATTCTATTCTACGTCTACGTGTTTGCTATTCACAATAAAGTGCCTGGCAGAGGGTTCAATGAACCACCTTAGAGCTGTTTCTCTACCTTTCCAATCTCGAACGGCACGCGGGAAAAACGAGCACTTAAATTGTTCTGGGCGAGCCCTGATTTCTCTTATGTAGGTGGGTGCCAATAGGATGTTTTCGCAATGGGAGGAGAAAACAGGTGACAGAAATTTCATGAGAAGATCCTATCGTAACGAAAAACGCCTTTTTTTTTAAATGATTGCCACTCCAATTCCCGTATTATGTCTGTGGCACCATCTCCCCTACTTCGAGATAATGCAAAACGAGCCGCCGTTATTCGTACTTTTTCGATGTCATCCGTCAGTCCCGTCCGATGCGTATCTCACACCAGACAGCAATACTCCAGAATAGGGCGGACACGCGTGGTGTAAGCATTCTCTTTAGTATACCTGTTGCGCCTTCTAAGTGTTCTGCCAATGAATCACAGTCTTTGGTTTGTTCTACCCACAACATTATCTATGTGATACTTCGAATTTAGGTTATTTGTAATTGTAGTCCCTAAGCATTTAGTTGAATTTACAGTGTTCAGATTTGTGTGACTTACCACGTAATCGGAATTTAGCGGATTTCTTTTAGTACTCACGTGAATAACTTCACACTTTTCCTTATTGAGGGTCAATCGTCACTTTTCGTACCATACAGATATCTTATCTAAATCATTTTGCAAGTCGTTTTGATCATCTGATGACTTTACAAGACGGTAAATGACAGCATCATCTGCAAACAATCTAAGACGGCTACTCAGATTGTCTCCTATGTCGTTAATATAGATCAGGAACAACAGAGAGTCTATAACACTTCCTTGGGGAACGCCGGATATTACTTCTGTTTTACTCGATGACTTTCCGTCAATTACTATGAACTGTGATGTTTCTGACAGGAAATCACGAAACCAGTCGCACAACTGAGGCGATACTCCGTAGGCACCCAGTTTGGTTAGAAGACGCTTGTGAGGAACAGTGTCGAAAGCCTTCTGGGAATATAAAAATATGGAATCAATTTGACATCCCCAGTAAATATCACTCATTACTTCATGAGTATAAAGACCTAGTTTTCGCAAGGACGATATTTTCTGAATCGGTGCTGACTATGTGTCAATAAATCGTTTTCTTCGAGGTACTTCGTAATGTCCGAATACAGTATATATTCCAAAACCCTACTGCATATCGACGCTAGTGATAGGGGCCTGTAATTCAACAGATTACTCCTACTTCCCTTTTTGGGTATTTGTGTGACTTGAGCACTTTTCCAGTCTTAAGGTACGGATCATTCTGTGAGCGAGCGGTGACAGAATTTATCGTTTGTCACTTCAGTCAAATTTATCTTGTTATTGTTTGAACCGTATCTGAACCCTTCTGTCCGGGATTTGTAACAAATTCCACGGAGAAATTTTTTCCCAGAGCCTTTTTATCCCCGCAATCATCAAAATATAACTTGATTGTCTTATCCTCAACATTTGCTATATTGAACCTCTCGACAATATTTATGGCCATTCCGCAGTGCTTTATGATATTTACCCCTACAATTGCGTCAACGGTATGAAACGGAGTGATTAGGAAGTTTGCCCATATCACCCGTGACTGGCAGAGAAAATCAATAATAGCTTCCCCTTCACTTTTACTGTCCTTCCTGTCACTGCATCTCTGACATTCGTCTTTTACATTGACGTTACAGGTCATAATTTCTCTGCATGCATATCTCAAATAAATTATTATTCACCATGGAGACCTGGATGTTTCTGTGCCGAGGATGCAAATTACTTCCATATTAATAACAGTTACTCTAAGTACTGGGTAACCAGCAATCTCAGAGTCGTCTTCTTCTTCCAACAACTCCTCCTTATGTCTGTAAACGATGTGGTCTCCTGTTTGCTAAATTGTCATCCCGACTATGTATTTCTGTCAATTACCCGAGTTACTAACTTCTCCCACAATTAAGGCATTGTTTCAGAGATCGGAGGCCCACACTTTTGTTATTTCTAGTGGCGAATCCCAATCCAGAAATCTTTCACTGTAGCAAAATTGCGTTTTGCATGCATCATAGTACCCTTATGTCGGCAATGTACGCAACAATTTACTTCCCCAAGTTCATGCTCTGCGCTTCTATTACTGTTCTATCCTTTTCCCCAGGTCATTCCTTATATCGTCAAATTTTGCAGTCTGAATGTGAAAATCCACATTCCCAGATTGAAGCTGTTGGAGCAGTAGGACCCGAAAATTGCTAAGACCGAACGCAGGTGCAACAAATGTTCATTCACTTGGAACTGTTCCTCAGGGCGCCGATCCTAAACTTTGGCCTCCACTTATTCTGTCTGGATGTCTGGCGACTTTGTTACCTCATTTTGTGGTTAGATGTGGCATGAGGTCATAGAGTAATAATGAACTAGCCGTCCGAAGCCTGCACGGCGTCGTTCCGCACTTTTCCTTCACAAGTGGTCCACATCAGTTAGACTTTTAGCAGATCAGAGATGGTTCCTACAGTATGCACACAAGAAGAAAGTAATAAACTCGGTAGAAATTCCTGAACAAATTTCCCCTCTGACGGGATCCAGATATAATACAGAATGTCATTTGGCCATAGTGGACCTCGCTTACCCACAGACTATTCTCCAGACGTTAACTGTCCAGACTTCATGTTGCCACAAGATGGATTGTTGTTGTCGAAGGATTTAGCTCGATCACAGTCGATGCTCGCACAGCACGATATTGGTCAGACAGGGAGGGATCAACCTAGTTAAATTTACACGATGCAAGGAGTTAGTCAAAAGTGAGTTAAACTCCTCTTATACACTCAGTCGCCTTGGAAGAAAAAAAGTAGAGCACAGAGATTTAAATGAAAGGAGTAACTAATATCCGGAAGAGATAATAGGTGGTTCCAACAGTAAGTATGTAGGTAAGGAGATATTCGTGTTGCAACGATACAAGCTGAGAGCATGCGTGCATGTCTCCTATCCACTCCACAACAGATAAGTTCAAAATATAGACCCAGTCAGTATCACACCTGATGCTACGCTCTATCATTGGGTGAAGCCTATAAACAGAGCTGCACTGTGCATTAATGCCACACGGCCAGAACGTCAATCATCAGTGTTTTGTGCAATTGCTCTTTCAAAACTGCATAATAACATCTTTTGTCCAATGGTGTTATACACTACTGGCCATTGAAACTGCTACACCAAGAAGAAATGCAGATGACAAATGGGTATTCATGGGACAAATATATTACACCAGAACTGACATGTGATTACATCTTCACGCAACTTGGGTGCATAGATCCTGAGAAATCAGTACCCAGAAAAACAAACTCTGGCCGTAATAACGGCCTTAATACCCCTAGACATTGAGTCAAACAGAATTTGGTTGGCGTGTACAGGTACAGCTGCCCATGTAACTTCAACACAATACCACAGTTCATCAAGAGTAAGCCATAGCGTATATTGACGAGCCAGTTGCTCGGCCACCATTGACCAGATGTTTTCAATTGGTGAGAGATCTGGAGAATGTGCTGGCCAGGGCAGCAGTCGAACATTTCCTGTATCTAGAAAGGCCCGTACAGGACCTACAACATGCGGTCGTGCATTATTCTGCTGAAATGTAGGGTTTCGCAGGGATCGAATGAAAGGTAGAGCCACGGGTCGTAACACATCTGAAATGTAACGTCCACTGTTCAAAGTGCCGTCAATGCGAACAAGAGGTGACCGAGACGTGTAACCAATGGCACCCCATACCATCACGCCGGGTGATACGCCAGTATGGCGATGACGAATACACGCTTCCAATGTGCGTTCACCGCGATGTCGCCAAACACGGTCGCGACCATCATGATACTGTAAACAGAACCTGGATTCATCCGAAAAAATGACGTTTTGCCATTCGTGCACCCAGGTTCGTCGTTGAGTACACCATCGCAGGTGCTCCTGTCTGTGATGCAGCGTCAAGGGTAAACGCAGGCAGTCTCCGAGCTTATAGTACATGCTGCTGCAAACGTCGTCGAATTGTTCGTGCAGATGATTGTTGTCTTGCAAACGTCCCCATCTGTTGACTCAGGGATCGAAACGTGGCTGCACGATCCGTTACAGCCATGCGGATAAGATGCCTGTAATCGCGACTGCTAGTGATGCGACGCCGTTGGGATCCAGCCCGGCTTTCCGTATTACCCTCCTGAACCCACCGATTACATACTCTGCTAACAGTCATTGGATCTCGACCAACGCGAGCAGCAATGTCGCGATACGATAAACCGCAATCGCGATTGGCTACAATCCGACCTTTATCAAAGTTGGAAACGTGATGATACGCATTTCTCCTCCTTACACGAGGCATCATAACAACGTTTCACCAGGCAATGCCGGTCAACTGCTGTTAGTGTATGAGAAATCGGTTGGAAACATTCCTCATGTCAGCACATTTTACGTGTCGCCACAGGCGCCAACCTTGTGTGAATGCTCTGAAAAGCTAATCATTTGCATATCACAGCATCTTCTTCGTGTCGGTTAAATTTCGCGTCTGTAGCACGTCATCTTCGTGGTGTAGAAATTTTAATGGCCAGTACTGTATATTTTCGCGCCTCTCAGTCTCCCAAGAGTGCGGCACATCTCCCATTGAACTACTTAATCATCACGATCTAACAAGCTGACGCAGAAGTTAGAGAACTCATTGCTTTTCCGGTAACTAGGAATTAGATACTTCCAATTTTCTTTAATCGATTAAGGCGAATACGGGATGATTCATTTGAAAGCTACAGCCAGTTTCTGCCCTCATTCTTTCACAATCAGATGCTGTTTACCGTCTGTAATGACGTTTTAGTTGATGAGACGTTTGACTCTAATCATCTTTCCTTTCCTTTTTCAGCACGGTCTCTTATAAATCACGTGGTGTTATGGGCCAAATAAACATAAGCTTCCATTTCACTATGTTCAGAGGCCTTGACTGCGGCACATGGGAGTTTTCAGATGGTACTAGTTTCACAATCATTAACTCTGGTAATTTTTGTATTGCTATGGAAGAAAACTGATACAAACTTTTTTGTCAGCTACATGTATACTTCGTGCAGCCTCCTTTTCCGTTACTAGTTATTTATTCAAACCTTCCGCATTTGGCGGAGGAAACAGAGAGGGCATTTCTCTGTGACTCTGGTGATTTATCACGTTACCAATCACTAATTCTAATAACAACGAACTAACCATTTGCTAAACGGTAAACATCGTGTCCTTTCTTCCACTGAAGATTTTACTCTTCCTGCCAGAATATAATTTCAGTCATCGTTAGGTCTTATGGTCTCTCAACACAACTAATATTAATAAACTCATCCACTTGACATGCATATCTGAATAACGGCTTTCTCCGAAGTTTTGATTGCCCATTTGCTACAAGGATCCACATCGGTTCCGCGTGTTTCCTAATGTCGTCTAGTGTCTATTAAGTTATCGTCTTGCTACTCTCCTATCCCTGAATTCGAACAAATTCTTTGGTCCACGTGCCACAAGTCTCACCTACTTCACGACGATTACATTTTCATTAAAAGAGAGTACAGCCCAGCCACTTCCCAGTCACATTTAAAGTGCCCCCTGAATATTCAACAGTTTACTATGGCTTCTGTATTAAAATTCTGTTTCTCACTGCCAAGAATTAAAAGTTATAACGCCCTATGACTGAAAACTTTCCCAAGGAGACAAAGCGAAAGCTATTTTCCAAGAGCCCTATATAATTTAACTTATGCCCTCCAGGCCATTTATACTCGTTACCTATTTTGCTTTCCATCCAATCGTTGCCGTCAGCTGCCTTAAATGTAAAATTTCAACCAGGTCTTTCTCTTCATTGTCATTTTACACTACTTTCCTATCGATATGTAGATAATACTTACGCTTCACTGCCATTTCATGTTACTTTCCTTTCAACTTTATTTGAGTGCTACTATAATTCATTAGGAAACCTAGTTTCAAACATGTTCTACAAGGTCCTCCACCCTTATTTTAAATTTATCTGTACAAGAGGCAAGCAGGACAACGTCATCAGCAAAACATGATACCGATACGCTTTTTAACGCGTATTTGTCGCATAACGGAAGAAGCAGCAGTATCTTCGTATGTATCCACACTATATAGAGGGATTAAGGATCGGAGGATGTGATTTAATACATGTGAAGACTCAAAAACTCATTTTGCCTGGGATACAAGTCATTTTGTACACCGACATTATTTTTATCATTGTCGGCCATAGCTTTCGAAACATATACTATCAAAATTTTAGTTTATCTTCCTCAGAATTATTTTGTTCGAACATATTATGAAATTTTTGTTGTACAGCTCGGTAACGTCAAACCAGTACACAGTTGCTTTCAGTTTCGATAATATTGCTCTCAGTTGCGTTTCGCAGTAATGTCACAAGGTACGGTGTGATGTAAGCAACAATGTAAATGAGAAATCCAAGAGCTAGAAACAGTGAGAAGTGTGTGTCTGAATTGTGGTTGTGAATCTCTATAGTTACAATGCAATTTAAAAAAGTGGGATATCACATGTGTTCACTGCAGTAGGAAAAGGTACTGAAATACAGCACTGTGTCACGAATCACCCCCCGTTTCGATGACGTTTTCATGCCGATATATAGTCAGGACCAGTTTGAGTGGCTGTCCCTTCTTCTTGTCAGTGATTTTCATTTATTCCTTTCCTCAATGATTCTGCGGAGACTCTCCTCTTTCCTTATCTTATCAGACAACTTTATTTTCAATTTCCTTTAGTAGCAGCACGTCTCAAACTCTGCGATTCTCTTTTGATCCGGTTTTCCCACAATGCACATTTCATTATCATACAATGCTCTGCTCCAAACGTACTTTCTGAGAAATTTCTTATTTAAATTAAGACCTGTATTTGATAGTATAGATTTCTCTTGGCAGAAGTGTCCCTCCAGCCAGAGCTAGTCTGCTTTTTATTTCCTTCAGTTCGTCATATGTTATTTTGCTGCCTAGGTAGCAGATTTTCTTAACTTCATCTACTTCGTGATTACCAGTTCACATCTTAAGTTTCTCGCTGATCTTATTTCTACCACTTCTCATTATTTTCGTTTTTCTCCATATTCTGTACACATTAGAACATTTAATCCATTCAAAATATCCTGTAACTCTTTTTCACTTTCACCCGCCTTTCCCTATAACTTACCGCTATTTTTCTCAGAATTTTGATCTTCTTCCATAATTTTACATTGCCGAGAACTTTTTCCATGTCAACAAATCCTACAAACGTGTCTCGATTTGGTTCCTATCTTGCTTCCATTATCAATTTCAACTCATAACTGAAACTAAATGTGCGCTATCACACATTTGTTGGCTCTAGTAACCACACTTTGGACGGGAAACTGCCCCTAAATACGAAAGAATCAACAACTACCAACGCCATGAGGATGCTGAATGCAATGGAAACCACTGCATTAAAGACACATAATGCGTATCCACAGGACATTTTGCCTGTAATTGAAAAAGTGTCATGATGATCACTCCATTGATCAAAGATTCCGGAATAGTCCCCCATTCGGATCGCCGGGAGGGGACTGCAAAAGGCGAGGTGACCATCAGAAAAAGATTGAAAAATGAACGAAAGCGTAACATTCTACAAGTCGGGGCGGGAATGTCAGAAGCTAGAATGTGGCAGAGAAGCTAGAGAATATGAAAAGGGAAATGCAAAGGCTCAATCTAGACATATTAGGGATCAGTGAAGTGTAACAGAAGGGAGAGAAGTATTTGTAGGATTCGTTATGAATTGGAAGGTAGGGCAGAACAGTAAAGAGATAGGCTTGTTCTTATCATAATCAACAACAAACTAACATCGACAACGCTAGTTCAGGTACGTATACTGACATCGCCAGCTGAAGACGAGAAGATACAGAAAGTGTATCTGATGACCTTACCGTCTTGTAAAGTCATCGGATGACGAAAACGAATTGCAAAATGATTTAGATAAGGTACCTACATGATGCGAAAACTGGAAATGACCCTGAATAAAGAAAAGTGTGAAGTTATACACATGGGTACTAAAAGAAATCCTCTAAATTTCGATTACGCGACAAGTCACATAAATCTGAAGGCTGTAAATTCAACTAAATAACCTAAATTGGAACGATCACATAGATAATTTTGTGGATAAAGCAAACCTAAGACTGTGATTCATTGGCAGAACACTTAGAAGGTGCAACAGGTCTACTAAAGAGCCAGCTTACACCACGCTTGTCCGCTCTCTTCTAGAGTATTGCTGTGTGGTGTGAGATCCGTGTCATGTGGCACTGACGGATGACATCGTAAAAGTACAAGGAAGGGCAGCTCGTTTTGTAGGGGAGATAATCCTACAGATACGAAACTTAAATTGGAGTGGCAATCATTAAAACAAAGGCGATTTTCGTTGGTACGCGATCTTCTTATGATATTTCAATCACCAGTTTTCTCGTCTGTTTGCGAAAACATTACGTTGGCACCCACCTCCTAGGGAGAAATTATCATCACGATAAAATAAGAGAAATCTGTGCTCGCAGAGAAAAATTTAAGTGCTCGTTTTTTGCGTTCCGTTCGAGAGTGGACGGTAGAAAGACAGCTTGAGGGCGGTTCATTGAACCCTCTGCCAGGCACTTTATTGTATATATATAGCAGAGTAATTAGGTAGATGTAGAAGTATATGAGGATATTTGAAAGGGTAATACAAAACGCAAAGAACCCGCCAGGTTAGCCGAGAGCTCTAATGCAATGCTTCCTGGACTTTGGTAGGCGTGCCGGCCCCAGATCGAATCTGCCCAGCAAATTAACGACGTGGGCCGGTGTGCCAGCCATAATCGATGTGGTTTTTAGGCGGTGTTCCACATCCCAGTAGTTGAATACCGGGCTGGTCCCCACATCCCGCCTGAGTTACACGACTCGCAGACATTTTAAACATAGTCGCACTCTTTCATGGTTTACAATAGACAAAGGTAGCTGGGGTACACTGCTTGGTCCCAGGGGAGGGGGGGGGGGGGATATGGCGGCAGGAAGGGCATCCGGCCAGCCCTTTCAACTAACCACTCCAAATTCAAAAAAAATTCAAATATCTCTGAGCACTATGGGACTTAACATCTATGGTCATCAGTCCCCTAGAACTTAGAACTACTTAAATCTAACTAACGTAAGGACGTCACACAACACCCAGTCATCACGAGGCAGAGAAAATCCCTGACCCCTCCGGGAATCGAACCCGGGAACCCGGGCGTGGGAAGCGAGAACGCTACCGCACGACCACGAGCTGCGGACACTCCAAATTCGATTGTAACATTGCCGACCCTGTGAAAACTGCAGGACAAGACAAGTGAAAGGAAGAAGAAGAATTTAGTACGCAAAGGGAGATGAAAATCGAATAGTCATGGGGGACTGGAATGGAGTTGTAGGGGAAAGAGTAGAAGAAAAGGTTACAGGAGAATATGGGCTTGGGACAAGGTATGAGAGAGGAGGAAGATTAATTGAGTTCAGGAATAAACTTCAGCTAGTAACAGCGAATTCTCTGATCAAGAATCACCACACGATGAGGTATACTTGGAAAAGGCCATGCTATACGGGGAGATTACATTTACATTACATCATTGTCCGTCATAGATTCCGAAATCAGACTCTGGCTTGTAAGACGTACCCAGGAACAGATATATCCCAGTGGAGTAGTGATGAAGAGTAGGCTGAAGTTTAAGATGTTAGTCAGGAAGAACCAATACGCAAAAGTAGTGTGATGGTTGGTTGGTTGGTTGGTTGTTTCGGGGAAGGAGACCAGACAGCGAGGTCATCGGTCTCATCGGATTAGGGAAGGACGGGGAAGGAAGTCGGCCGTGCCCTTTGAAAGGAACCATCCCGGCATTTGCCTGGAGCGATTTAGGGAAATCACGGAAAACCTAAATCAGGATGGCCGGACGCGGGATTGAACCGCGAGTAGTGTGATATGGAAGTACTAAGGAATGGCAAGATACGTTGGAAATTCTATAAGGCTGTACATAAAGCAATAAAAAATAGTCCAGTCGGCATTACAGTTGAAGAGGAATGGGCTTCTCTAAAAAGGGCAGTCACAGATGCCAGAAAGAAAAACGTAGGTACAAACAAGGTAACTGTAAAGAAACCATGAGTAACAGAAGAAATACATCAGCTCATTGATGAAAGAAGAAAGTACAAAAATGTTCAGTGAAATTCAGGAGAACAGAAATACAAGTCACTGAGGAACTAAAAAACCGGAGGTTTATGGAAGTTATGACGAAGTGACTGCATGAAAAATGTGAAAAAACAAACGAAAAAGAATTGGTAGTCGTAAGAACTGACGCAGCATGTAGGAAAGTCAAAAGAACCTTCTATGAAATTAAAAGCAAGGATGATTACATTAAGAGTGCAACCGGAATTCGATTGTTAAATGTAGAAGAGAGAGCAGATAGGTGGAAATAGTACATTGACGGCCTCTACGAGAGGAAGGATTTGTTTGATGTGATACAAGGATAAACAGGAGTCGATTTAGAAGACATGGAGGCTCAACTATTAGAATCAGAATTTAAGACAACTTTCAAGGCCTCGAGATCAAATAAGGCAGAAGGGATCGATAACATTTCACCCGGATTTCCAAAATCATTAGGGGAAGTGGCAACAAAACGACTGTTTACGTTGTTGTGTAGTATGCATGAGTCTGACAGTATACCACCAGACTTTCGGAAAAATATCAGCCACACAATTCCGAAGACTGCAAGACCTGACAAATGCGAGAAATATCACACAATCAGCTTATCAGCTCATGCATCATAGCTGCTGACAAGAATAATATACAGAAGAATGGAAAAGAAAATTGAGAATGTGTTATATGACGATCAGTTTAGCTTTAGCAAAGGTAAAGGCGCCAGAGAAGCAGTTCTGATGTTGCGGTTGATAATGGAAGCAAGACTACAGAAAAATCAAGACACTTTGTCGACCTGGAAAAGGCGTTCAACAATGTAAAGCGTTCCAAGGTGTTCGAATTTCTGAGAAAAATAGGGCTAAGCTATAGGGAGAAACGGGTAATATACAATATGTACGAGTACCAACAGAGAATAACAACACTGGACGACCAATATCGAAATGCTCGCATTAAAAGGGTGTAAGACAGGGATGTAGTCTTTCGCTCCTACTGTTCAATCTATATATCGAAGAAGCAATGGCCGACCACTGTGGAAGAGCGGTTCTAGGCGCTTCAGTGCGGAACCGCGCTGCTGTACGGTTGCAAGTTCGAATCCTGCCTCGGGCATGGATGTATGTGATTTCCTCAGGTTGGTTAGGTTTAAGTAGTTCTAAGTTCTAGGGGACTGATGACCTCAGATGTTTAGTGCTTAGAGGAATTTTTTTTTTTAAGAAGCGATGACGGAAATAAAAGAAAGATTTTGGTGTGGAATTAAAATTCGTGGTGAAAGGGTGAGTATCAATGATACTATTCACTGATGACATTGCTATCCTGAGTGAAAGTGACTTACATGATATGCTGAATGAAATGGACAGTGTAATGGGTACAGACGATGGATTGAGAGTAAATCGAAGAAAATGAGAACAATGAGAAACTTAATATCAGAATTGACGGTCACGAAGTAGATGAAGTTAAGGAATTCAGGTACCTAGGCAGCAAAATAATGAACGACGGACGGAGCAAGGAGGACATAAAAAGCAGACTAGCACTGGAATAAAGGGCATTCCTGAGAAGAGAAGTCTACTAGTTCAATCATAAGTCTTAATTTGAGGAAATTTCTGAGAATATAGGTTTGGAGCACAGCGTTGTATGGTAGTGAACCATGGGTTGTGGGAAAATCGGAACAGAAGAGATTCGAAGCATTTGAGAAGTGGTGTTAGAGACGAATGTTGAAAATTAGGTGGACTGATAAGGTAAAGAATGAGGAGGTTTTGTGCAGAATCGGAGAGGATAGGAATATGTGGGAAACGGTGACAAGGAGAAGGGACGGGATGGTAGGACATCTTTTAAGACATCAGGTACTGACGTCCATGGTAGTAGAGGGAGTTGTAGAGGGCAAAAACTGTGGAGGAAGACAGAGATGGGAATTCACCCAACAGGTAAATGAGGACGTAGGTTGCAAGTGATACTCTGAATTGGTGGGCACAGGAGAGAATTTCGTGATGGGCCACATCAAACCAGTCAGAAGACTAATGATTCCAAAAACAAAAGTAACCATGATATTGTGTCTATGATGTTCTTCCGAAAGCCTGATGGTATATAGCAGACTACACACGAACATGAATAATCGTTTTGTTACCACTCCCCCCCCTACTGATGTTAGAAATTCTGATCGACTGTCATCAATCCCTTCTGTTTTATTTGATTTTACGTAACCCAACGCTATTTTAATTTCTGATTGTAATACTGGAATTCCTGTCTTTTCTGTTGACTCCTGTTTCTTCTTCTACCACGTCATCAGACAATTTCTCCTGTCATAGATGACTTCAATGTACTGTACTCACCTATCCGCTCTCTCCTCAGCATTTAATTCCCATTGCAATCTTAATGTTACTGCACTTTATTTTAAGTTCACAAAAGGTTGCTTTGAGCTCTCTATTTGCTGAGTCAGTCTTTCCGAAATATTTTTTTTTCTCAGTTTCTTCGCATTTTTGATGTAGCCATTACGCCTTACCTTCACTGCGCTTCCTATATTCATGAAATTTCCTGAGCAATCCTCTACGTACTTCTTTCGTCGATCAACTGAAGTATTTCCGACACTTAATCGCCGACCCAGCTGAATGAGTTACCCTACTACAGTTTCCGCAAAGACAGTCTCTTGTACTACGCAGTGTCACAACTGGGTATCAATACATCTACCATTATTGCCAGCGATATTCATTAGAATCATTTTTAATGATCCTCTTACCGATGGGTTGTTCCAAGACATGCGGTCTTCTCTCCAATTCGTTCACACTGATGAGCTGTGCATCATCTTCTGCAGTGGGCACATGTTAGAGTGTGTTAGCGATGATATTGTGATGGCAGTTGAGAATGGTGTATTGAGAGGTATGGAGGATCATTTAGGTAACATTTTTAGTAACAACTTAAAAATCTTAACTGGTAGATGAGAATCGAGAAGCCAACCCCAAGTTCACATCTAAACTTCAGTAACACAACTCACAACAACACCAACATAAGGCCATTAAAAAAAGGAAAATACAGAACAGCAATAGTTCTACTGAAATTTATTAAATTTTACTTTCACAGTATATAGTCATCAATGCCAAGATCAAAAGGACTACCCCGACGACTAGTACGAGTATGAATGAATACAATATCCTTTTAATCACAGTGATCAGTATACTACACAAACTTTGTTGCTCCAAACACTCACGCCATTATCGCTTTAAAACTCTGTACCAAAAATGGTTCAAATGGCTCTGAGCACTATGCGACTCAACTGCTGAGGTCATCAGTCGCCTAGAACTTAGAACTAATTAAACCTAACTAACCTAAGGACAGCACACAACACCCAGCCATCACGAGGCAGAGAAAATCCCTGACCCCGCCGGGAATCGAACCCGGGAACCCGGGCGTGGGAAGCGAGAACGCTACCGCACGACCACGAGATGCGGGCAAAACTCTGTACCGGTCCGTCTAAAAAATAGCCCCAAAACAGTAATCACCAGAGATTTGGGAAACACAGGTCATTCTAAATGGGGCGCCCAAAACACACTATAGTCAACTCATTAGCAATAAAGGATTATCAAAATTCAAAATGGATCTTCAGCTGACCTTTATTTTGCATAGTTCGCTACTAGTTTCGGCCAAATGACCATTATAAAGCAGGAAAGTTATACCGTAGTTAAAAGAAAAGTAACTTACTCTTTTGAGCCCATCATAGAAGTAAATTTTTTTGCACTAATTACTGTATACAATAGTTTTCGTGAAGAAGCAAAGTCCGCATCGACACCTAGTAACTGTGTACAATAGTTTTCGTGAAGAAGCGAAGGCCACATCGACAACTAGAAACACACTAGCTGTAGACGTAGACTTTGCTTCTTCACAAAAACTATTGTATACTGTTATTACTGTAAAAAAATTTTACTGCTATGGTGGGCGCAAAGGAGCTAATTACTTTTGTTCAAATCATGATATAACTTTCCTGCCGTTTATGCCGACTCAGATTGATAATGGTCATTTGACTGAAACTAGTAGCGAATTATGCAAAATAAAGGTCCATCACGACTTTCAACAATTATTTGGCGGCTGTTTTTCCCCACCTGCAAACATTCATATGGGTAATAATAGAGACAACGCATTATCAGACTATTTCTGGCGAAAACCACAACTGGCATTCAGTCCTCAGCGTGAACTAACATGGAACCTGATGACTATTAGTGAATAATTAATTGAACAACTTTCATACAAATTTTTAAGAAAGACGAAAAACGAAAGAACCCGCAATCCCGTGGCTTGCTCCCATGTTTTACCTTGATCCAATATTTTCTCGTTGCGTTTCCGAAAGGTAATGGGCAATTCAGTCATTGCAGTAATAAAATCTGGAATGAGAGCTTTTTTTTTTCTTCAGATAGGAACTGGGTGATGGGGCTAGCGCACTTTATTAGGCCTGGCACGATGTGTGGCACACGGCTACCTGAGGGACAAGAGCCCGAGGGAAACGGGCACGTAAGTCCTGTGTTTGGAGAGCTTCGCCAGATTCGCACAGTACCAGAGGGGGCGCCGGTGTTTTCGACTTTTGTAGCAAGACGAGCAGTGTGTGCGGAACGTGGGCAGCGTCGGACTAACACCTCCGAAATTGTTTTAGTGCACTGGGGCTCGCCGCTCGTCTACCAGACGACGCTGGATGGCTGCATTTCCTGCCTCGGTTTGGAGAATTTTAATTTCTGCGTCCAAGGGGGTCGACTCTACAGCACCCACGTAGACCACTGCCATACTAAGGCCAGAGGCAGTAGCAGGCCTGTGCTTTCCCGCGCACAGATCGAAAAACGCCATCTGACTGGTGTACGCGTACAATGTGTGCTTAAGCAAAGGAGCAGACTCCGGCACAGACCGAAACAGGACGAAAATTTATTGCAATTGTTTGGAAAAAAAGGAGCGGCAAAACCTATGATTGATGGCTGTTTCGCCCCCCCCCTCCCCCCCTACGATTGGAGATTTCCCTGTGTCTTGGGGACAAGGCACTAATCTTTCGGTGCGAAGGCGAAGTGAGGAGTTCAAGGGATTCGCTTCCGACACCTTTCAGAATCTGTTTCGCCACTATCAGTCGACAGGCAAGCTGCTCGAGAACACAATTCAGGGCAGAATAACAAATACCAGGAACAAAACCGGAAGACTGGAGGAAGAAATAATTGCGATGGACCTTCAGGAGGACAAGAGCACGGAAAACTGGATTCGGGAAGAAGGGGAAACTTTAACCAATTGCGAAGAGGTAATAACAAGCGGCATGTTGAGCAAAATGGGCGAGAGGCAAATCAAGGTTCTCAGGGGGGCAAAGGTGGCCAAAAATCGGGGACCTAACCACAACAGCTAACAAAAAGTGCAATTGTTCGTGCAGAGACGCCTCAAAACGATTCCGCAAACACTCTCGGACCGATCTGGGTTCGCATGTTTAAGTTTGAGGAACTATTGGAGGTGCTTTATTATTCCAGTCTCTGATCACAAATGAATTCTTTAGACGATGACTGGTTTCAATCTGTAATGACCACCTTCTGATCTTTTTTACACCATGTCCTGAAGTGATACGGCCATAATGGCATTGTCAGAACATGTAAATATAATCAGCATAGCATCGTCATATAGACTGAAACCGATCATCGTCTAAAGAATTCATTTGTGGTCAGAGACTGGAATAATAAAGCATTTTACAGTATTGGATCACTGTTCGTACAAGCGATTATGTCGCAGTTGGTGAAGCTATTGGAGGTATTGCAGGAGGGGCAGGACGTGATAACGCGGCAGGACGTTCATCCCGCGATCACTGCAACCTTAGCAGAAAGGTGGAGAGAGTATATAGAGGGCTTATACAAGCGATGTATACTTGACGACAATAATATGGAAATGGAAGAGGACGTAGATTAAGATGAAATGGCAGATGTGAATTGTGTGAAAAGTCTGACAGACCACTAGAGACCTAAGTCGAAACAAGGCCCCAGGAGTAGCCAACATTCCATTAGAGCCACTGATAGCCTTCCACCTGGTGAGCAGGATGTATGAGACATGCGAAATACATTCTGACTTCAAGAAGAATATAATAATTACAATCACAAAAAAGCAGGCGCTGACAGGTGTGAAAATTACCCAACTATCAGTTTAGCAAGTCAGGCTGCAAAATACTAACACGAATTTTTTTATAGACGAATGAGAAAGCTGGTAGAAGCCGACCTCGGAGAAGATCAGTTTGAATTCGGTAGAAATGTTGGAACACGTGAGTCAATACTGACCCTAGGACTTATCTAAGAAGATAGATTAGGGAAAGGCAAATCTACGTTTCTAGCTATTGTAGACTTAGAGAAAGATTTTGACAATGTTGAATCGAATACTCTCTTTCAAATTCTGAAGGTGGCAAGGATCAAATATAGGGAGAGAAAGGCTATTTACAATTTGTACAGAAACCAGATGGCAGTTGTAAGAATCGAGGGGCATGAAAAATAAGCAATGGTTCGAAAGGGAATTACACCTGGTTGTAGCCCATCCGCAATGTTGTTCAATATGTGTAGTGAGCAAAACATTTGGAGTGGGAATACGAAGAAGAAATGAAAACTTTGTGGTTTGCCGGTGACATTGTAATTCTGTCAGAGATAGCAATGGACCTGTAAAAGCAGTTGAACGGAATGGACATTGTCTTCAAAGGCGGGTATGATATGAAATTAATAAAAGCAAAACGAGGATAATGGAATGTAGTCGAATTGTGGGAATTAGTTTAGGAAATGAGACACTGATGATGGTCGAATTAGAGAGGATATAAAATGGAGACTGGCAATAGTAAGAAAAGCGTTTCTGAAGAAGAAAAATTTGTGAACATCGAGAGTAGATTTAAGCTTCAGGAAGTCTTTTCTGAAAGTATTTATATGAAGTGTAGCCCTGTGTGGAAGTGAAACATGGACGATAAATAGTTTAGACAAGAAGAGAATAGAAGCTTTCGAAATGTGGTGCTACAGAAGAATGCTGAAGATTAGATGGGTAGATCATGCAACTAATGAGGAGGTACTGAATAGAACTGGGGAGAAGAGGGACTTGTGGCACAACTTGACTCGATGAAAGGACCGGTTGGTAGGACACGTTCTGTGGCATCAAGAGATCGCCAGTTTAGTTCTGGAGGGCAGCGTGGGGGGTAAAATCGTAGAGGGAGACGAAGAGATGAATACACTAAACAGAATCTGAAGGATGTAGGTTGCAGTAAGTACTTGGAGATGGAAAAGCTTTCACAGGATAGAGTAGCATGGGGAATTGCATTATACCTGTCTCTGGACGGAAGACCACAATAACAACAGGTGATGTGCATCAGCACGGTACAATCGACAGTGGGAGCTACATACGGCACTTTGGAGGCGGTTTACCAACGTTGTTTTGCGAAGAGGAGCTGGTCTACGTTGTTATTGACGAAGACGGGGTTAAAAGGCCCGCTTCAAGAAACAATGGACTGATGTAAGCCTGCAGACGTGATAGGAATTCATGTGGCAAGGATACGAACTAGGAACCGAGATGATCATAGGGATGATTTTCTAGACCTTGGAAGAAGAGAAATTGTATTGCGCAAGGGCAGTAACATCTGCATGAAACTTGAGGACCTCGAGATACAAGCGCAGCTTCCAAACAGATACGTCCGTCTGAGTCATACAATTGCTGATTCCAGGAATGACTGTGCATTTAAAAAGTCTTCTCAATAAGCAAATGAAGCGAAAGAGTAAGTAATGATCCGAAAAATCTAAGAAGTCATAAAGGTCGAGTCCGTTCTGTGCATTGAACCTGAGAGGCCTAATGGTTTATGTGGTGTGCTACTAAAGAACACAGAAGTCTTTCTGCCTGAACAGGGCTCGATCAAAAATGTCCAGTACGAGTTTAAGGTATGTATGCACAAGAAATTCTTTGGCCATCATAAGCCATTCCTCTGGCATACGGGTTCAAAGTTGCAAGCGAAATCACAAAAATGTTAGCGGATGGGATGATAGGGCCACCTATAATAGCCCGCTGAAGGTAGTCAGGAAGACAGACGGAGCTTGTCCTTGACTCACGTCAGGCCGGCCGAAGTGGTCGTGCGGTTCTAGGCGCTGCAGTCTGGAACCGCGAGACCGCTACGGCCGCAGGTTCGAATCCTGCCTCGGGCATGGATGTATGTGATGTCCTTAGGTTAGTTAGGTTTAACTAGTTCTAAGTTCTAGGTGACTAATGACCTCAGCAGTTGAGTCCCATAGTGCTCAGAGCCATTTGAACCATTTTTTTGACTCACGTCAACACCATTATCGATACAGAGACATACAGACTCGAGAGCCTCGAAGAGCATGTCAAGAACTTTTACATAGTATCTGTTTTCTCCTCAGTAGGTCTCAGATGTAGCTTCAGGCAAATTGAGATGAATCGCAGTTGCCTGCAGTACACGGCATTCCTGGAAATTTGGCAACGCTATCAATTCCAGAGACCTCCTTATGGGCTTAATATTCATCAGCTGCTTTTATCCGAGATCTTCATGGCATTCTAAGTAATTACCTCAAAAAACATGTGATGAGTTGCTTTGACGAATTACTAATAGCTAAAAAGACATGGGAAGAACATCATACGGCACTGACAAGGGAACCTCCCCATCGCACCCCCCTCAGATTTAGTTATAAGCTGGCGCAGTGGATAGGCCTTGAAAAACTGAACACAAATCAATCGAGAAAACAGGAAGAAGTTGTGTGGAACTATGAAAAAATAAGCAAAATATACAAACTCAATAGTCCATGTGCATGATAGGCAACATCAAGGATAATACGTGATTAAGAGCGCCGTGGTCCCGTGGTTAGCGTGAGCAGCTGCGGAACGAAAGGTCCTTGGTTCAAGTCCTACCTCAAGTGAAAATTTTGTATTTATTTTCGCAAAGTTATGATCTGTCCGTTCGTTCATTGACGGCTCTGTTCACTGTAATAACTTTAGTGTCTGTGTTTTGCGACCGCACTGCAAAACCGTGCGATTAGTAGACGAAAGGACGTGCCTCTCCAATGGGAACCGAAAACATTTGATCGCAAGGTCATATTTGAACCGATTCCTCCGCAGGAAAGCACGTCTGATACATTCTATACAACACTGGTGACGGCATGTGCGTCACATGACAGGAATATGTTCTCGTCCCACCTAACTTGTACACTTGGCAAATGGGTAAAAAGATTCTTCTACCTTGGCCAATTTAGGTTTTCTTGTGGATGTGATAATCACTCCCAAAAAGTGATGAAAACGTAAGAGTTTGTCACATAAACTGAAAAATTAAACTTTTCACTCGAGGGAAGACTTGAACCAAGGACCAACCATTCCGTAGCTACTCACGCTAACCGCGGGACCACGACGCTCCTTGGCTGACATTTTCCTTGATGTTGCCTATCTTTCACATGGACTACTCAGTTTGTATATTTTGCTTATTTTTTCATAGTTTCACACAACTTCTTCCTGTTTTCTCGATTGATCTGTGTTCGGTTTTTCAGAGCCCATCCACTGTGCCAACTTATAACTAAATCTGAGGGGGGTGTGATGGGGAGGTTCCCTTGTGAGGAACTTTTTCACATCTTCAGTGAGTTTGGAGTCACTGTGGATATTGAATAGTCATCTGTGTGAAATTAAACCTGACCCCGAGAAAACTGAAGCGACTGAGAATTTTGAAAGCCCGACGACAAAAAGACAACTAAGAAGGCTGCTCCTTCTCACAAATTTTTGTAATCGATTCGTTCACACCCGCAACAGCCCACATCTGAATCAGTGTACGGGAAAGTATATAGCATTGGAGAGGGATGAAACTGCGGAGTGCGAATTTCAGGCCTTCAAGTCGCCTTTTCTAGAAGCGCCAATACCTTTGCATCCCAACTTGGCAGAGGAATTCTGCTTGATCACCTACATTTCCTACACATGTTTGGGCATGATGGTCCTCCAGAATTGTATTGAGGATGGAAATCGAGTTTGTAAGATTATTGCATTTGGAAGCAGAGTCGTCTCACAATGCAAAAAGACCCCTTTGTCACAAAGCTCGAGTCACTGGGAATTGTCTGGAGGTTTGAAAAAATTAAATAATGCTTTTACGGTAGTGAGACCAGAGTCTATACAGATCTAAAGGCCAGGGAATTCTTGCTCATTGCGAAATTAAAGGACGAAAGGCTATTAAGATGGGTAACAAACCTGCAGCAATGTAACTTCACCATTAAAAACGTAGAGGTTAGTCAAAATGTAATAGCTGACGCACTCTCATGGTCCCATACAGAGCTTCTGAGGGCCAAAGAGAAGTGGAAAGATCGGAATCGTCTGGCCATTAGGCAGTTCTACCTTTAAAAAAAAAAGTACAAATTTTTGTAAAATCTTTTGGGACTCAACTGCTAAGGTCATCAGTCCCTAAGCTTACACACTACTTAATCTAAACTATCCTAAGGACAAACACACACACACCCATGCCCGAGGGAGGACTCGAACCTCCCCCGGGATCAGCCGCACAGTCCAGGACTGCAGCGCCTGAGACCGCTCGGCTAATCCCACGCGGCTCTACCTGTTAAGGAATGGTAATGTGGGGGAATCGGTTTGGTGACTGTGTTTACAGGAACATTTGGTCAACGAAGTATTGTGCCTCAACCATTCAAATCACGGATATTTTGGTCTGAGAAAGTGCTTCCTGAAGATAAGGACACTCTGTCACTTGAGGAACATGGGAAGGAGAATCTCTGGTGTCCTGTCAGTGAGCAAGGATTTCCAGAAGGCAGAGCACATGACTGAAGTTGTGGAGGACCATATATTCCCGATTGTTCCCAGTAGATTAAAACACTTAACACAGATTTAATGGGACCATTACCAAAAACGTGGATGGGATACAATTACGTGTTGGTTTTTGTCGAACAGACATTGCAGTTTGTGGCTTTCACGCCGCTGAAAATGGCTACGGGGTTGACGGTACCACGAGCTCTGTTTAAAGACTTTCTGCTACAGGTGAGACACGTAGAGAGATTGTATTTGATAATGGAACGCAATAAAAGTCTAGATGGTGGGAAGAGACACTAACAAGGATCACGACTAAACTAATCTGTCTCCTCACACCACCCGATCTCGAATTCGGCTGAGCGTGTTATAAAAGAGTTTGGCAATCTGTGTCGGCTATACTGCCAAAATTTAAACTCCTCCTGGGACGTTTTCCTCAAGGATTTGCAAGATGTCCCCAATGAGGCACCTCATGGGATCTCGAAGTAAGCGCCGATATCAGTCTTAAAGAATCGACAGGCTCAGGACTTAATAAGGAAGGTGACAGATTTCCCTGTATGAATTCGAGCGCAACATCAGAAGACTGTAGACCTTGCTCTTCGCAGTATTCTGCCTGCTACTCGGGGCAGGATGAAATTTGCCAACAAGAAACTATGTGAACGAGTATTCCAAGAGAGCCATAAGGTGTTCGTGAAACAGTTTCGCCTTTAGAACAAACTGAAGCAGACATGTAGAAAGTTCTTTTTGGTGTACAATGGAGCATACCGAATTAGGAAGATCTTCCACCAGAATACCTTTGTAATGGAATCGATGAACAGCAAGAAATCGATTGGACTCCACCGTATCTCCCATATTAAACTATCTGTATATTAGGTTAGGGTAGCGAACTCCTGTGGAGTTAGTTTAGGCTAAAGTGTTTACGACAGAAATGCACATAAACTAGATGTGGATGTATGTAGAATAATTTTTGAACAAGTTATTTGTTGTTATGTAGACCGATGAAGTAAACCAGATGAGCGATGTTAACTTGTGTACCATTACTGAGTGTGAATGAAACGTAACTGAGTTCCTTTTTACTCACAACAAAGAACTCATTGCTGTTGCGAGGGGAGCCCAATACCATCTATCCGATGCTCTAGTTACGGGAGTTTCTTGTGTTTGTCGGCACTTCGCCGATATTGTGACATGGATGCGGTTTGAGAGCTGCTTGCCTAGGTTTCCGTTGGCGTATGAGCTCGCCACTGATTGCATTACTCCATTATTTTTGGAGGAGTTTCTCGTTGGGGTACGGGGACGTCAATGAGTGCGTTGCGCCGCTTTTCGAGGGATTTTCACTGGGTTATGATGCTAAGGTGGGCGCCGAGCCCACACACGCCACTGTAGCGTTGGATATATATCGTCGAGGGAGTAGCGAGTTTTTCACAATACTGCCATGTCGGTGGGTGTGTGGACTATCATCTCTCAACTGAATGTTGTCTATGAGTAAGTGAAGTCACGAACCCGTGTGTGATAAAAGCAGTAAAGTAATACACATATGGCGTGCAAAAGAATGTCAAGGAGAATATGTGGTACATTATCAAAAATTCTTGTCTTGCATAGAGAGTATCATTCTGTTTCAGTGTACAACCTGTGGGGTCAATGGAGAAGAGAGCCAGTGGTTGAAACTCGAAGGACAGTTGATGAGAACAGGTGCACCGTCGCCTCTTCACCAGTGCGGGAGGAAAGGAGTCGTGGTAGTGCTAACTACACTCCTGGAAATGTTAGTTGGGCCCTATAGAATTATGTTGCGCAGCGTTAATGGTTGTACGTAAGATGTCCAATGTCTTATAAATAAGTATAGTTTCCTGTAGGCTATTCACACATGAATGTTTCAAACTTGATAATGGTAAGATTACAAATTCATTTGAACACAAGCGATTAATATTGTCACGGTAAGGACTGTGTTTTATTTTGCTTCTATGTAACATATTTGTGAAACTGTATTGCGGAAGTACTGGGGACGATGACTGACAGGGGATACATTAGTATTGTACAAATGAAGTGAGTCAGGCTGCAGAACGTAGGCTGAACCCATTTCCGGAGTCGCCAAGCCCAAAGGAAAAGCCTGCGCTGTATCAGTGAGCTGACAGGCAAGACGCTTCAATATTCCAGAGCAGCTTATCGCCGCCTTGTGGAAGAAAGCAAGAGGCCTGACCTGGCCGCAGTGCTATATCCCGGCACATGCCAACTGTCAGCGGCGGCTGACTGAGTGGCACCCGACCAGAAGAAGGCTTCCTCCCTGCTCCCCTTCACAGTAAGGGAAAACGACTAGTTGTAGACGCACCTATTTGGTGACAACAGCATCGACCTATGGAACAAGTATCTCCACTGCATGCTGATGACACACAGTGTCGACACTACCCTATTTTCATGCTTCAATCTCCCATGTTATCTGCCGGACCACCAGCACAATGCTGTTTGCGCTAAAGAGTGTGGACACCTGTATCCTAGTCCAATTTCGCCTCTCCTAGAGAGATTAAAACACAAGCGACTGATGACGAATGACTCGATCTGCGAACCAGTCTTCAAGTCCCTGTCGCTGGTTAGCATACCAGTGGTAGCACGCCATCCAGGTCATCATATTCCTTGCTCAGCCCTGAACTCACCATTTACCTTTCCTTCCGTCAGACAGCCGTCTGGTAATCCTGTCATTAGCCCATGAGATGGGGTCCACAGAGGGAATGAGGCATACGCCGTGTTCCAATCGTGAATAAGACACCTACAAAGACTTCCTGCAATGTCTGACGCAATCACCCATAGAACAGTCTACCTGTAATGAGCTGCCTTGCCAGAACGTGAGCCACCTGGTCTGACTGTCAATAACTCTATCAACACGGAAGGATGTCTGGTGCTACACAGTGGTACCTATGATGGCTGCGTCTTCTGTGGGACATTTGTCTAAAAACTCTTGCCCCTAACCGCAACTTCTTCTGTGAGGGTGACCATGCCAATGCCATCTCGCATCCTTGGACCTGTGTGAAATGGGTGTAAAGGTGAAGTGTAAGTGTGTGACGTATTCTTTAGTTTGGTACTGCCAATGTCAGATCGTAGCACTGCAAAACATAGCCCCCCCCCCCTCCTCAGTGAAGACAAGTTGGTCATTCCCAAATCTTGAGACCCTAATGAACTGTGTGTTGTAATGTTTGACAGTATTGCTGTTGTTAAGTTTATTACTGTCTTACGTATTTTTCCTTGTTTAGTTTCTATATGATAGAGATCATTGGACACATGATAGCTTCCATGCCACTCAACCATCTAACAACTACTTTTTAAATTTAATTTGATGGGTTTTCTTAAGTAATTCGTTAAGATAATTCAATTTTTAACTTATATTTTTGGTAAATCGATTAAGAGGGATTCCTTCGATGAGTAGCCTCACTGTCAATTACTTTTTATTAATGAAAAATGAAATCATTATTTTTGGTGTTCTATTCTGGGAGTGTAGAATCCTTACGTGTATTTGATGGCAATGTGGCAAAATATTTCATTCTATTGGGTATTTCGTTGTCTTGTTATTGTTATGATCTTTCGAATTGATTCACATAATGTGATATCTTATTGTGATTGCTTATCACAACCTACAAAGTCCGCAGTTAGTAATCTAGTGACTAGTGTTCTGCCTATGGATCACAGGGTTCGTTTCCCAGTCGGGTTGAGGATTTTCTCTGCCCGGGCACTGGGTGTTTGTGTTGTTCTCATCGTTTCATCATCATCATTCGTGACAGCGGCTAGATTGGGCTGTGAAAAAAAGGGACTGCGCATAAATTGGGACATTGTATGGGCGCTGATGACCTCGTAGTTGAGCGCCCTACAAACCATACATCATCATCGCCACCTACAACATGTCACAATGTGTAGACGCCCACAAAGACTGACAACGTTACATTGTGCTGTCTGGTGTACGAGCGACAAATGTTTGTTGCAAATTTCCGGCATCGAGTGCAGGAATCAAATGAAAGACCATTAGTCACCTGCATTCAAAGTTTTTTAATTGTTGAAGAGTGTCTGTGAAGTTAATTAACAGCAACTTCCAGCACAGCCTTCGGCCAAGTGTCAACTTCCATTTGTGTGGATTACTTGCTCGTTGAGTGACTGTGGTGTTCCTGAGCATAAGACTGCGTTGGGAGAACCGTTGTAGTTAGTGTGAAATAGAAGTTTGCCACATCGCTAACTCTTCCATCTACCTCCACGTCCCCGCTGACTTTCTCAGATTTGCTTGCAACGCAATGTAAGTTCCAGCTTCTCAGATTTTTTATATGAGTGACACGTTATTCTAAAGCTAAGTGACCCAATCACTATAAAACAAAATCTTATGGGAGTGAGGAGCTGTGATGAGGAGCTGTGACATACGCCAAGCTCTCGTGGCTCGCTCCTTCCCTTTCTGCCTTGATTAAACTTCTTCCTGTTACGTTACCGCGTGCTGACGGGCAGTTACGGTCATTGGTTTAACGAAATCTGGAATGCGAACTTTGATTTTCCTTAGACATAAAGTGGGTGACGGGGCTGGCGCTCTTTATTACGCTCGGGACGATGTGGTGTGGCACAGCTGTCTGTGTGACAAGGGCCCAAGGGACAGGGGCAGGTAAGCCGTGTGTTTGGAGAGGTCGGACAGATTCGCCAGCTCGTTGTTCCACAGGGCTGCCCAGTGTTTTCGTCTTTTGTAAGTGGCTCTGAGCACAATGGGACTTAACAGCTGTGGTCATCAGTCCCCTAGAACTTAGAACTACTTAAACCTAACTAACCTAAGGACATTACACACATCCATGCCCGAGGCAGGATTCGAATCTGCGACCGTAGCAGTCGCCCGGTTCCGGACTGCGCGCCTAGAACCGCGAGACCACCGCGGCCGGCTTCGTCTTTTGTAGCAAGGTGAGCAGGGTGTCCAGGACGTGGACACCATTGGCGCCAGTCCCTCGAAAATTGTTTTAGTGCACTGGGGCCCTCCGCTTTCCCGACGGCTGCATTTCTGCGTCGCTTCCGAGTATTTAAAAGTCTGAGTTCAGAGGAGATCGGAGCACGGCACCCACGTAGACCATCGCTGTCCAATAACCAGCGTCAGTTTCAGACATGTGCTTTCCCGCTCTGAGACCGAAAAACGCCCTCTGATTGGTGGATTAGTGTGGCGTGTGGTGTCGTAAAAGAGTGCATTCCGAGTTTGTGACGATGGCCAGCGAAAGGAGGAAATGTCTTTGTAATTTTTTGGAGGGGAAAGGAGTAGAAAAGTCTGATTGGCGGCTGTTTCTGTGACCTCGCATGACTGGAGATTTCGTACGTGGTGGGGGTCATAGTGCTATGAATGTTTGGAGTAACAAATATTGTATACTATGCTAACAACTGCGAATATGTGGTTAATTTATTCACTTGAATGGATCTTGTATGACTGTCTGAAAAGCTCTTCAGGTTAGTTAAATTTTGTAAATAACTGTGAAAGTGATGCTGTGCTGTATATATATTTTATTATTTTTTATTTTATTTTATTTTATATTGATGCTATTATAAATCGTGTTACTGAAATGTAAATGTTACTCTGGGTTGGCTCTTGAGTTTACCTGTCAGTTGAAATTTTTAAGTTGTTACTAAAAATATTACCTAAATGTTTTTGGATACCTCCCAATCCGGTATCACCCCTCGTAACGAGCATCACAATATCGTTGTATAACACACACTAACATACGCCCATTGTTGAACATGCATGGCTCGTCACTTTCAACGAAATGAAAGTAAGAAACCGTATCGTAAAACGATCCGTCGATATGCGGATCGTTAGAATCTATTCTAATCAGTATTGCTGGCAATATTGTTACTTTGTAGAAATACTGACACCCAATTATGACGTGGCGGCGTACAGGAGACTACGTCACTGCGGAAGGCTGTGACAGTGCAACGAATTCGTCTGGTTGATACACGAGCTATTAACCATCGGACTGTAAAGAAACGTGTGGACCCTAAGACGACTTTGCCCTCTCACGACACCTGACTTCTACCACTAAATAATTGCCTTGGCTCCGAAACCATTCGTAGGTTGAAAAAAAAGAAAAGTGCTGCTTGTATAGACTTTTACTTCAATATTATGTTATCATCCAGCTGCACTCCTTCCAAAAACAGGAAAATGAAGAGTTTATTACGTCAAATGTAGTTCAGATAATTCTCCGAAAGGATAAAACGCGAGCTCTAATAATTCCGAAAACGTGCAATGATGGATGTAAACAATGGGTTTCAAATCTTCTCTTGCAAAGTCATAATGCAATGTTTTGTAAGGACAACAGAGCACTTCGTTCAATGGAATCGAAACAAATAATCCTGCACAGAAAAATTGCTGCTTGCACTTAAACATATAAGAATTAACTAAGTGTAATCTGTATCCAAGTCGCTCCATATTTGCTATGAAATGCATAGCGACCAGTTGTTTCCTGTCGTGAGCTTTAGTTTCAGTGAAAATACTCGTACAGCTGCACTCCATATCATATGAACTGCTTGTATATATTTTGCCAATTTTACCATCCTATTCTGTCTTTCTTCCTTGAGTTATTCCCGACATAACCTCTTCCTGTGTATGAGACTCTCCTTTCACCATTAGGTCGCAGGTCTTATACGAGTAGAATTCTTCACAGTAGACGCAGAGTGAAAAGGTAACTTCATATGAACGCTCAAATCAACAAATATAATTTGAATTCTCT
This sequence comes from Schistocerca americana, assembly GCF_021461395.2. Classification (NCBI taxonomy): domain Eukaryota; kingdom Metazoa; phylum Arthropoda; class Insecta; order Orthoptera; family Acrididae; genus Schistocerca; species Schistocerca americana. The sequence continues at coordinate 396,141,730 of NC_060125.1, read as the reverse complement.
CTCCTATAGAGACAGATGTTATCAAAAATTTCATAGTTCGAAGAAATTTCGAAATTTTTTTTGCCACAGATTTATACGCTTATATAAATACTAAGCCGTAAACCTTTTTCCGTATTTTGTATCGGAAGTGGATCATATTAACATTAATGAGAAAATATGTGCTGTGTTTCTGAGTAACACATTTAATGCTGAAGTTACACAACGATACTACATTCATCACTGATGTATAGGGTTTTGCAGTGGAGCGGGCTTCACCTAGCTGCGGTTTATCGAAAGCAATAAAAATATGCCAAATTCTGTCTGGAATTTCCATCACATTAATAACTCACTACGCTGGATTCATTTCAGTCTGAGCTTCTAGTTTCAATTTAGCACAACAAAACATGTACAGTTCACTCACTAATTAATTTCCAATTCGCTCCTAATTAGGTACCGAACTGTAGTCGTCCAAATGCAACATTCATAAATTCATTCAGAATGTTTATGTCCTACATTATACTAATAAACGAGGAACGAAGTTGTTTATAAGAGAGTGATGATAGCATAACGATCCAACAAAGCAAAACAGCAGCACCTGCTTTACCTAAGAATGTAGGAAAAACTCAATAGTACGAGTACACGAAGACTGTGAAGTCACTTTCTGAGAAAGATATCTCCGAAAATATGAAGACAAATACACAACGCAAAGAATGAATCCCAGGTAATCATACGGATGGTTACCTGCATCTCTAGTTATTTTAATCCATAATACTTGGTCCCACACAAAGATGTGCCAAACTTTGTGTATCTTTTTAATTTGTTTTATGTACGGAATAAAAACAGGAAGATAACATTACACTGAGGTGACAAAAGTAGTGGGATACCTGCTAATATCGTCCCGGACCTCCTTCTGCCCAGTTTAGAGGGACAGCTCGAAGTGGCGTGGATTCAACAAATCACTGGAAGTACTCTGCAGAGATATTGAGACATGCGGCCTCTTTAACTGGCCGTAAGTGTGAAAGGGTCGCCGGTGTGGGATACTGCGCAAAAACTGACCTCTCGATTACGTCCCACAAATGGTCTGTTGGATTCATGTCGAGTGTGGACGCATTCGGGAGGACGATAATTCAAACCTGCGTACGGTCAAGCTGATTTAGGATTTCGATGGTTTTCCTATCGCTTCAGGCCAATCCCTGGATGTTTGCTTTGAAAGGGCACAGCCGACTTCCTTCCGCATCCTCCCCTAATCCAATGTGACCAATGACCATGCTGTTTGGTCCCCTTCCTAAAATAAACCAACCAACCACGTCATGTGATCTAGGTAGCCAAATTATTCGTCCCGAACTGTGTAATTTCCATCAAACTAAATGGGAACAGTTGTGGCTCAATGAGATGGTTTTTGGGAATGTGAAATCCATGGATGGCTGCAAATGGTCTACAAGTAGCCGAAAATGACCATTTCCAGCCAACTGTGTAAACACACATCACACGATTATGGAGCCACCAACAGCTTGCACAGTGCCTTGTTAACAACTTGGGTCCATGGCTTCGTAAGCACTGCTCCGCACTCGACCGGCAACATCAACTCGTAACAACTGAAATCAGGACTCAACTGACCAGGTCACGGTTTTCCAGTCGTCTGGGGTTCAACCGATATGGTCACGAGCCAAAGAGGGGCGTTGCGGTGATGTGAAATAAGCGAAGGAACTGGAGTGGGTCTTGTGCGTCCATAACCCAAATTTCAACGCACTGTCCTAATGGATACATTCGTAGTACGTCCCACATTTATTTCTGTTAGCACTGACAACTCTACGCAAATACCGTTGCTTTCGGTCATAAAGTGAGGACCATCAGCTACTGCGATGTCCCTGGTGATAGGTGTAATGTCTGAAATTTGGTATTCTTGGCACATCCTTGACACTGTGGATCTCGGAATACTGAATCCCTTAACGATTTCTGAAATGGTATGTGCCATGCATCTAGCTCTAACTACCACTCCTCGTTCGAAGTCCATTAATTCCAGTCGTGTAGCCATAATCACGTCGAGAATCTGTTCACGTGAATCTCCTGAGTACAAATGACACCTCCGCCCACCCACTGCCCTTTTACACTTCGTGTATGCGATACTACCACCATTTTTATATGTCGCTATTCTGTGACATTTTCACCTCAATATACATTGCCCTTGTCGCTAAAGAGAAATGCAGTACTGTCAACTATCCACAGACGAATGGAATGACTGGCAGCAACCGATCTGCAGGATTTTCACTTTTAGGTCCAGAGAAGCGTAGGGTTATCTCAAGTAACACTAACCCAATGATGTTGATGTTTGGTTTATGGGGCGCTCAACTGCGCTCTCATCAGCGCCCGTACACATTCCCAATCTGTATACAGTCCAATTTAACCAATTTCATGAGTGATGATGGTATGATCAAGACAACACAAACACCCAGTCCCCGGACAGAGAAAATCCTGAACTCGGCCGGGAATCGAATCCGGGAGCCTGTGATCAAGAGGTAACAACGCTAGCAACTAGACCACTACTAACCCAGTGATGTATCTTACAAGATAAGGTAAAGAAACATCATTTGCTGATTTGCGAAAGACTGTGTACAGTGTTGCCAGGAACATACTGTTTGCAGTTATGCATTTGTCAGAGTTAAATGTAGGGAGTGTGATGCAGAAATCAGACAGTAGTGATAAGAGTCGAAGTACAAGAAAGGGAGACTTCTGTTGAAGAAGAAGTGAAATTTGGTGCTAGCCTGTCCCCCTGAATTGGCACATAATTAAGTAGTGAAGTAAACGAAGGAGAAGTCTGAAAAAAGTGAATTTAAGTTCAGGGAGAAGAAATAGAAAACTAAACTTTCCTGATAAAATTTAATTTAATTATAGCAGAGCGGCATAGAAAATGAATGATCGGTCGACAGTATACATAACAGTGAAATGAACAATGGACAGCAGTCCAACAACGATAGTCAAAATTTGTTCTGGTTATGTCGAGGTTATAGTTTAGGGAAGGAGATTGTAAAACTAAATGAGTTTCTCTATTTACGTAGCCAGGTGTGCCACAAAGATTCCGATATGGGGATGGAGAACCACATATTGTTTCAGCCACCCACCCTCCGCAAGCACCACATTTAGGTTGACATCAGCCACCCATTTCGTCTTAACTTCCCTGTACTTCCTGTTTCATCCGTTCCTAAGTGACATGTACTTCTATATTCCCGAATTTCCTTGAACATTTTTGTACATCCTTCTTTCATAGATCAGCTATTAACAATGGTTTCTTCATGTCCCTAAGATTATAATAGTCATAAGAACAAGAAACCATATAAAATGCTCCAATATATTGAGTATAATAACATATAATTTGTCTACATCATTGTTCAGTACAGCGATTCAGCATAACTTCAAAGGAACTGCAATTCTTAAAAATACAATAATTGGAAATAGTAGCTGTAAAAATTCGATGCCAAAGAATACTTAACCTTATATAGTATCAGCAAACTACACCTTCATTTTGTATTATTACCATCACCAGACAGCTAAGACACCAGATGTCTAGAACAGTATCAAGCTATCCCCACCTATGTCAGAATAACGTCTTATGTGATAACATATGCAACAGCCCCTTCACGTAGAAACAATAACAAAAAAATGTTATTGTAACAAGAGTGAGCCAAAGTCTCAATCACATAAAATCAATGAAACAATAAACTCTTAAGACCACAATAATGAAATTCTGCTTAATACATTTAATCATACCTACAGTGTGTAATCACTCTAAATTGGCGTCTCTCTGGAGCCTTTACTTTTGCTAAAGCTAAACTTATCGTCATCTAACACATCGCCAATTTTCATTCCTATTCCTCTGTACAGGGTTATTACAAATGATTGAAGCGATTTCACAGCTCTACAATAACTTTATTATTTGAGATATTTTCACAATGCTTTGCACACACATACAAAACTCAAAAAGTTTTTTTAGGCATTCACAAATGTTCGATATGTGCTCCTTTAGTGATTCGGCAGACATCAAGCCGATAATCAAGTTCCTCCCACACTCAGAGCAGCATGTCCCCATCAATGAGTTCGAAAGCATCGTTGATGCGAGCTCGCAGTTCTGGCATGTTCCTTGGTAGAGGAGGTTTAAACACTGAATCTTTCACATAACCCCACAGAAAGAAATCGCATGGGGTTAAGTCGGGAGAGCGTGGCGGCCATGACATGAATTGCTGATCATGATCTCCACCACGACCGATCCATCGGTTTTCCAATCTCCTGTTTAAGAAATGCCGATCATCATGATGGAAGTGCGGTGGAGCACCATCCTATGGTACGTTTAGCTCCCTGCTTGCTTTATTCGTCGACTTCCGCGAGCTGCACGTGAAACTTGCCCGCACGCGTTCAACCGTTTCTTCGCTCACTGCAGGCCGACCCGTTGATTTCCTCTTACAGAGGCATCCAGAAGCTTTAAACTGCGCATACCATCGCCGAATGGAGATAGCAGTTGGTGAATCTTTGTTGAACTTCGTCCTGAAGTGTCGTTGCACTGTTATGACTGACTGATGTGAGTGCATTTCAAGCACGACATACGCTTTCTCGGCTCCTGTCGCCATTTTGTCTCACTGCGCTCTCGAGCACTCTGGCGGCAGAAACCTGAAGTGCGGCTTCAGCCGAACAAAACTTTATGAGTTTTTCTACGTCTCTGTAGTGTGTCGTGACCATATGTCAATGAATGGAGCTACAGTGAATTTATGAAATCGCTTCAATCATTTGTAATAGCCCTGTATATTATTCTTGTCAGACACTTGGATGCACGAGACGTTAAGCTGATTGTACGATAATTCTCTCCGAAAGTCAGGTGCTATAGCGCCTGACTCATACATTCTACACAACAGCGTGAATACTCGTTTCTTTGCCACATCCCTCGACGATCACAGAAATTCTAATGGAATCTTGTCTTTCCCCCCTGCCTTTTTTATCTTATGTCCTCCAAAGCTCTTAATTTCTGAATCTATTGTTGGACCTCCTATTTCTTCTAAATCAACTCCTGGTTCGTCTTCTATCACATCAGACAAATATTCCCCTCGTAGAGGCCTTCAGTGTACTCTTCCCAACAACCTGCTCTCTTCTCTGCATTGAACAACGGTATTTCTACTGCACACTTAATGTTACCGCACTTGCTATTAATTTCACCTAAGGTTGTTTTGAATTTTCCATATGGTGAGTCCGTCCTTTCCCCGAATGTTTCTTACTCGTTTTCTTCACATTTTTCAGTCACCCATTACGTCTTACCTTCACTGTGCTTCCTGTTTTTTCCGTTCCTAAGTGACATGTACTTCTGTATTCTCGAATTTCCTTGAACATTTTTGTACTTCCTTCTTTCACGGATCAGCTGTTAACCATGGTTTCTTCGTAGTTATCTTCTTTGTACCCATGTTTCTCTATCCAGCTTCGTTTTAGAGGTATGCATTCCGTTTTAACTGAACTGCCTACTGAGCTACTCCTTAGAGCAGTATCTACAGCCTTAGAGAACTTCTAGCGTACCCCTTCATCGCTTGGTGCATCTGTATCCCACTGCTTTGCATATTGACTCTTCCTGACTAGTCGCTCAAACTTCAGCTTACTCTTCATCACTACTATATTGTGACCTGAGTCTATATCTGCTCCTGGATACACCTTACAGTTCAGTATCTGGTTTCGGAATCTCTGAGTGACTCCAATTGAAATCTTCCCATATCTACTGGCCTTTTCCAAGTATATCTCAGCTACTTGTGATTCTTGAACTGTGTAGTCACTGTTGCTAGTTGAAATTTATTGCAGAACTCAATAATTCTTTGTTCTCTTTCAATCCTAGTTTCAAGCCCAAACTGTCCCACAACCATTTCGTCCACCCCTTCTCTTATAACTGCAATCCAGTCCCCCATGACTATTATATTTTCATTTCCATTTATGTACTAGGTTACCCATACAATATCCTCTTATTCTTTTGCTATCTATCTATCTATCCATGAGCTTGCGACGTTGACATGCATACCTGAATTATCGTTTTGGTATTGGTATACTGTCGATTCTGACGAGAAAAACTCTATCACCGAACTGTTCATGTCGTAAGTCACTCTCTGCCCTGTCTTCATATTCATAAGGTTCCTACTTCTCCTGTACCATTCTCTGCTGCTGTTGATATTAGCCTATAGTCATCTGACCAGAAATCCTTTCTTTTTTAAAATTTCACTTCATTGTGTCCACTATATTCAGAACGAGCCTTTGCATTTCTCTTTTTAGGTTTTCTAACTTCCTACCACGTTCAAGGTTTTGATATTCCAAGTTCCGAGTTGTCGAATGATATTCTTTCGTTAGTTATTCAATCTTTTTCTCATATTCACCTCCTCCTTGGCAGTCACACCCAAGACATCCAAACGGGGGACTAATCCGGAATCTTTTGCCAATAGAGAGATCATCATGACACTTTTCAATTTCAGGTCAGATTTCCTGTGGATACACATTGTGTGTCTTCAGTGCAGTGGTTTCCATTGCCTTCTGCATCCTCATGTCGTTGATCATTGCTGATTCTCCCGCATTTAAGGGCAGGTCCCACGCCAAGGGCAAGAGAGTGCCTGAAACTCCTTCCGCTCCTCCACCCACATTGTCAAGGGCACTGGCTGAATGAGGGTGACTTCTTATGTCGGAAGTCTTTGGCAGCTAAATTCTATTCAAAAGTTAAGTGATGGCGGTGTTTCAACCCGGTATCGAGGACTTTTTGATTTCTAATCAAAGAGGCTACTTCTAGACCATTAGTTCCTAGCCCATACTGACCAACATCTCACATGGTAACCATCTCGTACACTAATTTCTTCAGGCTGTAGGACTTGGTTCCACCTACAACTGTCTTCCGTGTATCTTTCCAGGAATTGACCATACCACCACCCTTTCAAGCCTCCACATAAGAAATCTCAGCGCTTTTGTGTCCATCACTTCCGTCCTCTGGCAGCACTAGTATCATGATCTCTTGCACTGGGTAAATAGCCATGCTGTTCAACATGGCACATTATGTACTCTCATAATATATCGGATTCGTTGTTGGCAGGAGGTGCAGTTCTCCTGTGAATGGCTGCGTTTACCTCGCAGGTTCATAGGGTGCAAGCCCACCCATTTAGGCAAGTACATGAAGTTGAGAAGTGGCACGCCACTCTCTCACATAGACATCATAGTCAGTCACATTAATATTCGTGTTTTAGGTCATTAGCTCGGTTTTCCCCAGCTCTACATTGTGTGTGGTTGGTTTATGACTTTTGTACATGAGGAAATTATGGGCAGAGTATTCTTACAACTGCATGTGTTACGTGTAGAGGGGCTGTGGTGGAGGCGACAGAGAACGGGGAGTGAGAGATGGACTGGGAGCCATAAATTCTGACTGCAGCAACCAGGCTGTGTGAGTGCTTCTGGGAAGCAGCACTCAGTGGATTGTACCTGCAGAGGGACTTCTGGCCATAGCACTCTCATTCTTTCGCTTAGGGTCGGACGGGAGGTTGCTGGTTCGCAAAACATTTACCTGGGTCAGGCGGCAGTCCATCGCAAAAAATGGCCAGTTGACAGGAAGTGGTTGGAGAAATCCATTTAAGAGAGACTGTTGTAAATTAAGCCTTTGTACAAATGAAGGGAAGATCATAAAGCTCCATGCATTCTCATCTCAGAATCTAGGATGATACAGGCAAACTGGCAATTGCATGTGTTTAGTCGAGGCGAAACTGTAACTCCCCTGATGCCAGGGAGTCCCCAGGTTCTCTTTGCGCACTGAAAGAAAAATTGTTCACGGGATTGACTGTCTGGGAAGCTTAACAGTCTTCTTTCAGAAATTGAAAGTGGTCGACGTGGAAAGATTACATCTTCCACAAATGGGCGACAGTGGTCCCTTCTGGCTAGATGTTCTTTTTCCAAACATGTCCAAGATAACCCTGAGAATGACGCCTCCCTATTCTAAAATCTCCCTGTTTCAGACAAGAGAAATTTGGAGTGACAGATTGGCTCTACTGACATGGAAAGTGGAGGCTTGCTCTCCCAGTGCAGGAAAATCCAGTGCTGTATCTGGATTGGCTACCTTGCCAACAGAAGTCAAGAGGGGAGATTCAGTGAGTACAGTTTGATTGGTTTTTGCAGTGTGGATGGATTTTCGTTTTTGCTAATTCAGCACTCGTACCGAGGCTTGGTGGATAGTTGTTGGGATTCTTTGCCTTCTTCGTGTTCTGGTGGTCCCCTTGCGGAGAACTTCTGATCTTTCTCTAGTGGGTGAGACTTGTGCTCTGTATCCTGTGGTGGGCTAAGAGCCAGTGTCAGCTTCCTACTTTACCAGCAGTGGGAATTTACATCATCCTTGATGATTAGGGTAACTTATTCGTCCTTAGTGGGTTGTCTGACGTTTGACAACTCCAGTACGCACTATCGGGCCTGTGAGTCAAGTTGGTTTGGCCAGACCAGCGTACAGGCGCACCTAACACCGAAATCTGCCTAGATTTCAGACCTCTGAAGGAGAAGTTTTATGCGTTATGATAGCAGAATGCCAGACTGTGTAGTTTGCGAATTTTCGTGGATGCGTGAGAACATTACAACTGCTGCAGCGAACCAGTCCTTGTCCACAGTGCGCCATTATCTGCTGCCACCTGAATTAAGGCGAAAGGATAAAATGCTGTTGCACTGGCATAGGGTTGTTAAATGATATTCACAGCTCCCGGTTCTCAGGTGAATCATAGTTTGTGGCATACTTGGTGGTAGTTGATCCCGTTTGAATAGAGTTGGGTCTCACAGCAGATTCACGTAAACATCGCTTCCACCTTAATGTTTGCGTTGGAAATCAAACACCATCATTTTCTACTTTGTGTTCGTCATTTTTGTGTAAGATTTATCAGCTTGTTGTAGTTTTAAATGGATTAATAAACTTGTCATTATTTTGCAAATTTAAATACACCACTGCTCTCATTCATATTCCCTCTAAGATTCATTGCTTTTATTTTATTGTGGTGTTACTTGGATACACCAGCAATTTATGGTTAAATCTTATTAAATTAATTAATTTGATTATTAATTTCAGTTGTGAAACTGATTGTAGACATAGGTAATGAAAGGGCCATGAGTAAATTCACTAATTTTATAAATAATAAATTAAGAATGTAGCTCATGATTTGAAGGTCCTTGAGAAGAAAATACTTCTCTTTGTGTAAAGATAGTAACACTTAGCATCACTCAGAGATATATTTATGATTAAAGCAAGCTGTAGTCTGCAAAGTGGCTTGTTATTTTCTTGAATTTCTTGACTTTTCGACAACCTTAGTTTTATGCTACCCTATTCTCAGAAAGTTAGCTAAGAGATATGGAAGTATAAGTATTTAAAAAACGTAAATGCTTTTTCAAAATTGTCTTTTGGAGAGCAGAACCCACTCCCTATCCCCCTTGCTTAGATTCTCGCTAGCAACAAAGTAAGAAACGAAGGCATAGGCAAAGGGGAAATAAAAAGCATACTGACAAAAGCAAGCATAGTTCTTCTGGAGCCAAAACGTATATTAACATCTACTTCTGATTCCGAGTCATGTTTGATAATGTGGAATTTAAGAGCCTGTTACAGCTAAAGATCCTTCGAGTAGGTTGACTTGATGAGTAGTGAAAATTTAGTGACTTCGATCTTAAAGTAGTTCAGAAACAGGGAAAGATGCACTGCAACGTCGTTGGCCTATGCAGAATGATAGTTGTCGTATGGGGAGTTGACCGAAGCCTTGTAGAACAGCTGAAGGTCCAGACCAATGACAATGACTGCCAGCTACTCAAAATGCAACAACACTTCACTGTGCACTGTGGATTGTTACGTACACTGGCGAGCACAACTTAAGGACGAAAGTTGCTGTTGCGCAGTGTTTCACTGCCAACTAACACAAAGCTATGACACTTGGGCTATACATAGAAAGATCTGTTACAGTATAGCATAGAAGGCAGCTGAGAGATATGCACAAAGCGACAAAAAGAAATGACACTTTCATTCAATGACAATAATTACACTGATGTCTCCATGGCTTATGATGATCCCCCGGATATCTCAAAAGGTGGGACACTATTCTCAATAATACGTTGGCCATCATAGACGGTAATGCTTGCTCGTCAACGTGGTCCCACACTGGCTACAAAGTTGGTAAGGAGTTACCATTGCAGGACATTCCGTTACACAATCAGTACATTCGACAACTGCTGGACAGCCTCTATCGCATGTGGGCTTGCTAAATACATCTCTCCAATACATTAGGAATATGCTCGACAGGATCTGCGCCGGAAAACAGGCAAGCTAGTTCATTCACCAAATGTTCTCTAGTTCCTAGAGATTGTCCACCTGCACTTTTCGTAGCGGCCAAGTATTTTCATCTGCAAAAATGAAGTCAGGACCAATTGGATCATGACATGAGGAAGTAGTACAGTCCCACAATAACATTTACCAGGGAGTTACCTTGTCCTAAGATTTGGAGTTGAGTACAGCCATCACTATAATACCTAAACAAAATGATCTGGTTTGACAACGTTTCTGGATTCATTACGTGTTCCCCCTCTAGCCCTACGAGGATTTGTCTAGAATCGCTACTCAGACTGAATCGGTTCTCATTCGAAATAAGTTCACAGAGCCATTCCTCATTGGCTCAGTCAGTATGGTCTTAGCACAATTGCAAATGATACTGCCGATTTGCAGGTGTCAACAATACACAACGTACCGGTCATGGAGCAAAGAGATCACCCCCATGCAATCATTGTGACACTGTGCAGCGTGAGATAGCATGCTCCAGCCGTATTAATCGTGGATGCTATTTCATCCGCTGTTTGTGGTGGGTACCTTCTTGGCTGTTGCACAATTTACTGGTCATCTGCCTCTGCAGCTGACCACGGTCGACTATTTCCCTCGGCCATCAGTTTCTGTGGTTTGGAACGCTTCCCATGTAGCGAAACAATGTTGTAAGCAGTACAAAACATGTGGGCTACACTCGTTATGCTTTGTCTATCCTCCAGATTCACGATGATTCTCCCATGTGTGAAGTCATCCAAATGCTGTCTCTGAACATTTTGTAATGAAGAACATCGTAACTACTCACTGATTCACAAACATTGTCTTTTCTCATACCTGCAGCTGCCTCATGCTGTAGAGCCGGTGCCATTAGATCCTACAGTCACAGTGGGCTCATAATATGTGTCACACAGCTTCCTGCGCACAACTGAGAGACTTCTGGCAACATGCTATTTCATTCATTTTCACTAAGTTGATGATATGTTACATTACTTTATATACCTTCTGAAGGAGACGAAGTTTGCAACACGCCACATGGCACATGCAGCGCTAAAGAAAGAAGTGCTAAAAGATCATGTGTCATCAAGCCACTTGTGATGAAGAACAACGTACAAAAGGACTTTTTGAGCTGTCAGTCAAAGACTTGTTTTATGTGAGCTGCCACTAATTCCTCTCTTGTGCCAACCTATTCATACAAGAGCAGCACTTGCAAACGTCGTCCTCAATAATTTGTTGGTTGTTTTCCAATCTCTGTCTTCCTCTACAGATTTTACCCTCTATAGCTCTCTCTTGTACTATAGGAAGTTATTCTCTAATGTCTCCACAGATGTCCTACCATCTTTTCCCATCTTCTTGTCAGTGGTTTCCCAGATTCTGGGGAGAACTCCTCGTCGCATACCATATCAATCTACCTAATATTCTGTAGCCTCACGTCTCAAATGCTGTTTCTCTCTCACCTTATGGCCTGTACTTGATATTAATAGACTGCCGTTTTTGCGAGTGCTAATCTCCTTCTTATGTCCTACTTGCTCCGTCCTTGGTTATTTTACTGCCTAGATAGCAGAATTCCTTAACTTCATCTACTTCATTAAGTTTTACATTGTTCTCATTTCTGCTAAGGATTCCCTGGAGCTTTACCAAAGGTGCCAGCGCCGCTACCTGTGAAGGAGGTAACGTGAAAAGTGCAGAATGGGAAGCAAGAATGTCGAAATGTGTACACATGGTACACCTGGTCACGAGACTTTCGGAATGTATACCGAAGCGGTTTAGTATTATGTGTTATATTTAAATCATTTTCTTACTTTTATGAGGTTATTTCATTGTATTAGGTTACCGATAATTGTGTTTCATTTAGTGATAGGTTCTGGTGATTGTATCAGTACGTAGTATACTGTTAGTGGACCATGTGCAGTCAGGACTTTGAGAGGAGGGAGAGTGATATGGATTTGCTTCTGCGAGGAGGCGGTACCAGTGAGAACGATCATGATATGTGGGGTGTTTCTGGTGATTCCACACATCTTCAATGGAGAATTATTGAATAAATTATGGAATTAGGGTCTAGAAGGTGGAATACTGTTCTCGAGACAGGAGCATGTCATACTACCCAGTCATCATTGAACACAGAGGTGACTTAAAGTACATAGGAAGTGAAATGAGGTGTGATTGCTGGAGGAAACATTCGCTGGATTACATCTCAAGGCCGAAGGGAAAGAGGTATTAGAAGAGACACGAGAAGAGCACCTGGGCTTACGTCTCTCATGTGAATGGCTACACGAACAGTTGCGCAAAGTAATGAATCTATCACCACTAGCAAAGGCTTAAAAGATGGGATGGCTAAGAGCATACAGGAAATTACTGAAAACAGCGTTTGGAATGGAAGATGCGGCGATATTAGGGACTTAAATAAGACTTTTGACATCTGTAGGAAATAGCGAATAACAACAGACCAGCTATGGAGTTGAATACCATTTAAATGTCAAAGTTGGAACAGGTCATATTAAATAATACTGGATGAATACAGGAACCAATGGTACACTGAATCAGGATACAAACGTGATGCGAAACCAGTAGAATCTACTGGATGATAAAATAGCAGTAGCAAGAGGCATACGATCACTGCCGGGTATTGTAGGAAATCCTAGAGTGAAATGCTTTACAGGAAGCAGTGGATCATACAGTACATAGGCAACTGCGTCGTACGCTCTTAACTCCAGGCCAGGTCCTTGCCGATGTACGGAAGGTGCACGGAGAGCCGGCCGGAGTGGCCAAGCGGTTCTAGGTGCTATAGTCTGGAACCGCGCCACCGATACGATCGCAAGTTCGAATCCTGCCTCGGGCATGGATGTATGTGATGTCCTAACGTTAGTTAGGTTTAAGTAGTTCTAAGTTCTAAGGGAATGATGACCTTAGAAGTTAAGTCCCATAGTGCTCAGAGCCATTTGAACCATTTTTCCACGGAGAGTTAACAGCTGATCTGGACAATAAGTAACAAGGAAAATAAGTTTCAGGGACAATAAGTGACTATTTGACAAAAGCAGGATTGTCCAGACCGACCGGAGGCGTGTGATATACAGAAATAAGTATACAAGGATGTCAAACGCATGTCTAAGCGCTGCAGAGAGCCGGTATGAGTCGAATTTACTCCGTGTTGTAACAGGAGTAACAACTGTAAATTGTTCCGGACAAGGCAATGACGAGGCTGGAATTGCTAGATCATTCTCGAATGGTAGCGCCTGTTATATAGCCTCCAGCTGCTATCAGTGATACCACTGGACTGAATCTGACAGAGGCCTCTCTGAATCTTTGTTTCAGTTATCAGACTCCTGACTGGTTTGATGCTGACTACACCGTCTTCATCTTCTGTGTCAACCTCTTCATCACTGAGGAGCATTTGTAAGCTATGTCCTCAATTACTCCTTCGCTGTAGTTCTATTTATGCTTACCTATACTCTTTTTACCATCTACAAATTTGTCTAGTCCCATGAAACCTGTTCCCTGATGTCTTAACATATGTCTTGTTATCACGTCCCCTTTCGTGTCAGTATTTTCCATGATATGCTTTTTCGCCGATTCTGAGTAAAGCCTCCTCGTTCCTTTCTTTATTTACCCGCTTAATTGTCAACATTCTTTTCTAGCACCACACCTGAAAAGCTATGTGTTTTCCCGTAGTCCATCATTCACTACCGTGCAACGCTGTGATATTTCTTCTGCAAATTAAGGCCTACCATTTATACTAATATACTTATTTTGGCCAGAAACTTCCACTCTGCCTGCGATAACCTGGTTTTTGTGTTCTGTGTTCCTGATGGGTTATTTGGATTCCTAGGTAGAAGAATTCCTTACCTTCCTGTTAACCAATTGTGATGTTCAGTTTGCTGCTATTCTCGTGTCTCTACTTCTTATTCCTTTCGATTTTCTCCTGTTTACTTTCAGTCCGTATTCCGTACTCTTAGACTATATTTAATTCAAAGACACTGTAATTCTTTGTCATCTTTACTGAAGACAGCAATCTGATCAGCAAATATTATCATTGTCATTGTGTACTAGTGGGACTGGAAGTGGTTTGGTTGGGTTAAACACCTAGTGAACATATGCTATCATCATTTTATTTAACAACCAAATAAAATATTAATTAATAGAAACTTAACTAAAATGGCTTTAATTCTAAATCCATCACCCGGGTAACAAAAATAACAACCAATTTTATTAAGAAGATAACCGCTCCTCAATAGAACCAAAATGCAAGAATCACTAGCAGATGATTAAAGCCTATGGTGATGAAGCAAATCCCACAGAACAAAAACGACAATAATAAAAAGTATTAAAGGCAGAGAATGATTTCACTCTAATGCACTCCATGTAAATACAACCAGGGGGCCAAATAAACTCACACTATACAAAATATCCAATGCGTAGGCAGGTCAGCTTTAGTTTACGGAGCCCTCGGCGCTGCTGAAGTAGACACTGCCAGATAATTAAAATCGCCTTGATGCCTAACATAAATCGAACAGCATGTTACCTAGATGTTTACGCACCAACAATACAAACTCAATTTGATTCGTAGAATACCACCAAACAAATCGGCAATTCCACTGAAACCAGCTCTTTCAAAACCTGTTGGAATCGGTGGGTCAGACAAACATTTGACTGCGATGCACATTAATATCGTCAAGCTCACACAGACCGATTTCATGTACACGCCGGACAATACTATTGCCTGCTTCCAGTAAATACGAGACCGCCTGTGCAACAGGCAGCCTCACGACGTGTGCCGGAGCTGCGAGAGGGAGAAGAGAGAGAGAGAGAGAGAGAGAGAGATGCTTGCAAAACAGACACACACACACACACACACACACACAGCTCATAGACTAACCCAAACAGGTACACACACACACAGATCAAAGACTAACCCCAGTTCACACATTCAAATAAGTCGAGGGACAGAATGCTTTACTGAAACCGGACCGGACGTACCGTACTTGCGTCTATGAAGCAGCAGGCTCTTATTGCCAGCCGTCCACCATCCGGTGGCTATCCAAGCGTGCTTTCCAATGTTTCCTATTTGACCGCTAGACAACACTCTGCTTGTCGAGGTCAGCATCGTCCTCGGTATGATGCTAGGAAGAACTCCATTAACAACTGGTAAAATTGTTGTTTATTAAAACACAACCAGTTTCACGGCAAAAGCCGCATCATCACGTGCAACAATGTTAAAGGATCATACGCATACCTATCGCTCCTAGACAAAATTTACTATTCAGTAACGGGCATGCCTGTGATATTTTAACGTTGTTGCACTTGATGATGCGGCTTTAAGTAGCGAAACCTTTTGCTTTTTAATAAACACCGCGCGGGATTAGCCGAGCGGTCTTGGGCGCTGCAGTCAAGGTCTGTGCGGCTGGTCCCGGAGGAGGTTCGAGTCCTCCCTCGGGCATGGGCGTGTGTCTTTGTAGTTAGGATAATTTAGGGTAAGTAGTGTGTAAGCTTAGGGACTGATGACCTTAGCAGTTAAGTCCCATAAGATTTCACAAACATTCGAACATTTAATAGACAACAGTTTCTGAACATCTTGCCTTTCAACAGCCACGGTTTCCCGGAATATAAAATAGTTTGTTCACCTCGGTGTTACCCAGTGAAACGACATACTTCCTTCAAAATTAGACTGTTTCGATATTGACGAGAAAAAGGCCAGCTGCAGGAATTCCCAGTTAAGTATTCGTTCAATTTTAATATTAAGAAACACGGGAGAAACTTTAAACGTTGTTTTCTCAATTCAACATTTTTCAAGTTGCCGAAAGCTTTACGTTATAAAATATATTACGTTATACCTTTCATACGCTGTGAGTCTGCGTTTGTCCTACTGTAGCACGTACATTTTAGCGATATATTTTAATATAGATTTTTGCTGCATGTTTTTATAATGACTTTTTTGTCAAAAACACTATTTCAGAATTCCACCATTTTGTTAAAACCATTTTTTTAAATACCTATAAGCAATACGTTAGATGACATCGTCAGTTTCCAAGCAGTTTTTGAAATTTTGTTTCAGATTGAAAACATAAGCGACCATTTCCTCTTGTCCCTTGACCATAAAACGAAACGCTGAGATCGTAACCACCCACTTTGCGATACACCTTGATCGACTGGGCCTTGCAATGAACCATCTAAGGGCTTGGTTATCAGTTTCTAGCTTAAACATCCGGTATCCTAAATACATCCTACACTTCTCTTAAGCGAGCAGCACTGCCAAGGCTTCAAGCTTGTATACACAGTAGTTAGAATGAGAAAGGCCAGTAGACGGGTAAGTACCAGGCCACCTCCCACTACCACATACGTGACAGCAGTCACTCCAGACGTCGAAGAGTTCATCTGAAAAATAAGCTCCTTCCAAAAATTGGGATTCGCTAGCGCAGTGTTACACTGTGGCTATATATATATATATATATATATATATATATATATATATATATATATATATATATATATATATATATATTCCCCCTCTTTCTCTCTTAACAAAAACGATGGTTTATAAAAGGTGGGGAAACCCCTGCACCAACAGAAATCAAGCTATCCCCTCGCCCTTTTATTTATAGAGCAAATGTGTGTACCTCATCTTTCTTGTTCTGTATGTTGTAGTGAGAGGAAGGATCATGAAGTGACAGCAGAACCATTACCCTATTATAAAAATTATTGCAAATATTTCCATGGTATTTGAGGTTAAACTGTGGATGAATTAGTATAATTTTGTGACATGTGACATACTCACGTACTCCTCAAAATCGCGGAATATGTTAGTCCCTTCACATCTCTAGAATAATTGTGCATGACACGATGTTCTCCTGCTTAAAACGGTGGCCATTGCTACCATAATTAATGGTCCAAAAGAGCTGTGTTCAATTTTTCTATCTTAAGTAACGCAACTAATAGTTAAGTATTGGGCATTTTCTTACAGTTTTAGCTGATTAGTCGTCGAATACATGCTCTGAGTACCAGATTGAACAGTTATCACACTGCAACAAATAAACTGTTGCTACAAGGGAACACGTCCACTGCGTTCCTTGGAGGTCGCTTTGCACCACCTATAATCATCCTTCTGTGTCAATCACCTTGAAAATCAATCACCTTGGAAAGATCAGCCTGGACGAAACTCCCAACAGTTTCGTTCAACCGTCGGCAGTTTTAGTGCAATGCGAGCAGTGCACCTGACACAACGTTTCCTACAGACAGATCTATGACCAGCTGTATTTCGCATTGTGCCTTCAAATCTGTACTGCAATACTTGTCTGTAACCAACTGCGGTGCCATGTGTCAGTGTTGCCATCGTACGTAAACAACAGAAGTTGCTCAAGCACCTTCAGCTTGACACCAGCAGTGACGATACGTTCATCTTGAAGATTGTCAAGAACTAAGGTATAAGCACTACACCTCCCATTATTATATTATTGACTCGTTTTTCCCACATAACCAAGTTTCCCTTTTAAGATATATGTAAATACCATGTCTTGAAATATTCTGCAATATGGTGTAAAATGTTAGTCCATCAACTCCTCTAGGTGAATTTTGTGTGACAGAGAGTTATACTTCTCAGAAATGGCATCCAGTCGACCGCTGTGGCCGAGCGGTTCTAGGGTCGTCAGTCCGGAACCGCGCTGCTGCGACGGTCGCTGGTTCGAATCCCGCCTCGGGCATGGATGTGTGTGATGTCCTTAGGTTAGTCAGGTTTAAGTAGTTCTAAGTCTAGGGGACTGATGGCCTCAGATGTTATGTCCCATAGTGCTTAGAGCCACTTGAACAATTTAAAAAAAAATGGTATCTCATATTACCATAATTAATGGTCTAAAATGGTCGCCCTTAAGAATGTGTATCTTAATTAACAAAATGATCATTTAAGTTCTTGGCGTATTTGTATCTTTATGAATACAATTAGCTGTCAAGTATTAGGAATATTCTGTAAGCAGGCTACCTCCATTTGCCATTTACAGTTTTAACTGGTTTCTTCACAGTGCAATATTTAAACAAATAACATCCATATCGCATGTTGAGCTACTAGCCCAGTGTGATATTTTAACATATACACTTATATCCCAAGTTTGACAATTTCGATAATGCATTATTTAACAAGTCTGCATCCAGTGATAAGTGGTCAGTGTAGAGGGCTGCCATACAGAGCACCCAGGTTCAATTTTTGACACTGTCTATGATTTTTCCTTGGTGGAGGGACTGGGACAGGGTGCAATCTTCTTTGTGATGCCAGCTGAGAGGCAACCTAATTGAGATGCAGCTCCTCCAAGGTCTAAACGTCGACAATGGCCAAGTGTGCAGTGTGCTGGCTCCATGCCCTCCACACCATATCCACATGTTGGCTCACAGGAGCCACTTGAAATATATTATCTTCAGGTCTGATCACAAAATATGATTTCGTTTCCGTTCATCATTGTCCAACAACAAATAAGCATCTGCTAAATACAAAATCTACAGTCTAAATGCATCATCAGTGTGGGGCAAACTTACATTGTAAAAACAGTTACCCTCATCATTGGCATAAAAAATTACCAAGTGTACGCAGCAGTGTGTGTGACGTCACTATAAGGTTATTCCATGTAGACTTGTAAATTACTACAGAAAAGTCTCGGTATGTACACTCACAACATGCCACTAAATGTGCACCACCAGTATTTAAAAGAGTAGCATCATAATACTTTAACATAGAAACATCTGTACAGCAAAGGCTATAGCAGACTTGTAAGTAATGGCTAAAAATCCTAATTATATACACACACTTACAACACATCAATAAATTAATGCAACAGCTCCAACAGAGGAAGTGCAAGCTTAACTGAATGCTGCCTGCAGAGCTGTTTCTATCTATTTGAGACAGTGGTATGTACACTGACGAAACAATGTTATATGTACACAACAACAAGTTACTGCCACCATTAAAAAAAAATAATAACATCATAGTATGTTAAAATAGTAACATCACTGCAAAGCTGGGCATAGCAGACTTGTAAATAATGACTGAAAATACTAAGTATACACGCACTTATAACACATCCCTAAATTGATGCAGTATCCCTCACAGAGAAAGTGCAAGCACAACTGAATGCTCTCCACAGAGCTGCTACTATATATCTGAGACAGTCAACACATCTACACCTCGTGTATATACTTCATCTAACTCAGGGAAGTACCGCCACTCCTATATACCCAACCAAACGGCATTAACTTGTCGACATCGCAAAGACATTGGCTGCCAGCATTTATCAGAAAATGCGCTGTGCATACCTGATAAACAGAGAACTCCCCACTCTCCGTCACAGTAATGGTCAAGAATTCCCCAAACCAGCAGAAGGCCCAACTTTATCCACCACAAACGAACTAGGCTGCACTCCAGGTGATTCTCCTCCTCTTAAAGACACTCACATGTCAGCAACACATACGCAACTGAGATTACACCAAAGTGCATACTGTCAGAAGCTGCCAATGGACACAGTCTTGAAAGCAATCTCAAAAAGTTTAATTATGCATCTCCCTAAATACCGAGACTATTTCCAGTACGGGATTGCTATTAAAATTATTGCAAGTTACCAACCGTCCGTCAATGTAATATTCCTTAGTTATTTTCCCATGGTTTCCGAAGAACCAAAGATCCGCTATAGATTTTCGTCCTTTGCTAAATATGAATATATAAAACTATATAGGTGATTTAGTCTTGAAAACTGAAATCATTCTAACGCCCATACACAGCATGACCGAAAAGTCCGTAACAATTGAAAATGCTCTAATTCAAAGAATAATGTAGCTAGCTAGGTAAAAACTGACAAACACGCCTGAAATCACATGTCGTTTTATTCAAACCGAAAACGAGTACAAAAACTTGCCAACAGATGACGCTAGAGAGCAACACGTCAGTGACGCTGCATGAGAATCATGTGAGCTGTACAGAGCGAGGTAGTCAGATCATCACTAGCGTCATTGATAAATACCTGCTGAAAGGCACGGATTTTATGTAGCTCGGCGCTCCATCCCTCATTGCTACATGTTTGTAGATCTCTTGCACACATTGTTTGGTGAGGGCGGCGTGCTGAAACGCCAGGTCCGTCATGCTTGGCGTACCAGGTCCTCAGATCTCAATCCGTGCGATTACTGGTTGTGGGGTTATCTGAAGTTGCTATTTAACCACGACTTCTGACATTATTATATAAGCTAAAAGACAACATCCGATTGTAATTTCTCACCGTAACTACTGATATGCTGCATAGTGCTACTCGCAACATTGTCTCTCATCTACAGGAATTGTTGCCAAATGGCGGCCGACATGTTTACCGCTTGTTAAAAAGAACATTGTCTTTCCTAAAAGTCATTTGTTATGCCAATTATCGCTTTTGTATTGTATGAAGCACCTTCTTTTAGCCATTTTGTGCACTTTTTTAGTTTCAGTAAAACCCCATGGCGTTTCACTCATGTGTTTCAATTATTACCTCTCTGCCTACATTATTCCGTGAAGTACTGACTTTTTAATGTTTAACGGACTTTTGGACACACTGTACAGAATTTTCTTCGTGATTACTCCGTCAACACTTGTTGGTTTGAACAACATCCAGTTCCATAGACGTACAATTTCGTGGTAACCTACTGTTCCGTATGGGGATATGTCAGCGATACCGCATGGTTGGTAATATGGATGATTTTTTTCACCCTAGGTGGCACGATACTGTCGGAACTAAATCGTATGAGACGTTGAGCAGATCTGTGAGTTGGTGGATTTATCCATACATCCTTCCTGAGTAAATATTTACATTTAATCTAGAATGGAGTTTTCCTCCGAATGTTTCCGATTATTGTCTTTTTCGTCTGTTTCCATTCTAAGAGGAAAATGCAATTGCTGCGGAAAGTGACAGCCGTTCTAGCGTAACATTAGTATATATGCGCCACTACTGCCAAATTGCACCTTCTGTGACTCAGTAAGCGTCCAAATGTGAAAGTGTCAACCTCGTTCCTTCGCACATTCGCTTGCGTTGACCTTAAAATATGAGCTCTGTTATTTTAAAAATTAATCTGCGAAATGCGAGCGACATTTATTTCAGAGCAAAACATTTAAGCCCGACATATCGATCGTCAGCTGTTCCTTGTACGAGTATACGATCCACGCGTTATGAATGAAGGTGTTGTGCGGCAATGGGTCCGATCTTTTAAAAGTAGGAGAACAAACATACGCATGACAAGAGAGGAGTGGGAGGTGTTATGAAGAGAGGAATCTTGTGAGTAACGATATTGTCAAGAAAACTGACTTAACAGTTCGTTAGATTCGAAGACTCACCATCTCTGAACTTCCTAAATTGCTCTCATAAATTTCTCGTAGAATTTTGTACGAGGCTGTCAAAGACAGGCTGCTGAAAGTTCTGTGATTGGTGGGTACCAAAATATCTCACAGAGATCCACAAAATGAAATGACTTCTTTTCACGCTAGGACGCAAAAGGAGCACGTATATTTAAAGAGAATTTTGACTGGTGAGGACGCTTGGATGACGTTCACACGTAAATGTCGAAAGGAGATAATAGTCGTTTGCTTCGCCGTTCAAGCTGAAGAAATCCTGGAAGATTCTGTACCAACAAAGGTCAGGCTGCCGTGTTTGTGGAGACCGGGGTAGTTTTTCTGATTGAATTTATAGAGCGTGTATTGTCACTCTGAAAAAGCATTAGCGAGCCACTGAAAATAAACCTCTTGGTACACTGACATCCGATGTTGTGTTTTTATATGGCAAAGCTCGACATCACAGCCCCTGATAATCCCTAAAGAATTTGAAACAATTCAAGCGGAACGTTTTCGATAATCCCCCATAGAGCCCAAACTTGATGCGAAGTGATTTTCCTCTCTCTGCTCACATGAAAAAGTTTTTTGTGCTGTTGCGAGAGCATTTAATCAGGACGCTCTCAAAGCGGAAGACGACAACCAGCAGCACCCCATAGTGATGCTCTGTCATTCAGACCGGCTATATGCTCTGGGGTGGCAGTGATGCCAATTGAAGAAATAGTAACTGGCCAGCTCACGTACATATATCCCTCCTACCCTAGTAAGACAACTGCATTAAAGATACATAAAGTGTATCCACAGGACATGTGTCCTATAATAGTAAAAGTGTCGTGATGATCTCTCCATTGGCAAAAGATTCCGAAACAGTCCCCTATTCGGATCTCCAGGAGCGGACAGCCAAATGGGAGGCGACCTCCAAGTAATATTATATAACCAACGAAAGGATAACGCTCTTCGAGTGGGGGTGTGGACTGTAAGAAGCTTGAAAGTGGCGGGGAAGCTAAACAATCTGAAAAGGGAAATCCAAAGGCTAAATCTTCATATAGTAGGGGTCAGTAAGAAGACAACGATTTTTCGTCAGATGAGTATAGGGTGATATCATCAGCAGTAGAAAACGGTACAATGGGAGTAGGATTCATTCTGAATAGGAAGATATAGCAGAAAATGTTTTACTGTGAACACTTCAGCGATACGGTTGTTCTCACCAGATTCGACAGCAAACCAACACCGACAACGATAATTCAGGCATACATGCCGACGTCGCTAGCTGAAGAGGACAGATAGAGAAAGTAAATGAGGATACTAAAATGGTAATAAACAATGTAAAGGGAGATGAAAGTGTAATAGTCATGGGGGACTGAATTGCAGTTGTAGCGGAAGGAGTCGAGGAAAAGGTTACAGGAGAATTTGGGCTTGGGGACAGGGTATGAGAGAGGAGAGACTAACTTGATTTATGTAATAAAGTTCAGATAGTAAGAGCGAATACTCTCTTCGAGAATCACACGAGGAGGAAGTACACTTGGGAAAGGCCGTGTGATACTGAAAGATTTCAGTTAGATTACATCATGGTCAGACAGAGATTCCGCAATCAGATAATGTATTGTAAGGAGAAACCAGGAGCAGATACAAACTCTGATCTGTAGTAGTGATAAAGAAGAGGCTGAAGTTAAGATTAGTCAGGAAGAATTAATACTAAACGAAGTGGGATGCGAAAGTACTAAAAATGATGACATACGCTTGCAGTTCTCTAAGACTATAGGTACACCAATAAGGAATAGCTCAGTAGGCAGTACAGTTGAAGGGGAATGGACATCTGTAAAAATGGCAAGTGGTAGATGCTAAGATACAATGGGTAACAGAAGAAATACTTCAGTTAATCGATGAAAGAAGGAAGTACAAAAACGTTTAGGGAAATTCAGGAATACAGAAATATAAGTCGGTGAGGAATGAAATAAATAGGAAGTGCAGGAACGCCAAGACGAAATGGCTGTATGAAAAATGTGACGAAATCGAATAAGAAATAATTGTCGGAAGGACTGACTCAGCGATAGGAAAGTAAAAACAACCTTCGGTGAAATTAAGAGCATGGATGGTAAATTTAAGAGTGCAACGGGAATTCCACTGTTAAATGCATATGAGAGAGAGGATAGGTGGAAAGAGCGGATTGAAGATCTTTGTGAGGGGGAAGGTTCGTCTGATGTGATAGAAGAAATAACAGGGGTAGATTTTGAAGAGATAGGGGATCCAGTATCAGAATCAGAATTTAAGAGAGCTCCGAAGGATTTAAGATTAAATAAGGCACAAAGGATATTTAACATTCAATCTGAATTTCTAAAATCATTGGCTGAAGCGACAACAAAACGACTATTCACGTTGGTGTGTAGAATGCATGAGTCTGGCAAATTACCATCTGACTTTCGGAAAAATATCAGCCACACAATTCTTAAGACTGCAAGAGATGACAAGTATGAGAATTATCGCACAATGAGCTTACTATCTCATGCATACAAGTTGCTGACAAGAATAATACAAAGAAAAATGGAAATGAAAATTTAAGATGTGTTAGATGACGATCAGTCTGGCTTTAGGAAAGGTAAAGGCACCAGAGAGGCAATTCTGACATAGCAGTTGATAATGGAAGCAACGCTAAAGAAAAATCAAGGCGTTTTCATAGGGTCTGTCGACCTGGAAAAACCGTTCGACGATGTAAAATGGTGCAAGATATTCGAAATTCTGAGAAATTGGTGTAAGCCATAGGGACAGAAGGGTCGTATACACTATGTGATCAAAAGTATCCTGACACCCACAAAAACATACTTTTTTTCATGTTAGGTGCTTTGTGCTGCCATCTACTGCCAGGTACTCCATATCAGCGTTCTAAGTAGTCATTAGACATCGCGAGAGAGCAGAATGGGACGTTCCTCGGAACTCACGCATTTCGAACGTGGTCAGGTGATTGGGTGTCATTTGTGTCATGCGTCTGTACGCGATATTTCCACACACATAAACATCCCTAGGTCCCCTGTTTCAGATGAGATAGTGAAATGGAAACGTGAAGGGACACGTTCAGCACAAAAGCATACAGACCGACCTCATCTGTTGACTGACAGAGACCGCCGACATTTGAAGAGGCTCGCAATGTGTAATAGGCAGACTTCTATCCAGACCATTACACAGGAATTCCAAACTGCATCTGATCCACTGCAAGAACTATGCAGTTAGGCGGGAGGGGAGAAAACTTGGATATCGTCGAGGGGCTGCTCATAAGCCACACATCAAGCCAGTAAATGCCAAACGATGCCTCGCTTGGTGTAAGGAGAGTAAACGTTGGACGATTGGACAGTGGAAAACCCTTGTGTGAAGTGACTAATCACGGTACACAATGTCCGATCCGATGGCAGGGTACTGGTATGCCTAATGCCCGGTGAACGTCATCTGCCAGCGTGTGTAGTGCCAACAGTAAAATTCGGAGGCGGTGGCGTTATGCTGTGGTCGTGTTTTTCATGGAAGGGGCTTGCACCCCTGGATGTTTTGCGTGGCACTATCCCAACACAGGCCTACATTGATATTGTAAGCACCTTCTTGCTTCCCACTGCTAAAGAGAACTTCGGGGATGGCGATTGCATCTTTCAACATGATCGAGCACCTGTTCATAATGCACGGCCTGTGGCTCAGTAGTTACACGACAATAACATCCATGTAATGGACTGGCCTGCTCAGAGTCCTGACCTGCAACCTATAGAACACCTTTGGGATGTTTTGGAACGCCGACCTGGTACCTGGCCTCACCAACAGGCATCGATTCCTCTCCTCATTGCAGCACTCTGTGAGGAACTGGCTGCCATTCCCCAAGAAACCTTCCAGCACCTGACTGAATGTATGCCTGTGCGAGTGGAAGCTGTCATCAAGAGTAAGGGTGGGCCAACACTATATTGAATTGCAGCATTACCGATGGAGGGCGCCACGAACTTGTAAGTCATTTCCAACCAGGTGGTCGGATACATTTGATCAGACAGTGTACAATATGTACAAAAGCCAAGAGGGAATAACAATAGCGTACGACCTAGAAAGAAGTGCACCGACTATAAAGGATGTAGTACAGGGATAGCACATCTGTTAAGACATCAGAGAATGATTTCCACGGTACGAGAAGGAGCTGTAGAGGGCAAAAGCTGTAGAGGAAGAAAAGATTGGAAGACATTCGGCAAATAATAGAGGACGTAGTTTGCAAGTGCTACTCTGAGATGAAGAGGATGGCACGGGAGATGAATTCGGGAATTCGTGGTGGGCCGTATCAAACCAGTCAGAAGACTGATAGCTAAAAATAAATGAATAAATATATAAAAGAAAGTTCAGGACAGAGACGATTTGTAGCATGATTCTGCAATACACATGACACATGTTGTGCTGTCAGTAGCTGCCGGTTTCCATTTGAGATAAAGTCTGCATGAGGTCAAGTTCAATGGGCCACCTGTTGCGTGGCTACCTTCTGTTGCTGGCATTCTTCCTGATAGGCTGTGGGGTCGAAACTGCGCGGCCTGCTGCCCAGCTATGATGTCGCCACGAACCAGCCTGCGCAGGTCCACATTGTCACTGACAACTGCCCATGGATGGTGCATACCATCATCATTGGGCCTGCTGCATATGATGGACTGTCCCAGTATGTTGCTATTGTGGCCAGAGAGGGGATGCTGCGCTGATGTTGCGGTGCTCGCATCATGCTTCTTCGGCTGTGCAAGTATCATTAACTGTGGCTTCCCCATACGTTACCTGCCAGGCAAGGAAATACTGACGCGAACTCACCTGGCACTCGCGTCCACCTACGTTACTGAGCCCAAGGATCACCTCTCTGGCTGTGGTTGCATCGTTGTGACATGAATAAAGTACTATTTACTGACACCACAGAACCGCAGTCTACACCCAGGCATGGAGAGAGCGTCCCATCTCTATTTGCCAGCAAACCATTCACATACCATTGTGGGAGCCAAGTATCGACTCATACCGTACTTCGACAAGTCGATATGGATGTTGTAGGTGGAAGAGCAGTGACGGAAGGATAGGAGGGAGTGCAACTGAGTCATGGGAAATATAATTTAATGTGTCTTGCTTTATGGTTTCTTCTTTTACTTTACTTGTGTGGAAAAATGTGACTATTGCAATAAAAAGTGCATATGTTATTAATTAAAACTGAATTGAAGTCGTTTGTGTTCAATAATGTTAGTCAAATACACTTACGTTAAATAGCGTTATAAATGCATAAGTTGTGACTATTGCTTAACAGAGCCAATCAGACAACATTCGCTTTCTCGGTGTTGTAATGATAACAAAATAAGGTAACCAGGTTGACTGACTTCACAGTGAAATTGTCTTACATCAGCTGAATTTTTCATACATCTGTCTTTAACGATCCTGAAATTTCCTGAGTAATACCAATGAAAAGCAGTCCAGTGATCATTTACTTTCAGATGATGTTCAACGGTATATCGTAATTAGTAAATAATAATTAGTTGTACGTTCCGAGGGTGATTTGCATGACAAATCCTATTGATAACATCTTATATTCACATCCGGAATCGTTTTTTAAACACACCTTTTTTGTCAAGGAGAAACTTTTTCCAGATTAATTTCGACTTTTACTTTACTGTCTCTCAGACATTTTATATCACATGGTAAGCGATCAAAAGTTTTGATTGCAGCATTTTGCACCCGTTTTTGTACTAAATAAAACCTTAATGTAGCGTAATAAATATCACTGTTTCTTCTGGTACTATAATCATGCACATCACTTTTCCTTCTGAACTGCATGAGGGAATAAATACACTGGGAAGCAGAAGTGGAAATGCCTAAATCCTTATGAAGATGTCTACAGCATAATAATGCATCAGCACCAAACATTATTTTTACAGCACGTTTTTAGGCAATGAGGATTTTCTTTCTTAAAGATGATTAACCCCAGAACAGTATTCCATACTACAATACTGAATGAAACTATGCTCAAAATGTCAGCTTACTGATTTGTCAATCCCCATAATTTGCAGTAATTCTAAGAGCAAATGTTGCTGGATTAAATTGTATTAGGAGTTACAAAATGTGTTTTTGCCAGTTTAAATTATCATTAATCTGGACACCTAAAAATCTTGAAGTTCCTACCGTATTTTTTATTTCCTCCCTATGTGTTATTGTTATCACTGGCGTAGTTCCTCTAGATGTGCGGAACTGAATATTTTGAGTCTTTTTAAAACTGAGGATGAGACCATTCATAGATAACCAGTCAATCATATTGTTAAGAATACTGTTCACAATTTCTTCTGTTGCCTTACGTGTGTTTGGATTGATTATAATACTAGTATCATACGCGAAAATGACTAATTCTGATAGTTGTATATCAGACAGAAGATCATTTACATCTATGAGGAACCATAGCCAAGATAAGAGTGTGTTTTGGACAACCCACTAAGTGATTTCTCCCCAGTCGGAATAATGTCTCTGAAATACAGTGGTTGAGTTACTAAGTAAAACTTTACACATTCCTTTGGTTAGATATGATATAATCCATTCATTGATTACGATATCAGTCGCATAAAGCCCCAGTTTATATAGGAGAATATTGTTATTCACACAGTCAAGAGCCTTAGAAATTTCGTACAAAATACAAACCGTTGCTATTTTGTTTAATGTATGTAAAATTTGGTGAGTGAACATGTTGAAGACATTATCAGTAGGGCAACTAGTCTGTTATTTACTGAACATATTATTATTGCCATGTTAAGGTGCTATTCTAGAATATAACGCCCCTGCAAAATTTTGGAAAGTATCTCTCTTCTTACTTTTCTTATAAAGTTGCTTAACAGACATAAATTTCAGACTCTCCGGTAAAACGTCTTGAGTTCATGATGCCTTACATCTGTCGTATAAGCCAGGGATTACCACATACAACAAAGCTTTAGTATTCTGTTGCAAATATCAGCATATCTATACGAGGTTTTGTTTTCGAGAGAATTTTTTTTTCAGTCCTAGATGGTGTAGTTGGTAACACATTCATAGAATTAAATTTTATGAGAGTTGCTACCTCAACATACTACTGTGATTTTTCCTGACATCGTTTCACTACTTTTACGACTGATTGTTAAAAATACAATACATCAGTAAAAAAAAATAAAAAAGGGGACACACCATGATGGATTTATCCGAATGGGCCACAAATCAGTAGATATGATGTTCACATACAGACAAACAAATGAATACGGGTTAAGAAAAATTTGATAATTTATTCAAGAGAAAGAACTTCACAAACTGAGCAAGACAACAACGTATTGCTCTATCTCCAGCTATAATGCAAGCTGTTGTTCAGCTTGGCATTGAGTTACTGGATGTCATCTTGTGGGATATCGTGCCATATTCTATGCACTTGTCGAAATCCCGATATAGTTGGAGGGGAGACATCCGGCGACCTTTCAGGCCAAGTTAGAGTTTAGCAAGCACCACGATGATCAGTGTAAACTCTCGTCTTGTGCGGGCGGGCATTATCTTGCTAAAATGTAAGCCCAGGAATGCTTTCCATGATGGACAACAATACGGTGCGCAGAATATCGTCGACGTATCGCTGTGCTGTAAGGGTGGCCCGGGTGGCAACCAAAGAGGTCTTTCCACGAAAAGAAATGGCGTCCCAGGCCATCATTCCTGGTGTTCGCGTCTTATGGCAGGCGACAGTGAGGTTGGTACCTCATCACTGTCTGGGACGTCTCTAGGCCAGGGATCTCATGGATTGGATTGGAATCGTCTCCAGAGATGAGTCTTGTTTCGATCCGAGCCCGATGACAAGCAAAGACGTGTCTGTAGACGTTCCAGAGAGTGGTGGGATACCAATCAGTCTGTCACTCGGTATATCGCCCGATAAACAGGAGTAATTTTCTAGGGTTGCCATTTCTGTTCGCAGTAGGACTTCTTTGGTTGTCAGATGTGGCACCAGTACAGGACAGTGGGACGTTGACGATATTCTACGCCCCTTTCTCTTGCCCTTCATGACAGGCCTTCCTGGGCTTGCATTTCAGCATGATAACGCTCGCTAGCACACTGTGAATGTTTCTACTGCTCGTCTACGTGCTTTCCAAACGCTACTTTGGCCACAAAGTTGCCACAGCTCTCCCCGGTTGAGAATGGTTGGAGCATTATGGGCAGGGTCTTCAATCAACTCAGGATTCTGACGACCTAACGCGCCAATTGAACAAAATTTGGCACAATATTTCTCAGGAGGACATCCAACAACTCTATGTATGACAATCCGACTCCCCACCTACGTAAGGACCAGAGGTGAACCAACGCGCTACAGACCAGCTCTATTAGTGAAGTTCTTTCTCTTCAATAAATCATCTTTTTTCCTGAAATTTTAATAATTTGTTTCTTTGTATATACACATCACATCTATCGATTCCCGTCCCATTCTGCTAATTCCTTCGTGGAACTTCTTTTTCTTCTCTTAGAGTGTATTTGATATCAGTTACTCTTCATTTATAGTCCTTCCATTCAATTCAGTAGTAATGCTATCCTGTCCTGTCGCTGTTGAGAGGCCAGACAAACGCGTGGTTCCTGAAGAGGGGCACCAGCCTTTTCAGTAGTTGCAGGGGCAACAGTCTGGATGATTGACTGATCTTGCCTTGTAACACTAACCAAAACGACCTTGCTGTGCTGGTACTGCGAACGGTTGAAAGCAAGAGGAAACTACAGCCGTAATTTTTCCCGTGGATATGCAGCTTTACTGTATGGTTAATGATGATGGCGTCCTCTTGGGTAAAATATTCCGGAGGTAAAATAGTCCCCCATTCGTATCTCTGGGCGGGGACTACTCAAGAGGATGTCGTTATCAGGAGAAAGAAAACTGGCGTTCTATGGATCGGAGCGTGGAATGTCAGATCCCTTAATCGGGCAGGTAGGTTAGAAAATTTAAAACAGGGAAATGGCTAGGTTAAAGTTAGATATAGTGGGAATTAGTGAAGTTCGGTGGCAGGAGGAACAAGACATTTGGTCAGGGGAATACAGGGTTACAAATACAAAGACAAATAGGGGTAATGCAGGAGTAGGTTTAATAATGAATAAAAGAATGGGAATGTGGGTAAGCTACTACAAACAGCATAGTCACCGCATTACTGTGGCCAAGATAGACACGGAGCCCACGCCTACTACAGTAGTACAAGTTTAAATGCCAACTAGCTCTGCAGACGACGAAGAAATTGAAGAAATGTGCGATGAAATAAAAGAAATTATTCAGATAGTGTAGGGAGACGAAAATTTAATAGTCATGAGTGACTGGAATTCGGTAGCAGGAAAAGGGAGAGAAGGAAACGTAGTAGGTGAATATGGATTGGGGCTAAGAAATGAAAGAGGAAGCCGCCTGGTAGAATTTTGCACAGAGTACATCTTAATCATATCTAACACTTGGTTCAAGAGTCATAAAAGAAGAGTGTATACATGGAAGAAGCCTCGAGATACTGACAGATTTCAGATAGATTATATAATGGTAAGACAGAGATTTAGGAACCAGGTTTTAAATTGTAAGACATTTCCAGGGGCAGATGTGGACTCTGACCACAATCTATTGGTTATGAACTATAGATTAAAACTGAAGAAACAGCAAAAAGGTGGGAATTTAAGGAGATGGGACCTGGATAAACAGACTAAACCAGAGGTTGTACAGAGTTTCAGGAAGAGCGTAAGGGAACAAATGGCAGGTATGGCGGAAAGAAATACAGTAGAAGAAGCTTTGAGCGATGAAGTAGTGAAGGCAGCAGAGGATCAAGTAGGTAAAAAGAAGAGGACTAGTAGAAATCCTTGGGTAACAGAAGAAATATTGAATTTAATTGATGAAAGAAGAAAATATAAAAATACAGTAAATGAAGAAGGCAAAAAGGAATACAAACGTCTCAAAAATGAGGTTGGCAATAAGTGCAAAATGGCTAAGCAGGGATGGCTAGAGGATAAATGTAAGGACGTAGAGGCTTATCTCACTAGGGGTTAGATAGATACTGCCTACAGGAAAATTAAAGAGACCTTTGGAGAAAAGAGAACCACTTGTATGAATGTCAAGAGCTCAGATGGAAACCCAGTTCTAAGCAACGAAGGGAAAGCAGAAAGGTGGAAGGAGTATATAGAGGGTCTATACAAGGGCGATGTACTTCAGGACAATATTAGGGAACTGGAAGAGGATGTAGATGATGATGAAATGGGAGATATGATACTGCGTGAAGAGTTCGACAGAGCACTGAAAGATCTGAGTCGAAAAAGGCCCTGGGAGTAGAGAACATTCCATTAGAACTACTGACGGCCTTGGGAGAGCTAGTCCTGACAAAACTCTACCATCTGGTGAGCAAGATGTAGGAGACAGGCGAAATACCCTCAGACTTCAAGAAGAATATAATAATTACAATCCCAAAGAAAGCAGGTGTTGACAGATGTGAAAATTCCCGAACTACCAGTTTAATAAGTCACGGCTGCAAAATACTAACGCGAATTTTTTACAGACGAATGGAAAAACTAGTAGAAGTCGACCTTGGGGAAGATCAGTTTGGATTCCGTAGAAATATTGGAACACGTGAGGCAATACTGACCCTACGGCTTATCTTAGAAGCTAGATTAAGGAAAGGCAAACCTACGTTTCTAGCATTTGTAGACTTAGAGGAAGCTTTTGACAATGTTGACTGGAATACTCTCTTTCAAATTCTGAAGGTCGCAGGGGTAAAATACAGGAAGCGAAAGACTATTTACAATTTGTATAGAAACCAAATGGAAGTTATAAGAGTTGAGGGGCATGAAAGGGAATCAGTGGTTGGGAAGGGAGTGAGACAGGGTTGTAGCCTCTCCCCGATGTTATTTAGTCTGTATATTGAGCAAGCGGTAAAGAAAACAAAAGAAAAATTCGGAGTAGGTATTAAAATCCATGGAGAAGAAATAAAAGCTTTGAGGTTCGCCGATGACATTGTAATTCTGTCAGAGACAGCAAAGGACTTGGAAGAGCAGTTGAACGGAATGGATAGTGTCTTGAAGGGAAGATATGAGACGAACATCAACAAAAGCAAAACGAGGATAATGGAATGTAGTCGAATGAAGTTGGGTGATGTTGAGGGTATTAGATTAGGAAATGAGACACTTAAAGTAGTAAAGGAGTTTTGCTATTTGGGGATCAAAATAACTGATGATGGTCGAAGTAGAGACGATACAAAATGTAGACTGGCAATGGGACGGAAAGCGTTTCTGAAGAAGAGAAATTTCTTAACATCGAGTATAGATTTAAATGTCAGGAAGTCGTTTTTGAAAGTATCTGTAGGGAGTGTAGCCATGTATGGAAGTGAAACATGGACGATAAATAGTTTAGACAAGAAGAGAATAGAAGCTTTCGAAATGTGGTGCTACAGAAGAATGCAGAAGATTTGATGGGTAGATCACATAACTAACGAGGAGGTGCTGAATAGGATTGGCGAGAAGAGAAGTTTGTAGCACAACTTGACTAGAAGAAGGGATCGGTTGGTAGGACATGTTCTGAGGCATCAAGGGATCACCAATTTAGTATTGGAGGGCAGCGTGGAGGGTAAAAATCGTAGAGGGAGACCAACAGATGAATACACCAAGCAGATTCAGAAGGATGTAGGTTGCAGTAGGTACTGGGAGATGAAGCAGCTTGCGCAGGATAGAGTAGCATGGAGAGCTGCATCAAACCAGTCTCAGGACTGAAGACCACAACACAACAACAACAACATACAGCCTGGTTCCAAACACAGCACGCATGTTGGCGATTTTTTAATAATTTTTCTCAGTAAATTTTAGTAATTCTTTTAGTGGGAAACTACTGCAGGACCTCTACATCTTCTTCCCATCAGGTACGTTTCCCTTTTCCTTTCACTACATACTTTAATTCATCTAGTGATTTAAGTTTTTTTACGTGGCTGTTCAATGTCCTGTTCAAATAATGATACGAATTAATAATAAATCAGATTAAATTTTATGTAAATGTTTTATGTACGAAACTCACAATTCAGACAGAAACATTTACGGACCTCGTCCCTTAAAACCTGTGTGCAGTTGGTGATGTATGTTGTGTGCTGGACACACTCTCATGTACTGTAGTGATGTAACGAAATATATTGCTGAATATTTAATGCATTGTTTTCATTATATTATATGTATTCTCTTGATGTATTTTGCTATATAATACTGTCTGTTTACAGGCTGTAACAGTGAGTCTAATTTTTATTATAATTTATTGTAGCCCCACTAACTGATCTTCTGGGTCACATTTCATGATGGAAGGAATAATTATGTAAAACTGAATTTTTGTATCAAATTGCCATACTGTTCGTAGTCTGTTGGTGTGTTGGTTGGCTGGTGTATCCTATAGGATTAGTCAGTCCGATTATGGAAAACAACCTATCGC
The DNA here is from genome assembly GCF_021461395.2 of Schistocerca americana. Lineage (NCBI taxonomy): Eukaryota > Metazoa > Arthropoda > Insecta > Orthoptera > Acrididae > Schistocerca > Schistocerca americana. The sequence continues at coordinate 396,107,701 of NC_060125.1, read as the reverse complement.
CAAGTGTCCTGGAACAACTTGATACATTCACGGTACTAAGAAATCTTTGTTCAAAAACTATGTCTAAAACAAAAATTGGTGTTGTGTAATGTACAATTATTAGCAAAACCTAGAACTTTTCAATCATTTTATCCAAATGTTATAGCAAAGAAGCACGAACGGCATATCTCCCATTGCTTATCTCGTGTGATACGTGTTGGAAAGGATAGACAAGCTCTACAGGCAACTAACTACTGGTGACGCCACTTCTGCAAATATTACAGTCGCTCCCACATCGTTTGATAAAGGAAGGAACTCATACAGATAACAGTGGTGCTCAGGATTTTCAGAAGATATATTAATGCATCGGAGATGAAAGGAGGGGAGGACTGAACAGTAGCTATAACCTTCAACGCTTCCGAACACGGAGTTGAATTAGATTCCAGTCCAATCTCGACACAAACTGTAACTGGACTATAACGGTAAATGAGACACAGCCTTCCGGGCGCAGACTTCCCCGAAAGGCCGCGCAGTCATCCACCAGTGCTCTTCCCGACGCACTCGCTCGCTCGGCGGAATTTCGCGCTTGGCTACTCTTTACTTTCGCTTCTGTAATGGGATCTCCGGAATTAGTCGCGGCTGAAATTTGATAAGGCAAGTAGCCGAGAAGCGAAGGGAAGGGATTAATTTTGGAGCAGCAACACCGAGAACCCGAGCAGAGCCGAGCGCAGCCGAACGCAGCCGAGCGCCCGCGATGTCGTCGGCAGTTTACATGGCGGAGCATCCGCCGCGCTGTGACGCAATATCCGGCAGATGGCGCAGCGATCGACCGTGCGCAGCTGGTAGCCAACTCATTAGGCGCGCTGGGTTCCCAAGGAGCCGTGCGTAGCAGCAACGCTGCATCTCCACTGTGCGTGCGCCATTCCAGCCTCGCATGCAGCACTGTTTTTAAATTACGAATTTACTCCGCCCGCTAAAAGGAGGCTAGGCCTGGGTTTCGCGGGCCGTTCTCGACACTTTGCCTTTTTGTTGGTTTTAAGTAAAGACGAGAATTCCTTGCCTTGCATATGTATTTTTACTTTCTGGGGGATAGAAGCACAGGTAACGCATAAGGCAATTTTAGTTTAATTATCCGTACATCAGGGCAATCAAAAAGCTTCCGCTTGAGGACGTTGCTACAGTGTATACGCAACGTAGCGCGACTCCAAGGGTACGTAAGCACCGACGCATAAACATGGGATTAGCGTGGTATTCGTGTCCTTTCCACATGCATGCGGTAAATGCGGAAACTTGAACTGTAGAGACACTATTAGCGAATGTCTCCAAATAGGACCAATTTCATGTTATTCTTTTCTTGGATGTGGAAGGACAAGCACCAGTAGACATCCATAAGATAATGAAGAATGTAAGAGGCAGCATTGCGTCGAACGCCGCTGTTGTGGAATTACGCACCTAGTTCTATGTTGTTCACGACTTGACACAAGACGCCTGTAGACCTGGGAGGCCAGTAGCGTTAGGCCAACTCAAGTGGCAGACACCCGAGCAGCTGCCCTATCTTCGCCCCCCCACAACTCCTGGACTCTCACCACCTCAGTCCCTTAAAAAAGGCATTCATCGATCGACAGTCTTGTCGCATGAGCCTGTGTAACAAGCTGTTATGGACTTCTTCATCTCACGTGTGTCTTCAAAGTGGTGTGTCGGTGATACCATTGTGTCAATGCTCACGGAGATTTGCCTGACTGGCATACCGATTCCGAACCGTATGACCTTCGAACGGAAAAGTTTTGTTTGCCCTAATAATATACATTATTTCCAGTTTAAATTAATGTTTTAATGGTTTTGTATGAACATCTCAATTTTTAGATTTTTATGATACCTATTATTACACTTCATGAATGTGGATCGGTTGGGGGATTAATAAGATAAATAGTAAGTCAAGATTCTTACTGCGGGAAGACTTTCCCTCAATTATACTGATAACTCCCTGCTGATAACTCCCTGTCATAAATATGTGTGTTTACAGCAGAACTACCAGAGGCAAGCCTCTGATTTCACAACTACGGAAATTTAGCCTTGTAAGTCAGGTGCATCGCTTGAGGCGAGACTGACACAGTTGCAGAGAAATGTTGTGGAATTTGAACAGATCTCACTAGCAATTTAAATTTTTCTAGAACTGAAATAATTCACTAAACTCTTTTCGGACTATGTTTGTGAAAGTCGCAAGTTGTAAATGTCTGTGTTATTCTGTTTGCAACAGTTAATGTGGTTCCTACATGTCTCCAATTAAAAGATCTAAAAATTTACTTCTTGAGCACTGGATAAAATAAAATGACTTTCTTAGATCAGATGGAGACGTTATATTCTATGACTGTTGTAGTAAATTGGTAAACTGAAAATTCCTGGCAGATTAAAACTGCGTACCGAACTGAGACTTGAACTCAGGACATTTGCCTTTCTGGTAACTGCTCTACCAACTGTACTACCCATGCAGTGCTCAGGACCGCTCCTCACACCAATGCTTCCGCCAATACCTCATCTCCTACCTACCAAGTTCTGGAAGAAAGGATGCTACTGAGACATGGCTAGCCCTCACATTGTGGGGTGTTTCTGGTTTGAAATTTTCAATCTGCGGTGGAATAGATGCTGATATGAAACGTCCTCGCTGTTTTGGAGAGCGCGCCGCAGCACGTAGTGTAAAGCAGTCCCTTTCCGTTTCTGGCGGTGGCGCCGCTGTGGCAGTCGCAGCTTTGGTGTCTCCCTCTGGTGGGAAAGGGGAGAAGTTGCCTGTACACGCGCATTTAAGGGGCGCTATCAGCTCCGCAGTCATCCCTCATCCGCCCTATCCTTTGTTATGCCCATCCGGCTTGGATCTCCACCCCCCTACCTTTTATAAATCCCTCCAAATCCTTGAATGCCATGCTCTCTGCCTCACCTATCGCATCCATCTCCCCTCCCTCACGCGGATCTTGTACGATCTCATCCCCTTCCCCCACCTCCTCCTTATCCTTGAAAGAATACGAATCCTGTACACCTCCCGTAAACTCGATCCTCCTCACCCACTAGTCTCCCCGATCCTCTCCCATCCCTGCCCACTGCCATGCCTGTATTCCCATGTCCCACCCGGTCTCCATCTCTCCACCCCCCTTACCCTCTCCCAAGGTGGCTTCCGCCAGCTCCCCCTCCCTGATGATGTCCTCCTCCCCTCCACCTACCCCTCCTATCAATTTTGACCCTGCCCCACCCCCCAATTCCGGTGTCCTTTCCTTTAGGCACCCTCCCTCCCTTCTCTTCCCTTCCCTTCTCTTTCCTTTTCCCACGTCCCCTCCCTCCACCCCTCTTCCCCCGGGCTCCCCCTCCCCCTTCCTCCCTCCCCCTATCTCCCCTGCCCGTGGCATATCTGCTCTCCCCTCTCGCTCTCCCACTCCCCTTCCTCCTCCTCCTCTCTTGGCAGGTCCCCGGACTCGCACACGCACAGTAACCATTCGCGCGCTGGAGGTCATCGCCATCAGTGTCTCGTGTGTGTGCCTTCGTTTGTGTTTAGTGTTTGTTCACCGTCACGCCGCCACTGTTCACGTGTACCGTCGCCATCATACATGTTATGTGCGCCGTGTCAACTAGTGTCAGTGATGTTTTCTCGTCCAGCGTGAGCGGCTCCATGTTTTTTGTTTTTTAGTGTCTACATTGTTTTGCCCGCCGTTTTGATTGTATTCTCTGTGCCCCCTCTATGTATTACTTATTGTAAAACTCAAGGCTGAAGAGCGGCGTACTCTGCTGCTGACAGCCCGCCTTGTGTAAGGTGATAAAAATCACAATAAAGAAAAAAAAAAAACTCCGCAGCCAGTCAGTCTGTCAGTCTCGGCGAGTCTGCTCAGTCAGTTAGTCGCTCAGTCTGGGCGTCGGTGCAAAGAGGCGACAGAGTCAGTCAGAAGGCAGACACTCGCTTGTTAGTCGGTCAGCTCTAAGTCTCAGTCACTGTTGCGTTGTGGACTGAGTCGGGTTCGTCGTTACTCCGCGGTTGGACGAGATGGCAGTCAGCAGCAGGCCGGTCCGCACGGTGCAAGTACGATCCAGGGCCGTGGTCGACGCAGACAAGGCCGTTGGTCGATCGGTCGGCTGGTCGTTGGATGGCGACATTTGGTCTGCTGAGCACTGACACCAGGATCAGTCAGAAAGATCTGGCAGCAAGCAACAGTCGGGTCCATATGGTGTTAGTAGTCGCCGGGACTGCTGTCGGAGAAAGCGGGCTACCGTTAGTCATTTGCTAGGCCGGTCGTCTTACTCGACGATCCTCAGGATGAACGCCATTTTCTGAGTCGGGATGTGGTTGGACCTTATTGGTTCGTCCGAACTGAGCAGCGACGTAGTCTCCACAGCACGAAGCCAGGCCGGGGCATTTGGCATCGGACACGCACGGTTGCATTTGGAGGCGCTAGCTGCGAGAGTGACGTTTCGCTTTCCTCCGAAGCAGGATCCTCAAGTTGAGTGATTAGTGAATTCTTATTATCACACGCGTGAACGGTTGAGGAAACAACAATCCAAAAATAACGAACCAATCTTAACAGTCGAGACAACCGTTCACGCGTGTGATAATAAATGGTGTGTGTTGTTGTCTAGAACCCGGAGCCTTCTTCCGTAGCGATTTGACAGTTGTGACTTGTGTTTTCTGTATTCTTTAAACTTGTCTTGAGTGGTGTTTGTTGCCTTGATCTTGGTTAGGCCGAGTAAGAAAGTGTAGGTATCTTCGTTTACTCGTCATCGGCCGATATTCTCTGTTGTTTGTGCAGTTGTATCTGGCGGTTAGAAATCGGTCGAATTGTCGGTCGGAGTGCTAATGTCTGTCTGTCTGTCGGTCTGCCATACGTTAATAGCTGGCTCTGTCATGTTTCTCGGATTCGGTGTTAACGAATTTATAGAATTAAGGTAAAGGTCGAATTCCTGAAATATCTTTTTGTCTTGCCTATCATTTTGCGAAGCGGTATATGTGTAATGTAGAGCATGTTGTACACTTTATGTAAGTCTGAATTACATGGGTTTTATTTAGATAGTCATTTTTATAAGTTTGCCACCCTTCCACCGTAAGAGCCCTTTTAAAAACAATTTGCACTTTTGGTGGCAAATAATTTCTTAATGTGAATGTTTGTACTTTTACGGAGTGCATAGTGAATGTGTTTGTGTGAGTTGTTAAAATTTTTAGTGTAAAGTAATCTGGTGTGTTGCAGATTTGCACCAGTGTAATGTTTCTCACAGGTCGTTGTCAGCGGTCGTGACTACGGCCGTGTTGAAAGGGGGCGGAAGCTTCTCAGCCCGAAGGCTCCTACAGTAAAAAAAAAAAAAAAAAATTGTATTCTGCCTCTGAATAATTGTAACTTGATATTTAGACGGTGCTTCTGATTGTAATTTTATACCTGTTTTTGGAAAGACTTTTAGGAATAAAATTCACATTTGTTAAAGGTAATTTTATTTTCCATCAGTTACTTCCTGGCAACTACTTCCACGCTCACCTAGTGTGATTAAATGGGTTAATGTCCTTCATGAATCGCTAGTAAATGAAGTACATTCTTTAAGAACAGATTTTGAAAGTAAAATTCACGGTTCAATGAAAACTGGGTATTAGGCAGAGACACGAACTCAGGACATTTGCCTGTAGTGGGAAAGTGCTCTACGTAGTCCCACAAATTTCATAGAACTTCTGCGAAGTTCGGAACTTAAGAAATGAGGTTCTGGCGAAAGTAAAGTTGTGACGACGGGTCGTATGTCATGTTTGGTTAGCTAAGCTGGTAGAGTACTTGCCCACGAAATGTAATGTGAGTGAAGCATTTTTGACCTGAAGAGCTCAGTAAAAGACTATGAATGTTCTCGGTACATATGAGGGTCGTTCAATAAACAATGATCTACTATTTTTTTGTCGCAGAATATTGTGGGGGCAGCCAATCCTGGGCTGGAAACCCCTTTTGTCTGTCAGAACAAAGACCAAGGAGCCTTACGGCCCCTCCAGACGCAGAGAAACATTATTAACTATTACTTCTTTTATTTCTCTGAAAACATCTCGCCGCCGTATCTTCGGCCGTCGTTGGTAACTTAGCAAGCCAGCAGGAATTCCATTGGCTGTCTCAGGCTGTCGTATCTCGCTGCATCAGCCCTGTGCTCAGGCCGATGACGTACATTAAGTGGGATGCCACCCATGGTGAGTTAGACGCGCCTCGTTAGAAGCTATGCTCGAAGACAGATGTGACCGAGGGGTGTATATGAGATTGTTGCATCATTCTGGGAGTACTCTGTCCTTCTCGGGTCACTGCCCGTGTTGTCCCATCAGATGGACGGCAGTGTGGGTTCGTGCTACATGCTGGTGCTGGGCTGCTGGTTTGGTAGGCCGTCTGATTCAAGTGATGCTGAAGTTGAGAGCAGTGAGTGCCCTAGGCTGGAACGGCGTTTGTAACCCCTGAACTACCCATCAGTGGCGGCGGCCACTGGAGCTTGGCTTCCGTCATCCATGGCTAAGGCGGCAAGGGTCTGACTGTTGTTGTAACATACACAAGATATAAAATAATGAGGGAACCTTGTGCAAGTGACATAAACGCCATGGATACTACTGATCGACAGACTCTAACCTGGGAAGGTGGAGTATACATGGGGTGGAGGAGAGACTTTTTTCACGTCATTCTTCATGACAGAATAGGTTCTGCTCTTCTTGAGTTGTCAGTGGTCTTCCATTCTGCCACATTTGTCTAACCAGTTTGTTTCAGTGTCTTAAGTGCTTTGTCAAACGCCTGATAGGTGTCGTCGCGTCCTTGTTCGCGCTTCTTACGTATTGTTACGAGAGAAACAGAGGCAGCTTTGTCTGGACTCATCAAACCTTTTCCCGCTCGGCTCGGCCGCACTCACCCTCAGACGTGTTGATGTCACACGTTTGGTGACCGACTGGCCGTGTCGTAATGTTTACATCTAGTGACTGATTCGAATTGATACTTCCATGTTCTTGAGCAATGCAGTTCTCTTCGGAGTTAGAAAATTTCGCTCTCCCTTTCCCTTACTTTCATGGCTCATAAAAGTGATTGTTCTTAAGAGTAAGAATTTGTTTGGAAATATCAGACAACCATTCTTTTACTTGTACTTTTTTTCTACATAATCTCCATCTTCATATATGGCTTTACGCTAACCAAATATAAGAGCAGGTATTCTCTGTGATACCTGAGTTCACCCCAGAGCTCAAAATGTTAAAATAACTTAAAGGAATGCAGGAAGCTGCAGTTTTCGAAAGCCGGCAATATTTCGACAGAAGCACACCCACGCATTTTCAAGGCACAAATGCAGCAAGGACGTATTATGCAAGTGTATTTAAAGCCTAGGTATGCGCAACGTTCTGGAAAGATCACATACACATATGGTAAAGGCTAGTGCCAACATAAAACCAAAGCCGGCCGGAGTGACCGAGCGGTTCTAGGCGCTACAGTCCAGAGCTGCGCGACCGCTACGGTCGCAGGTTTGAATCCTGCCTCGGGCATGGACGTGTGTGATGTCCTCAGGTTAGTTAGGTTTCAGTAGTTCTAAGTTCTAGGGGACTGATGACCATAGCAGTTAAGTCCCATAGTGCTCACAGCCACTTGAACCATAAAACCAAAGAGGATAAACGTCGTAAGCTATTAATTGTGAGTACTAAAAACCAACGGTTGAGGTAGAATTCACTGTATTACTCTTTAATTTCAACTGCTTCCTGAACAATAGCATCCCAACAGAACGGAAAACCAGTCCAAGTTGCAAATTTTTAATGTTTATTCATTAGATGACTAGCTTCGTCCCGAGAGCCATTTTCAAATAATCATAATGTAGTCGAAAACGGCATTTCCGAAGATGTCACAAATGTGCAATGAACATTTACAGTGCATTTAGTTTACTCTGTTATCTGTATGCATAGTAAATGTTCATTGCACCACATGTAAAAAAAACGCGATATTTGTCATAAGTTAAAGGGCGGCAATATTCTCCTGTGTACCCCACGGATGTCTTTGGGCTCAGAAAAGATTTATTATTCGCCATCGGCCATCGTATCAACCACACTCGAACTGCTCCAAAGTGATTTGGAATCTCGTAGATTATAAGATATACAGTCATAATGTGTCAAGCATTACATTTTGGAGTTGAAAATAATAATGGCTGATACTTTAGTTGACGTGACATCAGAGAATTAAAAATTTGATGAGTCAAATTATAAAATTTTTGTGAAGACAATTTTTTGACGAGTGAGGGACCTGGAAATATAATAGTATCAGAACGCATGCTTTCAAATGATGAGTTGTCATTAGTGCCAACATAATTTCAATGGCAGGTGAAAGTTGTGGAAAGGACTCTGCGAGATACAACTCATTAGTGTGGAAGGAGGTTCGGATCAATGACCGCTCAGCTGCTGCCCGCAACTCGCGGAGACTGGTCGAATATGGGGCCATGGCGACTGAAATGTAGTAGGGAGCTGGTGTTGAGTGGGAAGGAACTGATCCATAATAAAATTATTAAAGTTTCTAAAAAACACTAATGAATTTATCTTTAAAGCAAAAATCCAAGAATAACATTCATTGAAAAGACTAAATTTCAATAACCAACTGATGGTAAACACCTCCAAAGGGCAACAGTATAAAATCAATTTATTTTTGTAAAGATTAAAAACACACATTTACATTACAAATAGCAAAACATATGATCAAATGATTATGTCGCAAATATCAAACATCGGCTATTGCCAGTAATTATAAAAACGACTGTCAAAAGAGGGTTCAAATGTATGATAATAGAGGCAGTGGCAGAGGCGACGGCAGTTGCAGTAATTCCTCCGCGTCTACTAACATAGGACGGCGGTTGCCGCTACCACAGTATTAGAAACTTTCATTAACAGTTTCACTCATGGTACTCAGGCATCTTTAACGAGATCACAGTTAATAAGAGATGCAATCACCTATCCTATAACACACAGACAACTCGTTAACTATCTAGTAAAATTTAACATACTACAAATGCAGAATTTTCTCTTTTCCTTAGATGCACACAATTTAGTAAACAGCTCGAGCTCGTGATAGTAGCCAACAGGTAACTATAGGCATGCCTCAGAAATAAGGTAGTTAGATTCGACAATTTTCACTGACTATAAAATACATTTCCTAAATCAGAAGAATTACATCTTCATTCTACACCCTTTGATTCTGAAATCATTTTGGGGTACTGACAGCCATAAGCCCATACACATTGACAGAACTGGATTCACGTAGTACCACGCAAAACTTTCATAAATAACACATTGATCTACATATCAACGGGCAACTAGGATACGGAGTCAAAATAGAAACCACACGATACCAAGCGACGTCCACACTAATCGGATGTTCACCGTGGTTTCTCGTAAAATCCAGCGCCCATTAGGGAACGCTTGTTTAGAGAGCGCCGAGTGAAGGACGTAGCGAAGATTACTCGTAGTCGGAAACCCACGGGTATCATCCAGTAGCCGACACCGCGTCCAGTACTTGAATAGGTCACACCGGACTCCAACCCGGCACCGCAATGGATGCAAACTACTTGCAACTTCAATAGCAGAAAACACGCAAAAAAAAGTGCGTCCTGCCGAAGTAACTTTTAACGAGCCATGTTCACGATTGCGACCAACACTCGGCCCCGCCAAACCCATAGTCAGCAAAGGTTCGGACATGGAAGACGCCTGGCCACACAAACAAGCCAACCTCACTTGCGCTCCTCGCCGTCCGTGTCCGCCTCACCACATCGCTCAGGGGTGTCCCACAAGTCCTCAAGTAAGCTGAGATCACGTCATCTGGCGGGACACAAAAACAGTTGTAACGTGATTAAATTAGAGGACCGTCTACTGACACGGTGAGACCAGCTTCTGATCTTCCTGGTGTGAGACAGCACCTGCTTCACTGTGGCGATTAGGGACCCCACCTTATGCCCAGTCCTTGGGAAACTGACCTGGGGAGCCGCCCCCGGATTTTGACCTCAGTCTTGACTGCGTAAGGCTGTCGAATTGGTGCTATTTCCAAAGGGTTGCAGAGTGATCAGTTAAGAGACTGACAGAGTTACAATGCACAAAGGAAAAGGTTATCATTTAAATCTTAAAATATTTAAAATTATGGCGTCCCACATTTCTGTGGTAGAGAGAGAGAGAGAATGAGATCATTGCAGAAAAGTGGGAGAAACATTAATGATAAGCTACAGAGCTGTAGGTAGCAAGAAAGTTGTGGTCAGTGTCTCATTACATTAGCGGCTAAATCTATCTGTACTGTTCATAGTACGGTTTCGAGATAAATCAGAGAGGGAACTGAACAGACGAGAAAGCGGTCGGCTGCAATGTCTTCTTACCACGTGGCGATGTCGATGATACTTTGCAGCATCCAGTACGCTGCAATACGCTCGTTCGCAAAGCAGTTGCTGTCGCCACGTGAAACCGGTGGTGCTTTAAAGCTCTAGTCATTATGTGACTTTGCCCAAGTCGTGAGTAGCAAAACCGTAACGAGAATCGAGGCTGCAGATTCCAGGAGACGAATGCGTTGTCTTTCGAGAGTACCGAACTGTGATTGCTAATGTCTGAAGGGAAAGTCGGCTTACGTCGTCGTGCTCCAGAATTTCATGGCTTCAGAATGGTCGCTCCTCAGTAGGCTTCCAACGTCAAAATTAAGTATCTTACCAACTGTCGAGAAGTGCAGTGGCAATGTTCTACTTGCTGGAACGTAGAAAGCAGGTGATTCCTTAGATCCCAAGAAGTTTCCCATCGTGCCTTGACACCAACCAATGTATCAAGTCGCCTCTCTGAGCAAGAAGGAACAACTGAATTTCTACCCGATTTTAGCGGATGACGACAATTTGATAAAAACAGTACCATACAGAGTTAAAGATTGCGGGATACTGCTCTTCAGTACTTAAGTAAGCATTGTCTCCTTTCCCTCCAATTTTTGTTACAGGAGTTAATCTGAGTATAAAGTTACGTAAAGACTGAAATAAAATTAATTTTAAAATTTGAAGCGCACCAGCGTATCAGTTGCAAATAAGGGATCCATATTCCGTAGGAGTATGAATACGATTTTAATTACTTGGTGTCTCTATAGCATGTGGTCTCTCGTGACACGCGTCTCTCTTTTTGACGAGGCTGGCTTCATTTGTAGAGTCACACACACACACACACACACACACACACACACACACACACACGCGCACACGCACAGACACGGTCAATAGCGGGAAGGATTCCGCTACCTACACTCCTGGAAATTGAAATAAGAACACCGTGAATTCATTGTCCCAGGAAGGGGAAACTTTATTGACACATTCCTGGGGTCAGATACATCACATGATCACACTGACAGAACCACAGGCACATAGACATAGGCAACAAAGCATGCACAATGTCGGCACTAGTACAGTGTATATCCACCTTTCGCAGCAATGCAGGCTGCTATTCTCCCATGGAGACGATCGTAGAGATGCTGGATGTAGTCCTGTGGAACGGCTTACCATGCCATTTCCACCTGGCGCCTCAGTTGGACCAGCGTTCGTGCTGGACGTGCAGACCGCGTGAGACGACGCTTCATCCAGTCCCAAACATGCTCAATGGGGGACAGATCCGGAGATCTTGCTGGCCAGGGTAGTTGACTTACACCTTCTAGAGCACGTTGGGTGGCACGGGATACATGCGGACGTGCATTGTCCTGTTGGAACAGCAAGTTCCCTTGCCGGTCTAGGAGTGGTAGAACGATGGGTTCGATGACGGTTTGGATGTACCATGCACTATTCAGTGTCCCCTCGACGATCATCAGTGGTGTACGGCCAGTGTAGGAGATCGCTCCCCACACCATGATGCCGGGTGTTGGCCCTGTGTGCCTCGGTCGTATGCAGTCCTGATTGTGGCGCTCACCTGCACGGCGCCAAACACGCATACGACCATCATTGGCACCAAGGCAGAAGCGACTCTCATCGCTGAAGACGACACGTCTCCATTCGTCCCTCCATTCACGCCTGTCGCGACACCACTGGAGGCGGGCTGCACGATGTTGGGGCGTGAGCGGAAGACGGCCTAACGGTGTGCGGGACCGTAGCCCAGCTTCATGGAGACGGTTGCGAATGGTCCTCGCCGATACCCCAGGAGCAACAGTGTCCCTAATTTGCTGGGAAGTGGCGGTGCGGTCCCCTACAGCACTGCGTAGGATCCTACGGTCTTGGCGTGCATCCGTGCGTCGCTGCGGTCCGGTCCAGGTCGACGGGCACGTGCACCTTCCGCCGACCACTGGCGACAACATCGATGTACTGTGGAGACCTCACGCCCCACGTGTTGAGCAATTCGGCGGTACGTCCACCCGGCCTCCCGCATGCCCACTATACGCCCTCGCTCAAAGTCCGTCAACTGCACATACGGTTCACGTGCACGCTGTCGCGGCATGCTACCAGTGTTAAAGACTGCGATGGAGCTCCGTATCCCACGGCAAACTGGCTGACACTGACGGCGGCGGTGCACAAATGCTGCGCAGCTAGCGCCATTCGACGGCCAACACCGCGGTTCCTGGTGTGTCCGCTGTGCCGTGCGTGTGATCATTGCTTGTACAGCCCTCTCGCAGTGTCCGGAGCAAGTATGGTGGGTCTGACACACCGGTGTCAATGTGTTCTTTTTTCCATTTCCAGGAGTGTATTTCCACACAAACCTATAGCGACTGGGATGGAGTTTCATTGAAGAAAAAGTGCTTATTGGATGCCATAGGAAACAGGTGCACATAATCGGATCGGAGCAGAAAATGCTTTCGTAGGTGCGGTGTGCGTACTGCAAGACCTTCGGTGCACACACAATCAGATTATTTGACTTGTCGCTCTAACGAAGTAGGCGAGTGCCAGAAATATGTCTCGTGGTATTATCGTGGCGTGTTTATCTTCTGCCGTTAGGTCAGACGATAGAAATGCCACTTGCACGCTTAGCGTAGCAGGTTGACAGTGACCAACTTTAAACAGAACTTGATTAATTTTCACACACATTTATTAAAATAATAAAAATCATAGACATTACGTAACTTGATTCTGGATGCTGTTTACAATTGACAATCTGAAGTTCCTTTGGTCTTGGTACGTTAATCCTATTCTCACATACACTCCTGGAAATTGAAATAAGAACACCGTGAATTCATTGTCTCAGGAAGGGGAAACTTTATTGACACATTCCTGGGGTCAGATACATCACATGATCACACTGACAGAACCACAGGCACATAGACACAGGCAACAGAGCATGCACAACGTCGGCACTAGTACAGTGTATATCCACCTTTCGCAGCAATGCAGGCTGCTATTCTCCCATGGAGACGATCGTAGAGGTGCTGGACGTAGTCCTGTGGAACGGCTTGCCATGCCATTTCCACCTGGCGCCTCAGTTGGACCAGCGTTCGTGCTGGACGTGCAGACCGCGTGAGACGACGCTTCATCCAGTCCCAAACATGCTCAATGGGGGACAGATCCGGAGATCTTGCTGGCCAGGGTAGTTGACTTACACCTTCTAGAGCACGTTGGGTGGCACGGGATACATGCGGACGTGCATTGTCCTGTTGGAACAGCAAGTTCCCTTGCCGGTCTAGGAATGGTAGAACGATGGGTTCGATGACGGTTTGGATGTACCGTGCACTATTCAGTGTCCCCTCGACGATCACCAGTGGTGTACGGCCAGTGTAGGAGATCGCTCCCCACACCATGATGCCGGGTGTTGGCCCTGTGTGCCTCGGTCGTATGCAGTCCTGATTGTGGCGCTCACCTGCACGGCGCCAATCACGCATACGACCATCATTGGCACCAAGGCAGAAGCGACTCTCATCGCTGAAGACGACACGTCTCCATTCGTTCCTCCATTCACGCCTGTCGTGACACCACTGGAGGCGGGCTGCACGATGTTTGGGCGTGAGCGGAAGACGGCCTAACGGTGTGCGGGACCGTAGCCCAGCTTCATGGAGACGGTTGCGAATGGTCCTCGCCGATACCCCAGGAGCAACAGTGTCCCTAATTTGCTGGGAAGTGGCGGTGCGGTCCCCTACGGCACTGCGTAGGATCCTACGGTCTTGGCGTGCATCCGTGCGTCGCTGCGGTCCGGTCCCAGGTCGACGGGCACGTGCACCTTCCGCCGACCACTGGCGACAACATCGATGTACTGTGGAGACCTCACGCCCCACGTGTTGAGCAATTCGGCGGTACGTCCACCCGGCCTCCCGCATGCCCACTGTACGCCCTCGCTCAAAGTCCGTCAACTGCACATACGGTTCACGCCCACGCTGTCGCGGCATGCTACCAGTGTTAAAGACTGCGATGGAGCTCCGTATGCCACGGCAAACTGGCTGACACTGACGGCGGCGGTGCACAAATGCTGCGCAGCTAGCGCCATTCGACGGCCAACACCGCGGTTCCTGGTGTGTCCGCTGTGCCGTGCGTGTGATCATTGCTTGTACAGCCCTCTCGCAGTGTCCGGAGCAAGTATGGTGGGTCTGACACACTGGTGTCAATGTGTTCATTTTTCCATTTCCAGGAGTGTATCTCTGATACTTGACAAAATGTCTATACATTTCTCTTCATGGCTATGTACAGGAATATGGTAATCTTATTAGGCGCAGACTGAAACTTGACGACAGACTAATGCAGACTAATGCAGACTGACTAATCGGAAGTCTTTAGACTCGTTATAATACCTCGCACGTTCAGGTATCACTGCGCGACTGTGATCCGCGAGGAGAAAAGGTTCTACGTTATCAGCAATCTCATTGGCTGCATTACATATTAATACGCGGATCGGCGGAAGCAGAATTTGGTCCGTCTCTTAAGAAAGCGCCATCTCGTAGTGCGGAGACGGACGACCGCTGCGCCTGCGCTGTTGTGCTTAGCGGGGCGCGCTCTGTTGGGAAATTTGTGTACGCGCTGACTACGCGGAACTGTATACACAACAGTAGGCAATCTGTGCTTGAAAGATACCATGTAGTTCATCTACTTGATCATAGCGTAAGCATACGAGGTTTTACAGAACTGAAATATTCGCTGTATCAGGTTGTGATGACAAGGTTCAGGGAACCATCCATCGGTTTTAACACCAAAAGTACCAATATAAAGAAAATAAGCTCGCCGGAAAACATTTTTTCACTCCTAAGGAAATGATTACCAGCACCACTTAACGTCGTGTAATTCCCACCCTGGTCTTCAAAACCTCCTTGACTCTATTAGAAAGTGAGTCCACAAGGTTATACAGGTGCGTCGATCCGTATAGAGCAACTCGCTGTGGGTTTATGCTCGCAGTTTCACCCCCTGTTTTACTCCCTGTTCCAAAAAGTCCCACAGATTTTCCATGGGGCTCAGTCAGGTGATTTTGCAGGCCAGTCGAGATGTAACAGGTTTGGTAGTGTTCAGACAACCAGTCATAAATACTTCCAACCCAGTAAACTCTGTTGTTCTTGCTCTAGAAAAATGGGAATATCTGTAACATACTCATCACGCAGATGTTCACTGAAAGACAACTCTTGATCATTCAGAATGCTTAAATAAACATCGTGGCTCGTGTTATTGGTCCCCTCAGTCAGTGGGCCAATTCCGTGACAAGAAAATCATCCTCAACACAGCACAGACCCAACTCCAGCTTCAATCTGAACTTGCAGCCATTCAGGGTGGAAATTCTTAATTTGACCTTCAGTGCACTAGACAACATTCGTCGTTTGAATAAAGGCAAAAACGTGATTCGTCAGACCACATTACGTTCCGCCAATCAGCTACTATTCACGTTCGATAATTTCCAGAATATTGAAGACGCGCAGCTTTATGTGCCTGTGTGAGCGTTGGCGTCTTGCGAGGTGACCGACTCCAAACGTTCATTGCACGCTGATATCGTCACAACGTTTTCTCGTTAACAGACAGGGATGTACCTTCATTCGCCGCCCGCAGCAATTCCTATCGGGTTTTGAAGCTCTTTGGATTCTCAGGCAGTGAAATGTGTCTCTGTTCCTTCTCAGGCAGGGTCTTTTTCAGACCACAGTTCTGACATCCCGTTTAGTGGCCACGTTTGTAACACCATTACAGACAAGCTGAACAGTCCGCCACGAAACACCTACAAACCCAGCAGTTTTACACATTGGGTAGCCATGGGCACTGCCAAATACGATTGCCACTTTTGGCCACTCTGTCTCGTCCTTATATTTACCCATAACAATTTAGGAAAAATGTCCGTTTGAGGCATAAATGTCTCCATGACCGCTAGTTCTTTATGCACACATAGAGGTGGTGTGCGCGTGACTCGATAGCTGCGCTACCAATAAAGGTTTAATGATTCAACTAGGCCTACGCACTGGGGTGACTAGTTTTCTGTGCGGTGAGCTTAGTTTACGATCAGTATGCTTTTCCAGTACTGACAAGGGAAGACGAAACCTAGATACTGAATCTATTCCTTACAGGAAAACTCAGAACATGCCCTAGAATAAAGGAGAGCCCTAGTTTATCCTATACGGAAAAAGGTAGGAAGAGAGCCACAAAGGTAAGTGATAACCGGGAAAAAATAGCCTCACTGAAATGACAGTGGGTTGGTAACATCGCCAGAACCAAAGAGGAGAGTTGATCAAAATTGGAGCTACAGTGGAGTCAAAGAAACGGAGGAAGGCCAAGGGAAGATCATCCAACTAGCGTCAGAATGAAATCAGGAAGAGTTTCCGGAATCCCTCTAACTGTAGGAATCTGCTGAAAGCACATCAACGTGTTACTTGAAGCGCCCTCATTATGTTTCAATAGAAATAACTTCGCTTGCACTTACTGGTTATGATGCCTGATCATGTTCCAGTAGAAATACCTGCAGCAGCTACTGGTAATGACGATGATGATGATGCCGATGATCTCACTACTCTGTCTTACGGTCTTTGACGGAGGGTTCTTTGTGTGCCACTGTCACTTCCACTTTTTCCTATTCCAGCCGCTTACACTTCGCGGGAAGATCGATTTCCGTTAAGCTTGCGTGTGGGAACGAATTTCTGCAAGCTATGTACCTCAAGATAAACACAGGAAGAAGCTACAAATTGCTTGGCTCTTCTAATAAAATATACTGTTTGAATTTCAACAGTAGACTAGGAATTTCAACTGGACCCGACTGAATATCTCCGCGACGCTTTTGTGCTTACTATCTTAGATATGTTATGAAAATAACAGCCTCCAGTGATTGTTATGCAACCTTGTAGTCATTCAAAAAAGAGTCGTTCTCGTCCCTATGTATGCGGAATATGTTATATCTTACGAGGAAAGCTCCAATAGGTATCCGATCGGTGCCCTTCTCACAAAAAAAGCTCTGAGCATTATAGGACTTAACTTCTGAGGTCATCAGTCCCCTAGAACTAAGAACTACTTTAACATCTGAGGTAATCAGTCCCCTACACTTAGAGCTACTTAAATCCATCTAAGCTAAGGGCCTCACACACATTCATGCCCGAAGCAGGATTCGAACCTGCGACCATAGCAGCAGCGCGGTTCCGGACTGAAGCGCCTAGATCCGCTCGGCCACAGAGGTCTGCCGGCCTCAGTTGTTGACCGTAGCGGCGGTAGCCGGTTTTCTGCAATCGAAATCCTCTCGTTACGTCCATAACGCGATGGTATGCAGGAAGTTAAGTGCCGGCAAGATATCGAAGTGTCCTTTTCGTAAGCCATCCACAAACTGATCGTGATGGAGTACAGATTGTCTCGGGCCTTGTGCTCATCATGTACTCAGCATCACGTCAACGGTCAATATAATGAATAAATAACAAACTGAATCAGTGAATCAACAGGTGTATCATATTTTATCATAACGAAATAAGTTACGTTGGTATTAAAAAGATAATTCTTTTATGTAACGAATATAAAATTGCTTGTTGGGAATGGAACTGATAACCTTGCCATTTAGTCCCAAAACCCCCTCAATCAATCAGTCTGTCTTTTCAGGTTTTCTTTTCCTTAGCTACTTGTATTTGTCTGGAGTGAAACACAGTTCAGAAGAGAACAAAACCTTTTGAAGTGTGGTGTTGTAGAAAAACTTTGGAAATTTGATGAACAGATCGAATGATCAATAAGGAAGTACTGAATCCAAATGGGAAAAACAAATTCTAGCACGACTTGTCTAAACTAAGACGCTCGTTGATATCGCATCTTAGGTTACGTAGTGGCGGAAAGAACGAAACGTGAAAATTGTAGACGTAGACCGAGGTTTGAACACATTAAGCATGTTCAAACGGATAAATGTTAAAGTAGTTACGAAGCAAGGAAAAGCTTTCAAAGGTTAAACTAGCATAGAGAGCTGCACCAAACCAGTTTTTGGGCTGAAGGTCACAGAAAGAATGCCTGTCAGTAGCACGAAAGGCATTTATCCTTGCACATAACGATCTGTATACAACTTATCGATGGCTTACGTCATGAACATCAGTGCATTTTCGGTTAATGAGAAGTTTCTTAACTTCATTACCTACGCACTTTGGAAATCTCGAATGTGACTACAGACATTCTCAATACTGGTAACTTTACACTACACAAAATTTTTAGAGCCTAATTGTCCACGGTGCAAATTTTTGTTTCACAATATCTCTTCAATCACGTGCACACGTCAAATCGTTATCCTTACTGTCACCTGCCACATGAGACTAACACCCGCGCTTTCGTGGTGCGAAATACGTGTCCATAGTTAAACAATGGATAATATGTTTTATAATTACAATCAATTTTGAAAACTGAATTGGGAACCAAAGAGTGGAAACCAAATAGTGTCTTACTTACAACTTCACTAAAAAGAAGTTTGGCGATAATAACTCGTAATTACTGAAGCTATTAAGGGGATATTTTTATGTAGTCTGCATCGCTCAAGTAAATAGATTATGCCTGCAAAAGGATGTTTTGATTGTGAAAGTATTTGGGAAGCTACAGCGTGTCGAATGGAATCGTGCGCCGACCGCAGTACAGGCGGTCAATGAATTACTGCAAGATAACATTCGACCAGTATACGATTTTCCGTTCAATGAAGATTTGCTTAAAAGAATGCACCGGTGCAAAATGACAATAAGAGCTTCAAAACATGCATTTGGAAACTGGTACCTAAGCATCTTAATTGTGGGCAAAATTTGTGGAAATAGCAGCCTTTGACATGGACTGCAGCAGCCGTTTTTAAACTGCTATGAGGAAAAAAGGTTTTTCATAGACGAATGCACATATAATAAAGTGGTAAAGCCCCCATTTTAATAAAATCATTTCTTGTTTAGAGAAGTTTTGAACTTTTACGTGACTCTCGACCAGAACCTCCCATTAATACATATGTTTGAATTAAATCGTTTTTGGTATTAGAAGGCGTCCTTCGAAATACTAAAACGCTTAAAAAACCAAAGTTTCGACCTACTTTGCGTTGGTCCTCTGCAGAGCGATTAAATGCTGGATTCTGTTGGTCGTCATCCACTATACATAGTCTCATTTCTATCGTCAAGTTGCTACCGACGTCGCTTTATGCGTTATTGTCGGACAATTCGAGCTAAATATGGCTGTGGAAGGGCCGCTTTATAAGGTTATTGCCCGTGCTCCTCTGGCAGGAGATGGTGAGTATCATGGAATTACTAGCATATACCGAGAAGCGAGATGTTTTCCGCATGGCAGTTCTCTTAGGGCCACTGGCTTATACCAGAGATCTGCAACGGGCGGGTATGGTTGGGTACAGGGAGATTTCAGTTCGGTCTGTGGCCGACTGAGTCTGGTTTGTACCCAAAAGCTTATACCCACCAGTATACGCCCGATTTCACATCTGATACCTGACTCAGACGGATATTATTTTGTGGCTGTGTTCATTTCCCTCTAGTCGCGAGAAGTGTGTAATTAATTTAGAGTTACATTAGAAACGTATGTAACATTTACGAATCATGGACAAATAAATAACAAAACCTGAAAACAGATATGAGGAAATATCAGCATACTGCGCAGCAAGTAAAGATAAACACATTCTTGTCAGTTTAAGTGAGATGTATTTCTATTGAATCAGAGCTACTATGTACTTTCTGCGATTTGTAACACTTGTAGAGTTGTGATTAACACGTAAAAAGCTGCAATGTAATACTAAAAGTTTAACAGGTACTTTCCATCTACGCATTTTTAAATTACAATTCATCACAAATATGAAGTTATTCTCTGCATGTTTATAATAACCGTTAAGGAACAAAAGGTCATCACCATGTTCAGGATTTATTCGTGATCTTTTTTCCAGATCAATATTACCTGCTAAACTAAATGCCCCTTCATATACAACACTAGTATCAGGAATGGCGAAAGTAATTTTTGCTACTTCTGAGAGTTGTGGGAGTATTCGGGGTTTTTGTTTCCAGCAATCAAGCAGTAGATCGTAGTCGAAGTCTAATGTGTCAGTTATTAGGTACACTGCCACACCGTCATAACTTTTCGCATCATCGACGCCGTCACGCCAAGCGTAAGGAGTTCTGATCCTCTTGAATTCTTTGTTTCTTCCCTCGACTAGTTGCTGCTTTCGACTACACTTCGTGGAATTGTTTACTAACTGATCATACTTTTTCCTTTCTGCTGGAGGGGGGGGGGGGGAAGTGTTGTCATATTTCGGAGAGAGGAGTGAGAGACGTAGCGACCTTGTGATTCATTGTAACATTAACTTTCTGACGTATGTACTCACGAAGCTCTCGTTGCCAGTTTTTTCATTGTTTTAAACTCGCCCACACCCCTGACAATGCCAGACAAATGTTGGATTATTCTCGGGTAAAGCAGCAGGCGAGCTTGCATTGCAGGTGATTCCTCCTGCTGCAATTCGTCTGTGCCATTGTGAAATGGTTTTAAAAAACGTAACAAATTTCGACGGAGGACTTTGTCTTTCCATCTGTTCTTACAGTGTTGTTGTTTCGCTCCAATATCTCTTTAATCTGCCCTAACTGAGACAAGACGGACTCTGCCATGGTTACTTTTGAGGTGCAAAGTGTGTCACGTTCCTGGTGCAGAGAGTTCTCTAATTTTGACATGAGTCCTGCACGTTTCATGTATGCTACCAAATTTTGTAAATCTGTATTTCTTCAATTAATTCGCAACAGTTTTGTGGCAACCGATGATAGGTATGGAACGTGTAGCGTAAGACTCTCTCCAATATGGGAGCTAGACATGACTGCGTTTCGTACCCCTTTAAGGCACTCACTACATTAACCCGCTGAGCCATTACCCACACTAGCTTCGTCAAGTGTTATTTGTCTACTCCGAGAAGGGAAAAGTGAAGAAGCAGCTCCCGTTAAACAGCTTCTCTTGGCTTGGGGTCGTCTGGACACTTTCGAGTAAAAATTACACTGTTCATGAGGAACAATTCCCCGTTAAAGTAATGAACTGACACTGTAATGTAGTGCAGTTTTCTAAAATAACCCGTAGTGGCTGAACACCCACCTTGTCTGACCGAGGAAAAATTTCCGGATGACGGGAATTCTTGTAATTTCTGCAGTGTTGGGGAGAGATCCATAAACTGTCATAGGGTGAGGTACAAGTTCTTTGTCGTTTAACATTCCATCATTTGCTCCCAACGTGATAGCCTCCTGTATGAGTTTAATAAAACCTAGCCCCCCCCCCCTCATAGCTTGAAATGGGTGCACGTCTAGTGTCACATATTGTACCGTGGCTTTCCTGAAACGATCGCGCTTGTCCAACGGCCCAGATGTACGTTCAGATATAAGTCTGCAAAAGGAGTAAAGTGTACAGAATTACCGTCGGTAAGATTCATCGGGAAATACATGTCTCCAATGATACGTAACAAGATAATGGAAAACAAGATGATGTATAAAGCGGTATTTATAAATATTATTCATGTCTTTTCATCTGTTTTTAACATTCTCTCCTTCTACTGGTGCACTCTTGTCGTCGCAAAATTTCGAGTCACTGTTCCTATGGTTACTTGTATGATAAGATATGCTCTCATTTCAAGCAATGATCAAAACAAGTAATAATAGCGCTGTCTTGATAAATCAGTACTTTAAAATTGTCCCAAACTTTGCTTTTAGCTCTTCGACTTGGGTGTTCAGTAGGCGTTAACCTCACGTTCTTAATTTGCTTTCTTATATCCTCTCCCTGCGAAACGTATAACTCAGCGATTGCTTCATAGCAGAGTCAAAAGTAAAAGTAATCAACGATACAAAATTCCAGCTAACTGCAAATAATCAAGGAAACTCCACAAGCGCTACCAAACGACGTAAGAGTTTTCAATTGCGATCTCCGCGTGGAACGCGTCATAAAGACACAATGGAACCTATGTCCTTTGCAGTACCCACAAATACCCAAGACAGACCAACAGTCAAGCAGCGCGCACACTTGTACAACATACGACGCGGTAGGGCGGCCGTCATAACAGTCACCCGACCTTACCCAGTCAGACCCACCTCGTATATCCGACAGATCCGACTAGGCGGCATAGCAGGGCAAACTGCTATGTCACGACATACAGCTACGCGCGGCTGGCTGCATAACTAGTGGCGTTCCCGGCAATACTCGACCTTATCCTCCCGGTGCAGACGACGGGTTTATACTTTTTATACCGGAGCATTTGAAGACATTGGGTCCGATGGGATTGCATAGCTGATCGCTAGCATTCAATCCGTCGGTAATTTATAGCCATGCTCTCTCTTCATGCTGTCAGGGCGTTTATTCATTTCGATATCCTCTCTCAGTTTTCGTTGCTACATCAACGGGTGCCGAACAAGCACACGAGGTTCAATCCTCATAGTGTCTACCACAGTTGATTTGTAGTGTTTCCCAGTAGCAGGTACCATTCTTCAGCGACGAGCGAGTGCTAATCGTTCTCTCGGTTTCACCTACACAGAGAATTGTCAGAGAATGTGCTTCAATAAGTGCCGATGTGATAAGGAATACCACTCAATCCACGATAAGAAGATTGCAGCACTGCATTGATACCAATGGTCATCACTTCGAACAGGTTCTGCAAATGGACATCCTTGCCACCTTTTTGACCTTCGTTGACATTCAAACACCTTACTGTTACACATCATGATATTCGTATCGATAAAAAAGTTGACCATATCTCTGCTGCGTCCCCACCTACTAACAAGAAACCAACGTCATATGATGGCCCCCGTTGTACCATGCAACATTTGTCTCACAAACGTTTCAGCTACTATCATACTTTAGTGGCTATTCTAGGTGGCAATAGTTAGTGACTCACGCTGTAGGCTCAGATAACAATTGAGTTCTCACGCAGAGTATGCACTTGTGGTGTAAGTGTGGCGACTTTACTGATACTCAAAACGTCCTCGACTCTGGTTCGAATCTCGCCACTACTTAAGTTATGAATAAACATCATCAGCAACGGTGGCCGATGACTTCGGGCATAAGAAGTCACCCTCGTTCTACCAATGGCGTTTTGAAAGAGAGCGGAGCAGTAGAAAGAGGTTCAGGGCACTCTCTTGCCCTTGTTACCCTTGGGGAAGAAAACTGCACCTAAAAGTCGGATAAACCCCCAATGTTCAACGATAAGAGGATGCAGAAGTCAATGGAAACCACCACATTAAAGACGCATAATGTATACCCAACACATGTGGCCTGTAATTGGAGAAAGCGTCGTGATAATCTCTCCATAGGCAAAAGACTTCGGACTGATTCCCCAATCTGATCTCCGGTAGCAAACTGCCGAGGGAGAGATCGCCAAAAGGAAAAGACTGAATGATCAACGAAAGGATAACGTTCTACGAGTTGGGGCGTGGACTGTCAAAATTTTGAACTTGGTAGGGCAGCTAGAAAATCTGAAACTAAAAATGCTAATGCTCAATCTACATACAGTTGGGATTACTGAAGTGGAAAGAAGAAAAGATGTCAGCCAAGATGAGTGTGAGGCAATATCAACAACAGTAAAACAACAGTAGAAAATGGTGTAACGGGAGAATGTTTTGTTACGAATAGGATGCTAAGGCAGAGAGCGAGTTACGGTGAACAGCTCAGTGATAGGGTTCTTCTCATGAGAATCGACAGCAAACCAACACCGACAACAATGGTTCAGATATACATGCCGACGTCCCAAGTAGACAATGAAGATATAAAGCATATGAGGATACTGAAAGGTCACTCACTGCGTCAAGGGAGATAAAAATCTAATAGTCATGAGGGATTGTAATTTGGATGTAGAGAAGGGATTAGAAGAAAAGGTTACAAGAGAATATGAGCTTTGTGATAGGAACGCGAGAGGGGAAAATCTAATAGGAACTCTGCAATAAATTTCAGTTACTAAAAGCGAATACTATTTTCAAGAATCGCAAGGGTAAGAGGTATACTTGGAAATGGCCTGGAGATAAGGGAACATTTCAGTTAGATTACATCATGGTCAGGAAGAGATTCCGAAATCAGACACTGGATTGTAAGATGTACACTGTAGCAGATATAGACTCAGATCACAATTCAGTAATGAAGAAGAGTAGGCTGAAGTTCAAGAGACTAGTCAGGAAGATCCAAAACGCAAAGAAGTGGGATATAGAACTACTACGGAATGAAGACACACGCTTAAAGTTCTCTGAGGCTATAGATTTTGCGGTGAGGAATAGCTCAGTAGGCAGTTCAGCTGAACAGGAATGAAAACCTCTAAAAAGGGCAATCAGAGACGTTCGAAAGAAAATCGTAGGCACAAAAAGACAACTGTGAAGATACCATGAATAATAGGTGGAATATTTAAAATGATCGAAGTAAGATGGAAGTTTAAAAATGTTCAAGGAAATTCAGGAATATAAAAATACAAATCACTTAGGAAGGAAATAAAAGGAAGTGCAGAGAAGCTAACGTAAAATGGCTGCATGGAAAATATGAACAAACCGAAAAAGAAATAATTGCTGGAAGAACGAACTCAGGATACAGGAAAGTCAAAACTACATTCGGTGAAAATAAAGCAAGGGCTATAAGAATATGAATGCAGTGGTGATTCCACTGCTAAATGCAGAGAAGAGAGAGGAGAGATGGAAAGAATTCGTTGAGGGTCTCCATGACGGGGAAAACTTTTCTGATGACGTGATAGTAGAACAAAGAGTAAAAAGGGAAGAGGTAGGGGGATTCAGTGATAATACCAAAATTTAAAGAAGATTTAAGATCATATATAACTGAAGTGGTAGATAATACTCAACTGATTTTCTAAGATCAGTGGCGGAAGTGGCAACAAAATGACTGTTCACATTGGCGTGTAGAATGGATGAAACTGGCAATACACCATCTGACTTTCGGAAAAATATTATCCACACAGTTCCAAAGATACCAAGAACTGACAATTGCGAGAATTATGGCACAATTAGCCTAACTGTTCACGCATTCAAGTTAGAATAGCATACAGAGGAATGGAAAAGAAAATGGAGGATGTGTTAGGTGACGATCAGTTTGCTTTTAGGACAGGTATAGGCAGCAGAGTAGCAATTCAGACGTTGCGGTTGATAATGGAAAAAAGACTGAAAAGAAATCAAGATATATTCGTTGGACTTGTCGACCTGGGAAAAGCGTTTCGCAAAGTAAAATTAGTGCAAAATGTTCGATATTCTGAGAAAAATATTGGGACGATATGGGAAATGATAGGTTGTGTACGATATGTACAAGGAACAACAGAGAAAAATAAGACTCAAAGGCAAAGAACGAAGAGCTCAGATTAAAAAGGAGCTAAGACAAGGATGGAGCCTTCCGTCCTCAATGATAAATCTGTTTATTAAAGAAGCAATGATGGCTATGAAAGAAAGGTTCAAGAGTGAGATTAATATTCAGGGTGAAAGGATATCAATGATAAGATTCGTTGGTGACATTGATATCCTCAGCGAAAGTGAGGAAGAATTACAGGATATGTTGAATGGAAACAGCAGTCCAATGAGTACATAAAATCAATGAAACCGAAGAAAGACGCAAATACTGAGAATCAGCAGAATTGAAAACAGAGAGAAACTTAACATCACTATTGGGGATCACGAAGTAGCTAAAATTAAAGAATTCTGCTACCTAGACAGCAAAATAAGCCATGACAGATGGAGCAAGAAGGTCATCAAAAGCAGTCTGGCATTGTCAAAAACAGTATTCCTGCCCAAGAGAAGTTTTCTAGTATCTAATATACGTCTCAGTTTGAGGAAGAAATTTCTTAGAAAGTTCGTATGAAGCACAGCATTTTACGGTAGTGAGACATGGACTGTGGAAAAATGGAACTAAAGAGAACCGAAAAACTTGAGATATGGTGATGTAGAAGAACGTTGAAAATTAGGGAAATGAAACGCTAAGATGTTCTCCGCAGAATCTGCGGGGAAGAAAACATATGGAAAACATTGACAAGAAGAAGGGTCAGATGGTAGGATATACGAAACATCAGGGAATAACTTCTATGGTAAAAGAGAAAGCCGCAGAGGGTAAAATCTGTAGAGGAAGAAGGAGACTGGAATTTGGAATATATGCAGCAAATAAATAAGGACTTAGGTTGCAAGTGCTATTCTGAGATGAAAAAACTGGCAGGGGAGAGAAATCGTGACGATCCGCATCAAACCAGTCAGAAAATTGATAGCCATTACAGTCTCGTACGATAGAATCAGTGTGGAGATTTGTGAGATATTGAAGTAATGAGGAATTATGAGATGAATTTGAAGTTTTCCGTGGCTATAGATATTGCAATACTGAACTCCACAATAGCCCGCCTATTTGAAGAGGAAAGGACCTTAGCATAATTTGCTACCAAGAACCCAATAAAATTCTGGTCCTTTGTGAAACGACTAAGGTAGTCGAAGTCATTTATCGACCTGTCTGTTGTTGCAGTAGAAGACAGCTAAATAAAAACTGTACTTCTAAATTACTCGTTTGGAGGACATTGTAATAGGGATCCCTGACGAAGCGAACCAGCTGAAACAGTTAAAACAAATTGACAACAAATTCGTTACGCGTTCCAGATAGAATCCTGATCCCTTTTTATAAACTGTACTCTACGGTGTCGGTCCTATATTTAGTTTGCATTTATCGGGATCTCTTAACCAGCGCTAAGTCCCAAGCGGCTGGAAAAATGCGCTGGTGACTCCTGAACACATATGAAGGGTAAAAAGCGGACCAACCAAAATACGGATCGATATCCTTAACATCGCTTCGCTGCATAATTCTTCATGAGCATATTCGAAGTTTGAATATAATTAATTTCCTTAAACAGAAGAGCTTCTGCCAATACATCAGAGCGTATTTAGAAAGCATAGCTCATGCGAAACTCAAATTTTCCTATTTTCACATGACGTCCTGCGAAATATGGATGAAGGTCAACGAGGGGACTCTGTATTCCTAGACTTTCGAAAACTGTTTGGTCTACTGCAGATTGTCAACGAGGTCCGAACATACGGAATAGGTTCTCAGATACACGAGTGGCTCAAGGACTTATTAAGTAATAAAACCAGGTCTGTTGTCTTCGACGGCGAAAGTTCATCAGAGACAATGGTATCTTTAGAAGTGCCTCAGGGAAATGTAAGGGAACCGCTCTTGTTGTCTACACACTCTTAAATACACTCCTGGAAATTGAAATAAGAACACCGTGAATTCATTGTCCCAGGAAGGGGAAACTTTATTGACACATTCCTGGGGTCAGATACATCACATGATCACACTGACAGAACCACAGGCACATAGACACAGGCAACAGAGCATGCACAATGTCGGCACTAGTACAGTGTATATCCACCTTTCGCAGCAATGCAGGCTGCTATTCTCCCATGGAGACGATCGTAGAGATGCTGGATGTAGTCCTGTGGAACGGCTTGCCATGCCATTTCCACCTGGCGCCTCAGTTGGACCAGCGTTCGTGCTGGACGTGCAGACCGCGTGAGACGACGCTTCATCCAGTCCCAAACATGCTCAATGGGGGACAGATCCGGAGATCTTGCTGGCCAGGGTAGTTGACTTACACCTTCTAGAGCACGTTGGGTGGCATGGGATACATGCGGACGTGCATTGTCCTGTTGGAACAGCAAGTTCCCTTGCCGGTCTAGGAATGGTAGAACGATGGGTTCGATGACGGTTTGGATGTACCGTGCACTATTCAGTGTCCCCTCGACGATCACCAGTGGTGTACGGCCAGTGTAGGAGATCGCTCCCCACACCATGATGCCGGGTGTTGGCCCTGTGTGCCTCGGTCGTATGTAGTCCTGATTGTGGAGCATACCTGCACGGCGCCAAACACGCATACGACCATCACTGGCACCAAGGCAGAAGCGACTCTCATCGCTGAAGACGACACGTCTCCATTCGTCCCTCCATTCACGCCTGTCGCGACACCACTGGAGGCGGGCTGCACGATGTTGGGGCGTGAGCGGAAGACAGCCTAACGGTGTGCGGGACCGTAGCCCAGCTTCATGGAGACGGTTGCGAATGGTCCTCGCCGATACCCCAGGAGCAACAGTGTCCCTAATTTGCTGGGAAGTGGCGGTGCGGTCCCCTACGGCACTGCGTAGGATCCTACGGTCTTGGCGTGCATCCTTGCGTCGCTGCGGTCCGGTCCCAGGTCGACGGGCACGTGCACCTTCCGCCGACCACTGGCGACAACATCGATGTACTGTGAAGACCTCACGCCCCACGTGTTGAGCAATTCGGCGGTACGTCCACCCGGCCTCCCGCATGCCCACTATATGCCCTCGCTCAAAATCCGTCAACCGCACATACGGTTCACGTCCACGCTGTCGCGGCATGCTACCAGTGTTAAAGACTGCGATGGAGCTCCGTATGCCACGGCAAACTGGCTGACACTGACGGCGGCGGTGCACAAATGCTGCGCAGCTAGCGCCATTCGACGGCCAACACCGCGGTTCCTGGTGTGTCCGCTGTGCCGTGCGTGTGATCATTGCTTGTACAGCCCTCTCGCAGTGTCCGGAGCAAGTATGGTGGGTCTGACACACCGGTGTCAATGTGTTCTTTTTTCCATTTCAAGGAGTGTAGATGTTATGACGGACAGAGCAACAATCTACAACTGAATGTCGACGACGCTATCGTATACGGAAAAGTATCGTCGTTGTGCACGTGACAGAATTTACATTTGGTGTGATTAATAGCGGCCTGTCTAAACGCAAAAAAATGTAACTGAATGCAGACGAGGAGGGATAAAATCCTGCAATGTTCGAATACCGTATTGACACAGTCAAGTCGTTAAATATCTAGGCATATCGACGCAGAGTGATATGAAATGAAACCAGAACGGTAGGACGACAGCAGGGAAGGCGACTGTTCCACCACCGTTTATTGAGGGAAGTTTAGGAGAGTGTAGCTCAAGTATAGGGGAGACCACGTGTAGGACGTTAGTGAGACCTACTCCTGAGTACTGCAAGAGTGTTTGGGATCCCACCTGATAGGACTGAAGAAAGACATCAAAGCTAGTCAAAGGCGTGCTGCAAGACTTATCACAGGTAGGGCCAATCAACAGTCGACTGCTACGGCGATGCTTCCTAAAGTGAAATAGGTTTCTCTGGAGGGAAGACGACATTCTTTTCGCGAAACACTATCGAGAAAATTTGTTGAACCGGCAATTGCTGCTGACTGCAGAATAAATCTACTGTAGCCAACGTACCTTTTGTGTAAGGATTACGAAGAAAAAATCAGAGAAATTATGGCTCGAACGAAACTATAATACAGTCGTTTTTTCCTCTCTCCATTAGCGTGTGGAATAGGAAAGGAAATGACAAGTATTGGTACAAGTTATCTTCCACCATACACCGTATCGTGGGTTCCAGAGATACGTGCGTAGATGCAGATATCTGTAACAAGGCTAATCACAGAAGTTGGAGAGAATAACATAGGTAGGACGATGGTAGTTCCGAGGAAACCTTGGGAAATAGAAGAAATACACTCCTGGAAATGGAAAAAAGAACACATTGACACCGGTGTGTCAGACCCACCATACTTGCTCCGGACACTGCGAGAGGGCTGTACAAGCAATGATCACACGCACGGCACAGCGGACACACCAGGAACCGCGGTGTTGGCCGTCGAATGGCGCTAGCTGCGCAGCATTTGTGCACCGCCGCCGTCAGTGTCAGCCAGTTTGCCGTGGCATACGGAGCTCCATTGCAGTCTTTAACACTGGTAGCATGCCGCGACAGCGTGGACGTGAACCGTATGTGCGGTTGACGGACTTTGAGCGAGGGCGTATAGGGGGCATGCGGGAGGCCGGGTGGACGTACCGCCGAATTGCTCAACACGTGGGGCGTGAGGTCTCCACAGTACATCGATGTTGTCGCCAGTGGTCGGCGGAAGGTGCACGTGCCCGTCGACCTGGGACCGGACCGCAGCGACGCAAGGATGCACGCCAAGACCGTAGGATCCTACGCAGTGCCGTAGGGGACCGCACCGCCACTTCCCAGCAAATTAGGGACACTGTTGCTCCTGGGGTATCGGCGAGGACCATTCGCAACCGTCTCCATGAAGCTGGGCTACGGTCCCGCACACCGTTAGGCCGTCTTCCGCTCACGCCCCAACATCGTGCAGCCCGCCTCCAGTGGTGTCGCGACAGGCGTGAATGGAGGGACGAATGGAGACGTGTCGTCTTCAGCGATGAGAGTCGCTTCTGCCTTGGTGCCAATAATGGTCGTATGCGTGTTTGGCGCCGTGCAGGTGAGCGCCACAATCAGGACTGCATACGACCGAGGCACACAGGGCCAACACCCGGCATCATCGTGTGGGGAGCGATCTACTACATTGGCCGTACACCACTGGTGATCGTCGAGGGGACACTGAATAGTGCACGGTACATCCAAACCGTCATCGAACCCATCGTTCTACCATTCCTAGACCGGCAAGGGAACTTGCTGTTCCAACAGGACAATGCACGTCCGCATGTATCCCGTGCCACCCAACGTGCTCTAGAAGGTGTAAGTCAACTACCCTGGCCGGCAAGATCTCCGGATCTGTCCCCCATTGAGCATGTTTGGGACTGGATGAAGCGTCGTCTCACGCGGTCTGCACGTCCAGCACGAACGCTGGTCCAACTGAGGCGCCAGGTGGAAATGGCATGGCAAGCCGTTCCACAGGATTACATCCAGCATCTCTACGATCGTTTCCATGGGAGACTAGCAACCTGCATTGCTGCGAAAGGTGGATATACACTGTACTAGTGCCGACATTGTGCATGCTCTGTTGCCTGTGTCTATGTGCCTGTGGTTCTGTCAGTGTGATCATGTGATGTATCTGACCCCAGGAATGTGTCAATAAAGTTTCCCCTTCCTGGGACAATGAATTCACGGTGTTCTTATTTCAATTTCCAGGAGTGTACTTCAACTGACCGACGAATCAACGGAGTACACCAAACTTCAAGGAAACTCATCTATAAAGTCACTTTAAATTAATAGGCAGTGCGGTGAAAATAAAACAGAAGCTGTCAACATTAAGAGTGCAATGGGAATTCTAATGTTAAGCAGATACAAGTAGGTGGAAAGAGTACATGAAGGCCTCTACCATCGGGGACACTTGTCTGATGATGTGACGTATCAAGAAGTATGAGACGACATGGAAGACATAGGGGATCCAATAGTCGAGTTTAATAGGGCTTTAGAAGATTTGCAGGCAAGTAAGGCTAAAGGAATACATATCATTCATTTGGGATACTGAAATCACTGGAGGATGTGGCAACCAAGCGACTATTCGACTTAATGTGTAGAATCTATGGACATACTGTCAGATTCTGCACACAATTCCGAAGACAATAAGGGTGCAATAAGTGCGACGACTATTCCCCAGTGAACGTAACTGCTCATGCGTCTAAGTTGCAGACGACAATAATATGAATAAGAATGTAAAAGATTATTGCGGAACTGTTGGATTATTATCAGTCCGGTATTCTAAAAGGTAAGGGCACCAGAGGGGTAGTACTGACGTGATTGATAATGAAATTAATGCTTAAGAAAAAACAAGGCACGGCCAAAGAATTTGTAGACCTGTGACAACAATTCGACAATGTAAGATGATTTATGAAGATCGAAATTCAGAGAAAATTAAGCGTAAAGTATAGGGAAAGAACGATAATATACAATTTGTACAAGAAGCAGGAGGGGATAATAAGACTGGAAGACCTAGAATGAAGTTCTCGGAGTAAAAGGGTGTAAGGGAGGGAAGCAGTATTTCGCCCATACTGTCTATACATCAAAGAGACAATGATGGAATTAAAGATTTGAGAGTGAGACTAAAATTCTGGAAGAAAGTATTTCATTGATAAAATTTGGTAATTCCATTGCTACTCTCGGTGAAACTAAAGACAAATAAATTAAAGTACGTTTTGAATGAAATCACCGGTCTAATGAGTACAGAATACGGTTTGTAGGGAAGGATAGGAATACAGAATCAGTGGCAGTTCCATTGGCTTTTTATTATTCTAGCATATCCATATTTCAGCTACAAAGATCCCTCTTCAGTGCATCTTATTGAGATATAATCCAGCAAGTACATCTCACCCTACGATCTTATTGGTGTACATGCAGAAGTAAACAGAGCTCAGAAGTACGCTGACATGTGCTGCTGGGGGTTTGTTGGATTACTGATCACTCAAATGGGCTCAAGGTGGCTACTTTTAGCGGAAATCTGGATGTGCAAGAATAAAAAAATGATTGGCATTGCGACTGACTGCTGTATTCCCCTCCTCCCTTATAATTATACACTCCTGGAAATGGAAAAAAGAACACATTGACACCGGTGTGTCAGACCCACCATACTTGCTCCGGACACTGCGAGAGGGCTGTACAAGCAATGATCACACGCACGGCACAGCGGACACACCAGGAACCGCGGTGTTGGCCGTCGAATGGCGCTAGCTGCGCAGCATTTGTGCACCGCCGCCGTCAGTGTCAGCCAGTTTGCCGTGGCATACGGAGCTCCATTGCAGTCTTTAACACTGGTAGCATGCCGCGACAGCGTGGACGTGAACCGTATGTGCAGTTGACGGACTTTGAGCGAGGGCATATAGTGGGCATGCTGGAGGCCGGGTGGACGTACCGCCAAATTGCTCAACACGTGGGGCGTGAGGTCTCCACAGTACATCGATGTTGTCGCCAGTGGTCGGCGGAAGGTGCACGTGCCCGTCGACCTGGGACCGGACCGCAGCGACGCACGGATGCACGCCAAGACGGTAGGATCCTACGCAGTGCCGTAGGGGACCGCACCGCCACTTCCCAGCAAATTAGGGACACTGTTGCTCCTGGGGTATCGGCGAGGACCATTCGCAACCGTCTCCATGAAGCTGGGCTACGGTCCCGCACACCGTTAGGCCGTCTTCCGCTCACGCCCCGACATCGTGCAGCCCGCCTCCAGTGGTGTCGCGACAGGCGTGAATGGAGGGACGAATGGAGACGTGTCGTCTTCAGCGATGAGAGTCGCTTCTGCCTAGGTGCCAATGATGGTCGTATGCGTGTTTGGCGCCGTGCAGGTGAGCGCCACAATCAGGACTGCATACGACCGAGGCACACAGGGCCAACACCCGGCATCATGGTGTGGGGAGCGATCTCCTACACTGGCCGTACACCACTGGTGATCGTCGAGGGGACACTGAATAGTGCACGGTACATCCAAACCGTCATCGAACCCATCGTTCTACCATTCCTAGACCGGCAAGGGAACTTGCTGTTCCAACAGGACAATGCACGTCCGCATTTATCCCGTGCCACCCAACGTGCTCTAGAAGCTGTAAGTCAACTACCCTGGCCAGCAAGATCTCCGGATCTGTCCCCCATTGAGCATGTTTGGGACTGGATGAAGCGTCGTCTCACGCGGTCTGCACGTCCAGCACGAACGCTGGTCCAACTGAGGCGCCAGGTGGAAATGGCATGGCAAGCCGTTCCACAGGACTACATCCAGCATCTCTACGATCGTCTCCATGGGAGAACAGCAGCCTGCATTGCTGCGAAAGGTGGATATACACTGTACTAGTGCCGACATTGTGCATGCTCTGTTACCTGTGTCTATGTGCCTGTGCTTCTGTCAGTGTGATCATGTGATGTATCTGACCCCAGGAATGTGTCAATAAAGTTTCCCCTTCCTGGGACAATGAATTCACGGTGTTCTTATTTCAATTTCCAGGAGTGTATATCCTTCCTTATAATTGCACACAGTCGCTGTGCACAATGGTTCCCTTTGGAGTCAAATTTAGTGAAGAATGTGGACTGAGACTAAACCGAAGGAAGATGAAAGTAATGACGAGAAACAGAAATTAGTGTTGAACCTAACATCGAAATAGGAGACCACGAAGCAAAGGAAATTAAGATATATTGCTATCTTGGAAGTAGACTAGCAGGTGACGGACGAAGTAAGAAGGACGTACAAAGCAGATTAAGACAGGCAAGATGACACTCCTTGTCAAGAGAGGTCTATTAGACATTTACTTTAATTTGAGGAAGAACTTCCTGAGAAGGTTCATTTCGAGCACAGTCTTATAGGGATTGTGTAGTGGGGACTTAGCAGATAAATTTCTGAAGATGAACCCATATCTAGAATTGTACCATCGTGACATCCCATTAGACCTTTACTTTTGTTACGGTGTCACTGTTACATTGGACTTGCTTGCCTTCTCCAAACTGGCAGAAATCTTCTTATCTGGAGAGGCAATCTATCTCCACAATCTATCTCCACACATTCTTTCCAGATTTCCACGGTAGTTCATCCTATTTTCCTGTATTTTATTGCGGGTATTAAATTTACTCACGTCTTTCCCAATTTCCGAATTTCGAAATCTGTCAGGCTTTGTGCATCCCTTTACTGCTGATAGAATCTCATCTTTGTTGGTTGTATGCGACTTTGTTCACGTGTACTTATAACACTTGATTCACTCCCGTAAATAAGCTTTGGAACTGCCATTTTCTTATAAATTTCAATCTCGTTTCTTTCCCCTTTTATTTTTTCGAAGCTTGTCTACTGTTCCAAATACATTCCCAAACTTTAATAACTTTCCTCTATGTTTCCTTCATACTCATACGTGATAACACAACCAAAAACGTAAAAAATTTTTACCTACTGTATTTTTTTATAGTTAATCACAATTTTTTCTAGATTCACGATGTTTTCCTTTAAAAGATACCGATTTTGTCTTCTTTTCTGAAATCGTCAAATGGCGCTCTTCAGAAACCTTACTTAACAAAGGTACTCTCCATTGCAGAGCATCTTCCTTCTCCGCGAGCAATGTGACGATCTCTGCGTGTAAAGGCAACAAGTGCGAATTTCTGTTAATCTAAATGCATCTATTAAAAATCTCCTTCCACTAACGAATTGTGCAATCTAAATAAATGTTAAAAAGTGTGGGTTAAACGCAAGGACCTTGTCTAACTTCCTTTTGCTAGCTATTAGCTGTGTTACAGGACCATTTACATAAAAATCGACAGTTGTGGTTTTGTACAGCCTTTTTGAAATAATTCTCCACGCTTTCTTTCTGTCAACATTACTGAATGCCTCAATAAACTCATTGAATGCTTAAAGGATTTCCCTATTGTACTGTCTCTGTTTCTAGGTCAATTGTTTAATTATAAATACTGCATCAGTTGTCGATCTGCCCCTCCGAAATCTCATGAACCTTTTGATCTCCACTCCTGTGTAAATTTTGTGTGCGATGTCTAGTAAGCTGTTTCCTTTATAGTTCCCGCAATTATTACGGTCCCCTTTTTCAAACAGTAATATTTCCCTTGTTAAAGGACATTCACTGAACACCACTAGCTGCACTTGAAATGTTTACTAGTCAAATCGTTATTCGGGTGTATAGCCCATCTTCTGGGGCTTCTGCTACAGAGATGCAAACAACTGTTTGTGAATCAGTTTCTACAGCAAGACAACTGTATATATAACACCAGAAACATAAGCGTACTCATAGTATGTACTCTACGTCAGAGCCATGCCTGACAGTTATAAATTTTTTAGGAAGTTCATCTTGATATCCATCTAGAACTCAAACAACACTAAAAACTTCAAAACGAGATTTAGACAACATATTAATGTTAGCGAAACCAAACCCTTAGCAGTCAGATTTCATTTAACAGCAACCTGCTAGTAACAGTTTTGATAAAGCAGGAAAAAGTAGATTATTAAACATTCTAGAAGAAAATGAAACATACAGCCATATGACGAAACGCCCTGGCAACACGCTTAATGAACAAACAGTGTACAGGGTAAGATGTTTATACAAAATTCCATCACTGTTTTAACCGAACGAGTTCGGCTTGGAATCTATTAAAATCCTGCATGTAAAAATTGTTTTATTTGCCACAATATTTTGGATTATTTTGCAATTTTATACCTTTTGTATACTGTACCCTCATATAAAAATTTCCCAAATATGGTATTATATATATATAAACGCATATCTCAGACATATATCACTGTGACCTCAGAAATAACAAAAGATTGGTAATATAGACTCTTTGACCTATCAGTTCCATATTTACACAATATGACAATTATGTCAGATGTGAACAAGAATTGTCACTGCCTAAGATTCGACAGCAGTAACATATACGAAAACTTCTGTACCGTGAGATAGGGCCAATTTCATGTCCTATCTTATTAACACAGACGTGGCTATATTTGTATTCTAGATATCCATATGGTTATTTGATTTGTAGATGGACATCAAGCTGAGCATGAAACAGAATTTATAAATGGCACGTATCTCATTGAATAGAGTTATACAATGTAAGTCGACTTATGTTTCTGCTATTGTATGGGTTTTTAGATTGTCATGTTATAGAAACTGTTGCACATGAAGTCTTTTGTTCCTCTGTGTCAGATGCCACTGACGATGGGTTATGCAACCGAATATCGGTCTGGCTAATTAACATTTCAATCGCAGTACATAAGATTTTTGTCATGACTGGCTCTCCCAAGGCCATCAGTAGTTCTAATGGAATGTTGTCTACTCCCAGGGCCTTGTTTCGACTCAGGTCTTTCAGTGCTCTGTCAAACTCTTCACGCAGTATCTTATCTCCCATTTCTTCTTCATCTACATCCTCTTGATTGTATATTGAGCAAGCAGTAAAGGAAACGAAAGAAAAATTCGGAGTTGGTATTAAAATTCATGGAGAAGAAGTAAAAACTTTGAGGTTCGCCGATGACATTGTAATTCTGTCAGAGACAGCAAAGGACTTGGAAGAGCAGTTGAACGGAATGGACAATGTCTTGAAAGGAGGATATAAGATGAACATCAACAAAAGCAAAACGAGGATAATGGAATGTAGTCAAATTAAATCGGGTGATGCTGAGGGGATTAGATTAGAAAATAAGACACTTAAAGTAGTAAAGGAGTTTTGCTATTTGAGGAGCAAAATAACTGATGTTGGTCGAAGTAGAGAGGATATAAAATGTAGACTGGCAATGGCAAGGAAATCGTTTCTGAAGAAGAGAAATTTGTTAACATCGAGTATAGATTTGTCAGGAAGTCGTTTCTGAAAGTATTTGTATGGAGTGTAGCCATGTATGGAAGTGAAACATGGACGATAACCAATTTGGACAAGAAGAGAATAGAAGCTTTCGAAATGTGGTGCTACAGAAGAATGCTGAAGATAAGGTGGATAGATCACGTAACTAATGAGGAGGTATTGAACAGGATTGGGGAGAAGAGAAGTTTGTGGCACAACTTGACTAGAAGAAGGGATCGGTTGGTAGGACATGTTTTGAGGCATCAAGGGATCACGAATTTAGCATTGGAGGGCAGCGTGGAGGGTAAAAATCGTAGAGGGAGCCCAAGAGATCAATACACTAAGCAGATTCAGCAGGATGTAGGTTGCAGTAGGTACTGGGAGATGAAGAAGCTTGCACAGGATAGAGTAGCATGGACAGCTGCATCAAACCAGTCTCAGGACTGAAGACCACAACAACAACAACAACAACAACAACATAAGATTTAGAAGACGTCCCTCAATAAACATCTAAAAGCCGCGGAACACCCAGCATTCGAGATAAAGTATTATCCTTGCTCACGACCATGCTTCGCTAACACATATTAAATAAATGTAATAACCTCTTTTGTAATAGACTGCCTCCATATTTTAGCAGTTTAGCGTTTATGCCAATCATACCAGTAGCTTTTCTATTTTTTGTGGAATTTAGAATTTCTCTTAATTTATTCACACATGAATCGTTTATATGTTCTATTTGAGCTTCATCCTCTTGAGTCACCTGGAGATTGTATCTTCATTTGACAAGTTCTCGTAACGTTTTATGGATTTTGTTTGTTGAACGTTGTTTATTTATTCAACTACATTTTCTGCTTCATTATTTTCATTGTTTTACATGTTTTAATTTGCCTTCTGTTGAAATGTTGCTTTTTTGAATGATTAATAGGATATGTGCCAATTTCTAATTAAGGCTAAAATACATTAAGACTTTATTTTTTCTGTGTAAATAAATTTGAAAACTAAGGAGAAAAAGTCACGATTTAATGTAAGGAATATATATTTTTGCTGTTCCGGTATAGAAAGATGAAGAGAAATATTTATGTATCGAAACTATAAAGCAAGTTGAAGGCACTCGCCGTAATATGTTTTTGATTATATAAAAGCTGGAGCTGTGAGCCCAATCTCTCTCTCTCTCTCTCTCTCTCTCTCTCTCTCTCTCTCTCTCGTTTGTTTTCGATGGCTCTTTCAAAATGTAAGTGTCGCTCCGTAACGTTTGGCAAATAATTACGCTAATTTAATTTCAAAAGCAGTGTTTTAATTAAGAGCGTACTTTCCTTTTTAATTAATTCCACATATCAAATTATTATGGTGCATGTTACAATTTTTTCGTGCTGCAGCGAAGGAGAGTTACCGACGAATTGTTTGGTGGCCACAACCGAACGCTGCTTGTGATCAATCGGCTATTACCTTATAAAACTTTTAACTCGGCGTCCCTGAGATCTATTTTACCAGTCATTTCTGTCAGTATGCGGGCAATGTAATAACGCAAACTGCGTAATCTTTAGATCGGTCACTGACCTCTAAACAATGTCTCGGTCAACGTTCTCATCGGTCTGATGGGAATCAGATGCTAGTTTGCGGAATGTATAATTTCATCATCCACAAGTAAAAACTTTCTATGCACCCTTTCATCATTTTAGAAACTTGCTACCAGTGAAGCAATATATTTAACATTATAAATTTTTTTTAAAAATATCAGTAATTTTAAATTGGCACCCAGCGTTGGACTCGAACAAATGACCCTGAGATTAAGAGTCTCATGCTCCACCGACTGAGCTAGTCGTACTGGTATTCTAAAAAAAAAAAAAAAGGAATATTAAACTGTGAATGCCGTATTCCATATTGCTTATAAACCTGTCCCAAGGATCTTAACGACCTCGTTTCACTGCATTTCTCTGTTTGTAAACTTGATGATTCTCCTTGTTGGTTCACTGCGATACTTAAGAGTTTTATTTTTGAATACAGGGAGTGACAGTGATCAATGTGTTACAAATATTTACTATTAAAAACAGTCTTGGTCACAATTAATTTATTACAGTGACCGGTTTCGACCACTACTATGGTCATCTTCAGACCAATGAGTAAGAACCTCCTTCTCCTGCAGAAGGAGGTCCTACTCATTGGTCTGAAGATGACCACAGTAGTGGTCGAAACCGGTCACCGTAACAAATAAATTGTGATCAAGACTGTTTTTAACACAAAGAGATCCAACCGCTAGCCACTCTCTGCTTTGGTCAGTGTCTGTATAAATCAAACATACTTCTAGAAAATCCGATCACTGGAATAATAGCGAAATACTTCACTACCCGTCACACATGTGCCAGAGACAACTCGTCGGGAGAAGAACGGTCAACAGCGTGCTACGGGCCTCGGTTACGTCACGTGGTGGGGAGAGGCAGCTATAGGTGATAAGGCTCACGAGAGGAGCGGGCGCCGTGACCAGGGGCTGTTGAAGTAATTTCGGGGGTCACTATTCCATACGTTAGCGCCGACCACAACCATTGCCGCCGGCCGCTTACAGCAGCCTCCCGTGGCATGCGTGCTCTCTTAGTCTCTGGGCATTCAAAATTAATGTCTGTGAAAGACTTGCAAGGAAATTGTAATGCATGTGGGTATCACATATTTTCAGATGCACAAATATTAATAAAGAAGAGCGGCTTTCATGCTATCTATTCACTTGTCACTTACCATTTTTCTTCTGAGAGCTAACTACAAATTCGCAACCTCTGCTTCCTCACTATTTCGAGGTAAAACTATGAACTCAGTCTACGATACTGCTGTCGATGACGGATGAGGAAACTCAAGAATTCAGAGCTGTATAACCATCAGTTATTTCGTATTTACCTCAGTTTTACGCATTTCCATCAGTTTTCACAATTTTACTAGGTTTCCCCTAATTTCAACACATTTTACCCGGTTACTCGAGTTCCAAACCACTGCTCTTGACGATTTGTCACATCACTAAAACGTCTCTTGTCGATCTTGTGATACTATCAGCCAATAACACTGCAGCATAGCTCTTAGTTTCTGTACCGTTGCTAAACCATCCCCTCTATTTCTTTGTGAGAGCTATACACATGTAGAGTTATTGTGAACCCTGTTACACTGCCTACAACACATGAAACAAATACTGTTTCGTAGTGTGGAAAACAGCCAGCAGAAGCGGAGAGAAGTACAAGAACTACGTTCCTTAGCCGAAAAATTCGGTAAGATTTTATTACGATTGGTCATTTCTTCCTGTGTGGAAGTGGAGTTCGTTGGATGAAGCCGGAGACTGAAATATCTCACCCACACGTTTGATAATTACCACCCCAACAAACGAATCATATCCATTGCAGTGCTCTGCCATCTATTTCGAAATTAGCTGCCCCTTTGAGGTATCTGTCGGCTAAGGATCCTGAGGAAAACTTTACATTGTCTCGTCACGCATCTTGTCACTGTTTCTCTCTCTTTAACCAAACCTCCCTGCAACATTGTGTCTGATTTATTTTTAATTGGTCAGAAGTACGAGGGCGCTATACCGACTACATTCGATGTCTCGGGAAGGAACAGAATGAGTAACTTCCACATAATCAGTAAGCCTGAATATTTTGCTTTCGGAAAAAGCATAAAATATGTTCTAAGCTTACACAATCGACTGTAAATAGTGATTTAGAACCGTATTCTCATTCCAGTACAGTAACTGCCATTCTTAGAAGTCTGTTGGATACCTGTCTTACGTCACCTTCTTCAGCCTCACAATCTATCTTGACGCATGCATGCTGAGGAGGTTAGCACTCTGTATTGGTGTACAGCAGATACGAGCCATATACACCTGGGAATGTTGTGGTGGTATAATAGATGATTAAGGAGAAGGAGAAACGTATGTTTATGTATGATGGAGCTCCAGACGGAAGGAGTTTGAAACATTTAGGTACATCATTTGTACTGCCAATTCTAAAGTTTTGTTCTAGTGTTTGGTGTCTGTACGAAGAAGGTATTGGAAAGAGAGAGGTGGTCGTAGAACGTTAACACACACTCATAAGGCTACACAGTTCTGCAATTAAACATACTATAATGTTGAAGCAATTTGGTTTCTGATACATGAGCCGTGCAGTGCAAAGTGGCAAAATTACGAAAAATACGCGTAAATTGAGGAAAAACGTAACAAAATGCGGGAAAAATGAGGAAGAATGAGAGACTAGTTACTTATCTGCTTGGTGTAGGAAAATTCTTATACATGGGAATGAGGGTATCGTAGCAATGAGGAGTATGAGGAAAAGTCGACATGGAAGCTATGAGAACCACAGAAACAGTAATTAATCGTGGACAGTGATAAGGTGGCTGGAATAGAGTCCTTAACGTGGATAACCACCAAATGTAGAGTAATCAATTTATATATGTTTGATCACAAGCGTAGTTGTGAGACCAAATTTATCGGCAACCACGTTATAGATATTAATAAAGTGTCCGGACGTGTGACTCCGATAAACTTTATGTCCTCCTCAGCTAAAGAGCACTGTATTACCAGCTTGTGAACTGCAACACACAGCCACAGAATAGATCACGTGTTTGACCCTGTGCACAACTCTAAGTGTTTCAAACTCTAACAAACAGTATTTACAATGTCCTTCTCTGTGTTCTCTACCAATCACAAACATGCGGTGTGAGTTAACAAATTCCTTAGAGAACAGTTACTACATGGTTTCTAAAAACATTCTACAGTATGCCTACTGAGGTAATAGGAATACACGCAAGTTGACAGCTGCCGTAGAAGGAAGCTTTTCCAGAAAAGAGAACCATCTGCCTCTAAATCAATATGGATCTGCGTTAAAGGAGAATAGGAAGTAGACAGAGCAACTGGTTCAGGGAGATTGTAGCGAGGTAGACTGCCGACGCACTCTAGAGAGGGGCAGACGTTGTGGAAGGTCATTTATCCCACATTTAAAGATGTTTTCTGTTGTTCCCTCAGGCTGTATTAGTTGTGTGGTATTACCTACATTCAGCTCGTAAACAATTACGTGTTCTGAGCATGACTTAGAGTGTTATCCACCTGCAGTCGTTAACAGCAAACCTCCGCATACGACAGTCAGCAGAGGACTTCTAATGCATGTATTATGAATCTTATGCACCAAACCGAAGGGAAACCTATTCTGGCACCCTCCTCGAGATGAACGAAGGGATATGCGAAATACTCCATTTCCGTGCCACATCTTGGACATAAATCGAGTCTTCACATTCATAACTGAAGTGATTCTAAGTCAGACAGAGGTTTGTGAAATTCTACAATCGCTGTGCATACATTTGTTCCACATTTGTTGTGTGGGTAAGACACTGTGTTCTGGTCTCAGAGTTGTGCAGCATGGCATGCGGTATTACATGCCAAACGCCACTGCTATGCTTTTATGTATTTCCTCATAGGATGCCATTGCTTGATGCATTTTCCGTTGGTGTCGACTATTTTATGGGACTGATAAACCTCTGGAAACTTATATAGCACATGTATCACAAAGATATAATTGTTTAATAGCAGAGCCCTGTAACCCTACAGCGTGTTTATGTTCTATGACCATTTCTCTATTTCCAATATCTTCTTCATATGAACTCCAACCAATAGGACAATACTCCACAACTGATAGCACAAATGATTTAAGTAAACTGCTTCCAATTCCTTCAGTCTGAAGCTCCATCATGAATAAACCAAACGTTTCCTCTTTTTCTTAACAATGTATTATATCACCGCAACACTCTCAGATGTATCGGGCTTGTATCTGCTGTACACCAGTACAGAGCGCTAACTTCCTCAGCATGCATGCTTCTGGAGAGATCATGAGTACTGAAACTGCTAACATGAGTGGTACGTAACAGTCTTCGATGAGCGGCAGTTACAGTATTGGAATGAGAATGCGGCTCTACAAAGCTTCAGTCGATTGTGTAAGTTGCTTTCCGAAAGCAAAATATAGAGGTTTATGTGGAATGATCTCAGCAGTCTGTTCCTTCATGAGACATCAAATGTAGTCGCTATAATGCCCCCCCCCCCCCCCCGCTAATTGGTCAGTTAAAAATTAAATCAGAGACAATGTTGCAGGGAGGTTTGGTTACAGACAGGGAAACAGTTAGAAAATGCATCTCGAAACCGATATGTACCTCACAGGGGCAAGCTCATTTCGAAACAGAGGGCAGAGCGCTACTATGGTGAAAGGTGGCTACACTGAGCCACAGCGCCAGAGAGTTTTGTTTCGCCGCCTCCACTGGCAGTGATTATTGAGAAGTAGCGGAGGGCAGTGCTTGTTGAGAACTCGTGGTAGTCAGTCTGTGCTGGGATGTCGTAGTGAAGAGTGCTTGTCGAGATGTGGCAGTGGGGAGTTCTTGTTGAGATGTGGTAGTGGCGAGTCGGTGTGGAGATATTGTAATGATTAAAGTGCTTTTCGTCAATATATATGAAGGTA
Source organism: Schistocerca americana (assembly GCF_021461395.2). Taxonomy (NCBI): domain Eukaryota; kingdom Metazoa; phylum Arthropoda; class Insecta; order Orthoptera; family Acrididae; genus Schistocerca; species Schistocerca americana. Next base: position 396,063,879 of record NC_060125.1, on the reverse strand, counting down.
AAAGAAAAAAAAAATTTCCTTTTCTTTTTATTATCTCAATGTCTTAAATAATGCGTCATTACAGGTTCAGTCAACAAAGCATCTGGCTTGTGTTCTTGTATTAGAGTGTAATTCTGGTTTTCTTCCGCAATTATAGGATTTCTATTTTTCTTAATTACTTCAGTATAAATGGTATTTAAAATTTCTTGTCTTGTTGAAGAAGAACCGTGCCAGATGTGTACGTTGAATCACACTCCCACACACAGAACAATTACACTTGTGTTTTGGTTTCATAGGTTTTATAGTTGCTGGGGACTTAATTAATTAATTGTGTTAACGAAAATTTTCATTTCATTCTTTGTTGTTGTTCTATGCAGTCAGATTGCGTAATAATACTAGTCAGGGCCAACCGCTTACGAGACACAGCGTAATCGCACATACAGCTAAACTAAAATTTTAAAAAGAATTTGCATTTCATATTTATTTAATTAAGCCCCCATGCACGTGGCGACCGCTGCTTCGGATCGTCCCTTGGAATTCTTCTGATTGTAAAAATAGTAGACAGTAGTATTGTTGTAGTAATTTGTAGTTTAGTAATTGTAGTCTATATTGTATGTGTAGATTTGGTAATTGTCATTCTTCTAATGGTATTTCAGAATTTAATTTTATTGTCTTGTATACGCGTTTGACAATTTAGGGCAATTATTTCAATTGTTCGATTAATCGTGTTTGAGGGAAACATTTCGTGTAAATGGTATTGTTGGAGATAAAGAGTCATTGTATGTAATTTTCGTACAGTGACGAGTTTTGTATGTTTTGTAAATGATTACGCGATCGATGAAAAAGGCAAAAATGATGGATAGTGAGAATGACGAAATTATTAACATGGCGAACTCGCCAACAGAGGAAAACAGTATCATGTATAATGAAGTGGAAAACAATTTAATAAGTCGGGAACATAGTCCGGAACCATTTCAAAATTTTTCTCAATCAGAAAATTCACAGAATACGAGATTAACGATAGAAGATCCTGGAATAGTATCGAACACAGATAGCTTTACAGCTATGACGAAGGAAACTGGCTTTGCGGGAATTGTTAGGGGCGAAAAGAATTTCGAACAAGTTAATATGGAGCAGCTGATGAGTGCAATATTAAATTTGGGATCTCGGTTAGACTCACAAATAGGAACAATTAAAACAGATATGGGAACTTTGAGATCTGAATTAAAAACAGAGATGGAAACAATGGAAACACGGTTAGATTCACGAATAGGGACATGTTTCAAAAACATGAAAGATGAATTAAAGAAAGAAATCAGAGAAGAAGTACAACCGATTTTTAATTCTCACAATAATAGATTAATTGCAGTAGAGATTAGACAAAGGGAACAGGATAGAGAACGGGATGAAAGAGATCGCGTGATAGTACAGAAATTTTCAGAGTTAAGTTTACAATGTGCAAAAGATAAGGAAGAAATATTTGATAGAATCGAGGAATCCGTACCAAATGACAGAATAAATAATCTAACACAACAATATGAACAGTTAACTACCAAATGTGTTAATACTGAAACCCGAGTCGCGACACAATAAACAGAAAGAACAATTAGGTGACTTATCGGAAAGAGTTGAGGAGATTTCAGATAAATTGACAAGTCTTAGTTTAAATGGGGACAGAGATTCAGATGATACAGCACCATTGCCATTTGCAGAAACCGAAGAGTATTAGAACATAAATAAGCATGTTGAAAATCAGGGAAAAATTTAATGAACGGGTGAAAAGGGAATTTGAGGCATTGAAAAAGCAAGTCAAACAAATTGAAGGCGAAATCGTAGGAAAAGACGGCAAAAGAAATTTAGAATCACAGATATCAGAGGGGTTTGAAGAAAATAATTTGTTTCATTTACGTGATGCAACAAGAGAGCGCCAGGCGCGTGAATTTAACAATAATCGTCATTGGGACAGGGACAGGCGCGGTAGGTCTTTGTCGCCACGAGGAGAAAACTTTGACTATAAACACTTCTTAACTGTTCGGAAATTTAGGATCTTTCGCAATTCTAAGAATGACATACATCCATGTTCATGGTTAGATCAATTTATGTACGCACTTCCACCAAATTGGCCACTAAGTCACAAACTGGAATTTATGTGTGGATATTTAGAAAACGAACCGGCGACGCGCATGCGCGCACTTATTAGAGATTGTAATAATCTAAATGATTTTTATCATGCATTTCTATCGGCATATTGGTCCGAAAACACGCAAGACAGAGTCAAACATAGTCTGATTATGCAGCGTAATTTTAAACAGTCTGAGTTCCGCTCGCCGGCAGAATACTTTGAAGACATGATTCGAAAGAATCAGTTCCTGTCCAACCCTTATAGCCCGACTGAATTAATTCGCATTTGTTTAACTAAGCTGCCACAATCCATAAGACAAATTGCTTTAGCCGGAAGATGTAAAGACGACATTGATACTTTTAACACTTTGCTACAAGAACTTGAGTATGACAACGACGACGGGACTGCTTGTAATTTTTTCAGTAACACTAATTACAATAGATTTTCAGAGAAATGGGATCGTGATCGGAACGGGCGTTATATGGGTAATTTTGAGAATGACAGACGTAACAGACAGGACAATAGATACCACCCTTATGACAATAACAGACGTTCTAACAGAAATTACACAGACAATTATAATAGCGGTAATTCGTACCGGAATGATCAATCATGCGGAAACAGTAATCGGTATCATCAAGACAGAAATTATTCATACAGTAATAGAAATTCTTACTACAGAAATAACCAGGGTAGTAGATACAACAATAATTTCAGAAGTGACAGTCGAAATTACACAAGAAGTAGTCATGCAGACAGACAGGAAAATAGAAATTTTAATAACAGACACAACCAAGAATTTGCATCCAACAGACAGGAGGGACATAATTGGCATCCTCCACGTGACAGAACTTCAGAGAGACAAGTGCAAATAGTAGAAAATGATCCGCGAAATGACGGGAATAATCGGGGACGTGACGCAAACAATCGACAATGACTTGCAGCTTCGGCTTCTGGCAGCAATATAGACGGTTCAGAAAGCAATTACACTACGACTTTACACTACGTACGCCTGGAAGACATGAGAGACATTTTTCTAGACGAAAAGGAAAATAGTGTAGACGCATTTTTACATCCTGTTATTGAAGTATGTGTGGGTAAGAATAAGTTCACTGCAGTTTTAGATTCTTGGAGCCCATTGAACGTCATTAGTGAATCAGTTTTTCGTATATGTGAAAGAACTATTGCCTGTCCTGTGTTACCTATTTCTAAAACTACAATTCGAGGAGCGATTTCTGGAGAAAGTGTGGAAGCTAAACAACAGACAAACCTAAATTTCATTTGTCAAGGATACGAATTTTCTGCTAATTTTATTATTGTTCCATTACTCAGTACACAAATTGTATTAGGTAAGGAGTTTCTTAACACACATAAGGCAATTTTGAACTTTAAAGAAGGAAGTGTGAATTTGACTGTTGCCGGAATGCCGAAATGTTTGAAATTTTTCGAGTGTTTAACAAGATCTGAATCAGATACAAAATGTTTAAGGTTTCTTACTTCTGATGTTTTCGCTGAGCATTATGACGACAATGTGTTCATTCATGACAATGACAATAGATACAGAGATGCGATGGATGATATAATTAATAGCGAAGAATTAATTAATGAAAAGGTTAAGAAAGCTGAAGCGCCAAATGACGTTGCAAGAGACGAGCTGCACCACATTTTGACTTCACATGCTACAGTGTTTAGTCATCACACAGGAACTATACAAGGCTTACAATATTTATTTAAAGTAAAAGAACACACACCATTTCGCGGGAAAACGTACGCTATTCCTTTGGCTTGCAGAGATAAGGTTAAGAGTGAACTTCAATACATGATAGATCAAGGCATTATTGAGCCAGCAGTCAGTCCTTATACTAGCCCATTACATGTTGTTCTTAAAAAGAATGGGTCAATTCGTTTGGTTCTGGATTCCAGACAGATAAATAATATTATCATTCCTGAAACTGACCGTCCACAAAATTTAGATGAACTTCTTCAACATTTTCATGGAATTAAAGTTTTATCCACGATTGATATGCGTGCAAGTTTTTGGCAAATAGAACTCCACCCTGATTGTAGAAAATACACTGCCTTTTTAGCCTTTGGTAACTGTTACCAGTATCGGAAATTACCGTTTGGACTTACTGTATCTTCAGCAGCATTCATTCGTAGTTTAAATGAAATTTTACCTGTTTATCTTCGTGACAATATTACTTCATATGTTGACGACATTCTTATTGCTAAACGTTCTTGGAGTGAGCACAACAAAATTTTGGATTCATTATTACGTATTTTTGCAAGAGTTGGCATTACAGTGAACTTGGAAAAATCTGAATTTGGACGTTCACAGGTGAAATTTCTTGGTCACATTATTTCTACAAAAGGTATTCTTCCTGATCCAGAAAAATTAGACGCTATTCGTAATTATGCTGTTCCTACCACAAAACGTGAGGTTCGTAGTTTCCTTGGTGTCTGTAATTTTCTTAGACGCTTTGTTAAATTGGACGGTTTGGCCACACCTCGTTTATGTGAACTATCTGGAAAGAATTCTAATTGGTGTTGGGATGAGGAAGCTCAATCAGAATTTGAACAACTTCGTGATGCTTTAGTTGCTGCTCCACTTCTTTCACATCCGGATTTATCTAAAGATTTTTGTTTGGCGACGGACTCATCATACAAAGGCCTAGGTGCACATTTATTTCAAGAGATAGAAGAAAACGGCGTTGTAGTACAGAAAACTATTGCATTTCGAAGTCGTGTTCTCTCTAAATCAGAAAAGAATTATTCGATTACGGAACTTGAAGCTTTGGCTGTTGTATGGGCTTTCACAAAATTTCGCGTATTTTTGTATGGCAGACATACTAAGATTTACACCGATCATCGAGCTCTGGAATTTCTTATGTCGACAAAATTAACTCATGGCAGATTGTCACGATGGGCGTTGTACCTACAGGAATTTGATTTTAGTATTGTTTACATACAGGGTTCTTCAAATATTGTTGCTGATGCTTTATCACGTGCACCTATGGGTTTGAAACAAAGTGCTGAAGAGGACTGCAGGGAAAACAATTATTGTTTGATATATATTCAAGGTGTTGCGTTTGAGAACTTTATTTCGTCTTCGCTCCAGGACATCGCTAAGGAGCAAAATAAGGATCCGATCTGGAAGGACATTAAGGAGAAGTGGAGGAGAAAGGAAAGCGTAGCGATTAGGCAGCATTATTTAGTTCGCAATGACATTCTTTTTAAACGAAAATCGGTCGACAACTCTGTTTGGTTAGTTTGTATTCCTGATGAGTGGGCTAATAAGCTGATTTGGTATACGCATTTCAGTTACGCACACTTTGGTCCCAGAAAATGCTTTCATAAATTACGGGAAAATTGCTACTTCAGTAATATGGAAAAACGTATTCGATCTGTTCTGGCCGAATGCAAATTATGTCAAAAGGCTAAGCCGCCAACAATTTCTCACAGAGCATTGTTGTTTCCTACAATTCCAGCGAAATTAAAGGACATGGCTGCAGTCGATTTGTTCGGTCCAGTGGTTCGTTCTACTAATGGTTTTGCGTACATTTTCGTAGCAGTGGAGTTGACATCAAAATATGTGTGTTTTACACCGTTACGCAAAGCAACAGCTCGTTCAGTATCTAACGCTTTCATCAAACATTTTCTTAAGGAAGTGGGTCATGTTGATAAGGTTATATCAGATAATAGATCACAGTTTCGTTCTAAAATTTGGCTTCGTACTCTACGGCGTCGTAAAATTAAACCAATTTTCATTTCACTTTTTCACCCTCAATCTAACGCTTCAGAGAGATGGATGAAGGAAATCAATAAATTGTGTCGTCTTTATTGTCATCAGAATCACAGAACGTGGGATCAGTATCTTCATATTTTTCAAAACATTCTGAATGAACTTCCTAATGACTCAACTTCTTTACTGCCTATACTGATATTAAAAAACAAAGCACCGACAAATCGCATTTCTGAAATCGTTCCTTTTCCGCCTTCACGGAAACTGCGGCATTCTGAAGTTGTGAACATGGCTCTGCAAAATATTGCATCTGTGGCTGCTAGAAGAGAGAAATCAGCTAAACATCCTGGTCGTTTAAAAATCTTGTCAGTTGGTCGAAAGGTGTTAATTAAGTCTCATCGTTTGTCTCACAAAGGAAAAGGCTTGTGTCGCAAATTTTTTCTGCTTTAAAACGGTCCATATAGAATTCGCAAAATTATTCATGATAACACTGTTGAAGTAGAAACTCTTAAATCACGACGCTCTAAGGGAATACATCATATATCTAACGTTAAAATTTTTGTGGAATGACATACTTTCGAGAAACCAACAGTTTACGTAAACATGCAGAGAATACAAGGATACCGCGCTGTGTTTTGGCGGCGGCATATACTTATAGCAACAGTCAAGTCTGCCCGCCGCACAAGGCAGTCGTTGACCGCAAACAATTGCTTCCTACGTCACGCGCCTACAGCTGATCGAGCGCTCAGTGCGAATGCACTGACAGCCGTAAACAAATACACAGTCTAATTTCTCCGACTAAATTCAGTATAAAGCTATAGTGACTTGATGAATTATGCTATTAACGTTCAGTATTTTTCGGGATACGGTTGTATAAAATATTTAAGAACTTCAGGTAAATTCTGTGCGTGTCCGACGTTAAGACGACTTGCTATCGAGAAAATTTCAGGAAGAATGTCATTTCGAAGAAGAAAGTAATAAACTGAGAAGGTAACTATTAATTGAGTTCATTTTTCAGGTAACATATTTCCACTTAGGTACGTACTTTAGACGTAATTTGCTGCTCGCAATTACGTGATTCATACTTTGTGCTAATTTCATGTTCTATGAATTTACTTGTGAAGCGACGTGCTTGCGTACATTTGCTGATTTTTGTCAATCTTTTATTAATAAACAGGGTTGTTATTTGTATATATTATGCATCGCTTGGCTGCAATGCTTTTTCACTGGTCATATTTTTTTATTATGTGTCTGCTGTGCTTATTTATTTAAATTATAATTGCTACCTGATTAGTTGTGCTGATATGGTTAGGTATGTAAGTTATACTTTGTGATTTATCTGCTTGCGCCTTCATGTTTACTTATTAAGATGACATATGAACATTTATTTGCTTATGCTGATATGATGCTAATGACCCGTTTAGTACGTAAGATATATGTTTGCTGCTATGCGTATGGATTGCATATTTATACATTTCTGTTTGTTGTCATAACTACTCTTTAATTTGGTATATAGAAATGCTGATATACTGTGTACAAACATAGAGTTTAGGTCACACTATGGTTCTAAGAATTGTGCTGCATCCACTTGTTGATATTCTGTTCTCTACTGGTATATTTACTCGCTATTGCATGTTTTGCTTACGCTCAGTGTCTTATACTTTTAAGATAGGAAAATGAACTGCTATAATTCGACATACACGACATTAGTACAAGAAACTTCATAGAAGTCACATGAGCTGGAGGTTTTACGGAAGCTGTATAAACTTATGCTAATAGGAAGGAAGCTAACGACATGACATACCAAAACTAGTTTTAGACCATTGACAGTTATTACACTGCATTTTTCGTGAGCAATTGAAATAGGAAGTGACACTTGACGCAAGAAATACTCCACATGTTTGCTTCTGTTTGCCATAATTCTTGAAGTGGTGTACACACTGTGAAATATTATGATCATTCACACTCCGTAATCGTACTTAATTACTGAGAGTTATTCGAACTAAGTCTGTTAGAGGTCATGTATGCATTTCTTTTATTTAATGATGGACAAGGTAACCAAAATCCATCTTATAATTTATAATGAGTAGAAGATTTGGGTCAGATGAATTACACAGAGGTTGTGTGTTGACAGTGTGTCTTCGGATTGTATGGGATGATGAGGTTTGCATTAGGATTTTATCTGTACTTGTTCGAGGAGACTGACTAGAGGAAAGAGTTGTTATGGAAGTGAAATGATATTGGCGATAAGGTTTATATGTGTCGACGTATTGAAGAGGTATTATTGAGGTATTGAGATTATATGAAGTTGATGATTATTGGAGTTTTTGTGGACAAGAGGTAAGGTAAATGATACTGATGATAAGATTTATATGTATCGACGTAAGACGTATTATTGAAGTATTGAGATTATGTGATGCTGATGATTATTGGAGTTATGGTGGATAAGAGGTAAAGTAAGTGAGGTGCATTTTTTTTTTTGTTGGTCTTATGGAACAAGGAGGATGAAGATAGCAGACTAGAACACTCTAGTAGAAGGAAGATAGTCTAAAACACACTTTGTTAAATCAATAAGCAGTAAATTTTTTTTTTTTTTTTTTTTTTTTTTGGAGAGAGGAAGTAATTGCACATCTTGGCTCACTGACAGTTGTTCAGCAAGCGTACATTTTGATCTCGCTTGGCAAACATTGGTCTTGACATGATGACTATGGCGTTGACTTAACTATTATTGACTGTTATACATTGCTGCCACTACTACTTGATACACATGATGAACATCAAATTTTGACAGAATTGCATTTACACAGTTAACACTATTCAATTACACAGTAGTACTTAGTGTGGATGAAAGATGAGTGAGTGTGTTTTGTGTGTTTTCCCTTCCTAATCCTACCCACCTATCTCCTAAATATTATTTTATTTGTTTGTAGTGGCTTGCACTGACACCCATAAATATTATAGGTTTACTGATTTCTGAGTATTTGTAATAGTTAATATGACAATTATCTGATATCATTTGTGTGTTTATTAGAATTTGTATGTTTAGTGTAAGAGCATTGAGAATAATTTTGTAAAAGCATTTGTATGTGCATTCAAACTATTGTTCATGCCTGAACTGTCTGATTAGTGATGGTGAATATTATGAACTGTTACCTGCACTTGTTCAACATTGATGTGTGACACTTAGAAATGTTTAATTTCTGCTGATGAACTGTGTGATTAGTGATAGTGAATATTATGGACTGTTACCTGCACTTTTTCAACATAATGGGTGCCACTTAGAAATGATTAATTTCTGCTGATGAACTGTGTGATTAGTGATAGTGAATATTATGGACTGTTACCTGCACTTTTTCAACATTGCTAGGTGCCACTGATGAACTGCTTCTACTGAAATAATGTGACTTGTTGCTGTCTGCACCTGCTCAACATTGCTGGGTGCCACTGATGGACTGCTTCTACTGAGATAATGTCACTTGTTGGTGTCTGCACCTGCTCAACATTACTGGGTGCCACTGATGGACTGCTTCTACTGACATAATGTCACTTGTTGGTGTCTGCACCTGCTCAACATTGCTGGGTGCCACTAATGGAACTGCTTCTGATGAATGATGTCACTTGTTGGTGTCTGCACCTGTTAAAAATTACTGGGTGCCACTGATGGACTGTTTTTTACTGAAATAATGTGACTTGTTGCTGTGTGTACCTGCTCAACATTACTGGGTGCCACTCATGGACTGCTTCTATTGAAATAATGTCACTTGTTGGTGTCTGCACCTGTTCAACAATGCTGTGTGCCACTGATGGACTGCTTCTACTGAAATGATGTTGCTTCTTGCTGTCTGCACCTGTTCAACTTTACTGGGTGCCACAGATGGAACTGCTTTTACTAAAATGATGTCACTTGTTGGTGTTTGCACCTGTTGACCATTGCTGGGTGCTACTGCTGGAACTATCAGCAACCTTTTTTTTTTTTTTTTTTGAATAATTAAAAGCATTTTATGTGAACATTTGTATAAACTGATTTTTTGTGTATTGTGTAAACTATTATGTAAAGCCACATGTATGAAAGAATTTGTATTGCCTACTGTATTTTATATTTTAGGTTATTGAAAGGTCAGTGCAAAGCCAAAATTTTATCTAATTATGTGATATTTACGTATTAATATTATCTTTTATTTTTGTCTGTATTTTTTTTTGACGAATTTGGTGGTATTTTCACCACCAATGCTGGCAAAAATACCATCAAATTCTAGCCCGTGGAGGAAGGTCATATGAAAGGTGGCTACACTGAGCCACAGCGCCAGAGAGTTTTGTTTCGCCGCCTCCACTGGCAGTGATTATTGAGAAGTAGCGGAGGGCAGTGCTTGTTGAGAACTCGTGGTAGTCAGTCTGTGCTGGGATGTCGTAGTGAAGAGTGCTTGTCGAGATGTGGCAGTGGGGAGTTCTTGTTGAGATGTGGTAGTGGCGAGTCGGTGTGGAGATATTGTAATGATTAGAGTGCTTTTCGTCAATATATATGAAGGTAAAAGAAAAAAAATTTTCCTTTTCTTTTTATTATCTCAATGTCTTAAATAATGCGTCATTACAGGTTCAGTCAACAAAGCATCTGGCTTGCGTTCTTGTATTAGAGTGTAATTCTGGTTTTCTTGCGCAGTTATAGGATTTCTATTTTTCTTAATTACTTCAGTATAAATGGTATTTAAAATTTCTTGTCTTGTTGAAGAAGAACCGTGCCAGATGTGTACGTTGAATCACACTCCCACACACAGAACAATTACACTTGTGTTTTGGTTTCATAGGTTTTATAGTTGCTGGGGACTTAATTAATTAATTGTGTTAACGAAAATTTTCATTTCATTCTTTGTTGTTGTTCTATGCAGTCCGATTGCGTAATAATACTAGTCAGGGCCAACCGTTTACGAGACACAGCGTAATCGGACATACAGCTAAACTAAAATTTTAAAAAGAATTTGCATTTCATATTTATTTAATTAAGCCCCCATGCAATGGATATGATTCGTTTGTTGGGGTGGTAATCGTTAAACGTGTTGGTGAGATCTTTCGATCTCTGACTTCATCCTACAAATGCGAAAATATATTGTGACTCCCGTCCACATAGTGGGAGATAGTCAATCGTAATAAAATCTTAGCGAACTTTGCGGCTAAGGAAAGTAGTTTATCCACTTCTCTCCGCTGCTGCTGGCTATTTCCCACACTACGAAACAGTATCGTGTATGCAGAGCCCATTCCAGGTGTGGAGACATTGGAACAGCGTATTCATGCAGTAGACCAGATACAGTATATCACTGCCAGTAGATATATCTCTCTGTGTACAATCAGTGACAGGTTAGAACAGGCCAGGAAAACCGTATCGTTACATACATGGGGAGGAGACGGAGGAAGGAGTTGCAGTAGGAGGGGATGTAAGATTCGTTCCAAGGTGCTTAGTCTGTACCCACATATCTAGATGAACACATGTGAGCTGCCACCACTCTCTCCTGGCGACATCTTTTGGATCGGTTTTTGGGGTAGTGTGTTATTACAACGACTTTTTTTAATTCCCAGTGGTTGTGCGTTGGATTTTGAACTGTTGTTTACAAGCGGTTGTTTTTTCCACGACAATTTCGATGCATAATTAGAACAGTGAAGCATTTTCATTAGCGTGTATTGTGCATCCTACAATAATGGTTTCTGCACTATGTATCTGTGTATGAACAAGTTCCTCAGCAGCTATGCAATTGTAGATCTGTAGGGGATAGCTCTTCCTACACCTCAGTGGTATTTTGCAGTCCTCTTGCTTCTTACCATATATCTGTATAAGAGTTGCTTAGGAGCTAGGCACTTGAAGATCAGTAGGAGGCAATTCTATCAGCAGCGGTTGTAGGATAGTTCCCCTGCCAATTTCGAGTGGTATTGTGGATTAGGACACACACCAAGGTGAACATATTCACGCACTTGATCGGAAAAGGAGTACAAAGCATGTTTCAAGCGTCCTCAGTCGAGCCGATATACCAAGGCGAGCACCTGTGGTTCATTCTGGTTGAGGTTGTAAAATAGGACGAAGTTGTCTAGTGCACTATGATTTGACTGGTCATTTCAAAAAACAATCTCCAACAAAGGCAGTAGTTCCTATGAGTTGTAAAGGACATCGTCGGTCCCTCCTACTGCATCACCATTATTTGCTGCAAAGTATTCTCCCAACACTCAACCTTTATCACTTCTTCCCATTCTTTGTGTAGGAGGCTGCAGAAGCAGTTCCCAGCTGTATGCTTACAGGTAAAACACTTACAAAACTTCCCTCTGTCCAACACCAACATCTCGTCAACTGAACACATTCCCAGCAGAAAAACAACATACTGTTAGAATTTACCGCGCATTTCGTCGAGCCATGTTCGGAGCGCATTTTCATGCGGAAAGAAAGTTTCTTGAAGGTTGTTCGATAGAGGGCCTAAAAGGTGAAAATCTGAGGGCGCAAGATGAGGTGAATAAGGTGAGTGCGGAATGTCTTCCCAATTAAACTCCTGTATAGTGTCTTTTGTCGGTCTAGCAGAACGCGGTTGGGCGTTATCGGGGAGCAGCATCACCTCACTCAGTTTTCCTGGTCGTTGTTCTTGGGCTGAGTCTGCAAAGCGTCACAGTTGTTGACTACAAATGTCAGCAGTAATGTCTCGTGAAACGTCGAGGCTGATAGGCCGAGGTCGCTGAGCAGAACTTTCTCCAAACGTTCCATCTCCGACTGCGGGGCACATTTTCAAAGGCAAAGCGCCGCTGTACCACTGAAGATGTCTCCCACTATCGTAGATGAAACGTTAGGTGAAAGTTTTATACATCGACCACCGTCTATCAGACCGGAATTTCACGTGAAGCCAGTACCGGCCTTAAATGTCTATGTTGTATGGTGAGCAGTGATGGTTACATCTCGGAAAAGTAGTTCGTAGTGCACCACATAGCCGCTGTTCCAGCAGACACTATTTTCTGTGGATGCACGCAGGGGGGAGTTGCTATTTTGATTAGGCTCAGTCATTCATTTCTTTTCCATACATTATGCGTAAAGACAGCATTTCTCGTCACTAGTGACGACACAGGGTAGAAATAGTCGGTGTTGTTCACGAACTATTTGGTGACGAGCAGGTAGAGATGCACATATGGCTACTAGCTAATTTTTATGATTTTGGCGTAAAGCATGCCATACCCGTAAATCCGATTTTTAAATCTGCGATCCTTTTTAAAACGAGAAAACCATTTTCTTCCTGTGCTCTATCCTGTGGCGTTATCCCCATACATGGCGCAAATGTTTCTGGCTGCCCCCACTGATGTCTCCCGAATACTGAACTCAAACAGAAGTGGAGTGGACTGGGCGGTTTTTTGGTTAGGTTTCCTCGGACAAGTATAGAAAGGGCAACATCCTTAAAGGGTGCGGGGCAAAGTCAGGACATGCGGGGACCAAGTAGCAATCGATATTGTAATTGTAAAATGTCGAAGCTGCATTGGTAAAGCACCAGAACTTCAAGCGCTGATAGAAAGCACCGACGCTGATATCGTTAAAGGTACGGAAGTCAGAGATAAATTCTGCTGAAATTTTTACAAAGGCACAGACGGTGTTTAGAAAGGATAGATTGCATGTAACCGGAGGTGGCGTGTTTGTCGCTGTTAGTAGAAGTTTATCCTGTAGTGAAGTAGAAGTGGATAGTTCCTGTGAATTATTATGGGTGGAGGTTACACACAACAACGGAGCTAGGTTAATAATTGGTTCCTTTTACCGACCTCCCGACTCAGCAGCATTAGTGGCAGAACAACTGAGGGAAAATCTGGAAGACGTTTCACATACATTTCCTTAGCATGTTATAGTCTTAGGTGGAGATTTCAGTTTACCAGATATAGACTGGGACACTGAGATGTTTAGGACGGGACAGAGCATCGAGTGACATTATACTGAGTGCACTATCCGAAAATTACCTCGAGCAATTAAACAGAGAACCGACTCGTGGAGATAACATCTTGGACCTACTGATATCAAACAGACCCGAACTTTTCGACTTCGTAATCGCAAAACAGGGAATCGGTGATCATAAGGCCGTTGCAGCATCCCTGAATATGGAAGTAAATAGGAATATAAAAAAAGGGAGGAAGGTTTACCTGTTTAGCAAGAGTAATAGAAGGCAGATTTCAGACTACCTAACAGATCAAAGCGAAAATTTCTGTTCCGACACTGACAATGTTGAGTGTTTACGGAAAAAGTTCAAGGCGATCGTAAATGCGTTTTAGACAGGTACGGGCCGAGTAAAACTGTGAGGGACGGGAAAAACCCACCGTGGTTCAACAACAAAGTTAGGAAACTACTGCGAAAGCAAAGAGAGCTTCACTCTAAGTTTAAACGCAGCCAAAACCTCTCAGACAAACAGAAGGTAAACGATGTCAAAGTTAGCGTAAGGAGGGCTATGCGTGAAGCGTTCAATGAATTCGAAAGTAAAATTCTATGTACCGACTTGACTGAAAATCCTAGGAAGTTCTGGTACTACGTTAAATCAGTAAGTGGCTCGAAACAGCGTATCCAAACACTCCGGGATGATGATGGCTTTGAAACAGAGGATGACACGCGTGAAGCTGAAATGCTAAACACCTTTTTCCAAAACTGTTTCACAGAGGAGGACCGCACTGCAGTTCCTTCTCTAAATCCTCGCACAAACGAAAAAATGGCTGACATCGAAATAAGTGTCCAAGGAATAGAAAAGCAACTGAAATCACTCAACAGAGGGAAGTCCATTGGACCTGACGGGATACCAATTCGATTCTACACAGAGTACGCGAAAGAACTTGCCCCCCTTCTAACAGCTGTGTACCGCAAGTCTCTAGAGGAACAGCAGTTTCCAAATGATCAAAAGAGGAAAGGTAGTCCCAGTCTGCAAGAAGGGTTGTCGAGCAGATGCGCAAAACTATAGACCTATATCTCTGACGTCGATCTGTTGTAGAATTTTAGAAAATGTTTTTTGCTCGAGTATCATGTCGTTTCTGGAAATCCAGAATATACTCTGTAGGAATCAACATGGATTCCGGAAACAGCGATCGTGTGAGACCCAACTCACTTTATTTGTTCGTGAGACGCAAAAAATATTAGATACAGGCTCCCAGGTAGATGCCATTTTCCTTGACTTCCGGAAGGCGTTCGATACAGTTCCGCACTGTCGCCTGATAAACAAAGTAAGAGCCTACGGAATATCAGACCAGCTGTGTGGCTGAATTGAAGAGTTTTTCGCGAACAGAACACAGCATGTTGTTCTCAATGGAGAGACGTCTACAGACGTTAAAGTAACCTCTGGTGTGCCACAGGGGAGTGTTATGGAACCATTGCTTTTCACAATATATATATAAATGACCTAGTAGATAGTGTCGGAAGTTCCATGCGGCTTTTCGCAGATGATGCTGCAGCATTAGAAAATTGCAGCGAAATGCAGGAAGATCTGCAGCGGATATGCACTTGGTGCAGGGAGTGGCAACTGACACTTAACATAGACAAATGTAATGTATTGCGAATACATAGAAAGAAGGATCCTTTATTGTATGATTATATGATAGCGGAACAAACACTGGTAGCAGTTACTTCTGTAAAATATCTGGGAGTATGCGTGCGGAACGATTTGAAGTGGAATGATCATACAAAATTAATTGTTGGTAAGGCGGGTACCAGGTTGAGATTCATTGGGAGAGCCCTTAGAACATGTAGTCCATCAACAAAGGAGGTGGCTTACAAAACACTCGTTCGACCTATACTTGAGAATTGCTCATCAGTGTGGGATCCGTAAGCAGGTCGGGTTGACGGAGGAGATAGAGAAGATCCAAAGAAGAGCGCCGCATTTGGTCACAGGGTTATTTGGTAAGCGCGATAGCGTCACGGAGATGTTTAGCAAACTCAAGTGGAGACTCTGCAAGAAAGGCGCTCTGCATCGCGGTGTAGCTTGCTGTCCAGGTTTCGAGAGGGTGCGTTTCTGGATGAGGTATCGAATATATTGCTTCCCCCTACTTATACCTCCCGAGGAGATCACGAATGTAAAATCAGAGAGATTCGAGCGCGCACGGAGGCTTTCCGGCAGTCGTTCTTCCCGCGAACCATACGTGACTGGAACAGTAAAGAGAGGTAATGACAGTGGTACGCAAAGTGCCCTCCGCCACTCTCCGTTGGGTGGCTTGCGGAGTTTAAATGTAGATGTAGATATAAAATATATTGGAGATGTTTCGTTTTCTCTACTTTCCAGCGTCTTCAGCTGCACTCACTCTCTCGAAATGATAAAATGACAATATTTAAACTGCTATAACAAAAGTGAACTATAAATAAAAAACGAAAATCAATAAATAAACCCCTAGCAGCCGGAATACCAACATGCAACACAAAAAAACGCGGACCTAATTAAAGCTTGCAAGGAAACAGTGAATGCAGTTCTGTACTTCCTGCGCGTTACAGCATACAGTGCAGTTACGAGACCAAGGCGTAATGGCGTCTTGTCCGAGTCGCGTAACTCCGGCGCCTGCGGCGGTACGTTTACGCAGAACAATGGCGCGTATTGTGCTGCGGCCGTGCGCCGGCTTCCGGCTTCTTGCGCCGCCCTGTCCAGATCCGGCCTTAGCCAGGGCTGTCCATTTATCGCCGGTGATCCAGCTGCGCCTTAAGCCCCACATTCGTCGCCGGGCCAGCCCAAATCCCGGCGGTGGGGCGAGCGATTGTAAACCTTTACCAACTAGCAGCCCCGATGCCGCCTCGCTCCGATTTCTCAATTCTTTCCCGTTTCCTTTTATCCCCCTTTCCTCTGTTTAGCTTCCTCGCACCCCTTGGGTGTTTTAAAAATTATCGCCGTTTCTTTCCTCTGCTCTTTCCGTCGTTATCCTTTTGCCTTCGTTTCCACCATCTCGTCAGTTTTTATGTTCTACTGTCGTATCCAACTCCTTAAC
Organism: Schistocerca americana; assembly: GCF_021461395.2. Taxonomy (NCBI): domain Eukaryota; kingdom Metazoa; phylum Arthropoda; class Insecta; order Orthoptera; family Acrididae; genus Schistocerca; species Schistocerca americana. The sequence goes on along the minus strand of NC_060125.1, from coordinate 396,047,092 downwards.
GCAGTAATTGACGTCGTTCTGCTCCCTCTCCCTTCGCTGAGGTGAAACAAACAGAGAGAACGAAAGAGCAGCCATGCCGAGTCAGAAGGTAGAATACATTGCGACATAGAAACTAAAATTTTCTTTTTCATTTGTATAGTTTTATCCGTATCCCAATCTTAAATTAATTCCCACGATCAAACACAGTAAAATGAATAGCAGCAATGGTGGAAATAAATATATCACACAGCACTAGCAAGTTCCCTTGTCCTCGATATACCTAATGGGCTCGTTATTTTTGTACAAATGTGTGTAAATATTACATTTCCAGTAACTACTGATTGGTATTGACAATGAGATGTTTATCAGCAGAATTTGTTTCTGAAAATGTGAATTTAACCTACAACCCAAAAAAAGAGGCAGTTCTATAATATCAATAACAACTCACATACAAAAAATAAACGACAAGTGATAATCCAAAAGTACAGCAATTTTATCAATGCTTGATATGATAAAATGTAGCAACTGTCCCTACGTATGTAACAGGTTCCTTACAAAATAGACTGTTACAGCATCTTTAAACGGAAATAGTATCATGTGACTGGTAGTCTTGATAGATGAACACGAGGTAACAGCTACGTAATCAATATACACGGTGATTCTTATTAACTTTTAAAAATCCCCGAAGGGACGAAGATGATGGTGAGACCAGCAATTTACTATAAGACACGTGGGTTCGCAAATGTCGGGAAACATCCGAAAAGTGGATGAGAAATGTCGAACATGTGACGTCACCAGATGACGTACCTCACCGTGCGTGCAGCTCTTGGGCTCGCACGTGAAGGGATGATTGTATGCTGCAGCACTTGCAATCGAGAAAGCAGTGCAAATTTCGAACACTGTTCGTAAATGTGATCTGTTGTAAACGTAGAAGGTACAAAATTATTGTCCTAGATATAACCAAGTAAATCTGTTCTTATTTTGTGTTTCTTTTGTTTTGTCCTTTCCTTTTTTACAGACATTGTTCTCTAAATAAAACCTACGTCATTTATAGTAACGACGCACTACGGAAACATACTCATTTATTTGTGGTGCAATACAGTGGGCTTTTGTTGTACTGTACTTCACAATAAACCAGTGGAGACCACAGACCAGTAAATAAAATAATAAATCTTACCTCAGTGTAAACACGTGACTGTCAAGTGCGATGAAGAAAATACTGCCTGCCAGACGCTGGGCTCTAACCCTGACCTCCACGCGCTGAAGTCGCGCACGTGAGCCCGAAGTCACACCTACGGGGCTACTTGACTTAGGTCGGGATGACCGGACGTAACAGACCGTTAGGCTAAACAGCTGCACGTGCGACGAGTTACGTCATGTGGTGACGTCACATGTTCAACAGTTCTTATGCAATTTCCCGACATCTGCGACCTCGTGTGCCCTATATTAAATTTTTTTCGGAATATTGATCCGGAAAATACAGCGATCTCTTGATATTATAACTTATTTAATAAATACAGTCGAGATCGCATTTAAGTTGCTAATTTTTATTTTTTAGGTGACCGGTCTCAGCCTCATCTACATTGCTTCGAAGGTTTTTAAACGTTAACAAGAATCACCCGGTGTAATACTTATCCTACGTTGCATCATACCAAAATAGCAACAGAACTATCTTCTACAAAAAAATTAAAAATATATGTAACAACTACTCCTAATCTCATCTAGGTGAATTGACCAGACCCTAGTTGCGAAAATTCTTACTGTCAGTCAGTAACAATGAAACAGTAGAATGGTGTGAACTCAGTTCCTATGACCATATCTGTGTTCCATGAGCCATCGTACCTGTTACAGTACAGCTAGGGTGACTCGTCATTCCGCCATTTACTCTTCTATTCGCGAAGCTACGTGCAAAGAACGATTGTCGGTATTCCTACGGATGACGACGTCTGCTTTCTCAGGATATTTCGTGCGATGTATGTGGGAGGAGTGGTGCAGTACCTGACTCTCCTTAGAAAGCACAGTCTAAGAACTGTAATAGCATCCCTCTCTATGACACATAACGAAAACCGTGCAGCGTCTGCCAATGTAGTGACTCATCAGCGCCTTCGCACTTGTTAAATGAACCTACGGCAAAACTCATCCCTTTTCTGGCATCTACTCTGTCTTCTTTATTAATCCTGATGAACTTTAATGAACCACACTTAGGAACCGTTATACTATAAATCATTTCTTTTGAGGGTGAGTTAAACACACTTAGTGTACTTTCAATGATTTTATCCTGGTATCTGTTTTTCCTACAACTGATTTTATGTGGTCGTTCTTGAGGTTGTCTCGAATGATTACTACCAGATATTTTACGATTCTTGCTGTTTCCAGTGATTTATAGATAGTAATGTAACTGCAAGGTAATGAGACTTTCTACTTATTTATGTATATTACCTGACTTTTTTTACGTTGAGTACGTAGTGCGCCGAATGTCGGTAGTATATAAATCATTCTGCGTTTCGATAGTGTTTCCTCGCTGTGAAGCGTTGTCATACACAACAGTGCCATCCTCTAGCGAAGCTTCCAACGTCATCCACTAGATCAAGGATTCCCAAGCGTTTTTTTTTCTTTTTTTTTTTTTGCATTACGGTAAACTTTGGGGATACTGGTATTTTGATGGTGCTTCTTATTGATTATTCTCAAGCTGACTAAAATTTTCAAAAATGAAAAAAAAAACTCTTTTTAAAAATGATTACTTCATATTTCAGTGATAACTAATAACACAGACATCATTAAAAAGAAATTGAAATAGTGAAAAGGCCAGAAATAAACGCCATGTTGTTAATAATTTTTTTGCAGAGCAGTTGATTTCCGTGGAACGCCAGTGCTCCACGGAACACTATTTGAGAAACCCTACGTTAGAGCCTTTTTACACGGCCCAGTCACATTAATGTGTCCTAATGTGTCCACCGACTTTATACGACGTCAACACGCAATACCTCTTCACAAACAGCAGGTGGAAGCACTACCAGTGGAGGGTATACAAAGCGTGTAGGTAATGAGGTGTAGGGACGGGGTGTGCGCTGACAAAAGTACAATCGTTGTCGTAATGCGGAAACTGAGCGAGTTATCTGGTGTCCAAAAGAGTATGATAACTGACTTTCGGGCCAGGGGTAAAAACTGTTCACGTGCCGCTGTCGTTTAACTACACTGTTAACGACAAAATGTTGCTGTCTAAAACCGTCACCGAGGCATTAGTGGGGCACCGAGAACCACAGATGGGGGTGAACAACTGAAACGATGACTTTTGGAGAATAAGCGTGCAACTATAGGGCGGGCGCCTGGTTCATGCACCCTTGACGACTCCTTTTCATCAGCGGCAAAGACTCGAATTTTCACGTCAACACCGCAACTGGATGTCCACTTATTGGCAACAGGTGGCCTTGGGAATTTATCACGTTTTATGCTCCATCGGACAGATGGCCGTTGGCATGAGATGTGATAAATCTGAAAGCAAACACCCTGCAAAAATCGTCGGAAGGGTCTAAGCCAGAGGGTATTTCCTGGGTGATCTTCTCATTATAGAAGGCACAATAGATCAGCATAGTGTACATCTATCCTTGTGTACCACGTCCAACTCCACAATTCAACCTGTCACACAGCTCTCAGTGTACGTGTGTTTTTTGAGTAGCACCAGGATGAGCTGACTGTGCTTTGCTGAACACGAATCTCCCTGATTTAAAATCCAATCGGGATCTGTACTACTACCTCGATTGGACTGTTCGCGCCATGGATCCTCAACCTAGCGGAGCTGGCTCAGCACTGGAGTCGGTATGGCTCCACATCCCTGCCAGTACCTTCCGGAACCTCATTCACACCCTTCCTGCATGTATAGTACTGCGAAAGTTGGTTATTCAGCCTCTTTACATGTGGTCACATTAATGTGACTCTCTCTCTCTCTCTCTCTCTCACTCTCTCTCTCTCTCTCTCTATGCCCGAGCAGGCATCTGAAGGTTCAAAGGCCCAACGGTACCGACAAACCGCTATATCATCCTCAGCCGATGGACATCACATGATGGGGCATGCGGTCAGGACACCGCTCTCCCAGCAGTTGTCAGTTTTCGCAACCTCAGCCGCTACTTCTCAATGAAGTAGTTCCTCAATGGAACTCACAAGGGCTGAGTGCACTCCCACTTACCAGTAGCGCTCGATTGAGCCCGGGTGGTCACCTATGCAAGTTCTAGCCAGGCCTGACAGTACTTGACCTCGGTGATCTGACGGGAACCGGTGTCACCACTGCGGCAAGACCGCTGGCTTTATCGACGTGACTGTATACTGTATAAAGTTGCAGCATCATGAAAGCAGCACGCCAATAACATCAAATGCTTGGGTGTGCGAATGATCATAATTTCAGGGCAACAGCAGACGTAACATGTAAGGTGTCAGGAAAACCCAATACCTTCCATGAAAACCCTAGCATGATAAACAAATCCGGCAGTATGTCACATAGCTCCAAATAAATCCTGACATTAAATTAACCAAAGTAATACGATCAACGAATGAGCAAATGGAATACCACAGACTAACACAAGAAAAGAACGCCTAAATGCATGTCATACCTTCCCACCGTGAAACAGACGCAGTTCCGAGGGAAGAAACGAGAACAGAAGCAGAGAGCAGAACCGTGTTAAGTTAGAAGGCCCTACGATAAGGGACGGACACCCACACAGCAGGCTGACCGCCAGGGGCACCCCCCAGTCCATGTTAAAAGATAGAGCCCTTCAGAACAACAGTATAGATCTTACGACAACACTAAAAGGGCCACACCAGCTGCAAGTTTTAGCGTGAGACTTTTTCGCGTCTCTGTTACGTTGCAAACGTTAAAAACATTGCCACACCACGAAAAGTATAACGTTTCTCATTGGATAGACAGAATTTTTGTAGGCGGAGCTTAAGGTTAACATTGAGACCCTGATTGGTCAGTTGAAAACACAGCCAGATAGCTTTATTTTTTAAACCAACTTCGGTAAATTGTAGTAAGGGGAAGTTAGGAGAGAGTTGCTTCCGAGATGGCGAGCTGTGTGGAGCTGTGCTGCCCGCCACCCCCTGATGCTGCCAGACACCGTCCAGGTAATGAACGCATGTGATGCCGCATAACAGCGCATAATGCTTCACTCAGAACTGCAGAAGTCTCATGTGTTACATCCCCTTTTTACGTAATACTAGTGTCGATTGTCAATTAAATCTCACGGTGTTCACATTTGCTACTTGAAGTAAAAATCTGAAACACGATGATTTTTCTGTTATGTAATTATTGAGGAGCCACATCAGCCACTGTAACTTACAACAAGTTAAATAAGTAATTAAAGACAATTGAGGGTCACTGTAGATCATTGGGATAGTTTTCTCTTTTATGAAACTTAACTTAAACCTAGATTATAGATGTGATATGGCATAGGTCATCCGTCAATTCATTGTAGAACTTGGAAACCCATTCAGGGAATATTCATTCACATTTTTATTGAACGCAGTTGGTTTTTATCATCCTGTATTAAAATATTTCCTTTTCTCAATAGTGCAATTTATAAAGAATGTTTTGTGAGTAGAATAAAATTTCCAATGGTAAACTTAACTGCTTTTTCGACGTTATTTTACCAGCTAACTAAAAATAGGAAAGCCTTGAAGCCCTTCCACTAAATTTAGTTAGTATTAAGATTCTTTTACAGGTAGTGCAGTGGAGCTGACGCTGAAATCATTAAGTATTTGATTATATCATCGCTAGTCCCACTGAACTCTTCTGAACTCTACATGTTATGTGTGGTCTGGCGTCTCCTTACCAGCAACAGTTCCCAGGTTCGAACTAGTCAATTCCCTAAAAAACACGCTCAGAGCGTCGTTGCGCAAAAGTGGTAGGGAGACACGACTTAGAACAAACAGACACCACGCAGAACGTTAGAAACAGCATGTACCGTTGGCACTTCGGGACTAATAAATTTTAGGATACAATAGTGACAGAAGCGTGACACACCCCACATGACGATCATGCACTCTTCTATGTTGGCTCGTACAGCCGCATCACAAGCAGTGATCATGTTAGCAGGAAGATAAGTATTCACAGGGACAGTGGGACGACGTCTGGTGCAAGACAGACTATCAGTACTGCGACCATTGTTTAGGCTTCCCTTAACGCGGTGGCAGAGAGAGACGTACCAATAGTAGTTCTCCCGATGACAATACTGGACACAGGAGTAACACCACGTCATATTTTCAGATGGGTCCCAATTCCGTATACACCATCATCATGGATGTATCCGTGTTTTGTGGATCCAAGGAGAAACAAGATTGCCAGATTACATTAGTCACTGACATACCATCTTAGAGTCTGGAATGATTCCACGGTTTGCCATTTGGTACGTAACACGATCTACCCCGCTTCGCACAGACAACAGCAGCTGCATTTCTGAGTTGATAACTCTGCAGTTGTGAAGTGTCTTGAAAGTCTCTGTGACGTCATCTGTCAAGAAGATAATGGGAGACAACGTAATGCCTGCCTCAATACAGAGGGTTTTGACTGTTCAGCAAGTAATCCAGATCTCTCACACATTTAAAACATATGACCATGGGCTGCCGAGGATCTTTCCCCTTATGTGTCGTCCAAGCTAAACTCGACTCTGTGACCAGTTAGATTACAGTAGTTTTCGTTACACTCACTCTACACGCCACAAATCACCTATCGAACAAGTTGAACTTTTTTAGTTCCTCTCATTCTAGGTGTTATAATCTTAACGGTCGGCGATGTGTACCGTGAATAGTAATGACCATATAACCCTCATTCTGGCTGATGTCGAAATCGGTTTTATCTGACAGTTCTGAGTCAAGTCACAAATCTGGTCCTGTATCCTGTAATGTTGTAACTTATAGAGTGTCATTGAACGCATTCAGAAAGTAAAGAAACAATCTGGCCGCAGTTATCAAATGACTCTGAGCACTAAGGGACTTAACATCTGAGGTCATCAGTCCCCTAGAACTTAGAACTACTTTAACCTAACTAACCTAAAGACATTAAATACATCCATGCCCGAGGCAGGATTCGAACCTGAGACCGTAGAGGTCACGCGGTTCCAGACTGAAGCGCCTAGACCCGCTAGGCCACACCGGCCGGCCCCGCAGATATCCGCAGCCTTCAGCGTCTATTAGATGACGAGTGCGAACTGAGTTCCAGGCGCTATCTGTGGAATCCATGTTGATTCCTATATAGCTTATAACGGTCCTGTACACTCTGGTGTCCAAAGAGAATTTTTTGTGAAACGTACACTTGATGTTCCATAATTAACGAAAAGAAGACATCGAATCTTATCGTTATTGTACGAGAGTTTACTGTGTACAACAGTGATCTCAATGTAAAATAAAGGTAATAAGCAAAATGTTCACTGTAATTAGCAGTAACTGTGTACACTTAAATTGTATTAATGAATTTCGATTGTAGACTAAAAACTGTCGCCAGGCCCAAAACGACTAAAAGTTGAATTTGGTAAATGACTGCAATGGCTTTGAGATAACATAAATACTAGGCAAGAATTATGATGCGTCAACTGAATAAAATGAACTCGCGCGAACGTAGTTGTAGAAAACACGTGTAACATGATCACTACAGACGTTAATTTAGAATGAAATGATGTTAATCATAATTATAAAAAACAACATTACGCAACGACTAGCAACACTTCATAGAAACTGAATTGAAATATGTAGCTTACAGTAATGCTTGTATGCTGGTTTAATCGTTACCAGATGTAATTATTATTGTTTACTGATTACCTGAAAATTATGGCGCAAAATGTTTATTCATGGTAACAACTACTTGTCAATTCAAGTGTAGCGTAGGCACATACAAATAAACAAAATAAAATCATAAAACTTTAACTACAAGAGAGCCACCTTACTTTTGTCATAGAAATAGGAATTGTATTTAAATCGCTTTTAATTTCAACTGATTGTCTCCAGTAGCAATGTAACGCCATATCATCAACTATAGTTACTACTGCTTTTTATTAAAGTAGTTACTTAGCTGAAAATCTACTGTAAATTTAACTCAATTTGTTTTCTTTTATTTCTTTCATTCATTACTTTTTTGGAAGTTATACTGAGGAGGATAGGGTCCTCGGTCCTCCTGACAGTTAACGGTCTGGGTAAATAAAGTTTCACTTGCAAAGTACATGCTTTCACTAAACACATCTAATGCTGCAAAAAAGTTACTATTACACAGCCATGACCATCACACAGCTATAAAAATAGTTGCTAGATCTTACTTTGCAGTGAGTTGCTTGTGCTGCGAAGTAATGCTTATTATGAAATTCATTATTGGCAGTAGTCTCTTCTTGATTAGCGAGTAGCTTTAATTGATTTGGGCCACACAGCATTTTTCATTAATTCCAGAATTCTCTTGCAACCTCATACTGTGGCCTTGCTACATGTAACCCTCACATTGCCAGTGTGTTTACTATAACAACTTGACATGATTATTTCTTCCTTATTCTTTCAGCAAACATTACATTTTCATAAACAATAATCACTTGTACAATTCATAAATATCTATAGTTGCAAAAATGGATTTAAACTAATGAAATCAAGTAGCTGAAAAATAAGTCATGCACTGGATTGTGGTATTACACTGCCTAACATTTCATTGGTTCCTGTTGACAGTTACATTTTCAATGGAACGTCCAATAATGCACTACAGTGGCTAGCGTTTATAAATAAAATGTAATTATTTATGTACTACACCTCTGAGCAAATTCAAGTTGTTTACCGTGAAATACATAATAACGAATCATTTACAAAAACGCATCCATGAAGCAAGATGTGTCACTTACCATTATATTACCAGATTAAGTATGGCTGTTATATATGTTACATACTAGTGTAACATACTATTATTCTTTTGATGGCAGCATTCTGAGATTTATTTACGTAATCATAACATCATTATTTACTGTACAAGTAAAGGAAAATTTATGTTTCCGACTTTTATTGGTCAGCCTTTTATCAGATTTTTATCCCCAAATTGCTTTTACATAAATCTTATTTCCGGTCAGTATATTTACCTAGTTCTCTAACACCTAGTGCACTCTTTTCACATCTTCAGTTGTTTAATATTGGCGTATTTCCCATGTTTTTACATGTTCATTTACACCCCTTTCTTCTTCTTCTTCTTCTTCTTTTTCTCCTTCTTCTTCGATAGCACCACAGCCCTTGGTGACCCTTGGCTTTTTCAAAATTTTCCTCCAAATTATTTGCTGCTCTTTTCCTCCTCAGTACCCCCATACTCTTGAGATCCACTATTACCTCCTCAATCCACCTTTTTCTAAGTCTCCCTTTTCCCATTGTTGAATCGATCATACCTTTCATCATTTTCTTTGGAATTCTGACCTCACCCATTCTCTCCAAATGTCCTAGCCATCGTATTTGCTGCGATTTCACAAATTTACTATGTCCCTTCCTTGTACAAATACTTATAGTTCTGCATTGTAGCCTTTCCCCAGCTTTCTTCCTCCCTCATTGACCATACATTTTACGTAGTATTTTCTGTTCAAAGGTTCACAGTACATTTTTGTCATTCATTTGCAGTACAAAAATTAATTATCTCAACGTTATCAATGCTTCAGACATATTGTGTTAACACACGTCTAATGATTTACCTGTCTAAGGATGACAGACAGAAAGAATTAGGGTGAAGTACGCTCTCAATTCCAAAAGAACAAAAATCCGTACGCTTAAATTAAAATTCCAAAATGTTATAACTACATGACCATGTTTGGACCACAACCTGTGTTAAGGGAGGTGTTATGCACAGACGTCAGTTCATCCTGTGGTTTTTACAATCGATTTTTCATTATGTCTTTTGTTCTCAATCGGTATACTGTCAGTACGTCATGTCCAGGAGTAACACACTTACTTGGCGAATATACACATGCTCTATCTTTGTTCAGTTGTTTAAAAACACTTCAGCACCTACTAATTTTACTCTCATTTCTGTATCATAAACCTCTAAGTAGAGGCCAACATGCCCTCTGGTGGTATTATTCTTCCCAGGGAGTTGGGATCTCCAGTGTGAGCTGCGCAGTTAGTGTAGTGAGAGAGCTGCTGACTGCCTGCATCAGTGAGACGAGTTGTAAATACCGGCTACAGAGCTGAGGTGGAGAGAAGTCGTCCGCTAAACACAATGATCCTATTCCAAACCTAGGTCAGGAAGTTTCTTGCCATTTACGTTTCTGTGGTTTTCCCAAATGTCGTGGTACTAATGATTGTTTTTTAGTTGGCTAGTTCGATGCAGCTTTTATGTAGAAGTAAGGCTCCATTCTCCTAGTCTGTCAGGATGGCGTTCTGTTCTACCGCCTGAGCGTTGTGGGTTTCGTTGGCTGCAGCAACGCAGAGTACAGGAAACTTATATATTAAAACGACAAACGAGGGCAGCTACATGTACGAGTCCTCATCCGACCGGCGCGACCTGACGTCAATCACCGGCGTCTTCGTTCCAGCAGAGCGCTCGAGCTTCAGGGACGATCGCCGTCGCTACACCAACACGGAGTGCGCTGACGTAGTGCTGAATAGCGCCAGCTGAAGTTAGTGAAGAATGCTTGCAGTTCGGAGGGACTGAACTTAGCACAGCTGGAGGTGGGTAGGCGAAGGCATCACTGGACCCCACGGAAGCCCAACGGCGTCAGACCTGGTTCTCGACGAGCATAACCAGCGACTGGCTCGATACGGCTTTCTGACCCGACACACAGGTCCATTACGCTGTGACTCCGAACTTTTCACTAACTCCTGCTCTGTTGCTAGGCAGATATCTGTAGCATCCAAGCGCCGAGATGTTTTGGTGCCTGTTGGCAGCGGCAAGCACAGCCGATCCACGCGCAGCTGCAAGTGATACGCAGTCATGAGACACTTGCCACACGACGACGTGACGTCTGAGGCAGTTCGTAAGTCGGCTGTGTCATCAGCTGCGTGCTTCCAGGACCTTAAATGGATCACTGAGTTTGAAAATTCCTTGGCGTCGCGGAATTCCTCCGTTTCTTAATAGTATGGCTAGAATATATGGTGGCAATTGAAAATCTGTGCCACACAGGGACTACTGTTAGTCACTGGCAGTCACCTCAACCAGAATTTCATTGCCACTGATGTTTCTGTCTCTGATTTACGAACAGTACTACACGATATTTTGTACCGTGTGTACTGGCGCAGTGGTATAACATCTTCTTCTCCTCCATGGATTATGTGATTTCGATTGTTCCGGCCAACAGAGTCTAGTCACCTCTTTCGTAGTCCTCCCCTCTCTCTTGTCCCTCGTGATTTGTACTCAAGAATTAATTTTGGAAGTCTGCTTTCAGGAATACCATCCACAGGATGACATGGGCTGTTTCTGTTTAGGCCTGTTTTCTTGTATATTGAATCAATTTCTAATTCTTTACTTATGTCTTCATTTCTGGAGCCATCTTTTCTGGTGCACCCTTTAACTCTACGGAGATGTCTCACTTCTGCAGACTGTATCCCCCTCATAACTTTTGTGTGGGAACCCAGGTTTCAGATTTGTAGAGTGCAGTCGTTACTGCCAAGACTTCGTAAAACTTCATCTGCTCTCTTAATCGTCAGTTTTTGTAGTGTTTTTCTAATTGTCCCACAAACTGAGTTAAATTTTAGTCTCTTGTTATCAGTTTCACTTTCGAAATTGCGTCCTATGTCACAGGTGAGATACTGAAAGTGGTTACCTATTCCAGTATTACATCCTTCTTCTTTCCTTCTTTCTTCGTTTGGGTAATCTAAAAACCACACACCAATTTCAATGCTACCTTCTTTGTTGTTCTTTCCTTTTCCTCCAGTACTCTTTCATCTTTTTACTACGTGTCCTTTCACTCTCCTCGGACCATTTTGACCCTGCCTTCTCCTCTCTCTTGCCTTGGAATCCTTCCATTTTTAACACTTTCTTCTTGAAACTCTCTCTTTCTGTTGCATCTTTTTCACTTATGCTGTTTCTTTCCAAATCTTTCCTAACTTTTGTATCCAGGCTATTGTTGACTTCTTGTCCCAAAGACATTTAAAAATCTGTTTGGTTAATCTTTTGCTGTTCATTCTGTAGAAGTGTCCAAGAAATAGCAGTCGCCTCTTTCGTAGTTTTTCATTTATGTTTTGCATGTACCGATAAACTTCTTCATTGCTTCTTAATTTCCAAACCTCTGCATTTTTTGGTGGTCCAAGTATTTTTCGAATGATTTTTCTTTCTAGGACTTCAGGTTTGTGTAATTTGTTGTTCAGTACTAAACATTCACTTGCATAAAGACACCGGTTTTACTACCGTGTTGTAGCGCTGTATCTTCAAATTTTTAGACAGGCTCCTTTTGTTGTAGACATTCCTAGTTATTCCATAAGCTCTATCCATCTTATTTACTCTTTCTTCTATATCGAATTTTTCTATGCAATTTTCGTGGATAATTTCTCCCAGATATTTAAATTGATTTACCCTCTTTATCTGGCCAATATCTGTTGCTAGGGATTCCAGAGCATTTTTCATATTTGTCATAAGTTTTGTTTTTTGTACAGATATACTTGAACCTACTTTGTTGGCTATTTCTTCTAAGAGATTGATTTGCATTTCAGCATTTGTTAGGTTTGCAGAAAGAATGGAAAAACCATCCACAAATGCTAAACAGTGAATTTCAGTACCTTTGTTTTTAGTTCCTAGTCTGATTGGTGATAGCTTCTGTTCTTTTAGTTTTTGTTTCCATTGTTTTACTATTTTCTCTAGTATGCATTTAAAGAGGAGTGGAGACAGGCCATCACCTTGCCTTACAAGTGTTTTTTTGATGAATGCCTTCGATATTTCACTCAGAAACTTTACTTTTGATTTGGTGTCTGTGAGCGTTTCACGAATAAGGTTTGCTAATTTAGATTTGATGCCAAATTCTTTGATCACTTTATCTAGTTTTCCCTATCAACTGAGTCAAATTGCTTTTTAAAATCTATTAATGTTATAACTATATCTTTGGAGTTTGTAAGTCTGTGACAAATTATGGGCTTTAGGTTTGAAATCTGTTCTGAGCAAGATCTGCCGTTTCTAATTCCACCGTGATACTCTCCCAATTGGCTATCAAGTGTTTCTTCTATCTTGTTTAGTAGTATTGTGGAAAATATTTTATAACCCACTAGCAACAAAGATATAACTCTGTAGTTATTTACATTTTGCTTATCACCTTTCTTGTGCAAGGGATCGATGAGAAGCACTTTCCAGTCTTCTGGTATCTTTTCAGTTACCCATATTTCTTCAAACATGAGCTGAAAGTAGTTATAATTTTTGGTTGAGACCATTTAATAAGTTCAGCTGTAATTGAGTCTTCTCCACTGGCTTTGTTGTTTATCAGGGTACTTATTGCTTTTTTAATTTCTTCAGCTGTAGGTGGTGGATCTGCTTCTGTATTTTCCTGGAGATCTGGGAATTCTAGTTTACAGTTTGATTATTCACAGTTCAATAATTTTTCAAAGTACTTTCTTAGTATTTCACAATTCTGGCTGTTGCTTAGGCCTTCTTTACCATTTTCATCTGTGAAGCAAATACTTGGAAGTTTAGATGACGTTGAAACATCTGATAAAATTCCGAGAGTTATTTTTTACAAAGCAGTTTTGTATGTCAAGGAGTTGTAATTTCACCCAAGATCTTGTAGCACTCTTTATTATTCTTCCCGTTTCTTTCCTTTGCATTCTAAATGCATCAAGATGGTCAGGCTTCCCAGAACATTTCCATTTCTTCCACTGCTTTGTTCTTTCTGTAACTGCTTCTTCACAGATTTCATTCCACCAGACTTTTCCTTCATTTTTGTCGTTCCAAATAAATTTTTCGCTGCCCTGTCTATTTGTTTTGATATTTCTTCCCACTTCTCTAATTTAGTTCCTTTAATTTCTTCCAGAATTTTTTTTACCTCTTTGATGATGTTTGAGCCTGTTTGCATTACATTTAACTAATTTTTGCCGTCTCTTTTGGTTTTTGTTGGGGTGAAGTTTCAGTATTACATTATATATTACAATTTCAGATTTGATAGGTGATTTTTCTTCAATGGCATAGCGTTCCTTTTATGAGTGGATATTTTCATGTTATATTCAGAAACCAACAAATTTAGATGGTAGACATCTCATTAAAGCCTATCTTCATTTTCTTGGATTTCTGTTTGATCATCTGCGTATAGTATGGCATTAAAACATTTCTCTCTGTTGATATTTATGCCGTAGGTGACACGTTGTTTTAGAGACCTGACTACGTCATCTAAGTAGAGCAGATAGAAGAGGTTGACAGTCTTAAATTCCTGGGATTACAACTTGATAGTAAATTCAGTTGGAAGGAGCACACCACAGAACTGCAGAAACGCCTTAACAAATCTGTATTTGCAATTCGAGTGTTAGCAGACATAGGCGACATAAAACTGAAAAAGCTTGCATACTTTGCCTACTTTCATTCCATAATGTCATATGGTGTAATATTTTGGGGTAACTCTTCAAGTCAAACAAAAGTTTTCAGAGTCCAAAAGCGTGTAATACGTATTATTTGTGGAGTAAACTCACGGACGTCTTGTAGAAACCTCTTCAAAGAACTGGGTATACTAACTACTGCCTCTCCTTAATGAAATTTGTCCTAAATAATATATGTCTTTTTCCAACAAACAGCTCAGTTCATACATACAATACCAGGAACAAAAATCATCTGTACAAGGACTTAAAAGCACTTACTTTAGTTCAAAAAGGGGTCCACTACTCAGGAACACTCATCTTCAATAATTTGCCAGCAAACATAACAAATTTAGTTACAAATAAAGATCAGTTTAAAAGGAGCCTGAAAGACTTACTAGTGGCCAACTCCTTCTACTCCATTGACGAATTTTTTAATAGAAACAAATGATGTATTGTATATATTCATACTATTAGTATTGTTATTTCAGCTTTAAAAAAATAAAGTGACATGTTCCACATCCACGAGTATCTCCTCAACACGGATCTATGGAACGAAAAACTAATCTAATCTAATCTGTTGTAAAGAGCTGGAGACAGGCTGCATCCTTGTCTAACTGCCTATGTTGTTGTTAACTGTAAATAGAAGTTATCTTCATCTTCTATTACAGTTTTAGTCTCTTTGGAAAGAGCTTTAACGTAGTTAGTTGGATACATTGGGAAGCCTCTTTATTCCATAAGCTGCCACAGCAGCTCTGTCTATGGAGCTTTTCAAAAGCTTTTCCTTAATACACAATCGCTAAATGCGTCTCAGAATTTTCCTTTCTTTTCTCTACAGGTTGTTTTATACTAAAAATACCATCAGTGCGTAATCATCGTTTTCTAAAGTGTATTTAATCTTCTAATGAAACAGTGCCAGAGATAGACCGCAGTCTATTAATTATGATAGTGATGTAGATTATATAGCCCCTTTTAACGAAGCTAATTCTTCTGAAATTGCTTAGGTCGCTCCCGTTGCCGTTAATAGCAGTCCAACAGGTTAACGAGATGTATCTTGCAATCCTTCAGTGAAAAACATTCGATTTTAAACACTTTGGCAATTATTCCATCTGTCCCCGTTGCTTTCCTGTTCTTCAGTTTTTGCACTGCTACATTCGTTTCTAAGATCTATGTTCAAGTTGATTGGACAATTTTCACAGTAGTCTTCAAGGGGTTAATCATCATCCCAGAGATTTTTCCAATATGTTTCCCATCGTTCTGAAGTTATTACGTTTATTTTGGTTGTACAGTTCTATTTCTGGTTGATTGATTGATGTGTAGCATTGTATGCAATTGACTGTCTTCCATATGTGTCATTTTCAGTTTCGTTACTAAAACGTTTTCATGATTACTGTTCCTTTTACCTGATTATGTTTCTAGCTACATTTCTTTTTCCTACAACATATCAAGAGATGTGTGTGATTGCTGGTCGTTTGCTTGTCGTTTTTCTTTCATTTGCTTCTCTCTCTTCGTCCCAGATGTTTAACATTCTCTTTCTTCCGTAGATAGTTCGTTTTTATATATTTATTTATTTTTACCAAGAAATTTTAAATGTAGAACAGTGCTGATATGGACACTCAAGGAGCAGCATTATTTTACATTTCACAAAATATACTTATACCACTTGCTCGGTTACACGTCGCACCTTAAAGTTTTGCAAAGAGCCTCGTGCCCCCAGCAGGAGGCGAATCTAATATTTTTCTACACGTTTACGGCTACTTTTTGTGTCTTTTCCATCAGTCCATCTCAAATTTGAATTTTTGAATACATCACAAGTGATATGAGACAATATCAAATCCTCCAAAAACACGTGTCAATCGGTTGTGAGGCTATCCTGGGGTTAGAAATTACATAATCTATAGTGGATCTAGTTCCCTGTGCGCTCCAAGTATATTTATCAACGTCATTATTTCGGAAGAAAGTACTAGTTATCTTCAGGAAGTTAAAAGCGGAGAAGTCTCTAAGCTTTAGCTCATATTCGTTGATTTCTCCGTCTATTGCCACTACTAGTTAGGTTTGAGATTTGTCAGCCCTAGCATTGGGGTCACCGTATACTAGAAGATTGTCTCATTTATTCTGCTGATTGACGAGTTGCAATTGTTCGTAGAAAGTATCTGTTCCCTCATCTCTACCCTCCTCTGCAGCATAAACGCCTCTCGTACACAAATGTCCTCTGTCAATCTTAAAGTGACTCAGTATTATCCTCTCATAAATATGCGTGTGTTAATCTGTTTTATTCTTCCATATTTCTGATCAAATTTGTTCCTCAACTTTGTTACATAATCTAATGAAAGGGCCTATATAAGTGGTCGTCACACTATACCGGAACTCAAGTCACTTGAACAATACTTTCATCCTTACTCTGGGAAACTATGATCACAATCATAGGTGGAGGCACAAGCGGCCAAAGACACTACTAGCTAGGGCATAATCACCTACGACAAGCTAACATACACCAACAAGCGACAAACGTCGGCAAGCCCCTGCATATCAGCATATATGACAGTTCCACTTCAAGTTATTCGTAATTGCAATCCCTAAGAATTTAGATGAATTATTTGTGTGATTTATCGAGTAATCGAAATTTAGCGGATTCCTGTTAGTACTCATGTGGATGACTTCACACTTTTCATGATTTAGTGTCGACTGCCATTTTTTGCACTGTACCGATGGCTTGTCTACATGATTTTGCAATTAGTTTTAATCATCTGATGAATCTACAAGACGTTAAATGACAGCATCGTTTGCAATCACTCTAAGAGGGCTGCTCAGATTGTCTCCTGGGTCATTTATGTAGATTACAAATAGTAGTGAGCCTAAGATATTTCCTTAGTGAATGCCACATAGTACTTTTATTTTATTCGAGGACTTTCCGTCTGTTACTAAGAACTGTGGTCTTTCTGACAGGACCTCATCACTCCTGTAGCACAACTGAGGCGATATTCCATAGGCACGCAATTTGGTTAGAAGTCGCTAGTGGAGAGGGTTTCAAAAGCCTTCTGGAAATATATAAATGCAGAATCACATGTATTGTAGGCAGCATTCATTACTTCGTGATGTCGCAACTTCACTTGATTGGAAACTTCCTTGCTGATTAAAACTGCGTGACTCGAACCTGGGACGTTTCCCTTCTGAGAGCTCAGTCGTTAGGGCATTTTCAAGCGTAAGGAAAAGGCTCCAGGTTCGATTCCCAGTCCGACACAAAGTTTTACTCTGTCAGGAAGTTTCAGTCGTGGGATTAACTGAACATGAAGCGTTTATATTTGAATTTATGTCCGTACACCAAAAAATAAGAGAAATAACTGTTAGCGCTCGAAGGCGCAGCATTAAAAACCGGTAACTGCATGGAAAACACACACCTGCCAAATGACAAGTAAATCAACGGTCTCGTCAAGTAGAAGCACGTACAAGATGTGCCTCCAAACAAAAGGGAGGCCGATCTAAGCCGAAAGAAGCCGTAAATACTTGTCGTCACGCTGTGGATGATAAATGATTCATCGTAACGAGCCGAACTAACGCGCGCCAGATACGATGCTGCTAGATTTAGCGCCTGCCATAAATCCTCAACAAATAATTCGCTGTCCTTGTCGCAGCAGCAGAAGCTTCCGCGCGCCCTGAATATTGAAACAGCACCTCGTTGGGCCAGCAACGGCAGGGGAGGCAACTCGCGCACAATTCCGTGACAATAATTCCACGGGGACCAACGAAACGTTCGCCGTTAGTTCTTATCGCGGTGCGCGGACCGCCGGTGTCATAAATAATGCAAAACACTGCCGGGTAGCGTGTCCCACAGCCACGTGATCGCGTTCAACATCTCGCTGCCTGCACTTCCCCCGCTGTTGTTGCTGTTGCTCTAACGGCAGCCGATGGCTTTATCTGTCTTCTTCTACCTGCCGCGGCATGTGGTCGCTGCGTCTCCCCTCTCGACACGGATGAATAACGACAACAGGAACTGAAGAGCGGCGGCAAAAATACGCCGGCAAACAGATGGGGGCAGCCAGCGGAGGGAAGGAATTTTTTATCAGCGATGCTGGGGGAGGTCTAAAAGAAACTTCGTTATCGTACATTCAATAAGAAACGCGAAAGTCCTGTTTATGTTTCTTGCTATAAAGGGGGAGATACGAATGTTCCTGGCAGTCATGGAAAGGTGCAATCAATTTCTTATAAGCTGAGCTATATGGTGTAGAGTACAGAAAGAAATACGCTACATGAAACTGACGTGCAACCGTAGTACCGTAACTAATATGAGTACAGACGGGTTGGATGGTAGACCATTTCAGAACTGCTTGGATTAAAAACGTTGTATCAGAATCATGCAGTCTTTCTCACCTAGTATGAAATTTATGCGTCGAATAAGCATTGGCGGAAATAAAACAAAATTTCAGGGATAGCGTTAAAATTCATGTTGAACCGACGCCAGTGATAAAGTGCTGACGACTCAACTGTCGGTGGTAAAAATGGGGGAAGGTTATAAAAGCTGTTGAATGGAATAATAGTAAATAAAAGAAGATTTGATAATAACATTGATATTCAAACTAGGGACAGGAAGTAGACGAACTGATGGCTTCTGCTTCATTGAAAACAAAATTCCGCAACTCGGACGAAGCAATAAGGTTTATGATTTATAAGAAGCAGACTAGCAAGGACAATGAGGGCATTCCAAGCTGAAGGCATACCAGTATCAAACACAGGCCTCAGTTGAGGAAGAATGTTCTGAGAATCCTACAGAAGTGAATCATGGGCCGTAAAAGAAGAACATCGAACTAGTTCAGATGTGGTACAGTAGAAGATTATTGAAAATTATGGGGGCATATGATGAAAGATGGAGAGGTCCGTCGCAGAAACGGTGAGGGACGGAACATAGGGAGAATATTGGCAGAAAGAACGGACATGTCAGGGAGTACAGTGTGTGGGGGAGGTGGAGGGGGAGGGGGGGGGGGGGACAGAGAACGCGTGATTCGTGGGATAGCGATGTGTAGACATATAGACGGTGGTAGTATCACATACATAAAGTATAAAAGGGCACTGCATTGGCGGAATTGTCGTTTGTACTCACATGATTCATGTGAACAGGTTTCCGACGTGATTAAGGGCGCACGAGGGGAATTAACAGACAACGCTGGATGGTAGTTGGACTTAGACGCATTTCAGGTTCCACTTCGGAAATCGTTAGGGAATTCAGTATTCCAAGATCCACAGTGTCAAGAGCGTGGCGAGGATACAAAATTCCAGGTAACACAGTGATCCACAGCCTTCACTTAACGACCGAAAGCAGCAGCGTTTGCGAACAGTTGTCAGTGCTAACAGACAAGCAACATTTCGCAAAAAAAACCGCAGCAATCAATGTGGGACTACGACGAACCTATCCGTTAGGACGATGCGGCAAAATTTTGCGTTAATGAGTTGTCGCAGAAGACGGCCGACGTGAGTGCCTTTGCTAACAGCACGACATCACCTGGACCCATGAGCGTGCCGATTGGACCTTAAACGACTGGAAAGCCGCTGCCTGGTCAGATGAGCCCCGACATCAGTTGGTAAGAGCTGATGGTAGGGTCTGAGACCCCACGAAGCCATGGCTCCAAGTTGTCAACAAGGAAAGTGAAAGCTGGACGTGGCCCTCTTATGGTGTGGGCTGTGTTTACACGGAATGGCCTGGGTCCTCTGCGGCTGACTGGAAAATGTTGTGTATGGCTACTTGGAGATCATATGCAGCCAGTCATAGCTTCAGGTTCCCAGATAACGACGTAATTTCTATGGCTGACAGTGCGCCAAGTCACAGGGCCACAACTATTCGCTATTAGTTTGAGGAATATTCAGATTGCCCGACATGAATCCCACTGAACATTAATGGGAGATTATCGAGAAGTTAGTTGGTGTACAAAGTCCAGCACTGGCAAAACTTTCGCAATTAAGGACGGCTATAGAGGCAGCATGGCTTTGTAATTCTGCAGGGGACCAGCGATTTATTGATTTCATGCCACATCGACTTGCTTGCACTACGCCTGGCGAAAGGAGGTCCGACACGATATTAAGAGGTATCCCACGATTTTTGTCACCTCAGTGTAACTTACATGAAACTAGAAGGAGTTCTATATAACAAAAGCGGTACTGGAAGACAGGGATTGAAATACAAGCAACTATAATTGAGGATCCAGAATGAGATTTTCACTCTGCAGCGGAGTGTGCGCTGATATGAAACTTCCTGGCAGAATAAAACTGTGTGCCCGACCGAGACTCGTACTCGGGACCTTTGCCTTCCGCGGGCAAGTTCTCTACCAACTGAGCTACCGAAGCACGACTCACGCCTGGTACTCACAGCTTTACTTCTGCCAGTACCTCGTCTCCTACCTTCCAAACTTTACAGAAGCTCTCCTGTGAACCTTGCCCGTGAAAGGCAAAGGTCCCGAGTTCAAGTCTCGGTCGGGCACACAGTTTTAATCTGCCAGGAAGTTTCAATAACTGAGGATGTTCGGTACACGTACTGCTCTGTGATAAAGAGGTTGGCAAAGGAAAGCAAGTCGTGGCTGGTGCATGAAGCCATTCAGAAGACTGACAAACAGAAAAAAATGGCTTAGCGAAATGTGTTCTTTCGCGTAGTGCTGATACATTTTATACAGTGATCTCGGTTGGAGCGTTGCAAGGAATGGTCATTAGGAGGTAAAACATTGAGCTTTCGGTTTGAGAATAAGTTTGCAGAAACTTCTCCATGTCAGTGACGTGTCAGGGTTACATCAGAGTGTTAATAACAACCGTGTCTGATCAGTAATCATGCAGGCCAACTTGCACGAATTATAGTAATGCGATTCTTTGCAAGAAAAGAGTGTCTTAGCTTTCTAAAACAATTGACATTAGAGATTCCACACATCGTCTGTTATTATTTTCCTTGACGTTATTGAGTGGAAACTATTTCAGTAAGAATACCGGTGCCTTCTTTAACAGCAATGAACCGAAACGTGTTCGGTAATAAATTATTATTGGGCACCTTCGGTGACATAAACAGACAGTGCGGAAAGAGCGTACAGTAAAGTTTGCTACAACTGAGTCTCGAATTAAACGTCTGTGGCTGCATCAATATCGATTGCATAGTCATTTAAAGAAAAATTTTATTTACTGTAACACCGTTACACAAGCTAAGATGTTACACTGAAAAAACACTCATACCGTTTCTAATCAACATTAAACTTAAAAGCTATATTGTGGATTGAGTTTATGGCTGAATGAAATACACCCTGATTGGACGTAAAGGGACGGAAATAGGTAGATTTGACTATCAAACAAATGATTACACTTACAGAAAAGTTACATTATTTTTTCAGGAGAAATAGCTTGACAAATTGAGCAACTTGCTATTGCTTTGGTCCAAGTCTGGTCCTTATATAAGCAGTTATTCGGCTTGACATTGACTGATAGAGTTGTTGGATGTTCTCCTGAGGGATACCGTACTACATTCTGTCCAACTGGCGCGTTATATCGTCAAAATCCTGAGCTGGTTGGAGGATCCTGCCCGTGATGTTCCATACGTTCTCAATTTTAGGAAGATCCGGTGACCTTTCTGGCCAAGGTACGGAAATGTCGCCGTCTACGGGCTGGTATTATCTTGCTGAAATGTAAGCCTCGGATGGCTTACCATGAAGGGGAACAAAACGGGGAGTAGAGTATCGCTGTTCTGTAACGGTGCGCCAGTAACAAAAGGGTTTTGGTATCAAAATAAGTGGCCCCAGACCATCAACTCTCTCCGATTGGTGGTGGATGCCACAATCGTGCCATCCCCGGCAGTCAGTGGTCCTGGCGACGATGGCGGAGGTAACCATTGAAAGCTTCGAGATTTTTGTTCGAATTGATGCAGCGTGAAAAACCAAGAAGATAGTATTCAGGAATGCCGCCGCGAAAGACTCCGAGGACACAGTGCAGAATATTGTAGCTTCTATCTTACGGTTTCCAATTAAGCTATGAAGCAACTCTAAGAACAAACCGCGAGATTTGGTGTCACCTGTACTTCAGTTGCCTCCTTAACAAAATTGTCCTAGAAACATCTTATTGGGGAGACGGGAGACGTCTTTTAGAAATAAGAAGTGTGCTCCTCTGTGTTGTGCCCAGCCTGTGCTTATTTTGCGTTGCGTGTATGTTCTATGCATGATAGGCAGGCGCAGCGCTGTGACTGTCGAATGGGTGTTCTGCCACATTTGCGAAGAATTCAATTTAAAGACGGTGGCCAGAAATACAGAAACACCACAAACTCGACACATTACCATGCTTAAAACGGTGTAGGAAGACCATTAGCTTTCTAAATAGCTTAAAGTCGTGTCGGAATAGATTAATAAAAAGTTCCTGCATAGTCTTTAACGGAATCTTAAACCATTGTTATTGGAAAGTCGTGGTAACTTCTACCGGTACTGTACAAATGTTATGTCTTCGATACTCAAAATAAATAAAATAAGACCTGGTCGTAGCTGTTCGCATCATGAAGTAAGTACGTCGTTGTTAAACAGTGACGGAACAGCTTTAACATTTTGAAAGGCACCCACATGCCTTGCTCATACTGTGGCATCAAGCAGTCAGGCCTGCAAGATGAGTGGTCTGCCATGCGAGTGGGCTCATTCTTATTTATCGAGTAACATGAACTCTAGTACTCACAATTAAGATACAAGTTATTCTCCTGTTAGAATATTACGCAACGGAAACGCAACTCTGACTATTAGTAATTCACACAACACTGACTGTTCACTACGCACTGGCAATACCACATCTTCTTCCTTATTTAACGGCTTTTATCAACATGTGGCCATCGCACTGAATATGATGGCGCACGCATTATAAATTCTGGATATCATGACAACATACAATTCGAAGGAAAAGCCACCAATCTTTTCCTTTTCACTATTTTATTTATTTCGATAAATTCTGTAACCTAAACACACAAATTCTATAACCTACAACAATAACGTATGAGAAATTCCGCCGAGTGGGCATGGCTTTACATTG
This sequence comes from Schistocerca americana, assembly GCF_021461395.2. Lineage (NCBI taxonomy): Eukaryota > Metazoa > Arthropoda > Insecta > Orthoptera > Acrididae > Schistocerca > Schistocerca americana. Next base: position 396,023,620 of record NC_060125.1, on the reverse strand, counting down.
GTGATTCTCTATCTTATGGTCTCGTAATTATTTAATGCTACAGTGCACTTTCTGGATAGGACGGTGGATCTTTTGCTATATCTCACACTTCGACTCTCACAACCATCATCACGAAACTTTCCTCATGACCGAGCGTTACAAAAGGAACATGCATACCCCACTACCTCTGAAACTACCTTGCTACTCTCCCATGCAAACCACACATACTTAAATTACATGACATAAACCACACTGCAACATGGAATACAACACAAGGAATCGCCACAACGTTATAATCACATCACTTTCAGCTTTCCCACTTCAATTAAAATTCATCCCAGTTTCGCACGACACTGCCCCACTTCGTAATTTTCTTTCCTACTGTGGACTCTGGAGGTTATATGCACGTCTTCCTGTGCAATGCAAGGCAAGTGGCGTTGCTGGATAGACGGCTGACTCACCTTGCTTCTCTCTCAGAGTATTATAGTTTGAATCAAGCGTCACACGGAAACATAACACGCAAAGTAATATTAAGAACATATTCATCACACACGCGAGACCTCAACTGATACCATGGATGAGTACTTCTCTTTATCCTTTGTCTCATACACAGATTGAGACTCACACAGTACTCACCACGTGGAAGTACTCGTCTCTAATTTCAAGTCCTGCACACGCGATTTCTTAAATATTTCCAACTTATAGTATGCACGGTAGTAATTCAGCCTAACTTAAGCACTCGGAAGTATTTCAACTTATTGCTACACGTGGTATCATTGTGACCGTTGGTCACTTCCGAAGATTACTATGATCCCCTTAATATTACCTGCCTGACATTTAATTCTCCCCACAAAAGTTCCTGAAATAGAGAAATTATTATTCTAAACTACTCTTAAGTATTTCACATGCATACCATATCTCCACTCTTTTGTCCTTACGGAGCACGCCTAAGACAGGTCTTACCAACACTATATCCAGCGGCAGAGTGCTGAAACATGGCCGTTCTTCAGGTTCTCTCGCACCTCTGCCGAAGTGGGGGAGCACCTTGCTACCGTATTGGTCAGCCACATTTCAGGCGCTCAAAGCTCCGGTAAGTTTCATCTCTTTGGTTCCACCAAAGGTGGCCAAAGGATCGTCTCAAAGATGATCATATATTCACATTCACTATCTGCGGTTAGCAGACGACCATACATTCATTCATTTCACAGATCTCACCAAACTGGATGTAGGGATTTATTTTGTGGGACTGCACATGTGATCAATTAAATAAATAAAATGTCATTCTTCCCACACTGGTATCCGGCTTCGCTGTATTAATTGAAATTGAGTTATTATTAGAAAAAATATGTTGTACTGACAAGAATAACGAAGAATGTTGTACCTATTTTCAATGTCGGGCGGTACTGTACCCTTTCAATATAGTGCTCCAAACATTGCTCCAGTAAGGACAGCGTCCCTAGAAGTGAAAGGAGAAACTACATGAAAACTCTTTAGATATCCATCAACGGATCCGACTTCCTGCCCTGTTGATTGCAGCGTTCCACACAGAAGGCACTCCCTCTTTGTGCACCTTCGGAAGACCGTCTCGACGAGCTGGTGCTGATGCATGTGATTTAAAACGCTTCACGATGAATTGCGATATCCCAGGAGTGTAGACGACATTCTTGTGACATTAAGTACTGTTTGTTGTAGCCTATGTCATTTAGTACCACTACTAATTTCTCACTGTGCAGACAAGTACAGTGTGGTTCCCTTGTAAGCAGAATGATTGACTATGTCCGTATTCGAAGTTCGTGAGGGCTACCCTCTCGCCAGAACTGCACCTGGAAGGTCACGCGCTATTGAAGATGTGCCATTTCGTAGATGGATTTCTTTATCGGCTTCTCCTTAGAGTGGAAATCCTTTGATTTGTTCCCCTCCACTCATCATTCCATGTTTTCCAACGGAGCAAAGTTCATACTCTTGTTGCTGCGTCTACTTCTGCTCTAGTTAGATTCGCAACAGTAGTTGGAAGTGGTGATGTCTTGGTGCACTGTTGCGTTGGACACAGTCGCTGAAATGTGTTACTTTGTAGAGCTGATGCCTTCCGTTGCTGTAGGCTGCTCTGCAATGTGGTCGCTACGCTAACACGGTCCTCTAAATGTGGTGATAGGAAACTATGTAGGCATAGATAGCTACACGCCAACAATGTAGCTGTTTTGGCCAGTTGCAGATGAGTGTACAGGATGAGCGAGAGCCCACTACACGCCGCGAAACACTTTTTTTTTCAGTCACCTCTCCCTGCTGCTTTATGAGTCAGCTAGTGAATCTTCGAGAATAGAAGACCAAGCTTCTTCATAACAGATGTGTTGTCCGTCATATCCCACGTATATTCTCTGTGAAAATAACATATGCTCTGAGACAAAACAAACGACGCCACGGAGAAATTATCCGAATGGGTGGAAATCGGTAGATGTAATGTACATGTTCACGATTATAATTTCATAAAAACCGAATGACTTATTAAAGAGAAACAACTTCACAAATTGAGCAAGTCAATAAAGCCTAGGTCCACCTATGGCCCTTAACCAATCAGTTATTAGACTTGGCATTGATTGAAAGAGTTGTTGGCTGTCTCCCTGAGAGATATAGTGAAAAATGTTGTCCTTTTGGTGCGTCGGAGGGCCCTCCCACTTTCTCAGTTGGTGAGGATCCGGCAATCTTTCTGGCCAAAATGGGGATTGGCAGGTATGAACAGTTAATAGAAACTCTCGTCATGTGTGGGCGGACACTATCTTGCCAAAATGTAAGCCCAGGATTGCTTGATATGAAGGCCAACAAAACGGGGCGTAGAATGTCGTCCCATTCCACTATGCTGTAAGAGCACCGCGGCTGAAAACCAAAGGGATTCTGCTTTGAATAGGAATGGCACCCCAGACCATCACTCCTGGTTGTCTAAACATATGGCGTGTGGCAGTCAAGTTGATATCCAACCACCGTACAACCTCATTGATGGTCATGGGAGCTCAGTTCGAAGAACGACTCATCACTGAAGTCAATTCTATTCCATTAAATGAGATTCCAGTCCTAACACGTGTTTGGAGACTCCCCATTCACTGGTGGGATACCAACCTGACTGCCCACCAAACGGCCCGACAACTGCCGTACTGGGAGACAAAGAGCAGCAACTTGGGCCATCCTGGACGTCAGATAAATCGCTATGTTTCTTCATTATGAAAACAAGTACACTGTTTTCCGAGCGTTCCCGACATGCTTTGTTACCCTCCACTGCTGGTGCTGCCATCTGCCGTCTGCACGTTGGTTATTGCACGTTGACACATAATGTAGGCGGTGGCCACATTTATGTAACTGGACAGGGTATATCTTCTAGTACATTAAAAAACGTCGTAATATGTAGTTGACAATGACCATTTTACAATCTGCCTATTGAACTACCACTTTCCAGCACGAGACAAAACCACTGACGTAGCAATAATCGGCGTCGTCAGGCATTGCCTGGAGACTGGTAGGCCAGGACGGCGGCAGTCAGGTGGTGGGTGGTGGGTGGTGGGTGGCGGGTGGTGGGCGGTGTTTATCGGTAACGGCTCCGGCGTCGCTGATGGATGCGCGCTGCGCCCTGACGCTAATGGGAGCGGCCGGCGCCGCTGACAAATAGCCGCGCCTGACGTCATCTTTAGCGCCAGGTGACGCCACCAGGTGCCCCACCTCTATGAAGGCGCCGCCCCTATCGAGCGCTTGAAGTCAAGACTTATGTCTCCAACCTCCCCTTAGAATGACCCAACGCATTTTGAGAAACTGTACTCCTGGTTTATAGAACACTAACAGAAGAACCCGGCATTGCCGAAGTATTTATTTACTCATTTTTTCTATTAGTCCATCTCCTTCTTCCCCATCTCTCTCTCCATCTCCTCCCCTACTCTCTCAATCTGTCCCTCACCCTTGTCTCTGCGTCCCTTCTCCGTCCGTCACTACGAAATCGCCCCAACCCCCCATCAATGGCCGGCCGGTGTGGCCGTGCGGTTCTAAGCGCGGCAGTTTGGAACCGCGTGACCGCTACGGTTGCAGGTTCGAATCCTGCCTCGTGCATGGATGTGTGTGATGTCCTTAGGTTAGTTAGGTTTACGTAGTTCTAAGTTCTAGGGGACTGATGACCTCAGTAGTTAAGTCCCATAGTGCTCAGAGCCATTTGAACCCCCATCAATGGGACTTTTACCGCCAAAGTAATATGTGTTGAAATCGATCCATGGGCTGAGGACGAGATGTTGAACATATGCCCATAAATGTTGCACACACGTATGATTCTCTGCTGTTTTACACCATTGTGCTCCAGAGAGAATACTAGATTTATCTGTGGTATTCAATTAGGTCCCAAAATACGTGAGATAAATAACTGGCGTGCTGCAGTGCTCATTCTGGCGAACTGGTTCACACAATGCACAGCCCAAATTAGAGACAACCTGAATTCATACTGTTGAAAGTATTCCAAGTAACTAACTAAAGGAAATAAATTCTCGTCCATATGCCTTTCCCTAGTCGCAGTCGGTAATCTAGCTACCACTGAATTTTATAGAGAAAATAATTATGTACCTAAGAAATTTGCTAGAAATTGCTCCTAATTGTCCTTAATTACTCTTCAACGTTACCCTCTTTTCATTCCCCCCATTAGCGGATGTAGGTTGTTCTTAACCTCACATTGCATCTTTCACCGTTAGTAAGCAGCCAGTACATCCCTGCGTCCTTAAACAATCGAAGTCCCCTTCAAAACTCTTATTCCTTTACAGAGTAGTTAATGTGTTAAATATCTGCGTCCAAGCAAAGTGTGGAAAAGTTTAGAAAAGGTTTTAAATTATATGATGAGTATAGTCTGGGTAATGTACGCTCCGTTTCAAGAAAACCAGATTTTTCACACATCTCAGTGTTTATGAAATCATATCTTCTAACTTATCAGTTGTAGAATGGCGTACTTTTGCGGGTACATTCAGTGGTATATGATGCTGCCGTCTGTAAAATTTTTGCGAATACATACAGTAGCGAAGAAGAAATAAACACCATACCTGATGTGGATGATTTTCAAGCATCTCAGTATTTAATACGTCGTAACTTCTGAACTATGTGTCCATAAAGGATACCATTCTGCAGGCACATTCAGTGGTACATATGGGTATCGTCTGCAAAATGTGTCGCTAGCAGAGTTAGTAGCAAGAACGCAATAAATTAAAGCGTCATGCCTGGTGAGACAGTTTGAGTGAAAGAATAGCGGAAATGTTGGAAGCGATAAACTTCTTTCCTTTTATCGTTGTGTGTGTGTGTGTGTGTGTGTGTGTGTGTGTGTGTGTGTGTGTTTGTGGCGGGGGGGGGGGGGGGGGGGGGACGGAAGAAAATTTCATAAAGGTTTGAAACTGTGTGTCAAGGTCATTGCAAGTCGCTAACTGATCTCATTCTCAAATAGTTGGTGAACATAATCTGAGTATTTCTGAGTGGTGCACTACTCAGTGTTCACCTCTTTCATTCCCACCCTCACCCCTTCGAGAGATAGGTCTTTCTTAACACCATAGTGTTTCTTTTCGTATAGCAAATAATGTATGAACCAAGTCTGACTTAAATCGATGCTGTAGTTTAGGACGTGACGTTAAACACACGTACACCATTTTAATAACAAACTGTATATTCTTTTTTTTTTCCTGCTACTGGCTGGATAATGTATTAGAGTTTTTGAATTGGAAGTGTTTGATGGCTTTTAACTGTGAAGTCATAAATGGAAGACAATGAAATGTTTTTACCACCGCCTGCCAAACCGACACTATCATGCAAATCTGAAATAAACTTTCTTGGAAATTTAATAGTAAATGTATTTTGCTGTATTTCCTTCTTAGTTGGAAATTTTACCTCTTCCTTCTGCTGCGACGGTCGTCTCGAATACAGCCGCCGTAGAAGTTCCTAGTTTTGACCGTGTCTCCTAATGGAAGAAACTTCTATTTCGATGCGGTGAGATAAACTGTTTGCGAAATAAATAGACAGGCACCGTGTTTCACTTCACTTTTACATTAACCCGAAATACAGTCTTACACCATAGACTCCTCTCTTTCTGCCAACTTGAAAAAAGAAGAAAAAATAGAATCTCTGTTGTTCTTCTATCTCAAATATACGACTTTAGACACATTTAACAATTTCATACGTCTCTGCAACGCATCCGAACGTGCTCCATGGGACTTATTTCGTTGGAACGGGCAGGCCAGTCCATTCGCCTAGTTTTCTCTCGTTCCCATAGCTTCTCCATCTGCACTACTTGATGCGGTCGGGCATTGTCATTCAGAAAAACGAAGTCAGGGCCGAATACAACAACGAAAAGACACACATGAGGAAGGAGTGTATGTCGCAATAACGTCGACAGGTGAGTATACTACCGTATTCAAAGATTTGGAGATCAGTATGGTCTGCTTCCCCGCAGTGTAACACTTTAATCACCAAACTGATTATATTTGGCAATGTTCAAAAATGTCTCTGAGCACTATGGGACTTAATATCTATGGTCATCAGTCCCCTAGAACTTAGAACTACTTTAACCTAACTAACCTAAGGACATGACACAACACCCAGTCATCACGAGGCAGAGAATGGCAATGTTCCTGGGTGCACTACGTACCCTCATACGAGCAGAAGTGGGTAAACGTAATGCACCCGGCATCCTTGTCGAACATGATTAGCCGGAAGTTGCGGGTGTTACAGTGTGGGGAGGCATAACGTTGCGTGGGCTTATTGACCTAAAAACGTTTAAACTTGGTACACCCGATCGGTCAACGTTATTGTGGCACTGTACTCCTTCCCAAAAAATAGTTCAAATGGCTCTGAGCACTACGGGACTTAACTTCTGAGGTCATCAGTCCCCTATAACTCAGAACTACTTAAACCTAACTAACGTAAGGACACCACATACATCCATGCCCGAGGCAGGATTCGAACCTACGACCGTAGCGGTCGCGCGGTTCCAGACTGTAGCGCCAGAACCGCTCGGCCACTTCGGCCGGCTACTCTTCCCCACGTGCGTCTTTTCAGGAGCGTGTATTCGGTCCTGACTTCATTTTTGTGAATGGCAGAGTGCGGCCGCACCGAACAAAGAATATCGAGGAGCTCTGGAATGGGAGAATATTCGGCGAATGGGCCGGCTTGCCCATTTCAGCGATGTAAGTCCCATTGAGCACTCGTGGGTGGACTGCGTTGGGGAGACGTATTGCGGCATGTCCACATTTGTCAGCCGCGCTGGTGCAGGGATGGAACGTCCTGCGCCAAGGACACGTTACCCACCACGCGGACGTCGCAGCGCATGCACTGCCTTTCGTGGTGATCAGACACCATATTAGAAACCGTGTTCCGCCTTTTCCAAGGACCAGGGAATCATAATGAATCACGGTCAGTTCATTGTAATAATTCTCGTTGAGTAAAAATGGCGTTGTTGTGCGTCTCTTTGCGTATTTCATTCAGTTACCTTTTGTACTTTACTCTTGGGGCTATCTTACAAGCACAGTCTTTCTCTTAATAAGCAACGATCTGTGTAATTGAAAATCCTACTGTGTTTGAATTCAATGTTGAGTGACAAGCACTAAACGGTAATGCATTTCCGGAGCTTTAGCCCATTTTCACGCCGCGCGGCGTTGCCGCCAGGTCTTGGCGTCTTGTCACGGTTCGCGCGGTTCCCCACGTCGGAGGCTCCAGTCCTCAACAGGGCATGGGTGTGTGTGTTGTCCTTAGCGTTTGTTAGTTTAAGTTAGATTAATTAGTGTGTAAGCCCAGGTGCCGTTGACCTCAGCAGTTTGGTCCCATCCAACCGTATCGCAAATTTTACCCATTTTCACAAGTTGAACCACTACGAAATTAAGTTAATTTAGAGGAAGAAATGTAATCGTCTTGTTCTTCCGTTGGTCATTATGGACTCTGGAGAAATGAGACGTAATACTTCTTAACACCAGATACCAGGTTCATTGTTGTGACGAGGAACGATGACGTGGCAGTTTGTAAAACGGTCTTGAGAAGGGTTACTTATGCCGAGACGATGGAGATTCCTAGAAAATGGGCGGAAGCAGTTCTCTTGAAAGAAGGAAGTTTACCTAAACAGGCCAAAAAACGGGTTGTGCTCGTCAAATGTTATTTAAAGCATATTTCGATGCGGAACAGACGAAAATTTAGGAAGCGGTGAATAAAACATTTAAACGTTCCTCTATCAAAACAACCTTTTTGTTCTGCCGTAACCACAAGCGCCGGAACGAAGAAGAAGAACGCAAGACCAGAGAAGGCGGTGAGAAGACGTTAGCCGGGAGCGCGCTGACCGGGACGTCACCAAGAAAGGGGCGGCATCTACCGAAGCGAATATAAGCGCCGCTCCTGCCAGCCGCGGCGCCACCGTGTTTGTGTTTAGTGTTCGCCGTCACGCTCCTACGTTCACCTGTGCCGTCGAAGTCGTCAGTGTTTGTGCGCCGTGCCAACAGTTCTTAGTGTGTTTCTCGTCGAGTGTGAACGGCTTCGTGTTTTTTGTATTGTGTGTCTACTGTTTTCTGCCCACGACTTTGTTCAATCTTTTATGTGTCTCCTTTACACTTTCTCATTGTCAAACCTGAGGCTGAAGAGCAGTGTAGGATGCTGCTGCCAGCCCACCTTGTACAGGTGTTACAATAAAAATAAAGGAAAAAACCAACAAAAACAGCCTTGGCCGAACATTAGTGCACAGTATCAGCACGGCCTAGCAGAGAGTGCTATGATAACAGTTGTTAGTGATCCATATCCATTGCTTGTTTGGACTTTGTCTATAGCGAAGATCATGCATCTCTCCCATCGCTTGCGACACTTGCTGTTTATTCAGAGTAAGTATTGTCAAAACTGCTTTATTGAAATAAAGCTATTAATGTTATTTGTTTGAATTGTTGTATAGCATTCCGAGAACGCAGCATCCCTTAGGCACCCTATAAGAGACGAGTGGGGAAGACCCCAGAGTTGGCGACGACGACTCAAGACTTTTATCATACAATACCACAAATTACAAAAACAAAAACAAAAAAAAGAAACCGAAAAGGCACTGTACGATTTCGTCGAGTACTAACAAGTTACGAGGGTATGGAGTACCTTCGGAAATATGTGTATGTAGGAATATTTTAGTAACAGAACCCAGTACGCTATGCTGCAAGGCGAATGTTTCACAGGAAACTATGGAACATAGTACGTGTTTCAGTGATGCATTACAAGACCTCTCATGATTTTAATACACATAAATCGCTTATCAGAATCTGCAGCACTATCAGACCGCGCAACCATGCACAGGACAGTACCGTAGCTGGACTCGATCGTAATCAACAGCAGAGAAACTCAGACCACATTTCCACTTGGTGGAACGATTGTAAAACATTGGCTGTAACAAAGAGAAAGCAAATCGTAGTAACTTATTACAAAATTAGTGGTAATCATAATGAGGTCACCTCGTGTAAGTATTTACAGGAAGCGATATTATATGAAACGATAACGTAAAATTAGAAGGGGAGGATGTTATAGCTATAGGGTAGTTTACCTAGGAACACACGATGTTTTTTGATCGGTGCTTCCGTCCAGTGGCTGCTTCTAGAATCACATGAAGTAATACTCACTACAGCTGTAGTTGTTGTGGGAAGTGAGACTACGTTTGCACAGCATTTGTAACTATTCTGCGTTCCACGCGAATAAATTTAAAGTTATTTGGTATACATTTTTATTCTGACAGAGGGTAGAGAGTGAAACCAGGTGCGGGCACTTAGCCTACTACTGTCAAATAACACCAACTGGGCCCTCGACCTTAACGTCCCATCCGACAGACGGGTCGCCGTCAACACTGTCGCATGCCCTCACTACATGAGACACTGCGGTGAGATTTGGAACTGAATCCAGAATGTTGGCGCAAAGATTGGCAGTCAAGGACTTTACGCCAGCACTCCCCCGCAGAGTAACGACAAAGGGAAAATTGTTAGCAGCACACCACGTACCCAGACGGTCACCCATCCAGGTAAGGGCCACGCCCGACGGATCTTAAGTTCTGTGATTTGACAGGAAACGTTGGCTGCATTTCAGTATGGCCTTCGTTATCAGACTGATGAATACATTACTGACAACGTTTTTCCGACTGCAAAGTTTTTATGTTTCAATCGAATATTTGTTCCTAAGCACACGATCATGTTGCATCTTGCAACATGTTTTCACAGCTGGAATAATATTAATGTCCTAAAATAATTTTTGTAATTGCAGAAGAAGATCGCGTTACATTAAAAGTGAATGCCTTCATTTACAATTGAAGTAATACGATGGCAGTCACAAAAGTAAGGTCTCCTATTTTTTATGAGTAAATAGACCTGTTTATTTCTACAATGGTTTACATCAGTTCACACCTTGAACATTTAGCTATTTTTCGAAATAATCATCATTTCTGTCGATGCATTTCTGTAGACACTGTGGCAGTTTTTGTATGTCCATGTCAGCTTGCTGTCGTGCTGTTCAGAAAGTTATGAACCTCTTCTTTCACCTCGTCGTCGGAGTTGAATCGCTGGGACCACAATTAACGCTGACAGGTTCTGTGAGACTCTGAAAAAACTCAAACGGGCGTATCAGAACCGGAGAAGAGGAATGTTGAGCAAGGGGGTACATATTCTCCATGACAACGCTCGCCCACACATCGCTCGACCAACCGTTGCTCTCCTACAACACTTTCAGTGGAACATAATCCCCCTCCCACCTTATAGTCCTAACCTGGCGCCCAGTGACTATCGCCTGTTCCCTAAGTTAAAAAAACATTTGGCAGGAAAGCGATTCAGCTCCGACGACGAGGTGAAAGAAGAGGTTCATAACTTTCTGAACAGCATGGCGGCGAGCTGGTATGACATGGGCATACAAAAACTGTCAAAGCGTCTACAAAAATGCTTCGACAAAAATGGTGGTTATGTCGAAAAATAGCTAAATGTTCAAGTTGTAAACTGGTGTAAAGCATTGTAGAAATAAACAGGTCTACGTACTTATAAAAAAAATAGGACACCTTACTTTGGGGATTACCCTCATACAATATATTTTAAATTTCTGCTCCACGGGTAGACGCAAATGTCGGGAAGTTGTGACGCTCCTATTGCTGCCTACTGGCACTTCCACGTTCAGCGAAGGTGTAATGTCGTTTCATGACATCATCTGTGGATGACGAACTGCGACTGTGATTTAAACTGGCATTTGTCTGGTAATAAATGTGCAACCAGTCGCTTTTTTACGATTTATTCAACCATGGACACGTTTTCGAGATACTGCAAGCTCATTTCAGATGGAGGTGTTCCAGGAATATTATCTTGTGGGCCAAGTGTAGCTAGATGCAGTGCTGGTGTTGAGTGCACTGCTTTGTCGTACTCAAATCAGATTGATTCTTATAACGTTCATTATTCGCTATTTACACAAATAAACACAGTATGCAGCTACACTTGGTTTTACACACGTACCAGATAAACGCCAATAATGTCATTTTCTATGTCCAGCCAGTATTCTTCACCTCGTTGAGATACGTGAAAGCGAGGCGACACAACACTGTCATTGCAGTCAATATTTATTGATCAATAATTCAAATTATTCCCATCAGCTAGAGCCGTTGTTTAGCGGTTACCACCAAAGACCATCATTAACAGTTACTAGGCAGCCGAATCGTGTTTCAAAATGAATTAATATCTTTAGCTTGCGTAGCACATCCACACCAAATTAATTCCTTCAAAAGTCACTCACTTTATTTAACACATTTTATTTGATGTGTTTTACTATGAGCGATATTCATACTTAAGCCCGATAATAAATGTCAATAATAAAATGTAAAAGAAATTTACTGTTAACTAACCCGACATCCAGTCAGTGATGTTAACTATTTTACGCAGTAGTGAATGAACTTAATAGTCGCTAATATTCAGAACTACAACGCTAAGAGCTCGGATACTAAAGCCGGCCGAAGTGGCCGTGCGGTTAAAGGCGCTGCAGTCTGGAACCGCAAGTCCGCTACGGTCGCAGGTTCGAATCTTGCCTCGGGCATGGACGTTTGTGATGTCCTTAGGTTAGTTAGGTTTAACTAGTTCTAAGTTCTAGGGGACTAATGACCTTAGCAGTTGAGTCCCATAGTGCTCAGAACCATTTGAACCATCGGATACTAAAATCTTGAACACAAGGACTCCCAGACGCTAAAAATCCACAGAGACTAACAGACGCGAAACACTGAGAGATTTGATAGACGTTAACAATACGTGCGTTGGAGTTATGAGCCAAAGAAACTAGTACACCTGCTTAATATCCTGCACGGCCTCTGCAAGCACGCAGAAGTGCCGCAACACGACCTGACATGGACTCGACTAATGTCTGAAGTAGTGCTGGAGAGAATTGACACCGTGAATCCTGCAGAGCTGTCTGAACAGCTCGTTGCAAGTCATCCCAGATATGCTCAACAATATTCATGTCTGGGAAGTTTGGTGGCCAGCGGAAGATTTTGAACTCAGAAGAGTGTTCCTGCAGCCACTCTGTACCAATTATGGACGTGTGGGGTATCGTATTGTCCTGCTGGAAGTGCTCAAGTCCGTCGGAATGCACAGTGGACATGAATGGATGCAGGTGATCAGACAGGATGCTTACGTACGTGTCACCAGTCAAAATCGTATGTAGACGTATCAGAGGTCACATACCACTTCACGTGCACACTCCCCACACCATTACAGAGCGTCCACCAACTTGAACAGTCCCCTGCTGATATGCAGGATCCATGGATTCTTGACGTTGTCTCCATACCCGTACAGTCCATCACCTAGGTACAATTTGAAACGAGACTCGTCCGACCAGGTAACATGTTTCCAGTCATTATCAGTCCAATGTCGGTGCTGGGGGGGGGGGGGGGGGGGGCGTAAAACTTTGTGTCGTACAATCATCAAGGTTTGTGAGTGGGCCTTCGGCTCCGATAGCCCATGTCGATGATGTTTCGTTGAATGTTTCGCACGCTGATACTTGTTGATGATGTTATACAGCCCAGTCACACTAATGTAACAGCCACCTACGTTCGATGTCAACGTGCAATAAACACTCGCAAACGGCAGGTAGAAGCACTAACAGTGGAGGGTATATAAAGTGTGTGTTGTCGTAATACGGATTCGGATCGATTTATCTGACGTAAGACAGGGCATGATCATTGAGTTTTTGGCCAAGGATGGGATAATTTCCGAAACGGCTAAGTTTGTAAACAGTTCGCGTGCCGCCGTGGTTAAAGTGTACTGTGCATGGCAAAATGGCACGATCCTAAGACGGGGCGACTCATCTGTGGTGCACCATGAGCCAGAGATGACAGGGGTGAACTACGGCTTTGAGACCAGCAAGTGTTGAGCAGATGGTGGCTCAGATGAACCAAGGGGCTAACAACAGTGTATCCTCAACGACCGTTCAGCGAACGTTGCTGCTTATGGACTTCCACAGCAGGCAGCTGGTTCATGCACCCTCGATGACTGCTGTTCATCGGTAACAATGGCTGTAATTTGCGCGCCACTGAGTGGCGGCAGTTGGCCTTTCCAGATGAATAACGTTTCATGCTCCATCGGACAGATGGCCGTAGTCGTGTTCAACGTGAAACATCGGAAAGAAACAGCCTGCATTCAGGACGCAGCGTTATTGTTTGGGGAAAGATTTCTTCGTATTCTCTGGCTAATCTGTTCATTCAGGGAGGCACAATGGATCGAAACGATAATCTATCTATCGTTGGGGAACACCTCCACCCCTGCATGCAGTTTGTTCTCCTACAGAATCAGACATCCACCATAAGGATAATACAAGGTGTCACATAGCTCGCAGTGTACGTGTGTCGTTCGAAGAGCACCAGGATGGTTCACCTTACTCCCCAGGCCATCCAATTCTCCTGATTTAAACCGAGTCGAGAATCTGTGGAACCACTTCAGCCGGGCTTTTCGCGCCATGGCTTCCCAACTGAGAAGCTCATGGCAGCTGGAGTCGGCACGGCTCCACCTCCCAGTCGGTATCTTCCAGAGTATCGTTGACAATCATGCTCCTCGTCTCGCTGCGGCCCGCGCTGCAGAATATGGTTAGTCAGGCTTTGGCAAACGTTCACGTTAATTTATTTGGACAACGTAAGTTAATCTTGTTTTCAAATTACATTCATTTTCCTTCCTTAAATAATTCAGTGGTGACGGTATGTTAATAATTCACACATGTGGTTAATAGCAATTATTCGACGGCCTTCTTTCCCTGCAAAATTGCATTATCGTAGAATGCACTCCGCGGGTTACCTTCACAATAATACCTAAACTATTACCATTTTCAGGGGATGTTTTAACTGATAGACTCAATAAGTTCCTATACAAAATCTATCAGAGAAGCGACATTCGTAAAATGGTGGTTGTGCATTTTATATTTTGTAATAGTCGGCGATTAGAACGATAATGACCACAGCGGTATTTGAACTATGCAGATACCTCCATAAACTAAACAGACCATAATCAAAGATTTATAACCACACAAAAAAAGACTTAACGTGAAATGATTTATAGCTTTTGCTGTTCGAAGATGACAGTGTAACCATTATGATGCCATCAACAGAAACATTTGGACTCTCACTTTCCACTCTTTCACCACATGAAAGAAATAGGAAACGATGCAGATGTAGAAAAGACTAGAAATTGAGACCTAGACGACCACGTTGTGCTCTCTGGCTATTGTGTCACCCTCTGCCCAAGAGCTTATTTGGATGTGGTAGGGTAGGGGCGTATGCTCAGCATACTACTCTCCAAGCTGTAATTAGATTTTCGGGCCTTTCAGCTGCTGTCCGTAATTCAAGCTGTTCTTTAGTTGTCTTCATGAGATTGAGTCCATCCTGTTGCGCTCCTCCGTCCTCTGCGACAGTTCAGGGAATCCTACTTGCGTCATCCACATGAGAGTCAGACATGTTGACTGCCCAGGTAAGGGGACGGACCAGCCAAAGACTAAATAACAAAAATTACGTTGCTGCACAAAAGACAAGCGAACTCATTGGAAGGATTGTATCCTGGACACTGGCTTTGTAACGGAGCAATGCTCCTTTAGCGCGAAGTTCCTCTGCCAAATGGCTCTGAGCACTATGGGACTCAACTGCTGAGGTCATTAGTCCCCTAGAACTTAGAACTAGTTAAACCTAACTAACCTAAGGACATCACAAACATCCATGCCCGAGGCAGGATTCGAACCTGCGACCGTAGCGGTCTTGCGGTTCCAGACTGCAGCGCCTTTAACCGCACGGCCACTTCGGCCGGCGTTCCTCTGCCAGTCTGTCGCGTTACTGATAGTTCGGCACTTTTGGTACCTATCGGCACCTATCTTTTTTGGTACTGGTACTATAACACTATCCTTGAAAACCGAGTGTATTTCGCCTGTCTCATATTTCCCCAAACCGTATGGAACTCTTTAATCGTGCTTGACCATCGAAAGGGTTTTAGTAGTTCTGAGACAAGTCGTCCACTGCAGGTAATTTGTTTGGAATTAGGTCTGTCAGTCCTATGTCATATTCGTCTGGCAGTATTCCACAATTCAAATGAAGAACAGAAGCCACCGTTAGTAACATAGAAGTACATATTCTCTGTGTAGCGATGCAACTTAAGTCACTTAATGAAGACACTGATTTTGTTCCATATTGTGTACCAGGTAGGTCCGTTCCTTCCAGAGTATCCTGATGTAATAACTCTCTATTTAACAATCATATACAGCCACTCACTCGACTAAAGATTAGGTGACATCAGCAATCAAGAAAGAAAATGGAAGTAATTTGCTGAATTGTATATGCATATCACTGATATTAATTTCCTTTTTTAGCAATCAGTCTTCTGAATAGTTTGATCTGACAGCCACGAATTCCTCTCCTGTGCCATCCCCTTCATCTTACAGTTGCACTTGAAAACTACGTTTTTAATTATTTACTGAATATGGTTCAAATGGCTCTGAGCACTATGGGACTTAACATCTGAGGTCATCAGTCCCCTAGAACTTAGAACTACTTAAACCTAACTAACCTAAGGACATAACACGCATCCATGCCCGAGGCAGGATTCGAACCTGCGACCGTAACAGTCGCGCTTTACTGAATATATTCGAATCTCTGTCTTCCTGCACAGTTTTTACCCTGTACAGCTCCCTCTAGTACCATTGAAGTTATTTCCTGATGTCTGGCAGATGTCCTTTCATCCTGTTCCTTCTTCTTGACATTGCTTTCTTCGCCGATTCTCCGAAGAACCTTCTAATTCCTTACCTTATCAGTCCGCCTAATTTTCATCATTCGTCTGTAGCATCACATCTCAAATGCTTCGATTCTCTTCTGTTCCGGTTTTCCAACAGTCCATGTTTCATTACCATACAATGTTGTGCGCCAAACCTACAGTCTCAGAACTTTCTTCCTCAAATTAAGGTCTATTTTGAAGTTAGTAGAATTCTATTGGCCAGGAATGCCTTTTTTGGCCGTACTAATCTTATTTTTATCTCCTCCTTGCTTCGTCCATCTTGGATTATTCTACTACCTGGGTAGAAAAATTCCCTAACTTCATCTACTTTGTTATCACTACTTACAATTTTAAGTTCCTCGCTGTTCTCATTTCTGCTGCTTCTCTTCCTTAGATTTACTCTCAGTCCATATTCTGTGCTCAATAACACCATCCGTTTCATTCAACACTTCCACCGACTATAGAGAATCTTAACGTTACCAAGGGAAAAAGACTACACCCCTGTCTTACAACCTTTTTTATGCGTGAACTACGTTTTTGGTCTTCCACTCGTAATGTTCCCTCTTCGCTCTTGTACGTATTTTGTATTACCCGTCATTCAGTAAAGCTTACTCCACTTTTTTTCTTAGAATTCCCAACATGTTAGACCATTTGAAAGAGTCGAAAGCATTTTCCGTTTCGACAAATCATATGAACGTGTTCTGATTTTTCTTCAGTCTTGCTGTCATTATCAAAGACAACGTCAGAACGGCCTTCCTCATACCTTTCCTTTCCTAAAGCCAAACTGATCGGCACCTAATAGATCCTCAATTTTCTTTTCCATTCTTCTCTATATTATTCTTGTCAGAAACTTTTACGTACTGAATTTCCCTTTCGGTATCCTCATATACTCCCACTATTTCTTCACCTTCTGCTTGCGTCGTCGGCATATATACCTGAATTATTGTTGTCGGTGTTGGTTTTCTGTGGATTATTTGGACTTCGCCTTCATTGAATCCTGATTCCTGTTACACAATCATTTTTATGTTACTGATAGTGCGCAATGCACATGAAACCATTCTATTACTGAAGTAAAAAGATGAACGTAACGGTTCCTAAAGAGGAGCAGAGTATTGCTTCAATATGAAGCGATGCTGTTCATAAAAGGTTACTTGCTTCCAACGATTACTTCCTTATTAATTACACATTTTTGTTGTATATTTTCTTAATAAGGATTTTTTATTGGATACCACTATGATTACGCTAAGGATTCTTTGGACCCGAACGCACATCTATGTTCTGGGAGCCACTTTTGTTACAGACAACAACTGCTGCCAACCAGATGCACCTGACAATGGGGCCGTTGGTCTTTGATGATATATGTTCCCTTGCATTTGATATTATTTCATTATACCAACTTTGGTGCTTTTTTGGTAATGTTGTTAGTAGTCTTCTGTTCTGTAACAGTACCTGTGTGAAAGCATTGAAGTGTTTTACTGTTTGCATACACTTCGTCATAACATTCGTTTGTGTGGAACGTACGATCAGGCCCTGCTTCATGTTAACGTCGTTTTGATTTTTCACCGTACTGCTCTGTAAGTACTACGGGTGGGCTTCTCCTCATACGTACAATATCTACATCTGTGTCTACGTTCTTTACATATTTTTATTTTTATTTTACTTCTGGTCCTCCAGTGATGAGACTGGTAACAAGTGAAACAGGTTGAGAAATGAAGTTGCACATGTATAGCTGAAGGTACAAGATACTTTGCTTAAAATAGGTAAATGAGTCGACGCTTCGCGCTACGATAAGGTACAGCTGTTCTTGGAATTTTTCAGCAAATGCCTTCCGCATTAACTCTGTGTATTTATTGCCTTGTGGAAATACATGTACTTAAGAAAAGTAACCAGAATGAGATTTTCACTCTGCAGCGGAGTGTGCGCTGCTATGAAACTTCCTGGCAGATTAATACTGTGTGCCGGACCGAGACTAGAACTCAGGACCTTTGCCTTTCGTGCGCACACTCCGCTGCAGAGTGAAAATTTCATTCTGGAAACATCCCCCAGGCTGTGGCTCCGCATATCCTTTCTTTCAGGAGTGCTAGTTCTGCAAGGTTCGCAGGAGAGTTTCTGTGAAGTTTAGAAAGTAGGAGACGTGGTACTACCGGAAGTAAAGCTGTGAGGACGGGGCGTGAGTCGTGCTAGGGCAGCTCAGATGGTAGAGCACTAGCCCGCGAAAGGCAAAGGTCCCGAGTTCGAGTCTCGGTCCGGCACAAAGTTTTAATCAGCCAGGAAGTTTGTTAAGAAAAGTACTTTTCTCCGTTGAAAGCACTTTGAAACGAAATGAGCATTTAAATACTACACAACGCATTTCATAGCTTTCATCAACTGAAACAAACAGTTACATTTTATACAAGAGGAGAACGAATTAAAAAGTCAATTAAGAATCATATACTTCATAGCTCTTATCAGCTGAACAAGATAGTTACATTTTATACAACAACAGAACTAATTTAAAAAAAAAGTATTCTGCATATTTGGGTTTTGCCAACTTAGTTTCAAACTTACAACGTAACCCACATCCTAAATCTGCACCCCACAGCACAGCGAATTTCCGAAATCACTGTAAATACGTCTCAATTTCCGTTCCAACAAATAATCCAGACTTTGATACCATGTATGCCTTTAAGATGAACCAAGGGACTGAAATGATAGGCAGGCTCTTGATAGTGCAGCCAAAGGTCTTTGGTGGCACGTAACATGGGCACTATTTTTAGTAAATCCCACTAGCGATCCTAAATAACGGGCACGAATGCTGCGCGGAGATGACGTGAACTGCTCATGCCCCAAAGAGTGGTCGACATGGCGCGTAGAATCGACCGCTGTTCCTCCCATCGAGTGACCATGCCGGCTGGCAGTCCGCCAAACGGGCAGACACATCCAGCGCCCCGGGTGACTGCTGGCATTCCTCGCGCACGTGCGCTGCTTACTCCTGCCAGCCAACATAATAAAAAAAAAGTAACGTAACTCAATGAAACTTTTACCATACGCAGATAGGTTCAAAATGGTTCAAATGGCTCTGAGCACTATGGGACTCAACTGCTGAGGTCATTAGTCCCCTAGAACTTAGAACTAGTTAAACCTAACTAACCTAAGGACATCACAAACATCCATGCCCGAGGCAGGATTCGAACCTGCGACCGTAGCGGTCTTGCGGTTCCAGACTGCAGCGCCTTTAACCGCACGGCCACTTCGGCCGGCCCACGCAGATAGGTCTGGTACGATGTAGTACGTACTGTAACTAAATGAAATACCTAATGAGACGTACCGGAACGACACTTTTATTTGAAGACAGTAATTACACTGCAGTCACGACGATTCATGATAGTGCCCCTCGACTTTACAAAATGCGGGACATGTTTCTTAATAGGGCACGTGATCACTACGGACTGCAATGCATGTTCTGCAACGTATTCACATGCTAGCCGCAATGTTGAGAAGGACTACTGTTGGTGGTATTTTGGTTCCTCCACCGGGGTGGTTGACAACTGCTGGCGATCGTTGTTGTAGTGAACATGATGCAGTCTGTTTCCTCAACGCGTTACACACGCGATCGATGCAATTCAAGTCGGGGCACCGGGCACTCCAGTCCATTCGCCGAATACCTTCTCGTGCGAATAGCTCCTCCACCAGCGCCTTCGATGCGATCGCTATTTGTCATCCATAAAAATAACGTCAGGCCTGAATCCATCCCTGAAATGAGGCACATGGGGAAGGGGTACATTGTGCATCCCCGCCCCATAGCACCTTGACCACCAAAATGATCATTTCGACTTCATTCTGGGTGTAGTATTCCTTGGTGGGAGATGGAAGCGTTTAATGCGCTCTGGGACATTGTGAGGTGTAGTGTCGGTTGGTGACCGATGGAAGTACTTCAGGCGCCCAGGGACATTGTGAGACATGACTGTTCAATCAAAGTTATTGGGACAGTATATTATTTACCTAGGTGCATCTTTTCAGAGCTACATTCCATACTGACTTCATTTTCGTCATCGAAAATACGAGACTCCATCGAACAGCGCTGGGGATGGAGCTGCCAGAGTGAGAGGATTTTTGGCGACTGGCTTGGCATGTCCTTTCCTTGATGCCTTTGGGACACGTAATGAAGCACGTCCATCCAGCAGTTATCAACCAACTTGGTGGAGGAATGGAACATCCTGCCTAAGAATTCCTTAACAAGCTTATGGCCAGCACGCCAGCATGTTGCAGTGCTTACATTGCCGTCCGAGATCACATACCCACCTTTCGTAATGTGCAAGGGACCATCCTAAATCGCGATGACTGTTGTGTTTTTACTGTCTTTGAATAAAAGTGTCTTTCCTTTTCGTCCCGTTCTGTGCAGTTATCTTGTGTACAGTACTTTATCGATTTTTCCTTTGTATGGTCGTAGTTTCATCGAGTTATGTTACCTGGCTGTGAAACATCATGCGAGAGTTACTTTTCTGTTTAAGTTTTGTACAAAAGTATACTTACCGTACCACACAGGCCTTGAGTAGTACAACCTATTTGCAAGTTTACACATGATTCCCAAATGGCAAGTTATCAGATGCTCCCATACAGCAAGTTAACAGATGATTCCCATAGAGCTTTGCTTGCTATGTTTACAGAAAAAACCTATCACTTATGAATTTCTCACAAGATTACTATTTTTAATCTTGTGTGTACAAGAAAGTGGGTTAATTTTAATCATGCTATAAAACGTGATTCTTTCTAGTTCTTTCCCACTACTAGCAAGTTCTGAAATATCTGTTGACTCACAATAACGCACTATTGCACTACATAAGTTGTTTCTTTCTTGCAACAAATTCCACTGAACTCTAACCAGATGTTTGTGTGGGACGAATATGTAATTTTAATGTGCTCCTAATTTTTCATAGCTACAGAAATTTCATATTTACTCTTTCGACAAAAAAGTAGTTACCCTCTCCAAAGAGTTGAATCTTCTACGCTGCAGAAAGCAGGTTGCAGGACGATCGTAGCCTATCAAGACTCTGTTCACTGTTCCACGATACTGATGCTCGTGTTAGTCGGCATCACACTACTATTAAGGAAATATGAACCAACGGTTCAGGAGAACAATCATCACCACATTGTCGGAGCTCAACAGCCACGTGTGAGTAGTGTCCGTGTGAACAGACAAGAGCCGGCCGAAGTGGCCGTGCGGTTAAAGGCGCTGCAGTCTGGAACCGCAAGACCGCTACGGTCGCAGGTTCGAATCCTGCCTCGGGCATGGATGTTGGTGATGTCCTTAGGTTAGTTAGGTTTAACTAATTCTAAGTTCTAGGGGACTAATGACCTCAGCAGTTGAGTCCCATAGTGCTCAGAGCCATTTGAACCATTTTTTTGAACAGACAAGATGTTCGATTTGACGAGCAAGATCGTACCACCACGTCACGTACCTTCAGTTTCCCAATACGCTTCACTGCTGTAAGGCTAAGATCCACATGCACAGTGTAGAGCCTCGAACATATCGTATGTCGAGATTTGTTGCAGCTCTCCTTGACGTGGCAGCAGCAGGAGGTGTATCGGCGAAGGGAGCCCAGAGACGTCACTGGACACAGGAGCGACATCACGTAGCCTTTTCAGACGAGTTCCTTTCCTGTGTGCAGTATTATGATGGACATACTCGTGTGTGAAAGCTCCGAGAGCAAAGGACATTTAAAACACTCCTCTTGTGTTGACAAGACCGATATCAGCCCCTACTTGTACTAAAGCAATTGTACGTGAGACGCATGTGGCTCGTGTTCCCACCATCACGTATTTTACACCTGTTTTTAACCTACGCCCACCTCACTACGTTAATTTAAATTGCTACTGTCACTGAGTTGCTGCTTTGCCTGACCGTGACCGGCGCTAGCAGCGTGTCTCGATATATCCCCTCTCGTAGTATCTTTGCTCGACTGCTATTACTTCCCGGTCTTGTCTGTCGTAAGCCAGTTCGGGTTGCGAGTTCGAGTTTGCCAGTCAGTTGGAACATGTCTGGAGCGCAGTCCGGACCTCCCAGTGGGGGAGTTTCAAAGTGGCACCAATGCGGCCAGGTTGGAGCAGTGAGGTCTGCGTCAGAATGCCTCGCCCGACCATTGCCGCCACGCATCACCTGAGCCGGGCCACGGTCTTGGTGGATCGTCGGTCAGTCTTCCTACCGGACGACGCGTTTTGGTTCGCCGGTCGTTCATGAGTCGGCTGTGTGTGCATCGACTCCAAATTTGTCTTTGTGCGTGCTTAGTTACTGTTGGGGATCATTCAGGTCTTCGTGTGGTGTTTGTCGGGTTGTGCGTGTAGTTGGCGCTATTTCCACTGACGACTATTTTTGATGTTGTCGCCATTCTGAGGGAGTCGGTCGTTTGCTGCGGACCAGGGAAGTTATCTCCGCTCGGTGCAATCGGCTGGGTCCACTGGCGGTCCCTGCGCAGTGTCGGAGCGTGTGTGGAGCTGTCCAATCACTACGAGCTTGGTGATTCACCGACCCAGGACGTCGAAGTTGAGTAGTGGTTTCAACTACCCAAGCCACGTCCATTATGTTGTGTGGTTCGTTTCGGTGGTTTGCTGTTGCGAAGGTCTTCCTATGAGCAACACTGTTTCTATTGCTGAAATTTAGACGCCATACAGTGCAATTAACTATATTGGTTGACTACAGTTCGAGTGCACCAGCGGAATTTTCTGCCTTGTGGCCGTTAGTGTTCTGATTACCTGCCCTGGCCACTAAAGTAATTTCAGGCAGCGTCCTTTCCTCACTCAACATGGTGTGCAGTTTTGACAGCTAATACATATTTCATTGTGGATAATCACGTTGGTAGCTTTTGGTGTTTGAGTTCTCATGTACTGATTGGTGGCAAGCAAATCGTTGTGTTGGTCTGTCCGGGGTTGTCCCTTGGTTTGGTTCTGACGGATCAAGTGTAGCTAGGCTCACCACCTGTCTCACCTAAGTGACCGAGGGCAGACCGACTTCCCTGGAGGCTTGTGAGTGCCGTTTTCTTTCTTGCCCTTCTCACCGGTGTTTAATTGTCCGTTTATAATCTTAGCCAATGATTTAAAAATTCTTGTTTTTACTGTACTTTATGTATTTTGAATTTTGGAAAATCGATTGTTGGCCTTACGGCTTTAAAACCTTAATCTTGAAATTACCCTTTAAGCAAAACATTGGGGCCTTCTGCCTTAAAGGATTATGGTAAGTGCCGTTTTCTTTCTTGCCCTTCTCACCGGTGTTTAATTGTCCGTTTATAATCTTAGCCAATGATTTAAAAATTCTTGTTTTTACTGTACTTTATGTATTTTGAATTTTGGAAAATCGATTGTTGGCCTTACGGCTTTAAAACCTTAATCTTGAAATTACCCTTTAAGCAAATAATTGGGGCCTTCTGCCTTAAAGGATTATGGTAATATATTTTAAAATTTTCAAATTTAATTGTAGCCTCAGCCGCTTGTGTGCACCTTGCATATGTTTGTTCTATCTACTTTGCCTTGAGGCTTTCCAGCCTAGCTGTGATACCATATGTAATTTAATTATTTTATTTGCTATTTTAACTGCATTTATGTTTTGTTGACTTTAAAGATTTCTTGTTTGGAGGCCTTTAGCAGTGAAATAATTGCCTTCTTGAACCTCGTAGTTCTAAAGGTTTTGCTATGTGCCGTTTTGGTTGTAAATGTGTTATTAAATCACAATAAATTACAATTTTGAGTGAACCTGACTGACACTTTATTTGGCCCTTTCCACAATCCTAATCACCTGTTCTGCCCTGCAGGTTTAGCGGGCGTCTGAGCACGAGGTCATCACTGGAAAGATGCAAGTGCGTCACATAGCGAGGTTCTTGATTTGAAATCCACTAACCTGCTTCCTTCAGATGATTTCCCTTTAGCTGTAGTGCAAGCGCTGGTCGTTGGCTCGTCCGATCTGGATGTGGAAATATAGCTGCAATGGTGAACTGTGAAGAGAATTCTAAACTATTTATTTTGGCAGTAAAGAGAGTGGAACCGTTTAAAAGGGATGCAGCATAATTGTCTGATTATCCTGTAGTGTCGTCCCATACACTGCACTTAACACTTTGTTCTTTAATATTAATATCCCACTCAGCAACTGTTTGTAGATTACACGGAAGACACTTATCGCTCATGTACGCAACCTCACAATAACAGATTGCGAATATGCAAGTATAACCACTAAAACGTACTGTAACTGACGAGAAACACTTCTAATTTGTTGATAACTGAATCCAACAGTACAGATTGTACTTTTAATGCAAGAAATTCAACAATTAATTTAATGAACAAGAGGTAAAGCCGACATATGTCTGCTCCCCATGGTCTCCCCTACGTGACTGCCTTGCCAGTTCTGACCTTCAAGCTGCGACACGAGGTAGGAATGTGTTGCCCTGTCTTTCAGAGAACCAGCGCACAAGGAAGTTTGTTTCACTGTATGTACATTGCTGCCTAGTTCTGCCAACAAGGTTTTCTTACGTGGCCGACAACCCACGTCACACAGGTGCCACGCTGTAAGTATAACGACGCCCAACGTCATCTTCTCTCTCTTTCTTATAGTATGCTGGCTCGTTATTGCCCAACATTTCGAAATAGTAGACACCCATTATTTCAAATGAAATGTTACATCTTGTCAAACTGAATTCACCATCGTGTCTTGGTGTATGGTGTGGTATTCAGTGCCACGAGGTAGACAGTACCATCATCTCGGGTTCATACAGCTAGTAATTTGAACAACAGCAGTTACACTTCTGACTTGTGAAGGCCAGTGGTTGTGCCCTTCCTTGAGGTCCCCATGGCATAAACTTTCAACAAGATGTCACAAGACCGTACGTTATCCATGAAGTCCTTACCTAGCTCGTACAGACGGTGTTTGCTTATTGCCCTGACCGGCACAAAATCAAGGTCTTTCCTGCTGAAAATGTACTAATACATATTGTCGAGGGAATTGCCCACATGTGTCATTCATGCTCTGGACGACTCGATGCTCATGTGGGTTAGAGTGTTGTTACTGGCTGAGGTGGCACCACTGTGTGCAAAATGTCGCATTCTGTCTACCCCGTAATCACCTACAACTTTAACTATGCATTATTCCTATTGTACCAAATACGCACACTGAGTATCGTGTACGCAAACTTCCTTATTTCCTAACCTGTTTGGTATGTCATTTTTAATGGCTCCATCTATACAAATAAAAATGTATACCTTCGTTTGTTCAAAATCGTAAATTGCCGAAAGTTCATCACCAGTTGCTTTGAGATTTTGACACAATACGTGCTTATTTTTATATACCTACTGAGCATATTTATATTGGAGATGGACAAAGAGAGGGGGAAGAAGGATATGGAGAAGATAGACAGACATGTGAGGAGAAGCTGAAGGAAGAGGTAGACAAGGTGGGAGAAGGTGGAGATAGACAGAGAGACAGGGAGGAAGAGATGGACAAAGAGAGAGGAGGAGGAGGAGAGACAGAGAGAGAGGGGTATAGGACAGAGAGAGGGGGGAGGAGACGTGCGAAGAGAAGGGGGGAAGGAGATGTACAGAGAATGGGGAGGACTAAGAGACTGGAACATATATTCGATTTCCATACTTATTTAGCAATTGTGAAGATTCCAGGGTTTTCTAAACTGAGCTGCAGCAAAGTGCAGCTGGGTACAGTTAGTAGGTGTATCCCTTTTTAGCGCCTATAATGTTAGTCTACAATTTTGTGAGATGCCTTTCCATAATTCTCAAGGACACTGCACTAAACGCAGAGTGAGGGGGGCTGTGGAAAGATACTGGACTTTTGTTCAGGAGGGCGATAGTTCAAATCCCAATGCGTCCACCCAGCTTTAGCTTTCCTGTGTTTTAACCAAGCTGTTTAAGGAGAATACCAGGATCGTTGCCCTAAAAACGACACGGTGGATTTCTATTTCCAACCACCCACAGTCCGAGCTTGTGCTCTGTACTTAGTGACATCATCGACGATACGTTAAATTTCAATCTTTCTTCCTTCTACACCGAGACAGTATGCGTTTGTGGGTCCCCTTTGACGCTAAACACTTTTGATTAATTTCTTCCCCAAAATATGAGGCGTATTCCGAAAGTAGGGTCCGCTCGGTCATGAAATGGAAACCATGTGAAAATCTGATAAAGTTTGGCATAGATGTGCTGGACAGTTTCTCCAGTATGCCCGTTGATCGCGTCACGTCTTTCTTCTCAGTTCTGTGCGTGCAGTGAGCAAGTAAAGATGCCTAGAAAACAGTGTCTCCCGCCAGATCTCGCCTGGTTTAATGCAGCCCACACAACATAACTGTCACGCATGTCCTCTTTCATGACAGTTCTCGGCCGCTCTTTTCAGTGGCAATGAGGGCGCCTCTGCAGCGTTTTCGATGGGTAGTGTTTGATAGCCCTCCTTACAGCCTGGACTCTGCTCCCTCTGTTTTTCATCTCTGCTGACATGAACCGCTGGCTATAAAGTCAGTGTTTTGGCATAGACAACGAACTGCAGATCAGCGTAGAAAATCTGACGAGGGCATTGGAAAGTTGGTACAACGCTACGACAAATGTCTCAGACGGAGCGGCCACTATGTAGAGACCTTGCTTGGGGGTGTGGTTAACTATTGCAAATAAAACACTTCTAAACTTCACTGTGGTTTCCATTTCGCGCCCGATCGTACCTTACTTTTGGAATACGCCTCGTAGCTTCAGCGACAATATCGCCATCGTCAGTGGGTCTTTCTTTATTCTGAAACGTGTGATATTTGTACAGTTACAGAACATTAAAAAACTTTATAGCATGTGTTCTGTTTCGTATCCACAACATTACCACAATTCCCAATAGTAGAGCACTGACGTATGTAAGTTCACAGTTGTACAGGGTGTTTCAAAATGAATATACGGGTTTTAAGGCCTTGTAGCACATATTACATTCACCTTACAATTATAAACAATACACCAAATGAAAGAGAAACACAAACAGTTTTTCTCACAATTATTCAGTGTGAACACCGATCACACATCGAATCGATAGGCGAGTTGTTCCGACCTTGATCAATGTGTCAGGAGTAACTGTTGCAATAACACTGTTTCTACAGTCGGATAGATCAGCTGGTATCGGAGACACATATACATGATTGCGTCAAATCGTGCGTGAGCGTGGAGGTCATGCATAAAATACTGTGTCAACCGGCCCCTAAAGCCCAATCCACCGGTCGGATACAACGTCGTTTAACCAGTCGCGTACTGAGTTATGTCAGTGAGGCGGCGCACCATCTTGCTCCCAAATAAAGATGTGTTGTTCAGATTCTTCCCATTGAGGCACGGGCAATATCTGTAGCACATCAAGACAAGAAACATCAGTTACAGTTGACTCACCGAAAAAGAAAGGCCCATAAACTTTCCGGAGCTAAGCGTGAAAGACTCTCACTCGTTCTACACGTTTTTCAGTCTCCCTTTGTCATTCCATACTCTTCCCATTGCGTACAGGTATACAAACAAAACTGTTTGAGTTGATCTTTCATTTGGCGTATTATTTACAATTGTAAGTTGAACGTAATAAATACTGCAATGCCTTAAAACCGGTACGTTCATTTTGAAACATCCTGTATATGACATGCTGTATGGCAAAAACGGCAACAAGAAAATAAACCGAATAAAGGATAAGAGACACAGAAACCATGCAGTGACTCAAAATTGAAAAGGTATTATTACACTATTCACACAATACCGTATCTAGAACCAAACAGTACACATGCAACAAATTTTTGCAATGTTTAGGTACGGGGCTAATTTTGCGCATTATAGAATAAAGAAAAACGCACTGATGATGACGATATTGTCACTGAAACTAGTTTGGAGAACGCAGACACCGACCAACATAAGAGTTTTCAAGTTACAATGGCTCCTTCGACACTTATGTTTCTCTCCACGCAATAAATGTTCTCCAGACTGACGTGATTAATGTCCCGATATCTTTTAACACCAACGCGACGAGAAAATACTTCGTTGCCGTCTATGTATATTTCTTGGTCGGCACATAATTAATAACATTGACACTTTTTCAGGCTCTGTCAACATCAAACCAAACCACCAAAATAACAGATAGCATCCGCAATGATCAATTACGGATGATACTTTTGGTCGAGTTAATAAGGTACTGTATTGGACAGGGACTGCGAAACTGCATCTTGCACAAATGGGATATATGAGAGAATTATCTGTGACTGCAAGGCTGTACAGATAGCCAATACATTTACTAGAACCTCTAGAAAAGTAAACAAAAGTGTGTCACGTGTAGTTGTGGCCTGGAAGCTAGCTGAATCGAGTCTTCGTCAATGTACGACGCTCTCTTCTTCGTCTATACAATTTTGTAATTTAATACCTAATTTAAATGAGATCTGCACGCACTAATAATAATAGTAATAACACCATTAGCAACGACAGAGCACAGGTTTAGGGGACACCCAAGCGCAATATTTTGTAGAGTTTTCGGAGGAAAATAACTAACATACAAGGGGCGGTCAAAAAGACTCCGTTTGAGAGTGTTGCTGCAGTGTATGTTCAACGTCGAGCAATTCCGATGCGGGTTCAAATGGCTCTGAGCATTATGCGACTTAACTTCTGAGGTCATCAGTCGCCTAGAACTTAGATCTAATTAAACCTAACTAACCTAAGGACATCACACACATCCATGCCCGAGGCAGGATTCGAACCTGCGACCGTAGCGGTCGCTCGGCTCCAGACTGTAGCGCCTAGAACCGCACGGCCACTCCGGCCGGCTCCGATGAGGGTATAGAAGCACCGTCGTGTAGGTCAGGGATCAGTGTGTCGTTCGTGTCTTTTCGAAGTGCATACGGCAAATTCAGAAATGTTTATCACAGCGACGACGTCGTTATCAGACGCGTCCAAACAGAACCAACGTGCTGTTATTCCTTTCTTTGCTCCCGAAGGACAAACACCGGTAAGCATCCAACGGAAAATGAAGAATGTGCAGGGGGCAGCATGTCTGTCGTAAACTATCGTTTTGGTCGCGAATCGACACAAGAAGCCCCCAAATCCGCAAATGTCGTACCGCAGAACCTACGCAGACTGAAGAGGGAGAGAGCTGAGTATCCGTCCCTTAGTCGTGATCTCTTCTCAACTGATTATCACTCCTCTGGTCACTTAAATATAGGCCTTGACGGGTCGACGATTTCTGCTGGTCGAGGATGTGCAGCAGCTACGGACTTGTTTACGTATCAGGACAGACACCAAACGGGTATTTCCAATATGCTGCGTCGGTGGGGTGCGTTGCCTCAATGCTCATGACGACTTTGCCTGATTTGGCAAACCGATTCTAAGCTGCACCGCTTTCGTACGGAAACTTTTTCGTTGTCTCTTATTCTAACATCCATTTTTAGATTGTTGGCGTCATCAAAGCTATGTAAAAAGTAAATAATAATAATGCAATGGAAAGAAAGTATCTGCATCGAATATTACTTCGCTTCGTACGGGAATCATATTCAGAAAGTCAGAGACCTGTAGATAACGTAAGTCATCAATGAAATATAAACTGGCCAGTTGCCCTCCACTTCCAGATGCGATATCGTAGATTGAGCCATATCGTAGACTCTATAGTCAGCAATAGCTCCTTACAAATTAATTATTGGAAAATAACACACAAACATATTAAAAATACACTCATCCTACTGTGTTGGAATTCCAACACCATCTACCATATTAGGATAACTAGTTTTGTGCGACAATAATGAAAAACAAATTTTAAGAATTTGTAGATATCTTGGTATCCAATACTTGTTCTAAGACAAGTGAAACATGCTGATTCACTATATGCAAATCATTTGTCTCAATCGCCCAGCGATTGTTTAGATATAATCCTTCAACCATTTATATTTTACTGTAACAGTTATGTTGCATGAAATAATAACGTACACGGCGTTAGCTAAGCAAATACTGAGACTGAGTCGCATGACATGTAAACTATATCGTAATATCTAGTTCAAGATTTAATAGGCACATAAAATCCCTACACAATGGAAAAAATTCCTTAATATAGGTGTTTTTGGTTTAAATTTCTTGAGTATAGCCTTGCGTTTGTGCAGAGCATTTGGCATGTCACGCTGAAGAATCCTGCAGTATTCAGCCAACGTCACTGCACTCCATCAACTCTGGTACCTTAACTCTTTCACAGAGATAGCCTGGAGAACATGTTCACCATGTTCGTCACTCACTGAACCTAGTTTTGCGGAGAAGAAGACAAAATGTGAGTCGAGGAGATGAATTTTGAGGTTCATGCTGACACCCAGCTTCTTGTACGCACTGATGCACTTCTGCATAAAATTTACATAGTCAGCTCATTGATGATATCCAAGAAAATTGGCTACAACTGATTTGCGTATCACCCACTCATTTCTTCCATTCAGTAAATCTACAAAGTGGGCATCAGCAATTACATTCCTAATCTGTGGACCCATGAACACATCTTCTTTCAGTTTGGCATGACGATAGTCTAGAAAGTTATTGCACGATGGGACTTGGCTCTAAGCATTCACTTTGCATGTCATGACTGTTTAAAAAATAAAAACCTGAACACCTATCGCCTCAAAATGCATCTTCACTGATGCAAAATTGATCGTGACTTTTAGTAAAAGAATTTTTAAAAGCCATGCGGAAGAGTTTATTCCTTCTGAGCTGTTAAAAAATATTACTCACGATTCTTATGCTACTAGAGAGCACCACGACGGTTAAGCGCCATCTGGTTGAAACACGTGTGAATGCCTCACGACCCACAATTATTCTGGGTATATCGAAAATTAATCGATAATCTCCGAACCAGCAAGATGCAGACAATGAGCGACGATCCTTTATTTGCTATTAATTTTCAGATGCTGATATAGGTAGGTCGACATATGTTGCTATGCTGATTGCTCTTTGTCAGACAATGTGTTACATAACTTCCCTCACTATTTAAGTATTACACACGAATGAGACTCAATGTTTAGATACTCACTCAGATAATTTTACTGTATCTGCATGCCAAATCTAGGCTTTCAAGATTCAGCAAGCTGGCAATGAGTCCATTGCCTTTACGAACCAGTACTGTCAGTGTGCAATATAAATGTGTTAGAGATGTAGAACCATTTCTTTCTGTTGCGTACAGCTTATGAAAGTTCGTGTGTGTGTGTGTGTGTGTGTGTCTGTGTGTGTGTGTGCGTGTGTGTCTGTGTCTGTGGGTGTGTAACTAAGACTATTGAAATTTACGAATCGGGTGGTCAAAATTGTTTCTCTGGATATAAAGGATCATACTTCTTTCATATAATGGCACGATTATCCCTTTTCATGGGAGTAAACTATCCTTTTTTCTTTTTTTCTTTTGTATTTTTTTAACGCACATATCTTTTTTATTATTGGCATACCCTCACGTGATATTTCTCTCCTGTGTACATTCAGATTGCTTTCAGGTACCATTTGTCTTTTCAAGTTTTTAGTGACAGTGTTGTGTGCTACAATTTTCGATTATTCTTACAAAACTTCTCTTGTGGGCTTTTTATTGCCATTTGGGGGGGGGGGGGGAGGCGGGAGGGGTCATTAATCTTCTGACTGGTTTGATGCGACCCGCCACGAATTCCTCTCCTGTGCTATCCTCTTTATCTCAGAATAGCACTTGCAACCTACATCCTCTGTTATTTGTTGGATGTATTCCAATCTCTGTCATCCTCTGCAGTTTTTGCCTTCTGCAGCTCCCTCTAGTACCTTGGAAGTCATTCCGTCCTGTCTTAAAAGATGTCCTATCATCCTGTCCCTTCTTCGTATTACTGTTTTCCACACATTCCTTTCCTCTTCGATTCTGCGCAGAACTCCCTCATTCCTTATCTTATCAGTCCATCAAATTTTCAACATTCGTCTGTAGCACCATATCTCAAATGCTTCGATTCTCTTTTGTTCCGGTTTTTCCACAGTCCATGTTTCACTACCACAAAATGCTGTACTCCAGACATACATTTTCAGACATTTCTTCCCCAAATTAAGGCCGATATTTGATATTAGTTGACTTCTCTTTGCCAGGAATGCCCTTTCTGTCATTGCTAGTCTGCTTTTGATGTCCTCCTTGCTCCATCAGTCGCTCGCTATTTTTTACCTACGTAGCAGAATTTCATGACTTCCTCTACTTCGTGACCATCGATCCTGATATTAAGTTTCTCACTGTTCTCATTTCTACTACTTCTCATTACCTCCGTCTTTCTTCGATTTACTCTCAAACCAAACTCTGAACTGATTAGACTGTTCATTCCTTTCAGCAGATCCTCTAATTCTTCTTCACTTTCACTCAGGATAGCAATGTCATCATCGAAGCTTATCGTTGATATCCTTTCACCTTCAACTTTAATTCCGCTCCTGAACTTTTCTTTTATTTCCATCATTGCTTCCTCGATGTACAGATTGATCAGTAGGCGTGAAAGACTACATCCTTGTCTTACACCCTTTTTAATACAAGCACTTCGTTCTTGGTTGTCCACTCTTATTATTCCCTCTTGGTTGTTGTACGTATTGTATATGACACGCCTCTCCCCATAGCTTACCCCTACCTTTCTGAGAATTTCCAACATCTTGCAGCATTTTACATTGCCGAACTCTTTTTGCAGGTGGACAAATCCTATGAGTGTGTCTTGATTTTTCTTTAGTCTTGCTTCGATTATTAACCGTAACGTCAGAATTGCCTCTCTCGTGCCTTTACCTTTCCTAAAGCCAAACTGATCGTCATCTAGCGCATCCTACATTTTATTTTCCATTCTTCTGTATGTCATTCTTGTCAGCAACTTGGATGCATGAGCTGTTAAGCTGATTGTGCGATAATACTCGCACTTGTCAGCTCTTGCTTTCTCTGGGACATGAGAATTATACTTTCTGCAATCTTGAATGTATCAAGGCTTGATTATCATTACTTATGACAGATTTTATTCAGACATGCCGCCGTTAAAGATTCCAGGACACTTACGCGAGTCGTCTACGCTTTTTTAAGCACTCTCTCTCTCTCTCTCTCTCTCTCTCTCCCTCTCTGTCTCTCTCTCTCACACACACAGGCAATTACCTCGTTCACAGTATGGTCGCAAATGCTCTCTCCTAAGATCTTTTTCGGTGGGGTTACATGAAGTCTCTCCAGAGCAACTGGTCGTCTTAAAACAGACAGTAGTGATATTTGAGAGATGATAGGAAAATTCCATGAGCTGTTATATGCACTGACAGTGGTTGTCGTTGTTTTGAACGATTGTTACTGTAAAGTGTATGTAAACTGTTTATGTCAATATAAACATTTTCGACTATTATTTAAGTTTCTCGAAGTACTCTGATTAATATCTTTTACTATCCGTATCCTTTTGCGATTCTGTGGAACCTCCTGCATAAATTGTTTGACCTCAGTTTCTGATGAATCAAGGAGTTGAAACCGCAACAACTCCAATTTTAATACTATTTCTTCTTAAAAAATGTTCCACTTGTGAACAGTAAATTTATGTGAGTATTTTATAACTGATTTTAATTCATACGGTCTTTTGTGTGTCTGAAATGTATGGATACGTTTGTACTCTGTTACTTGACAGGGCACAGAACTGTAAGGTAATACTCTAAGAAGTTGGCGGCCATCGAGAGTTCCTTGGAAAGGACCATGCTACAACAACGCTCTTTCATTGTTGATTCTAAAGAATGGGCTGGAGACAAGAAGCACCTGCCAATGGCTGTGAGATGCCCTGTAACAATTATGAATCGGAGAATATCGAGTTATGAGATATTTTCATGCAGAGCAACAAGGCAGGTGCTGTTGGGAAAGATTTTCTGGCAGAATTACCGTACGCCATGTGCTCGACAATGTAATAAGTGCGAAAAACTCGAGCAACAACAAGCAGAATATAAGGCAAATACATCTAACAAATAATATATCGTAAATATAGAACTCACGAGAGATAGTAGTTACAAAAAGTAATTATTAACTTGCACACGGCAGTTGCAGCGTCCAATTTGAAATCGATGTTTTTTGCGATGTGCTACCAGAAGATTAAATACGTTTTACGCCTACTGAAGACGGGTGAAAACCCGAAAGGGTGTCTGCCGAAATGAAAGTATACATTTAAGTTTCTGGTTAACGCATTTCTTAAAATAATACAAAGGTATGCTCAAAAATAATGCCTCCGAATTTTTATATGAAAACTTTTAAATATTAAAAAACCATAATTAACATTCAACATCCTTATATTTCTCGTCTACGTATTTATTTCTCAACATGGTTCCAAGGCAGTGAACACGTTTCTCCCAATGAGGCCAGATTGTTGACAATGTCACTGTCGACAGTCTGATATTGTTGACGGAACCCCAATATCATATACGCGTGCACCGCTTCATGGTTAACAGCGCAAGGTCCTCGAAAGTGTTCTTTAAGTTTTGGAATCAGATGAATATCGGATGGGGCCAAGTCTGGACAATATGGTGAACAATCAGTGACAATGAAACCAAAGCGTCGGATTGCTGCAAATGTCGCAGCGCTCGTGTGCGGCTTATCGTCAACACGTCGATAGAGAGAGAGAGAGAGAGAGAGAGAGCTACACGTGTGGGAGGACTCACCGAATTCAAAACGCTATTGCAGCACGCTATTTGTCACGTACCAACATAATTGTGTTACACACTGTCATGGTATATGCTGTAATTCAGAGCCCTCTAGAGGCAGAAGGCCTCAAATATTCAGACATGAAGAATAAAGATGTAGAACATTAATAATTTTTGTTTTATTTAAAAAGCTTTAAGGTATGTCACATAATTAATTTAGGGGGCATTACTTTTCTACAGGCGTTCATCTAATCCACATCCATAGAGCTCAACAACCAACAAAATGGAAATGTTAGAGAACAGAAACCTCCAGAAAGCGCAAAGGTGGGTTAGAAAGTGCAGCTCGTAGCACCAAGTTAAAAAAAAGTGTTTAAGTGCAAATATGTTTACTAATGTGGTTATTTTCTAGGGCAATCCGTCAAGCTAAGCTAAAGCTTTCCAGGTGCAAAAACGTCTAACAAGAATTATTTATTGGTGTAAACTCTAGCATATCCAGCAGAGGTGTGTTTAGGGATCTAGGAATACTAACTACTGGTTCCAAGCATATTCATTCCTTATAAGGAGGTATTGATATGAAGTGGTTACAGTCTGCTTGACTGCCTATTGTGGTGATCAGACGTGACCGACTGCAAACTTGACGACAGTTATGACTGCCCACAAGTTCTCCAGCAGACGAACACTGGGCCACTGTCACATCAGAATGCCCCAAAAACATGGATGTAGCAAAATTCGACCACACTGACAAATGGAGACACACATTGTTGCCCCTTTCAAACGCTGTTAGGATCTGTTCATGTTCGTGACAGTGATCACTCGATATCTGACGCTGTTGACGCCGCAAATTATGTACCTTGCCAGTGGTGGTACAACACTAAATGCGATCTACTCTAATTCATTCTGTTGGCCGTTCCCCCAACTGTCATAGAGAGTTGGAACTGCAATCACTTACATGCACGCCTATGGTGTGTACCTATACACGTCACGCTGAGAGCTGATCATGTCTTCTGCTTTAATTTTTTGTCACAGAAAGAAGAAAGACAACGAGATCATTTTAGTACTGATGCGTACCTGTGGTTTCACTGAAAAGATTTTTTGTTGCTTGGATTCCATTATTCTCTCATTGTGACCCAGTTTCCAGTGACATGTACTGTCATGAGCTAATGAGAAAAAGACTTAAGTTACATGAATGTGATGTATCTATTCCTTCGGACTCCTGGATGGGCTATGAATCCACAACCGTCAGCGCAGACTTACCTTCATCTTTGACCTCCAGTGGGAGTCTTAACGAGCACAGGCCTAATGGATAGAGACTGTGGATAAATGGTGGCGCTAGATGGAACGTGGGTCGGCCGACTAGCGTGCCGAAATAGTCCGTGAACGTGCGGTTGATAGTGTGTGCAGGTGATTCAGTGGTTAACGCAACTGTCAACAAAGCAGGAGTCCGCGGTTCCGATTCCTAGTCTGGCACACACGTTCACTCGTTGCCGCTGATTCCGGAAAATGTCTCGATGCAGCTGATATCATCAGTTCCTTTACTTTACTTTCCATTCTCCCCTTTTACCATCAATTCACGTGAGTTTCATTACCTACGATCAGTACAAAAATTTGAATTGTTAATGTGTCGTTGTTTTACATAAAGTTGAGCTGGTGGGAATACTGTATTGTTTCTCAGTATATGAACTTTTCTTCAACTCGGTGTAAACTGCAAGCGATTGCCTTATTTCCGATGTACTTAGGTTACATTATAAGATCACTACGATGTCACCTATGAGGGTGCGGTGGTGTTATATGTTCCCCCATATGTTGCTCATATTACTGACAGAAATCAAGAACAGCAACTTTTTTCCCGTAAAGAGATGTAACTTTATTCATACCTGATTAGGTTCTTCTATCGGAGTGTTACTGCATTTTGTAACATGCGCACAAAGGAGATAGCAGGGCAGCTTATTCTGCAAACCACATATGCTCCAGAACTCATTCTTCCCTCTGGGAAGAAGTTGCCCATGCGTGTAATTACTTTGCTGGATAGAACAGATCGTTCGCTGTCTTTTAGAGCGCTGCCGGTAACGCGAATCTTTGTCTTTGACCCAACAAGAGAATCACTTCACTCTAAACGCTATGATCATTGTACGTCGCAAATAGGAACAATGTTGCATCGCTGAACTTAATCACCACCTGCAGGTAATTGACATGCAATGTGTGAAACATTTTCCTCTGATTCTGACGTTGACCATTCTACTATAACCGTCGCCAACAGGAAAATCATGAAACTCAGAACGGACACATGCCGAATTCGAGAAGCGCCGACTTCTCTATAAAATAAAACTTTACTTTATGGCAGCAGTTTTGAGAGGGAAGAGGTATATATCGACAGTAGTACATTGGCGTAAGTAGGTAATAGCTCCGTCACAGGTTCGCACATCTACCTACACAACGGATCGAACGACATTAGCAAGCAAATGTTATTTTATTTTTATTTTACACGTGTAAATCTGTAGGGCCAAATTGAGAAGCAAATCTCCAAAGTCATGGAACGTGTCAGTACATGAAATTACAACATAAAAGTAATAGCAGATAAAAATAAAAGATTTATGAACCCAAAAAAAACACCCCATAAGTTTACGTAAATGCAATCAACAATATCACTTAGAAATCAGTCTAACTTTTCAAGGAACTCCTCAGCAGAATAGATGGAGTGACCCATGAAGAAACTTTTCACTTTCAATTTGAAAGCGCATGGAATACTCCTAGGATTTTTGAATTCATGTAGTAATTTATTGAAAATGGCTGCAGCAGTATACTGCTCACCTTTCTGCACAAGAGTGAAGGAACTGCGATCCAAATGCAGGTTGGATTTCTGCCTAGTATTAACTGAGTGAAAGCTGCTCATTCTTGGGAATAAGCTGATATTGTAAAGAAGAAACGACAATAAAGAATATAAATATTTGAGGCCAATGTCAGAATACCCAGACTAATGAACAGGTTTGCGACCTTACACCACTTATTGGCCACACTGTCCGTTCCTGAGCCAAATATATCCTTTAAAAATGGGTAGAGTTACCCAAAATATAATGCCATACGACATAAGCGAATGAAAATAAGGAAAGTAGAATATTTGCCTAGGCGAACTATTATTTCCTTCAGGTACTGTTCGAACAGTAAAAGTGGCAGCATTAAGTCGTTGTACTAGATCCTGAATGTGTGCTCTCCCACAAGAGTTTGCTACCTATCTGAACACCTAAAAATTTGAACTGTTGAGCTCCACTAATCACGTTCACATTCTGTAAAGTTAAAATGTCGGGCTTTGTTGAACTGTGTGTTAGAAACAGTAAAACCTGAGTCTTATTGTGATTCAGCATTAATTTATTTTCTACAAGCCATAAGCTTTATCATGAACTAAAACAGAGCCATCCTTTACTACCAATCTAGTGTCATCAGCAAACAGAAATATTTTAGAATTACCTGTAGTACTAGAGGGCAAATGATTTATATAAATAATAACAGGAGTGGCCCCAGCACTCATCCTTGGGGCACACCCCCAATCGACCATGGCCCACTAAGGACCCACATCACAGCCCTTCTCAACACTGTGATTAATGACCTTGTGCTGTCTGTTGTTAAAGAATTAGGTGAACCAATTGTGAGCTACTCCTCGCATTCCATAATGATCTAACTTCTGGAGAAATATATTGTGATCAACACAATCAAAGGTCTTGGTTAAATCAAAAAAGACTCCTAGCTTGTGCAACCTTTTGTTTAATTCATCCAGTACCTCACAATGAAAAGAGTCTATAGCACTTTCAAAAGTGCTCAATTATCCTTACGTACATAGCCTTTTCAATAACTTAAGCAAACACTGGTGGCATAGAAAGACATCTAAAATTGCCTACATTATCCCTTTCTCCCTATTTATAAAACGGCTTTACTTCTGAGTACTTTAATGGTTCTGGAAACTGACTATTCTTAACTTTTTATAAAACGGCTTTACTTCTGAGTACTTTAATGGTTCTGGAAACTGACTATTCTTAAACGAAAAATTACAACTATGGCTAAGTACAGACCTAGCATGTGCAGCACAGTACTTTCGTATTCTGCTAGGCACTACATCATATCCATGAGAGTCTTCAGTCTTTAGTGATTTAATTATTGACTCAATCTCCCCCTTGTCAGTATCACAGAGGAGTATTTGAGACATCAGTCCCAGAAAGGCGTTTCCTAAGAGTTATATGATTACCTGTAGAAACCAAGTCTTTATTTAATTCACCAGCCATGTTCAGAAAGTGATTGTTAAATACTGTATGTATATCTGACTCATCAGTAACAAAAATATTTTTAGTATAAACTGAATTTATATCGTCGGCCTTATGATGCTGACCGGACCTTCCTTCAAATTGACCCTAGGGTTTTAATTTT
Source organism: Schistocerca americana (assembly GCF_021461395.2). Lineage (NCBI taxonomy): Eukaryota > Metazoa > Arthropoda > Insecta > Orthoptera > Acrididae > Schistocerca > Schistocerca americana. The sequence goes on along the minus strand of NC_060125.1, from coordinate 395,984,384 downwards.
ATCCTGTGAATTAGCTATTCCATTTGAAAACCACATACTCTTTGCTTTCCTAATAACATTTTTAAGCACCTTGCAATACTATTTCAAATGGGCGACTGTAGTTTGATTGTGACTACTTCCAACATTTTGATATAATTCCCACTTTGTTCCATATGATATCCTTATTCCGCTAGTCAGTCACCCAGACTGCCTTTTACTGTTAGTACCCTGTTTACAGCGTTATAATGGAAAGCAAATTTCAAATAGCATTATATTCATCATCTATGTTATTGGCATTATAAATATCCCGCCACTCTTATTCCTTAACGAGTTTTAAGAAACTCCCTATTGCCATAGGATTAGCTTTTCTACATAATTTGTTAATGTACACAACAGTTGTTTGAGTACAAAAACCTTTTAGTGTTAGAATTTGTGCATAATGGTCGGGAAGGCCATTAACCCTTTCACTAACAGAATGCCCATTTAGTAATGAAAAATGAAGAAAAATATTGTCTATGGCTGTGCTACTCTTCCTGTGCACCCTGGATGGAAAGAACATAGTCCGCTTCAGATCACATGAGTTTAGGAGACCTTCTAATATCTTCTTTCATGCACAATCACATACAAAATTAATGCTGAAGTCACCACATATAACTAACTTTCGGTACTTCCAATAAAGCGCCCTCTCTACCTTGAGCAGAAATGCACTGAAGTCAGATTTAGGGGACCTATAAACAACAAAAATTAGAAGTTTAGTGTCACAAAATTCAACTGCCCATGCACAGCATTCAAATACCCGTTCAGTGCAGTATCATGATACATCTACAGACTCAAATGGAATACTGTTTTTTACATACAAGGCCACTCCCCCACTCTGCAAAGAACTCCTGGAAAAACAGCCAGATAAGCTGTGTTCTGGTACAGGGAGCCTCTGAATTGTCAAATTATTTAAAGGCTGTTCTGATGTATCAACAATGTCAGAGTCAACATCTGTAAGCAGTTCACCTCTTACATTTTGATGAAATATGCTAATTCCTTCTCTACCTGTATACCTGAGCTCCTCTGAATGTGATTCCTTTGTCAGAGGGACTTCCTCTAAGCAGGATAACTATCAGCTGACTACAATCAAGAAAATTTGCATGTCTAACACTAACTACTACTGGAATTTTTCCATGAGTCACCCCACCACCACCAAGTACACTGTTACCTGTAAGTATTGCCAGCCTCGGTTCCCATTCCTACTGAGGAGCAGGCCATGCCTAGTGAAACCCGATCTGTTGATATCACTCAGGTGGCACCATTGCAATGTGAGCCATGTCTTCCGCCTTCAGTGCCTTCTCCAGCCCCATGTTAACACATTTCACAGGAGCATTAAGACGCCAATCATGAAGCTGAAACTACTGCACAATGTGCACATTAGTGCCACCAATTTGAGTAGCTATCTTTACCAGGTCAGCACTACATCATATTCCCATTCCTATCAAGACTATTCCCTTCTCCACCCACAGTCACTAACACATCCTCTTTCGTAAAATTCCTACCTAGCTCCACTATGTTAACAATCACCTGAGCCAACCCTGCACTAGGCTTCACACTGCTGGTGACCTGGTACTCCTCCCCAAGACTTCATGCCACCTCTGTCCTTCACCTCTGCCATGCGAACTATTTATCAGCAGAAACTTCTTTTTTCTGTTACAATTTGCCACTGATGTTGGCTTACTAACTGCTAAGGACTGCTGCATGCTCTTCCAGTTAACCTCAACAGACTTCTGTGTCCAGTAAAGTAGAGTACTAAATATGTAGAATATATGTTTTCGATACATATGTGCCTAATATAACTGTAAATGAATCGGTACATCACTTTATGGACTGCACTTCAGAAAAAAAATCAGCTTTCCATCGATTCTTACATTATAAATGGCCCAAAACAATTTCATACCGCTAGCATATTTTCGAACGTGCTTGAACGTAGATCAAGAGTGGATGGAATTAAATAATAAGTTCTATGAAACTAAATAGTAACTTTACTGTAGAATGAAAAGGTCGTGCGTTCTATAGCTAACTACTTGGCACGTCAGTAAAACCATAATCTCTTACCATTTGGTATTCAGTATTTGGTTCCTCTCTCCTGTCAGTGTTACATGACGGAATCCTCCTAGGCATGCTGTCCGTTAGGTGGTTGACATATTATTGCCTAAAACTGCTCCATTTCTTTACGGCGGCCTTCCGGAGGTTATCAAATGTCTGTTAGGGATCCAGTCAGGTTGCAGTGAATGGTCGACACTTAGTTGTTTCTGCCTCCCAAAGGATGGTGTTCGCGGTGTGTCCGTAGTCTGTTATCTTTGAAGACGAAACCATCCTCATAGCACTAATTTTACACCTCGACAATGGATGGGACAATGCTGTTCACAGCGTGAGGTAGCTACGCGGTCTGAGGCGCCTAGCCTGCCATGGTTCGCCCCTCCCCCCCTCTCCACGTTGGAGGTTCGTGTTCTCCCTCGGGCATGGGTATGTATGTTATCCTTAGCGTAAGTTAGTTTAAGTTGGAATAAATGATATATAAGCCTAGGGACCGATGACCTCATCAGTTTGGTCCCATAGGAACTTACCACAAATACCACAAATTTCCAAATGCTGTTCCGATAATACACAATCGTAAAGAATAATCATATATGAAAAAAATCGGCTGAACTATCTCCCTTCTAAATCCGTGAAACGGCGTCAGACATACACCAAGGAGAGAAAAGTCATGAGATACTTCCTAATATTGTGCTGGACCTCCTTTCTCCTGGAGTAATGCAGCAGCTCGACATGGCATGGACTCAACAAGTCGTTGAAAGTCCCCTGCAGGAATATTACTAATTTCTGCCTCTGTAGCCATCCACAATTGTGAAAATACTGCCGATTCAGGATGTTGTGCACAAATTGACCTCTGGATTACTTCCCATAAATGTTCGATGGGATTCAAGTCGGGCGATCTGGGTGCCTAAATCATTCACTCGAACTGTCCAGAATATCCTTCATACCAGTCAAGAACAATTATGGCCCGGAACCACAGCAGATTGTCATCCATAAAATTTCCATCATTGTTTGGGTACATGAAGTCGAAAATGGCTGAAAATGGTATCTAAATAGCCGATCATAGCCATTTCCAGTCAGTGATAGGTTCAGTTGGACCGAAGACTTACTCTATACTACGTGAACACAGCCTACATCATTATGGAGCCACCACTACGTTGGATAGTGCCTTGCAAACAGCTTCGGTCCATGTCTTCGTGGGGTCTGCGCCACACTCGAACCCTGCCATCAGCTCTTAACAGCTGAACTCACCACTCGTCTGACCAGTCAACAGTTTTTCATTTAGATTAGATTAGATTTACTTTCATTCCAATTGATCCGTAGTGAGGAGGTCCTCCAGGATGTGGAACATGTCAGAAAATCAACAATACATGACAAATATTTACAGCTAAAACAAATAAGCTAATGTACCATTCCACAGGTCCCAAGTGCAATGGTTGTCATTTTTTAATGAACACTATATGAAAGTCGTTTTTCAAATGCTAATGCACTGAATTTAAAATAAAAAAGTTTTTTTTATCTATTTATAAGGTAATAAACATGAAATACAACTACTATAAGACTTATTTACAATGAACACATTACTGCACTGAAATGATGCAGAAGTTAGATTGTACTTACACACACACACACACACACACACACACACACATGCACACACACACACATACACATAACACATTTACAATGAACACATTACTGCACTGAAATTGCGCAGAAGTTATGTTGTACTTATATATATATATATATATATATATATATATATATATATATATATATATATATATATATAAATCAGTTGGTTTTACTGAGAAATTCATCAATGGAGTAGAAGGAGTTGGCCACCAATAACTCCTTTAGGCTTCTCTTAAACAGTTTCATTGGTTGTTAAGCTTTTCATGGCTGCTGGAAAGTTATTGAAAATGTGTGTTCCTGAATAATGCACACCTTTTTGTACAAGACTAAGTGGCTTCAAATCCCTGTGAAGATTATTCTTATTTCTAGTATTGATTCCATGAATTGAGCTGTTGGTTTGAAAAAGTGATGTATTTTAATGACAAATTTCATTAAGGAATAAATAATTGGGAAGCAGTAGTTAGTATCCCTAGTTCCCTAAACAGGCTTCTGCAGGATGTTCTTGAGTTCACACCACATACAACTCTTACTGCGCATTTTTGTGCCTGGAAAACTTTAGCTTGGGTTCATGAATTACCCCAAAAAAGTAATCCCATATGACATTATGGAATGAAAGTAAGCATAGTATGCCAGCTGTTTCATTTTTATATCCCCTATGTCTGACAAAATTCGCATTGCAAACAGATTTGTTAATACGCTTCAGCAGTTCTGTGGTGTGCTCCTCCCAGTTGAATTTATTATCAAGCTTTAATCCCAAGAATTTAACACTGTCCACTTCTTCTATCTTTTTGACATAGTATGTTAAACATATACTCGTGGGACACACCTTACAAGTTCTGAACTGCATGTAGTGTGTTTTTTCAAAGTTTAGTGACAAGGAATTGGCTAGAACCAGTGATTAATGTCCACAAATATTTTATTAGCTGATCTTTCTAAGACTACGCTTGATTTGCTATTTATTGCAATGTTTGTATCATTGGCAAACAAAACGAACTTTCCATCTGGTAATGTTACTGATGAAAGGTCATTGATATACACAAGAAAATGTAAGGGCCCCAAAATGGAACCATGTGGGACTCCACATGTAATTAGTTCCCAGTTGGATGATGCCTGATAGCTTGATACATGTCTCTTTCCTAATAACACCCTTTGTTTCCTGCCAGAGATATAAGATTTGAACCATTTTGCAGCATTTCCTGTTACACTATAATTCTCTAATTTACTTAAAAGGATATTGTGATTTACACAGTCAAATGCCTTTGACAGATCACAAAATATACCAGTTGCCTGCAATTTTTTGTCTAATGAATTAAGCACATTTTCACTGTAAGTGTAGATAGCCTTCTCAATATCAGAACCTTTTAGAAATCAAACTGTGACTTTGAAAGTATGTTATTTGAGATAAGATGGTTATAAAGTCGACTGTACATTACTTTTTCGAAAATTTTTGAGAATGCTGGCAACAGTGAAATTGGATGGAAATTTGATGCTATTTCTTTATCTCCCTTCTTAAACAGCGGCTTAACTTCAGCATATTTCAGCCATTCAGGAAATATTCCACTGATAAATGACTGTTTACACAGATAGCTTAATATGTTACTTAGCTCAGAATCACATTCTTTAATTAACTTTGTTGATATTTCATCATACCCACTAGATGTTTTTGATTTTAAAGATTTTATGATGGACATTATTTCTGTTGAGGTAGTGAGGGCCAAATTCATATTACGGAAGTTGCTTGAAATATCTGGTCTGAGGTATTCCACAACAGCATCTACCGAACCTGACAACTCCATCTTTTCGGTAATAGTTATAAAAAGTTTATTAAAAAGTTGTGCAACACTGTTCACATCTATCACCAATGTATCATTTACTCTTAATGCTATTTGTTCCTCTTCATGTCTGGTTCTACCATCTCCTCCTTCACTATATCCTATATTGTCTTTATTTTGTTATCTGATATGACTATCTTTTCCTTGTAATATATTTGCTTTGACATCCGTATTACAATCTTTAATATTTTGCAGTATTTCTTGTAATGTACTATAGCATCAACATTGGAACTGTTTCGGATTGACAGATACAGTTTTCTTTTTGTTTTACAAGATACCCATATTCCTCGAGTAATCCATGGCTTTTTTGTAGACTTTGCTCGAACCTTGGTAAGTTTTTGGGGAAAACAGTGTTCGAATAAGGTAAGCACTTTATCAGCAAAAGTGTTATATTTTTCATTCATGCCATGAGCACTGTAAATATCACTCCAGTGAATGTCTCTGAGGAGTGTCCTAAAGTAATCAATTTTTGGCTTATTGATTACCCTCTTGAGCTCAGATTTAACAGATTTTATATCCTGTTCAGTATTAACATTTAACAGAAGGAACTGCATGTCATGGTCTGAGAGGCCATTGACTATTGGTTTTGTAATACAATTTTGTTCATTGGACTTTTCTATAAAGATATTATCAATGGCTGTTTGTGAGCAAGTGGCTACCCTAGTGGGGAACTTTACAGTGGGAATTAAGTTGATTGATAGTGTAACTAACTCAAATAAGTTTTTATTGGGGGAGTCTTTAAGGAAATCTACATTGAAATCACCAGCAACAACTACTTCTTTGTTTTTGGTTGTTAAATGGGCTAGTACAGCTTCAAGGTGGTTTACAAACAGATTAAAGTTACCTGCAGGTGCTCGATATACACTTAATATTATGAAGGATTTTTTGTGAAATTCTAATTCTGTTGCACATGCTTCGATATGCTGTTCTAGGCAGAAGTTATAAATGTCTATGTTCTTAAATTTGTGACAGTTCCTAATGAATGTGGCAACTCCTCCTTTCTCCATTTCTGATTTCTTTCTCAAACTTAAGGTTTGTCTCAGTTCTAACCTCTCTTAAAATGTGCTTTCTTTCTGTCCTCCCTAACCTTAAAAAGGGTCTTTTCTGAACCCTATAACCACTGGTATTTTACCACTCATGACAGTGCCTCCCACCTTTAACTTTCTTGCTATTTCCCCAGCCAATTTACCCTTCCCCTTCCTGTTGAGGTGAAAGCCATGCCTAGTATAATCGCACCTACTGAGAGAATCAACAGGAACCACACCAATGTGTGACTGTGCACTCGACATAAGCAGCCATTCCAGCTCGAAATCAACTCTCTTGACAGAAGAGTTCAAATGAGGTCGGTAATGGCGCCCAAGAACAGATACAAACTCAACACTAGTATGCTTCGATCCTCATGCAATGTTCGCCAGGTCACACTCTATACTCTACCCAGGATCTCTGTCAATACTGTTACCTGCCCCACCCACTATATCCACGATGTCTTCCATAGTGAAATCTTTGCAAAGTGATCCTAAGTCCTCTGTCACCTGCTCCAGACCAGCACTAGGTTTAAAAAAATTGGTGACGTAGTATTCTGATCCTAGTTCATCCTGCAAAAGTTGGCCAACACCTCTTCCATGGGAACTACCTAACAACAACACTTTCTTTCTCTTTACTGATATCCTTACATTCTTACTTTTCAATTTGCTGCTGAAAGTTTGTTGTGCCCTGTCTACACCTGCAACTGCTTGAGGCTCACCAGCTTCTAACTGGAGCAACAGGTCAAATCTGTTTTCCACATTCACCATGAAGCTGTCAGACAAAGTTCTAGGCCGGTTCCTCCTGTTTCCTGTTGCCACTTCCCACCTCTCTTTACCCTTCTCCCACCTTAACCTGTCAAGGTGTCCCCTGGCCTTGTCTAACTCAGCCTGAAGGGCGGCAATTTTTCCCTCCTGTTCTAGTATCTTCCTATCTCTACTACAAATCCTACAAAATCACTGATGAGTCTCATTTACTTCCCCCACTCCCACGCCACTACAGTCACCCACATGGAAAAAACTGCAGCACCCATCACAGCAAACCCCTGGCCTAACAATTCTACGGCAAGTCAAGCACTTTTCACTCATGATAAACGTAGTGGTTTATTAAGTCAGTTAAATTACAGATAAACACGAAAATTCGGTTACACAAATTTGGCCTATACGCAGCTGTGTGTAAACAAAAACAAAAGTGCAAAGTTTCTGAAACAACAACTTAAACTTTACGCTACTTTCCGGAAATGCTAGTTAAATAATGAAGAGGTACGTTAATTTAAATTGTTGGAGATAGCAAGGAACAACTAAACGAAATTCTATAGATTTGTTGCAGCAGAACATAAACAGAAAATACGACTGTACGGTCTTTTCGCGTCTTCTGCTTTATTACGTAAAGAAAAATGAAACTTTTAATGGTACGCTTAAAAGGCACAATAATACACCTATTTACCACGTAATCAGTACTAATCTATATGTTTTATAATCTAAAATGACTTATCTTTACGAGAACACCAAGACGCGCTAGTCGCCGGGCTGCAGGGCTGCCAACCTCAGTCGTCTAGTGTCCAACCGATATCCTTTGACACTATGGACATCGGAATAATGAATTTCCTAACAGTTTCCGAAACGGTATACACCATGCGAAGAGCTCCGACTGCCATTCCGCGTTCAAATTCTGTTAATTCCCGTCGTTCGGCAATAATCACGTCGGAAACTATTCCAGATGAATCACCTGAGTACAAATGACAGCTCCGCTAATGCAATGTCCTTTTCTGTACTCAATACTATCGGCGTCTGTACCTTTGCATATCGCTAATACATTATTTTTGTCACTTCTGTGTATAAGCGTATTGTACTTATTGGTAAAGAGAATCCGACGTCATTAACCCAGGTTCCATCTAGGCGTTACCTCGACCACGTTCTTGGTAGTCGAAAGTACTGGAAGTTTGTTCTATTAATCGTAGTCAACCCTAGAGCCCAAACTGACCGTTTGGAAACGGTTGCGTGCAGTCTGGGTCGTGAAAAACGTCCCAGTTCCAACTGAAATGATTCCGCGCTGTTCGCTCGACGGGTTCCTGCGAGGCATCATTTGTGGATAGAGTGACCCAGGGAAGATGTACATTGATATAACTGATATTTCTTCTAGTAGTGACGATTATGAAGACAAAGACCAGAAACCAGAAACTGTGACGAATTTACTTAAGGACTGTGTGAATAAACTTTTAGTAAACTATATTCAGTTTTATCTAGACACAGATAAAGATCAGATTCGCATGCTTTATAAAATACAAAATTTGATTATGTGTAGCTATGGGAATAGTAGAACCCATTAAGCTAATTGTACTGCTTACAATGAAAAGACTTAAGATTAAATAATTTGAAACAGAAGGAAGGAGGCAAAGGGCCTACCAAAATCTTTACAGTTTATTGTGGTTTACTAAGAAATATCTGATCTCAGAGAAGCCATGGCACAAATGGGAAGAGAACAGGGAAATTTTCTTAGTAAAGAAGTAGTTTAACAACTTTTATGGATGTTTCATATTTTAAATTTTTCCATGGAGCTGATTCCAAACGTTAATCTGCACAAAAAGTTTGTGATCTTTATTTGGAACTTTTGTTATGTAGCCATACGATGCAAGTTCCATACGATTATGGTGTGACAAAAGTGAGAAGGTGGTTATAAAGATAATTTAAAGATATTTAGGTCAGAAATGCATATGAGTACCATGTAATGTGTGATTGTAAACGAAGTAAATAACAACGCGTTTCCAGATGTAATGAACAGACTGGAAGTCCTGGTTTGATGATAGTGTAGCCCAGTCATCCATACGGTTGGAAAGTGGAGAGGCTTTATGATATTAATGCAAAATCAGAATTATCCATGTTATTTTAAGGCTCAAATTCTGTTGAATAACTCTTGGATAAATTAGAACGTAAAGTTAAATGATCTGTTGTGTAGTAAGAGAGAAAAGTAGTTTCTTCTCACATTACCACGTAGGTGCTTTAAGTAAGCAGAAGTACAATTCTGTTTAGAGCTATAATTAACAAATATTGTTAAGCTTTAAAGAAATTTAATATTATTAAAGATTAGGTAACACTTGCTCTGCAATACGTTAAGACGACGATGGAACTCAGTTACAGGTCAAAGAAATGTTTGAGATGTTCTAGTCGTAGTCACACTAGTTTCGTCGTCTTAATTTATTGGCGTAGGAGCTGGATGAACTGACGTGGGTTGAGCATACATCTTTTATTATTATAATATTTCTTCTATGTGATTGTTTCAAATATGCTGCAGAGTACCAGCGCAGAAGCGATGACCTTTGCTAATGATTCGGGAGTCAAAGACAGTACCTGCATCGGTGGCCGAGAACCATAGAAGTAAAAAAAGAAGGGAGCTGACGCTATAGACTTATGCTGTAAGTTGTTTTGAAGCCAGAGTGGGCGGGAACTGCCGCCATCTTAAACAACCCAAAACATTAGCAGATTACTGTTAACGATGGCGTCTTGTCCACTATTTCTGTCGTGTGCACGCAACAGCAGTTTTAAATACTCAAAATTACAGTGCTTACACGAATAGCGTAGTATTAGGAAGACAATTTCGAAAGTTTTTCTGTTCTTTAATGCGTATTTTCTCTAGTAATAGTACTCTCTCTCTCTCTCTCTCTATCTCTCTCTCTCTCTCTCTCTACCTCTCTCTTAACCTTGTTTACCTGCTTTGGACTGTCTTAACAGACATGACTTAACAATGTTCTAACAACTTTCAGCACTGTACTTAATAATGGCATAAAAGTCAAGATCTGGATTAGTACAAAAGATAAATGTGATAGTAGACAGTCAAATGGCAGTTTACTCTTTTAAAAAGCATTGTACAACTTTGGCTCAATGCCATCGAAAACTTTTTATTAGATTTCAGCTAAATCAAACGATAGCGAGTGATAACTACTTATTAAGTCCAACAACGTAACTGCAACTACTTAACGGCACCTGGTACTAATGATAAATACGCATATAAGATGCAATATTGTGCCCAGTTGCTAGTACGTATTAAAAGTAAGAAAAAATTAAATTCGTTCTGGTAATATCAGTTTTATGAAGAGAATATTTATAAATTGGTCCATATACGTATGCATACTTCAAGCATTGTCTTCCGAATCAGTTCAGTAACTTAGGATTAACTGTCTACCAATACATGAAATTACTAGTGCATATACACTGAAGAGCGAAAAAACAGGTACACTGCCTAATATCATGTAGCCCCCCACCCCCATCCCCATCCCCCGAGCACGCAGAAGTGCCGCAGCACAACGTGGCATGGTCTCGACTAATGTCTAATGTGGTGCTGGAGCGAACTGACACAATGAATCCTGCAGGGCTGTCCATAAATCCGTAAGAGTACGAGGGTGTGTAGAACTCTTCTGAACTGCGCGATGCTAAATATCCCAGATATGCTCAATAATTTTCATGTCTGGAGGATTTGGTGGCCACCGGAAGTGTTTAAAGTCATAAGAGTGGTCCTGGAGACACTCTGTAGCAATTCTGGATGTGTGGGGTGTCGCATTGTCCTGCTGGAATTGCCCAATTTCGTCGGGATGCACAATGGAGAAGAAAGGATGCAGGTGATAGGAAAGGATGCTTACGTCCCTGTCACCTGTCAGAGTTGTATCTAGAAGTATCACGGCTCCCACATCACTCCAACGGCACGCCCCGCACCATTACAGTACCTCCCCCAGCTTGAACAGTTCCCTGGTGACATGTAGGGTCCATTGATTCATGAGGTTGTCTCCATATCTGTACAGGTCCAGCCGCTCGATACAATTTGAAACGAGACTTGTCCGACCACGCAACATGTTTCCAGTCATCAACATTCCAATGTCGACGTTGACGGGCCAAGGCGAGGCGTAAAGCTTTGAATCGTGCAGTCATCAAGGATGGACGAGTGGGCCTACGACTCCGAAAGCCCATATCGATGATGTTGATGGCTCAGCACTGAAATCTGCAGAAATTTTCGGAAGGGTTGCACTTCTGCCACGTTGAACGATTCTCTTCAGTCGTCGTTGGTCCCGTTCTTGCAAGGTATTTTTCTGGCCGCAGCAATGTCGGAGATTTGATGTTTTACGAGATTCCTCATACTCACGGTACACTCATGAAATGGTCGTACAGGAAAATCACCAAGTCATCGCTACCTCGGAGATGCTGTGTCCCATCGCTCGTACTCTGACTTTAAATCTACGTTCAAGCTCAGTTAAATCTTGTTAAATCTTGTAGCAGCAGTAACCGATCAAACAGCTGTTCCAAACACTTGTCTTATATATGCGTTGCCGACCGCAGTGTCATATTCTGGCTGTTTTACAAACGAGTATCTCTGCATGTGATTGCGAATGCCCATACCAGTTGCTTTGGCGCTACAGTGTATTTTTGCCACCAGAGCATGAAGCAGCGACGTTTTTAGACTTAATTCGGTAGTTATAATTCGGACACAACGCAATATTCTCGTGTTGTTGCTAGATGCCGACCACTATGAGGTAGAATTACAATGATTTATGTGTCACTACAGCGGTAGAACGTCCAAATGCTGTCATTGCGCAGCACGCCAAACCGTCGGGTAACTTCTCGTACTGAGCGTCCATTCCTCCCGTAAAGTTTGATTGGACGGTGTAATCTTGAAATGAGCCTCAATGTATTGCAAGGTGCTGAACAATGTGCATAAGCTTCATTGTATAATTCACGACAGCATTGTGCACACCTTTTTGTGCTAAAGGTAACCGTAATGTGGATTAATGAATGTCATTTTACCTTCTGGTATTCCAAATAATCTACATCATCGTTCCTTTTGAAATGCATTGGATTATTTACAACAAACTTCTTGAGCGAGAAGGTATAGTGTGGAGCAGTAGTCAGAATGACCTAAAAGTGAAAAAAATGTCTTCAAGATTATTGTGTGTGAGCACCACATAATATTCTTACGCCACGTTTTTGAGCAATGTAAACTTACTTTCTTAAAGATGACATGCAAAGTACAATATATCATATGCCACTGTTGAACGAAATTACGCAATTTATTTCTGCTTACTGACTTGTCTCTCACACAGGTTTGTAAGGATCTGAAGTGCAAATGTGGCCAAAACTAAGTTATTTTAGAAGCTTCAAAATATGTTTTTTCCAGTTTAATCTTCATCGTTATGGAGACTTAAGAATTTTGAATTTTCCACCCTATTTCTTATTTGTCTCTACGTGTTACACTCATCATTAGTGTAGTAGCCTTAGGTGCAGAGAAATAAACATTCATTTTCTTTTGAAAATTGAGGGTGATACCATTCACAGAAACTAGTCAATTCAGAAACTTGAATGAAATTTTCACTCTGCAGCGGAGTGTGCACTGATATGAAACTTCGTGGCAGATTAAAACTGTGTGCCGTGCCTTCCGAGACTCGAAATCTGGACCTTTGCCTTTCGCGGGCAAGTGATCTACCATCTGAGCTACCCAAGCACGACTCACGCCCCGTCCTCACAGCTTTACTTCAGCTAGTATATCGTCTCCTACCTTCCAAACTTCACAGCTATCCTGCGAACCATGCAGAACTAGCACTCCTGGGAGAATGGATATTGCGGACACATGGCTTAGTCACAGCCTTTGGGATGTTTCCAGAATGAAATTTTCGCTCTGCAGTTGAGCGTGCGCTGATATGAAACTTTCTGGCAGATTAAAACTGAAACTTGTTTACCATTTCTTGTGCTGCTGCACGTATGCGTCGAGTGACTACAGTACTAGTGCCATCAGCAAAAATAACTGATGCTGTTTGTTGTATATTAGACAGGAGGTCGATTACGCATTTTAGGAGCGATATGGGACTTAAAATTTAGCATTAGGATATCCCATACCTTCATTCTCCCCAGTCAGAATAATGTCGTGGAGCTACATTGCTTGAATTAATAATTACAACTTTCTGCATTATTTTGATTAGATGTGTCATTATCCATTATTCATTAACCAATACCATAAAACTTCAGTTTATCTAGGAGAATATTGTTGTTTTCGCGGCAAAATGACTTAGATAGTGTGCAGAAAATACCAACCGGCGTTATTTTGTTATTTAATGCGTGTAAAATTTGGTAGTGAATATGTAATGGCATTCTGAGTACAGCAACTCTTCTGAAATCCAAACAGTCATTATCTGATGATATTAGTGCTGCTCAGGTGAGTTATTGTCCTGGAATACATCTCTTTTTCAAAAAGTTTCAAAACTGATGTCAGTAGTGAAACAGATCAGATGTTACTCTGGAAGAATGCCTTGAGTTGGTGATGAATTACATACTACTCCAGATAAGACATGGGAACAAATCTTTAGTTCTTTATTCGAAAATTGGAAACGCCGTCAAAACCACATGAGCTTTTATTATGGAGGAAATGTATAATTTTCTTAATTTCAGAAGAAGTTGATGATACACTATTCTGATTAAATTTTATGAGAGTTACTTTTTCAGCATACTGCTATGATTTTTCTCTTGAACTGTTGGTCCCTGTACTTCCTATTATGTATAGAAATATTACTTAATATATTTTCCACCTATGAGTAAATTCGACGCAGCTTTAAGTCTTTTGTCGGAATTACTGATTTCTAACATTATGTTCTTTGATTCTTTAATAACTTGTCTTAGTAATTTTAAGAAGTTTTGTAGTATACAACAACTGCAGGATGTCTACAAGATACTTTAAACCCTCTAGCGGTTTTTTACATGGCTGTGTAATGTCCTTTCTGATTATGTGAAATGCTGCTTTCAAATAATGACATGTATTTATGTTAGTAGTTTGTTCATTATAAATTTCATCCTAGGTCACCTCTTGTAAAGTACCTTTGCAACAATTGTCCCGGAGTCATTAATTATTCTAACTGATTTCCACTAAGGAGTAATTGTACTGCGAGGCACTATCTCATTTATCGAAGCTAAATTTGCATCATGATCGGAGAGAGCAGTTTTACTGTGTAAACAGTTAATTTCTTGCTTTGAGCTTCACCAAAGAATATATTGACAATTATGGTATTTATCCGCTCGTGTTGGCAAGTTAAGTACCGGGAGTGAACTGACAAGACCGAGACAGTCACCACTCACAAATATAAGATTTTTTACCCTCCGATGTCGATTTCAACTTTCATTCAAGACATTTTATACAAATAAATGAAGAGCGAGACATTAATTACGGAGTGCAGTATCTCGCTCACACAAGACATGGCACCCCAGTAAAAGAATCATTAAGTGAATCAAGATATTTTTCTAGCTTCATTGTTTCCAGAACATTTTAATTACAGCAAAAGTGTACTCCGCTACACTTCTGATTGAGAATTTCAAAATTGACGACAACATGATAAGAATGTTTCGCATTAGTCGCAGTATTCCACGGCATGCGATCGTCTTAATTTACAGTACTCATATCCAGCCAATAATCCCAGGCAGTCAGATGGATTATATGACCAATTTTCCAGATCATAGCCCTGACCCTTAATATGCTAATTACCTGTTACTGCGATAATTATGCCGTTTGCATTTCCGATGCATCGACCAGAAACTATTTTGCGCAACAGTGATTTCCCATACCAGCAATGCTAATAATAAGATGATTTGGACAGTGAAATAATCCATAACGAACTGACACCATCTGTTCTCGAAATCAGTAAAATCCTCACGTCGATGATAACTGCGGGCTGTCCGTAGTTTGAGAGGGATTAAATGCTATTTTAGGAGCTATGCAGTTCTGTAACTGCTGATCAGATAACCCTCACATTTCGGCACTGAGAAATACTTCGTAGAGACTATCAAATTCATCGGTCAGATAATTAATACCCTCTTACTACATCACATAAGGATGTTTTGTCCAAACGTCTTCCTGGAATCGTGTTCGCTTCTTCGATTACTTCGCTGAACTAACAGTCAGGTTGTAGTGCATTCTGAAAAATGCTCAGTGAATTCAGAGTGCGTTATATTTATTTCATTATTTGCGAGTAAGGCGGAGCATTATCAAATGATACCGTTCACCCTAAAGCCTTTGGTTTGCTACCTCGTCTTAGAAAACAGAATAACCCTCTGCACCTCCTGTATAACATCTCTCTCTTTTACCGTGATTAAGAGCACGTAAATATGAACAGAAACTCATTGTTTTCAACAGAGAAAGTGCTTTCGCTAAAATCATCTGTTGATTTGTGGATCACGGATGCTTTCCACAAATTTAGATACAAGATCTTTTAAACAAGCCAATAAAGAAACGCTAAGTAATTTCGATAGCAAATGTGAAAATCTTATAACTTTGTGTCGTGGTTTCCAATTTAAACTATAGAACGTATGTTTCCCAATTATTTAAATATTCTAGTTCGTGGAAACTGAAGACCTGTAGTATTCTGCGAAGGAATATTATGACATTTACGTACCCCGAAAAAAAAAAACATTGTCAAATCGACGAGACACCGCGCATCAGGTAACGTTACCTCTATCTTCCATAATGCATGCAACTCTAAATAGTGACTGCGCAATGAAATGTCATATCCATCAACTTGGTCAAAGTGAATATGCATCTTCAGGATCAAAAATATCACGAAATAGTACCTTACGTTGATCACCGTACAAAGGGTGTACTTCCACTGATAAGACAGAACATTATGACCACCTACCTCCTGTCGATATAAACCCGTCCAGGCTATAGCACCGTCACCTGACGAGGAATGACTGCTAGTCAGACACACGCACGGTGAATATAGAATCAGTGACTATGCTGTCCGTGTGTAGAATGGGAAAAGCACGCGATATATCCGAGTTTGACCAGCACAGACCGTGATAGACCGGAGACTCGGCACGAGTATTTCGGAAACTGTAGGACTTGTCGTGTGTTCTAGGAGTTGAGTGTCTTCAATATATGGCGAAACCAAGGGGCAAGCACATTCAGACGCCGCGGGGTTGGAGGGCCAATCCTCATCACAGACATTGGACGTCGGAGGCTGGGCAGATTGGGAAAACAGGACAGCGGCGAACTGTGACGGAACTAACATCAGTCATTAATGCTGGGCAGAGGACAATTGTGTCTTAACATACTAGTGCGCCCAACACTCCTAACTATGAGCCTCTGCAACCGGCGACCCCTGCATGTCCTAATGTTAACAACACAACATCGGCAACTACGACTGAAATGAGCACGTAACCACCGGCACTAAACGTTAGAGCGGTGGCAGAGCGTTGAATGGTCTGATGAATCCCGATACCCTTTTCATCATGCCTGTGGGAGGACGCCAATCCGTCGTCTTCCAGGGGAAAAACTCCTTGGCACCTATACTGCACGACGGAGACACGCTGACGGCGGCACCATTATGCACTGCGGTACATTTACGTGGGCATGCATGGATCAAGTGAAGCTTGTGCAAGACACCGTGACGGCCAAGGAGTAAAGCATACTTGTTGCATGCTACGTACACTCCTTCATGACGATCATGTTCCCTAAAGACAATGGCATTTTTCAGCAAGATAACGCCACGTCACAAGGTCACAAGTGTGATGGAGTGGTTCGAGGAACAAATTGGCGATTTCCAGTTGTTGTGCTGCCCCCAAACTCGCGAGATCTGAATCCGATCGAACACATCTGGGATGTTATTGAACGTTGCGTCAGAGTTCATCGCCCCTCTCATCGCGGGAATTAACTGACTTCTGTGTGCGAAAAAACTCCAGCGACCTTCCAAGGCTTCACTGCTTCCATTCCACGAAGCGTCGCCGGTGTTATCTGTGCCAAATGTGGTCATACCGGCTATTCGGTAGGCAACGCTAATGTGTGGGCTGGTCAGTTTACGAGGATTGTTGTAACCATGGTTACAATTCTTGTAAGAATCTAAACCTGCGGTCGTTCGAAATCCAACTGCTAGATATTTTTAAGTCGTATAACACGAAAGAGGCCCGTATAGGCCATTTGAAGGTAATGAAAATATTAAAACTGGGGCTTGAAATGAGAATGTAAGAACATCTTGTTGTTGTTGTCTTCAGTCCTGAGACTGGTTTGATGCAGCTCTCCATGCTACTCTATCCTGTGCAAGCTTCTTCATCTCCCAGTACTTACTGCAACCTACATACTTCTGAATCTGCTTAGTGTATTCATCTCTTTGTCTCCCTCTACGATTTTTACCCTCCACGCTGCCCACCAACGCTAAATTTGTGATCCCTTGATGCCTCAGAACATGTCCTACCAACCGGTCCCTTCTTCTTGTGAAGTTGTGCCACAAACTTCTCTTCTCCCCAATTCTATTTAATACCTCATTAGTTATGTGATCTACCTATCTAATCTTCAGCATTCTTTTGTAGCACCACATCGTCATGTACGAACATACTTATGGTGATTCTTTTTAACGTTTAAAAACCCCAGAAGCGACGTAGATGATACTGGACGAGTCACACATGTGGTCAGAAACTACGGGAAACACCCCAAAAATAAATGAGAAATTTTGCATATCTGACGTCACCAGATGACGTACCTCACCGCAATTCAGTGGTTGGGCTTGGGATGGAAGGGAAGACTGAGCGACGCCATACTCGCTTTCGTTTTTGATCACGCCAATGACAGACTTGCAGCTAGCTCGCTGTACTGTGTTGCCCTTAGTTTATTGGACGGCGTAAGCTGCAAGTGCGTATGGTTGCGATACTCTGAAGTTTCGTGAATGAAGCCAAGTTATTGCCTCAGTAAATCTTAGCTAGTTTTATTTACGAGTTGCTCTACTACTAGGATATTATTTAAATTATTGCAGTCAGCAAAGAACTCTCAACGCATGTTTGATGAATCACGTCTAGCAAACCAATGGAAAACCTATTTTGGCAACCTCCTCTAGATGAAGAAAGGAGTGTGCAAAGAACTCCATTCCCCTGCCACGTCTTGGACATAAATCGATTCTTCAGTTTCATAACAGCAGTGATTTTTAGTGACAGTGCTTTCTCAAGTACTGCAATCCCTGTGTATACATTTACTTGACAGATGGTGTGTGTGGAAGAGAGAGTGCTGTTCACAGAGTTAGGGGTGCATGGTATGTAATATGCATGTCAAACACCACTGCTGTGTGTTTGTCTGTTTCACCATATAATGTGGTTGTTTTATGCATTTTCCATTGTTGACAATATGAGCATAGCACAATTTCATAACCGGAATTGGATGTGAACAGTAGGCATTATATACCTCTGGAAAGCTGTATAATGCATGGATCACACGTAAGCTATGATTTTTTTCCTTTGGTGTACAAGGTAGCAGTTATACCATCTTAAAGTTTCCCACCATAGTGAGTGAGATAGAAAACTTAGAAGGTATGTCATGTGCTGGGAATATGTTTCCTGCATTGGAGTATTAAGAGTGTTTCAGTCCACATGGTTAACACATCAGAAACCACAATGCTTTAACATTATATCACGCTTATGTGCAGAAGTGCGCACCCCAGTACCTTCTTGGTATAAAATCCAAATACCGCAACAATTCTACAGAATTTGAAGCACAAGTTGTTTATGTAAAATGTTTCACACTCCGTCCATCTGGAGCTCCTTTATTCATAAATCACATGTTTCTTCTTCATCTTATTTTATATTACCATAATACTCACAAATTTATCTACTTCACACCAATAAGTGCAAGCATCTAGCGAGACCATGTGTAACTGGACAGGCGATGTGAGTAAGATTGGTACAGAACAGTCTTCACAGAATGGCAGTTACAGTATTAGAACGAGAATACAATCTATATCACTAGTGGCACTCATTACAAGTTTCGAGTACATGATATACTCTTTGCAGAAGCTGTTTGAAAAAGCTCCACAATGCCAAAAACTCTTCCACTTCCATATACCGAGCAGTCGTCGTCATTTTTGTCAGTAAGAAACGCCGCATTCTGTCTTTTATTTTAACCATTCCATGTATTGCGACAGCAGCTTAGTCAACAACATGAGATGTTCTGCTTTCTGTGGGAGTCGATGGATCGAAATGTGTTGATTTCCATTTAGTACCTGACACAGACGTCAAAATCATGGTAAAAAAAAAGTATGTATCGGTACACAGCCAAGAAAAATGTATCAAACTGCATATGAAACAACACAAGAATCCTCTACCATTGTTTGTAGTGTTTGGAGTGTGATATTCCTCCAGTACCGGTGACAAAACTTCACACAGCCCCATGGAAGCGACTTTGATCACTGGCTGCCTGCTCCAGTGGACCAATTTGTGTATATTTAATGTGACTGGCACATATGGTCGATATCAATATGAAGAAAGTGTTTGTTCAAAAAATGGTTCAAATGGGTCTGAGCACTATGGGACTAAACATTTGAGGCCATCAGTCACCTAGAACTTAGAACTACTTAAAGCTAACTAACCTAAGGACAGCACACACATCCATGCCCGAGGCAGGATTCGAACCTGCGACCGTAGCGGTCGCGTGGTTCCAGACTGAAATGCCTAGAACTGCTCAGCCACCCCGGCCGACACAGTGTTTGTTTCTGATGTACAGAAAGAGAGAGAGAGACAGTAAAATGTTATTCATTTATCTGCCAGGCGACATTAGCCTAGTTCTGATACTTCATAGTTTTAATCAAATGGTTCAAATGGCTCTGATCACTATGGGACTTAACTTCTGAGGTCATCAGTCCCCTAGAACTTAGAACTTCTTAAACCTAACTAACCTAAGGACATCACACAAATCAATGCCCGAGGCGGTCACGCGGTTCCAGACTGTAGCGTCCAGAACC
Organism: Schistocerca americana; assembly: GCF_021461395.2. Lineage (NCBI taxonomy): Eukaryota > Metazoa > Arthropoda > Insecta > Orthoptera > Acrididae > Schistocerca > Schistocerca americana. The sequence continues at coordinate 395,964,098 of NC_060125.1, read as the reverse complement.
GCTCGGCCACACTGGCCGGCATAGTTTTAATCCACTGAATGTCACAAAAATAACAAGGGAGAGACACACACACACAGAGAGAGAGAGAGAGAGACTGTGCTGTCAAAGGAGACTCTGGCACCATTACATTGTCATATTTCAAGAATAGACTGACATTCGATATCGACAAATCGATGAATTGCAAGTGTCACGCTGCTAAATTTCTTTTTGCAGTCCTTGCATACTCTGTATGATTCAGAATTTCCTCCTGTAAATTAGTATACTGTTTTTCTCGTTGTGATAGCTCTCTACCCAGTTAGATGGAGAACTAGACAGCCTTCTAACTATGGAATAGTGCTGTCGGAATGCGATGGCATTTTGAGAGAATTAGCGGGGGTCTGTGACTTCTTTCTGCTATGGAAAATGCTAGAAGATACAGGGCATTTAAATTGTGATTACACGCTTTATTGCCGGCCGCTGTGGCCTATTGGTTCTAGGCGCTTCAGTCTGGAGCCACAGTGCTGCTACGGTTGCAGGTTCGAAGCCTGGATGTGTGTGATGTCCTTAGGTTAGTTAGGTTTAAGTAGTTCTAAGTCTTGGGGACTGATAACCTCAGATGTTAAGTTCCTTAGTGCTCAGCGCCATTTGAGACAACACCCTTTATTCCTCAAAAAATATGCGATAACGGTGATGTGGCAGTAAGGTTTTGCTTCTGGGCACTGCAAAACAATACCCACCTGATGTGACTGTGGACACACCATATTCTTTTCTGACAGTATAAGCACATATAAACGATAATTGTATATGTTATGCTATTCGAACAGAACATTACTGTGGTCATAGTTTCAAAAGAAAATGGCAAGGATGTGGTTACTTCATAGACACAGACTAGATATGGAAAATTGCGATTTCAGTGCATCGATTGCTATATGGAGGATGAAAGGTTTTAAATAGAAAATTAAATCTGGTCATAATGAGGATTCAGGTTTATATGAGAAATTGATATTTCCAGAGCCACAGTCATCAGGAGGAATTTCCCCATACTTTGTTCATTGTTGATTATCACCAGACTGGCTCTACAATTGTAATACTTAATTATAATTATGCTGATAAATATGTGGCTGGTTTCCTGGGACAGCTCTACCTGAAGCCTGAGTGTATGGCAGAGGTAGCCAGTAGCTGGAGTGAATGGGTATATCGAGCATAAAATGTGAGCCTCCTGAACCGGTCTGGCAGGGATCAAGGATGCAGCTGATCTCACTGTGGCGCCCTGTGGGCAGCTGAATAGTGAGCTAACACTCAGTATATGTTGGCCAGCCTTTGTGATCACATGTCTTGCGAGTATTTTGTGGATGTTTGAGGAGATTCAATATCAGTCACTGACAAGTGTCAGCACTGGGCATATTGATAACATCCAAATTCCTACCGCTCTGGTCATCCTGGACACCTTCCATGGTTGGGCAGTCCTCTCTGGTGGGCCAAGTCCAGCTGCAGACCTGGCACAATCGCTGGTATGTGTGTCCACGACAGCAACTAGCATGAGCTGCTGGTCTGGGGTGCTACTTGTGGACATCAGCACATAAGTGCACAGGATATATAAATGTTTCAGTGATCTCTGACATCTGACGGTGTAAACCACTGCTATGGAATGGACTGTAGTTTAATTGTACAGTGTTTCCTGCTTCGAAATATGGTCCTGTAGAATCTGCCTGGCAGCCGAAAGGTGAGAGAGGTATTCGTTATTGCTACTAACCAGCCATGTCGTGGACCCTTCCTCCTCCTCCTCCTCCTCCTCCACCTTCTCCTCCTCATCCTCTTCCTCCTCTTCATTCTTTACCCTAGTGTAGCTGAGGGAACCAACTTATGGCTTATATAGTGCTTTAAAAATCCAATTACAATATCAGATTCCCAGTTAATCAATTCATTGTTTCCAGTAGTGGTACTGCAAGCATGCACACCAGTCCAACCCTTGCCCTGTCTCCTGCAAATTGTTTGAGGACACTACATACAATTTAGCTAACATTTGAAATCTTCAGCTAACTCCAGCGCAACTGATTTCCTGCTAAACGACCTACCTGTGCCGATATCCACCAACAGGATGCAAGGAACAAATCCGGAAGGGGTAAGAGTAGGGTCTGGAAATTGGGCAGTTGTAGGATCAAACCCCACCAAATGTACCAGTCCTAGTATCCATCCTAGTATCCAACAGTAGGATGTAAGGAAAAACTTGCCACACACAGAGGGTATCAATTTAATTATCAAATTAACTCTCAGAAGGAGTGATTATCCCCAGGGGGTTATAAATCAATTCCCAGGAGGTCATAAATCAATTAGCATAGCAATAGGTTTGCCCCTGAATGTTTGCTTGCCTGTGAATGTATGCTTGCCCGTGGATGTACGCAACCTACAAAAACAAAATGGTCCAGAACTATGTTTACTCTACTAATGCAGTCACCATTCCTTTAGGCAATCTGAGTTTGACTAATGACAAGATGTTAACTTCTACACCTCATCATCCATGTGTCTGCAGCTTGTGCTCACACATCCATTATATATATATTCCTGTTCTGGAAAGACATTTTACTTGAAATTGTCTTGCCCATTGTTGGCAGATAAATACGATTTTTCAGTGCCTACATTATTCTTAATTACGATGTAGTGTCCCTTCAGACATGTATGTATGTCCAAAGGAACAGCCCATGCAGCGACTGCAGCCATTATGAAATGTTTTTTCGGTTGCAAATATGGGCAACCATCAGCTGTATAATGAAATAATGACAATGTAAATTTTTGCTGGACTGGAATTGAACTCGAACTTCCCACTTACTACGACTGGTTGCCTTACAAGTATGTTATCCAAGCACGACTCATGGCCAGACCTAAACTTCCATATGTCTTCAACAATGTGCCTACAAGCTGTACTCATACATCCATTAAGTATAATCCCAGACAGGAGAGACATTTTGCTTTGCAAGACGCTTGGCTGATTTCGATAAATAAACACAATATTGCAGTGCTAGTGTTATTCTTTGTTAAGATGTAATGTTCCTTTGGATACGCATGCATTTGCGAGGTAATACTGCATAGTAATTCGAAATAACAGAGGCACTGTAATACTGTATCAGTAATGCGTCCATGGACTATACATGTTGAAGCGCTTAAAATTTGAAAAGGTACTAACTACTGTCTTCTTTATTTGGCCCTTTGTGAGAATTTTGGTGATAGAGATCTTTTACTTTGTGATTCCTGGTAAGGTCAGAAAATCGTGAACTTATATCTCGTCCTTAACGTTACATGACTAAAATATCATCGCGTATCTTCATCTTGGTGTCTACAACCAAATGTCTTCACCGAGATAGTATGTTAACACATGCATGGCTAAAATGTGGTTTCAATGTTCTTATTGATGTTGCATCATTTGTTATGATAGTCCCTGTGGAGAACTGTAGTGATGATACACTGCCACATGTTCACACGGTGCCCTTCGCAAGAGTGCACACTAGTCCAATACGGTACGTTATAACCACCTGATACAGTGAAATTATAGTGAAATCAGACCATTAGTTGCTTACAGGCGTTGATACCCATCAACAGGGACAGTTGAAAAACCTGTGATCTCCTGCTTACATGGCAGACAGTCTATCCAGCTGAACCATGTTGTTTTTTAATTATCAAAGTGACTTGGTACTATCATGAGACTTCAGTAGACCATAGTCAAATCATCATGTAAGGTAAGCTGACAACGAGAGAAAAAATTATATATGATAACAGAGAAAGGATAAAAAAACGAGAATGTAGCCAACAAACCACAACCAAGCTCACATGACAATTATTTTTATATGGCTTTTTAGTAACTTTTAAATTTTCTTATTATTTTGGGGTTTTTATATATTTTTCTAGTTTGTAATAGAATCTAAAAGTGGAAGGAAAACGAAACCAGATTACATTCGAATAGCAAACTAAGAAAAATCCCAATTTAATTGCAAGGATTGTATATGCTCATGTGTATCTATACTTCATCTATACACATTTTACAATAGAACTGGAGCAATGCCCAGCCAAAACACACAACAAAAGGAACAGGGGAACCAGGAGAGGACAAGCTGAAGCAATTAGATAGGAATATACATAACAAAGAAAAACGCTTATCAGGCTTGGGTCATTGATCACAGCTATGCAGGGATGTAAAGAACATACTGAGCAGAATTAGGTTGACAACTAAGCGTCAAGTTCCATTGCGGAGTCCACAGATGAATCAGACACCGTGGGACCAGGACCCCCATCACCACAAGCTTTTCTCTCAGATTTACTGCATACCACAGCATCATCAGGTTGTATACGCTGTTTCTGTCAGCTACGTGGCATGGCGGCTTCTGCAGACGGAGATGTGGGAGGGGTTATAGGCACCACCTCCTGGCCCTCAGAACAAGGGTCATGTACAGCAAGTCAAGGCACTAAGGCGGAAGAAACTACCAATACAACAGGTGATACTTGGTCGCTAAGTTTATTCTTCTCAGGAGTTGTTGTAGGCAGCAAATTCGGGAAACGGTCGGCGTCTGAACACGAAGGAGCAGGAGGACACAAAGACGAAGGGGAAGAGGGAATCCGCTCCCTCTCCACACACAGGCAGCTCAGGAGGAGCCATTTCGCGAGAAGGAGGTGCTGGAGGTAACTTCTTCGCCACTCACCGTACCACGGATGGGAGGTAGCATAGCATCGAGAGGATCAGGCGACACAATCGTAGCGGAGGAGGTTGCGGCAGAATGCACAGCCAAATCCTCACACTCACCATGTTGAGTGCGACGTCGCTTGTTTGTCACTGTTAGGGGTTCTGTCCTGGGGGCAATAGGATTCTGAAAGTGTCGCGGAGGTAAGAGCGGAAATTCAGTTACACGATTATCAGATCGGACTTTTTGTGCATTATGATCTGAAGTAGAAGTAGGTCCTACGTCGGTTGTGGAAGGAACAAGATCAGCAACCATAAATTTGCGACGCTTTAATACAAAAACCGTCCGCGGCTCGATAGACCGAACGTGTTCACTTTTATTACTTAGGAAGCAGGTTCCCTCTTCACCAGTATACATAACACGAACGCGATAACCACACATTAGCAAATGTGATTGAATATTGCGCTTGATATGCATTTCCATGGAACGACTTCCACTATAACACTGTAATCTGTGTTGAGTAGACCAACGTTCACGACGGATGTTTTTCACGTTACCATGAGGAATCAATAAGTACTCTAGAAAGCTGTCATCAACCTCCGGGGGTTGAACACCCGAACATTGGTACAGTTAATTTCAGCATCTGCGAGTGACACCATACTAACGGAATTATCGTGATGCTTGAACGGGACTTGAGAACCATGTCGCAACAATAATCTTTCAACGTGAAGGGAATCCATAAATATCACGTAGAACACGTACACGTCTGCGTCAAAATAAGCGGTGTGCACCTAATCATAGTTCACATGAATTGTATCGACAAGCCAATCGCTGGTCGCTGTGGCCGAGCGGTTCCAGGCGCTTCAGTTCGGAACCGCGCTGCTGCTACAGTCGCAGGTACGAATCCTGCTTCGGACATGGATGTGTGTGATGTCCTTAGGTTAGTTATGTTTACGTAGTACTAAGTCTAGGGGACTGATGACCTCAGATGTTAAGTCCCATAGTGCTTAGAGCCATTTGAGCCATTTTTTGACAAGCCAATCGTGAATTTCTGGAGACCCGGGCTGCACATATCACGTTGTTTTATCGAAAGTGAAGCTCACAGTACCTTTTCGTGGAATACACCTGGAAGCCATGGCAGCCACAGCGGAGCGGCCGACATCACTAACGAGGAAAACTTCACACAAGTGGCGCTGCGGCACGTGAAGTAAACAAGAACCCTCCCCATCGGCCCTTGAAGCAGAACTCAGCCATCGAGGGCACAGAGGAAAGCGCGACTGCAGGGACTTATCTCTGGCATGCTCCCCGTGAGACCCACATTTACAGCTTACTGTCTACACACTACATCTGTAGTGCCCCTGCCCATTATACTCATTACTCGCAGGAGTCGGTCTGCCGATCGCCGTAACAGTTCGTGCAATGTGAGTGAAGAAGAACATTGACCAGTAAGCCTTCTCTATATGAAGATGTTATCTGTTGTTTCGGATATGTACGAAGGAACAGACACCGCTGGTGATCTTGCAGCTCTCGAAGAATGAAGTTACAGTGAAATCTCGACCATTAGCTGCTTACAGCTGAATATGGTGGGCAGGGGCGCTAAAAAGGTAGTGTGTGGACAGAAACTTGGAAATGTGGGTCTCATGAGGAGCGTACCAGACATAAATCACTGCAGTCGCACTATCCGCTGTGTCCCCGATGGCTCACTCGGTTAGAGCGTTTGCCACGTAAGCAGGAGATCCGGGCTTCGACTCCCAGTTGGGGCACACATTTTCTACTTTCCCCGTTGGTATTTATCAAAGGCTGTAAGCAGCTATTGGTCTGGATTTCACTGTGATTTCATTCTTCGAAAGCCGCAAGATCACCAATGTTATTTGTTCTTCGGACATATCCGGAAGAGGAGATACCATCTTCACACTTGATAGAAATTCCACAACTTCATTACGATGGCATGTATGGGTACAACAACACAGCAAGATCTATTTTTGGAAATACGACTCTGTAAATACCGCTTGTAGATCATATATTATTGCTGGTCTATTGTCAGATTTTAGTCAATACCTTACATATTACTCTCGTAAACTTGCCGGTAACAACTGTCAGTTACATGACATTGATTCTTCAGTGGCCTGAATTGCGTTGTCCTTAAATTCTTCAAACGTCAGCTGCACTCAAATGTAGAGTTTCACAGGTAAATGGCGGAAGTGAACAGTAACGAAATCCTAGACACAGAATGGAATATATACCGCAAGGATAGGATAAACGCCAATGGTGGAGGAGTATTTATAGCAGTAAAGAATTCAATAATATCCAGTGAAGTTATTAGCGAATGCGAATGTGAAATAATCTGGGTTAAGTTAAGTATCAAAGGTGGGTCAGATATGATAGTCGGATGCTTCTATAGACCACCTGCATCAGCAACCGTAGTAGTTGAGCGCCTCAGAGAGAACCTGCAGAACGTCGTGAAGAAGTTTCGTGATCATACTATTGTAATAGGGGGAGACTTCAATCTACCAGGTATAGAATGGGATAGTCACACAATCAGAACTGGAGCCAGGGACAGAGACTCTTGTGACATTATCCTGACTGCCTTGTCCGAGAATTACTTCGAGCAGATAGTTAGAGAACCAACTCGTGAAGCTAACGTTTTAGACCTCATAGCAACAAATAGACCGGAACTTTTCGACTCCGTGAATGTAGAAGAGGGTATCAGTGATCATAAGTCAGTGGTTGCATCAATGACTACAAGTGTAATAAGAAATGCCAAGAAAGGAAGGAAAATATATTTGCTTAACAAGAGTGATAGGGCACAAATCGCAGAATATCTGAGTGACCACCATCAAACGTTCATTTCTGAGGAAGAGGATGTGGAACAAAAATGGAAAAAATTCAGAAACATCGTCCAGTACGCCTTAGATAAGTTCGTACCGACTAAGGTCCAAAGCGAGGGGAAAGATCCACCGTGGTATAACAATCATGTACGAAAGGTACTACGGAAACAAAGAAAGCTTCATCATAGGTTTAAGAGTAGTCGAATCATAGCTGATAAGGAAAAGCTGAACGAAGCGAAAAAGAGCGTAAAGAGAGCAATGAGAGAAGCATTCAACGAATTCGAACATAAAACATTGGCAAACAATCTAAACAAGAACCCTAAAAAGTTTTGGTCATATGTAAAAACGGTAAGCGGATCTAAATCCCCTATTCAGTCACTCGTTGACCACGATGGCACCGAAACAGAGGACGACCGAAGAAAGGGAGAAATACTGAATTCAGTGTTCCGAAACTGTTTCACTGCGGAAAATCGTAACACGGTCCCTGACTTCAGCCGTCGCACGGACGCCAAAATGGAAAATATTGAAATAAACGATATCGGAATTGAAAAACAACTGCTATCACTTAGTAGCGGAAAAGCATCCGGACCAGACGAGATACCCTTAAGATTCTACAGTGATTATGCTAAAGAACTTGCCCCCTTTCTATCAGCAATTTATCGTAGATCGCTGGAAGAATGTAAAGTACCTAGCGACTGGAAGAAAGCGCAGGTCGTTCCCATTTTCAAGAAGGGTCATAAATCAGATGCGAATAATTATAGGCCTATTTCGCTTACGTCAATCTGTTGTAGAATAATGGAACATGTTTTGTGTTCTCGTATTATGACGTTCTTAGATAATACAAATCTCCTTCATCATAACCAACATGGATTCCGCAAACAGAGATCATGTGAAACTCAGCTCGCCCTATTTGCCCAAGAAATTCACAGTGCCGTAGACACTGGCGAGCAGATTGATGCCGTATTCCTGGACTTCAGGAAGGCATTTGATACGGTTCCGCACTTACGTTTAGTGAAAAAAATACGAGCTTACGGAATATCGGACCAGGTTTGTGATTGGATTCAGGATTTCCTAGAAGAAAGAACACAACATGTCATTCTTAACGGTTCAAAATCTGCAGATGTAGAGGTAATTTCGGGAGTACCGCAGGGAAGCGTGATAGGACCTTTATTGTTTACAATATACATAAATGACTTAGTTGACAACATCGGTAGCTCCGTGAAGCTATTTGCAGATGACACGGTTGTCTACAAGAAAGTAGCAACATCAGAAGACTCGTAGGTACTCCAGGAGGACCTGCAGAGGATTAATGCATGGTGCGACAGCTGGCAGCTTTCCCTAAACGTAGATAAATGTAATATAATGCGCATACATAGGGGCAGAAATCCATTCCAGTACGATTATGCCATAGGTGGTAAATCATTGGAAGCGGTAACGACCGTAAAATACTTAGGAGTTACTATCCGGAGCGATCTGAAGTGGAATGATCACATAAAACAAATAGTGGGAAAAGCAGGCGCCAGGTTGAGATTCATAGGAAGAATTCTAAGAAAATGTGACTCATCGACGAAAGAAGTAGCTTACAAAACGCTTGTTCGTCCGATTCTTGAGTATTGCTCATCAGTATGGGACCCTTACCAGGTTGGATTAATAGAAGAGATAGACATGATCCAGCGAAAAGCAGCGCGATTCGTCATGGGGACATTTAGTCAGCGCGAGAGCGTTACGGAGATGCTGAACAAGCTCCAGTGGCGGACACTTCAAGAAAGGCGTTACGCAATACGGAGAGGTTTATTATCGAAATTACGAGAGAGCACATTCCGGGAAGAGATGGGCAACATATTACTACCGCCCACATATATCTCGCGTAATGATCACAACGAAAAGATCCGAGAAATTAGAGCAAATACGGAGACTTACAAGCAGTCGTTCTTCCCACGCACAATTCGTGAATGGAACAGGGAAGGGGGGATCACATAGTGGTACAATAAGTACCCTCCGCCACACACCGTAAGGTGGCTCGCGGAGTATAGATGTAGATGTAGATGTAGATGGTAGCAAAAATTGATATATGTCTTAAAATCATTTTTATTCAGTTTTAGCAGTTTGTCGTGGAATACTTCCCACGTCTGTCAGTTGTCGACGTCCTTCAATTTGTACTTGCCGAAAGTTATGTCTGGTGCAAGTGAAAACGAAAAACTGAAAACAATAATACGCTCGGACGTTTAAAAGTTTACTACGAGGTCCTTTCTCAAACTGTCGCAAGTTCACATTCTTTTTTCGTTCAAAGATAGCTGTGTGTTACAACCTGTCGTCCCTCGGTTCCAAGGACGCGGAAAAATAAGAGTAACAGCGGTAGAGTACTGGAGGAGAGATCGCCGAGTAGCGAGCATTGGCGGCCACAGAATACGCGCTGATGAGTTCAGACCGAGCCGTGTGGGCCCTAAAGCAGGCAGGCAGTGGTCCGTGCTCGCTGACGGTTGCTCTGAAAGCGTTTGTGTCAGTTGAGTCACCACGTTCTACCGTGGTGACTTCAACTACCAAATAATTTATGTACATCGTGCCAGTATCGATTATATACTTTTAGTCCCATTTCTTTTGTAATTCACTACTGTAAACAGCAGTTATTTGGTCTGACCACTATACACCACGAATATCATTACTGGTGATTGGGGAGAGGGAAGGAGATTAGTGTTTAACGTCCCGTCGACATCGAGGTTGTTAGAGACGGAGCAGAAGCTCGGATCAGGGAAGGATGGAAGAGGAAACCATTCGTGCTCTTTCGGAGTAACCATCGCGACATTTGCCTTAAGCGATTTAGGGAAATCATCGAAAATCTAAATTAGGATGGCAAGCCAATATTTTTTTCTTTCGTGCTTTCGCTAGATCGTTTTAGACAAATACTGGAATGGTTCCTTTGAAAGGGTACTGCGCTGGCCGCTGGTGGCCGAGCGGTTCTGGTGCTACAGTTTGGAACCGCGCGACCGCTACGGTCGCAGGTTCGAATCCTGCCTCGGGTATGGATGTGTGTGTTGTCCTTAGGTTAGGTTAGGTCTAAGTAGTTCTAAGTTCTAAGAGACTTATGACCTCGGCAGTTGAGTCCCATAGTGCTCAGAGCCATTTGAACCATTTTTTTGAAGGGGTACTGCAGATTTCATTTCCCATCCTTTCCTAATCCGAACTTGTGCCCCATCTCTAATGACCTCGTTCTCGACGGCATGTTAAATTCTAATCTCCTCTTCCTCTCCTCTTCCTCTTTCTCCTCACCACCATGTTGCCTTTGGCCTCCCTTGATTCCTTCTGCCCGACGCTGACTAGATGAGCAAACAATGCGGTCATCGTTGTTCCTTCACCCGTCGACCATTTCCATACCATCAATCCTATCTGTGGCTGATTCCACCGCATCCATCTCCATGCTTATATATTCATTCATCTGTCGATCCAAGCTGTCGCTCTCATGGTCCACCGTAACATGTGCATTTCGGTAGCCACAGTTTTCCCCTTTGTATCTCTTTCAGTGTCGAATACTTCGAACCAAATGTCAAAACTCTTTCAGCCGCAGCACGGAATACTGCTTTGTTCGTCTGGATTTGTGCAAACTCCAAAAGATAACATTTTGTTGTCCAAATTGCTATCCTTGCTTGAATTATTCTGTTGGATACGTCCACGTCACACTGGAAAGTCTCATCTGTTAGTGAGTCTTACACGATCAACCTCAAAATCCAAATCCAAATCCTCACCATGCCTACTGCCAACAACAAGATATCTTGTACGCCCATATTGACTGTTACCCCGTTGGGTAAAATCATACACTAAATTTCTCATTTGATACGTGGTTTCATCATTATATGGAGCCATAAGAATCTGATCGTCAGCAAAGAGTAATGAATGTAATCGTTGATAATGTACATCCCCACACAAACGTCTCGCAGTCTGTTGGAGTTTCAAAGTTACATTATTGTGACAAGCTTTTATCTGTGACAATATCTACTGCCTTAGACGTTGTTAATTCACATGGACTAACTATATATAACATTACTACGTCACCTGTCACCTTGCTGGTGCTAAAAAGGAGGATGCATATTATCGTACTCTGAGCTTTCTCAGTGTTGTGTTTAGCGGTAGCTAAGGACCGTGGACATCAGTTTATATCGTGTTGCAGAACATTACGTGAGACAGTGCCCAGGAAATTCAGAGCTATTCTGGGATTTCATATATCAGGTCCCGTGTAGCAGCCGTACCATTTTGATCTCAGACTGGAATGGCTACCATAAACAGAATTAGTGGTTGCTGGACAAGCTCCGCTAAATCTAGTGCAGGGCTATCAATCCACAGTAGCATGCCACTGGTTTCTTTGTGTATGAAACACTTCGTGTGCTGGTTTTCGCTAATGCCAAGTGTACCTGTGCCACACAAGTTGGCGCGGAGCGTCAGAACGACTGCAAGCAAGGGAAGAGTACATAGGTTTCATCACAGGGAGGTAGCGTGAATTGACGGCGGGTGACCAGCAACAGCAGCTAGATCTCTTCAATCACTGGAGTACTCATTTGTGTTATTACACTGAGATAAAAAAGTCATGGGATACCTCCTAATATGGGTCGGACCTTCTTTCGCCGGCGTAGTGCAGCAACATAATGTGGCGATGACTCAACAAGTCGTTGGAAATGCCCTGCAGAAGATTGATGCACGCTGCCTCTACAGTCGTCCACATTTGCAAAAGCGTTGCCGATGCAGGATTTTGTGCACGAACAGAATCCTCGGTTATGTTCCACAAATGTTCGATGGGATTCATGTCGGGCGATCTGGATGGCTAAATCACCCGTGGAAAAATGTGGCCGGGTATCAGGGCGCATTGTCAACATAAAAATTCCATCGTTGTTTCGGAACATGAAGTCCAAGTTGCCGAACATAACCTTTTTCAGTCAATGATCGGTCCAGCTGGACTAGAAGACCCTGTACATTCCATGTAAACACAGACCACACCATTGTGGAGACACCACCAGCTAACACAAAGCCTTATTGACAACGTGTCCCATGGTTTCTAGGGTCTGCACCACACTCAAACTCTGCCATCAGCTCTTACCAACTGAAATCGGGACACATCTGGCCATGCAACGGTTTTCCAGTCGACTAGTGTCCAACCAATATGGTCACGACCCCAGGAGAGGCGCTGCAGGCGATGTCCTGCTGTTATCGATGATAATCGCGTCGGTCGGTTGCCGCCATAGTTCAGTTAATACCAAACTTTGCCGTAGCGTCCTGATCAATACGTTCGTCGTACGTCCCACATTAATTTTTTGGGTTATTTCACGCAGTGTTGCTCGTCTGTTATAACTGATAACTCTACGCAAAATCCGCTGCTGTTGGTCGTTAAGTCAAGGCCGTCGGTCACTACGTTGTCCGTGGTGAGAGGTAATCCCTGAAATTTGGTATTCTCAGCACACCATTGACACTGTCGATCTCGGAATATTGAAGTCCCTAACGATTTGCGAAGTGAAGTTCCCTTGAGTCTAGCTCCAACCGCCACTCCGAGTTCAAAGTCCCTTAAGTCCCAGCGTGCGGCCGTGACAAAGTCGGAAACATTTCCACACGAATCACCTGAATACAAATGACAGTTGCACCAAAGCACTGTTCTTTTATATATTGTTTAAGCGATTCTACCGCCATCTGTGCATATGCATATCCCTATCACATAACTTTGGTCTTCTCAGTGTACGCCGCTCAAACCTGCACACAGTTCTTACTGAAATACGTTACAGACTTGCTTTTGCCGTCTTCCTTCTATCCGTTCGAATTCGATGCATTAGTTATTAACTGGTATGGCAGTTTGAAATTGGACCGTCACATTTAAGATTTTGAGAGTGATATTTCATGCCGTGGTTTGATATTCAAATGTCCATTATCAAATAACTGTGTGGATTTGGTGAGCTTTACACAACTTGGTTGACTTGTTTGTTGACATGGCGATGTACTGTATGTATGAGGGCAAGCTGAAAAGTGAAGCCTCCGAATTTTTTATATGATAACTCTAAAACTAGTTCTAAATAAAACAAATGTTATTAATATTCTACATCTTTATTTTTCATGTCTGAATGTTTATTTCCCAGGAGACGAAAACATTTCTCCCAACGAGAGACCATTTTGTTGACACCATCACTACAGTATGTTTGACTTTGTTGACGGAGCGACAACCTCACCTGTGCTTGCACCACTTCATTGCTATCAACGTAAAGTCTTTGAAGGCGTTCTTATTAATATACCATGTCCGTAAATCGGACTAAAAAATATAAAGTAATGCCTCTTAGCCCAATACAGGTTCCTAACCCCTCACAGATAATCATGAAAATTTATGATTATGAATTTTTAATAGCTATGAGAACACAAGGTAAGATTTAAAATAAAAAACTTGGGCACCTACAATAGATAACTGTAAGGACACGAAACATTCATGCATCAATTATTTTTTGCATGCATCCCACGTTTTTCGTTTTAAATCTTAAAAGTACTTTCATAGCTATTAAAAATTAGCAACCACAGGTTTTCAGGGCCATCTGGATGTGTTTACAAATGCATATGGTGGTTTCATCTCATTTGTGGTAATCGGGACCAAACTGCTGAGGTCATCAGTTCCTAGGCTTACACACTACTTTATCTAACTTAAACTAACTTACACTAAGGACAACACACGCACCCATGCCCGTGGCAGGACTCGAACCTGCAATGGGGGGAGCAGCATGAATCGTGGCAATGCGCTTTAGACTATGCGGCTACTCCGCATGATGAAATGCATATGGAGCAAGAGGATCGTTGTATAGCAAAAACTGATCTTTATTTAAATAATTAGTTTCTGTGCTTCAGTTCTCCGTGTGTGAAATTTTTAAATCCATTTTTATATACTTTGATGAGAAATGTCACAAATCTAAGGTTTATTACAGTTTCTCTTCACCTGGAACAACCAATATATTGTTTTCTCCTAGGTGCATCTCACAAAAGGACCGTAAAAATAAAAATTAGAGAGATTAGAGCTCACACAAGGGTTTACCTTCAGTCACTGTTCCTGAAAACCTCTCACAACAGGAACGGGAAAATTGGGTATTGGCAATGGTAGGAAAAGTACCTTCCAACTATGCATCAGACGCCTGCCCAGCTAGCCGCATGGTCTAACGAACTCCGAGAGGGAAGGCGTGTTGGTCCCTGACACGTTCCCGGGTTCGATTCCCGGTGGGGTCAGGGATTTTCTCTGCCTCGTGAAGACTGGGTGTTGTGTGATGTCCTTAGGTTAGTTGGGTTTAAGTAGTTCTAAGTTCTATGGGACTGATGACCATAGCTGTTAAGTCCTATAGTGCTCAGAGCCATTTTTTTTTTTTTTGGTCCCTGGCACAAATCCGCCCAGCGGATTACTGTCGAGTTCCAGTGTGCCAGTCAGCCTGTGGATGGTTTCTAAGGCGGTTTTCCATCTGCCTCAGCAAAAGCACACTGATTCCCCTTATTCCGACTCAGTTACACTATGTCGGCGATTGCTGTGCCAACACACCATGGCATAGTCCTGATGCAATTTGAACTAACCACCATTTTCCAGAGGGTGGGGTTTACCAGTGGGTGAGAGAATTAATTAATCAATTTAATTAAGTAGTCAATTAAATGGATAAGAGGGAGAGGAGCTATTCCTATCACTCAGACCTGAAAGTGTACATGTAGCAGCAAGGGTGGTTGGGTCTTGGGGGCTGGGGAGGGGGATCAGGCGGAGGGGCAATAGGATAAGTGCCTGTCAATCAAAAGGAAATGGAGGTGACATGAAAAACCACTTAATAGAACAACAGGTTAAGTACCTGTCAATCAATGGAGAACAAAAGGTTAAGTACCTGTCAATCAAAGGAGAACAATAGGTTTGCCCCTGGGTGCATACCTGTCCCTATTGTAGAAACCCACACTAACAAAATGGCCCACAAACTGTCTCACCACTCTACTTGCGTACAACATAATTACTCTATCATGCAAACATTTCGGTTACACTCATCTGGTATGAGACGTTCCCAAGGGGTGAGAGGGGGAGGGTTGTCCACTGCAGGCTGAACACCACAATGACTCTGGGTACGGTGTTGGGCGGCAGTGGGGTGGGTGGACTGCTGTGGCCTGTTGTGGGGCTGTGAACCACTGAGGTCTATGCAGGGACAAAGCCTCTCCGTTCTTTCTAGGTCCCTGGTTCAATACATACAACACACACACACACACACACACACACACACACACACACACACACACACACATATATATATATATATATATATATATATATATATATATATATATATATATATATATATATATATATATCAGACAATAAAAAGAATTAATATTGCATTATCAGCCAGTTCTGAGTCATTTATGAAACTTCGTCTCCAGCTCAAAGGAAAGTCAGTTTAAATCAACTGCAAAATCTTTCTCTCTGTGCATTCCAATTATAAGAGTTATATACGAACAAACTGAGCTAAAAATAGTTTGATAATTAGGATGTAAGGAAAAGGAGAATATCTCATAGATTCGAAATTGGTGTTTTACTGGCCACTTAAATAGAAAGTGTAGAATCGTCATCTATCGTACAAAACTTAACAATTTGTTGCCTTACTTATGTCATCTCTGTCTGCCTCTCCCTCTCTTTATCTATCTTTTTTATACACATCACATGACCTGATAGAGCATTTTAGGAACCCCTCTACCCCTCCAATAGTTGCCCTGATGGTTATCCGGATCTCAATCAGCCCAACGCGTTGGAGTAGCTAAGAAGAAGTGCAAAACAAGTAAATAGCTAAGAAACAGAACAAAGAGAATTTTCTCAGAACAAATTTTCTGCCTTCACTGCCTATTATCTTGAAGGATATAGTTAATGAAGAAAAATGCCCATATTTCAAATATACGAACCGAAGGCAGGAAGATTAGAGTTTCAAGTCGGGCCGAGAAAGAGGTCCTTAGAAACAGAACAAAAGCTCTGTACAGAGATGAATTGAGAAGAAAGTAGGCTGTGCGCTTTCAGAGGAACTATGACGGCAGTTTCCTTAAGTTATTAAGGGGTATCACAAAACTCCTAACAGGATGGCCTAACATGGATTTCACCCCTCACTCTCACGAATGCGAATCCAGTGTGCCAATCACTGCAGCACCACTCCCACTTAGAGAGAACATGTTTTGTTTGGAAAGTACGTTCCGATGCGGACTCGTGTGCGGAAGAGTGTGTGCGGGTAGCGAAGTAATTTCAGCAAAGCTGTCTCACCCGGCCCAGTAAGACCGAGAAGCTTATGTCCACTAATCAGCGCGGTTTTAAAGAGCATCGGACATACGAAATGGAGCTTGCCCTTTCCTCACATGACATACGATAAACTATAGATGAGAGGATACAGGTATATTGCATGTTTCTAGATTTCTGAAGCATTTGACACTGTGCCCCAGTGCAGACTGTTAACAAAGGTACGAGCATACAGAGTACGTTCCCAGATATGTGAGTGGCTCAAAGACTTCCCAGTATGTTGTCGTCGAAGGCGAGCATTCATCAGAGACAAGAACATAGTGAGGGGTGAGAACGTGGTAACAGCATGATGCAGGGCAAAAGCTAGGACCACGGTAGTTGAACTCAGATCTGCCCAAGCAGGCCAGTTGCTGTCGGTATGTAAACATCTGGGTCAGTGTGATTCTTGAGTTTCTCCCGGCGTATCTGATAATCAAAATATCCACGGGTATGCTGCCGGTCTATAGTGTCCAACGGGCACAATATTTCGGCGATCATACACGTCGCCATCATCAGGTGAACTGACGGACTGAGCTCCTGTGAACGTGCCGGCACGAAGATCCGTACGCTATGGCTCCTCAGAGGGAACTGGGTTCGGTCGCGGCGGCGGCCGATTTAAATACCCTCCGCCCGCGGCACGCTCCCTCCGCCGTCCGCGCCCCGCGCCACGGTCGCGCGGTGAAACACATTGCGACAGCGTCTGAGATGACGTCGGTGTGATGGCTCTGTCCGCCGTGGTCGTCACAACTATACGTTTGCTCGATTTACTCTTGATTAACCCGATCGCTGGTTCCGAAGCCTTGCTAAGATTATAGCCACAGTCACGGTTTATGAGGTCGTCATTGGTGCGAATTTCGATGGCCTCTCTAACAACGCTGTCCCAGTATCTCGACGTCTGTACCAGAATCCTCGTGCGGTCATACTCCATGGCGTGATTTTCCGAAAAAACAATGTTCAGCGACCGCCGACTTGCTCGGATACTTCAGTCGAGTGTGCCTCTGGTGTTCACGGCATCGATCCTCGACGGTACGCATCGTCTGACCAATATACGACTTGCCACATTGACACGGAATCTGGTACACGCCGGCCTTCCTCAACCCAGGTCATCTTTAGCGCTCCCCACCAGTGCACGAGTTTTATTTGGAGGACAAAACACAGTTCCGACCCGGTGTTTCTTCAGAATGCGGGGGATTTTCCCCGAGAGTGCGCCTGTGTGTGGAATAAATGCAGTGCCTACCTCCTCCCTCGTGACTTCATCCATCTCAACAGGTTGTGCTGCAGTGGTTGGGCGGAGAGCACGTTGAATCTGCCACTCTGAGTACCCATTTTTTCGAAATACAGTTCTCAGATGTTCCAATTCCTGGGGTAGACTCTATGCGTCAGAGATAGTGCGCGCTCCATGTACTAGAGTTTTAAGTACCCCATTCCTCTGTGAAGGGTGGTGGCAGCTGTCTGCTTGCACATACAGATCAGTGTGCGTAGTCTTCCGATACACTCCATGACCTAGGGTGCCGTCAGCCCTTCTCTTGACCAAGACGTCAAGGAAAGATAATTTACCCTCCGTTTCAGTCTCCATAGTGAATTTGATGTTGGAGTGTATGGAGTTTAGATGTGTAAGGAAGTCAAGGAGTTTATCCATACCATGTGACCAGATGACGAACGTGTCGTCCACGTAACGGAAAAAGCAAGTAGGTTTCCATACGGATGACGACTAATCAATTCTAGTGACTCTCGCAGGGGTACCCTCGTAAACAAGGAAACGACGTCAAAACTCACCATGATATCTACTCATCATTACGGATGTGATGAGGGAATTTACCCACATAAGGACTTAATTCCGTGGATTTTGTTAAACGCCTTGATAGCTTCAGGTTGGATGAGTTAGATATCATGGTGAGTTTTGACGTCGTTTCCTTGTTTACGAGGGTACCCCTGCGAGAGTCACTAGAATTGATTTGTCAGAAGTTTGACGAGAAGACCACTGAACTTTTTAGGCATGTCTTGACTTCCACGTATTTTCTCTTTAATGGAGAATACTACGAACAAACGGAGGGAGTCGCCATGGGTAGCCCACTCTCACCGGTGGTAGCGAATTTGTACATGGAGAACTTCGAGGAGGAAGCCCTGTCGTCATCCGTATGGAAACCTACTTGCTTTCTCCGTTACGTAAACGACACGTTCGTCATCTGGCCACATGGTATGGATGAACTCCTTGACTTCCTTACACATCTAAACTCCATACACCCCAACATCAAATTCACTATGGAGACTGAAACGGAGGGTAAAAAAATCGGCCGCCGCCGCGACCGAACCCAGTTCCCTCTGAGCAGCCATAGCGTACGGATCTCCGCGCCGGCACGTTCACAGCAGCTTAGTCCGTCAGTTCACCTGATGATGGCGACATGTATGATCGCCGAAATATTGTGCCCGTTGGACACTATAGACCGGCAGCATACCCGTGGATATCTTGATTATCTGGGTCAGTGTTTCTGCCTACGCAATGTTTCACATATGCCCTCCGTAGGAGCGTTGCGTACAATCCTGCAGCGGTACCCACCCCAGCTCCTCTGCATTCTTCTCAATATCTGCTGGTGGGGGTACTGAAGTGTCAATTTTTTCTGGATCATTAGACAAAATTCCCCTATAAAGAAAGAAAAGGATGACCATCGGCTGTAACAAATCTTCTTGTTGAAAAGCTTAATAAGCGAACCAGTGGAAATCTTCGGTTCACGATTACAGAATTTGCAGTGAGTTTCGCTTAGAAACCACGGACAGTCTCACAGTAACATTTGACTGATAACGCTTGTTATCATATATTTAGGGCAGTCAGGGTGTTAAAACTTCTTAGGGGCGTCAGCAAAATGACGTGGATGGAGCCGTCGAAACATTTCTGATGTGGAGAACAATTACTAGTCAGTACTATTCTCACACTGGGATAAAATATGGATTGTAAACGTTAACATGGACACAAAAGGGCGATCAGTGTAGTGTGGCCACACTAGCAAACTATCTAAGTCTCGCCAAACGTTTTCTTTTTTTTTTTTTTTTTTTCCACGGAACCTGATGACAAATGGTTTTGGGCCATAAAAAGCGTATGGGAGAGAGTTCAACCTAACAATGTACCAGGAAAACATAACGTACATGGGGATTATAATTAAAGTTCCACTTTTAAAACGATGTTAAAGAGGAACCACTGCTCAGAATGACGTCAAATTTAAACAGAATACAGTCGAAGAAGGGGGAAACATTATGGAAACAAAAATGAAATTTTTACCACTTCATGGCGCCGTATGTGGCAAAATATGCAAATTAAATAACACAAGACACACGGCTCTTCCTCAGTTTGTGTCTGAAATGCTCGATATGACTTTCTCAATGCAGGATTGTGCGATGCTCTTAAAAACTATTTTCGAAGATTGGCCACAATATTGCTGGAGGAGTCGAGCGGTGATGTGCAAACCTCCAGTGCTTGGGGAACTGTCCGAATTTTGTACATACCTGTTAGCACGGTACATAACATTCTAAGAAACATCTTGCACTGTAATCCATATAAAATTACCAATGTTCAGGAGTTGCCTCATGCTGATCTGCCATTAAGCCAAATGTTTGGTCTAATATTTTCTGCTTGCATGGAAGTCTTCATAGTTTAATGAATAGTTGTGGAACATTCTGTGGCAGACAAACCCCATATCCATCCCCAAAGATTTTTCAATACACAGAACTGCAGAGCATGTACGGCGAAAAATCTGCTCGCACACCAGCATTGCTTCATTCCCCAAGGACGTGCGTGATGGTACCGTTTATCATAGCGCCATATTTTTTTTCGAGGAGATGGGTCCTACGCGTCCTGCTACCTGTACTGTCACTGGTGAACGCTATGAGATTCGCCAACGTCATTCCAGTCCTTCGAGAGCGTGGATGTGTGGGCAGGAGCATTTTTAAGTAAGATGGCGCTCCTCCGTGCATTGCACAGCCAGCAAAGCAGTTGCTGCAGAGGCATTTAGGAAAGGCGAGATCAGCCTGTATTTCCATACAACCATCCGGATCACCTGATCTTAATTCGTATGTCCTCTGGCTGTGAGGTTATCTGAAAGATGTTGTGTTTAGTACTCCGATTACAAAAGTAGCTGAATTGAAGGCATGCAATATGCAGCGCATTCTGATGGTGACTCCTGGACACTTCGATGTGTTGTGGATCATGCTATATCTCCATTTTCACTTGTGGCACAAAATGATGAACACTGTACTGAATTCCTTGTGTGTATCACGATAGTCAAAAACCGATCTCATTGTTGATTCTTGTGCAGTTACTGGCCTCAGGACAATTAAAAACGAATATCATTCTTGATTTTTATGCGGTTTTTGGCGCCAGGACAACTAAAACCGATTTTTTTTTCTATCTGAAGTTGTAGACCTTGTCATGGTGGATCGGCTTACCCACCTAACAGTGCACCAGCTGTTGCAATCCAAACTTGTACGGTCATGCACACAGCGCAGTATAGTTGGTCTAGTGTCGACCGACGCCACAGTCTCAGCATTGCGATTCATCTGTCACTTGTTGCCGAACACATTCACGGTATGACGCTTACAACGTTACCTGGCGAGAAAATTTTCGTTAATTTGTTGTCCAAATAATGCTTAGTTATTTTCGAATCGAACAGGAGACGTATGATGCGCCACCATACATTAGCAAAAGTGGCTCTCCTTGTAATTCTGTTGCGATTTTTAATATTTTTTCTATAACAAAAATTCCTAAACATATCCGTGGTTCCACTTATGAAACCGACAGCAGATTCCACTACAGAAAGCCCCATATCTATTGGAAGATCACAGAAAAGAGACTATTCTTTTAAGATTTGTTCCAGAAAGTACCAGGGTCGTATTATTATAAATCACGTGGGAAGACGCAAAATTATTTCCATATAAAACAAAGTCTCTTCAAGTAATTGAGTCAGATGCAAGCCTAAAATTATACGTAGGAAGCAAAAGTAGACCTAAGAATAAAACGGATATACCAGTATATCTTCAGTCATTATTTTAAAGTTCCGCTGCGTCAAAATTTAAATACTTATGTGAGTTACAATAGAAATGAGTCAATAATTAAGATCAATATATGTTGAGAAAAGCCTATAATGAGATCCGTTAATATACCGCAAGATCAGTCGTGATCTACAACAAACAATCACAATATTTGTGTAAATCTGTTACTATACATTGAGAGCAGACTTTGACAAACGGGAATATTAAAGTTTGTGAAAGAAAATGAATTAGTTACCCACCCTCAATTGCAGTTCCAGAAGACAACGTACGGACGAAGAAGAGAGATGATCAAAAACTGTAAGATGCCGAAATACATTAAATCGAAGACAAGTACCATCCGCAAAAGGCGTACTTTATTTATTGTGATCAACAAGAGAAACATGATTGGTACAAGACTGCAGAAGTAATAGTGTCGGTGCATCATACGTCTTATAAGACCGTGACTCTTCAAATATTACTTTCCAGATATAAATGCTAACCTCCCTGTAAACAATGGATTTAAACGATTAGCGGTATAAAGATAAGATTTATGATAAGATCAGACAAATGTAATTTACATTACAGACATCATAAAGAAAATATTCCTTCTTCACTCTAGTTCAGTAATTACTTACTAATCGCTTCTTCTCGGAGCTACTGTTCACACACTTTTCAGTTCAACAAATTTACAAACGAAATCATTTGGCAGTTTGTTATTTGTCACAAACACATTCCTTTTTTTACAATCGTGAAATCTAAAAATTTTTCCGGTAAATGATATTGAATTACCTAGCTTAATTTTGAAACTCCATAATGATTTCTGATAGCTTAAATAGATGGGTGTGTTCTAATAAAGTGCAGGATATATACCGATAATTCCAAGAATTTTCAACTACGTTTTTGCTGAAGTATCATACATTTAGTGCAGACGAAAATGTCTCTGCGCGCGTGTGTGTGTGTGTTTGTGTGTGTGTGTGTG
Organism: Schistocerca americana; assembly: GCF_021461395.2. NCBI lineage: Eukaryota > Metazoa > Arthropoda > Insecta > Orthoptera > Acrididae > Schistocerca > Schistocerca americana. The sequence goes on along the minus strand of NC_060125.1, from coordinate 395,941,346 downwards.
TGTGTGTGAACTGCTATATTCTCCATGTCCATGTTACGTTTTAATGTTGTCGCTATCAGCTGCATGTTACAATGAAAAAGCGGAAATGAAATATGACGGAGGATTTAACTTTACTACCCACCCCCATCTCTCACACTCTTTCTCTTCTCCCCCACACGATTGTTCGCTCACTCGCTCATCCCCCCTTTCGTTTATTTCCATCTCTATCAAAGGCAGCAAAATTTACGGTAAAAATGGGAATTATTTCCTGGAACCCGACAAACAAGTAAACTAATAAGTTGGTGGGCTGAAGCAGTTTTGCCTTTCAAATAAAAACAGTGAAAAGTTAAGATCGCAGTTGTTTGGTCTCCATTTGCAGTTTTATTGCAAGACAGCGACTGCATCAAACCAGTATATCTGAAATCATAACTCCATATTTTTGCGCAGGTCAGAAACACAATGCTAACCAGCAGCAACTCCAGAAGAAATCGTCAGGTAACTGTTCATGTGAACTGATTTTTCTATTTTTATCAGTAATTAATCGTGGGAGTATAAGCAATAATTTCCTCCTATTCTCATTTGCGTACCTAACAAAAAGCGTTGATATTACGGGAAGGGATTTGCAATGGATGTTACAGGAAATTCTTAATACCCAAGTTAGAATATTGAGAGTTTTAACGCGATAACTCTATATTCTTAATCGTGAGCTACTTAGCGATATGTCTAGTTTTATTTGTTCTCCCTCTGGGCGGAAAAAAGCATTACTCAGCACATTATTTTGGTCTATGAAATTTCTTTCAATCAAACTCACATGAATTACATAATGACTATAACTGTTTCAATTGATTAGTTATTGTTAACAGCCTTTAAACACTTATATTAAAAAGAAAACAGTCATCGTTGCAAAGTTATTTTTATTTAACAGTTAAGCGTTTCGCCATGGTTAGACATCATCAGATTATCTAAAAAGAAAAGTGGAGGCTAATTAAATAACTCTCCTGTAAACGCTATAAGGCATGGTTCGAATCTGAATCACAAATTTGATTAAAACCGCAAACAACACTCACGTAAAACTATCAGACATGCCGGCTGCCGAAGTTCTGCAGCAGACATATACATAAAATCGTTTGGATGGAAATTCAGCTGTCAGAATAACTAAAAGGAACTGTGGGAAGCTAGACAGAAAGTTTCAGGAATCATTTTACACCCACAACTGAAGCGAGATCTAACAAGCTAATAAGGGAAACCAGCAAAAGATTTACAAATACCTTTGAACTGTTATGGAAAACTAGAGCACAGTGTAGAACAGCAAATAAAACCAATGAATGAAAGCAATATTAAAAGTTTGCCAGTAAGTATGATATGAGTTACGCATACAGAAGCAGCGTCCACGAACAATTAAATAGGTAAACCAACTGTAAAATTAGAATAAAACTTCTACACATCTTAAATGCATATGCTTTACTAATACCGAACTTGCTGGCTAGCTTTTAATACCACTTTCATTTACCACAATGCTGCTTGCGTAGTATGTATAGCAAGCGTCGGAGTATTGCAAGTGATTTGAATGGCCCGTGTTACCTGTTCAATAATTTTAATATTCATTACATTTTAACTTTAATTTTAATCTAATTTATTTCTTCTTATCATGTATAGGTTGATCAGTTCCATATTTGACTTGTCCGTAACTTAAGATACTAGCGCAGTCCGTTGTACCTTCGTTGTATTAGCACGGCTATATGAAGCCTTCCACCTTTTAGTAATTGTAGTGCCGTTGCCGGTTAGACCGCTCAGGTGTTTGGCATCCAGGCCAACATGATGTACGATACGTATGGCTCTAAGTTGTGCTCATCTTGTTGATGAAACAGTTAACAGCATTTGTAATTCTTCGTTGGTTTCCTTTTATAATAGCCCTCTCTTCCGTTGTGGCTGTGGGTCGATTACTGAAATTTTCATTTTAGATACGCACCGTTCCCTTTAGTGACGACCGAATTCTCATCCAGACGGTTTTACGTGTGTGTGACTGACGCAGAGTTCTGTTAGTCGGAACAATGAACTTCATTTGACAGTTTTAAGTCTGTATTTTTTCCGATTTTAATTGCATCTTAGGCGCTGCTTACAACCATGCCTTATAATGTTTATAGGATAGTTAATTAGTTACCTTCCTTTCTCCTTTTAGATAATCTGATGGCGCCTAACGTGGCGAAATGCGTTATTTCTAAATAAAAATAAACTTTTGCAACCGTGACTGTTTAATTTTTGATATAACTGTGAAAACCGGTTTCTGTATCAATGAGAAAACGATGCAGTGGAATGAATACTACAACTCATAAACACTTCTTAACTGATGGTTGCGTCAAAACTAAGATCAGTATTTCAATGAGGCTTCTACCAGAGGACTGGCGCCTTTTGGAAATACTTTGGCGCAATCATAACCTTCTAAAACTGTTTTTATCAGTCCGTCATTCTTTCTTAATATATGGCCAATCCAATTTCTTTTTCTTCTCTTCTTCTCTTTCTTGCTATATAGCCATTTGAAAATCCCTCTGCAAAGAGTGCTATTATAGCACCCTTGTCTGCCCCAGCCAGATGGGCCATTTAGCGTTGGCTGAATGACTCGTCGCGGTTAATATCTGCTGCGAAAACAGCGCTAGTAGGAAACAGACTGCCTCCTCCACGACTGCAGCCACAACGCAATGGCCGAGTATGTGTAACACTGATGTCGATGGCATCAACGATAGATCGCAAGCTCGAACCCGTGTCATTACATAGTGGAGCAACTTAGAATCTGTAATTTTTATCAGAAGGGAATGGTCCGCTCTTGTCATGTCTTGTTATTGTTGTGGTCTTCAGTCCTGAGACAGGTTTGATGCAGCTCTCCATGCTACTCTATCCTGTGCAAGCTTCTTCATCTCCCAGTACCTACTGCAACCTACATCCTTCTGAATCTGCTTGGTGTATTCATCTCTTGGTCTCCCTCTACGATTTTTACCCTCCACGCTGCCCTCCAATACTAAATTGGTGATCCCTTTATGCCTCAGAACATGTCCTACCAACCGATCCCTTCTTGTAGTCAGGTTGTGCCACAAACTTCTCTTCTCCCCAATCCTATTCAATACCCCCTCATTAGTTATATGATCTACCCATCTAATCTTCAGCATTCTTCTGTAGCATCACATTTCGAAAGCTTCAATTCTCTTCTTGTCCAAACTAGTTATCATCCATGTTTCACTTCCGTACATGGCTACATTGCATACAAATACTTTCAGAAACGACTTCCTGACACTTCAATCTATGTTAACAAATTTCTCTTCTTCAGAAACGCTTTCCTTGCCATTGCCAGTATACATTTGATATCCTCTCTACTTCGACCATCATCAGTTATTTTGCTCCCCAAATAGCAAAACTCCTTTACTACTTTAAGTGTCTCATTTCCTAATCTAATACCCTCAACATCACCCGACTTAATTCGACTACATTCCATTATCCTCGTTTTGCTTTTGTTGATGTTTATCTTATATCCTCCTTTTAAGACACTATCCATTCCGTTCAATTGTTCTTCTAACTCCTTTGCTGTCTCTGACAGAATTACAATGTCATCGGCGAACCTCAAAGTTTTTATTTATTCTCCATGGATTTTAATACATACTCCGAATTTTTCTTTTGTTTCCTTCACTGCTTGCTCAATATACAGACTGAATAACATCGGGGAGAGGCTACAACCGTGTCTTACTCCCTTCCCAACCACTGCTTTCCTTCCATTTCCCTCGACTCTTATAACTGCCATCTTGTTTCTGTACAAATTGTAAATAGCCTTTTGCTCCCTGTATTTTACCCCTGCCACCTTCAGAATTTGAGAGAGAGTATTCCAGTCAACATTGTCAAAAGCTTTCTCTAAGTCTACAAATGCTAGAAACGTAGGTTTGCCTTTCCTTAATATTTCTTCTGAGATAAGTCGTAGTGTCAGTATTGCCTCGCGTGTTCCTATATTTCTGCGGAAACCAAACCGATCTTCCCCGAGGTCGGCTTCTACCAGTTTTTCCATTCGTCTGTAAAGAATTCGCGTTAGTATTTTGCATCCGTAACTTATTAAACTAATTGTTCGTTAATTTTTACATCTGTCAGCACCTGCTTTCTTTGGGATTGGAATTATTATATTCTTCTTGAAGTCTGAGGGTATTTCGCCTGTTTCATATATCTTGCTCACCAGATGGTAGAGTTTTGTCAGGACTGGCTCTCCCAAGGCCGTCAGTAGTTCTAATGGAATGCTGTCTACTCCCGGGCCTTGTTTCGGCTCAAGTATTTCACTGCTCTGTCAAACTCTTCACGCAGTATCGTATCTCCCATTTCATCTTCATCTACATCCTCTTCCATTTCCATAATGTTGTCCTCAAGTACATCACCCTTGTATAGACCCTCTATATACTCCTTCTACCTTTCTGCTTTCCCTTCTTTGCTTAGAACTGGGTTTCCATCTGAGCTCTTGATATTCATACAAGTGGTTCTCTTTTCTCCAAAGGTCTCTTCAATTTTCCTGTAGGCAGTATCTATCCTACCCCTAGTGAGATAAGCTTCTACATCCTTACATTTGTCCTCTAGCCATCCCTGCTTACCCATTTTGCACTTCCTGTCGATCTCATTTTTGAGACGTTTGTATTCCTTTTTCCCTGCTTCATTTACTGCATTTTAATATTTTCTCCTTTCATCAATTAAATTCAATATTTCTTCTGCTACCGAAGGATTTCTACTAGTCCTCGTCTTTTTACCTACTTGATCCTCTGCTGCCTCCACTACTTCATCCCTCAGAGCTACCCATTCTTCTTCCACTGTATTTCTTTCCCCTATTTGTGACAATTGTTCCCTTATGCTCTCCCTGAAACTCTGTACAACCTCTGGTTTAATCAGTTTATCCAGATCCCATCTCCTTAAATTCCCACCTTTTTGCAGTTTCTTCAGTTTTAATCTACAGTTCATAGCCAATAGATTGTGGTCAGAGTCCACATCTGCCCCTGGAAATGTCTTACAATTTAAAACCTGGTTCCTAAATCACTGTCTTACCATTATATGGTCTATCCGAATCCTGTCAGTATCTCCAGCCTTCTTCCATGTATACAACCTTCTTTTATGACTCTTGAACCAAGTGTCAGCTATGATGAAGTTATGCTCTGTGCAAAATTTGACCAGGCGGCTTCCTCTTTCATTTCTTAGCCCCAATTCATATTCACCTACTACGTTTCCTTCTCTCCCTTTTCCTACTACCGAATTCCAGTCACCCATGACTATTAAATTCTCGTCTTCCTTCACTATCTGAACAATTTCTTTTATTTCATCATACATTTCTTCAGTTTCTTCGTCATCTGTAGAGCTGTTTGGCATATAAACTTGTACTACTGTAGTAAGCGTGGGCTTCGTGTCTATTTTGGCCACAATAATGCGTTCACTATGCTGTTTGTAGTAGTCTACCCGCACTCCTATTTTTTTATTCATTATTAAACCGACTCCTGCATTACCCCTATTTGATTTTGTATTTATAATCCTGTATTCGCCTGACAAAAAGTCTTGTTCTTGCTGCCAGCGAACTTCACTAATTCCTACTATATCTAACTTTAACCTATCCATTTCCCTTTTTAAATTGTCTAACCTACCTGCTCGATTAAGGGATCTGACATTCCACGCTCCGATCCGTAGAACGCCAGTTTTCTTTCTCCTAATAACGACGTCCTCTTGAGTAGTCTCCGCCCGGAGATCCGAATGGGGGACTATTTTATCTCTAAGAGGACGCCATCATCATTTAACCATACAGCAAAGCTGCATGCCCTCGGGAAAAATTACGGCTGTAGTTTCCCCTTGCTTTCAGCCGTTCGCAGTACCAGCACAGCAAGGCCGTTTTGGCTAGTGTTACAAGGCCAGATCAGTCAATCATCCAGACTGTTGCCCCTGCAACTACTGAAAAGGCTGCTGCCCCTCTTCAGGAACCACACGTTTGTCTGGCCGCTCAACAGATACCCCTCCGCTGTGGTTGCACCTACGGTACGGCCATCTGTATCGCTGAGGCACGCAAGCCTCCCCACCAACGGCAAGGTCCATGGTTCTCTTATCGTGATAAATATTACATGAAATGAAATGTTTACGTTACGCATATACGGCAGGCCTAACGCAAGAGACATTTCTGAAATATCTGAGGCAACCTAAAGAACAATCCGTGTATTTATCTGCAGAAGGTTGCCTGATAATAAGGAAAACGTGTTTATCCTCGCTCGTCGTGTTTCCAAGTGGCGCAGTTTACTGTGAGGCATACACTCAGCCGCAAAAGTATTCGGACAGTGGGAAGTTTCACAATGAGTACTCGAGAAACACTGACTATGAAACCCAAACATATATATTAGAAATATATATGCGTAACAACATTAATTACAAAAAAATAATTGTATTATTTCGTTTCCAAAACATAAACAACAGAAAAATTAACAACAAAAATGAAACATCCTGCACACCCTGCTGCTACAAAAGTATTTGGACACCGTACAATAAATGTTCGTAAGTTGTACGACGAAAATGTCAATACCTTGTGGGTCCACCTATCATTTTAATACCTCCTCCAATCTACTAGGCACACTTTCCACAAGTTTTTTCGTGAAATCTGGGGCTATGTTTGCCCATTCTTGGCACAGTTTCTCTTTCAAGGTCTGTTTCGTATAGATGTTGTCCGCGTGGAGGGTCCGTTTCAATTTATCACACTAATGTTCGATTGGGATAAGGTCTGGTGATTGGGGAGGGCAATTGAAGAACAACCACATTTCTACAATATGCGCGGTATGCTTGGGATCATTATCCTGATAAAAATGAAAGTTCGCAATACCCATATGTCGTGCACTCTGATTCAAATGCCTTCGCAGTATATTCAAATACGCTTCCTTGTTCATCGTATCATCAATGAACATTAAATCACCCACACCATTGCCGGACATGCACCCCCACACCATGATGTTCCCACCTCCAAACTTTACTGTTGGTTTGAGGTTCCTGGGATTCAGCTCTTCATTGGTCTTTCGCCACACGTTTGCCTTTCCGTCGCTTTGCCATAACGTAAATTTACATTTGTCGCAAAATATCATCCGATTCCACCAAGCCTGATCGTATTCGGCGTATTCCCTCGCAAACTGCATTTGTTTCTTCTGGTTCACTGCATTTATGAATGGCTTTCGTCGTGCCACTCGACCATGCTACTGCGATCGTCGTAGTACTCTCCGCACGGTTTCGGGATGAACTTTTGTACCAAGGTCTCCCTCCACCTCACTTGCAATTACTGCGGCGGATATTTTCGGATTCTGTTGTACCTTTCGCACAATCACACGTTCATCTCTCTGTGAAAATGTCCGTGGCCGTCCTGTACTGCAACACAATTCCAGTCGGTCTTCTTTCTCGAACCGTCTAACAACGTCGTGAACTGTACTTTTCTTCATGTTCACTATTGCGGCACTTTCCCTGCAGGTTTTACCCTTCGCGTGATGATAAACGACAATTTGGCTTTGCTCGAACGTAGAACACTTCCTTCTGCGTCCCATCGTCTACCTGCACAGGCTCGCGATACGTGTTTACTAATCATCGCTATCGTCTCGCGGAAATGTCGGACACACTGCAGTCGCTTCACCCTCTGTGCGTCTCGGAATGAACTATTCTCTCACGTTGTCCGCCTTTGTCCGAATACTTTTGTTGCACCTTCCCATGCCGTTCTCAGGAAATATTGCGTAACAGACACAAGTCCAACAACAATTCTTCGTATTTGACGCGTGTTTCACATTGCGACATCGTGCCCAGAGTCCCAAATACATTACAAAGTGCAATTTCTGTATTTGTTCATGCGGCAAACTGCAAAATTATGCGCCGTTACGTGTGTCCGAATACTTTTGCGACTGAGTGTACGTAGTTCTCGCCGGGCGTAAGAAGCGACTCGACTAACGAGGGGAACTCGCCAGGTGCCATACGCTGATTGTCCGGAAACTTTGCTCAGTGAAGGAGAGGACAAAATAGGCGAACATGTGTTTCGGCTTATCTGCAGACACTCGACCGTTTCCGAGAAAACGACGGTCACAGTTATCAACGCGCTGTTGCTGTAGTGTAGACACCTTTGGCGCCCGATAATGCAATTGAAGCGGTGACTCAGTGGCTACCGTCGTTCCATCGCAACTTTGATTCTCGAGTTCGAGACCATATTGTTTTTTTATTATTATTTTTTCCTCCCTCTCTATGAGAATTATCTACGAATGTTATTTCCAGTTCATCTTGAAATAATGTTGTCGTTATTCGTCTGTTAACTTTCTGTGTAATTAATGAATTAAAAAGATAATAAACGAGTGAGAAAATAATGTGAAATATTTTTTAACCTCCTTACAACCTGTAAGGTTGCAAGGACTTTCACAAATATTTCACATCATTTTCTCATTCGTTTATTTTTTTAACTTCTTTCATTACACAGTAAATTAATTGACGAATAACAACATTGTTTCAAAAAAATAAATCGGAATAAACAATGAAACATTCATAGATAATTCAGAGAGTGAGGGGGGGGGGGGGGGAGGGAGGACAACCGGGTTTCGAACTCGCAGCGCAAAGTTCTGAAGTCGGGACGGTAGCCGCTGAGCCACCACTTCAATCGGATCCTTACATGCTAAAAGGTATCTACACTACAGCAAGAGCTCATTGAAAACTTTGACCGTCATTTTCTCAGAAGCGGTCGAGTGTATACAGATAAGCCAAAACACGTGTTCGCTTACTTTGTCCCCTCTTTCACTGAGCGAAGTGTCGGCAAGATGTATTTGTATGACACTTGGCGGGTCCCCTCGTAAGTGGCATCGTTGCGATTCAGTAGACAGAATGCGTCCACTTTCCTCGACTGCCTATTTACATGTTTGGAAACTTTCGTTCTTGTAGTCACAGTTTGCATTATGAGGGCTGGTTTGCCTGATAACGATTTACTAATGGACTTTGCTTCTAACTTAAGTTACTGTGTAGTAGACCTACTGCAACAGCTAGAACCAAAAATGTTTGTTTATTTTGATAGTCCTCTTTTTAGTTGCCATATTTCGCTATAATATTTTCCTTTGTTTCGAAACGGCAACTTTAGATGACCACTGCAACTTGGTAACATCAGTAACAATTTAATACTTTGAAACAGTTATGTGTGGTGTACGAGGAGTGTACTCTGTTGAATGAGGAATACATTAAACACGAAAGCTGCGTCCAGTAACAATAATTAACTTTCGGTTACATGACAAAACTCACGTCTAAATACTGTCAGTTCATCTCAGTACCCAGTAAACATACTTTTGTGGGGAAGGCAAACGAAAGATTGAGTTTTATTGACCGCACACTAAAAATAGGCAACAGGTCTACTGAAACACTGCCTACACTACGTTTGTCCGTCCACTGCTATAGTATTCCTGTGTGGTATGGGATCCTTGACAGACGTGGTTGACGTTGCACGCCAAAAACGTCCAAGGAACGGTAGCACGATTTGTAATGTCACGAAATAGGGGAGAGAGGGTCCCAGATTTAATAAGCAAGTTGGGGAGACATCCATGATAACAAAAGCGTTTTTCATTGCCGCGAGATCTTTTCCGAAATTTCAATCACCAACATCTGTTCTGAATGACAAAACATTATTTCCTCGAGAACTAGCACAGGAAGAAGTAACCACAGTAATAATGTAATTCAGGGCTCGTGAAAAAAGATTTAAGTGGTCCTTTTTCCCGCACGCTGTTAAAGAGTGGGACGGTAGAGAAATAGTCCGAAGGTGGTTCGATGAACCCTCTGCCAGGCACGTAAGTCTGGATTGCAAAGAAATCCTGGTAGATGTAGTCATCTAGATGTAACAACGAAATTATGTTGTAATTGCGACATGTGAGTTACATCTGATTTGAACATCGAAGTTTTTTGCTGTTTATTTATTTTTTGTTCATTATTTTCACCTGGGTGCGGTAAATTGATGCTTAAATAAAGTGTCATGCATGGACCAATAACAATAAATTCTTAACTACTTGTTATGGTACTGCAGTATCTGCCAGCGGCTTCAGAAGTGGATATAGCATACAACGTTCCGAGGGCGTTTATAAGTGGATATTGCAGACGACTTCCAGCAACATTTGAATGTAGCTTCTTAAAAGTTCCGTGATAAAACAATTTGAGTTGCTGGTGAATACAGTTCATCGTCACTACACAGTATATATTATCATTATACATGAGGTGAAAAGAGTTCGCCGGTTGCGGTGGCTGAGCGGTTCTAGGCGCTTCAGTCACGAACCGCTCGGCTGCTTCAGTCGCCGGTTCGAATCATACCTCGGGCATCGATGTGTGTTAGGTTAGGTAGGTTTAAGTAGTTCTAGGTCTAGGGGACTCATGACCTAAGCAGTTTGGTCGCATGGTTCTTAGAGCCATTTTTTGTCATTTCGCGTAAATTTTCTTTACGGTAAACGGCCATATCTTTAGATTGCGTGGACATAGAAGCTCACTGTTTTTTGCACCACCAAGGGATGGTATACTGCAGGAAATGCGATACACTTCCGCTTATTATGTCTACCCGTAATCGAGGTAAACGGGTTTTAAGGGTTGGGTAGACAGACAGACGGCCATTTTTACCGATTTAGATGACGAAATCCTAACCACGAAAATAGCTACGACTGTCAGAGAAGATGAGGGCCGCATAAATAATTCCCCCTACTCTTTATTCTAAATGCTCTAGTTGCAGGCGTACATCAGCATATTACTCGCAGCTACGCTTTCGATCCAAATCACGTTTACAGGAATGCAAATAAAATCCATTTGCCTATACACATGGTAATTCAGATCCCAGTATTAATGCCACCACGTTTTAGAAGTGCGAGCATTCCCACTGCCAGCTAGAAACACTCCGGCTAAAGAACATTTTCTGGCTCTGCCGAGTCTAATGAAGAATTCGAAACATTGTATTATACGTTTGGCAGCTATGTCGCCATTTTATTTCCTTGGGTGGTGCAGAATTATCCTACTAAATTTACTCGCTAATAACACTATTTTGTTATTGCCATTTTCATTGCGAAATGGCCGGCTTGTTCATGTCTGGGGTAATAATAGAGGGCTGTTTGCCTGGGTTGTCTGCTAGTGTAGTGAAAGGTGATTGCTACTGCAAGGGAGAGAGGTCTGGTTTGTTTTCGGTTCTAATGAACATTTTCTGGCTCTGGCGAGTCTAATGGAGAATTCGAAACATTGTATTATAGGCAGATAGACTATCAGTAAAGCAATTTCAAGAAATTCTTGAGCCCTCAATACGTTTTATTGCTACCTTTATTCTGTACTGACGCCCTGTGGATGTCAATATGAAACACTTGTAGAGTTTCATACTTGTTACCGCCTACTTTTTCCGCTTCTGTCAATAATTTAATTGACTTAACTGTGGCACTGAATGATTTTTTAACGAATTTCGTTATGAATCTTCACGTATTGCTAAATTTGAACACTTTCATGGTAGGTCAGCGACGGTAATCTAGTACGACTTTCTGAACGTTGACACAGTTTCGCGGTCGAATGCGCATAATATTTTGCTAATTCGTAACGATCTGGGGTACTTTGGCTTACTAAAACAGTTACGTTATCTCGATAAGCTGAAATTCATGTTTATTAGTACAGGTCATACTAATTAGCGTTTCTTCCTTCATTTACATCTTATATTTACGTGTTGTGTTTAACACGCTAATCACCATTAATATAGTCTTACACATGACTGAAACAGTCTGACAAAGTTCGGGTAGTTTTCCAGTTTCACGCCTGTGCATATTATGTTGGTAGCACTTCGTCGCCTTGCCTGTTATGCTGTGTAGCAGACTTTAAAGCCGTGCGGATCAGCATAACGAAAAGGCGAGGGGTCTCGATCGTTTTGTCCACGACTGTACAAAGCCAGAGTTGAACATAATGAGGTCAGTGGCTTAGCTCTGAGCACTATGGGACTTAACAATCAGTGGCTTAGCACGCGAGAGGCAGTGGGAACCCAGAGCATTAAATACCACGGTAATGTCTGTCGCCTCACTGGAAAAGTAACACAACAACAGCAGGTCTAGAGACAAATTCTGGAGCAACATACCCATATTGGTATTTATGTGTAGACAGAGTGCTGTGTGTGAAGGGATAATGTGATAAAAGAAAAGAGCTTGAATTCAGAGTTCGAAAGTAGAGTATTACACTGACGAAACTAAATTGGAAAACATGATAAAAGAAAAGGGGAGTTACGACATTAATATTGTAGGGCTAAGTGAAGTAAAGTGAGAATTTTATTTTGGGAATTGCAAAGCAACTAGCAACTTGGCCCAGGTTTACCTTGGTAGCATTAAGTATCTGCACCCAGACGGCTAGACTCGCGCAATGTATTCTGTTTGCGGGCCTCGAATAAAATTATTCATAAATCTACGTTAACTACCTGAATATCATCACATTCCCGCTGTAGAAAGATTGTATGTAGGCACGAATGTTATGTGCTCCATACAAAACTGGCGTTCGGAATAACATCTCAAGGCAATGATGGGAGCACACCGTCACTGAAGTTTACAACCAATGTGAGAATTGTGTGCGAATCATGGGTGTATGTGAGTGAGATCGATTGGATATGGATCTAAGGCTGCCTGATTAGACACAAATAAAACAAATACACGGAAGATGAAGCATGACGTACATCTTTTGGTCTTGTTACTGCATACTTCATGTGAAGATTATTACGCACTGTGATGTTCTGTTGAGAGTCATTGCGTCAGTCCTTTGTTATGGTCTCTTTATGGCAGATCGGGCACTGATGACCGTGCAGTTTGAGCGCCCCACAAACCAAACATCATCATCTTTATGACACACTTCCTCGCAGTGCCTCGCAAAGAATCTTGCCCACATACAAGTTTGATTAAAAGGAAAACAAATACCTTTAATGTTGAGTCACATCCTATGCTTATGAAAGAAAGTACTGTTTGTAAACGAAGCAGACTTGCATCTCATGCTGCGTTTTTCTTTACGTTTATTTCAGATTCGCATGTTTCTCTCGTTATGCAGTTGTTCCATAACGACTGCAATCATTTCGGTGTCACATAGGTGATCTGTAATATACACTACTGGCCATTAAAATTGCTACACCACGAAGATGACGTTTTCAGAGCATTCACACAAGGTTGGCGCCGGTGGCGACCCCTACAACCTGCTGACATGAGGAAAGTTTACAACCTATTTCTCATACACAAACAGCAGTTGACCGTTGTGATGCCTCCTGTAAGGAGGAGAAATGCGTACCATCACGTTTCCGACTTTGATAAAGGTCGGATTGTAGCCTATCGCGATTGTGGTTCATCGTACCGCGACATTGCTGCTCGCGTTAGTCGAGATCCAATGACTGTTAACAGAATATGGAATCGGTGGGTTCCGGAGGGTAATACGGAACGCCGTGCTGGTTCCCAACGGCCTCGTATCACTAGCACTCGAGATGACAGGCATCTTATCCGCATGGCTGTAACGGATTGAGCAGCCACGTCTCGATCCCTGAGTCAACAGATGGGGACGTTTGCAAGTTAACAACCATCTGCACGAACAGTTCGAGGACGTTTGCAGCAGCATGGACAATCAGCTCGGAGACCATGGCTGCGGTTACCCTTGACGCCGCATCACAGACAGGAGCGCCTGCGATGGTGTACTCAACGACGAACCTGGGTGCAAGAATGGCAAAACGTCATTTTTTCGGATGAATCCAGGTTCTGTTTACAGCAGCATGATGGTCGCATCCGTGTTTGGCGACATCGCGGTGAACTCACATTGGAAGCGTGTATTCGTCATCGGCATACTGGCGTATCACCCGGCGTGATGGTATGGGGTGCCATTGGTTACACGTCTCAGTCACCTCTTGTTCGCATTGGCGGCACATTGAACAGTGGACGTTACATTTCAGATGTGTTACGACCCGTGGCTGTATCCTTCATTCGATCCCTGCGAAACTGTACATTTTAGCAGGATAATGCACGACCGCATGTTGCAGGTCCTGTACGGGGCTTTCTGGACACAGAAAATGTTCGATTGCTGCCCTGGCCAGCACATTCTCCAGATCTCTCACCAACCGAAAACGTCTGCTCAATGGTGGCCGAGCAACGGACTCGTCACAATACGCCAGTTACTAGTCTTGATGAACTGTGGTATCGTGTTGAAGTTGCATGGGCAGCTGTACCTCTACACGCCATCCAAGCTCTGTTTGACTCAATGCCCAAGCGTATCAAGGCTGCTATTACAGCCAGAGGTGGTTGTTCTGGGTACTGCTATCTCAGGATCTATGCACCCAAATTGCGTGAAAATGTAATCACATGTCAGTTCAGGTATAATATATTCGTCCAATGAATACCCGTTTATCACCTGCATTTCTTCTTGGTGTAGCAATTTTAATGGCCAGTAGTGTAGCTACAGAGTAAGGTTGAATCCGAGCTGTGTTTCGTGCCTCGTGAATCTCCACATCGTCGAGAGGTGAACGCTGTATTAAAACACTGAGTGAAAAAAAATGACCCAGGTGATACTCTATCCAACAGCCCTTACCCATTTTTTCGCTGCATTTCTAGCCAAACGCTTTACCACATTTTTTTCTTTCCACTAATTCTCTTACAGTGTCAAATAATATTTGCTAAACAAAAAAGAATAATACAAAAACGGTGTTAATCCTACTTGCCGCAGCCAATTTTACACTTAACGAAAGTAAATCCCCTTTCCACGCTTTGCCTGTAACACTTTTTGTTTATTTATTTATTATTAACTACGGAAACAAGGCCATCAGGGCCTCAAAAACGAAAGTAGTTGTGAAACAATATATCTAAAAAGGGGGCATGAGTAGAATACCATAGGCACAGGTAACTCAAAGCGATTTCTTGACGGCGAAGTAGAAGTTCAACATATTGACGAATGAGTTCCGATATCGAGGCAGGCGCAAACACTTCCAATATGCAGTTGTCAAATATTGGAGCAAGCCGATTGGGTCCGTATCGACCCCTCCATCTCCAATGTAATGAACACAGTGGCCTAACAACCATGCAGTTGTATTTGACTTCACCCTCGGAAGGTAGCAGAAATCTGGACGAAACAGTATAGCAGCAGAAAAGGCAGTCTCAACCGACCGAGTTACAGAGGCTAATGCTTTCAGAGCCAGTACCAGTTCATTTCGTGACCTGACAGGTACATCTACACTGGAGAGCCAAAGAAACTGATACACCTGTGTAATACCATGTAGAGGCCCCGCAAGCACGCAGAAAGAAGTGCCGCGACACGACGTGGCATGGACTCGACTAGTGTCTGAAGTAGTGCTGGAGGGAACTGACACGATGAATCCAGCAGGGCTTTCCATAAATCCGTAAGAGTGCGAGGGGTTGGAGATCTCTTCTGAACAGCACGTTGCAAGGCATCCCAGATATGCTCAATAATGTTCATGTCTGGAGAGTTTAGTGGCCATCGGAGGTGTTAAAACTCAGAAGAGTGTTCTTGGATCCACTCTGAAGCTAGTCTGGACACGTCAGGTGTTGCATTGTCCTGCTGCTGGAGATCTCTTCTGAACAGCACGTTGCAAGGCATCCCAGATATGCTCAATAATGTTCATGTCTGGAGAGTTTAGTAGCCATCGGAGGTGTTTAAACTCAGAAGAGTGTTCTTGGATCCACTCTGAAGCTAGTCTGGACACGTCAGGTGTTGCATTGTCCTGCTGGAATTGCCCAAGTCCGTCGGAATATACAGTTGACATGAACTGATGCAGGTGATCGGACTGGATGCTTACGTACGTGTCACCTGTCAGAGTCGTAACTATACGTATCAGGGCTCCCATATCACTCCAACTGCACACGTCCCACACCATTACAGAGCCTCCACAAGCTTGAACCTGCCCTTGATGACATGCGAGGCCCTGTTCCGTACACATCCATGCACTCGATGCACTTGAAACGCGATTCGTCCGACCAGGCACCACGTTACCAGTCGTCAACAGTCCAATGTCGGTGTTGACGTGTCCAGGCGAGGCATAAAGCTTTGTTTCTCGCAGTCATCAAGGTTACACGATGATGTTTCGATGAATGATTCGCACGCTGACATTTGTTGATGGCCCAGCATTGATATCTGCAGCAATTTGCGGAAGAGTTGCACTTATTTCACACTGAACCATTCTTCTCAGTTGTCGCTGGTCCCATTTCTGCAGGATCTTTTTCCGGTCCGCAGAAATGTCAGACATTTGATGTTTTACCGGATTCCTGATATTAACGGTACTATCGTGAAATAGTCGTACGGGAAAATCCCCACTTCATCACTACCTCGGAGATGCTATTTCCCATTGCTCGTGAGCCGACTATACCACTACGTTCCAGTTCACTTAAATCTTGATAACCTGCCATTGTAGCAGCAGTAACCGATCTGACAACTGCGCCGAACACTTGTTATCTTGTACAGGCGGTACCGACAGCAGCGCCGCATTCTGCTTGTTTTCATATCCCTTTATTTGAAGATGCATGCTTATACCAGTTTCTCTGACCCTTCAGTGATTGTGTTGATGCCAATAAATTACACGGGCAAGCCATGATGCAGCCACTGCCAGTTGCAGCGCTCAGAAAATGACTGAACTTCTTCAAACAAATCATAGAATGAAGGCTTTCACGGCAGGTGTTGTCATCACTTAGCAAAAAAAATGTGTGTGAAATCTTATGGGACTTAACTGCAAAGGTCATCAGTCCCTAAGCTTACACACTACTTAACCTAAATCATCCTCAGGACGAACACACACACCCATGCCCGAGGGAGGACTCGAAAGCCCGCCGGGACCATCACTTAACACTTCCGGTCTGAGATGCCGTGGTCGATACATAAAACTCTCCTCTGACGCTTGGCCTTCGAATGCGGAAGCCATCCTCCGGGGACAACGGGCGAACTGCTTTCTTCACACAAAGCCCACCATAACTTTACCACGCATTGTTCTTTCATCTCCAAATGCTGCAATGCATTGGTATATACCAGTACCCCTTCTCGGATGTATTGTCTTAGCTTTACCGCCGGCCGCGGTGGCCGTGCGGTTTTAGGCGCTTCAGTCCGGAACCGCGCGACCGCTACCGTCGCAGGATCGAATCCTGCCTCGGGCATGGATGTGAGTGATGTCCTTAGGTTAATTAGGTTTAAGTAGTTCTAAGTTCTAGGGGACTGATGACCTAAGATATTAAGTCCCATAGTGCTCAGAGCCATTTGAACTATTTTTTTTTTTAGCATTACCAGCTGAAATTCGATAGGCCGTGTGACGATCTTAATTTGCTGCGTATCCAAGGTCGCGCTCCATACACTCGAGCAGATTTATCAATGCGTGCTAATCGTTTTTGAAGTTTTGCTCCATGTCCACAGTAGTTATATCCAGGAATAAGCAATTCGAGTGGTAGTTTCTCGAGAATACCGCCTCCTCCTCCTCCTCCAACGCGTCTAATGTTAAGTATGTTATGCTACTGAGGTGGTTGTGGTCTGCGCACCCAGTTATATAGCAAATCCTCAGCGCCGATCCAGCTGTTTTGTGTTTTGTGATGCGGTAAAACCAAGCCATTTACCTAACGCTCCATTTCCTCGACAACGTATGACCCTCTCTACGAGATACACATCTGGTTCCGAGCACTTCTGTCACTCTTCTGTGTAAAAGCATCCTGCAGTTTCCGTGCCACTGCTGTCCTTTAAGAAGTAGATTCTAGGATTTGTTCTCTGCACTCTCTTATCTCGGGTGACCAGTTTGGCATGTATGACTCCTCAAATACTGTCTTCTGTTTTGAAATACGTTCTAAAACGCCTACATTAAATTGCTGTTTGTGCGGATCTAACATTTTAATACGGTTGTACACTGTATCTAGAAATCTATCACCACGAACATCGATTGATTTCATTTTTATGGTGCGTGTTTGATTTAATTATACTGCGAAATTATTTGCGGGATGATATCGGTCTATTTATGTGAGCTATGAAGATTGAATAGCATTCACATTTGAGTTCTGTTCAGACGTTCCTAGATACTCGCCTTCAGGTGGGTGAACGGTGAGTAGTAATGTTTTCCATACGGCCTCATGACAAAGTATCTATCGTTAAACTCGCCGTCGTGATCTGTGTGAAGGTTATCTGGGCTTCGATTTATCCCCGTCTGGAGCAATCCCTCAGACACATGCGAGACATCCTTCCCTGTTTTCTCTTTCACGGGTAATTCCCAAGCATATTTAGAATAAGTATCAATGACGATTAAAATATAATTGAATCTGTTATTCACACGTGAATATTCCCACATGTCAACAAGATCCGCCTGCCACAGGTCGTCAA
This sequence comes from Schistocerca americana, assembly GCF_021461395.2. Taxonomy (NCBI): domain Eukaryota; kingdom Metazoa; phylum Arthropoda; class Insecta; order Orthoptera; family Acrididae; genus Schistocerca; species Schistocerca americana. Next base: position 395,923,022 of record NC_060125.1, on the reverse strand, counting down.
AATCCTTAATCGTAACCTATGTTATCGAACTACAGTCCCCATACCCATTTGATGATATCTCTCTCTCTCTCTCTCTCTAAGCTAAGAAATTATTGAAACAACTCCATTCGAATGAGCTGTATTACCAGCGTCAGTTGATGCCATGAGCAGTCGAGTAGGTCTATCATCTCATTTGGGTCGTCGTAATACATATACTGTGAGATCGATTGCTCACTCGTTTATGCTGAATGTCAGTACCATCACCGCTGCTTTTTTTGTTTCTTTTTTCACCATCCAATATAGGTTTTATAATGGATTTGTATTTCACATTGCTTCCGCTTTTTGCATTTATACGGAGATCAGTAAAAAGCAATATTTCATGACACATTTCCAAATCCTTAGGCGAATAATCTACAGCTTTTGTGGGTCTTAAGAAAATAAGGTTCAGTAGACCGGGTGTTCTTTGAAACAGTTTATAGCCGATCTATATTGTTTTTTCATTTAAGTTATAGGCTGTGTGCCCAACATGTATGGTTCTTAACCTCTGACACCGAATATTCTGTACGTCCTAGCGCCGCTGTGACTTTTAATGAAATCGGAAATAGCATCATATTCGTCATTGTAGAATATCGCTGAGAGTTCATCGAGAGACTCAGAAACCGGTTTAAAGGTTTCTCACAGCGTCTGCTCCCCGTTCGAATTCCCCAACCTCAGAAACCGTAATTTTTCGCGCACGGCGGACTTCACGCTTAGTCGACATCTCGTTGTATACTAATCGGAATTCTGTGCAGCGTGAGGCTTTATATATCCGCTCTTCTTTTTCTTATGCTGCTCCCCTTTCTCGGTAACAGCTATTTTCCCTTTAGTTAAGTCGCCTGCTTTCTTTTCAATTGCGTTAGCCCCTTCATATAACGTCCCCGCCGGCCGTAGTGGCCGAGCGGTTCTAGGCGCTAAAGTCTGGAACCGCGCGACCGCTACGGTCGCAGGTTCGAATCTTGCCTCGGGCATGGGTGTGTGTGATGTCCTTAGGTTAGTTAGGTATAAATAGTTCTAAGTTCTAGGGGACTGATGTCCTCAGAAGTTAAGTCCCATAGTGCCAGAGCCATTTGAACCATAACGTCCCCTTCTCAATAACAGCTATTTCCCCTTCAGTAAAAGTCCTTTACATTCTTCTCCATTGCATTAAATCGATCATTCAGTGTATCGTTCAGTCTCAGAAGGGTATGACAATATGTTTCTAGTTCCTTGCATACGGATCCAACTTTACGTTCGAGAGTTTGAATTATCGCGTCCATATACAAGCGAATGTCTTGTCTATGTACACCCATTCTATTCATCTGAGCTCCCGTCATGCGTGCGAATTTATCAATGGTGATGCGTTTACAGTGATGTACTCACCTCTTTGTATGGCTATATATATATATAGGAACTCCTGGAAATTTCGTGTATACCTGCAATCATTCAGTTTTCTTGTTTTATCAGGAACGAGACACCCATACTGTGAGTCATTCCAGCAATCTGCACATATCTTTACAAAATCGGTTCCTACACGAGCGTGGTAAATATGTTTAAATTCAGATTGTCCTGGTTGAATGCTATAATTAGGTATACATTATACCTCACGAGCTGTTTGTGGTTTCTGGAATATGTCTGACTAAGATAAAATATCGATAAATATAAAATAAAGATATTAACGACGTAGGAGACAATCTGAGTAGCCGACTTAGATTGTTTGCAGATGATGCTGTCATTTACCGTCTTGAAAAGTCATCAGATGAACAAAACGACTTGCAAAATGACTTAGATAAGATATCTGTATGGTGCGAAAAGTGGCAATTGACCCTGAATAAAGAAATGTTCGAAGTTATTCACATGAGTACTAAAAGAAATCAGGTAAATTTCGATTACGCAATAAGTCACACAAATCTGAGGTATGTAAATTCAACTAAGTACTTAGGATTTACAGTTAAAAATAACCTAAATTGGAACGATCACATAGATAATATTGTGGGTAGAGCAAACCAAAGATTGGCAGAACACTTAGAAGGTGCTACAGATCTACCAAAGAGACTGCTTACACTACTCTTGTCCGCCCTATTCTGGACTACTGCTGTGCGGTGTAGGATCCGCATCAGGTGGGACTGGCGGATAACATCGAGAAAGTACAAAGAAGGGCAGCTCGTTTTGTATTATCGCGAAATGAGGGAGATAGTGTCACAGGCATGATACGTGAATTAGAATGGCAATCATTAAAACAAAGGCGTTTTTCGTTGCGACGGGATCTTCTCATCAAATTTTAATCACCAGTTTCCTCCTCCGATTGCGAAAACATTCTGTTGGCACCCACCTACATAGGGAGAAATGATCACTACGATAACATAAGAGAAATCAGGGCTCGCACGGAAAAATTTACGTGCTCGTTTTCCCGCGTGCCGTTCGAGATTGGAACGGAAGAGAGACAGCATGAAGGTGGTTCATTGAACCCTCTGCCAGGCACTTTATTGTGAATAGCAGAGTAATCACGTAGATGTAGATGTAGATGTAGAAATAAATCAACAGCCATATGGCGGCTGAAAGGGAAATATTGCTGAATTTGATCTTGGCTTTCCATAGCAACATCGTCAAATGAACACTGTGTTTGGCTTTACTTTTTCCATTGGAGGGATATCACTGCTGGCACTAAATATCGTGCATGTCCCACCACCTACACCCTGCAATATCTCCTGTAATAGTTCGTATTTGGACTGGAACATTGGTTTTGAAAGTACACATACATGTTCAAAGCGAACTCAATCTGGACGTGTTAACAGCGACATGAGAACATTTGTCGTGCCGCAGATGGATGGACTTACAATTATTGCACGTATCTTGTCAGGAGGGACTACACATTCTTCTTATGGCCTTCTTGCACACCGTCACAGTCCCAGTAACTAACAACAAAGTCTTGCTTCTTCACCCATGACACCTACTACGTAAGGTACTGGAGTGCAATGGGTTGTTGTAGAAAATAGTAACATCTATACCTTTTCATGATACTGACTTTGTCAGGTACTTGTGTGCAATGGGCTTTTACGGAGAATTTCGTTAAATGGCGTAATTTTCTGCTGTTGTGTATTTGCAGTGAAAATACTGGTGGCAATAACTTTAGTATACTTGAAAAAAGAGACAGCATTGGTCGTATATTTTTTACTATTGCAAAATCGATTTTCTGTCACTGAGTGACCATCTTCAGTGCTTACGGCAAGCTTTGTGACAACAGTGCATCCCAATTTAAGTTATACAATATAGCACTGAAGATGGTCACTCAGTGATGGGAAAATCGATTTTGCAATAGTAAAAAATATACGACCAATGCTGTCTATTTTTTCAAGTATACCTGTTATCTGGTCGTAGTGCACAAGACAACATGGAGTCGCCAATCAATAACTTTAGTACTTGCAATATAATGGGAGGTGAGAAATAAAAAAACATATACATGGTTATATACCTTATTATTTAGCAATCATACACAGGATGCACTATATCAACAGACTCTTTCTTTATCTTAACATCAGTACAGATTGCAGAAAATAGATTCTTCTTGTAAGCACAGAATTCAGCATGTATTTCTCTCGAACTTATTGGCAGTCCATAATTTTCGTTGGCACCATTTTGACCCACTGTTCGAAGTTGTCTACACGCACACTGTTCATACTTAGTTACTCTGCAATGTCTGTACACAGCTTTAACACGAGGCAACCATGTGTTCAATCTTTCCAACGCAATGGATAGTACCATCTGTAGACTGAAAAAGTTTTAACGGTGGAGTGCTGTAGATAAATTGTCGTGTCACCGTATTTCACATCGAGCGCAGAGTCATTGGCACTTTTGTAATGGATAGAGCTAGACCAGCACGAAAGCGACCGGAGGAGGACGGCTTGGATTATACTCAGCAGCCAACTGCTGCTTTATGTGGGCATTTGCACGACACAGTTCATCCCATTCAACCTCTGTAAATCGCACTTTAATACTTTCAGCTCCATTTGCGATCTCACAACACGCCAGTGTCTATCCGCATTTGCCCTTTAGACCAACGTCTTGTACCACTAGCGGTTAAATTATACACTGAAGTGAAGAGCAGTGGTGCATAGGTTTTAATTGGTATCTTCTCATCCACTTCATCCTCACTTTTTACATGCAGTATCACTAGAATATTCTGTGATGGCGCTTTTGATGGGGTCCAGTACCGACCTGTGTTATGCTGATTAGGGCCCTCGTGTACTTCAGTGAGCCAGGGGCTGGCTGGGGGCCTTCAACGGACACTAACAGCTGATTGTCCTGCTCCATCAAGTTGACCACGTGCGTGACAGAATCGCAAGATGCTGACTGACGCTGCAACTGAGGCTGCAGAACTGCTGGGCCCGCCTTATATCCCCAACGTGATCAAATGCTGCGTCCCTATTAGCTACTGCCCACTTCACGTACCTCTGATGGTATAATTGTGTTATGGATGCGCACTTGGGCTTTCCTTGCAGGAGGATCGGTGTTTAAGTCCCCGAAAGGAAACCGCCATTTTTGATTTCCCGCCAATTCCAGGGTGGGGATAGGTTGGGACGTCAGCGCAGCCCTGGGACAAAGAAATTCCCGCTAAAATTCGAAATTCCTATCAGAAGTCAAAATTCCTGCTAAAATTCGAAATTCTGAGAAAAACATATTACGTTGTCTGGGTGTGGGAGTGGGCGTGGTTGAGGGGGTATTTAATTGATAAATTTAATTAATTTGCATATCAATTTGATACCAGTCAGCGCCAGCACCACCATCTCCCTATTACTTACAGTATCCGATTTCGAAATCTCTGTTTGGGCATGATGTTATCTTGCTGAAATCTTCCCGTATCACCCGGCCTTTCCTAAATACTCATCCTCCTTTTGTGATTGCTGAACAGGGTATTTGTTATTACTAGATTTTTTCTCTCCCATTCCTAGAACCACCCTATATCCTCCCGTAACCCCTTTAATACCTTACCTTATTTTTGCCACCGTAATGGAAGATTTATATATTTTTACATGCAATGTTATTTTACAGTGTTCTTTTACAGTATATGCAAAGTTCTTACACAGAAAGCTACATGGAGACTCAGATAACTCTTTAACTACTGTAAATGAGACTATATTAGAGTTCTATAACACTTACTGTAGCATTTGAACATAGTTAATAAAACGTATAAATAAACAGTATAAGAGGAAAACAGCAATTATACTTACTTCCTGAAAACTTATGCAGTTGTGATGCAGAACCTTCTTTGAAGGAGGACTTCAAATCTCGAAGTGCTCATAGTTTTTAACGTATGCATTTTAGAGCCCATGTTTAGTAGACCTTTTATGCTTCAAACGATCATTCCTGTCATATACCTGAACTAGCTTATTGCTCGCTCCTTCATCGCAATGACTGTTCATTTTATCAAATATTTATGTTACTCCCTTTGCTTATGCGTAAATCATTCCATTGTGCAGATAGTGCAAGACCGACAACCGCAAACAATCCCCTACGAACGTTAGATTTTTGTCTCCCTTTACGTACTGGGTTACCCATTCAGTATCCGCATATACTTTCTTTATATCCTCATCTTCCGCTTTCGACATGGCATGTATAAATTAACTATGGTTGTCGGTGTTGATTTGCTGTCGATCCTGATGAGGACAACCCAATCACTGAAATGTTCAAAGTAACTTTCTGCCCTATCTTCCTATTAATAATGAATCCTACTCCCACATACCATTTTCTACGGCTGTTGATATTACTCTAAACTTCTCTGATCAGAAATCCTTGTCTTCCTTCAGTTTCACTTCACTCACCCCTTACTGTATCTAGACTGAGCCTTTGCATTTCCCTTTTCAAATTTTCTAGCTTCCCTACCACGTTCAAGCTTCGGACATTCCACGTCCCGACTCGTAGAACCTTATCTTTTCGTCTTTTTCTCGCGGTCACTTCCAACTTGGCAGATCCGAATTGGGGAATATTCCGGAATCTTTTGCCAATGAAGAGATCATCATGACACTTTTTCAGTTACAGGCCACATGTCCTGTGGATACATCCTATGTGTCTTTAATGCCTTCTGCATCCTCATGCAGTTGATCATTGCTGATTCTTCCGTCATTAGGGGCAGTCTCCCACCCCAAGGGAAAGAGAGTTTCCTTAACCCGTGACAGCTCCTTACCTCTCTTTGAATAGGACATTTACTGAATGAGGGTGATTTTTTATGCCGGAAGTCGTCTGCCGCAACTGCAGGTGATTTTTATTCCAAATTACAGCGGTCGCGGGGTCCGGACTCGGGACCAAGGACGTTTTGATTTACTACTCAAAGACGCCATCCCTAGACCACTTGTAGGGGATCCAAAAACTTTGCGATCAAGAAATAGTTAGCAGAAGGAAACTAAGTAATATGAACCTGATCAGATGTTGAAAAAATGTTATAAGGATTCAGTTACGAATCTCCAAAGATGCGGGCACGTGACACATGGGTTCGTGAGGACTAAAGCTTACTGTACCTTTCCTCGGAACGCACTTGGAAACTATGGTCGACATTATAATGCAGACTGCGCGACTACCAACGGACACATACGAGAACTAACTATACCGACCAAATGATGATGTAACTCACACGAAGACATGAACAACGGTGGGTCATAACTGTCCAGGCACGCGCGACGCTACGATGACTCGGAGAAGAACGGACTTTCCCGCTCGGCGAACGAGGCGCAATTGCCACTATACCACCGGGGCAGATGCGAAGTGGATCATGCTTTCCGCTCTCTCACGTCACGGCTCTTGTCTCATGTTATGGTCACTAATCACCAGATGTGTTGGTTATTTTTTTCGCAACACAACTTCAATTCATCGTAACACACAATTTTTACGCAATATTTATAAGTTATGTACAATATCCTTCCTCGTGAATCAGCTTCGCTTGTTGGGACACTAACTTGCACTCGAGTCCATGATTAGAAAGGTCCACAGTCATAATTCTTTCACTTATTTGTTCCCAACACTTAACGTTCTGCTTACGCCTTTTGTGGATCACTACTGACAAACTCTCCTGGCCCTGTCCTCGCAGTATAAATGAACACACTCTCCCATCATTTCATTTTCCCTCCCCTTTCTGTTGACACCTGTATATAAATTTTGTTTCCAACTCTCTGATGCCATGGCGGCAAGGATAAAGGCATTTTCCGTAGACATGTCCATCTCAGTGATGTTGCACTTTTCATGTGAGGCTTTCGTGAGATATCTTGAGCCGTGTATCAACGTTTTAGGAACGCTGGGGAGCTGCCCCAATGATCCAGCTCCAGCCTGGAGGACCAGGCATTTCGGGTTGCGACGCCCTAGGCAGAATGCCATTCTGAACTTTCGAGCCATTCTTATGGTGTACAAATAGACATATTACGATTTATCAGGTTGGTACCAAGTGTCAATCCCTTTCTATTGGTGGGCACAGAACGCAAAATGTAAGAGGGAAAATGTACTGGATTTTGTGACGATGGTAAGAATCTTCTCACATTGCGAGGGAAACTGCTTAAGGCCGTGTGTAGGGTTTTGTGACAGGAAATCGAGACTTCAGAATGCGTCAAGCAGGCCAGCCCGCGAGACCCACAACTGCCTGGCACTGATGACTTGAAGAAAGCATTTCTGCGGCTGCTGGACATCGAACACCGATTGTATTGGAATTTGGTTCCTTTTACGATCATTCAAAAGGTTTGTACTGTCCGCAATCATTTATGGAATAAATGTAACTGATATGATACAGAAACGCGTAACTGTATGCACCAATCATGTTGCTTTTTGATTAACAATTGAGGAGCACTCAATGAAAGGCGCCACATCCGTTAACTATCTGGGAATACGTGTATAAACTAATCGCAGCAAAGGCAGAAGCAAGGCAGAAATTAAATGCATAAATCTTCAGGGGTTCCACCCCCGAACAGGTTATCTTTTGACTGGACTGACAGGGCAAATAGAGAAATTCCAAAGAGCAACAGCAAGCTGCTTCAGAGGATCGCTTAGTAAACAGAAAGACACAAATGCAACCGTTGTGGCAAACATAGCACGAAAAACTCTATGAATGTCGATGTGGTTTGCCGTTAAACTTCCTAGAGAGTAAGTTCTTAGAAGTATCAGCCAATATGTTGCTACCTTCTGCGTATGACTCGCAAAAGATTGTAAGTGCAAGTTTAGAAAAATTCGAGCACCTACGAATTTTTACCACACATCTAAGTTGGAAAGTGACATTGATACATAAAGTACGCTCCACAAGAGGTGGCCTGTGTAGTACTTATGTGAACGTATAGGGAGCATTAAAGATGTCACTATTGTTAGCTTTTCATGAAACAAGACGATGGAAATTATATTGGTTAGATCTTTAGCTTCTAGAAACTCATACAAGAATAGTCAAGTTTTACTATTAAAGTGGTTTGGAGTTATTACCCTTACTCGAGTTACAAGGCTAAATTCGTGGCGGCAGTGCAGAATGTAGAGACCCGCGCAGCTAATTTCGACGACAGCATGATCCAAACTAAAGGTCTGCTCCCTACTGCGCTCTGCGGCAAATTCGTAGACAAAATTCTTTTAAATACTTTGGCTTACTAAAGAAACTTAGATTTTGTCTGCGGAATCAGTAGCTACACTATCAGCTTTATGTCACCTGCCTTCAGGTTTCCAAGGCCCTTATCTTATTCTATGTCGGTTTTATAATCTCTACAGCACAAAAAGTGACATTCAGAAACTAGCAGCCTCATTTTGGCGGTGATTCGGCAGTGCATTCTGTGTAAAACCGAAAATCAAAATATAGGATTCCCGTGGTTTAAAACTCACTGCGGCATCATTCATAACAAATTAGTGGATATTGTTAAAGAACCCACAGCATCCGGAACTTTAATCGACCTCAGACTTTCGATTTCTGAAATGTGCCATCTCGGTACACAGAACGTCTTTTGAAAATAGCATAATGATTGGAACGTTTTTCACTTCTTCAGGGGTAGTTACTATGCCTGTGTTTAGCCTGTTATTCCAGATCGAACCTCGCTTCGCGATGAGAGCTTATCCACATGTCTGATACCCATTGTCAGCAGTATGAGATTCAGTCAAGGAAGTTTCCTGCTGCACTTTCACCGCATTGGAACTACTCCTACGCGGTTCTCTGACTGCACTAACATTACAGTCAGTGACATCAATCACATATTCCTTGCGTGTGCAAAATAGGAGAGGCAACATCATCATCATCATCATCATCATTTAAGACTGATTATGCCTTTCAGGTTTCAGTCTGGAACATAGCCCCCTCATAAAATTCCTCCATGATCCCCTATTCAGTGCTAACATTGGTGCCTCTTCTGATGTTAAACCTATTACTTCAAAATCATTCTTAGCCGAATCCAGGTACCTTCTCCTTGGTCTGCCCCGACTCCTCCTACCCTCTACTGCTGAACCCATGAGTCTCTTGGGTAACCTTGCTTCTCCCATGCGTGTAACATGACCCCACCATCTAAGCCTGTTCGCCCTGACTGCTACATCTATAGAGTTCATTCTCAGTTTTTCTTTGATTTCCTCGTTGGGGACACCCTCCTGCCGTTGTTCCCATCTACTAGTACCTGCAATCATCCTAGCTACTTTCATATCCGTAACCTCAACCTTGTTGATAAGGTAACCTGAATCCACCCAGCTTTCGCTCCCATACAACAAAGTTGGTCGAAAGATTGAACGGTGCACAGATAACTTAGTCTTGGTACTGACTTCCTTCTTGCAGAAGAGAGTAGATCGCAGCTGAGCGCTCACTGCATTAGCTTTGCTACACCTCGCTTCCAGTTCTTTCACTATGTTGCCATCCTGTGAGAATATGCATCCTAAGTACTTGAAACCGTCCACCTGTTCTAACTTTGTTCCTCCTATTTGGCACTCAATCCGTTTATATTTCTTTCCCACTGACATTACTTTCGTTTTGGAGGTGCTAATCTTCATACCATAGTTCTTACATTTCTGATCTAGCTATGATATATTACATTGCAAACTTTCAATCGAACCTGCCATCACAACTAAGTCTTTCGCATATGCAAGACTACTTATTTTGTGTTCACATATCTTGATCTCACCCAGCTAGTCTATTGTTTTCAACATGATCCATAAATAATATGAACAACAGTGGAGACAGGTTGCAGCCTTGTCTTACCCCTGAAACTAATCTGATCCATGAACTCAAATTACCATCAACTCTTACTGCTGCCTGACTATCCATGTGAAGACATTTAATTGCTTGCAAAAGTTTGCCTCCTATTCCATAATCTCGTAGAACAGACAATAACTTCCTCCAAGGACCCCGGTCATATGCCTTTTCTAGATCTATAAAGCATAGAGAGGCAACACGTATGATAAAAATCTTTTTAAATTTTAACAAAGTTCCAAGATATCTTTGGAGTTAAAGTGCTGCGCTGGGAACTATGTTAACCTCATTTTGATGTTAACGAGTATTTCATATGTTTAGTTATTTCGATACAGGCACTGAATATTTGTGTCTCTACTGATCCTATATTTTTATGTGTTTCTTAAATCTCTGTTAAACAAACCTTGTAAAATTTTATACAGCGTGTCAAACACCTTTTTTAACTGCGTTCTTGATAATGGCTCTCTGAAAACTACTGCCTCCAAAATTTACGTAAAAATTCTTAAAGATCAAACAAAAGTTATTAACAGTCTACCTACTTATTCTCCATGTCTACATACTTAGTTCTCAAAATTGTCTGCTTGGGGACCTGTTTCTTGATACCATCCGTGCAGAATGTTAGGCTTTGTTGACGGTTCCACAATCTCGCCTCTGCTTGCACCACTTAATCACTACCAAATTGAAGCTCTCGAAGGCGTCCCCTAAGTTTTGGAAACAGATGAAAATTGGATGCCGCCAAGTCGCATTGTACGAAATATGATCGACTACAGTGAACACAAGGCGTCGGATTGTTGCAGATGTCGCAGCCCTCGTGTGTGGTCTGAGGTTGTCAGGCTGCAAGACAGGGTGCTGCATGTGTGAAGGAACTGTTTGAATTCGAAACTCGATTACAGCACGCCGTTGCTCACGCATCGACATAGTTACGTTCCAAATCGCCATGTTATATGCGTTCAGTTCGGAACCCTTTAGCGGCAGAGGGATGCAAATAAGTAGACAGGAGGAATGAAGATGTAGACTTTCAACAATGTTTGTTTTACATAAAAAGCTGTAACAGTTATCACATACGAAATTCGGAGGCATTATTTCTTTTCAGCATGCGCACGTATCATTATTTATATTTACGCCGCAACACCACTGTTAATCATTAATATCGTTATACAATTCCTCCATATTTCGCTTTCAATAAGAAACACGTATGAAACTTCCTGGCAGATTAAAACTTTGTACCGGACCGAGACTCGAACTCGGGAACTTTGCCTTTCGCGGGCAGGTGGTAAAGCACTTGCCCGCGAATGGAAAATGTCCCTAGTTCGAGTCCCGGTCCGGCATACAGTTTTAATCTGCCAGGAAGTTTCATACCAGCGCACACTCCACTACAGAGTGAAAATCTCATTCTATAAATACCTACTGTTCCATATCTTACATGTATGCCAATCAAAACCATGTTTATAAAGCACTTTGTTAAACTTCGCCCTGTACGCTCTTATACACTGCGGTGACAAAAGTCATGGGATACTTCCTACTACCGTGTCGGACGCAGCAAGTCATTTAGGGTACCCTGCAGAAACACAGAGCCATGCTGCTTCCACAGCCGTCCATAATTTTCGAAGTGTTTCCGGTGCAGGATTTTGTACACGGACTTACCTCTCGACTGTGTCCTATAAATTTTAGATGATATTCACGTCCGACGATCTGGGTAGCCGTATCACTGGTTCCAACTCTCCAGAATGCTCTTCAAGCCAATCGCCAACAATTGTGACCTGGCGACATGATGCATTGTCATCCATAAAAGTTTCGTCGTTGTTTGGGTACAGATGTTCTCGAAGTAGCCGAACATAACCATCTCCAATCAGTGATCGGTTTAGTTGGACTAGAGGACCCAGTACGTTCCACGTAAACAGAGCCCGCTAACAGCTTGCACAGTGCCTTGTTGACAACTTGGGTCCATGACTTCGTGGATTTGCGCCAAGGTCGAACCTTATCATCAGCTGTTACCAACTGAAATCAGGACTCGTTGGTCCAGGCTACGGTTTTTCAGTCGTCTAGCGTCCTGCCGATTTGGCCACGAGCCCAAGAGACTCGCTGCAGGCGATGTCACGCCGTTAGCAAAGGCACTCGCATCGGTCGTCTGTTGCCATAGCTCGTTAACCGCACGTTTCACCACACAGTCTTGAAGGACATGGTCATCATACGAGCACATTGATCTGTGCTGGTATTTCACGCAGCGTAAGTTGTCCTTTAGCAATGACAAATCTAAGCGATCGCCGCTGCTCTCGATCGTCATGGTCGTCGACTACTGCTTCATCCGTGGTGAGAGGCGATGCTTGAAAATTCGTATTCTCGACACACTCTTAACACTGTGGATCTCGGAATATTGAATCCCCTAACGATTTCTGAAATGGGATGTCCCATACTGAAACTTCCTCTTCGAATGGAAAGAATTACTGTGCTGGTAAAATCTTCTACGTTACTTGATTTTCAAACTCCAGAGTGAAACTGAACGTACTGAGACTGTTTTCTCTTCACTTATTCTGATCATTTCTAAACTGACACACAAAATTTTAGCGCAACGCAATGTGACTTCCAATAATCCCTGCAAAAGAATAGCGCTGACTAACAATAACCTATGCATTTCATGAATCACTTACCTCACAAAAATCTTCGTTACTCGAACTACTGCAATACAGCGAGCACCAATACTGCCAACAAAATAAAAGATTCTAACTTCTGAAGGCACTAACTACTGATAGTCATATAGTTAGCAAATGAAAGAGTTTGATAGACAACAAACAATGTATTTACCTTAGTAACGCTCAAAAGTCATAACATATATACAAATTTGTGACATCGAATTTAACAAATTTTTTTTTCTGACGCTCACACGTCCAGATCGTCCGCTCATATTGATATGTCAGATCTGTGATACCTCTCTCGCCACATCCACCACTGCTGGCGGCTCACCTCCAACTGCCCAACGTTATGGGCTGCTCACATCCAACTGCTCAACACTGCACTGGCAAATCACTTCCAACAACGAGTCCAACCAGCCACAGACTGCACACAGCGCAGTCAGCGATTTTAATAGAAAGCGCTACGGTGCGTTACCAACATAAAAACCTAAGCAGCCTACTTACAATACGTCTAGCTTCAACCATCATTCCGCGTTCAAAATATGTAATTCCCATCGTACAGGCATAATCACGTCGGGCATCTTTTCTCACAAATCATCTAAAATACAAATGTCAGCTCCACCAATGATCTGCCAATTTTTACCATGTGTGCGAGATACTACCGCCTCTGTGTGAGTGCATATCGCCATGCCATGATATTTTTCACCTAGTTTTTATTATGTCATCGGCAAATGTTTGGTACCGTACGTCACTAATTATCTTGAGCTGGCTCAGTAGCCGTTACCTGCTGAAGGCCAAATTAGAATAATAAAAAAGAATAATAAATATTTTCAACGCTAGTGAGGAAGGCGTGTTATGTTGTTACGAGCCTGTGTCACATCATTGCCGCTGTTTAACAGTATGCTACCGTTTTCCAGAATGTGGCTATTTTAGCCACTGTTCCACAAGACGCGAGCAATCATAAACCACTTGAGTCGGCAGTACCCGAAGACGACAGCACACACAGCACCTCTTGCGCGGAAATGAAGCGGCCGGAAGCTTAGCGTTAATGTGCCGGGTCACTTGGCATGCCCGACATATGCCGGCTACGCGGGCGGAGGCGACGCGCTCCGACGGAAGTTTTCCGAGCACTTTACATAATGGCGTTAGGCTGTGGAGGCGACCGGAATAAGGAGGCTAGCAGACGCGGCTGGCTGGCTGGTGCTCGTCGGCAATTGTGTGGGCGCCTGAGGCGCAGACGTCCCCGCCCGGCGCTGGATCCGGCTCCTGCTCTGTCTGCCGGCGCCGTGGGGGGCCATGTGTGGGGGCGGGATGCTACGGAGCCATTAAAGACGAGGCGCGGCGGCGGGAGCGGGGGCACTGTCTGCTCACCGCGCCCTTAACTGACCTACTTGTAGCGAGCAGTCATTCTAGCCGCAGAATCCTTTCCGAGGCGATAGTCTTCCGCTGGGATCCTGCTGGGAGCTCCTACTGTCGAGCAGAACAGCATAATAATGAGCGGACAACTGAGCAAAGGTTGAAATTACGGCTATTGTTCTTCCATTCGAAGCGAACATGGTGGGTGACTGTTTACAGCAGGTAGTTTGACATTTTGGATCCTGTCGATAAATCTGCAATCCTCATCATCATCATAACCTCCATCATCCGTGTTCTGCCATAGGGCAGATGATCCCATTTATTTCTCCGTGCACTTCTGTCATTTGCTACCCTCTTCGTTTTCTCATAATTATCCCCTACCCTCATACTGTCTACCATCTAGTATCTTATACGTCGTCTTCTTCTAGTGCTATTCATCATTCCCTCCATGGCATCCTCAGTAAACGATCTCTTCTCATCCAGCCTTCAAGCTAATTATTTTCCTCTTGCTGATTACCTTTATAATTTGCCTCTCCCCCCCCCCCCCCCGCCCAATTCTTCTCACCACCTCCTAATTTCGCACTTTGTCTATTCCATTTTATCTCTTTCGTCCTCCTCCAAATCCTAACCCTAAACACTTCTATTCTTCTTTCTTCCTCTTTCCTGACTGTCTAGGTAATGAATTCTGGGAATTCCTCTTCCTGATTACCTTTATACACTACTGGCCATTAAAATTGCTACACCACGAAGATGACGTGCTACAGACGCGAAATTTAACCGATAGGAAGAAGATGCTGTGATATGCAAATGATTAGCTTTTCAGAGCATTCACACAAGGTTGGCGCCGCTGGCGACACCTACAACGTACTGACACGAGGAAAGTTTCCAACCGATTTATCACACACAAACACCAGTTGACCGGCGTTGCCTGGTGAAACGTTGTTGTGATGCCTCGTGTAAGGAGGAGAAATGCGTACCATCAACTTTCCGACTTTGATAAAGGTCGAATTGTAGCCTATCGCGATTTCGGTTTATCGTATCGCGACATTGCTCCTCGCGTTGGTCAAGATCCAATTATTGTTAGCACAATATGGAATCGGTGGGTTCAGGAGGGTAATACGGAACGCCGTGCTGGATCCCAACGGCCTCGTATCACTAGCACTCGAGATGACAGGCATCTTATCCACATGGCTGTAACGGATCGTGCAGCCACGTCTCGACCCCTGAGCCAACAGGTGGGAACGTTTGCAAGACAACAACCAACTGCACGAACAGTTCGACGACGTTTGCAGCAGCGTGGACTATCAGCTCGGAGACCATGGCTGCGGTTACCCTTGACGCTGCATCACACACAGGAGCGCCTGCGATGGTGTACTCAACGACGAGCCTGGGTGCACGATTGGTAAAACACTATTTTTTCGGATGAATCCAGGTTCTGTTTACAGCATCAAGATGGTCGCATCCGTGTTTGGCGACATCGCGGTGAACGCACATTGGAAGCGTGTATTCGTCATCGCCATACTGGCGTATCACCCGGCGTAATGGTATGGGTTGCCATTGGTTACACGTCTTGGTTACCTGTTGTTCGCATTGACGGCACATTGAACAGTGGACGTTACATTTTAGATGTGTTACGACCCGTGGCTCTACCCTTAGTTCGATCCCTGCGAAACCGTACATTTCAGCAGGATAATGCACGACCGCATTTTGCAGGTCCTGTACGGGCCTTTCTGCACACAGAAAATGTTCGACTGCTGCCCTGGCCAGCACATTCTCCAGATCTCTCATCAATTGAAAACGTCTGGCCAAAGGTGGCCGAGCAACTGGCTTGTCACAATACGCCAGTCACTACTCTTGATAAACTGTGGTATCGTGTTGAAGCTGCATGGGCAGCTTTACCTGTACACGCCATCCAAGCTCTGTTTGACTCAATGCCCAGGCATATCAAGGCCGTTATTACGGCCGCAGGTGATTGTTCTGGGTACTGATTTCTCAGGATCTATGCACCCAAATTGCGTGACAATGTAATCACCTATCAGTTCTAGTATAATGTATTTGTCCAATGAATATCCGTTTATCATCTGCATTTCTTCTTGGTGTAGCATTCTTAATGACCAGTAGTGTAATTTGCCTCTCTTCCACCACTCTTCTCACCACCCGCTAATTTCTCACTTTGTCTATTCCATTTTATCTCTTTCATCCTCCTCCAAATCCTCCCCTTACACGCTTCTATTCTTCTTTCCTCCTCTTTCCTGAGTGTCGAGGTAATGAATTCTGGGCAATTCGGATGCGTCTTTTCACCTCCTTATTACGTTTCATGTCGTCCATAATTATGCTTCCCAGATATCTGTAAGCACTAACTTTTATATGTCTTCCTCTCCTAATCTTATAGTCGTCTACTTTTCTCACAGTTATCACCAAACATTTCGTCTTTTTTTATTAATTCTCATTGCTAATTCCTCACAGGTCTTATTTAACTCTGACATTCCAGTCATAGTTTTTTCGCTTCCTGCCAACAGCACCATGTTATCCACAAAACGAATACCTATCGTCCTTCCACCAACCTGCACTTCTCCTTTTCGTTTGAAATCCTCCTAAGTTTCTTTCTCTCTCTGGCCTTTGTCCCTCTCCAATGAGTGGTCGGCTGTGTTATGACGCAATTGGCAGTGTTAATTGCAGTGGGTGGCTAGATGTCCTACCTGCCGCCACCCCAAACCCCCCGGGACCGAAGTAGTGTATCTCAGCTGTCTGCATCTAGCTAATAGTGCGAACGTTTTGAAGTGTTTGTGAATCGTGTAACTGATGCGGAACGTGGGGACCAGCCCGGTATTCACATAACAGGATATGGAAAACCCCTAAAAACCACATCCAGGCTGGCCGGCATACCGGCCCTCGTCGTTAATCGGCCGGGCGGATTCGATCTGGGGCCGGCGCGCCTACCCGAGCACAGAAAGCAGCGCATTAGCGCTCTCGGCAACCCTGACGGGTCTCCAATCCTCCTAAGTAATATGCTCCAAATATGTATGTTAAACAGTCTTGAGGGGAGACAGCAGCCTTCTCTCACTCCCAAATGTACAGTCCTTTGCTATCTCATTCCCAACTTGTACCACCCACTCGAAGAAGCTTTCTACGGTTTCTTGATAGGGAGGGTAGCATTTGTTTATTAATATAGATTGACAGACAGATTTGGAATTAATTTTAGGTGTTCCCAGGAAAGTATGCTGTGACACTTGCTATCGACAGATTAACAGCATCCAAATTTTGCAAATGATGCAGTTGTCTCTCATTAAGTATAATCTCAATAATGCTGCTGCATGTTCAGTCAAACCTCGATAAACGTTTCAAACTGGTACGCGATTAGCATCTTGTTTTGAATGTCAACAAATTTTCTTCTTTTCAAGTAATGTATAAAGTACGAGTATACTATGACTTGGTAATCAGTGAGTCACAACTGGAAACAGTCACTTCATATAAAAAATCTGCGGGGATATTAAACTGAACCATCACATCTGCAACAGCATCTACATTCATACACTGCAAAACACTGTGAAGTTCGTGATAGAGGGTACTTCCAATTTTACCAGCCATTAGGGCTTCCATCCATACACGTATCGAGCGAGGGAAGAATTATTGTTTAAATGCGCTTGTACGATTTGTTATTTGTCTAATCCTTTTCTCGCTCTCCTTACAGGAGCGATACGTAGACGACTGTAATACACTCCTGGAAATGGAAAAAAGAACACATTGACACCGGTGTGTCAGACCCACCATACTTGCTCTGGACACTGCGAGAGGGCTGTACAAGCAATGATCACACGCACGGCACAGCGGACACACCAGGAACCGCGCTGTTGGCCGTCGAATGGCGCTAGCTGCGCAGCATTTGTGCACCGCCGCCGTCAGTGTCAGCCAGTTTGCCGTGGCATACGGAGCTCCATCGCAGTCTTTAACACTGGTAGCATGCCGCGACAGCGTGGACGTGAACCGTATGTGCAGTTGACGGACTTTGAGCGAGGGCGTATAGTGGGCATGCGGGAGGCCGGGTGGACGTACCGCCGAATTGCTCAACACGTGGGGCGTGAGGTCTCCACAGTACATCGATGTTGTCGCCAGTGGTCGGCGGAAGGTGCACGTGCCCGTCGACCTAAGACCGGACCGCAGCGACGCACGGATGCACGCCAAGACCGTAGGATCCTACGCAGTGCCGTAGGGGACCGCACCGCCACTTCCCAGCAAATTAGGGACACTGTTGCTCCTGGGGTATCGGCGAGGACCATTCGCAACCGTCTCCATGAAGCTGGGCTACGATCCCGCACACCGTTAGGCCGTCTTCCGCTCACGCCCCAACATCGTGCAGCCCGCCTCCAGTGGTGTCGCGACAGGCGTGAATGGAGGGACGAATGGAGACGTGGCGTCTTCAGCGATGAGAGTCGCTTCTGCCTTGGTCCCAATGATGGTCGTATGCGTGTTTGGCGCCGTGCAGGTGAGCGCCACAATCAGGACTGCATACGACCGAGGCACACAGGGCCAACACCCGGCATCATGGTGTGGGGAGCGATCTCCTACACTGGCCGTACACCACTGGTGATCGTCGAGGGGACACTGAATAGTGCACGGTACATCCAAACCGTCATCGAACCCATCGTTCTACCATTCCTAGACCGGCAAGGGAACTTGCTGTTCCAACAGGACAATGCACGTCCGCATGTATCCCGTGCCACCCAACGTGCTCTAGATGGTGTAAGTCAACTATCCTGGCCAGCAAGATCTCCGGATCTGTCCCCCATTGAGCATGTTTGGGACTGGATGAAGCGTCGTCTCACGCGGTCTGCACGTCCAGCACGAACGCTGGTCCAACTGAGACGCCAGGTGGAAATGGCATGGCAAGCCGTTCCACAGGACTACATCCAGCATCTCTACGATCGTCTCCATGGGAGAATAGCAGCCTGCATTGCTGCGAAAGGTGGATATACATTGTACTAGTGCCGACATTGTGCATGCTCTGTTGCCTGTGTCTATGTGCCTGTGGTTGTGTCAGTGTGATCATGTGATGTATCTGACCCCAGGAATGTGTCAATAAAGTTTCCCCTTCCTGGGACACTGAATTCACGGTGTTCTTATTTCAATTTCCAGGAGTGTATATACCGAGAGTCATCATTCAAAAATTCTTCTTGAAATTTCGTAAGTAGGCTTTCCCGGGATAGTTTGCTTCTATCTTCATGCGTCTATTAGTTCATTTTGTTCAGAATTTCTGTGACAGTTCTCCCATCGGTCAAACGAACGTGTGATCATTCGTGTTGCCTTTCTCTTTACACGCCCAGTATACTCTGTTACTCCTATATGGTAAAGGTCCGACGCACTTTAGCTATATTCTAATATGGATCACACAAGCGATTTGTAAACAATTTACTTTGCAGGCTAATTTCATTACCCTAGTAGTCTACCAATGAACCGAAATCTGCCATCCGCTATACCTAGGACTAAGCGTATACAATTCTTCCATTTCAAATTGCTATACATTCCTATACTCAGTATTTGTGTAAGTTCCCTGTTCCTAGTGAGCCTCGTTAATCTTGTAGTCATTGGATACTATGTTTTTTTTCGTTTTGTGAAGTGAACAATGTAATGTTCCTGAAATTTTACAGAATGTAACCTGTCTTGGCAAATCTTATCAATCCTACCGAAATTTTGTGCAGATTTTCTGAGACAATATTATGAATAGCTACGTCATCAGCGTAATTTCTGAAGTTTCTATCAATATTGTCATCGTGTTCAATAATACAATACATGCAAGGTTCCTAACACACTTCCGTGGGGTACACTGTCTCAGACGTAGACAGAGCAGATGGCAGACTTCGGGTCGTTAAAAGGATAGAGGAAAACCCAATCATTGTACAAGAGACCTCGCACTTACAGCACTCGTGTGACACTTCCTACGATATTACTCAAGCATGTGGGATGTGTATCGAATGGGATTATCAGGGAATAACAAATGTGTACTAAGAATGATGAATAGCTCAATAGGCAGTTCAACTGAAGAGGATTGGACATCGCTAAAAAGGGCAATCACAGAAGTTGGAGATCAAAACGTAAGTACAAGGAAGTTTGGTACGGAGAAACCATGGGTGACAGAAGATATACCTTAGTTGATCGACAAAAGTACAAAAGCTTCAGGAAAACTCAGAAATACAGAAATACAAATCACTTAGGTGTGGCTAAGGCGAAATGGCTACATACAATTTGTGAAGAAATCTGATGATTGTCGAAAGGACTGACTCAGCATACATAAAAATCAAATTAAAAGTGTGGGAAGTAACATTAGTAATGCAATGGGAATTTCACTATTAAATGTAGAGTAGAAAGCGGATAGGTGAATAAAGTATATTGAGGATATCTGTGAGAGGGAAGGTTTATCTGATGACATGATAGAAGAAGAAACGGGAGTCAATAGAGATGAGATTGGGCATCCAGCATTAGAATCAGTATTTAGAAGAGATTTAGACGACCCATTACCAAAGGCAGAAGGAATGGATAACATTCCATCGGAATTTCTAAAATCATTTTGTTAAGTGGCAACACAACGACTACTCGCGTTGGTGTGTGCAATGTATGAGTCTGGCAATATTACATCAGAATTTTGGAAAAAACATCATCTACACAATTCCTAAGATAGCAAGAGATGACAAGTGCAAGAATTACCGTACAATTAGCTTAACATCTTATGCATCCAATTCGCTAACAGGAATCATGTACACAGTAACGGAAAAGAAAATTTAGGATGTGTTAAATGAAGATTAGTTTGGCTTTAGGAAAGTCAAAGGTACCAGAGAGACAGTTTTGACGTTGCGGTTGGTAATGGAAGCAAGACAAAAGAAAAATCAAAACACGGTCATAGCTCTTGTCGACATGGAAAAAGCGTCGACAAAGTCAAATGGAGCAAAACGTTCGAAATTCTGAGAAAAACAGGGATAAGCTATAAGGAAAGAAGGGTAATTTGCATATGTATAAGAGTGGAAGACCAAGAACGAAGTGTTCGCATTAAAAAGAATGTGAGACAGCGATGCAGTCTTTCGCCTCTACTGTTCATTCAGTAAATCGAAGAACCAATGACATAAAAAAAAGAAAAGTTCAAGACCAGGATTAAAACTCAAGGTGAAAGGATATTAATGATAAGATTCGCTCGTGATATGGCTGACCATAATGAATGTGAAGAGAAATTACAGTTTTTGTTGGATGGAATGTACAGTCTAACGAGTATAAAATATGCACTGAGAGTAAAAAATGGTTCAAATGGCTCTGAGAACTATGGGACTTAACTTCTAAGGTCATCAGTCCCCTAGAACTTACAACTACTTAAACCTAACTAGCCTAAGGACATCACACACATCCATGCCCGAGGCAGGATTCGAACCTGCGACCGTATCGGTCGTGCGGTTCCAGACTGTAGGGCCTAGAACCGCTCGGCCACCCAGGCCGGCACACTGAGAGTAAATCGAAGAAAGACGAAAGTAATGAGATGTAGCAGAAGTGAGAACTGCGAGAAACTTAACATCCTAATTTGAGATCACGAATTAGACGAAGTTAAGGAATTCTCCTACCTAGACAGCAGAATAACCCGTGATTAACGGAACAAGGAGGACGTAGAAAGCAAACTGTTACAGGCAAACAGGGCTTTCCTGACAAGAGAAGTCTGCTAATATCAAACATAGGCCTTCCTTTGAAGATAAAAATGTCTGAAAATGTACACTAGGATCACAACACTGTATGGTAGTGAAAAATTGGCGCGGAAAGGAATGAGGGGAGAATACTGACTACAGGAAGGAACAGCGTTAAGGGGACCACAACGTGGTTCAGGTCGAAAAAATCGATTTTCGGTTTTCATCAAATTTCGATAGAGGAAGGTTTTATTTCAGTACTCTGAGAAGTATTTTGCTGCATATTTATTTCCAGCGTTTAAAGAGCATTTTCCTACCACGTGTGTTCATGTGCCACGCCCACTGTCAGTAAAAATATTAAGGTCCTGCATCAAATATTTTTTTCAGAAATGGGTCAAATACTTGCCTAAATTAACATGGGTTAGATTGGCAGTTGCGGTCCCCTTAAGATGTTGGGAAAGAGCTTCCATGGTACTAGAGGGAGATGTTCTGTTCTGAGACTCTTTTTCCCTTCCTGGGAAATCCCCCCAGCTCTCCTTAGCACTCCCACACTTTCTGTCACCTCCCCTCCCCGTCCGGAAATAGGCCAGAGAAAGGCTTAGTCTACGCTGAGCTGTCAGGAAAGATATCACTATGGAGTACTCGTTTGATAAAAAAAAGAGAGGTGTTGTGGTATAGTACTCCTTTTGCTGGATATTTTATCTCTGTTCAAAACTCTTACTACAGTGTCCCAGCATGTAGTCCCCTCCTGGGAAGACACTGTCACAATGTGTTCAATTGGGGAGATTGATTCATAAATTAGTTAGCGTAACAGTAGTTTAAGGGAGGGGGAGAGGGATAATTCACCCCTGAATGTATGCTTGTCGTTGACTGTATGCAATTTGAACAAATAAAATGGTCCAGAACGGAATTTTTCCTACTACTTTCATGCCTGTAGAGGGTTATACCTCACACCAATACTGATGATGGACGTCAGTTCTGGATGGGATAAAGCTTTAATAATTTACTAATCATTATATGATAAACATCTACAAAATAATTGATAAATATCGAACCTGTGCTTCATGGTGTATCACACTCCATTTCTTCCAGCGTATATTCACATACCTTTGAAACTAACAGGAATTTACGTACAATAACATGTCCTGTGTAAAGTACCACTAACGTATACATCCGAATAGTTTATCATAGAATCTTTTTACAATCATTATGGACTTTGGTTTGATTAGATATCGAATTTCTATCGTGTAGCGTCCTTAAGTGTTATGTTGTTGCAGTATCTTGTTACCTGTATCTCTGGAACTTATTTGCTCTGCTACACTGGTGGGAAATGCATCCACAGTATAGCACATGGAGCATGATAAAAATAACATTATTTAAAATTAATTTATTGCTGAAGGTGGTAGTTATACCTATGTTGTTTGGGTTTAGACACCCAATATTATTTGCATGGTAATGGAAAAGACCAAGCTATTTTATATCATCACTCGTGTGTATTTAATATTTCACATGATCATTGGATACTCTGTTACAGTATTTAAATAATATTTAAATACTTCTAGCTGTGTTTATAGTAATAATAATAATAATAAACTACTCGTATGATAATGAACAGGTATCGAGAAGATGAGACTGATAGCTTATTCTTAGGAATTATCCCAAAAATCAGATGGAATACAGAGGAATAATATAACTCGACGGACTTCCAGCCAAAATTTCTAAATCCTCATGAATAATACACTACTCTCAAATAAAACAAGTAGAGATTTACCTAGCAAATTAAGTGGTAACACTGTAATCTACACTATAAGGTAGTTGATTGAGTCATTGAGACTCAGCTCTAACTCAGAGTGAAGCAGGTGGTGGCTATTTTCTTGCTAGAAGAGGCAGTCATTTAAAAACGAGACACGAAAAAAAGTAAATAAACTGCTTATTATTTCAAAAGCAATCGTTATAACTGTTGATACATTGATTCCACCTTGCAGAAATACGGCCAGTGGCCTCATGGAGAAACGTTTGCAGTTGCCTGACGTGCATCTCTTCGTCCAACTCAATTTGGCACCCACAAATATCTTTCTTTAGCGATCAAAAAATACTCAAATCTCATAGGGAGGGATCGGGACTGTATGTAGGATGTGTAAGGGCATTCCACCGAAGTTGAATGAATCTACCAACAAAGTGCCGCCTACATGTTGCTGAGGTAGTTGCGATTACGCTGTAGAAGTTTCGCCGGACAGCCCGTAAACATTCCTCACACAGTTAGTGATCTCTCCCCATACGATTTCCGTAGGTCTGGGGCCCTGAAGAAAGACATTCGTAGACGTCTATTTTCTTCGGACAAAGTGGTGGACACCTGGCTACAATGATGATTTCATAGGCAACCGTAAACGTTTTCCATGAACGCACTGAACGTCTTGCCTCACCTTGCTTCGAACAACACGTAAGTGTTACGCAAATGCTTCGGGAGCACAAATGGGAATCCATGGAGGGAAGGCGACATTCTTTTCGAGAAGCAACATTGAGAAAATTTAGACAACCGGAAACTGAAGCTGACTGCCCAACGATTCTACTGCCACCAGCATACATTTCGCCTAAGAACCAGGAAGATAAGATACGAGAAATTAAGGCTCATACGGAGGCATATAGACAGTTGCTTTTTCCTCTCTCTATTTGCGAGTGGAACAGGAAAGGGATTGACTATTAGTGATAAAAGGGTATCCTCCGCCACACAGTTCGTGGCTTGTGGAGAATCTGTGTAGAAGTAGACTAAAAATCATTCGCGTTCTGAAGTTTTGAACTACATTGCATTTTAGATGTTACACTTTTCAATCCGATAAGTTGGACTAAATATGAAATTTGCCATGGATACTGCGTGTCCTAAGCTCCCTGGTGAATATATAAGTTATTAAAAACATAATTACTTTTTGTAACACGATGTAAGAGGTCCATGACTAAGGAATTTATTACTAACGCACTCTAGCACATGTAACTTGGATGGATTGCTCACCCGCTGCCTGCGAAACGTAAGCTACAATAGAATCGCAGACCAGAGAGCAGTGTCGGCAGCAGTAGTAGTAGTAGCTCGCAGTCGGGCGGTTGGGCCAGGTCGCTCGTAGAGCGCAGTCGTCGAGTTGTATAGTTTACAGAGAGCTCTTGCGTCCTGGAGTACGGACAATGCAGTCTAGTGGTGGGGTTTTGTAGCTCGAGAAGAGCAATAGAGATATGGAATTACCAAGGCTGGCCGTGGAGAACGATGGCAGTGCCTGAGCGATGTAGTATAAGGTAAAAGCAAAATATTATTGTTCTTTATTGCCGCGCGCATATGTTAATTGCTACAACCGATTTTTGTACTATTGTTATATCAAAGTCACGTGTAAATATTTTCAAAAATTCTTTCAAAAATAATCTTTCTTATAAAGATAACTTTTGACAGTCATTCATCTGAATTTAAAGTTTTTACTAATTTCTCCCATCCATAGTCAGATCGATTATCGTAAAGAAAATCTGTTGTTTTTCATACATAATAAAATCTAGTGGCCAGCACTGCACTGGGCTGTGCCAGAAAAATTTCTTACAGGAGCAGATAGATACGCGTTAGCCGGCGACATCATTGAGGTAAGAATTTTCAATTTATTCACAATTATTTTTCAGGGCCATGACGAAGCACTGCTGACGTCCAGATTTACCGGTTTAGATTCTCAGTCAGTTAATTATTGAAAGGTTACATTACGAGATTTCTGTTGAAAGGTTATACATGAGTCACATTTTTTTATTGGCAGGTTAGGGAGTTTATCTGTTGGCAGGTTACAACGTAACTTTCCAATTTATGTATTTCGCCTATTTAAGTTCTGCTTCTGTTATGTAGTAATTTAGATGGCCATTTATGGATCGGGGTTAAAATGTTACGAGATATTAACGACTACGTTTCGCTGAGCAAGAGGCTTTTATCTTAATCCGCAGACATCTACACGACTACTCATAAATTAATACTGGGTGCTGGTATGATTTACATTGATTCACATTCTGTTTGTTGTGGATTATTATGTATGTTCAAACAAGGAAGTAATTATGATATGTCAACAAACGGTACTGAGAGGGAGAATGTAAGTCAAATGGTATGATATTAAGTAAATATAGGTATCACATCAGTGTGCAGGAGATTGTCTTTTGTACAATAGGTGTTATTTACTGATACTGAGCGTAGAAATGTCAACTGAATAGTCCAGTACCCAGTAACATATGACTCGCTGCTCGACAGCTGACCAGATTACTTAGAGAATCGACCAATAACGGGGTTAAAATGTTACGAGATATTAACGACTACGTTTCGCTGAGCAAGAGGCTTTTATCTTAATCCGCAGACATCTACACGACTACTCATAAATTAACACATAAGTGCCTGGACCTTAGATTAAAATGGCTATTCTGTATACTTTCCTACAAGATTATGAACTGCTTCCTGTTTAGAAGTATAGAACCATATAAGTCAGTAAAAAATCGATGAAAAATGATATTCATAAGAAATTTTCTCGCGCATTTGTAGTGCTATCTTACGTTAATATGCAGCTGAAGAGCACTTTCACCAAATCTAGTACTGGACGAGATGGCTTGATTTTCTTTCAGAAGAAGCAAGTGATAGACGTTGTAGCAAGGGAAAAGTAGAGGTCAGGTGAGACGTGTGACTCTGTGTCTGAAGCTCGTACCTGGAGAATGTCTATATGTATGCTTCTTTCCTTTTTTTATTCTCAGATGTTATTTCGAATTAAACGTTTGATATTTGTGCCCAGATGAAGGAAAACTACGTTCATCCATTGTTTAAGGTCTCTGCAGTTTCTAGATTTCTAGATTCCGTTTACGCTTTGACTGTAGATTCCGGAATATTTACTTCTCTAAAATTTAGTTCCTCAGGATTATGTTCCACCTTCCCTCTTTCATAGCATTCCTCTCCTCTTTAAGGAAGACATTTTCCTCAGCTGCCCATATTTTTCTTAGTTTCCGCTCTATCTGTACAGTCTGTAAAGTTTCGTAGTCCCTTTGTTCGTATCGTAATTAATTATACTGCAGATTACACAAAACTGGAGACACAGAAAGTCTTGTACAGTGATTCTTGCTTTTATTTCTCTGCAGTACTTGTATTTATCTTGAATTCTTTTCTCTAGAAGCTGTCACAGTATTAAAAGCAAGTCAAAGGGGCTTATCTTAGAATAGTTCACTGTGTAGTTCTACAGACATAGTTGGTATCATTATTATCGATACAATTTTTTCTCCCTGTTCACGCCCAACATCTCATTACGGTACATTCGTTTCAACATCGGAAGTTTAGTTCAAATATGAACCAGAGAATTTAACACAACAAAGTTCATTCAAACAAGATAACAGCGAATAGGATTCACACAAGGATATTTTTCATTCTCGTCATTAGTACTTTAGTATTACTTGCCACAGAAATTGTTGTTCGCTTTTCAACTGGTACTGAATTAATAAATTTCCCGTTCTATTTCAGTTGCTTAGTTAATATATTTAGAAATTCTCTGTAAATGTTGATGATGAATAAAATTGACCAAGAGTGGAAGGTCACTAGACGTACATAGCATTTAAAATAAATAAATAATTACAAGAAAATAAGGCGTAGCACGTGATTGGTTCATGTATCTAAACTGCACATTAAATATGATAACTAAATAATATAAGGGAAAATGACTACTATAAGCAACGAGCTACAAACAGTCCAGAGCTGATAGAGAACATCATGACTGATACAGGGATTAGTGATCACAAGGTCGTTGTAGCTAGGCTCAATACCGTTTCTTCCAAATCGACCAGAAACAAACGCAAAATAATTTTATTTAAAAAAGCGGATAAAGTGTCACTAGAAGCCTTCCTAAGAGACAATCTCCATTCCTTCCGAACTGACTATGCAAATGTAGACGAGATGTGGCTCAAATTCAAAGATATAGTAGCAACAGCAATTGAGAGATTCGTACCTCATAAATTGTTAAGAGATGGAACTGATCCCCCGTGGTACACAAAACAGGTCCGAACGCTGTTGCAGAGGCAACGGAGAAAGCATGCGAAGTTCAGAAGAACGCGAAATCCCGAAGATTGGCTAAAATTTACAGACGCGCGAAATTTGCCACGAATTTCAATGCGAGGTGCCTTTAATAGGTTCCACAATGGAACATTGTCTCAAAATTTGGTAGAAAATCCGAAGAGATTGTGGTCCTTTGTAAAGTACACAAGCGGCAAGACGCAGTCAATACCTTCTCTGCGCAGTGCCGATGGTACTGTTACCGACGACTGTGCCGCTAAAGCTGAGTTATTGAACGCAGTTTTCCGAAATTCCTTCACCGGGGAAGACGAATGGAATATTCCAGAATTTGAAACACGAACAGCTGCTAGCATGAGTTTCTTAGAAGTAGATACCTTAGGGGTTGCGAATCAACTCAAATCGCTTGATACGGGCATGTCTTCAGGTCCAGATTGTATACCGATCAGGTTC
Source organism: Schistocerca americana (assembly GCF_021461395.2). Classification (NCBI taxonomy): domain Eukaryota; kingdom Metazoa; phylum Arthropoda; class Insecta; order Orthoptera; family Acrididae; genus Schistocerca; species Schistocerca americana. The sequence continues at coordinate 395,894,714 of NC_060125.1, read as the reverse complement.
GTTTCAGATTACGCTGATACAATAGCTCCCTACTTAGCGATCATATACAACCGCTCGCTCACCGATAGATCTGTACCTACAGATTGGAAAATTGCGCAGGTCGCACCAGTGTTTAAGAAGGGTAGTAGGAGTAATCCATCGAACTACAGACCTATATCATTGACGTCGGTTTGCAGTAGGGTTTTGGAGCATATACTGTATTCAAACATTATGGATCACCTCGAAGGGAACGATCTATTGATACGTAATCAGCATGGTTTCAGAAAACATCGTTCTTGTGCAACGCAGCTAGCTCTTTATTCGCACAAAGTAATGGCCGCTATCGACAGGGGATCTCAAGTTGATTCCATATTTCTAGATTTCCGGAAAGCTTTTGACACCGTTCCTCACAAGCGACTTCTAATCAAACTGCGGGCCTATGGGGTATCGTCTCAGTTGTGCGACTGGATTCGTGATTTCCTGTCAGGAAGGTCGCAGTTCGTAGTAATGGACGGCAAATCATCGAGTAAAACTGAAGTGATATCAGGTGTTCCCCAGGGAAGCGTCCTGGGACCTCTGCTGTTCCTGATCTATATAAATGACCTGGGTGACAATCTGAGCAGTTCTCTTAGGATGTTCGCAGATGATGCTGTAATTTACCGTCTAGTAAGGTCATCCGAAGACCAGTATCAGTTGCAAAGCGATTTAGAAAAGATTGCTGTATGGTGTGGCAGGTGGTAGTTGACGCTAAATAACGAAACGTGTGAGGTGATCCACATGAGTTCCAAAAGAAATCCGTTGGAATTCGATTACTCGATAAATAGTACAATTCTCAAGGCTGTCAATTCAACTAAGTACCTGGGTGTTAAAATTACGAACAACTTCAGTTGGAAAGACCACATAGATAATATTGTGGGGAAGGCGAGCCAAAGGTTGCGTTTCATTGGCAGGACACTTAGAAGATGCAACAAGTCCACTAAAGAGACAGCTTACATTACACTCGTTCGTCCTCTGTTAGAACACTGCTGCGCGGTGTGGGATCCTTACCAGGTGGGATTGACGGAGGACATCGAAAGGGTGCAAAAAAGGGCAGCTCGTTTTGTATTATCACGTAATAGGGGAGAGAGTGTGGCAGATATGAAACGCGAGTTGGGATGGAAGTCATCAAAGCAAAGACGTTTTTCGTCGCGGCGAGATCTATTTACGAAATTTTCAGTCACCAACTTCCTCTTCCGAATGCGAAAATATTTTGTTGAGCCCAACCTACATAGGTAGGAATGATCATCAAAATAAAATAAGAGAAATCAGAGCTCGAACAGAAAGGTTTAGGTGTTCGTTTTTCCCGCGCGCAGTTCGGGAGTGGAATGGTAGAGAGATAGTATGATTGTGTTTCGATGAACCCTCTGCCAAGCACTTAAATGTGAATTGCAGAGTAATCATGTAGATGTAGATGTAGATGTAGAGACAATCATTATACCTAAGGAATACGCCATACAGGAAGGCGAGGCTCGAAGTTTATGTCCCCTCCCGCCGATGGCACTTATCGAGTGAAACAGCATCATGCACATAAACATGTAACATAACAGCACGCATATGACATGTAGAACTACTTCTAGATACAGTAACACAAATAGTACAATGGCTATCCCCTACGCAAGCACTTAAGTGATGTAACGAGTAGTACTAGTTCTTGGACAGTAGAAACAAATACACACAGAGACACTCATGATGCGTTTCATTTACTAGTATAAGAAGACGTAATTTTGTACGCTGCTTCAGGTGGGACAGCCTCATTGTCTCTTCCGAGGCCTCCCCACCTGCAACAGCAACACCACGAACCATAATTTATGTGTCATATTTTGTTTTAACAGTAAAAGAAAATTATAGAACGTCTCTTTCATTTCTTTCTATTATTTTCCTCTAAATTACAGACATTTATTATTTTACGACTGCGTTTCCTACAACTAATTTAATTTACTTTGTAACTCACTGCTATTACACTTGTTTTACTGTTCAAAATAAATTTCACTAGTAGTGTGGAACGATGTACCATTATTTGAAAAACTGTACAATGTACGACCTGCTTTTTAAAATACCAGGCTGCATTTCTTAAATGCAATAGACGAAATGAAATGAAAATGGCCGTACAAGGAGCGAACACCCCTAATTCTGCTCCTCAGATGACAGTGCTTCCTGCAAACATTTAATAATCGATGGACTGACCAGGGACGTTCATAGGTTTCCCATTCACCTCACCTTAATCCTTTACATTTTTGGCTGTTGGGATACTCGGAGGCCAGGAGCCATTGACGACGTACGCTTGTTAGAGTGACTTGTGACCCACGCAGGTAACAGAATATGTTTGCACGATGGCATGATTCTCTGTGAAGGAGGGCTGGAGGATAAGTAAGAATGAAGTGATAGCCGCCTGTAATGTCAACAGACACGTGACTATCAAAGGTCAGAGTGGCCCGTATCTCAAATAGAAAATCCGTTGACCGTAACACGATCATACACACACCAAAAAAGTTTTGCATCACCCCAGCTTCCGGATCTCCTGACGAGACGTTGACTACGGATATTGTCTGACAGACTCAGTCCCTTTGACTGTTCAGAGATTTAAACAACCATGCATGAGAAGCGCCTATTAGAAGGAGGAGGTCCGACAGCCGATCAGTTCCAGTGATTCCACTAGGAAGGAGGTACATGGCTCGTGTTGTCTGTAGTTCAACCATGCCTAGACGGTCAATGCCGCGGTCCGATCACGTCCTTCCTGCCAGGAAGGACCCTCAACTAGGGAAGTGTCCAGACGTCTCGGAGTGAACCAAAGCGATGTTGTTCGGACATTGAGGAGATACAGAGAGACAGGAATTGTCGATGACATACCTCGCTCATGCCGGCCAAGGGCTACTACTGCAGCGGATGACCACTACCTACGGATTATGGCTCGGAGGAACCCTGACAACAACGCCACCATGTTGAATAATGCTTTTCGTGCAGCCACAGAACGTCGTGTTACGACTCAAACTCTGCCCAATAGGCTGCATGATGCACAACTTCACTCCAGACGTCCATGGTGAAATCCATCTTTGGAACCACGAGACCATGCAGCGAGGTACAGATGGCCCCAACAACATGCCGCATGGACCGCTCAGGATTGGCATTACGTTCTCTTCACCGGTGAGTGTCGCATATGCCTTCAACCAGACAATCGTCGGAGACGTGTTTGAAGGCAACCCGGTCAGGCTGTATGCCTTAGACACACTTTCCAGCGAGTGCAGCAAGGTGGAGGTTCCCTGCTCTTTTGGGGTTGCGTTATGTGGGGCCGACGTACGCCGCTGGTGGTCATGGAAGGCGCCGCAACGGCTGTACTATAGGTGAGTGCGATCCCCCGGCCGATAGTGCAACCATATCGGCAGCATATTCGGGCCCCATCGTGCACATCTTTTGAATGACTTCCTTCAGAATAACGACATCGCTCGACTAGAGTGGCCAGCATGTTCTCCGGACATGAACTCTATCGAACATGCCTGGGATAGATTGATAAGGTCTGTTTATGGACGACGAGACCCACTAACTACGCTGAGGGATCTACGCCGAATCGTCGTTGAGAAATGTGACAATCTGGGCCAACAGTGCCTTGATGAATTTGTGGATAGTATGCCACGACGAATACAGGCATTCATCAATACCGGTGTGTACAGCAGTCTGGACTACCACCTCTAGAGGTCTCGCTGTATGGTGGTACAACATGCAATGTGTGCTTTTCATGAGAAATAAAAAGGGCGGAAACGATTAAGTCGATCTCTATTCCAATTTCATGTACGGGTTCCTGAACTCTCGGAACCGAGGTGATGCAAAAATTTCTTTTATGTGTGTATAATATGGTCTGAAATTTGTTGATAACCTCTCATATAAAATAGCTCGTACTACTAGAAATTCAATATAAATATTAATTTTTGTACAACAAAATAAACTATCTCTCAAAATGCTAAACAGTCTAATTACCAAAGCCTAACTCATATATTGTGGGTTATGCAAAGTGCTATTCATACCTGCGACGATTTCTACAAAAATCAAAGTGGCAGCAATTTTAGAGTGAGATTTGCTGAACATCTTGTAGTTTTGGGGCCCTACAACAACCAAATGAACCAACAGAAGCTTTCCACTTTAAACGTGGCACACTACTGACGACATTGACACAGACCTGAGAATACTGCACACATAATACAAAAGCCCTAACAATACATCCTAGAACATTCAAAAATTTTAAGGTGCAAAACCATGAGACCACACCACACACTTTGCAAAATAGATAGCGAATACACTGAAGTTCTCAAGGCTTGGCTTTAAGCACGCCAGTTATTCTAAGTTCTAACTTCTCATCTTCCTCTCTTTCTTCAAATTCAACGCAAACATCAATACACGCTATTCTGGGTTTCATTATGATTCACGTAATCTCTCATAGACGCAAGAAAATCATATTCATTGGTAGCAGTCTTGTTTTTCTATTGTATCACATCGATCTAACAGAAATACCTTAAGCGAAAATATTTGGTCATACAGTATGTTTGTTCTCAATCTCTTCATCCTATAGTTTTTGAGTGGTATGCGTGCACTGAAAACGTAACATTTCACTGTGGACAGTTTCTCGCAGTATGAAGTTATTTTGTAGGACTATAGTCGTTTTTCCTTTACTACCCTTCATATTTTTTTTTTAGGATTTACGTACCAATGTAACGCCGTTCAGGTGAGTCTGGTTCGTCAAGTCATAACGAAAATTCTCGAGAGAATCTTGGAAACCCTCGAGGAGTATTCACTCCCAAACAGTTTCGGAGATGAAAACCACAAAAACCAAAATATAGAAATTCGCCGGACTTTTATTAATGAAATACATATAAAAATATAAATGCCTAAATGTATCATATATTTATTAGTGTGGGCATAAACAAAAGACTTGCTCGAAACGTAGTGTAGCTGTACAAACAGTTCTCGGATACGACGGGAAGAGACGCGGTGTGACATAATTCAGTGATTCATTGTAGCGTATAATCACTTTAAAATCCGGTTGCTAATTAGGAGGCAGAGACGTGTAAAATAGTGGGGTGTCGGCTGGATCGAAAGGGCATACGACACGATTATCGACACGACATTTAATTAAGTTGATCTCGAAGTAATAAACAGCAATGAATTGCGAAAAAAATACAGGGCGTCATCTGACATGCAGTTATTGCGTGCTACGTTAACGCGGTACTTCCGTATAGAGAGCACCGGGTTCGCGTTCCCACCATACTTCAGATGAGATCCGCACTTTCTTTTGACATGAACATTTATAACTTGTTTGGGAGGAAGGCCTCACACGCCGACCGAAATGCATAAACAGACAAAAGCTTTCGTAATTGGAGACGTGGCGTCTTGGGGAGGGGGAGGGGCGGGAAAAGGTGAGAGAATCTTTGTTCTTTGTTAATGCAATGAAAAGAAAGTGTGGATCATTGGTTTTATTTTTTTATATTCTTTACTTACTTATTTAGTTTTGATATCCGAAATGAGGTGGGGCGATCACGTAAAATCAGCATTAGGAAAGGCAAATGGAAGACTTTAATATTTTGGATGGGTTCTGGGAAAATTCAGTGCATCTGTGAAGGAAACATCATACAAGATCTTAGCAAACGTTCCAATGTATGAAGCGCTTATCACGCAGGCACCACAATAAACACCGAACGAATACAGACAGGTGTTGGCAAAATAGGAACACGTCGACTTAGTCTGAATGATAATGTAACAGAAATGCTTGGGCAACTTAAATGGGCGTCCTTGGAAGAAAGAATGAGCATTCCTAGAGAAAAACTGTGTTGGTTACAGGGGCAACAAGGCTTTTACGGACACGTTTCGCTCTTCTGGGTTACTATCAGGAATAATATTCGTCGGAGTACGATCCTATCAAATGGTTCAAATGGCTCTAAGCACTATGGGACTTAACATCTGAGGTCATCAGTCCCCCAGACTTAGAACTACGTAAACCTAACTAACCTAAGGACATACACACATCCATGCCCGAGGCAGGATTCGAACCTGCTACCGTAGCAGCAGCGCGGTTCCAGACTGAAGTGCCTAGACCGCTCGGCCACAGCGGCTGGCAGAAATGGACATCTAGAAAAGGGCAGAAGGTAACTGCGAAGAAACCATGGTAACAGAAGAAATACTTTAGTTGATCGATGAAAGACGGAAATAAAAAAAATTCCTAGGGAATTAAGGAATACAGAAATACAAGCCACTTACGAATACAATAAATAGGAAGGGTAGGGAAGCTAACTCGAAATGGCGGCATGAAAAATACAGGGTCGAAAAAGGAATGATTACCGGATGAACTGACACTGCGTGTAGAAAAGGCAAAACAACCTTCAGTACAATTGAAAGTAAAGGTGGTAGCATTATGAGTAGATTGGGAATTCCACTTTTTAATGCAGAGGAGAAAGCAGATACTTGGAAGTAGTACATTGAAGGCCTCTATGAGCCGGATGACCTGTCTGAGGTGATGAAAGAAGAAGAAACAGGAGTCGACACAGAAGACATAGGGGATCCAGCATTAGAACAGTATTTATGAGAGCTTTGTAAGACCGAAAATCAAATATGGTAGAAAAGTAAACAACATTCAGTCAGAATCTCTAAAATCGGGCCGGCCGCTGTGGCCTAGCGCGACTGTTACGGTAGCAGGTTCGAATCCTGCCTCGGGCATGGATGTGTGTGATGTCCTTAGGTTAGTTAGGTTTAAGTAGTTCTAAGTTCTAGGGGACTGATGATCTCAGATGTTAAGTCCCATAGTACTCAGAACCATTTGAACCATCTAAAATCGTTGGAGGAAGTAGCCAAAAATCAGCTGTTTACAATGGTGTCTATAATGTATGGATGCGACTGTCGAAATGCCATCAGATTTTGGAAAAACATCATCCACGCACTTTCGAAGGTTGCAAAAAATGACAAGTGCGAGAATGACGGCACAGTCAACTTAACATTTCATTCATCCAAGTTGCTGACGCGAGTAATATACGGAAGGTTGGAAAAGGATATTTAGGTTCAGTTTGGTTTAAGGAAACGTAAAGGTACCAGAGAGGCAGTTCTTACGATGCGCTTTATAATAAAAGATTAAAGAAAAATCAAGATACTTTTATTGGTCTTGCTGTCCTAGTAAATGCATTGGATAATGTCAAATGGTGCAAGCTGTTCGTATTTCTGAGAAAACTGTGGGGTAAGCTATAGGGAAAGACGGGTAATATACAATATGTACAAGAACAAAGAGGGTGCAATAAGAGTGGAAGACCAAGAACGAATTGCTGGGATTAAAAAAAGGTGTAGACGGGGCTATATCCTTTTACCCCTACTGTTCATTCTATGCATCAAGAAGCAATGATGGAAAGATTCAAGAGTCGAGTTAAAACTCGAGGTGGAAGTATATGAATGATAAGATTCGCTGCTGCGATTAGTATCCTAAGAGAAACTGAAGAATTATTACTGGATTTGCTTAATGGAATGAACAGTCCAATGAATAAGGATTATGTACTGAGAGTAAATCAAAGAAAGACGAAGTCATGAGAAGTAACAGATTTGAGAACGGTGAGAAACTTAACATCAGGATTGGTCAACAGGAAATGGAAGAAGTTAAGGAATTATACTACCTAGGCAGCAAAATAAACTTGACGGGCGGAGCAAGGAGGACATAAAAAAAGACTAGCACTGACAAAAAGTACATTCCCGGCTAAGTGAAGTCTACTAGTGTTAAAGTAGTGGAAGAATATGTGAGAATACGTTTGTATCATGTAACTGTATGGCAGTGAAACCGGGACCGTGGGAAAACCGGAACAGAAGAGAATCTGAGTGTTTGAGAAATGATGTTACGGATGAATGCTGAAATCAGGTGGACTGAAACGTATGGAATGTAGAAGTGTTTTTGCAGAATTGGCAAGGAAAGGAATATTTGGGAAACATTGAAAAGAAGGGACAGGATGGTAAGACATCTGTTAACACATCAGGGAATAAACTCCATGGTATTTAAGGGAGCTATAGAGAGAAAATACTATAGAAGAAGACAGAGACTGGAATAAATCCAGCAAATAGTTGAAGCCATATGTTGCAAGGGCAACTCGGGAATGAAGAAGTCTGTGGAGGAGAGGAATTAACGGCGGGCCGTATAAAACCAGTCAGAACAGTGATGGCTGAAAAAAAAAAGAAAAACGACAATCGTGCGCTGGAGGTGTCTATAATCTGTGGTAATACCTCAGAGCCTAGCATTAGATCAGCTGACAGCTGTCTTCGAAGCATTACGTCTGTACAGCCGAGGCCAGCGACCCAGCTCAGCCGAGTGCAGGTGTACTGTTTGCTCACTGACAGGTCAGCCGGAGCCAGGCAAAAAATACAGTCGATAGTGGCTGCAGCAGGAGCGTTCTTCACACGTGCTTAGCCGCGTTGTGCTCCCCTAATCCGGACGTACTTCACTCGACTCTGAGACCACCAAGCATTCTCGTTCTTTTTTTTTTCTTTGTCATCTTATAAGGTTATCCCCCTCTATGAACCGTGAAATTTGCCGTCGGTGGGGTGGCCTGCATTTAGTAGGTACAACCACATCGGAGGGGTATCTGATGATAGGCCAACCAAACGAACGTGTGTTTCCTGAAGCGGGGCAGCAGCATTTTCAGTAACTGAGTGGACAACAGTCGGATGATTGACTAATCTGGCCAAGAAGCGTCGACCATAACGTGCTTGTTGTGACGGTTCTGCGAACGGCTGAAAGCAAACGAAATTACACCAGTAATTTTTCCGAGGACATGCAGCTCTATCATATGGTTAAATGATGATGGCATCCTCTGGGTAAAATATTCCGGAGGTAAAATCGTCATTCAGATCACCGGGTGGGGACTACACAGAAGGATGTCGCCATCAGGGGAAACAAAATTAGTATCCTAGGGATCGGAGTGTAGAACGTTAGATCCCTCAATCGGGCAGGTAGGTTAGAAATTTTTAAAAGGGAAATTGATATTGAAGCTAGATATAGTGAGAATTAGTAAAGTTCGGTGGCAGGAGGAACAGGTCTTGTGATCAAGTGAACACAGGGTTATAAATACAAAGTCAAATAAGGGTACCACAGAAACGAGTTTAATAATGAATAAGAAAAAAGTACTTGGAGTAAACTGCTATGCGCAGCGTAGTGAACGCTTTATCGTAGCAAATATAGATCAAGTGAACACAGGGCTATAAATACAAAGTCAAATAGGGGTACCATAGAAAGGAGTTTAATAATGAATAAGAGAAAAGTACATGGTGTAAACTGCTATGAGCAGCGTAGTGAACGCTTTATCGTAGCAAATACAGACACAAAGCCCACGCCAACCACGGAAGTACAAACTTACATGTCAACTAGCTCTGCAGATGGTGAAGAGATTGAACAAACATATGATGAGATAAAATAAATTATTCAGATTCTTAAAGAAGACTTGAATTCGGCAATAGGAAAATGAAGAGATGGAAAAGGGGTAGCTGAAAATGGACTGGAGGATAGAAGTTAAAGAGGAAGCCGCCTGTTAGAATTTTGCCGAGACCATAATTTAACCATCGCTAACACCAGGTTTAAGAATCGTAAAAGCAGGTTGTATCGTGAAAGAGATCTGGACACATTGGAATATTTCAGATTGGTTTTGTAATGGCTAGACTGAGATTTACGAACCACGTTTTGCATTATAAGACGTTTCCTAAGGCAGATGGGAACTCTGACAACTATTTATTGGTTATAATCTACAGACTAAAACAGAAGAAATAGGAAAAAGTTAGGGAATTAACGAGAAGCGACTTGGATAAGTTGACAGAACCAGAGGTTGTTGAGAGTTTCAGAGGGAGCCTTGTGCAATGGTCGACTAGAACAGCGGAAAGGAATACAGCAGAAAACGAATAGGAAGCTGTAAAAGATATAATAGTGAAGGTTGAGAGAGCCAGAGGTTGTTGAGAGTTTCAGAGGGAGCCTTGTGCAATGGTTGACTAGAACAGGGGAAAGGAATACAGTAGAAAACGAATAGGAAGCTGTAAAAGATTTAATAGTGAAGACAACAGAGCATCAAATAGGTAAAAAGACAAGGCCTAGTACAATTCCATGGATAACACAAGAGACATTGAATTTAACTGATGAGAGGAGAAAATTTAAAAATGCAGCAAATGAAGCTGAGGAACAGGAATAGAAATGTCCAAAAAAATGAGTTCGACAGGAAGCGTAAAACTGCTAACCAGGAATGGCTAGAGGAAATGACTGGAGGAAAGATAGATAACGCCTACAGGAAAATTACGGGGGCCCTTCGGGAAAAGAGAAGCAGCTGTATGAATATCAAGAGGTCAAATGGTAAACCAGCCCTAAACAAAGAAGGGAAAACCGAAAGTTGGAAGGAGTGTATAGAGTGTCTACGCAAGGGAGACGAACTTGAAAGCAATATAATAGCAAGGGAAGTGGACGTAAATGAAGATGAGGTGGGAGGTATGAGACTGCTAGAAGGGTTTGACAAAGCTCTGAAAGATCTAAGTCGGGACAAGGCCCCAGAGGTAGACCACTTTCCTTCAGAACCACAGATACCCTTGGGACAGCCAACCACGACAAAATTCTTCCATCTTGTGAGAAACATGTATGACGCATGACAAATACCCTCAGATTTCAAGAAGAATGTAGTAATTCCAATTCCAAAGAAAGCAGTTGGTGACAAGTGCGAGAATTACCGAGCTATCAGTTTAAATAAGTCATGGTTACAAAATACTAACACGAATGCCTTACAGAAGAATTGCGAAACGGGTAGAAGCCGACCTCGGGGAGATCAGTTTGGATTCAGGAGAATTGTAGGAACACGCGAGGCAATACTGAAACTATGACTTATCTTAGAAGATAGGTTAAGGAAAGGCAAACCTACATTTATAGCATTTGTAGACTTAGAGAAGTCTTCGGATTGATGAAAAGCTTACCTTTATACACTCCTGGAAATTGAAATAAGAACACCGTGAATTCATTGTCCCAGGAACGGGAAACTTTATTGACACATTCCTGGGGTCAGATACATCACATGATCACACTGACAGAACCACAGGCACATAGACACAGGCAACAGAGCATGCACAATGTCGGCACTAGTACAGTGTATATCCACCTTTCGCAGCAATGCAGGCTGCTATTCTCCCATGGAGACGATCGTAGAGATGCTGGATGTAGTCCTGTGGAACGGCTTGCCATGCCATTTCCACCTGGCGCCTCAGTTGGACCAGCGTTCGTGCTGGACGTGCAGACCGCGTGAGACGACGCTTCATCCAGTCCCAAACATGCTCAATGGGGGACAGATCCGGAGATCTTGCTGGCCAGGGTAGTTGACTTACACCTTCTAGAGCACGTTGGGTGGCACGGGATACATGCGGACGTGCATTGTCCTGTTGGAACAGCAAGTTCCCTTGCCGGTCTAGGAATGGTAGAACGATGGGTTCGATGACGGTTTGGATGTACCGTGCACTATTCAGTGTCCCCTCGACGATCACCAGTGGTGTACGGCCAGTGTAGGAGATCGCTCCCCACACCATGATGCCGGGTGTTGGCCCTGTGTGCCTCGGTCGTATGCAGTCCTGATTGTGGCGCTCACCTGCACGGCGCCAAACACGCATACGACCATCATTAGCACCAAGGCAGAAGCGACTCTCATCGCTGAAGACGACACGTCTCCATTCGTCCCTCCATTCACGCCTGTCGCGACACCACTGGAGGCGGGCTGCACGATGTTGGGGCGTGAGCGGAAGACGGCCTAACGGTGTGCTGGACTGTATCCCAGCTTCATGGAGACGGTTGCGAATGGTCCTCGCCGATACCCCAGGAGCAACAGTGTCCCTAATTTGCTGGGAAGTGGCGGTGCGGTCCCCTACGGCACTGCGTAGGATCCTACGGTCTTGGCGTGCATCCGTGCGTCGCTGCGGTCCGGTCCCAGGTCGACGGGCACGTGCACCTTCCACCGACCACTGACGACAACATCGATGTACTGTGGAGACCTCACGCCCCACGTGTTGAGCAATTCGGCGGTACGTCCACCCGGCCTCCCGCATGCCCACTATACGCCCTCGCTCAAAGTCCGTCAACTGCACATACGGTTCACGTCCACGCTGTCGCGGCATGATACCAGTGTTAAAGACTGCGATGGAGGTCCGTATGCCACGGCAAACTGGCTGACACTGACGGCGGCGGTGCACAAATGCTGCGCAGCTAGCGCCATTCGACGGCCAACAGCGCGGTTCCTGGTGTGTCCGCTGTGCCGTGCGTGTGATCATTGCTTCTACAGCCCTCTCGCAGTGTCCGGAGCAAGTATGGTGGGTCTGACACACCGGTGTCAATGTGTTCTTTTTTCCATTTCCAGGAGTGTACTTACTTTCAAATTTCAGAGTGTCTGTGTGGACAAATAGCAATGAATGTTCGCTTGTTTGCATTACAGTAAACTGTTTGGAATGATGCAACAATTCGAACAGAGCATGCATAACTTTTAAGTCACCATAAATTAAAGAACGCACTTGACAACTAAAAATAAGCTCTTCATGAAAAATGTTAGGCAGCCACTTAAAGGAGCACCTTGGCGCAATGAAGTACTGTGGAAATGGTAAGAGGTGTTTATCTGACCTTTCAGGGCACGGCAGTGACGTGTATATGTACCAGTGCAGTAAGATGGGTAGACATGAAGACGTGATACAGTCTTACAAAATAGCTGTTGCCTTTGGACGTGTTCACGACAGTTTCGTGAGTGGTGATGTCTACCTTGTTTCAGTATCGTCGTGGACTGCCTACTGACTTACTAGGAATGGTGTACTACTCAGTCGCTACGAATCCGTGATCGTAACAGTATTCCAATGGACAAGGACAGACAACGAGTCTCATGCATTGTCAATGACAGTTGCTTTCAGACTCGACAAGAATTGCTACTGACTGTGTATGTATGTATCTCAGCGGTTCTAGACGCTACAGTCTGGAACCGCGCGACCGCTACGGTCGCAGGTTCGAATCCTGCCTCTGGCATGGATGTGTATGATGTCTTAGGTTAGTTAGGTTTAAGTATTCCTAAGTTCTAGGGGACAGATGACCATAGAAGTTAAGTCCCATAGTGCTTAGAGCCATTTGAACCATTTATGTATCTCAAGCAGTTTTCGAGTGAATAGTGGAAATTGAACTGGTGACGACATTTTCAGTTTGGCACCTCGCAGATGGCCATTGCTCACACCTGTAGCTGCACGTCTTTAAGGAGTAATAATTGACTGGTAGCCTGAAGTGTTTGCCGGCGTGTCGAAATGATCCCTCTTTACAAGTAGTGCAACATTTCGGGTACACCGATGGACAAATAAGACGCTGAGGCAGCTTTGTTTGGAGGGTCTGGTTCATAATAGTCTTGGGCCCACTCATTGATTTTATCGTGAAAATTAGCCATGAAGCACATTTCACCACTGTTGGTGACTTGGAGCTGCACTTTTTCCTTGATTTTCAAGGCAGACATAAATGCGAAAGTGTTTCCTGTGCAAGATCTTGTGCACGAACTGACCTCTCGATTATATTCCATAAATGTTCGATGGGATTCATGTTGATGGCGATCTGGGAGGCCAAATCATTAGCTAGAATTGCCCAGAATGTTCTTCAAACATAGTGCGAACAATTGTGGCCCGGGAACAGGGTGCATTATCATCCATAAATCATGCAATGTTGTTGGAAACATGAAGTCGATGAATGGCTGCAAATGGTCTCCCAATAGCCGAACATCCAAAAGACCCAGTCCATTCCATGCAAACACAGCCCACACCATTGAGGTGCCACCACCAGCTAGCACAGTGTCTTGTTGTCAGCTTGGGTTCATGGTTTTGTAGGGTCTGTGCCATACTCGAACCCTACCAGTAGCTCCTGTCAACCGAACTCGGGACTGATCTCACCAGGTCACGGTGTTCCAGACACTTACTGTCCAAACCAGGAGACGTGCTGCAGGCGATGTCGTGCTTAGCAAAGGCATTTGCGTCGGTCGTCTGCTACCATAGCCCACTAACGCCAGATTCCGTCGCACTGCCCTAAAGGATGCATACGTCGTACATCTCACATTGATTGCTGTGGTTATTTCACATAGTGTTGCTTGTCTGTTAGCACTGACATCTCTACGCAAACTTCGCTGCTCTCGGTTGTTAAGTGAGGATGTCGGCCACCGCGTTGTCAGTGATGACGGGTAATGCCTGAAGTTTGGCATTCTCAGGACACTCTTGACACTGTGGCTCGGGGAGTATTGAGTCCCCTAAGATTTCCGAAATGTCTAGCTCCAACTACCATTTCGCGTTCAAAGTCGGTTCACCGCCGTCGTGAGGCCATATTCATCTCTAAAACCTTTTACATGGATCACGTAAGTACAAATGACAACTCCACCAATGCACAGCCCTTTAATACCTTGTGTACGCGATACTATCGCCATCTGTATATGTGCATATTGCTATCCCATAGCGTTTCTCACCTCAGTGTATCACCAGATGCAACCCCGAAGGAAAATGTTTGGGTCAATTTGTAAGAGCATGGAAACATCCCCGCATTTTGGTAGTTCTACGCTATTCATCATTGAATGGCTTCAGCTGTATAGAGAATACTTGGAAAAAAAAACATTAGAACTATTCATCGTGAAAGTGAAGGCATTATCGAGGCTATAGCCGGTCTCACATAAGCGTGATTTCTCCCGTGGGTGAAATTTTTTTTGTGTAGTGCGCATATTTCTATAAACGTATTGGCGCGAAGTAAATAATTTACCTGTTATTGCAGTAGCCTCCAGTCCGAAGACTGGTTTGATGCAACTCTTTATACTGCTCTGTCCTGTGCTGTGCGAATCTCTTCTTCTTTGAATAGTTACTGCGATCCACATTTCTTTGAGCCTACGTTGTGTACTTATCCCTTCGTCTTCTACGATCTCTTTCCGTCGCACTTACTTCCACTAGCAAATTAACGATTTGTTATGCTTCAGGATGGGTCCTATCAATATATTTTTTCTCTCTGTTCAGTACCTCCTCATTAGTTACTCTTATCTATTCGTCTATTCCTAAGCATTCTTCCATGCCACCACATTTCGATAGTTACTCTCCTCTTCTCTGAACTGTCGTGATGTCTGCTTATCGTCTGCGGCTCATTTCCGTGCGAGACTATACTAGATACAAATACCTTAGCAAAAAACTTCTTAACATTTAAATCTATATTAGATCCTAACATGTAACTATCTTTTAGAAGGGTTACTCGTGATATAGTCAGTCTGAGTTGTATGTCCTTCCTATTTCCGCAAATCATAGATCACCTTCTGCTTTTAGTGTCTGATTTTCTAATCTAATTCCTCTGGCCTCACCTGTTTTCATTCGCCTACATTCTATTTTTTACCCTTGTTTTGCGTTTCCTGAAGTTAATCTTATACACTCTTCCCAAGCACTATGCTTTCCATTCAGCTGCCCTTCCGGGTCCTTTGATGTCTCTGGCAGAATTACAATATCATCGAAAAACACCAACATTTTTATTTCCTCTTTCCGTATTTAATTACTTCCTCACATTTCTCCTTGCTTTCCTTTAATGTTTGCTCCATGTACAGGGTGAAGAACACTGGGGATAAGCTGCAATCCTATCCTACTCCTCAACCACAACTCTACTTTCCTCTTGTCCGCAGCTCGTGGTCTTGCGGTAGCGTTCTCGCTTCCCGCGCCCGGGTTCCCGAGTTCGATTCCCGGCGGGGTCAGGGATTTTCTCTGCCTCGTGATGACTGGGTGTTGTGTGATGTCCTTAGGTTAGTCAGGTGTAAGTAGTTCTCAGTTCTAGGGGACTGATGACCATAGATGTTAAGTCCCATAGTGCTCAGAGCCATTTGAACCATCTACTTTGCTCGACTCTTGCAGATTGATTTCTGTACACGATGTAAATAACCTTTTCCCTACATTCAGAATTTCATAACCTTTCTCTCGGTCTACAATTGCTATAAACATAGGTTTTTCCATTGTTTAATCTATCTCCTACGGTCAGCATTGTCATACGTGTTCCTATATTTCTCCAGATCCCAAATTGATTTTCCCCGAGGTTGGCTTCTCAACAGTTTTCGCATTATTCAATGAATAATTCGTGTCAGTATTTTGCAACCATGCCTCGTTAAACTGAGTTTTCAGTAATGTAAACATATGTCAACAACTGTCTCCTTTGGATTTAGAATATTACACTATTCTTTAACTCTGAAGATATATCTTGAATACCAGGTGGAATAATTTACTCATGGATGGGTGTCTCAAGGAACTCAGTATTTCTGAGTCAACGTCGGGAACTAATGAGTTCTTGTTTTCACTTAGTTCCTTCAGTGCTATCTCAAATTCTAGTCGCAGAAAAGTATCTCACAACTCAACTTCATCTACTTCCCCTTCTCTTTCTATGATATTACCCACAAGTCAATTTCCTCTGTATAGCCCTTCTATGTACGGCTTTAAACATTCAGTTTTCCTTTTTTGCTTAGTACTGGCTTGCCATCTGAACTCTTGATATTCACACAGTTTCTTCTCTCTTCTCAAAAAAGTCTCTTTAATTTTCCTGTGAGTTGCATCTAATGTCAAACTTATTTTTAGATGCCTGTATTCCAGTTTCATGTTTCATTTGCCGCAGTTTTCATTTTTCTTCTTTTGTCAGTTGGATTCGATATCTCGTGTATTATCCAGAGATTTCTACTAGGCTTTGTCCTTATTTGATCCTCTGATGCCGTCACCATTTCTTCTCTCAATGCCATTCGTCTTCTACCGTTTTCGTTACCCACGTGTCATTCCATCGTTTCCAAATGCTCCCTTTGAAGCTCTCGACAGCCTCTGGTCCTTTTAGCTCGTCCAGCATCCATATCCTTAATTTCCTACCATCCTGCAATTTCTTCAGTTTTAATCTGCGGTTCACGACCAATAATTTGTGATTAGAATTCACATCTGCTCTTGGAAATGTTTTTCAGTTAACAATTTTGTATCGTTATATCTGTGTTACCAATTTGTAATTGATTTTTAACCTTCCTGTGGCTCCTAGCGTCTTCCTCTTCCATGTATTTTCTTTCATGTTTTTTAATCAAGTATTAACGATGTTTAAATTATGCTCTGTAAAAAATTCTACCAGGTGATTTCCGCTGTCATGTCATTCCTCAGTCCATGCTTTCCTGATATTTTTCAATCTTCCTTTTCCTGTTAGCCGAATCGCACTCACCATTACGTTTACAATACCTATCTGCATATTTTCTTTGTTCACATCACACATTCATTCTCTTTACTGTATGTGAAGATAGTTTGCTTATAAGCGTCTACTACTGTACTGGATGTTGCCTTCTTGCCTATCTTGGCTATAACAGCTCGTTCAATATGTTTTACATAGGAGCTTAATCACATTCCTACTTGTTTATTAATTATTAGACCTATTTCTGCATTACCCGCATTTGATTTTCTGTTCCTACACCTGTACTTATTTTAATAGTCCCGTTCTTCCTGCCACAAAACTTCACCAATTCCCATTATATCTAACTGCAACCTAGCCACTTATCTTTTCAAAATTCTCTGGCCTACCTGCTCAGCTGAGGAATCGAACAGTCCATAGAACCCGTGTAGTGTTTCTTCTGAAGACGACCTTGTCCTGCATAGTCACCACCTGGATAACCAAATGGGAACGGTTTTACACCTTTAATATTTTACCAAAGAGGATGACAGGCCAAGTTGATTGGTGCTATGAGACCAGATCAGTCATTCATCCAGACTGTTGTTCCTGAAACTAATGAAAAAGCTACTGTTCCTCTTCAGGAACCATATGCTATATGTGATCAGAGGCTTTCCAGCGTATGTGTTGTTTCACTATGTTACGTTTCTCTCTACACTGAAGCATGAAACTCACTCCATCTCACTAACGTCCATGCTTCGTATGGGGAGCGAGGTAAACCACACAAATAAAAATCATGACCGAATAAATGTTTTGATGTTAAAAATTAAAGTAATCTTGTAGCATACTAGGCGGCTCAAATAAGAAGGTGCAATAAAAATAAGTTGTCTTTTGATGTCATACAGCTCAGTGCAGATGGAGATCATGGGAAAAAACTCCTCCAGCAGTTAATAAAAGAGTGCTATATCCTATTACTTTTCACATTCTTTTAGTTCGTCAGTCGTATTACATTTTTGTGCATACTATATAGATCATGAATGAGCAAAACCTTGCCATGGACGTAGTATTGTTGTTGTGTGACATTTAATTTTTATTCGTAATTTCCTTTTGAGTTAGATGAGTACCTGGAGTAACTGACAAACCAAGTGTTAGCGCCAGAGAGGCAAACTTTCCAGTAAAATTTCACATCAAAGTCAGAGCAGCTTGGGTGTTGCTTGAAAGCAAGTTTTCTAATGAGTTTTGGAGATTAATTTGTCATGGTGGCGTCAAAACTTAAACCAATAACTGCACACGTCAACTTTGTTCACATGCCTGATTTAGCTTCCCATTAATTTTCTCCTGAGAAACTCTCTCACATCAGTTTTTTATCTTCCAACATGACAAATAATTGGATTAAGTATTTCAGAATATAACTGTTATTATACGAATGAAGCTGTACAATGCAGGCTGCAATGAAATATCGAGGTAAATGCCCAGTCTACTATGAAGAAACGGAGCCAGGCTGGGATAGGAAGTGTACCAGCCCAATGATTCACGCTTAAATTCGTCTGATGTGATTTAGTTAAACAATATCGCTTCTGTGTCGAACACTTACCCCAAACGTCCAGCGCAAAAGGCATAAAGTAACGGACATTTTTGCTTTAATCAGCATAGAGGAGCGATTATTCTAAAAACACCGATTGTGAAACTTTCTAAATACAATTCTACTATTGTAACAGAATTAAAGTGGTCCAGCTATTACGTTTCAGTTGGAAACAGCATGATTGTTAAATTCCGATTACCGATTCTGATGTGGAATAGCCCTAGCTATCCTGCTTTTAAACACGAACATGTTTGTGCAAATAACCTTTGATTTATGTGATATCAATTATCCTAATTTGCACCTGACTAACTTTAAATGAGACTGAATACAAAGAATGATAAGAAGTAGCACTCAGAATGGCTTTCTCATGAAACATCACACATAATGGCTAACTATTACTTAATCAAAATGTGCCCTATTAGGAAAACACATTTACAGACTTTATATAAAATATTACCACCGAAAATTGCTTCTAATATCGTCTCAGAAGAATCGTTTAGGCCAGGGTTGGCCAATCTTTTTGGAACACGGGCCAAATTTTTGAGAGGGGATTTTTCCACGGGCCACATTGCCAATTTTTGTTTTCTGAACGAAAACAAGAAGGAAATATTAATTTATTTTTTAAAGATTATAAAACAAATCTGAAGAAAGACCATTTGTTATAGAATTAAATGAAATGCAATACCAGTAGGATGTCTATCTGTGGCTGAACTAAGTGAGTCAATGTCGATGTCAACTAAAGTTGTTGCTGCATGCAAAGAGTTTTCCAGGTGAACATCGGTAATTCGTGTTCTCATTTGTGATTTTATGTCATTCATCCAGCTAAAAAGCTGTTCACACGCTTAAGTGTTTCCAAATAATAAAATCCTTTTTAAATTATATTTGTAAAACGCTTGGTATTTCTTGTCCAAATGTTTTATAGAACCTTTCCAAACCAACGTGTTTAAATTTCTCTTTTAACTGGGCATCACATGGAATTTTGCAGAATTCAATTTGTAAATGTTCCGGTAGTGAATTCGTGTCTACGGAAAATGGCGTAGCAAACATGGGAAACAGCAGACGATGTTTCTTAAAATCTTGAAAACGGTTTTCGAATTTGCATTTCAAGTCAGATATCAAAGAAGCATATGTAATCGCTGCTGCCTGCGTGACTTCCGATTGCTTTGACAGTGTAGGAAAATGTGTGAAGTTTTCTGTTCGTAACTGTTGTTCCCAAAGACCTAGTTTCATTTGGAATCGTAAATAAGATCATGCATGACATTAATCAGCTGATCTTTTCCTGGCAGTTGACAAATAACGTCATTTAGGAGGCTAGTAATACCGACCAAGGAGTTGAAGTCGGAAATTCATTCTTTATCTTCGCACTCCGGAAGTCTCTTTGACTTGCTTTCAAAGAATATATTTCTTCTTCAAATCAAACACTCTTTTCAACATGTTAAACCTCTTATTTCTGTATAATACGGAAAGTTATCGTGATCTGAATCCAGAGACTTCAGAAATTATTGGAACCGACGATGATTCAATCCTTTCGGTTTAATAAAGTTCACTGTTTTGACACCTACCTTCTTGGCTTCGTCCATTTTGAGGAACTTGGCACTTAAATTCTCTTGACGGATAATGCAATGAAAGTTTAGCGTCGAAGTATTCAATCAACTGAAGTAAACCATCGTGTTTCCCAGCCACTGCTGAAGCACCATCCATTGTTAGCGCCGATAGGTTGTTATGTTTTAACGAAAAGCGATTTAATGTTGATATAACTACTTCCAACAAATATCGTGACTTCGTGGTATCCTTAATTGGATACAATGCCACTAATTCTTCTATTTTATTAAAACGGGCATCAACACTTCTGACATAAATCACTACATGGGCGATATACGCCATACCTGTGCATTCACAAAGCTAGACTATTAAACATAAACTCCGATGCGTGATTTTTTAAATTGTCTTAAATTTGTCTTCCAATGTCGTCTACACATTTAGTAATAGTCTGACGAGGCAAACTTACGCTTAAGAAATCCTTTTTCTTTTACTAGCGCACAATTTGAACGAAGGTCTGTAAGCATTCCTTAACCATTTCGCCACTTGAATATGGCTTTGATCTTTTTTCCAGTATCAGAGCTACTGCATAACTCACTGTCACATAGCATATTGACTCTGAATTCGTCCTTGTAAGTATCTGCTGTTGAGCAGACAGTTTCCTTTTTAAGTCGTTTACCTGGTCTTATAGAAACTGTAACTAGCATGTTTTGTCTCGTAATGCCGTTTGATGTCATATTCCTTTGCAACCGAGACAGATTCATTGCCTATTAGACATATGAGTTTTGTTTTATATTCCACTAAAGAATAGTTGAGCACACTTTAATCGGAGTTATATATATGGAACGAGAAGTCCAGGATCAAATATCAGTTACCTGTAATAGTTCGATGCAGCTCTCAAAAATTCCCTACAAAATCTATTTTAAATTTCCCCGAAGTCGTTTAAGCTAGATAACTGTTTTGCTGGGCTGTATGTCCCTGTGGGATGCCCAGCTGCCACGAGGGTAGCCTTCGATTCCCAAGTGTGGTAAATTTTTAAACAAAGTTTCATGTTCCATTGGCATTTCCGTAGGGTACATGGAGATGGAAAAAATTCATTTGAAAGGTTTTATAACAACCTTATATACAAAGAATCGCTGTATATGGATTTATATCTGCAATAAAAATTGGATTTTTGTGCTTAATATGTAATTAGAAAGAAGAACGTGCATTTTTCATAAAACTGACAGTTACATATGTGCTACTTAGCACGTATTTACAAAACGTAGGTACTCGAACTGAACGGAAAAAAACTAAAAATGTTTAGCATCACATCAGTTCTGAGAGCTCCGGAACCTGTACAGAAAATTGTAATAGAGATCAACATAAACATCATTTCCGCCCTCTTTATTGCTCATGAAAACCACACATTGCATGTTGTACCACCATACAACGAGGCCTTCAGAGGTGGCATACTATCCACAAGTTCATCAAGGTACTGCTGGTCCAGATTGTCCCACTCCTCAATGGCGATTCGGCCTAGATCCCTCAGAGTAGTTCGTGGATCACGTCGTCCATAAACAGCCCTTTTCAATCTATTCCAGGCCTGTTCGATAAGGTTTACTTCTGGAGAACATGCTGACCAATCTAGTCGAGCGATGTCGTTAGCATGAAGGAAGTTATCACAAGATGTGCACGATGGGGGCGCGAATTGTCGTCCATGAAGACGAATGCCTCGTCAATACGCTGCCGATATGGTTTCACTATCGGTCGGAAGACGACACTCATGTATAGTACAGCCGTTACGGCGCTTTCCATGATCACCAGCGGCGTACGTCGGCCCCACATAATGCCACCCCAAAACAGCAGGGAACCTCCACCTTGCTGCACTCGCTGGACAGTGAGTCTAAGGCGTTCAGCCTGACCGGGTTGCGTCCAAACACGTTTCCGACGATTGTCTGGTTGAAGGCATACGTGACGCTCATCGGTGAGGAGACCTTGATGCCAATCCTGAGCGGGCCATTCAGCATGTTTTTGGGCCCATCTGTACCGCGCTGCATGTTGTCGTGGCTGCAAAGATGGACCTCGCCATGGACGTCTGGAGTGAAGTTGTGCATCATGCAGCCTATTGCGTACCGTTTGAGTCGTAACACGTCGTCCTGCGGCTGCACGAAAAGTATTATTCAACACGGTGACGTTGCTGTTAGGTGGCTGTCATCCACTGCAACAGTAGCCCGAGGCCTGACCGAGGCATGTCATCGACAGTTCATGTCTCTCTGTATCTCTCCCATGTCCGAAGGACACCGTTTTGATTCAGACGATGACCCCTGGATACTTCCCTCGTTGAGAGCCCTTCCTGGCACAAAGTAACAATGAGGACACGATCGAACCGCAGTATTGACCGTCTAGGCATGGTTGAACTACAGACAACAGGAGCCGTGTACTTACTTCCTGGTGGAATGACTGGAACTGATCGGCTGCTCGACCCCGTCCGTGTAATAGGTGCTGCTCATGCATGGTTGTTTACATCTTTGGGCGGGTTTAGTGACATCTCTGGACAGTCAAAGGGACTGTGTCTGTGATATCTGTGATACAATATCCACAGTAAACGTCTATCGTCAGGGGTTCTGGGAACCGGGTGCAAAACATGTTTTTGATCTGTGTATATTCGAACCTGAAATCAAGTCTCGAGCGGTTTTTATTTTGTTTTGTCTCAATCTATATGTATTTCACGCTTCACAGAAATGCTCAACCCACCTGGGATTCAAACCCTGCCCTTCCAACTACTGGCTAGCATCATACCACACAGCTACGTTGCTCATCGAGTTAACGGGCTTTCTTTTTAGTATTACACGCATTTCAAAAATTCATAGTCCTTTCGAGTATTTTGACGGTAGTATTCAACTGCTTTTGGACAGTGACATTTTAGTTCTCAACGTCATTTATCATTGATGTAAAAATTATGTATTCTTCACTTAACCTAGTAGCCTTAATTTAAAATTTCGATCCCCATTTCGACTTCTTTTGTTATTACTGTTTCTTAAAATGGTTATACATTTCAAGTCGACTATTTTATTAGTTGCCTTAAAAAAGAGAGAAAGACAGGTGGATGAAGTTGCACCAGGAGGATTCCTTTTCTATCTTTGTAATGCAGTATCCTTAAAAGTCATCAGTAAACACAAATTATTACGGTTAAGTGTTTGTTTATTTCGTACTACAACAATTAAAAGAAGATACTGAGGCAGAAACCATTGCTAATGTCGACTAGTTTAGCTACTCATCATAGCTTCATACGTAACCTAAATGTAAGCCTACTAAAATTAAAGACAAACATCTCAGATTAATAGCAAAAAGATAAAAGATGGCTTTACTTATCTGACGTGATCGATGGTCCACCGAGATCGAACGTGCATCACTTATATACGTGAAGAGCCGTAACATTGTTGTGAGTTTGCAGTAAAATTAAGTATGAAAAGTATTGGCTATGTTTGGCACTCACTCTCTCTCGCAGCGCAACAAACGTATCCGGTTGCGCAATCCATACTGCAGCTTATGGTTGGCTGCACATCGCCAAGACGAACTATATTTTCTTCAAAATGGCGCTTGGGCTTTTCAAAATAAATCCGACATAGTGATTTTTCTTCGAATCGGAACATAGATTAAAATCTAATGGTAGTTGAATCAATGAACTGAGATATTCCAATTGTGATTGGATGTGATTCGGAAGACTCTTGATGGAATGTACCTTTGTGGATTTTACGTGACATAAAAGTTAAACTTCCCTTTCATGTGAAACAGCTCCGTGGACCTAAAATCAGAGCCACGAATTGGCCACACCTGGTTTAGGCCCTACAATAGACTCTTACCTAACTCGGCTCTACTCTGTCTCCACGCTGAAAATTGAAGTGCTGAATTGCGTGCTCCTCATGTAATCAATTCCCGACAAACAGCCTTATCTTACTTATTTTATTAGGCTGCTTTCCTAAACTAGACTTTTGTCCTCTTTCCGAAAATAAGGGTCACTGTCCACGCAGTTGTGTAGGGCGTGACGTGTTAGGTTTTAACAAACACACTTTTCGTTTAACAGTGAGGATAAGCTTCCCTCCAATATTTATAAATGACAAGAGGTAGCTACTTTAAACTATATTCAATCCTTACAATGAGATAGAAACGAAAGTCGAACTAGCATGAACAATAATTTTTTCTCAGCAGTGGCATATGCAACAAAAATTAGTTTTGCCCAGAATGCTTAAATTACGTAAAATATACTCTCTGCCTTTTTAAATGAAATACTTTTGTACTGAACATATGACATAATAGCTCAACCAGTATACCGAAAACTTGATATTGTCAAATACAATGAAATTATTAGATTGCAATAATTACTCGCCTAGAGCTTGCAGCAAAATAAATTCACTGCAGAGTCAGTTTATCCAAAAGTGTCGTTTCTCTATAAAATCATCTCAGATCATCATTCACCCTTAATCCTCAATTACATAGCAGCGAGCATCTCAAAACAAAATTCCATTCTCTGTGCGATTCGTCTGCCATCCAAGCACCCCACTCTGGCGTCACACAACAGTCTCCCTCCCTCTCTCCACGACAAATGCTTCCGTCGCTCGCCCCAGCTCTACTCAATAATATAAACTCTGGTCGAGAGAGAATAATTATCGCTCAAGTGTTCAGCCGTGCAAAGATGATCACAGCGTTAATAAACATCACAAATAAACTGTCAAATCTGCCAAACAAACTGCCCTTTCTCAAGAGATATACATATTTAATAACCACTGGTCCTAATGTGTACACCTGTCATATGAGCCTTGCTGTGTACCAAAAACGCGATTACAGTGTGCTGTACTGCACAAAAGACCAGACGTAAAATGTACTCCGACGGAACTGGGTCCTACGACGTGTAAACCTACTTTAATGATATTTTAAACAAAAGTAAGCAATCTGTATACTTCGCCATGTCATACCTTAGCAAAAAACTGAAAAAATGCACGAATTCTTAGCAAATAAGCTATTTGTCAAGCATTGTTAGTAGCTTTACATAAGTGTGACTGACATAGTAGCCGTACATCAATGTTTCTATCAGGAACAAACGCGTTTCTAATGCAACTTTATGTATCCAATAATATTGTAAATATTTTCCATTGAAATCTACATATAGCCATAACAAAACTTCCGAAATCTGGAAGTGGTGAAGATAGCATCACTTTTACATTGTAATAGTTAATGTCACTGAGTGATTCTGAATAATCAACGTGGATTCCGAAAACTAAGATCATGTGAAACCCAGCTCTCTCTGTTCGTTCACGAGACGCAGAAAGGAGTATTCAGAGCGATCACGAACAGTCTGAAAAGCTCTTATAAGGGTGTTGCACTGTAGGCTGTGCTGACAATTAATCGTTAAGAAAACAATTTTATGCGTTGTACTCCTTCCGATTCAATTAGCACTGAAGTTAGACAATCAGGCCGTCACGCATGCAAATTCAAGACACAATAGTGTCAGTTCTTTTCACAGCGTAGATGATACCACAGGAGACTGCTCATTCTCTGTCTCTGGTTCGACCCTTACTACCGTCCCACGTCTCTCGTTGGGTTTTAGGAAACCTTATGAGGAACACATTTGGCGACACCGTCTCTAGCGAGACGCTTGAATTTGCGAACGCAAAGGCCTGGCTGGAATTAAATCAGAAACGATGCAACGTATCGAATTTTTTTCTTAACAATTACTTCTCAGCGCAACCTACCCAGCAACAGCCCTACAAGCTTTTCAGACTGTTTCTAACCATACCGTACACAGGCGCGCTGGTACATATCGTGTTCGTTGGCTTCCAGAAAACATTCGATATAGGTCCGCACTGCAGCCCAACGAACAAAACATGAGCATACGGAATATCAGACTAGCTCCGTGACTGTTCTAAAGTGCTTCTAGTAAACAGGACACAGCACGACAATCTCAACGAAGAGAAATCTTCAGACGTTAAAGTAACTGTGGGCGCACTCAAAAGCAGTTATACTGGACCATTAGGTTTCACAATATGTGCTCCTATAAATGATCTACTAAATAAAGTCGGAAGTGGCATGAGGCCTTTCACGGCTGATGCTGTTGTACACTGAAGAGACAAAGACACTGGTACACCTGGCTAATACTGTGTAGGGCCCCCGCGAGCACCCAGAAGGGCACCAGCACAACTTGGCATGGACTCGACTAATGTCTGAAGTAGTGCTGGAGGGAAATGACACCATGAATCCTTCAGGGTCCTCCATAAATCCGTAACAGAACGACGGGGTGGAGATTTTTTTCTGAACAGCAGGTTACAAGACATCCCAGAAATCCTCATTAATGTGCATGTCTGGGGAGTTTGGTGGCCAGCGGAAGTGTTTAAGCTCAGAAGAGTGTTCCTGGAGCAACTCTGTAGCAATTCCGGACGTTTGGGGTGTCACATTGTCCTGCTGGAATTACCCAAGTGTTTGGGAATGCATAATGGACATGAATGTATGCAGGTGATGAGACGCGATGCTTACGTACATGTCATCTGTCAGAGGCGTATCTAGACAAATCACTTCAACAGCATATGCCCCAAACCATTACAGAGGCTCCACCAGCTTGAACAGTCGCCTGCTGACATCCAGGGTCCAAGGATTCATGAGGTTGTCTCTGTACCATTACACGTCCATCCGCTCGATACAATCTGGATGGTTCGCACGCTGACACTTGTTAATGGCCCAGCTTTGAAATCTGCAGCAATTTGCGGAAGGGTTGCACTTCTGTCTCGTTTAACGATCCTCTTCAGTCGTTGTTGGTCCCGTTCTTGCACATTCTTTCTCCGGCCGCAGCAATGTGCGGAGATTTGATGTTTTACCGGATTCCTGATGTTCACGGTACACTCGTGAAACTGTCGTACTGGAAAATCCCCGCTTCGTAGCTACCTCGGAGATGCTGTGTCCCATCGCTCGTGCGCCAATTCTAACACCCCGTTCCAATTCACTTAAATCTTGATAACATGGTATTGTAGCAATAGCAACCGATCTAACAACTGTGCAACGCTAGAAAATTGTAGCGAAATGCAGGAAGGCTTGCAGAGGATCGAAGGTTGGTGCAGGAAGTAGAAACTGACCCCCAGCATAAACCAGTGAAACGTCTTGCTCATACATAGACAGAAAGACCCATTGTTGTTAAATTACACGATTGCCGAACAACCATTCGAAGCAGTCACATCCGTAATGTATCTAGGGATAAGAGCACGATGCTGTTTAAGCTGCAACGACATGCAAAGCTGCGGCTGTGATTCTTAGGAAGCAAGCTCAAGAAGGGTAGTCCACCCACAAAGAAGCCAGTCGTTCTACAATTTCTTGAATGTTACTACTCAGTATGCGATTCGTACCAGGCAGGATTGATAGAGGAAATACAAAAGGTCGAAAGAAGAGCAGCACGTTTCCTTACAAGGTCACATGCTAAGCGGGAAAGCGCCACAAAGGTGCTCACTCAACTCCATTGGAAGATGTTGAAAGAGAAACGTGATTTACTGTTAAACTGCCGAGAGCGTAGACCTACAGGTGTTAGGCAAAATAATGTGAACACCTGTACTTACTTGGGAATGGTTTATTAATAAGTGGACCCCCAGTTTTCCGTAATATATCTGCGAGTCTTCTTGGAATACTGGCATATAATGATTTTTGAGTCTCCAGTGGGACGTACATGCGATGTTGGCCATCAGACACGTAACTTAGGTATTACTCGACAAAAATAATGGTACACTCAAGCGCAGCCGTAAAGAATCTGGCCACATGACGAGAGACAGCAACAATGTAATATGTGTTGTTACCTCATAGTTCAAGCACGTAATATTATAGCGGAAAATTCACTGGCTGTCGTTGCGGCTTGGTCTTACCGTCACGAATTTATTGGCGTGACACAAAATATTTCAAAACTTGCAAGCAAAATATTATATTTTAGGAATTAAATGGTGTAGAAATTATGGCAGAGTGGACACTATTATGAAAGGAATGAGGCTAAGTATCTAGAACCAAATTGCTCACAATGAATATGGAAACATTTGTTATTTTCTTGTGCCATATAAACAACAACAAAGAATTACCAACTTTCCGAAAGCATCACAACTTTTGTAATACAGGGCTGGATTTGAGGTAGCTAGGAAATTCTGAGCAAAAATGTTCAGTCAGTGGGTGTCAGAATAGCATCTACATCTACATCTACATCTCCGCAAGCCACCTGACGGTGTGTGGCAGAGTCAACACACATAAAGAGGCAACATACACATCAGATTCTTACGAAAACTGAACGATCAGAATTCAACCTATCAGCGGTTTATTCAGACGAAACGTGGCTTCATGCACTGTGAACAGTGAATAGATGTTGTCAAAAAAATGGCTCTGAGCACTATGGGACTTAACATCTATGGTCATCAGTCCCCTAGAACTTAGAACTACTTAAACCTACCTAACCTAAGGACAGCACACAACACCCAGTCATCACGAGGCAGAGAAAATCTCTGACCCCGCGGGGGAATAGAACCCGGGAACTCAGGCGCGGGAAGTGAGAACGCTACCGCACGACCACGAGCTGCGGACAGATGCTGTCACAAAGATAGCGTGCGACAAAAGTTGTGAAAGAGGGTGCGGTCAGTATGTTTGTTCTACACAAGTCACTGACGCATAGACGTGCATGGACTGACGACACTTCACTTACAAGAATAGTCGAGTACACGCCGTTACAATTTCTCCTCTTCATTCCTCGAGGGTATAGAAGGGGTGCTGGCACCCTGGGCAAGTCTTCGGTCACCGTTGCCAGGCAATGTGCTTTGAGTGTTTACCTGTACTCTTCGAGCTCTGTAATCTGTGCTCTGCTGTTGCAGGAATTCATACTTCCATAATGAACACGATGGTCGACAAAGACAATAAGGTTTTCTCCTCATTTCAGTCCTACAGCTGCTTGATGGCAAAGACTTTCAAAATCGGTTATATTTCTTCAAACGGTGTTTGCGAAAACTGCAAAGTGGTATAGAGTTTCTAGGCAAGATCTTGATTCCTGATGAAGCGTAGCCAAATTGTAGGCAAATCAGTCTTTTCCGTATGTGCTGTTGATCAATTAAATATCCATGCTGAGTGAGAAAAGTACATTACAATTTTTTAGCGTGTTGTGCAGGCTTTCCAAGAATCGTATCATTGATCCAAGTTTTATTCTTGTCGTTGAAATTCTTTCACCCTGAATCTTAATATCACTGTTGAACCGTATATTTCTGTAATTGCTTCTTCAATGTACAGGGTAGAAGACAGCATCACTGTCTTACATCATTTTCAGATAGAGTAGTTTGCTGTTAGTCTTCCACTCTTACTGTCCTTCTTGGTTTATATACATTTGTACATTCTCAGTCATTCCCTATAACTCACACTTATCTTTATGAAAATTTCGAACAGTTTCCACGATTTCATATTGTCGCATGTTTTTCCAAAGTCGAAAAATCGTTCGAAAGTTTTTGCTGTACAAAACATCCTTTTAGCATCTTCTTTTGTGATGTGTTAAACACTGTTGTCTTAATATTGACTTAAATAGACAAACATCAGTATTTACAACTCATAATTTTTTTTTTAAACCTGACTGATGCGTACCACTTCTTATCTCTGTTTTTCATCCAGATATGTTTCGACAAATATGTGCCAAATTTTATCGGTTAAATTTATTTCTGTATACTGTATTCTATATTCTGTATACTGTATAAAATTTATTTCTGTATAATACAAACAATATGATAGTTATGTATTGCAGGTCTAAAAATTATAGTATGTGCAATTTTTTTAGTTTGTTTAGATTTGCTCACGTGAAAATTACATTGTCAGTGAAATTGCGTTTTCACAGCACGGTTTTTGTGCCCTTCTTTGTCGCTTGGATAGCTTGTCATCTGCAAACTAGTCCTGAAGAAAATTCGTGCATATTTGAAATACCTTCTCGTGTGTAGTGGTTATATGTGTTACTTTCCTTATATTTCCCGTCCTGTTGTGTAGCTACTGCTACTATGTACACTGTTTCCGTGCCACTTTTTAAGAATATTTCACTCACACCTTCACCTCAAACGTACTTTTCACAAAATGTGATTTGAGCAGACATTTACGTCTCTATGCTCATTCAGAGGTGCTATGTTATTGTCGCTGCTCACATGTTCAACGACTGTCATATGTTTAGTATGACATTGATTCTGAATATTACTTGAGAACTATAGAGATATCCCTCCTGGGGGAGAATTTGTGAATTATGTGACATGTGTGTGAGTGTGTGTGTGTGTGTGTGTGTGTGTGTGTGTGTGTGTGTGTGTGTGTGTGTGTAGAAAAAAAGACAGAGAGAGAGCTGAAAGAGTGCCTGGAAGGAAGGAAATTGAAAAAAAGAGATGTTTTTCGATATTTGAGGATGTGTGATTATTATATTTTAAATGAAGAAATGTCTGAATAATTTATTGAGTGTTCCAGTGTTTTGCTGCGCAATGTTATATTTCCATTCAAGAATTTATTTCTTTATATAATTGTTTTTTTTATGTGGCAGTTCTCCTCTATTGTGAGTTTTTGATAAACGCTTTCTCTGAGGATCTTATCAGTCTCAATGCTATTTGGATGGTCGTTTTCTTGTACGAGATTGCAATAGCGGAATGTGCACTAGGGCTCTGAGGTGCTCAGAATATCAGTTTAATGGCTCTGATTACGATAGGTGGTAGTTTTGACAAAAACAGTCCCATAAAAATGGCAGTGCTTGACTGATAACTGTGTCATCAGTACTTTCCTTTCATTGTGGTTCAGGGAAGGCGTATGGTCCTTGAACGCTACAGAGAGCGATATCCTGAAAGGAACTCAGCTTCCCAAGGGATATTTTCTCGTCTTGTTGTGAAACTTCGGAACACGAGAATGTTCATTCTATGGCAACGCATCCGTCGTAGTTTTCGTACAGACTAAGCCATCAAAGTTAGTGTTCTCGCTGCTGTTGTTACGAATTCTCCTGTGAACACACTACCTTCAACAGGAGATTGACTTTCATAAAACAAGTGTACATAGCATCTAACACACTACCAGTTATATTCCTATTACGGTGGTATCACATAAACTCTCAACTGAAGACGTCGGACTGAATGAGCGGTGTGAATTTTCCTCGTGTTTCCAGCAAGTGGACGAGTACTTCACTACGGGGATCTGTTCTGTTCGCTAGTACAGGACCATCAGAGTAAATTAAGAGTTACAGTCCAAGATGTCAATCAAGGCGGCTGAAAAATGAATGTGCGCAACAGAAAATACTGAACGCGAAAATGAAGATTTGGCCCTGTCTGACTACTCCCTGAAGCAGATCTTAGGATCTCTTAATGGTGATATTATCTCCTCCTTCTTGCTCTTTAACATATAAATTACGACATAAACTTAAATGAATTATTAACTAACTACAAAATGATAAATACTGTTCCTGCTTATACATTTATTGTAGATTAAAAGCCCTTTATACATTACAAATGATTATATATTAATAGCCAATAGACATAAAGAGACACCAAAAAATTGCCTAACTAATATTAGTGATCAATTTCCCAAATCTTCTCCTTTTTATGACTACGCAATCTAATATAAATAACGCGAGATGACTGACATCATCTACGCAACAAACTCAAGAAGACAGTACTTTCAAAGATGATCTACAGTGGTGTGCAGGCTCAGTGGAAATAAAAGTTACGTGATCACAAGTGTTTAGCTTTATAGCCTTAATAAGCCGAAGCAGTTAGCAATATCACCGTATGTACTGCATCCATTGTGTCAGAGTGATGGTTCTCGTACAAATCTGCGACGACAGAAGAACTCCAGCCACAAAATATAAAAACAACTCATTCAAACACTAGGATAGCAGAAGACTGTGACTAGTATAATTTAATAATGTCTTCTCCTCTCTATGTTCTACAGATGAGAAATGCGAACTCCCAGGCACAAGGACGGAGTTCAGATAACGTCTCAATGCGAGTATATGCAAAAGAAGTGCTCTCAATCACTGAATGCTGAGTACTCAACGACGACTCCCTACCCGGAGGCAATGTCTTGAATCGTGTAAGTTCGCAACAGTACAGTGCCTAACCGTTCTAACTATAAAATCTCCTGAGACCAAAGACAGCAAGTCCGTCTGTACCAACAAAAGCTGATGCCAAGCAACCGTCAAACAGGGGCGCTCAAAACAGAAAACCTGTTTCTCTCCACCGCTGGCTTCCCAGCAAAGCTCGGCTCCCCTCGTAACTGGAGAAGGCGAATCATATTCTCGAAATCACGGAATATTCTCCCTCTGTACAGATCCTTCCGAACGCCGACCTACCATATTTTAGTCTTTTATCGTCCAGCGCGGAAAGTTTGCGAGGAAATACATATACTCGTTAATTAAGAATTCATACAATGGTATGTTTCTCAGAGTGAAAATCCTCAGAAATATTCCAGCCTGTGTGATTTCCGAGGTAATGCTTCCTCGTTCCTCTCTGCTGCGTCCAATATTTTCAGAGTTTCCGAAGTATTATTCGGTTATCCTTCCTGCACAGCTACAATACCTGGAGACGCCGCTGTTTGTGACTTCATACCTTCTGAACTATGTATCGTACAATGATATAATTTTGTAGATACATTCATGTGGAGTGCGTACTGTAAGACCTTCGGTACAAACACCATCAGATTATTTGACTTGTCGCTCTAACGAAGTAGGCGAGTGTCAGCAATATGTCTCTTGGTCTTATCGTGGCGTGTTTATCTTCTGCCGTTAGGTCAGACGATAGAAATGCCACTTGCACGCTTAGAGTAGCAGATTGATGGTGACCAACTTTAAACAGAACTTGATTAATTTTCACACACATTTATTAAAATAATAAAAAGCATAGACATTACGTAACTTGATTCTGGATGTTGTTTACAATTGACAATCTGAAGTTCCTTTGGTCCTGGTACGTTAATCTTATTCTCACATATCTCTGATACTTGACAAAGTGTCTATTCATTGAACTTCCTGGCAGATTAAAACTGTGTGCCCGACCGAGACTCGAACTCGGGACATTTGCCTTTCTCGGGCAAGTGCTGCATCATCTGAGCTACCGAAGCACGACTCACGCCCGGTACTCACAGCTTTACTTCTGCCAGTATCTCGTCTCCTACCTTCCAAACTTTACAGAGGCTCTCCTGCAAACCTTGCAGAACTAGCACTCCTGAAAGAAAGGATACAGCGGAGACATGGCTTAGCCACAGCCTGGGGGTGTTTCCAGAATGAGATTTTCACTCTGCAGCGGAGTGTGCGCTGATATGAAACTTCCTGGCAGATTAAAACTGTGTGCCCGACCGAGACTCGAACTCGGGACCTTTGCCTTTCGCGGGCAAGTGCTCTACCATCTGAGCTACCGAAGCACGACTCACGGCCGGTACTCACAGCTTTACGTCTGCCAATATCTCGTCTCCTACCTTCCAAACTTTACAGAAGCTCTCCTGCGAACCTTACTGGCAGAAGTAAAGCTGTGAGTACCGAGCGTGAGTCGTGCTTCGGTAGCTCAGATGGTAGAGCACTTGCCCGCGAAAGGCAAAGGTCCCGAGTTCGAGTCTCGGTCGGGCACACAGTTTTAATCTGCCAGGAAGTTTCATATCAGCGCACACTCCGCTGCAGAGTGAAAATCTCATTCTAGAAACATCCCCCAGGCTGTGGCTAAGCCATGTCTCCGCTATATCCTTTCTTTCAGGAGTGGTAGTTCTGCAAGGTTCGCAGGAGAGCTTCTGTAAAGTTTGGAAGGTAGGAGACGAGATACTGGCAGAAGTAAAGCTGTGAGTACCGGGCGTGAGTCGTGCTTCGGTAGCTCAGATGGTAGAGCACTTGCCCGTGAAAGGCAAAGGTCCCGAGTTCGAGTCTCGGTCGGGCACACAGTTTTAATCTGCCAGGAAGTTTCATATCAGCGCACACTCCGCTGCAGAGTGAAAATCTCATTCTGTCTATTCATTTATCTTCATGGCTATGTACAGGAATATGGTAATCATTTTAGGCGCAGACTGAAACTTTACTATAGACTGGTACAGACTAATGTAGACTGGTACAGACAGGTGCAGATAAATGCAGACTCGTAGAGACTAATGCAGACTAACTAATCGGAGGTCTGTACACTCGTTATAATACCTCGTGCATTCAGGTATCACTGCGCGAGTGTGATCCGCGAGGAGAAAAGGTTCTACGTTAGCAGCAATCTCATTGGCTGCGTTGCATATCAATACGTGGATCGGAGGAAGCAGAATTTGGTCCGTCTCTAAGACAGCGCCATCTCGTAGTGCGGAGACGGACGAGCGCTCTGCCTGTGCTGTTGTGCTTAGCGGGGTGCACTCTAGTGGGAAAGTTGTGTACGCGCTGACTATGCGGAACTATGTACACAACAATTCAGTAGCATATGCGGATACTGTCTAAAAAAATTATTGCAAATGGAATTAATTGCAAATAATTAATAAATTAAAGCGTCAGGCCTGATGTGGCAGTTTTACCTCATGAACAGCAAAAATAGAGTAACTGAAATTTTATTTTGACTTTCACCATTTTGTGGAGTTGTCAGCGAGAAAAAAATTCGTAAATGTTTGAAATTATGTGCAAAACTTTTTCCCTTTCGTAGCTACGTCGATCTTACAACAATTCCTTCCAGGAAGTAAGTGATATGTATACCAAATTTGGTTTAGGAGGAGATGTGGAGCGTAATTACACACATACATTCATACACCTTTATAGTATGTGTGAGAAACTGCCACACCTGCCTAATATCACGTAGGACCCCGAGAGCATGCAGAAGTGCCACAATACGACGTGGCATGGACCCAAATAATATCTGAAGTAGTGCTGGAGGGAAATGACACCAGGAATCCTGGAGGGCTATCCATGTATCCTTAATAGTACGGGGGCCTGGAGATCTCTCCTGAACAGCGCGTTGCAAGGCATTGCAGGTACGCTCAATAATATTCTTATCTGGGGAATTTGGAAGCCAGCGGAAGTGTGTAAACTCAGATGAGTGTTCCTGGAACACTCTGTAGCAATTTTGGACGTATTGCGTGTCGCATTGTGCTGCTGGAATTCCCCGTCGGAACGCTCAATAGTCATGAATGGATGTAGGTGAACAGACGATTTACTTTCGTGCATGTCACCTGTTAGACTCGTATATAGACGTGCCAGTGGTCCCATGTAACTCCAATCGCACACGCCCCACACCATAACAGAGCCGCCACCAGCTTGAACTGTCCCCTGCTAACTTCCAGGGTCCCTGGATTCATGGGGTTTACTCCATACCAGTACACGTTCATCCCCTCGATACAATTTGAAACGAGACTCGTCCGACCAGGCAACATATTTCCAGTCATCAACAGTCCAACGTCGGTGTTGGTGAGCCCAAGCAAGGAGTAAAGCCTTGTGTCGTGCAGTCATAAAGGGTACACGAGTGGCCTTCGGCCACGAACACCCTTATGGATGGCGTTTCGTTGAATGTTTCTCACGCTGACACTTGTTGATGGCATAGCATTGAAATCTACAGCAATTTGCGGGAAAGTTGTACTTCTGTCACATTGCACGATTCTCTTCAGTCGCCGTTAGTCCCGTTCTTGCAGGATCTTTTTCCGTCCGCAGCGATATCAGAGATCAGATGTTTTATAGAATTCCTGATATTCACGGTACACTCGTGATATGGTCGCACAGGAAAATCCCCACTTCATCACTACCTCGGAGATGCTGTGTCCCATGGCTCGTGAGCCGACTATAACATCACGTTCCGACTCACTTAAATCTTGATAACATGCATTGTACCAGCAGTAAACGATCTAATAACTGCGCCAGATACTTGTTACCTTATATAGGCGTTGCCGACTGCAGGGCCTTATTCTGCCTGTTTACATATTTATGGTTTTGAATGGTCATGCGCTTCACTGCAAGATTTCATTGATATAAACTGGTACCACAAGTGGCTATATGGTAAAGCTGAGTTTCTGTAGCAGGCTACTCTGAAGTGTGACATGAGAAAGCTTAAAACAGTCTGCTCGTTAGGTGGAGATGAGGAAATGAATTACGGCAGTGCGCAGTGCTGAATGCACGGAGATCGCAGCCCGTGTTAGGGGCTGGTGAAAGGTTCACAAGCACGGGGTCTTCCTCGAGAGCGGCGGCTGTTGAGGTAATAGCTCAGCGCCCTGCCTGCGGCCCGGAAGAGGGTGGGTTGGTGGTGGTGGTGGTGTTGCGGGGGCGGAGGGAGAGGGGGAGGGGTGGGCTGAGGGCCGCGTCCACACACAGAGCAGGGCACGCGAGTCGCCCGGGGGCTTTTAGGCCCACTGAATGTTCTATGGGGCGCAGGGCCGCACAACGGCAGGGCTGCGGTGGAGGAGCCTCCACTTGAGAGCAGTTACAGGCGGCAAAGACGAGCTAACTGCACATTTTGTTAACACGTCTGATACCTACCTCACGGCTACAAAATGACTGCTCTGTCCATTCAGAGGCAATTCATTGCTATCGTCTTGGATTTTTTTCAGATTTCTTTTGCCGAAAGACAATTTCTGTTTTTAATTTTAGCAATGCTTCACAATGCTACTTCACGGTGTCTTCTGTTTTTAGGTATGCCCCTCTACAACACAGTTCAGCCAACATCTGCTCTTAGAAAGACCATGGACTCTTAGCAAGGACTTCAAGCTGATGCTGATTATCGCAAACTCAAGCAAATGATCTGAAACGCTTTCTTAAAACGAAGATTGTATGTAGACTTTTGTGGAGTCACCGCCAGACACCACACTTGGTAGGTGGTAGCTTTAAATCGGCCGCGGTCCATTAGTACATGTCGGACCCGCGTGTCGCCACTGTGTGATCGCAGACCGAGCGCCACCACAAGGCAGGTCTCGAGATACGGAATAGCACTCGCCCCAGTTGTATAGACGACGTAGCTAGCGATGCACACTGTCGAAGCCTCGCTCATTTGCAGAGCAGATAGTTAGAATAGCCTTCAGCTAAGTCAATGGCTACGACCTAGCAAGGCGCCATTAGCAGTATATTGTCTGAAACTATAGAGTCTCACTTGTATCGTCAATAGCAATGTACCAAGGATGGATTAAAGTTAAGTATTCCAGAAGCTACGTACTTTTCTTTATAGCATTCATTGCGTATCCTGTTTCAGACCTCACGCCATCCTGCTTTAGCTTAGCGCGTGCCTTTCGGCTTCCTCTCATTGTGTCTAGGCTGTCTTGTCTAGACACAACAACTTTCAAGGATAGAAGAGCCAGTGGAGAACAGAGAAGAACCGCCTCCTGCAGTGCAGTTTACTTACCCCGATTCTTTTCAACGGCCATACTTAGTTTGTGCACATTCCAATGATAGCACCATCTCTGAGAAAGAAGATAGCTTCGATGTAATGGAGAATTCCCTATCAGCAGTCCTGGAACATCATCTTACCTAATACAAGAACAATCAGCTCACACCAGATCTTGGCAAAACTCAAACAGGTGTTTTCCACCTGAAGAAAACATCCCTGCAGCTCACCTGGGAGGGCTCTCCTCGGAAGTATTGCACAGCCCCAAAATATCTAGTTGTCATCTAGTATACAACGCACACCTGTTGAAAACATTAAACAAAAAATATTAACTAGAAATTTGCAGCGAGAAACAATATCATCTCCAAACTACCAAGATCTACATGGGTATAGAGCCACCGGTAGCAAACAGGACCCAGATTTTAGTGAGAAACTTATTTTTTTCTGAAATTTAGGGTGAATTTTACGACAATTTAAGCCCCAGTCAGGATTTTGTAGTCTAGTAAAAAGTATTATTACTGTCAATATAAGGTCATATTTGTATCGTTTTAATAACAGATCATATTTCGGCCAACTTTTACCATAACAAGAAAGACTTTGGCCAACTTTTGTAAAAATACGTATATTAAGAACACAAAAGTAAAAAGACGTAAACGTCGCTCACATGATAACGTTTCGCATCATATTGTCACAAATAAACACAACAATTACAGCAAAGCCTTATTTATCGGGATTATTAACGTGCACATTTAGTGACAGTGTTTCTGGGGATGCTACGACGTATGAAGACAATGTACCAAATCTGCCCTGTGGTCACCTCGCCGCCTTCAAAATACGATACTGTGACGTCCTGTGGTACGGAGAGAAGCGTTTTAGGTACTATACTATCCTCAGTGACAACATTAGATCTTTGAAAATAGAAAACCTGAAAGTGCACCTTCCTCTCCAGAGCATCTCTGCAGAAACTAAAGATTGACAGGACTTTTTAAGCTATTTTGAATACTTTAAACAAGTGATGTGCAGTAATAAAAACATTTTATTGTTTAGATAGCTGCATTATCTCCACCGTAATTCGTGCTTTTTCTCGGATACATGCCGACATATCAAAAATAATTTGAAACTGCAAAAATTAAGTACTGTTCTCACAATTTGTTTGGAGGCGAATTTTGTATTACATGGTGTATAAATAAAATCAATAATAATGTTTTTAAATAAACTTACCGGAAGCTTTATTTTACATTTTAGGTGTTATTTATACACTTTTTAGATCATAAATGCTTCGGTACTTCGATGTTTGTTAGGTTATTAGAATTTGAGCCCTAGCCATACGGTCTACAGCCCTCGATTAATGATGTTCAGTAGCTGAGTTTGCGTGTCCGATATGACACAGGTCATGTCATGTACATTTCTGGGTATTATAAGCAAAAAATCATAAGCATAGCTGGCTGCTTTTGTCTTCCACACACTGCACGGTAATAGCAATTCACACGACTTACACCAAATATATAGTTTCGAACTTTACAGCTACTTTTAAAACACAGTTATTCGGCAGAATATGGTTGTACAATTTCCTGTCCTACAATGTGTTTGTACAGCGTCACAAAGTGAGCTTTTTCACACTTCATTGACGATTGACTTCAGTTTCATGTTCAAACGAAAGTGCAAAAAATTAACACATCGATCCCAGAAAATGTTTTGCATAGCACGGGAAGAGGCCTGATTTATGCGGTTCTTGTCTCCTTTGAGTTAGGTGCGAACAAATTCACGAACCTCTCGAGTGGAATTCGGCTGGGTATTGAACTGTCTGGCACAATGCAGTTCGTATGGCACGCATGACTATAGTGTGATAGTATGGCATATCTTTAAGAAAGGAGCTATCGTTAAATCAATGGCTCGACGCAGTATAACCACAGTCGCTATATATTCTCAGGTACAAGGTGAGCGTTCCTCCTGGAATACACTGCGATCCAGGTACTCAGAAGAATCCTACGCTGCATAGCCCGGTGGCTCATAGCCTCGTGGAACGCCAGAACCGCCAATCTAGGCATCGAGTTAGCGAAGGAGATTTAGAAGTAGCATCAGCTACCGGACACGTGGAACTCACCGTCTTTGAAAAATCATCCCACTCGAGAGCATACACCCATAAACTGTCGAGTCACTTAATACAGTAGCACTGCACACAAAACTACTAAGTGAAACATCTCAAACGGCATTGGCTTGCTTGTGAAATACCATTACTCAATTGGAGGCGTCTCATGAGTGACAAGAGCTGACTTCCAGCGTAGTGACATGTGGGAAAAATACAGCGAAGCATGGCCTTTCTGCAGTGCAGGTTTATATATTAGTCTAAGTGTGTGTCATACACGGACTCGCAAAAGTAATTCCAGATGTCTAGCTTCTAAACATTTCAACAAATGTCTCCATTTGGCTGAAGCTGAACGTACAGACAACATCATCAGTACATAGCAATCTGAGCTCCTGTAAAAAGTTTAGACACATTGCCATGTACAGTAGATATGTTACATACAGTTGTATATCTATATAAATTCTCCGCAAGCCACCTTTTAGTGCTTGAAGGAGGATACCACGAACCACTACTAGTTTTTCCTTTTCCGTTCCGTTCTCAAATAGAGGGACGGAAAAAGATTGTCCCCCGTACGAGCCCTAATTTCTCTCAAATTATGTTTGTGTTCCTTAGACGAAACGTACGATGGCGATAGTAAAATTGATCTGCGGTCAGCCTCAAATGCCGGTTCTCTAAATTACTGCAATAGAACCTGTGATTCTCATCCGAGTTCACGAAGCATATCCGCAATACCTACCAGTAATAAATCTAGCAGCCCGCCTCTGATTTGTTCCGATGTCTTTTTTTACTCCGACCTAGTGTGGATCCCAAACACTCTAGCAGTATTCAAGAATGAGTCGCACTAGCGTTCTGTACGATGTCTCCTTTATGTATGAGCTACAATTTCCCATAGCAATAAAACGCAGACGAGCATTCGCCTTCCCTACCACCAACCTGACATGCTCATTCTACTTCATATCGCTTTGCAACATTACGCCTCCATATTTAATCGATCTGACTGTATCAAGCTTGCTGTATTCGAACGTTAGAGGGTTTTTTTCGTACTCACCATTAACTCACATTTTCCCACATATGGAGCAAGCTGCCATTCATCACACCAACTACAAATTCTGTCTAAGCCTCCTTGTAGTCTCCTATAGTCTTTCAACGGCGTCACCTTTCCGTACATCAGAGCGTCGTCATCAAACAGCTGTAAATTGCAGCTCATCCTGTCCGTCAGTGTCACCATCACCAACAGAATAACTAGTTACATCACAGTCTAGGACAAAAGATAAAAGGTCGTTGTTCCTGCGAACAACTTTATGGGAGGGGTAACCACAGCTCAGAGACATTGTAACAATAAAAAAACATTCAACACTCAATAATCACTCAAATTATCACATACGTTATAACACGAACTGGTAAACTTGTATCGCCTGTGAAATTTGTGACTGACAGACAACCACTGCGGTTAGAAATTAACATCATAACATTCTCCTACAAAGGAAAAAGTCTTGACGCGGCAACTATAACACTCTCTTGTCACCCGGGAAATTCTTTTATCCCCTCTTACTCCTTCACCATGAAGACGTTCTTGTCCGTTAGTAACGCATAAAGCATTTTGCTTTTTATAATCAGGAGATCCAGAACAGGGTGCTAAAAAGAAGATTGACATAGAAAGGCCACGATGCATCGGCCACTTCGCTATTCAAGCAGATATTCATTATTTGTCTTTATTCTCCAACTATTACAAATGAAACGCGTTAGGACATCTGATTCTTAACATTTTATAGGACAGAAGGTGATTCTGCCAAGAAAAGAGATATATTATAGGGACATACGAGTATTGCAGTCTATATAAACAGTTCGAGAGTGATAATGACGCCTAACACAAAAACATATCGTCGTGTTAATACGGATATATGGCAGCATTCCGCTTGTTGGTACTCTCGCATAGCCATAATCTCTGTTCATAATCGTACAGCTTAGCGAGAAACTGATAATGGTTAGTACACGCTTCGATTTGATATTGTGTAAATAATGAAGTTGTGAATGTTGTGTGGCTGTGTTGCTGTTAACAGTGTTCTTAAATTATTTCAGAAAAACTTGTATTAAAATACTCGCACACATGTTTTTCAAATGGTATATATTTTTGAAACGAAATTTGTTGCGTTTTAAGCTAATGCGACGTATTAAGGACTGATGTAAGAAATTATTATACGTCATATAATCATCTCTGTTGTTCATTACTTACCACACTGTCTCTTCCTACATATTCCCATTTTCCTGTATTCATTAAGTTCTTTCGTTTTGTTGAAGTTGTCTTTGT
The DNA here is from genome assembly GCF_021461395.2 of Schistocerca americana. Classification (NCBI taxonomy): domain Eukaryota; kingdom Metazoa; phylum Arthropoda; class Insecta; order Orthoptera; family Acrididae; genus Schistocerca; species Schistocerca americana. The sequence goes on along the minus strand of NC_060125.1, from coordinate 395,852,738 downwards.
ATTCCGTATAGGCTGTAGTTTCAATAGTTTAGGCTTTCTTTTAACTGGTACTAGTATTACTGCCCATGTTTAATACCCCTTGTAGTTTGAAAGACGTGCAATTCATTCACCATTCAGTGCTCGTATTTCATATTTCTAATCCCAGCATTCTGGTATTCGGTAAAATAATAATTTAGGCAATATTAATAATTTCTATGGGTTCCCTGATTTATTTGACGATTTTTACAGCTTGTCTCACACTGATCTGTGAGAGGAACTTGTGCGCTAGAAATTTTCTTTATTTATGGGCGAGGACAGCAGTCTTCCTAGCAGCCATGATGGCTTCCTGTTTTCCAACCCTTTTCCGATCGCCAGGGTAGCACGTGGTGTTGTTTGAACATTCAGTAGTGGCCAAAGTTTCTCCTGTTCTCAGTTCCCCAACCTGCCTTAAAAACCTTTTAAATGCTATTTCTGCTCGATTTTAACGTCGCGAGGTCGCCTTCCTGTGAAATTCCGACCCTATGATTGGCCAGTTCAGGTGCGCGCCCGTTTCTCGCGGGCGGGCGCCAACCGCCCTCCGCGGATGGGTGGTGGACAAAGGGCAGTAGATCAGTTCTAGTGTGACCATGCCGGAGACCGGAAGTGCTGCTTACAGGAGAGGAAGTTCGGTAAGCATGAGCGACGACGTGCACTGTAGATTCGCGCCCTGCAGCCCAGAGGGAACCTGATACGTCATAGTGAATAGTTTCGCGTCTTGATGGTTTTACTGCTTTAGTACGGGAGGCTACCTAGCGATTCACGCACAGTAGCATCTTCTTAGTTTTTGGCTAATTCCTGGTGGTGGTCGTTGTCTGCCTGCAACCACTTCCTTTAGGAAATTGTACCCCATTTAATAATATGGCGATTGTTATTAAAATTCCTTTCCTCCTGCTATCGTGGCTTGTTATGAACGTACGTTGGGGCAGGCTGCTTAACTCGAATCTTTCTTCCCCCCACCCCCATTTGGTTGTATTATTGTTCGATTCTCCACTGTTTAATAAATGAGTCCGTTAATCTTACATTCTCTCTCTTTCGTTACGTGAACTCACTCCTAGTGTAACAGAATAATGCAGAACTATAACGGTTGTTATCAGGTCGTGCAGGTCCCGTGCCATTAACGACAGTATAAAGATTCAATATCGCGCGCCTGGCATGACCATTGCACGCATGGCACCGAAAACAGTAGTAATCATGTTCAATTGTTCCCCATTGATAAACTGGCAAGTGTTCACAGCTCAGTGTGAGTACGTGAGCACTAAACCCACTTGATGTGGTGGAAGTAGTGGCCTCTGGTTTGCCTTGCTGGCTTAGACAAAAAAAAAATATCAAAAATCACAGCCCCTACAGCAAGGAAGAGTAACCTGCAAAAAACGGGACACCGCTTTTAAGTTGTCTCATCAAATATTGTTCTTATTTTACTTTGTTCATTTATTTAATACAAACTGTTACACTGCCACTGTTTTGATTATAATGTTAATGTCAAAATGCAGTAACATCACACTTTCAAAGGTTGCATTTACTGTAGGTTCCTTCAAACGCCTCCATTTTCCTGCATTTACTTATTTCTGTTCATCTAATTGATATTGCTTAAATTCCTTATGTATTCTATAGTTACACTGATAATCGTCTCTTCTTTTAATTGGTTTGTTTATCACTCTCCATGTTGCATACCTCCTGATGTAGCTTTGTATAGTACTAATTTTATTTTATTTTATTAGTTTTGTTTGTTAATAGAAACTGTTATGTAGGCATACTATTCCTATTTTGTGTTAAAGATTTTCCTTTCTCCTCCATTGATATTTATGTACTGCTCAATTTTTATTTTTTCATTGCATTACCACCACACTGTATGTTTCTACTTCAGTCTAGACGTGTTACTTCTCTTCCAATGTTGTTTGCAAACATTGTAACTGCTTTTGGTGATGATAGTAAATGTCTGAAGATGGCCTTGTAAGCCGAAAACCGGTTAGCAATGAAAGTAATGTTGTAGAACATAAGCAAACTTGTGCTTTTCATTCATTAATTATTATTCATATTAAACCATTTTATATATTTTGTTGTTATTAAATAATTCAGTATTATGATACTCCTACATTCTTACATTCTATTGTTAATGTGAGGGGCGTTCAGTAGAAACGCAACACGGAGTTTTTCTGAGCCAATTTCGGTTGAAAGGATGCGGAATTTGTTGTGGGACGTCGTGGAATATTCCCGCTTCAGCCTCCACAGTTTCATGAAGTTCCTGTACGTGGTTGCGCTTCAAAACGGCGTCTGTAATGGAGGTGAGTTTCAAGCAGAGAGCTGTTATTGAGTTTATTTTGGCAAAAAACCAGAACTTCGTAGATATTCATATGCTCTTGCAAAACGTCTACAAAGACCTGACAGTGAACAAAAGCACGGTGAGTCGTTGGACAAGGCATCTGTCAGCATCGCAATAAGGGTGCTCAATCCTGTCCGATCTCCCGCGTGCAGGCCGGCAGCATGGAGCTCTGACCCCTGCAATGTTGGAACGTGCGGACACTCTCATTCGAGGTGATCAGAATCAAACACCACCAGCTGGGGTACTCAAAAGTGTGTGCTCATTGGGTTCTTCGCCACCTGTAGCCCGGGTCTCGCATCTTCCGACTTCCATCTGTTTCGCCCGATCAAGTGCTGCTTCCAGAAGAAAGAAGTGTTGCTTTACTTATTGAGCGTCCACCGTCTCATTAAAATCATAGGCGTCTGTGTGATGTTTAAAGTTGGATGACGGCGAGTTATGTCCACGTCCGGATCCTTCTCTGCCTGAAGATAAAAATCTAGAGGAGACATTTTCCAGCAACGGATAACGAATAGCTAATGATTACGCTGATGATTCTTAAAATAAGTAAGCGAGAAAATAAGTGTATGACACACTTTTTACTAGAATATTGGACACTTTAACGTTTACGTTAAATGAACAACGGTAGGTTAATAATCACTGGCTAGCAAACTTACTGACTACAAAAAACCTAATGTTTTTTTTCAGTTTTTCTGAAATAAGTTACAGCAGTTTCAATATGAAATGTTTAAAAAAACTAACTGAAATGCAGACACACAATATTATCCCACATGCTCTAAAGAAATGATTGCCAATATCAGTTTTATGGCTTCAGATATTGCAATGGGTACCATACGGCATAATCTTCTTTCTATCGACATTTCATATTCCGCAGCCGAGAGCCCGCACCTCAATAATGCAGACCGCTTACACGTGCGCGACCGCACGCGGGCTGCGTCCCCTGGTGCTGACGTGTGGGATCTGGCGCCACTGGCTTATTGGGTCAGCGCTGCCTCTGCCGCTGCTGTGTCAACACGCGCGGGGGCAGCCGCCGTCAGCAGGCGAACGCTGCCTGGGCGACCACAATGCGCGCCGTCGCGAGAGAAACGGCAAGAACAAGGAAAGACGCAGCGTGGTAAGCACAGTGCAGGGCTGTGGCGAGTCGGGGCTTTCTGCCAACGTGTTGTTTCACTTAATCTGCAACTGGTTTTACTGTTCACGTTTCGCCACGGTCTAAGACATATAGTCGCAACACTCTCTGCTGCGAAAGTTGTTCTCGTGTGACAGCTGGAGTGACCCTAGAGCTCCAAGAAGTGAGAAAGCAGACAGTTACATGCGTCGTAAGGATGTTTGTTTTTGATTATCTTTCTACTTAATTAACGGAAAAGTTGATACATTTTTGCTTTCCAAGCATAATTAAATTAACAAAAGACATGAATTACTGTGCAATAATTGTAAAAACAACCTTGTTTCATTGGTTCAGTTACATAAGAAATAACTCATTCAAGAAGAAAATGTTCAGATGCGTGTGAATTCCTAAGGGACCAAACTGCTTAAACTACCTTAAACTAACTTATGCTAAGAACAACACACACACCCATGGCCGAAGGAGGACTCGAACCTTCGGCGGGAGGGGCCGCACCATTCATGAAGAAATGTTTTCGAGTATGTGCATAATGACAGGTTACTCGGCTGAAAATGGGATAGTATAAACGCATATTCCGTGCATGATAGGCATATGCATCTGTTGCTTTTTGTTCTTTTTGCTGCAGGTACTTTCCTTGATACCTAAAACTTTTGTATAGAGTCTAATGAAAAGCCCATTCTTTCACTTCACTCGGCTTTTAAATACTCGAATATTTTTGTGAATTTAATTAATTATCCATCAAAAGTTAATGTGTTGAGCTTTATTGTAGTTTGTGGCTCAAATATAGCAACATTAGTGGAATAGGCTCCTTTTTTGTTGGGGAACGGTTTTATTCCTTTTAACGCTTTATTATCACGTCTGTGTGGTTTTCCCTTCCGCTACATGTGTAGTAGCTTATTTGGTGCGTCAAATGACATAGACTTTACTTTCCATTCAAGTTTCCTACGTTCCACAAACATTGAGTTGATTAGACGTGTAGCGAACAAAGCTTCTTGTTGTTGGGTAGACAAACGACGTCTGTCTAAGAAAAGTCAGGTCTTCTATTGTTTACTACCAATTTTTTGCTCTTAAAAGAAAAGGACATTCCACAGAAAATATTTGTACGTCACTAGAGAATCGTAAGTAAACTGTCTTTTAATGTGGCGTTTCATACCTCCCAGGTCTCTTAGGAAAGTGAGAAGACAAATCTGATGTTTTTTTTTCTTTTTTTTTGAGTTATTATCGATTTGTATGACTCTACATATGCTCCCTTTTATAAAATCTGTGCCACGAATCAACATAAACCATACTATTCGCACTCACCCGACATCGTATTCAGAAGTATTTCTTGCTGGCTGTTTCGAGCTCTGCTATCGCAGTGGGTAACAAAAACGTGGAGTGTCATGACTGTAATGTTAGCCTGTATTTTCGGACACTATTTGATGTCACATAAACTATGGAATAAAAATAATTTTTATGCCACCAAACATCTATCCTAGATCCCAGAAGCATCAGCAAGTTGCCTATCTAGCAGCTTCCAGGGGCATCAAAAATGTATTTACTATATTTCGCGTAATTATTGACCGAACTTAAAAAGTGAAAATGCTGTCATAATCCACTCATTAAGAGTTATTATCGTAAGTGAAAAATATATCTGAACAAGATAAGTATTACGGTTAAAAACTTGCCTTGAGGCAGCATTAACTGATAGAGCCCATATACCCGGACTATGATCATCCAGTATTTGATAGTGAGTGCCCCTAGCGAGTTCCATGAAAGATTGCACATAACATCTAGCCTATATGCAACTTTCTCTCACTAACATCATGCACGAAATGTTGAAACGAAGAAAGTTTATGGCCTACTACGGTTTCGCTGTTCATGCATGCATGTCTGAAGAAACATTGTATGGTTCTTCTTAACAAAATAAGCACTGCAATATAGTATTTATTTCCCGATACCAGGCAGCGACTTTCAATTAAAATGTCCCCCCTGTACGAGAATCACATAACGTGTGCAGAAGTACAGGTTATAACGCAGGAACCGGCCGTGTGGCGGAGCGGTTCTAGGCGCTTCAGTCTGGAACCGCGCGACCGCTACGGTCGCAGGTTCGAATCCTGCCTCGAGCAGGGATGTGTGTGATGTCCTTAAGTTAATTAGGTTTAAATAGTTCTACGTTGTAGGGGACTGATGACCTCAGATGTTAAGTCCCATACTGCTCAGATCCATTTGAACCATTTTTATGACGCAGGTACATGACATATGGATGTTTGGGTCTAGTCGTGAGTCGAGCACGATAAACGAAAGCGGTTAAGGCGACAGGTTTCGTGTCCTAGTTCGACATATGTTTCACTGTCGTCATTTCTTTATTAACATTTTGGTTTTTCGTATTCGCAAATGCTAATACATGTTACCATAGACCGGCCGTAGCCGCCGCAGTACATCGTTTTTCTTAACTATACGTCAGTGCAATACCGTATAGGGTGAGAATGTTTGGATAAAGCATTTAACTGTACCTTGTCTAGAGAAAACCATCGTATCTGTATTAATATTTTCTTTTTCTTTGTAATCATCCTTTCGACTGTTTTGATATTGTTCTATAGGACTTTTTCCTGTTTCGTAAAAATCTTTCCATCTCTAGTTAACTGTTACGCTAATTTGATGTGGGTATTCTAGTCTTGGGCTGGATTTTCTATACCCCTCCCTCCTCCGCTCCTCCTTCAACCTATTTCTTAATGCATATGTCCAACTAAGGTGTCCCTTCTTCTGGCGTTTCCCACAGACTTCTGTCCTCATCTATCATTCTCAGAGCTTCATTTCGAACACTGTCTTTATATTTAATTAGTAACAATCTTCGATACAACCACATTTGTGCTGATTATATCGCCGTTGAGCGCCCATAAGCTCGATAACCCCACATTTAAAATGCTTCCACTTCCTGCTCTTGATTTTCGGTAGCCCAAGCTTAGCTTCCATTGCAATGTTTTACTCCAAACATAGCATTTTAAAAGCGATCATGTCAGAGTTGTAACGGGTCAAGGTTGCCATGACCGCTATTGGGTGGTTGGAGCCGTCTTCATGTTACTCAGTAGGCTTTCGACTATCACATGGTGCTTCCTCGGTTCGTATACTAGTGACGGAGACAGGAATCCACAGAGATTAGCTAGAGCAAAACCATCGGCGAACATAACAATTCTTTATTATTCCACTCGGCTCTAACAAGTAAATGTGCGTGCCATCATCCTGGACGCAGTCTGCAATGTCCCAGGGGGCGTACGGCACACGTGGCGGTTGTCTTTGCAATTCACGCACGCTGCATTGTGGCCCGGTGTCCCAGACAGCGGTGCTGCCCAGGACACGAACCCGGGACCGATGGCTGTGGCTGGGCCTCCGTTCGTGTTTCAGACATTCCGACAGCTGCAAGATCCCTGGCGGGTGGTCTCGTGGAAACGGCGGAAGAATTTGATAAATGAACGGTCGAAAAGAGTGTCACATTTGAACGTGAAATGAATCATCATTTATTTGAAAAAGAGTGTTTCTGAGGGACAAGAGGTATCCGCGAGGAAGTGAGAATGATGAGAATATTAAACTCAACAAACTACTAACTTATGCATTCGTCTACTTACGATATCAATTTTTTACATAAAGCTCTCAAAAGAAAATGAAAGACAAGAGAAAATAAAAGCAATGTGTGAAACGCTCGCTGAATTGAATTTGCAGTCGTAAGGTAAAGAAGTTTTGGACACAAGAGCACTATATACGAGCACATAAGTTGTAATTGTAAACTTTTTAAAGAAAAAGACCTCTGATTACCTAATAGCCATCAGAGACAGGAAGTAATAGTGAAAAGCGTTTCTGAACAAAATGTAAATTGTGGAAACATAGTTCCACCTATACCAACCTTGATTAATTTTCAGGACACATGGTCTGGGATCGATTTAAATAAACTTCAAACTGGAATTTATTGCTTGAAATAGTTTGTGTTTTGTCACGAATTTAAAGTATGACCACACGAATACAATGCAGTTTTTACTGTCCCTATTTCCCCTATCATTGTATATTGAAGCACGTCCCTGTGTTCTTTCTTACGTGAGAGCGCTGTGTTTGGATTTCATTTTTCTCTCACAACTTGATGAATTCAAAAATTGAAAATCTTGATATCTCTCATATGGCATTACAAAACTAAAAAATTCGTTATGTTACCTACTACCTATTCTATCACTGTAGCTGTCTTTGATCGTAATTAGTCTTCCGATTCAATAGTGGTCAGTGTTTTGGTTTGTGAGATAGGTGAGAATATTCAAGTAACTCTAGTAGGAATCGATTAAATCCCAAAAGTCATCAATACTGGGAAGAGTTGGTTTCTAATAAAATAAGAGTATTTTTTACCTGATTTTATTCGAGTGACTATTTCCTTAAGACAGATTCTTTGCACTCGAACTGTCTTAGAGGGTAATCAAGCTCGTGGAGGACTACCATAAATAAATTACAAAAACGAACAGCAGTAACAGCATGTGATTCAAGCTGTATTTGAATAATTGTGGTAAGTCCCTATGGCTCAGAAAAAGATTTTATCATTGGATAGTAGTTTTTAAAGGAAAATGTGGTTTTCTAATTAAAATTGCCTCACAAATGCTGTAAATAACATCTTTATAGAGTGCGTTGTTACTGTTAATATATCAATATTAATAATAATGGGATAAAAATGAATAATTATGAATGAAAAACGCACGATACTTTCTGATATTCAGCGATATATATCATTCAACTAACCGGTTTTGGGCACTAGGTAGTCGTCTGATTCAAAGGTTAATATGTGTGGCTGTGAAGTTTTTGTGAACAAAGATTTAAACTAGATGTATGCAAATAATCTCTCAATTGTCTGTCAAGTATTAAAGTTATTAACGTTCGACAGTAGTCTAAGTTGAGAATTATTTTCACAAAAATAAAATCTAATGTAAAATACATGACAGGTTGAGTTAACGAACAACAGAAAAAGTACATACTTCATTAATTCACTACATTTAGTGTCTTATTTCCTAATCTAGTTCCCTCAGCACCATCTTATTTCACTGGAGTACATTCTTTTTTCAATTCTTTTACTGTTCATCTTGTAAACTCTTTTCAAGATACTGCCCATTCCGTTGAACTGCTTCTCCAAGTCCTTTGCAGTCTAGCACGGAATCGAAACGTCGTCGGTAAATCTGAGTTTTGTTTCATCCTTTTCCCAGATTTCAGCATGGTGTCCTATACTGCTAGCTCAGTGTATGGATTGAATATCATCGAACACAGGCTAAAATCCTGTCTCACTTCCTTCTCAACTACTACTTCCCCATCCTTCGATTTTTATTACTCCAGTCTGGTTTCTGTTCGAGTTGTATAGAACATTTCGCTCCCTCCATTTTACTCTGCTACCCTTAGAACTTCAGAAACGGCCTTACGGCGTACATTATCAGAAGCCGTATCTAAACCTTCATATACTATTAAGTTGCTCTGCTGCAGGATATGTTGTAAGATATGTCGTATGTTATGTATCGTCTCATGTGTTCCTCATTTTTCTTTTTTTTTTTTTTTTCTAGCAGTAAATGTTAAAGTGGGGTTTATATCTTGCATCATCCTTCGTCCATATCATCTTCGTCTACTTTTTCTTCCTTTTCTATGATATGATATTGCCTTCACTCCGTATCTCTTATACAGCCCCTGTGTGAATTCCTTCCAACTTTTCCTGTACACTTCGGAAAAGTCACTAATTACAGCCAGTAAAACAGAAAATGAAATATGTCCTAAGAGTTAAAGTCAGCATCGTATGATTGCTCTCTGATATCTTTATCCTACAGGAGAAAAACTACCTTAGTTTGGGGGCTGCTCTTCCCGTGGTTTACGTATCAGGTATATATGAAGACACTATAGGTTTGTCGTGTCTGAAAACGTACGAACTGCGTTATGAATGCCGGTGCAACAAAAGCGGCTTACTGGTGCGCGGGAATAGAAAAATGTCTCCTAGTACACAACGGCTGGCAGGCCTGCGCCGTAAATAGGCGAGCGTCGCCGTAACTGATAACATTCTGCGCTGTTATGGAAATTTATCTGCCGGCGCGCCTCTGAGCATCTGTGGCCGTCGCAGGCAGAGGCGCGCGGTGGCGGGCCAGGGCTACCAACTGCGGAATTATACGCCACATAAGCGCCGCACAACTTTCCGTCGGAGAAACAAATTGCAGCCATCGGTATCTATAGCCAGTCGATGAAAGTTCCAAAATTCAACATCGGGCTGTATAAAACCCGTCGCCAGTTCGGTGCCCGTGCCCCACGACGTGTTTCATGTCTTTTCAACAGCGGAGAGGCAGCTTCCTCTTTTTATAACAGCCACCGAACGATCGTTTCTTTTCGTGGATAATGCGTCCATTGATATCGTTGTTTCCAAGCTTCGTTTTTCCGTACTGACTTGTCAAGCTATGAGAAGTGCACGTACACTCTCGTTTGGTTACAAACGACGCAAAAACACACTGAAACACAATGCATAGGTGAAGAGGAAAGCGGTATTTTAAAGTTATTCTTTACTTTACAATTTATACTTAAGTCGATGCTGACATGCACATGACACATCAGATGTCGCGACATTTCGTGTCATCAAAGTCACATTCTCTAGAGTCAATACTCATGAAACATTGCTGTCTCTACGACGGAAGGGCACTCTGTATTACATAGCATCTTCTAATTAGACCAAGAAGGTGGACCCTTGCGCCTGATTAAAATTTTTATAAAATCATAGAAGTTACATTAACTGAACAATAAAAGCGGTGCTTATAAAAATGCAAAGACCTTTCGAAAAATACATATCTGTGAACTCCTGGTATTGTACTCATCTTTGTTTTACAAACGTATAATCCTGTTGTCAATGTCAAAAGCAATACCAGTTTGGCCTCTTCTCCAGACAGCGGCACAGTACAGATATGTCTTCGTTGTAACTTCTTCCCGATAACAATTGGAGCATTTTGTTTCAGACTGCATTTTTATTTTGTGATATGACTAATTTTTTAGTTTCCCTGTGTTAATTATATGAAACAAGTGATTTCTAGCTTTTGGAAGCAATTCACTCGATGACGCAAAGATCGAGCGCCATAGACGCTCTATCGTTAGTTCTTTCATCTTTCGAAAAGCGAGCCTGGATCTTTATTTTAAGTCCAGTTAATTTTTACAAAATAGTTTTCTTTGTAGGAATGTTAACTACATATACGCTTATTCGTCTCCAACTGCGCGATGAACGAAAAATGGACATTGTGGCCTGACTCTAATTCCGTACATTATAATTTATTCAAATTGAAAAAGATCAATATTTACAACAGATTCAGTAGAAAAATTAAAACAATTATATTTTCCTCTTTTTACCGCCTTTGAAATGGATTTCATTTATTTAAAACTTCGTGATACGTACGAACAAAAGGATCTCATCAAGTTACGTAAAGAGAACGACTTCAGTATAACACTTTAAAAGGACTAGTTTGGTACCCTTGCTCTGTTATCTACAAATTAATTCAGAATAATTGTTAAAAGAACAGCGCACTCTGAATATATTACTTTACTGAGCAACAAACGTGATATAAGTTTACCAACAAGCGTTACTTTCTTCTTCTTGTTTTATACGAGTAAATTACGCCTTGGTCGCTGTGTTGCAGCTTCATTTAGCCCTTCGATCTTTTGCTAGTTTTATTTTTATTTTTATGTTACACGTCTGGTCCCGTAGGACCAAATTTAGGAGCAAATCTCCAAGGTCATGGAACGTGGCACTACACGAAACTACAACATAAAAGAGGCAACAGATAAAATAAAATGCTTATGAAACCATAAAAAGACAAGCCGTAAGTTTATGTAAAAGTAATCAACAATATAACATAACAATCAGCTTAATTTTTCAAGGAATAGAAGGAGTGACTCATGAGGGAACTCTTCAGATTCGAATTGAAAGCGAGTTGATTACGGCTCATATTTTTGAATTCTTGTGTTGGCTTATTGAAAATGGATGCAGCAGTATACTGCACAACCTTCTGTAAATCAGTCAAGGAAGGGCGATCCAAATACAGGCTGGATTTCTGAGTGAAAGCTGCTAATTTTTGTGAATAAACTGATACTGTTAACAAGAAACGACAGTAAAGAATATATATATTGAGAGGCCAATGTCAGAATACTCAGATAATTGATCAGGGGTCGACAAGAGGTTCGCGAACTTACACCATTTATTGCCCGAAGTGCCCGTTTCTGATTCAAAAATATCTTCTGAGAATGGGAAGAGTTACCGCAAAATATAATAGTATACGACAAAGCGAATGACAAGAAGCAAAGTAGACTACTTTTCGTGTCGAACAATCACTTACTTCAGATACCCTTCGAATAGTGAAAATGGCAGCATTAAGTCTACCAGTTCATCTTTTACCTTGCGCTCCCTTTGTCAGAAGAGTTGTAGGACAGGTTGATTTCGGAATTTGCAATATTAAAAAGGAACGAATGTTATTTCCATGTTACCTGGTATGTGTGCGTCCTTAAAATGACATTGGCCGTGTTTCCGTGCAAAATCAGTAGGTGTCAGTGTTGTGATTATAAACACACGGCGATCTTAGGGCATTAAGGATGATGATTGTGAGTAAGTAGTGAAAAACATTAAGTTCTGCATTAAGCTCGGTAAAACCACTAGTGAAACGTGGATAATGATTAAGCAAGCATAGGTAGGAGAGGCACTTTCAAGTTGTTCCCTGCTTGATTTCGAGACCTCCATAAACGTTGGCAAGTATGTTTAGGTAGCCAAGGGGACTACGTCGATAGCAGCCAGGATCAGATCATTATTTCGTAAATGCAGTTTCCTGTTTAAAAAAACGTATCCTGGAACTTCCCAGACAAATTGAGTATACTGCCGAAAATTAAGCCTTTTCTTAGTAGGAGTAGTAGTAGTAGTAGTAGTAGTAGCTTCATTCATCCGTAGGTTATAGGACATTTCAAAGTATTTATAAGTTTAGATCAATTTAAAATAAGCTAATTTGTATACACATATATTTACAGACTTCTAGTTAGAGACAATCGTTAGATTTACTCCTGGTATAAAATACTTTCCTTACAAATAACTTATTAAATAATGTAATTCCACACTGTTCACTCACGTCTCACTATCAGCCACTGCATACACTTAACACACATTGTTTCATAACACTTCACAACAAACACAAACAAACACACACACATACTGGTGATATCTGTGCCATTTTCTGTCCCACAGTTTCCCATTTTCTATCCTAAAAAACTGAGTCAGCATTCCTCCATAATGAGTGAGATGTTGAACTCAGAAAGAGGAAGAGGTGTTAGTATTGTGCTATACATAGCTTGAGGGTAAGTATTTCTAGAAGGAAAAAAAGAAGGAAAAACCATGAAGTGAAGGTGTTTTGTGGAATGTTGGATGTTTTATAAACATTATTATTTATTTGTATAACTTTTTTTTATCAAACCCCTACTCTGTTTTATCTAAGTAATCCTTCAATGTTAAAATGTATTGCATAACAGATACCTTTTAGCTGCCTTTTTAAATAAGTGTATTTTTTCAATTTCCTTAATCTCTTTTGGTAATTTATTCTACAGTTTTATTCCTTGACTCTCCACTCGCAACTGATGGGATGCCTTTTCGTTTATATCTAATATTTCCGGTTTCTTCCTAAAGTTTAGATACATCTTATTAATTAACTTTGTGTATCCTGCCTTGTTCCAGAAGAATTAAATTTATTTTGTCTGAATTTTTTTCATTACTCAAGATGCACTCCCATATGGAAATTTTGGTAATGACATAACTTTATAGAATTTGAGATGATTTTCTTCTTTGTCGTCTTCTTCTTCTTCCTTTCTTCCTATACCTTAAACCTTTTTCTTTCAGTATCCCTTAGACTATCCTGAGGTCTCACTCCGGCATTTCCTTCCATGACCTACACTTTTCACGCATCTCGTGATTTATTTATTATGACTTTCACAATCCTCCTTTCATCCATCCTGTCTATCTTTTCGTTCACTTCCTGCTTTCTCTTATGTACCTACTCATTAAGGGTGTCCGCTTTACATCCTTTTCTAATTCTTCCATATCTCTCTCTACCTCTCAGAGTCTTCCCTGCAATCTTCCACATAATTATCATTTCTATGGATTACAAAAACCTTCTAGTTTTGATGTTTCAGATGCTGTCTTAGCTGTGTATTACTTAAATGATCTCACTATTGTTTAGAACGTTCACATCTTTGGATCTTTTCCCATCTGTTTTCTTTTCTACATAATATCTACACACCCAGCCATTTTGTTTCCTTTTTGTTGTGTACATAGTTCCGTGTAGTCAGCGTGTACACAACTTTCCCACTAGAGCGCGCCCCGCTAAACACAACAGCACACGCGCAGCGCTCGTCCGTCTCCACACTACGAAATGGCGCTGCCTTAGAGCTGGACCAAATTCTGCTTCTGCCGATCCACGTATTAATATGTAACGCAGCCAATGAGATTGCTGCTAACGTAGAACCTTTTCTCCTCACGGATCACACTCGTGCAGTGATACCTGAATGCACGAGGTATTATAACGAGTGTACAGACCTCCGATTAGTAAGTCTGCATTTATCTGCACCAGTCTGTACCAGTCTGCATTTGTCTCCACCAGCCACGATAAGATCACGAGACACATTGCTGACACTCGCCTACTTCGTTAGAGCGACAAGTCAAATAATCTGATGGTGTGTGTACCGAAGGTCTTACAGTACGCACACCACACTTTTGCTGCTTGTTCTGTAATTTCCTTTCCGACAGATATTTAAATGTCGTTACCTGTTAAACACCTTCCAAATACACCTCGAGCTTGCATCCTATTGGTTCCACAGATATGATAATATAGATAGTATATTTTGTTGCTTGAGTGGATATGATCATATTTAGGTTTTTGTCTCCCAAGTGAAATATGTGTAAAAGTTTCTACATCTTATCTTCACTGTTTGCATGCAGAACTGCATCGTCAGCATAACATTTTTTACTTATTTTTTCCCCGTTTTACATCCAGTTCTAACCAATACCTTCTTATCACTTCATCCATGAGTATATCAACTATTAGCAGTCTCAGAATGTCACCTTATCTAATACCAGTTTAACTGCTGTATTTAACCTGTAACCAATTTTCGTCTGATCTTGTTACAGGAATAAAACGTCTTCACTAGTTTTTATTAAGTGTTCAGAAATCCCCCACTTGTAGAGCAGGTGTACCACTTCTATTATGTGACTCCTATCGAAAGCCCTCAGTAAGTCAATAAATCGACGTCAAGCTGGTCTTTTGTATTCAATGGACTCCTCCAAAGCTTGTCTAAGAACGAATTCTGCATCTGTACATGATCTATCGGATCTAAAACCGTACCGCTCCTCTGCAAAGGTAGTAACTTTTTTATTTTTAATTCCTCGTTAATGTTCCTATTAGTTTAAGAAATGAACTGAGTAGACTTACCCCTGTGTAACTGGATGGGTCTTCCATGATGACGATGACAATCATGATTTATGGGCCTTTCTTATCCATTTCTTAATACATGATTGTGGTATTACTGATTCTCCGTTCATTTGGAATTGTATTACAAGTTATAACGTTCCTAACGTAGTTGCTTGTTCATATAGTGGATGTTCTCTTTACTTCAGAAAATCATTGGGAATCCGTTCTTTCCCTGGAGACTTCCTGTTTTTTAGCAGGCTTACAGCTTCTAGCGCTGCATGTGACACATTTCCATATTCGTTCTCTTGTATGCTGATCTTGTATCTTTCCGTGAGGAGTAGGCTATTTGCCGGCCTCAGGTTTCAACCTCTCCTCTCATCGTGTCTAACAGAAACATGACATTACTCTACAACCACACACACACACACACACACACACACACACACACACATACACCAATGACCTACACATAACAGATGTACATACGTTCACAATTCTCATACTTCTCAAAGTAAAGATGCTTGCGCGCGCGAAGGACAGGGGAAACCTTTCCGATTATGCAGCTGAACTTACCCTTTGGGGTCTTCCAGCCGTTCATTCCACACGACTTAAAATATTTATTTATCTTTTCGTTTTCTGGTAATTTTTAACCTGAATACAACTCTGTTAAATATTTAACCAATGATTCTTCATTTACGTCGTTCCCTTCCAAAACTTCTCTTCTTACATTATTTTGAAGAGGCCTACTAATGGTACCGTTAATTAACTGATCGACTCAGTTTTTGTCTTTTTGACCTAGATCTCCTCTGTACGTTAGCACGATCTCAAAACATTTATATCCATCTGCTAGGTCTGTGATATAGTATTCTGTTACTATTCATGTTATTAGTTTTTTCCTCACAGGAAGTCGTGGCCTTTTCTTTTTTATTGATACTGACGTGTCATATATATGACAAAGTTTGCTCAGTTCACAGGCAGCTCTCTGTTGTCCATCTTTACTGTTTGAAATTAAAACATGGTGATCTGCAAATAACAGCGTCATTATGTAACCTTGTTAATTAAAATCGTTTATGTAATACTGTAGTTTCAGTTTCGTTGTCGTGAAATTTCTTCAGTGTATACAGAGTGTTACAAAACGGTACGGCCAAACTTTCAGGAAACATTCCTCACACACAAAGAAAGAAAATATGTTATGTGGACATGTGTCCAGAAACGCTTACTTTCCATGTTAGAGCTCATTTTATTACTTCTCTTCAAATCACATTTATCATGGAATGGAAACACACAGCAACAGAACGTACCAGCGTGACTTCAAACACTTTGGTACAGGAAATGTTCAAAATATTCTCCGTTAGCGACGATACATGCATCCACCCTCCGTCACATGGAATCCGTGATGCGCTGATGCAGCCCTGGAGAATGGCGTATTGTATCACAGCCGACCGCAATACGAGCACGAAGAGTCTCTACATTTGATACCGGGTTTGCGTAGACAAGAGCTTTCAAATGCCCCCATAAATGAAAGTCAAGAGGGTTGAGGTCAGGAGAGAGTGGAGGCCATAGAATTGGTCCGCCTCTACCAATCCATCGGTCACCGAATCTGTTGTTGAGAAGCGTACTAACAATTAGACTGAAATGTGCAGGAGCTCCATCGTGCATGAACCACGTGTTGTGTCGTACTTGTAAAGGCACATGTTCTAGCAGCACAGGTAGAGTATCCCGTATGAAATCATGATAACGTGCTCCATTGAGCGTACGTGGAAGAACATGGAGCCCAATCAAGACATCACCAACAATGCCTGCCCAAACTTTCACAGAAAATCTGTGTTGATGACGTGATTGCACAGTTGCGTGCGGATTCTCGTCAGCCCACACATGTTGATTGTGAAAATTTACAATTTGATCACGTTGGAATGAAGCCTCGCCCGTAAAGAGAACATTTGCACTGAAATGAGGATTGACACATTGTTGGATGAACCATTCCCAGAAGTGTACCCGTGGAGGCCAATCAGCTGCTGATAGTTCCTGCACACGCTGTACGCGGTACGGAAACAAGTGGTTCTCCCGCAGCACTCTCCATACAGTGACGTTGTCAACGTTACCTAGTACAGCAGCAACTTCCCTGACGCTGACATTAGGGTTATCGTCAACTGCACGAAGAATTGCCTCGTCCATTGCAGGTGTCCTCGTCGTTCTAGGTCTTCCCCAGTCGCGAGTCATAGGCTTGAATGTTCCGTGCTCTCTAAGACGCCGATCAATTGCTTCGAACGTCTTCCTGCCGGGACACCTTCGTTCTGGAAATCTGTCTCGATACAAACGTACCGCGCCACGGCTATTGCCCCGTGCTAATCCATACATCATATGGGCATCTGCCAACTCTGCATTTGTAAACATTGCACTGACTGCAAAACCACGTTCGTGATGAACACTAACCTGTTGATGCTACGTACTGATGTGCTTGATGCTAGTACTGTAGAGCAATGAGTCGCATGTCAACACAAGCACCGAAGTCAACATTACCTCCCTTCAATTGGGCCAACTGGCGGTGAATCGAGGAAGTACAGTACATACTGACGAAACTAAAATGAGCTCTAACATGGAAATTAAGCGTTTCCGAACACATGTCCACATAACATCTTTTCTTTATTTGTGTGTGAGGAATGTTTCCTGAAAGTTTGGCCGTACCTTCTTGTAACAGCCTGTATACTAAATATCAGTGGCGAAAGGCTCCAACCTAATCGATCACCTTTGTTAATTACCTCTGTTCTTTCTTCATCATTATCAATGCGCCGAACCTGAAGCAGATAACATGTTTTCCGGTTCGTTAGGAATTGTTAATTATATTTCTACATCATCTGGCGGACCTTGTGTGCTTCCAAATATCTTTGTGCTTGTAGAAAGAGTTCATGACTCTGAAGTTGCGCCGCGCGGGATTGGCCGAGCGGTCTTGGGCGCTGCAGTCACGGACTGTGCGGGTGGTCCCGGTGGAGGTTCGAGTACTCCCTCGGGCATGGGTGTGTGTGTGTTTGTCCTTAGTATAATTTAGGTTAAGTAGTATTATGCTTAGGGACTGATGACCTTAGCAGTTAAGTCCCATAAGATTTCACACACATTTAAACATTTTTCTGAAGTTGCTAATAACTGATAAATATCTTTACATAATCTCACTGTATTGACCGCAATCTCTTTAGTATAACTTATTATCTTATGTACTCTCTCCATTTCTGTTCTTGCAATGTTGTCTTTACCAATTACAATATAGTCTTTCTTACTTATCTTACCCCATGTTCTCTGTTGGCATCCATAAAACGTCTCACTTTACTTTCTTCTCGCTTCCTCTGGGACATACAATTCAATATTGTTTACATGTCATACTTCATATCAGTCCCTTAATCAGCGCATAACCTAGTAGTCTGTTGTTCCACTTTTGCTAATTGTTATAGCGACTCATGCTTGTGCTTTTCTGTATTGCTCTACCCAACTGAATATTAAAGTATAATTTTATTCAGTTTCCTAGTTCGCTCATTCTTTACGTTTCGATAGCGATGGAATAGTTTCTACCAATATTATGAGTTTAAACGTCCCCAAAAAACAAAAATTCGCTTGTAGAGATTGTATGCGCTTCAGCATCTCAGTAAAGCAGGTAACTAGTCAATTGGAAGATGCAGTCCAAAGTCTGCAAATACTGAGTGCAGCTATTTGTCACAATGCTTCTTCTACTTCTACACTCTTTCGCTACGAGACATTTAAGCCATGACATACATGTGTGAATTTCTAATAAAAGGTCCACAATCATGAAAGCCCACTGAATTAGTTTTAGAACATTATCAGCCGTCTATTGCCACAATTATTGCCACAGAATACGTGAATTTCGATCGGTGCCCATTATCTTTCGAGCCAATTCTTTAAAGCGATTTCATAGAATATTGGTTAAAGATTTGAGAAAACGTTGCATTCTTCTAATTATAGCATGTACCTTACGAAATATTATGAAATTCACTTTAGCTCCTGTGTTGCCAGAGATTACGTAATGAAACAGAAATCGCAGAGGTGGAATATAAATCCTTGCCATTACTGACATGGCACACTAGTCCCTAACCGATAATATAAAATTAATTATGGCCGATATAAAAGTCCACTAATTCGTAGTTTTTGGAGAAGTCCAGTCGTCTTAATATAAAAGTAGCTGTATTGTTCGCAGTAATATAAGTAATTACTTGTTTAATGGAGAAATCATATACCGCGTTCTTATCACATTCCTTATAAGTCAGGGAATATGAATAATTGTATGAAGCCACAGTCATTAACGATAGTTTCAGAATAAATTCAGAAATAATGCTACATAATAGAATTAGACCATGTCTGGAATGACATTTACATAAGACGAGGATTCAGTGCTCATATGATTTACGGCGAAAGAAGAAACTGTTGCTTTATCCATTTATTCCGAAGATTAATTTTTATTGTGATGTCACTGACAGGAATTAGATTCCTGATTAGCTGTGCCATCAGATAGGGCGAACAAAAGTAAGGCCAGTCCTCTCGCAAGCGAGTATATAACATTCGATTCGTTCGATTATATAATGCTTGGTTATTTCGTTCATATGTTTCAACTAGGTTTTCCCACGTAATATGTTACTGACTGCATTTCGTTAAGATAGTATGTTGGTAGCTGTGTGATCAAATAATATTTGTCACAATTCGTACGGGTTAAGTATAATCAATTGAACTACGCTGCAAACAGAATTCAGCCTTCCTGCAGTGCAGTTGTGAGTTAACAAAGTTATCTAGATGTTTTGCTAGAAACCACATATGTAAAATTCTTACGCAATCTGGTTACTACTGTTAATTTATTCAGTGAAAATAGTCGGATCGTCTCTAATAAAAGCAGTATGATTGACAACTATGTCGAATAACATAAGATAAAAACAAAACAATGACTACTTTCAACTTCGCCTTACTGCCCAATTAGGTCTAGTACCCTGAACATTCTTGTAAATTTTATGTAGTTTCCAGCCGTGACAAGTGGTTACATATCATTAGTCTTCGGACAAGAGTTCCACGACTATTGACAGATGGTGACTTGACAGCTGTGAGCCAGGCGGGATTAGCCGAGCGGTCTGGGCGCTGCAGTCATGGACTGTGTGGCAGATCCCGGCGTAGCTTCGAGTCCTCCCTCGGGAATGGGTATGTGTGTGTGTTTGCCATTAAGATAATTTAGGTAAAGTAGTGTGTAAGCTTAGGGACTCATGACCTTAGCAGTTAAGTCCCATGAGATTTCGGCCGAGCGGTTCTAGGCGCTTCAGTCTGGAACCGCGCGACCGCTACGGTCGCAGGTTCGAATCCTGCCTCGGGTATGGATGTGTATGATGTCCTTAGGTTAGGTAGGTTTAAGTAGTTCTAAGTTCTAGGGGACTGATGACCTTAGATGCTAAGTCCCATAGTGCTCAGAGCCATTTTGAACCCATGAGATTTCACACACATTTGACAGTGGCGAAGAGCACTCATCTAAGTATTGTTGCTATTTAAGTACTTGGCGCAGCTGGAGGCTCAAGAGAATCGCATCAGTTTACACTGAGGAGACAAAAGTCATTGGATAGGGATATGCACATATGCAGGTAGAGGCAGTATACACAAGGTATAAAATGGTAGCGCATTGTCGAAACTGTAATTTGTACTCAATTGATTCATCTGAAAAGGTTTCCGATGTGATTATGACTACGTGACGGGCATTAAGAGACTTTGAACGCGAAATGGTAGTTGGAGCTAGACTCATTGGACATTCCATTTCGGAAATGGTTAAGTAATTCAGTACACCGAGATCTACAGTTTCAAGAGTGTGCAGAGAATATCAAATTGCAGGCATTACCTCTGACTAGGGGCAACGCAGTGGCCGACAGCCTTCACTTAAAAACAGCGAGCAGCGGCGTTTGCGTAGAGTTGTCAGTGCTAACGGGGAAGCAACACGGCTTGAAATAACAGCTAATAGCACGACATTGCCTGTAGTGCCTCTCCTGGGTTCGTCACCATATCGGTTGGGTCCTAGACAACACCGAAACCGTGGCCTGGTCAGATGATTTCCAGTTTCAGTTGGTAACAGCTGATGGTAGAGTTCGAGTATGGCGCAGACCCCTCGAAGCCAAGGACCCAAGTTGTCAACAGCGCCCTTTGCAAAGTGGTGCTGACTCCATAATGGTATGGCCTGTATTTCTATGGAATGGACATGTCCTCTGGTCCAACTGAACCGAACATTCTCTGCATGTGGCTATGTTCGGCTGTTTGATCCCAAACAACAATGGAATATTTATTGATACCAGTGCTCCATCTTCCTGGTCCACAATTTTTCACGACAGATTTGAAGAACCTTCTGGACAACTGGAGCGAATGGTTTGCCCACCCAAATCGCCATCGACATGAATTCCATAGAACATTTGCGGATCATAAGCGAGACGTCAGTTCGTGCATAAAATCCTGCACCGTCAACACTTTCGCAGTTATGGACGGCTATAGAGGCAGCATGGCTCAGTATCTTTGCAAGGGACTTCTAACGACTTCTTGAGTCCATGCAATGTCCAGATGCTGTACTACACCAGCAAAAGGAGATCCGACACGATATTAGGACGTATTCCACGACTTTGTCACCTCCTGTGAGGTTATGCACTTGTGCACGATATTTCACTAGTATTCTTAAACTATGCTGAAATTTCGTTTTGTATCACCCATGAACATCGTAACAAAACTTGCAAGAGGGTTAGAAGATAAGGGATTAACTTTCAACGACAAGACCGTTAGAGTCAGAGAAAAAAGACGCGTAATCAAAGAGGATGAGACAGGAAACGGGTCGATCCTTCTCAGGGCAACGGTAATGGAATTCGTATTATGTGGCTCGTAAAATTAGACTACTTTTAACGTTCAGGTTTCCAATCCAAATCGCTTAGTATCGCTTGATTTAATCCAGCCACATTGCACCATCCTTGTTTTGTTTATGTTCAGCTTATAACCTTCTTCAAGACACTATCCGTCCAGTTATATGCTCTTTGCCGCCTCTGAAAGAATTACTAGAACAATGTCATCCGCTTCTCAAAATATTTATTCTTCCTCGCTGAACTGTAATTCCCTTCATAATTCCTCATTTATTTCCTGTACTGTTTCCTCATAGTACAGATTGGGTAACATCGGTGATCGGCTACAATCCTGTCTCATCAAATTCTGAACTACTGCTTCCCTTTCGTGCCCTTTGATACCTATTCCTGCAGTATGGCTTCCGTACAAGTAGATAATCTTTTGCTCCCAGTATTTTATCCCTGTAATTGTAAAAATTCGAAGAAAAGGGGGAAATATGCTTTATTTAAATCAATAAAGCACACGCGCCACGTTAGAAAGTGTGCTTGGGAAAACAAAATACATTGCATAAAATACATACAGTGATACGCAACTATATAGCAGAGAGGATTCACCCAAATGCCAACATAAACATTTCAATTCAACACTTCCCCAGTACGTTGATATTGCTAAATATAGTAATTAAAGCATTCCAATAAACAAATGTAAATATTCAAACCAACATGTGCTATGAATATCAGTGTCCTTCGATCTATTGTGAAATTCAGGATTATTGGCCAGTTTAAACAGCACTTGCGTTATCTACGAGAAGAAACAGAACATCCTCCAGTGAAGAAACTGAAATTGATGACGAGGATTTGGCTGAGCAGAAGATACCAGGTCACAAAAACGAATCTAAAACAGATTACACAAATTCCATTTTACATTCACTTTAGGAAATGGCATATAATTAAACTGTAATCATTTACTTATGTTGAATCAACTTGACCAAGATGTCTTGAAAATTTGTAATCCACAAGCATAACAGAAAAGACTCTAGAATGAGATTTTCACTCTGCAGCGGAGTGTGCGCTGATGTGAAACTTCCTGGCAGATTAAAATTGTGTGCCCGACCGAGACTCGAACTCTGGACCTTTGCCTTTCGCGGGCAAGTGCTCTACCATCTGAGCCACCGAAACGCGACGCAGGCCCGGTCCTCACTGCTTTACTTCTGCCAGTATCTCGTCTCCTACCTTCGTGCTTCGGTGGCTCAGATGGTAGAGCACTTGCCCCCGAAAGGCAAAGGTCCCGAGTTCGAGTCTCGGTTTTAATCTGCCAGGAAGTTTCAGAAAAGACTCTAATTTGAATTCTTACATAATATTTAATTTAGCAGTTGTAAATGACTTTAATTATAGAAGCTCTCAAGCTAGTTCCGCGTTCACCTCTTCTCGTGGGCCCAACAATGAAATTGTTAGACGAAGATAAATAAGAAAAGTCATATTTTCTTTAACAAAATACAACAATTGTATCTAGTGGATTCTGGATGAGCTCAAACATTAACTTTCAGTTATACTAAAAATATTAACAATCCGATGCATCGAACATTTTCACCTTCATGAGTGCAGCCGAGTGACTATTCCAACACGCTTAGATTAGTTCCAAACATCAACGACCAGCTTGCTGTGGACTGTAAATTGCGTAAAATCGTTGCACACAGAGCCGGGTACACCCTACACATACCGGAACCTGTTTCGCTCAACTAGACGTCAGTGATATTATCTGAATGATAAAATAATGTCAGATACGATGGTCTACATTGTATTTACAACTGATTAACACTCAATGTGTAGTAGGCTGCAGAACGTGACCACCACATATGACAGATTTTGGCAACACCAGACAAACTCGTCAAAACACACCTAGCAGACATGGGA